>NC_141687.1:1010764267-1013164267 GCF_964263255.1 Lissotriton vulgaris
GCTATTTTTCAACAAAAACGTTTGCATATTCAGCTTTGCCTCCTTTCTGAGGCACATTTTGATTTGACTGAACTCCTCTGCTCTACTATTTTCCAAGTGTTGCAGCTTCACATCATTTTATGCTTTGGTTCTTTTTTACATTGACTTTGCTTAATTTGCTGAGCAGCTATTTTCTCAGAAGAAGAGGAAGAGAGGGAATGCTATTTTTTTCTCTCTGGTTGATTAGCATTTCTTCTCCATTCCTATCTCCCTCTGCAGTGTGTTTGTATAGCATGTGGGCAGGCTGAGATCTCCATTAAAGGTGCTACATCGTCCTTCTCAAAATTTCACAGTCGCTAGTGAAATTCCAACCTCTGTCAGAGGGTCATCTTCTGGTACTAAGCCCAAGAGAGTTCAAAATGACCTCCCTCATCCATCTTGTCATCTCAAAATCCTGTTCTTGATACTATTCTTGATGAGGTGAGGGGATTGAACTCTTTTATGTACTCTATTAACGAGAATCTCCAACAAATTGAAGACAGGTGGATTAATATGGAAGCAAAGGTGTTTGATATGGAGCAACATATCAGTGATTTACATGATATTTCTACTAAGATTCCTATCCTAGAACAGGAATTTCAAAGTCTCAAGCTTCATACTGAAGATCTTGAGAACCACAATAGACATAATAACCTTCGTCTATATGGCTTACCAGAGAATTTGGTCACACAGTTTATTGTTTTCAGGATCTCTCCAATGCCACTAATGCTAGAAGAAAGGAATTTCTGTCCCTTCGCCCTCAGATGGGACAGTTGCATTTTCACTCTGGCGTTTTGCACCCTTGCCTGTGTAAAATTACTCATGAGGGCTCTACTCGTTCATTTTATGATCCTGTTAAATTGAAGTCTTTTCTCCAAAGTCTCTCACTGAATTCTGTTGATAGTTCTATCCAATGTCTCTATTTTCTTTTCTTTTCTTCTCTATCAGGTCAGTTATGGCTGTTCATTTTCAAAATTTTTAATATTTCATTCTCTGTCGATCTGTCTGTTTTTGGTGCTGTTGCGTCCCATGCTCACTTCGTTTACTGTTAGTTTTAGATCTGGATGTCTTTCCTTGATCTCGTTCCTTTTCTTACTACTTCCTTTTCTTCATCTATCCTTCATTGTTTGTCCTTTTTTTTATTCTGTGATATGCATGTGCTTATCTTCATTATTTGTTGTTGTGCATATTGTCTTTCATATTTATCTAACAAATGGTGCTTTTCTGTTTCCAGTTGTATTCCTGAAGTGTATCATCTCCATCCATGTATTACCTACCCCTCCTCCCAATATTTTTAAAGTCGTCACGGTCAACGTTCATGGTCTGGGACACCCCGCTAAAAGATAAAAGGTACTCTCTCATTTGTCGAGACTAAATTCACATGTCTCCTTCATAAAAGAAACTCATTGTAATGATATAGAATCTCTTAAATTAAAAAGACAGTATGTAGGCCAAGTTGTTTGTTCTCCAGCCTCTAATTGTAAGGGTGGTGTTGCTATTCTCTTTCATAAGTCATTGCATGTACAATTTTTATCTTCACAAAGTGACACTGATGGAATCTGGGTAATGGCTAAGATTGTCATTCACAATAAAGAACTTGTTTTACTTAATATTTATGGGCCAGTTAAACCAGACCCTGACTTTTGGAACAACATTAAGATCTTACTTTACTCTATTGATAATCCTAACATTATTTTTGCGGGTGATTTTAATCAATGGTTAGACCCGTTTTCTGATAGACAGTCCAAATACAAATTCAATCCTGATAAATTCCACAGATCATTTCAATCTGCCATTACCTCACGTCCATTATTTGATGTTTGGAAAACCTGTAACCCTGATTCCTTTGAATTTACATTTTTTTTCTAATGTCCATCATACTCGTTCTAGAATTGATTATATTTTGGTTAGTAAACCCTTACTCCCGAGATTGGATCTATTTTTATTTCTGATCATGCTCTTGTCATTTCTGCACTTAACGCCTCCTTGAGTACTCCAAAATGTGGTCGTTGGAAACGTAATATTTTTTTTTGTCAGATAATGTCTTCATCTCTGAAGCCACTTCCTTTATCAGTGAGTTTTTTTATATTAATAATCCTTTGGACAATTCTTTTCCTAATACTTGGGATGCCTTTAAGGCCTCTTTTTGTGCCTTTACTATTGCATACTCAGCGAGAAAGAAGAAAACCACCAAGGCCAAGTATATAACTCTACTACAACAACTCAAATCGCTGGAATATACTCACATTACTTCTAAATCCCCCTGACTCTCCATGAATTAAGTAAGGTCAAATCTGCTCTTAACAAACTTGCCACAGTTGATGCTTGCAATGGCCTTCTTAAAATTAAGTCCAAATACCAAATTAAAGCTGTCCAAATGCTGGCCAATTTTTTAAAAATGAAATCTGAGCATACAAATAATGGCCCTATCCTTCATGAATTCACCACTAAATTGGCTTCCTCTCATGAAGATATTTCTACTACGTTTCAAGATTTCTATCAGTCACTCTATTCTGATAACACAAACCCCTCTAGTCAAAATATACACACCTTTCTTAATGGCCTTCCTAAACCCCCATCCCTGTCAGACAAAATTGATTTATTAGAAGCTGAGATTACTGCCCAAGAAATAATAAATGTCCCTAATCTTTAAAAGAAATCTAAACCACCTAGTTCCGATGGCCTCTCGCTGGAATTTTCTTCTACTTTTTCTTCTACTATTGCTCCTTAACTTCTTGCTCTTTTTAACGTGATTGTCCTTATTCTTTAACCTGATAAAGAGCACACCCTTTGTAAAAATGATCACCCTATCTCATTAATTAATTACGACGGCAAGATATTTGCTAAAATCCTTGCCTCTTGTCTTGAGAATATTGTCCAATTAGTGGTAAAAACTGATCAATCTGGTTTTGTTAAGGGCAGATTGGCTGCTGACAAAAGCTATCCATTTATTCCTAGATGCCTAGACCTAGCAGCTTCAGAGGAGGAAGTTTTAAGTAATTTTGCGGTAATTCTAGTAAAAATAAATGAATTACTGACAGTAAAGATCCAAAGAGATCGACCCAGGAAAGTAGGGTGGTTCAAACATAGCTGTACGGCAGCCCACACAAAATTAAAAGTAGCATTGAATAAAACCAACAGAGACCAACAGGCAATAAGTAAGCTCAGAAAAGATTATAATATTGCAGGAAAGAAGAGGAAGGGTGAATTAAAACAAGCCTTGTGGGAACAACTTCATAAAAGCTCCATAGACAAAAACAGTGAGCCTTTTTGGAGAGTGGTAAAATCCCCCTTTCTTGTTGATGACAAAAACCTCCCAAGAATAGAAGTAGCTATTGAGGAATCAGTCTGGGTGGCCCATTTCTCAATAATATTCCAGAAAGGCCCAACATTAACAGGGACTGATGTAGCTTCCAATAGTAGCCCCCCGGCGGTTTTATACCCTATTCTCCTAGAATTTGACATTTCCGAGGTGCTTCAGGCATTAAATGGTAGTAAAAATGGGAAAGCCCTGGGACCTGATGGGATTCCCATAGATCTATTTAAACATAATACGGATCTGTGGGCCCCAATGTTGACCAGGGTGTTTAGGGCAGTAATGGAGAAGGGCCTGTTGGATTCCTGGACCAAATCCATCAGGGTTCCTATATTTAAAAAAGGAGACCGGCAGGAGGTATCCTGCTATCGCCCGATCTCACTGCTGGATTCGCTGGGCAAGGTAGTGGGTAGAGTCGTGCTTGAGCGTCTCCAGCAGTGGGATGACGATGGCGGGGTCCTCTCTGACCTTCAATTTGGGTTTCGGGAGGGCTTTGGTATAACAGAACAAGCCCTGAACCTATCAATGTTGCTGGGTAAATATGTTCACGCAAAGCAGGTCAAGTTATACATGGTTAACGTTGATTTGTCCGCTGCTTTTGATTGTGTCTGTCATTTAAAGCTTTGGTCTGTTCTGTCACAAATGGGAGTTGACGCTCCTCTTGTAGACTTTTTAAGGGAGTTATACTCGAAAGCCTCTGCGAGAGTACAATTTGGCGTAAAAGGCGAATTATCTGCGTCGTTTAGAGTAGAGCGTGGAGTTCGTCAAGGTTGCGTCCTGCCCCCTTTCTATTCTCACTGTACACAAATGGTCTGGAGGTGGCAATGTTGAGGAGGGGCCAGGATCTACCGCAAGTAAGAAAACGTCTGATTCCCGCTCTGCTCTACGAGAACGACAGCGTGATACTGGATCGTTCCCCACGCAAATTACAGAAGGCTCTGGACAGGTAGGCAGACTATATGGGGAGCCTAGATCTACATATAAAATAAAAAAGACTTACGTAATGGTAGCAGGCACAGGGAAAAAAGGGGTTAAAGACATATTCCTTAGCAAACAAAAATTCGAAACTACGGCCCAGTATCCGTATTTAGGCATCATAATTGATGATAAATTGAACTGGAAAGCCGTAGTTGAGGCAAGAAAACATGTTTTTATGAGAGCTATTGTAGCACTCATACATTTTTCCCAAAAGCTGGGCAAAAGGTCTCCGGTAGAACTGCTAAAAATGTATAATGCTAAATGCCAGGCAATAGCCATGTAAGGGGCGGGAGTGTGGGGGCATGCTAACATCAGTGCCTTGCAAGTGGCAGAGAATACATTTTTAAGATTCCTATTAGCGGCACCTAAATGCGTCTCCACATTCGCATGCCATACGGAACTGGGGATTCCGTACTTGGTGGATTTGGTAAAAATCCAACCGCTCTTACTCTGGTGACGAATTTGGTTATCTGAAAAAACCTACTAACCAAGCAAATCATGGCAGATTGTATGTCATTAGACCACTCACTGAAAAATAGTTGGCTCTTGTATGTGTGAAATTTCCTGGTTGACTTAGGGCTAGGGACCTATTACACTACACCTTAGATGATCCGTGAAATCTCGAGGAAGGATTTGAAAGTAAGGGCACTGGGCCATTTAGAAGAATTACGAATTGCCAATGAAGCAACTAAAGCTTCTGTTCAACATTCAATTGCGGTTCAGACTACCCTGTCAATCCAGCCATATCTAACACACGATCTCAAGGCATTTGAGTGACTTCTTTTGACGAGATTCAGGCTAAACATCTTTCATCAATTAGTTGCTTTCCCAGTGAAAAATAGCTGGGACTCAATTCTTTTACCCTGCCCTTGCGATGAAATTTTAGAGCAGAAAACTATATATACTGTCCTGTTTTGTAAGGTTTATCATGGCCATCGTAAGCTCTGGTTGATAAATATGCTAAAATTGTGGGGTATCAGACGATGTCGCCCAGCTATGTTGTGATTGCCGTTTTCAGATTCCGAATGTACTTGTGACCACATTGTCAATTTTCTGAAATGTATTTTTAAACATAGAACACATTTGTGATAAGTCTTTTTTCTGCGAAATGGATGATTTTTAGAATGCCTATGTATTAGATAGTATAGTTAGGGATCCCCAATGATGTTATGGATAACTGCGTTCAAAATGAATTGTAACAAGTTTTTTTAATGGTGTGTAAAATATGTTTTGTATCTGTGATGCTGCTTTTATGGTTTTCTATTCTAAAACCGAATAAAGGAAAGGAAAGAATATATACCCCTGTACCCCAAAACCCAAACCTAGCCCTGAACCCTTAAAATACCCCTGTACCCCAAAACCCAAACCTACCCCTGAACCCTAAAAATACCCCTTTACCCCAAAACCAAAACCTAGCCCTGAACCCTAAAAATACCCCTGTACCACAAAACCCATACCTATCCCTAAACCCTAAAACTACCCCTGTACCCCATAACCCAAAGCTATATCTGAACCCTTAAAATACCCAAACACCCCAAAACATATACCTCAGTACCCCAAAACATATACACCTATACCTATACTTACCTTATCCAAACATAAAAAAAACATGCTTTTACCATTCATGCATTTACAACGAATTTTGTTGTAAATGTATGCGTGGTAAAAGCATATAAAATGTAATGCCATGCGTTATAATGGCATTGCGGAGTCATGGTACTATTGTACTGAAAGTATGCGGAGTCATGGAGTGCGGTAAGAAAGTTGCGGAATAATGGGTGTTTGCCCTCCCCCGGTAAGTACATTGGTGACACGGCGGCCCACATCTCAAGCAACGTACTCATATTTTTTCACCACCCATTTGAAAAATGCACAGGTCTCTCTCATTGATGTCCAGCACCGACGTACACTTTTAGACACACCTCCGGCCACATGTTCTAGAATTGCGAACTTTAGAGCTGGGGAGCTACGTTCGAATCTCGGCATCAGCTCAACATCCTGTGATTTCAGGCAAATCACTTTGTCTCCCCGTGCCTACCACAAATGAATGTGTTCTTCTGTAATGGAAATTGTGCTCATGCCATGTTGTCGAGTTTGCGCTATATAATATTGCAAGGAAAAATAAAGTAGGGAAACTCAAGTTCACACACTACTGAACGCGCACTCTCAAGTCCATCAGCAGTACACTGTGAATCGGAGCATTTCACAGGCCTATCACAGATAACAAAATGCTATCAAAATGAAATCCTACAAAACAATATACCCAGACAACGTCGGTACGGGCTGCTAGTATATTATAAACTCATATAAAGATAGTTATACTTACGTTGTAGCCTCTAGTGTCAGATGTTTCATAAAGTGGCATACAGATGAATGTATTTGGTAGGCAGTAAATGCATGGGGAGTCCTATACTCATTGTACTGTGTCACTTCTTATGTTTGGGTGTAAGGTTGTGACGCAGTAGCATCCTAGAAGCGGCACAGTGAAACATGGTAGGTTTCACTGGGTCACTTCGTGAGGATTTCCTGCGTGGGAAAGCCCACCTTGTATACATTATACCTGATACAGGTACAATGTGATGCAGGGCTTTACAATGTGATGCATCTCCCTAGATGCATCACTTTGTAAATTGGCCGCATTGTTTACGCCGCTGCTGCGTCACAAAATTGACGTTGTTGCAAGGGGCTTCTAAATCTGCTCCAGAATGTTTGTCATATAACAAGCCATGCCAGACGGTTCAGTTAAGTCCTTTGGCTCAATGTGACAATTTTTCTTTCTTTTAGGGTATGAAATGACACTTCATAAAACTGGTAATAGTTTGTAAAACATAAGTTCAAGTGTCCAAATATTTTCTTTGCAGACCTTAAACAGTGTTGATGTTTTCTGGGATACCTCAATACTGAGGTTGCTAAATAGTGTGGCAGCTGCAGTTTTAACTCCACTTCATGCCTTTTCCTCAAAAATCTCATAGTAAATCTCTCTTTTGCTCAATGTCGCCATTTTTTTCTCCATCTATCACTGTTTCACTATTTTTTTTTTTTTTTGAAATATATTTTTATTGCAGGAATCAGTAAACTGTTACAATTACGACCAGCATCAAAAATACACTGAAATCAATCGACTGCATCCCGTCCACCCCCCGCATCACGTTTTTATACACTATCCTCCAGCCCACAGTTCCAAAGTCGGGCGATAAAATCCAGTGGGGGTTCAGCAGGAGCGAGAGGCTGGTCCGGATAATCCACTGTCCGTCATCTGCTTTTCTAAACAAGCCCCCAAACCCAAAAGAAAATCCCACCCACAAAACACTAACTTGCAAAGAAATCCCTCCCCCACCCAACCCCGCCATCAGTGTATGGTAGCTACCGCACTAGGATTCGTGAGAGGACCCAAGATGTGCATATCAGTAACAGAAAACACCATCGCCTATCGGGACTCAGGGCGCGCTGCTATCTCACTATCAGAGTCGCTGGGGGCGCAATAGTCTCTGAGGGCCTGCACTAGTGTCTCCCATTCCAGCGCTGTCTCCTGTGCTCGTTCGTTACGTTGTCTCCCAGCCAGTTGATATCTCAGCGTGCTCTCCCCCGCCGCCCACTTCAAAAATTCGCTATGCCATCTGCTCCCAGTCGGACCAGCTCGTGCCTTCCAGTTCCTGGTCACCTCTCGTTTGGCTAAGAGAAGCCCTAAATCAATAAATTTACCGGAAATTTTGTTTTTGGGGGTATGTGGAAACCAATGCAACAGACCCACCGCCGCATCAACCGATAGAGGTCTCCCCGTCACCTCCGTCAGGGTCTTCTCCACCTCCACCCAGTAAGAGGATAGACCCGGGCAGGTCCACAACATATGGAGGAGGTCTGCCTCTGGTGCCGGGCATCTGGGGCAGGCTGCCGAGCCCGTAGCGAAATACTGTTGGATTTTCGCCGGGGTCAGGTATGCCCGATGGAGTATATAATAGTGGACCAACTGAAAACGTGCGTGACGCGTCCCCTTCCAAGCTCGCCGCACGAGCTGAGACCAGGTCGCTTCCGGGATTTCCTTGCCTATGTCTGCCTCCCACCGGCTCTTGAGGGTCGTAAGGGGGGTCAACCCTTCATTGATCAATCTACCGTAGAGGCAGGTGACCGCCTTCACCGTGCCCGCAGACATCATGACGTATTGACACACCGGAGACGTAGGAGGTTCCTCCTGTCCGCCTTTCCAATGCGCCTGGATCGCACGGACCAGGGCCGAGTGCAACAGGAAGTCCCCTGGGGGAATCTCGAAGCGGTCAATGAGCTCCTGGAAAGGCAAGAGTACCCCAGCCTCATAAAGATCTCCCACCAACTGCAGCCCCGCGTCCTCCCAGTCCGCCAACCGTGACCAATCCCCGCCATGGGGCAGCGCCGTCAGCATCCCCAATGGTATTTCCGGCGCATACGGTATCCGGAGTTGGCCCCTGGCGTGAGCCCGGTTCCAACACAGGCGAATGGTCTTTTCCTCCAACGTCAGGTCCTGTAAGGTCAAACGTTGGCGTAGAGCTATGAAAGATAGGACATGCCTGGCCATCCCTGTACCTCTCCTGTCCTCCGGGCCTCGGAACTCCCTGGCAACCTCCTGGGTGAGAGTCTGGAGCTGCGCCGCCAGATAGTATTTCTCAAAATCCGGTACTGCAAGTCCCCCTTCGGCTTTCGGCCTCATCAGGGTCTTAAGGGCCACTCTACGGCGGCCCGAGCCCCAAAGGAATCCCGTCATCGTCGACCGTAAGAGCCTAAACGTGGCTGGCGGGATCCAAACTGGCAGCGCCCGGAAATAGTATAGCAGTCGGGGGAGAGCCACCATTTTGAGGAGGGCGACCCGCCCCGCCAGCGAAAGCGGCAGTGTAGCCCAGAAGTCCATGTTCCCCCGTAGAGCTCGAATGCATCTGGCGATGTTTCCGTCCAGGAGGTCAGATGGATCATGATAAATGTACACCCCCAGGTATCTGAAACAGTCAGGTTCCCATCTAAGTCCTCCAATGAGGACTGGACTAGGGGCGCCTCTATGGACCGGGAAGAGGCATGTCTTGCTCCAATTTACCCGTAGGCCCGAGACCGCCCCGAACGCCGCGAGCGCCGTCCTAGCTCCAAGTAGGGCCTCGACTGGGTCCTCAAGGAAGAGTAATAGGTCGTCGGCATATAACGAAACGTGGTGCGGGCCCGAAGGGGTCCGGAAACCACCGTAATGCGCCCCCGACCGGAGTAACACTGCGAGGGGCTCCACCGCCAGCGCAAAGAGAAGTGGGGATAACGAACAGCCCTGTCTCGTGCCCCTTTCTACCGGGTACTGTGAGGAAATTAATGGGCCCGCCCGAACCCTGGCCGACACGGAGGCGTACAGGACCGCGGTCCATCTGACGAAGCCCTCCCCGAGGCCAAACCGTCGCAGCACCGCGTGTAGGTAGTCCCATTCCAAGCTATCAAACGCCTTCTCTAAGTCCACCGACAGGACCACTGGGCACGGAGCATCTATTAGCGGTTCACCCAGTAAGCGGAACAACCTACGGATGTTCATTGTTGTATTGCGCTTGGGGATGAACCCGGCCTGGTCCTCATGCACTAGGGAGGCCATGTGGCCGACTAGTCTCGAGGCCAGGATGCTGCTCAGGATCTTATAATCGACCGTCAGCATCGATAAAGGCCGGTAGGACGCCGGATCGGTTGAGTCTCGCCCCGGCTTGAGGAGGGGAACCACCAGGGCCTCACGCATGGAGCCAGGCAGTCGGCCAAGCCTCTTCGCTTCTCTATAAACAATCACCAGTCTCGGAGCCAGGAGGTCGGCATAAGTCGCGTAAAACTCCACAGGAAGACCGTCCAGTCCTGGGGTCTTGTTCCGCGCCATCCTTTTGATGGCGCCGCGAATCTCCCCCAGTTCGATATCGGAACCTAGGGCTTTCGCCACGTCAGGCTCCACCACCGGGAGCAATAGGGGTCGCAAATAGTCCTCAAGAAGGTCGGGGTCTTTGGCAGCGCGACTGCGATACAACTGATCGTAGTAGTGCCGGTAACAGCCTAGAATCTCCGGTTGAGTGTGCACCATGGACCCGTTCGCCATTTGCATGGATGTCGTCAGTGAGGTCTGGCGCGTAGGGTTTGCCAACCATGCCAGCAATGCACTCGATTTATCCCCTTCCGCAAGGGACCGAACTGTATAGGCCTTGTAGTCGAAGCAGCGCAGCCGCTCGACCTCAGCCGCTACCGCTTCCTTCGCCTCCGCCGTGCGTCCCTGGAGCTCAGGGTGCCCGGGGCGGCGGAGCTCCAACTCCCGAAGCTTCCGATCGGCCATCTCCAAGTCATCGAGGATAACCCGCCTCATACCTACCTTCTTGGTGATGCAATAACCCCTCACCACCACCTTAAAAGCGTCCCATTCCAGCGCCCTCGAGCTCGCAGAGCCCCCGTTGGACGCGAAATACTCCTCGATCTTATCACCTAAGTCCGCTCTGAAGACAATGTCCTCGAGCATCTCAGGGCGTAACTTCCAGGTGGGCACCGCCGGCGCCCCCGGAAACCAGCGAAGGGCCAGCAGGAGGGGGTTATGGTCCGAGATGGTCCTAGTCAAGTATTCGGAACAGATGGCCGCCGAAACCAGTTCTGTCGAGCCAAGAAACCCGTCCAGCCGAACGTGCAACTCGTGGAGGCCCGAAAAGTAGGAGTAATCTCTAGTGCCGGGGTGCTGCGCTCTCCAAATATCCGTCAAACCCCACCGTGTCTGCCAGTCTCTACGGCCCTTGGCCACGCGGCGAACCGGAGAATCAGGGAGGGGCGGGTGCGAGCGATCGGTCTCCACATCCACCACTGAATTAAAGTCCCCACCGAGCAGGAGGGGCCCCGTGAAAAAGTGGGCTAACGAGCCCGATAACCTAGAAAGGAAGGCAATCTGGTCCATGTTAGGTGCGTAAACACAGCAAACGTTTAGGTCCCTCCCCCCCAGCGTACCAGAGATGGCCACGTAACGCCCCTCGGGATCTACCACTGAGTTTGTGACCTGAAAGGGAACCCCAGCCCGGATCCAGATTAGCGCCCCCCTGGCATACGCTGAGTACGACGTGTAGAAGACCTGTCCCCTCCATCTACGCTGTAGCGCCGCCCCTTCCGCCTTGTTCAGATGGGTCTCCTGCAGTAGCGCCATTTGTATTCCCCTACGCACTAAATAAGCGTGGACTTTGTGCCGCCTAGACATGGTGTGAAGCCCCCGCACGTTCCAAGTAATACACTTCACATTAGCAACGTCAGCCATTGTCCCATACTGTACGTGCAAAGTCTCTCCATCTGGGTCTCAGCAATAGACAAACAACAATCCCCCCAACACTGATGGCGGCCATTTTCCCCAACCAAAACTCAACAAATCTTACGTTACCCAAACCCCTGCCCACCCCCCCCAGAACAGGACCCAAATAATTCCATCTAGTTCCCATCCAAACCATGCCCTCAAGAAATCCCCTCATCCCAAACTAATCCTACAGTCGCCACCGTAGGAAGGCCTTAAGGGCCAGGTGCGGGCTGGGCGGTGGCAGTGGGCCCTCGATGCCCTGGCTACCAGGACTAAAGCAAGCCCTAAACAGTAACGGAACCCTCGGGGCAAAGGCAGGGCACCCCACCCCCCCGCTCCTCGCGTACTCATGTTGAACCATCGGCTCCCTCCACCCCCGCAACGGGCCCCCACCCAAAGGGATACAGCTCACCCCGTCAACCCTGTCCATCAAGAAGGTCCTCAACCGATTTTGGTGTAATCACCGGTGTGCCGGTACTATCTGTCACCGAGTTCTCCGAGTCCGTCGATGCCCCCTCGCCACCAGGGTTCTCTTCTTCTGCAATAGCGTCCTCTCGTGACCCAGACAGGGCAGACAACACCTCCAATACACCTTTCCGCTCCGTTGATGTCTCTACAGTAGTAGGGCCACCTGATCGGCCCCGGCGACTCCGCACCCTCGTGGATCGCCGTCGCTGTCCCGGCTCCGCCGTTGTCTGAGATGTGGAGGCAAAGCCATCTTTCCCAGCCCTATAAAGTTCAAGCCAGTTACAGGCCTCCTCCGGGGTATCAAAAAATTGAGTCTTGTCATCCACAATGACGCGGAGCCTTGCAGGAAATAGGAGCGAGTATTGAATACCCTCGCTCCGGAGCTCCCGCTTGATCGCCAAGAATGAGTACCGCCTACGTTGGGTTTCATAGGTGTAGTCCGAGAAGATGTTCACCTGGCTGTTCTCCACCTTGAAAGGGCCATTATGTCTAGCGGCATTGAGGATGAGGTCCCTGTCGCGAAAATGTAGGAGGCGCGCCACCACCGGGCGCGGCGCCCGGCCCAGTTGCGGTGGCCGTGCTGGGACTCTATGAGCCCGTTCAAGGGTGTAGAAAGAGGATAGGCCCTCCGGGGCTACCGTGTCTCGGAGCCAGGCCTCCAAGTAGGCCACCATGTCGCCATCCTCGATCTTCTCCGGCAGGCCTACCACTCGGATGTTGTTGCGCCTGTTACGGCCTTCCGCATCCTCCGCTCGCTGTTCCAGGGCATAAATCCGGGTTAGAGCATCTTTCATTGCCGCGGCCAGGGTTCGCTGCGCCGGCTCCAAGGTTTTCACCGAGCCTTCTACTTCTTTGACCCTGTCCGATAGCTTGCCATGATCCGCCCTGAGGAGGCCCAGACTCGTCGCCACCTGAGCAATGTCCTGCTGGAGGGCCGAGCGTGTGGTCGCAATCGCTTCCAGGACGCGATCAAACTGTTGCTGCAGCGGAGCGCCACCAGCGTCCCCCGGGTTGCCGCTGCCTTCCTTGTCTGGGGTCTCCGAGTCAGAGGCGGCCGGGGTGGGCCCCTTGGCCCCTCTCGGCTTCCCCATAGCGCGGGAAGCGCACAGTGTGGGCTCAGATAAAGGTGCCACCGAGTGCGGACGCCGACTATAACTCTCCCGAATGGAAGTCCTCGGGGTGAAGGCCGGTGATCCCCTTCTCCAGGGCCAGGTGGATCTCCACGGGTTCGGCTCGCGCCACCACCGTGTCGTCTGAGAGCGCTGAGGAGGAGGCGGAGACACTCGGCGCCAGGCCGGGCAGGTCCGTCTGGTTGACGAGGATCTGGAACGAGGGCCACCCACACCTCCAGAGACTTTGTGGCACCAGGGGGTTATGCTCCCCATGGGATCGGGACGATCGGGGGATGCAGCCAAGCGCCGCGTCGGAGATCGTCACCACCGCCGGGACTTCCAGTCGTCCGCGTGCCGGGGTCTACTATGGTAGGAGCTCCGATCGCCCGGGCGCCTCCATCGATACCAGGGTCTCAACAGGGCAGAGTCCAGCTCCTCATTCTCCTGGATAACACAAGAGCGGAGGGCACGTTATGACCAGCGGCGTTCATCCAGGCTAATGGCCCCGTCCAAGGGGACAAAGGGGTCCGGGCGCCATATTGGGTCGTTCTTCCCGGGACCTCAAACTTCGTGTTTCGGGCAAAGCACCACTCGTCCAGGCCGCGCCGGGCGTCTCAGTGGGGTCCAGGTGGGCCGAGCGACGATTTGCGGGGGCTAGGGTGCCCCGCGGCCTCCGATTAACAGGATAATCCCGGGCTCAGTCCCGGAGCCGAGCTCTCAGGCGACCATCGCCATCGGCGCCCAAGCCACGCCCCATCTATCACTGTTTCACTATCTTTCTCTTCACCCTTATCTTTTTTCTTTGGTTCTCTCACTTGCTGTGTGTCAAAGTCTAACGCTGAAAAATAAGACCCCAATGGAAAACAGCCATTGCATGTTAATCAGAAGGAATTTACAATATCAAATGTAAGGATAAACAAATTCTCCAATTCATTTTTCATCAGAACACAATGGGGTTCATGGTAATTTTGGTTAAGGGAGGGTCTCTCAGTAAATAGACGAGATTGCGCCACACCACACCAATCACCGCCACACCAATCCCATACTCATTTCGAAGTCATAATGGGGCTTCAGTTAATTTCTATTACCTAATTCTATGAGTATATGTGTGCATGTCAAATATTTCATTAGATAGTTTGATTGCATTGAAACTTACATTTTGAGGCCTATTGTGGATTGTCTGTCATTATTTCAGCTTTGGTTTCACTCTCGGAGCATTCCGAGTTATACACATTGCCTTTGGCTGTGCACCAATTTCGAGTGGGCTGGTGTGGCTCTGCCAGTGATGTGTCTGAGACCTTGTAAGGCATTTCTGTGTCTCCTTCCAACAAGAACTCGCTCAAAGTTTCTTCAGTGCTGCCAGTAACTCCAGCTATGTGGAGAAAAGCATAGCTGTCATGTGCCAGGTAATCATATAGTGGGTGGTGTGTGAGGAGCAGGCCAGTCAATTGTCTTTTTTGCGAGAGTGGGCTCATGACTTGCCAGATTGAGCCTTTTGGCAAGGTCCTGGCCGATATAACTTGACCCCCTCCAACACTGTTTGTTCTGGCTTATTGCAGTGTATTTCTTCTAATTGAATTTCACATACTGAAGCTACTGCCCTTTCTTTAGAGAGACCATTTATCATTTGATATACAGGGTGCTGCTTGTCAAATCAAATCAAATCAAACAGGACTTGCAAAAGGCAGCCAATCCCCTGATTTCTGACAGAGAGGATGAGGCCTGGAGGTGAAGAGAAAGTCAATTCCAGGCTTTTGCAGTGAGGTAGGAGAAGGAGCATTCTCCACTGTTGCATCAGCGGGTGCTGGAAGTGTGAGCAGGGGAGAGGGGGGTGAAGCGCACATGTCTGGAGGGTTAGTGCAAATTTAGGAGGTGATTGGTGTATGCTGGTCCTTGGTTGTGTAGGGCTTTGTGGGTGTGGATCAGCATCTCAAATTTACATATTTTCTGAAAGGGCAGCCATTAGAGCTTCCTGAGGTGGGGCAGATATGGCTTTGCTTTGGGAAGTCATGGATGAGTCTGGCCGCAGAATTCTGTATGGTATGCATTCTCTTCAGGACGTGCAAGGTTGTTATCCAGGAAGCTGGTGACTGGGTATCTGTGGGTACTCTAGAGTGGACAAAGTTCCTAACGGCTGTGGTGCTTTTGTTGGTGAGCTGATTCCATGTGGTGAGCAGGTGGTCGGGGTTTGCATCTGTGAGAGAGAGGAGGCTGAGGGTATCGGCGACATTGGGTAGGGGGTCAAAGTTTTTGTAGATGGTAGAGTTCTTGCTATGGAAAAAAAAACACTAGGACGTTGTCGCAGTGTTCATGGGAAGGGAAGATTATGTTTTCGCTAGCTAAGAGGTTGGAGAACTCTCTGACGATGCTGACGAGTTTTTTGCAATGGTTGGAACTGGCTTCCATGCAGTCGGCAAGGGCACTCTTTTTTCTCTCTTTCAGGAGTTGTTGGTGTTGGTTGAGGTATGTCTTCAATGTGGCTCATTCTGTGGGTTCCTTACTGGTGCGCTGTTTCTTTTCAATTTGTTTTGCAGTTGCATTTAGGGGTTCTCAATTCTGTGGTATACCAACTAGCCTGTTTGGAGGATCTCCTGAGTTTGGTGGGCTTGACGGTGTTACTCTTTCGGCACAATTGGTGATCCAGATGGAGAAGTCATTGACAGCCTGTTCAGGTTTGGCTGCTGTGTCAGGGTGGGATATATTAAAGGCGTTGGTCCTCTGGCCTTCTGATACTTTGTCCGAACTGGGTGGCTTGGTGGTGGTGCCCGGGATCCTGTGTTGGAGAAGTGGATGATGGTGTCGTCTGTCCAGGTGAGTCAAGTTACATGGCTGTACTTGACTGTCCCTGGCCGAGGGGATGGATATGATGTGTGTGGGGTCAGTGACTAGTTGGGTGAGGCCGATGTTGTTTCTGCTTTTGAAGAGGTTGGCAGTGTTGGTGTCTTTAAGGTCATTGATGTTAAAGTCTAGATCTCCAAGGAATTAGGGGATGGTGTCATAGAAACTAGGGCAAAGGTTACTCTGATGATGGTTTTGTTGTTGGTTTGTAGTTGCCAGTTGAAATGTTCCATGATTGGGGTGGTGTCATCTTTGGTGGTGTATAGGATGGTTTCTTTGTGGATGATGGCAATTCGACTTCAGTGTTTGTTGTTACAGTCTTATTGAGCTATCTTTCAGCTGTCGGGCATTGCTGAGGTGATGTCGGGCATGGATGTGGGGCTGAGCCAGATCTCAGTGAGGAAATGACATCAGGAGCGAGGGAAGAGATGGTGTCCCAGATCTTGAGCACATGCTTGCAGAGTTTGTCTGCTGGTTAACATCCTAATATGTACAAAATGCAAGCAAGAGGAATGGGGATCTCTTTAGTGCAGTGTGAATATTATGGAATAGTAGTTGGGGACCGCTTTAGCCCTCGATTCAGAGTGAAGGATGGTCATTGACCATTCTTGTTCATGTTCAGTGTTGAAGACAGCATCTATGGACATAATGCCCCTGGGAAAAACCTTGATGAGATATCAGTCTCCTGGATCCTCCAACCAATAGGCGAGGGGGAAGGTGCCCTTGAGACACTCTTGAAGTACAAGACTACACAGAGGAGGGGAGCTTACTAAGACATCATACATTTTGTATAGTTAAACGTATATGACAAAAGTGCTACTGGCATCCTAAAGACCTATGATTTTGGAAAAAAGCAAGATAACTGCAGTAGCAGGTATATTCCTTACTCCATTCAAGATGTGGATCACAGTTTCACAGAAGATTCTTTTGGATTTCTAGAACTGAATCAAAGGAGTTCTTACATGGCACCCAAGATTTGGGGGGTTCAAAAATGGTAGCACATAAGTAGCAGTGAGCATGGAAGGTTTCTGGGTCCTTGTCACCTGGAAGATACTTCTTTCAGCAAACTAAAAGATATGTTTATTCCTGAGACCCATTGGCATTCCAGAGTGTCAGAGCAGTCTCCATTGCTGAAAATGGAAATGTAATCATGTATTTATTTATTTCATTTATTTGTGTATTCAATTATTTCATATTTATTTACTTTGGAGGAATGAAATCACCTCTGAGCAGAGTGACTGGTGCCTTTATAATGGCAGTGTTGTTTTGTACCAAGCTGAACTCCAAAATAAACACTTTCTTTGTTTAGGGACACTAAGAAGGGGATTGACAGGTCATGGACAAGCTTCTGGAACAGTTAGGCCCTCTGAGCAATATCTTGGAAATTACCATGGTGGCCAAAAAGCTGTCATTCAAGTTGACCCTGATATCCTGTGAGAATGGGCACAGAGTGATTTTCTAGCTGAGGAATGTGAGATTTGGCTTCTAGAGTTAGGAACTATGGCCCAAGGATGGCTCTTTAGGAATTCCTATGAACTGATATTTTAAACCTTATAGGATATGTACCAAACAATGTCAATTTATGAATCCCAACAATCACTTGTTTGTCACAGACAGATCTGAGAGTGCACAGCTCTCCTGTGTGTACTATAATCTGCTCTTAAATCTTATCTTTCTGAGAGTGCAGGGTGTAAGAATGCTAATTTTATAGGACAATTAGATTTTTATGGTCTAGCAGTTGTTAGCATCATATTCTGAATTTTAACTGGAGGTGAAACTCTTAGACAGGTATCAGTTAACATCTTAATTAAGACCCACCAGTACTAGAGCCTTCATGATCAGTAACACTGTTAGAAATTAGATTTCTGGTTGGCAAAAGTATGCACCCTGTCCAAGAAGGAACCACAAATCTACTCAGGGTAAGTCACAACACATCCTAAGTAATTCTGTGCTCACTCTCTGGTAGATTGGCAGAGAGCAGTCAGGCTTAACGTAAGAGGCAAATAGCAATGTGTAAAATATTTATGGAATATTTCATACAATGAAACAGTGAAAACATCACTAAAACGACTAATTTTATGATTTAAGCAAGACCAAAATAACAACAACCCATCTAGAAGAACTCAAGATATGAATTTTTAAAGACCAAATGCAAAAATAGCGCTTTGAAGCGAATAGTGCTCAAAATGTAATTGGTTGCGTTGGCTCAGGACAAAGTCAAGAGTTCAGGCCACACACAATGGCGTGCAGACCAGCTAAAGGGCTCACCCAGGGCCCACTGAGCAAAAGTACCTTTATCCTTGTAGCAGCACAAGATGCTTTGATGATCCTCATGCAGTTGGGGTGTGGCACCACAGTTCTCAACGCAACTAAGGTGATGCGTCAGTTCCATTGAGGGAAGTGCTGATTCTGACATGGTTGTGCCTTGCTGTCGGGCGATTTGTTGATCTTTTCCACACAGTGGCAGCGATGTGTTGGTTCCGAGACGTTGGTTCCAGATGCGGTGCAGCGGTTTTGAGTGCAATCCGCCTTTCAGTTTCCCGCTACAATTACTATGCATAAATTCAGATTTCGCAGCAGAGGATGCATTAGTTCCACTGGTCGGTTCGGTTCCCACAACGATGCGTCAATGCTGCTCTCACAGCGTAGGATGCATTAGGTCAACTGGAGCAAACCCTTAGGTCCACTTTGAAGGGGACAGGCCTGGGGTGACACCACTTGACAGGATACACTAAAAAGAAGATGAGTCCAAGGATTGGAATAGGAGGGTTCTATGTTTTCTTTGTCCCTGAGACTTAGGCGACAGGAGGCAAGCAAGCAAGCCCTGCAGCGTGGCTGTCCTTTCAACAGCACAACTGTTCTTCCTACTGGCAGTGTAGTCACAGGTCCAGAAGTGTACTGATTTGGTAGTGCCAGAGGTCCAATACTTATACCCAGTGGTGCCTTTGAAATGGGGAAGACTTCAAAGAAAACCATGAGCTGCACAGAAGTTCTCCCTTCCTGCCCTGGCTCTAGACACACTAACAGGGGGTAATCAATACTTTGTGTGTGACACAGTCTTTTCAGGTATGTCAGCTCCTTCTACCCATCCTGCTCAGGATGGACCATATGCATGCAAATGACCACTCAAGCACACCTGCCCTTTCTTTATGTGTGACAGTCTGGAGGGAATGCATGAAGCCAGCAGTCACACACTCCATATGTGTATTTCAGAGACAGGCAGAAGGCACCAAATGGCTAACGGAAGATAAAGTGTCATTTGCTAAACTGGAATTCAAAATCCAACTTCACCTTAAGTTGTGATTTTAGATTGTGAGTTTAGTGACAGTAAACTTGAAAAATGTATCTTTTTACAATTGGAGGTTACACTTAAAATATCTAATAAGGAAATCTCAACGTTATCCTATGGGAGAGATAGGCCTTGTAATAGTGAAAAATTAAATGGGACGTTTTTCACTACCAAGACATGTAAAGTTTAAAGTACATATCCTAACTTTTAAATAGACTGCACCCTGCCTTTTGTGTTATGCAGGGCCTACCTTAGGTTTGACTTATATGCATGTAAAGGGAAGGTTTAGACCTGGTAAGAGAGGGTTACTTGCCAGGTCAACAGGACAGGGTACAAATACATACACGCTCTGCAGTGGCAGGCCTGGAACATTGTTGAGGGGGTATTTATGTGGGAGGCACAATCAGTGTTGCAGTTCCACTAGTAGCATTTAAATTATAGGCCCCAGGCCCATACAGTGCTCTTTACTCGGGACTTATAAGTAAATTCAATATGCCAATTGTGGATGAACCAAGATTACCATGTTTAGGAGAGAAAGCACAAGCACTGCAGCACCGGTTATCAATGGTAAAGTGTGCAGAGTCCTAAAACCAGCTAAAACAAAGTCAGAAAAATGGAAGCAGGCAGGCAAAATGTTGACCGAAGACCAGCCTAAGGCTCTCATCTCTAACAAACACTCTGTTTTCTATCTTGAAAAATAGGTAGAGGTTGAAGCACATTTTGTTGACAGTAGACCTATTTCTTCTGAATGTCCGGGCCAGGATTGTGGGGCTGCTAGTCATGTCTGTATAGTCAATTTTTCTAGCTGCCTTCCACAATGAACTTTTTAAGATAAGAAAATGCAAATCAGGAAGGTGGGTCTCCAACACAGAAGAGTCTCAGAATTGAAAGGTAATTTTTGGCTTGGAACCAATGATATTACTGGAATCAGATACCTGCTGGCTAGACTAAGAAGCCCATTGTAGAGAGGTTTGCGCTGGAGAAAAGTAGTCAGAAAAAGAGTTACATCTATATGTCAAGTGCCTGGAATGCTCGGCAGTTCTTTTTTTTACAATCATGCGCTTCCCTTGGGACAAAGGAACTGTGCTTAGCTCCCAATGGATAACGGGTCGGCAGTGCAAAGTATCAATTACCTTGGGGCCACAAGATCAGGAATGTAGCAGAGCTGACCAAGGATTTTGGTTATTTCTGCAAAACCTTATGCAATCTATAAAGGCAAGCTATTCAGTGGGATCACCAAATTTGTAGGCAACTGGGTCTCTGGGTTTTTAAGTGATTCCAGTGATTGGCGACTGGATTTGGAATCATTTGCAGCCATCATGATCAGACAGTGCCTGTATGTCAAGGACCTGTTTGCATGGAGGTTGAACATTCAGCTTACAGTTTTTCTCAGTTTTAGAACAGATCCAGAGGGATCACAGCAAATGAATTTCTCCAGGACCGGATGAAAGGTCTCAGTTATGTCTTTCTGGTCTTCATTAATGGTGCCACAAGTCAAGCAGCACAGGGCAATAATAGTTCTGGTAATCCTATATAGAGACGGCAAGCACGTTTTTTTTTTACTCTCCTGGCATTTTCATCAAATTTTCAACTTTCTGTTCCAGATGCGTAATTGCTATTGATTGGCCAACACAGATACATTCACCTTCTTATTCATGATAGACATTTGCAGTAAATGACTTTTTGGAGTCCTACGCTAATCACTGCAGGCTGTGATCTTTATGGACCTTTATGGAGGCTGCCAGAAAATGTAAGAAAAGTCAATCAATTAGCAGTAAAGGGACCTTGATCCTATGAGGTCAGATGTTTTTCACATCTTTAATTTCAGTCCCAATTTGCAGAAGAAGGAAAGTCCTACTGTACCGTTCACTATGTAAGATGAAACATTTCCACAGGATGTCCAGACATCAAGACAGCAACACCCTTTGGAGAGAAAGCTGCTGAATGGGATTCGGCTTGCTAGAAACCTAGACGGATTGTTCCCACAGCTGCTAGATGTAAATAAAGTTGTGTTGGTGTTTTATAACAGGTCAAGAAATTAAGGATTACATGGAAAGGAATTGTGAGTCATTCTCATTATGCTGTGATGTCTTACCTTTTTTATTCAATCATTAGATTTTCAGCCATTGGGCTTAAACAAATGAGTTTTCACGCCTACACAAATACTGTTTAATGTGTCAAGAAGAACCAGAGTAGCTGATAGAAACATACTTTATACTTTAATCAATTGCTTATGGATAGTGTCCTGCCATGTGCAAAGCACTTGAGGACCATAGAGATCCATGCCCTGCGGCCACCTATTTCCCTGTCATTTGGCCTGGAGGGTAGCCAGGCTTACCCGTCCTTTAAAAGCATCAAGCACTGCAAACTGTTTTGAACTACTGTTAGAAAATCTTTTGTGATTGAATAATTCACTTGTGCATGTAAGTCTTATTTCTACACCAATGCGACACCAATCATGCTCCCTTTCACAGACAAAACGCCCACTCCCAGATCAAGTTCAGTGCTTGCATGACTGAAATTACCCACTGGAAGAAGGTCAACTGTCTGAAGCTGAACTCTAGCAAGATTGAAATCATCATCATTGACAGCAAACTCAGCATGACCACCGTAGTCTATGCCATCACTGCCTCATGCTTCCATACCTTGAAGATGCTGAGGAAGATTTTCAAATGCCTCTCAATTAAGAACCAGAAGGGCGTCACTCATACTTTTGTCACAAGCAAGATGGACTTTGGGAACACCCACAATGCCGGGATCAACAAAAAACTCAAAACTCACCAGATGACTACAGACTTTTCAGAAGACGGTGGAATTAATCCCTCTCAACCTCCCACAGTGCACTCACATCACACCACAACTTTAAGAGCTCCACTGGCTCCCATACACAAACAAGAGCAATTTAATCTCCTTATCTACACTCCAAAGGCACTACATAACCCTGGCCAACCATACCTTAACAATCAAACCTGCTTTAAAAACCTTCCAGAGACCCCCACTCATTTGAATTCCAATGTGCATACATCTCACACATACAGAAAACCAGATCCGGTGGTTAAACCACCTCATACGTTACTCCTGAAGCTTGAATCAACCAGCCACTACACAGAAGAGCCTCTGCCTCACTTGTTTAATTCCACAAGAGGCTGAATACCTGGCTTTTAGACCAGTCCCACTAGGCCCTAGGTTTGTCTAGACCCACGCCTGCTCAGCACCAGGATACCCTATTGAGTGATAGTGCACTCTAAAAATCTGCATGAGATAACCTAACAATGATACTGTTAGGGTTTGAACTAAGAATATAGCCCAGCCACATACTGTGTAATGAGGATTGGCCCTGTGTGTATTTTGTTTTTACTTTGTCAAGAATATTGTTCCTTGTTTTATATTTTATTATTAGGGGTTTTCAAGTTGGCTCCTTTTGCACAAGCATAGGCCAAAGTGACATTTTTTGTACAACCTGATGCAGGAAGGAACTGGATATTCAGTTTGAGCTCAGGGGCGCATTTGCATACTCATTGTACAACCTGATGCAGGAATAAACTGGATATTCACTTTGAGCTCAGGGGCTCATTTGCATACTCAGCACATTGTTTTAATGGCAGTTGAAGCATGCTTCCCATGTTTTTCTAACCACACCCTAACTGGAGAAGCTCACCCAAAGAAAAAATATTAAAGGACCCATATTACAACAGAACTCGCTTGTGCTCGTTGAATCCTCTTCCTCCCCTGATTTACAAAGCAGCTCCAAGTCCTGTGTGTTCCTCTGCAGTCTTCGAGGCACCTTCCCAGTGCGAGACGTGTTTTGGCGGTGATCCAGCTTCAGCAGGGTTTCCATGGTGACAGCAACGCAGCCAATCTTCCTTTCCGGTCCCAAGGGGAAACCTGTCCGATATGCAACAAAAGAAATTTAAATCATGAATCAAGTAAGATCTTTGAAAACACTTGCATAGAGAGAAGCGCGCATAAAGGAAAAAGGGTAATTACCTACTCCATTTGTTTTTGCGAGTGTGCATCTTTGATTTTCGGACCATTGTTTACAGAGTCAAGACTTTGGTAATAACGAAGGAGCTACAAAACTGAAAGAACAGATATTTGTGCTTAATGAAACTTCCGATGACTTACCTTTGAATCCCTAAGAATAATCCGGGACTCTTCTGTCGCCACGATCACAAATCTGAGCATAAAAAGAAAACACAAGGAGAAAAAGAACTTTATTGAGAGCCTATTAAGACTCAGTGAACATTGTGAATATTACTCGTATGTTTTTGGAAGTTATTATTTAGTGAGGTAGTGCAAAGGTCATACTATATAGTGTACTGGAATAACAGTGCAGGTCAGTGATTGTTGTCATTTTATTTCCACAGATTTAAACATAAGAATAATAGCATTTTGTCATAAAAACTCATTGTGGTGAATCAGAATCACGTTTTATACAAAGGTATTTTTTTGACTAATATTATAAACATATAAAGAAAAAGACAAGACATAGTTTTTATAAGAGAATTGTGATAACATATTCACTTATGTGTTAGATGTACTTGTCAACTCCCAGAAGTAAGACTTGCTGAAGGTTTTTAAGCTAGAAAGGAGTGACGTCTAATCAACGTGAGCCGTAGCCAGAGGAGTGTTTCTTTTTTGTTTATTATTTTGTCCCATTTTCCCCCTTCCCCAGGGAATCTATTCTTGCCAAGCTGAGTTGTACATCCAGTTGGGTTAGTATAGGCTTTTAGGGGCGGCAGAGAATTAGCGTCTCATCTCTCAAGTTGAACAACCTGGATTTTAGGTGAGTGAAGGTTAACAGATACACACTTTTGTAAACTCAAGGGTGGAGTGTGGATATCATTGGGAATACAGAAACCTCCATTTTCAAATGTACCTCTTTGTACTTTGATAAATCAAAAATCTAATCGGGTGTTTGTGAAGCGCAACTACTCACCGTAAGGGTCTCAAGGTGCTGGGGGTTCGCAGGTTCCAGTCCATCAAGGAGGGGGTCTGTCGAAGAGCCAGGTTTTGAACTTTCTTACAAATATGGGGAGCAATGTTATCTGTCTGAGGTGGAGGGGAAAGTCATTCCAGGCTATGGCCGCGCGGAAGAAGAAGGAGTGGCCTCCCGATCTCGTCTTTCTGGTGCGGGGGACCACGGGCCTTGTGAACGTGGGTTAGCATCTTGAAGGTGACTCTAGCTTTGATGGGGAGCTAGTGGAGTGTGCGTAGTTGCTGGGAGATGTTGCAGTGTCTTGGCAGGTTGAGGACCAGTTATTATTATTACCAGAATCAAGGAAATGGTCTAAATATGTATCTCAATTTACAGTTCTCTCCAAAATCGTATTGAAGAACTCATGTTCAGTAGAATTAGATTTTTGTGAAAGGGTCCTCAAACAGAGGCTTATTTAGCTACATTCACAGACACAAGCATAGCTCAACAGATTACACAAAATAAAGATATATTTTACTAATAGGCATACATTGTATCCCTTCAGACTGTTAGTTATCTCTCATCTTAATGTCTGACAAAGCAGAACCTGGAAGGCGGAAGATCAGGCAAGATAAAACAAACTCAACAATCTAATTACAAAGTTTTGTACGCTGAATAAGCAGCACAATAATTGGCCCTTTAATATAATGGATATACATTCACTGTATTCCACCCGTGCATGGTCAACATTGCTGTTTTTTTGACATATCAGAAAACAAAAGGGAGGAGGAAGAGGATAGACTACTTTGTCCTTCTCAATCAAATATTGTTATACCAAACAGAACCCAGTAGTCTTACACCTGATAATTCTCCATGTTGGGTAAAACAACGTTTTTCTCGTAAAACCCTCACCCATGTGCTTGTGATCCTAGGATCACAGGCACATTATAAACTTGTCTTCTACTAACCCCCTGGTTTTTAACCATACTGACTAGACATAGGAATAACATAGACATACCGACTAGCCAGGTATTATTAAACTACACCATTGCACAGTATTATCCTCCAACTCTCCCACTTATACGATCTCCATTATCATCATATAAAGACCAATAAGTTCTGCCACGTAGATCGCAAGTCGCAGCACGCCCGATACATAGTGGAACGGGATGGACCCAATGATGAAGCATGCCACCAAGGGGTAACCCTGCTGGGTGAGGGTTTCACAGGAAAAACTTTGCTATTCCCAACAAGGCGAGTTATAAGTTGTAGCACTACTGGGCTCTTTGCTTTTTTGACAGCACTAGACGCTTTGCATCCCATCAAGGTGAATTACATGTTTCATTAGTTGCTAAATAGACATTATCAAACATCAATCAACTGAATGCATTAGTATGCCCTGAATGAATATAGACAGTCAAGAAAGCTGAAAAATGAATGGCAACTAAACAAAAGTCATGATCAATGGAAAAGAAAAAAAAATAGTTTATTGAAAAAGCAAAAGTAGAAGCTGTGCCCCACAAGTAACATTTATTTATAGATAGGTATGGCAGATTCCTACTAAAGATTTGATCAAACACACAGCCCATTGCACATTAGGTTATCAGCATATAGGACTGCACGACCTGGTGAGACACAGCTATATGACACTCCACCTTCAAGCTCTGTGCGTTGCAACTTTGGTTGACCATTCAAAATAGCAGTGATGTGAAAGCTGAAAAAAGTGTGCATATCACAAACAGTGCATCTATAATTTCAATATATAGCTATGTTTTTTGTATGAAGCTCAACCATGCAAGAATCATTCACAACTTCATTAAATATAGCAATTGATACCTGTTGATTTGAACAGCTTTTGTAACACTCGCTATATTTAAACCTAGTGAAAAAATGGCATACATAAAAAAGAATGCAGTAAATATCCATATCTGATTAAGCAAAAATGTCACAGCACATTCAGATAGCTCATTGGTAGCATAAAGAATACTCTGTTGGGTAAACAGAAAATAGTTCAACAATTGCTGAATCTTTAGTAACACAAGATAAGGGCAAGCACAATGTTCTTTCTTGCAAAATTGTATTTAGTACAAACAGTTGCAGAGATACGTAAATCAGACAGTTATCATCCTCAGCCATTATCCAGATCTACATCCAGCAACACAATTTTCTGACCAATAGGAGTTCTCTTTTATTGTGCATACATCTAGATATCAGGAGCTGGTATAATGTTGCACAAGGACAGATACTTGAGAGACTCATTCCAGAGGAAGAAACATAGTGGATTGAACATCTTGGATTAAAACCCAGTATTTTTGGTACACAGTGGAGAGGAAATACTCCGTAGACAAGAAGTGATAATACAGCATTAATCTCTGGAAAAGCTGGAAGGTATGCCTTCTAAGTCATGTGACACAATTAAAGCTACCATACCTCGAGTCCCAGATTTGAATTTGAGTTTTAAAAAAACCAAAGTTGATGCGCTAAAAATATCGGGGGCTCGACAAACTCCATCTCCCCCTAGCTTTACGAGGTATAAGGTGCAACTCCCTTTGGCCACATTTAGGGACTCCCGGGTAACAGTTTATATGGTGAAAGTCCCTAAACCCCTGAGTAGACAGGGCTACGAAAGTAGCAAGTCTATATGTAACAAGGCAATACACTGGCTACGCTACATAAGGGGCTGCAGGTCCATAATCCGCTAGGACATCCTCAGAGCCAGGAGGATTACCTCGCGGAACTCAGAGCTAGACTGTATTGAGCTAAAGCTAACAAATGCAGCGCTGGCTGATAACTTGCTGGCCCTGGAGTTCCGCACCTCCGCTCCCGAACATTCAGCGATTCAGATTAGACACCTTCCACTCTGGCCGCCATCGGGGGGGGGCAGTCCAAGAGGAATTTGGGCACAGGAGAAGGGGGTCTGGGTTGAACAGGGTTGACTGACTAAAACGCAGGGACAGTGAGAGCAGTACCCCAATCATAATTCAAGAAAGGTCAAGGGAGTTAGAAGTCTTGCCCACACCATTAACCACAGGAATTTTGTTAGGTCAGGGGATGGTAGTAGGTAGTGCCCAGGCAATATCTATTGATGTCAATAGTGTAGCAGGGGAAACCACGAGTATAAAGATTAATCCACCAACTCTTAATATTCTCTCGTGGAATGTAGTTGGGTTAGAGAAGAAGTTACAGCTCCCTGAGTGGAATATATTTGTTGACAAATACGAGGTATGTCAATTTCAGGAGACATGGAGCTTAATTCCCCTACACAAGTCTGGCTACACTTCTTATTGTATCCCTGCAACACATTCAGGTAGAGGGCGCCCATCCGGGGGATTGCAAATTTGGATAAGTATTGCACTTAACTGGACCATCCTTACCTATTCTTGTCCATCACAGGATATTTTGCATTAGACTGTAAAAAGTCCACACAATGGCCCAGTCCTAGAATTATTCAATATTTATGAAAGGGGTTCTCCGGGTGCCCAGACATCATCTACCATATCCTCCCTAGATAATATGTTATTGTTAATTTCACCAGATTCCAATATCATACTGGACAGGTATTTTAACGTCACATTCGAACCCGTGAGTATGGATGATTTATTGGGAACTGCTGAAGAAGATGCAAAATGGCAAATATCACCTCTTAGTCCGGTTCCCATTAAAAAGTGGTCCCAGAGAGCCATTCAAATTAATTCCCTTAATATGGAATATGGCCTAAGATCAGTGAATGGCAG
This sequence comes from Lissotriton vulgaris, assembly GCF_964263255.1. Taxonomy (NCBI): domain Eukaryota; kingdom Metazoa; phylum Chordata; class Amphibia; order Caudata; family Salamandridae; genus Lissotriton; species Lissotriton vulgaris. The sequence goes on from NC_141687.1 coordinate 1,010,792,230, forward strand.
AACGCGCTCTGACCCACATGGTGCTAATACTTTTAATAGGATAAGCTCCCCATCCAGAATAGACTATATCCTTATTGATGTCCGACTTTGGGGGGATCTAGAAGACATGGTAGTTGTCCCATCAATAGACAGAGATCATAATCCGCTCTGTCTCTAATTAAATAATACATGGCTATCGAGTGGGCTGAGGGTATGTAACCGCCCATTGATGACATCTAGAGAGGTAATCCCCACCAATTGTAAGCGTCGACTGAAATGGTACAGAGTCTCCCAACAAGAAGACAAGTTGCGAACTATTAGGGAAACGGTTGAATCTAAGAATAAAGAGTTAACGTCATTCTATAGCGGAATGGGGAAGCAATTCAATTTTACCCTTTTTTATTGAAACACAATTGATAAGCTAAGTTCCTTTTTTATTGTAGAAGTGAAATCGTCCCTGAAGCATTACCATCAAAGGTCCACAAACCCATGGTACTCTCCTAGTTGTAGGGAAAAAAGGGTGGCATTAGCTCTTGCAATCAGGATGAAGGATCCACCTGCAATTAAAATAACTAGGAAAGATTATTCCAAGGCGTTGGTGGAGGCAAAACATAACTGGGAGGAGGACCATTGGCAGGAATTAAAGCAGGCCTCAGTACAGAGGGACGCTACCCTATTTTGGGATCGTATTAATCGTAGGGATAGGAAAATATCTGATCCAATCCCTAATCATATAACGGGCCAGCAATGGCAAGAGCATTTCTCTAACTTATATTCAGAGGACGAATGCCTTGTACCTCCTATCGTTGAGATTCCCCCAGATATTATAGATGCCTCCGAGAGAGCAAACAGTTTTGAGCTTCACGAGGTGAAGCTAGCTATAAACAGTATTGCTCCGGGTAAGGCAGCAGGTTCTGATGGACTCCCCGGGGATCTATTCTTATATGATTCCAAGCCTTGGGCCCAATTCATCCTACTAATCATGAACCTGATAGCAAGAGGATTTCCTGTTCCAGATTCCTGGAAAGGTGCGGAGGTGGTGCCAATATTTAGGAAAGGGAATAGGGAGGACCCTGCTAACTACAGACCGATCAGTGTGATCGACGTGATGCAAAAGGTGGTTTGCAGGGTCCTCCTTATGAGGATTAGAGCCTGGATAGAGGATGAAAATATCCTGTCCCACTTCCAAGCAGGCTTCGGACAGAAGGTGGAAACTATGGACCAGGTGTTTAGATTCTTCATGATCTATTGGAAGGCAGTTACTATAGGGAAAGGTAGTTTGTACCTGGCCTTCATAGATCTGAAGACTGCATTCGACCTGGTGCCACGGGACAGGCTCTGGCATGTTGTCCATCAACTGGGTATCAACCCCGCAGATCCTTGATTTCTTGAAGAGGATGCATAATGGTAATTATGCAAGAGTTAGGTGGGGTTCCCAAGGAGAGTTGACAGATAGGATCGTGGTAAGTAGGGGGGTACGCCAGGGTTGCGTGTTGGCCCCCACCCTGTTTTCTCCTTTCATCAACGGGGTGGTGGATCATCTTAGTGGGGAGCCGATAGACGCTCCTACCCTGGCGGGGGAGAAAACACCTACCCTCCTATTTGCTGACGATACTCTCTTGATCTCCAAGTGACCTGGCGGCCTCCAGAAGCTCCTAAACAGATTTAGCTCATTCTGTAACAAACAAGGGTTGATAGTCAATACTAGTAAAACCAAATTAATGACTATCAACCCCTCGAAACGCTTCAGAAATAACATCATTCTGAATGGTGCCCCTTTGGATGTGGTGGACTCCTTTGATTACTTGGGAATCAAAGTCTCAAAAAAGATGAAATGGTCTTTCCATCTGGCCAAGATGCTTTTAAATCATAAGCGGGTTTCCGGGGTGATTGTGAGAGAACAACATCGGTCTGTAAGCAGATCAACCGCCCCGGCGCTCGCTATTTGTGATGGTAAAGCACTACCTTCGGCCCTCAATGGGGCAGAAATCTGGGGCATGGAGAACACCAGTGAATTGGCTAGGTCTGAGAACAGATTTGTAAGAGATCTCACCTCGCTTCCCACCTCTACTCTCCTGAAGCCCTTATTTTAGGATTTGGGAAGGCGTTCTATCCAAGATATTGCATGCCTATGCCCCTTACTTTTTTGGGCACACTTCAAAAGAACAACTGAGCTGTCCAATTATGCTGCTGCCCTTGATGAGTTGATATCCATTGATGTAGGGAGTAGAGTAAAATGGATAGTGGATATTAGACCGCTCTTGGTTGATATTGGTCTTGGAGAGTCATGGGTATGTCAGACCCCACCTCCCAAGTAGGTATTAACACCATAGCTGCTTTGGAACGTCCAGCTCCAGTGCTGAACGTTCCATTGCGCAGGTGCAGTTGGAACGTCCAACGGCCGACGGCAGCACTCCCGAGGTAGTGGTGCCGTCGGCCGCTGGTATAGGCGCAGCGCTTAAGGGGATAAAGCGTGCCTACTGGGACTGGGTGCAGACGCGTGATCTATCCAACCCAAAAACTGGGAAACTTACTGAATGGTTCTTTGAACATAAAAACATCTCTAGATTGGAACCCTATCTTGACTACATACAGGTTCCCAGGGACAGGGCCCTATATATGAGGATGAGATTAGGGACCCTGCCACTCAACAATGTGATAGCATCATGGAAGGGGCCTAGTTTATTGCCTACACCTTACCCATGCTGTGCACACCACACTGAGTCCATTGCCCACTTTATTCTGGCATGCCCGGCTTATGAGGGGGCCAGAGCTAAGTGGCTTAAACCAGTATGTAAAATGTTGGGCCTTACAGATTACTGTGCTGTATTACGCATCCTGAAAACTGATACTTCCTCCTTGACATTAGTATGTGGAGTAAAAACATTTCTGGGTTGCGTCTGGTTGTTGCGAACAAAGTTCCAGGCAAGAATGCAGCAGGTCCCAACACTCGATGGACTTGAGGGAGAAAGACCTGTAAATTGAATGTCGACCATGATTATCGATCCAAAAGCTGCTATCCTATTCCTTATTGCTTATATGCACAGTGCTTTTTCATTATCTACTGTATATAACTTCTATTTTTAATTTGTATATATTGTAGTTCAGAATCGATTTTATACTATGATATTTTATAAATGACAAATGTTATTATGGACATAAAATGGATGTTTTTGCTATGTTTTTATGATAAATCTTTTATCGAATAAAGCTTATCTACAACTACTACTGCATTCATATATTGCTATCCAGAATCAGGTATCCATCCGACTTGAGGAAGACATGCATATTATGGTGGTAAATATTTCAAAGCATTCTTCACAATCCCAGAAAATTACACCAACAATTTCTTTTGATAACAGTAGTATGACAAAAATTAGAGAATCTGAATGGCTAGTTCTAACACACTCATTGGATGTACCAATTGTGAAGGGATGAGCATAAATATGCAAACATACTCATTGTTATTTTTTTAAAAATATTTTTATTTAAAAAAAGTTTTCCATCCATTTTCAAATAGTACAACACAGCACAATATTAGGTAAAAAAAGAAAAGGGAAAAAATACAAGTAAAAAAAAATAGTACACGATGAACAATCTTCTGTCTAGTGTGAGCTAAACGTTCACATACTAATTAATACAGGGAGAAAAATAAGAAAAAACAGAATAAAGAAAGCTAATTTCAGCCAAAGCAGGATTCTAACACATATGGGCAAAACATTATTATAGAGCATGTCACAAACATTCAGCATATCTCCAATCGCTCCTTCCAACTCTGAATTGGGTCCCAAATTCTCAGCCCCAGTTGTCTCCCCCTCCTGCCTTTCCGTGCGTAAATTCCTTTTTCTAAATTATAAGCACCCAGAAGACTTGCAAACCACTGTTGCAATATGGGGGGTGCTTCATCCAACCAAACCCTGGCTATAGCAAGTCTAAAGACTGCCATAGCAACGAAAATAAACTCCACATGGGAGATGACCGTATCTGGGATCACCCCCAAAAGTATCAGAGTTGGTGTAAGCGGTACTCGAATTCCTATAGATCTGTCTAAAAATAACTCTATATCTCTACTAGGTGAAAAGAGTTGCGGACAGGTGGCAAAGATATGAACTAAATCCGCCTCCAGTAGGTTGCAACGTGGACAGTTGATCCCTGAGGTGCCACCTCACTGTGCAATTCTAGCTGGAGTAAAATACAGGGAATATATCGTTTTTTTTAGGCTCGGCCTGGAGAGGGGCTGAACAGAGAACCGAACACCCAAGATTTAATGATTCCTGAAACCAGCAGGCCTCAATGCGAAGTTTCCCAGCCCACTTAGCTCCATGTTTTTCTAAATCATCTTGTTTTCCCGCTGCTAGGCAAGCGTAGAAACTGCTAATCGTACAATCGCCACCTTTTTGTGTTTTATCCAATATTTCATTGTTATCGAAGCCTGCAGCCCCTCCCTGTTTATTATTCAAATAACTCCTAACCTGTAGGTACTTGAAGAAACTTCTCCTGTCTATGCGGAATTTAGTCTCTGGGTCCATAAACTGCACAATCCCCCCTGGCCTAAAAATATCTCCAATCTTCCTGATCCCTTTGTTTGCCCACCCAGCTATAATCGAGTCTGCAAAGATCGCCTCTGGAAGGGATCTATTTTTAAACAAGCGAGTATATCTATTGAATCTACCCAACCCACATTTTTTCAGGAAGGTGGCCCAAATCTTAATAGCAGCACCGACTGTCTTAAATCTTGTCCTTTTATAGTAGGAAAAATCAGTGCAATTTAAAAATCAGTTCTCTGCCTCTGCCCCCAGAACTACTGCATAGACCTAGGTAGAGATGCAGGTGATTATTTGGTCCAGCCCGCCACCCCCAATCAAACCCTGAAAGTACTGTAGTGCTGCGGCCCAGTAGTATAACCTAAAGTCCGGGGCCCCCCAGTCACCTCTATCTCTTGGAAGAGTAATGAACCTGTATGCCTTCCTTGTTTTCCCGTGGGCCCAGATGAATCTGTTCAGAACTGACTCTAATGCATGAAACCATCTTGCCTCAAAATATAGCGGTATTGCTCTGAAAAAATAAAGAAACTTAGGCAAAATTAACATTTTAATAACATTGGTACACCCGACTAAGAATAGGTGAAGATTGTGCATTCTCTCTAAATCAGATCTTACTTTGGCCATTAAGGGAGCCATATTCTGCTTCACAACCCCATCTAAATCTGCAGAGATCTTGACCCCTAGGTACACTGCAGAGCTAACTACATGGTCATCAGTGCAAATTGTGCGGAGATTTTTCACTATCTGAGTCTTAGCCCTGTTAAGTTTTTATCCTGAAACCTGGCCGAATTGCTGTGCCTCAAGTTCAACCTCACTAATAGCAAGGGTAGGATTAGGAGTTAAAATCGCCACATCGTCTGCATAGGCCAATGTCTTAAACTCCTTGCCATTTATACTTAGTGGGGGATATTTTGGTTAGCCTCTAATCTCCGCAGCAAGGGTTCCATATATAATGCAAGCAACAGTGGAGAGGAAGGGCATACCTGCCTTGTCCCTCTGCAGATCTGAACAGGGGCTGAGTATCCTCTATTAATCTTAATCCTGGCTGACGGCCCTCTATACAGGGACTGGATGGCTCTAATATACCCCTCACCTATGCCATTCCATCTCATTACCGTCCACAGGAAGTCCCAAGAGACCCTATTGAACGCCTTTTCAGCGTCTAGAAATAGTGCTGCCATAGGGTCTCCTGGGACTCCCGCGGCATCAAACAGTGTAACTACCTGTCTAACATGTTGTGTGGTGCCTTTACCAGGTATAAAGCCATGCTGTAAAGGGCTGACCAAATTCTCAATTACTCTGGCTAGTCTCTTCGAGAGTATTTTAGAAAAATCTTAGCATCAGAGTGCATTAAAGTAATGGGCCTATAGGATCCTGGTGCTAAAGGCGGTTTGCTTTTCTTAAAAATTACTATAATATCTGCCCTTCCCCATGAGTTTGGTATAGACTACCCTTGTTGTGCATGTAACACGGTGTTTAGCAAATCAGAAACCAGTATCTTTTGCAAGACTTTATAAAATTCCATGGGGTTCTGATCCGGGCCCGCAACCTTTCCTGAGGGGAGACTATCCAGTGCTGTAACAACCTCTTCCAACGTAATTAGTGAGTCCAGGGCATTCTTTTCTTCCACTGGGAGGGTCGGGGTGGGATGTTCCTAAGATATCCTGATATGTCTGCCTCCTCATCTCCATCATCTAAGGTGTAAAGATCTGCATAAAAATCCCTAAAAACTTCCCTTATTCCCTCAGCTTCAGATACTCTGTTACCCTGATCATCTAAGATCTCTTTAATTTCACCCGCTGAAATGTTCTGCCTGGTGAGAACTGCTAGTATTTGGCCCACCCTCTCGCTCAGTTCATAAGTATTCTCGTTCTTGATTAAGTAGTTAACTGCGGCTTTGTTGGCAATGCATTCGACTATATCCGCTTTGATTTAAATTATTTTAAGAAGTTGTTGTTCCAATGGCTTTTGCTGCTGAAAAGCTAGGTTCAGCTCTTCCTCTGCTTCAAACAGATTTTTAACCATTCCCTCCGCTCTAATCTTCTCCCCCTTCTGTTTATGGAATGTAACGCTCATGGTCTCTCCGCGGGTTCCCACTTAAAATGCGTTCCATACCATGCCTGGTGATGCACTCCCTCTGTTTATCTCCCAAAAATTTTTACTCCAGATATTCATATACTTTAAATATGTCTCATCTTTAAGCAAAGCTCTTTCAAAAGTCCCTTCTGCATGTCTGACCTATTTTAGCAGTTAGTATCAGTGGATTATGGTCCGAAACAAATATTAGGATGTTTTTCTATTTGGGATCCACCTAGAAGGGAGTTGGATACCCAGAAATAAACCAATCTAGCCAACGTCCTGTGGGAGGCGGAGAAAACTGCCATATTTATGGGGATGTAATTTGAGCCAGAGATCTATTAAAGAATTATGTTGTGCCATATCAGACAATGCCCTATATGTTTTTCTCTTTCTACCGGTATAACCCCCCCGCTTCTGTAACGGACCCCGATGATCCATTAATATTAATATCCCCACAACAGATAATGAGTTCCGGTCATAGGGCTAGCTCTGTATCTAAAAATTGAAAGACGTCAGGGTCGTCTTCGGTAGAGCCATATACTCAGGCCAGTGTGAACTTCTCACCCCTGCAACTTATCTCCACCATCACCCATCTGCCCCACTGATCTTCTTTCTTTTTATTTACAACAATATCTCTACCTTTGCCCAATATTGCCACCCCCCCCCAGTCTTGGATCCTTGCTTTGTGTGAGCCAATAAGGAAAACCCTAGCTGCTCCAACAGATACCCCTTCGCCCCCTCTATATGCATTTCTTGTAGGCAAACAAGGTCCATTCGCACTATTTTTAGTACTGCGGCTACTCGTAGTCTTTTGCTAACATCGTTCAGCCCACAGATGTTGATTGAGGCAAATAAATATGTCATTAAAATACATCAAATGTATGCCATGCCTTCAAAACCAAATCTATAAATAAAGCCAAAAGAAGGATTGTGTTGTGCTATATATGCTTTAAGTGCTGTGTAACCAATATGTACTCCCCCATCCCTCCCCTGCCCCCTTCCCCCCCTGGCCCTTCCCCCCGCTAGGGGCAAATAGGTCAGGCATGACCTATGTGTTGTCGCTTTAGAATGCAGCTGTCGCCTCCTCCTCCCTCCCCCAACAAATTTAAATAAACAAACGACAAAAAGTCAAAAACAAAATTAAACACCAGAATCCTTCCCTAATTCTCTGGAATTAACTGGCCCTATATTTGCTATACTGGCACTCTAGTACCTAACCCTTGACGTGCTTTTCTTATCGCCCTCCACCCTTGTATCCCAGCATTTCCTCCATGTGTTCTTTTGCCTTGATTTCGAAAAAAAAAAAATTCACCTGTCCTTTAATAATTACTTTCAATTTAGCAGGATATAGCAAAAAGACTTCTGAACCAAGGGCCTGTATGGGGGCGATTAGCTGCCTCAATCTCCACATATGCTCCACTGTAACATGGCAAAAGGCGGGCCTGGCAAAAAAAGGTGACATTGTTGAATGAACGCTTAGACTCCGGTTTTGCTTTCTCTAGGATTTCTTGTCTCAAAAAAAATTGCCTACATATAAGAGAATAGCTCTGGCCTACCCTCTTGTGCGATCTGCCCTCTCCGGATTGGTAGTGGGAAGCAATGTGCCCTTTGGATCTCATTTTCCCAATGCCAGGAAGCTAATTCAGGAAGAGCCCCTTTCAGTAAATTCACCACAAACAATCTAGCATCCTGCCCTTCAAGCCCCTCTGCCACACCCAGTAGTCTAATATTATTGCGGCGCTGGCGATTTTCATAGTCCTCAAGCTTCCACTGCATATCCTCAGCCACTTTCTGCTGCTCCTGCTTGAAGGATTGGAAGCTACTGAAGTCGTCCTCCAATTTCCCAGTCCTTTCTTCGACTTGGGAGACCCGTTCTGCAACCTCTTCATACAATTTGTTCACCTTCCTTAAAGAGTTCTGGATCTTTTTCGCCCCCTGCCTGGCCCTACGACTTTCAACCCTTGCCTCACTTTGCATAGTTTTGAGGGTGCTAAATAGTAGGTCCATTGAAACTGGCTGGGATGGGAGGGGGGATGAGGCCTGTCCTCCGGGTTGCATCGGGATACCTCCAATGTCCTGGTAAGTCTGTGAAGTGGCGGAGTAATCCCAAACCAGTTTCTTAGAAGGGTCAGAGGGGCTCCCTGAGGGATTAGATTTCCTCCTAGACCTGCGTTTTTTTTGCGTGCTCTTCTGGGCATCAGAACTACTCCCTGACTTAGAAGACTCCTCCGTGGAACCTCGCTTGAGCTTAATGACCCTGAGTCATCGTTGACTGAAAAATAGCGGTCCGGTGAGGCTGCCCCCCCAGGAACTCCACTATCCAGGTAACTTGTAGGGTTAGTGTCATTAATGCTTTGTTGGTAAGCTAGAGCCGGATTACTTGCCCAGGTGCTCACCCCAGAGCCACCAGATTGTGCACCTTCTGTGTGCGAAAAATCTCCTGACTCACCCTGCTTCTTGCCTGTAAGATTATTGCCGCGTTCAGAGTGGGTGTCGAAGGCGCCTTCATCTCCACCTCCGCCTAGCGCTCCCTCTGCCCCTCTGCTCTCTTGAAACAGCTCCATCTGCTTCACTCACCGACTTCTCCGATGGAGGGCCGGCCAAATCTGTTTGCTTCAAGCCTTGCAACAGCGCCTGTAAAGGTTGCCTAGTAACCGACGTCGTAGCGTCCTCGAGGACGTTCAGCAAGCTGGAACCTCCATCTCCGCTCCTCCCGCCAATGGCCGCAGCATCCAAGGGCTCTGCAGGTTTGGGCGCAAAAACTTACGTCACTGTAGGCTGACGGAGTTTGACTTCCTTCGATTTTACCTTATTGTGAATAAAAGATGAGATACTGCATATTAAAAGTACTCCATATGAAGATTGACATGTTACAAAACATGTGTCAGGAACTGTGATTGATAAAGTTTTCTGCTATACTGATATGTTCATAATCTAAGGGAAATGCTTATAAATCTGTCTTATGTGAAGCTAATGCATTAATATGTGTAGACTAAAAGTTGACATCTATGGAAGTTACTAGAAAATAGTTGCAGAAATATATTTTAGAATGACAACATTTACATTTATAACTGCATTTATTCATTCATTTTGAAACTGCATTTATTTTGTGCATTAGAATTGTGAACACATTTCGTAACCCTGTGCAATTTTAAGTTGACATCATTTAGAGGCCTCGAGTACAGTTTGCAGCACAAGTTAACATTTCACGCCTAACTTCTATTTGCATTTCGCCTTCAATATGTTATGTGTTTTTCATGAAGATTTTGTTTCCACTGCAGGTGTGGAGGAAGCTTCATTAGTTAGTCAAAGAAGGGTTTGTGTTTTAGTTAGCACTATATGGGAAGGGGGGATTTGGCATGAAGGAGTACAGTAATGAGCAAGAATACGAGTTCTCATGGAAGAGGAGAAGATTGGAAAGGGGCGACCACTCGGTCCCCCCGAACGTATGGTTGGGTGCCTCGATCCCCCCGGGAAACCATTTTGGGCGGGGGGCGTGGCTCGGCTGGTATGCCCGAAGTGGCGTAGCCGGGGCGCGCCTTCTCCCGCCCAAGAGGGGTTGTCCTAGACACCTACACAGAAGACCACGCCCAGTAGGCGTACAGGAGGAGGGTACACGCCCTCCCGCAGAAGAATAAATAGAGCGGGAATCCGAAGAAGCGTCCTCTTGTTCCTGTGCTCGGAAGGCTGCACCCACTCGTTGCTCGTGAGCCCTCGACGGAACAAGCAGCAATTTTGGGAACTTGTAAACTTGTTGTTTCTCTTTCAGTTATCTGGAGTACGAAGGATCCAGGACCTCGTTGATTGACTAGGAGCGGAATACTCGAAACCATGGCTGGCAAGAAAGCAGGAAAGGGTTCCGAGACGGATAAAGTATTACGCCTATTGTCGAACCAGATGGCTTGCATGGACCAAAAACTCGGAAAGGTCCAATCGATCGAGCGAGGTTTGGCGGTGGTCAAAAAACAGCTGGCAGCGCTGAGCGACTCGGGTCACCCTAAAAAGGTAATAGGCCCGGCCTTGCCGGGAGTCGTCCCCGAGGGTAGAGGGAAACGGGTCAAGAAGAGGGCGGTTTCGGGGGAGGTCCCGGTTCCAGTGGTACCCCCAGTTGCCCCCGTCACGCCGGCAGATAACCCGGTACCAAACCCGGATATAGGTCTGCCGATCCCGGTTGTGATTACTCCCGCTAATGATGAGGAGATGCCTCCCGAATTGGCCATCCAGTTGGCAGCGGTGTTGCCATGGCTCAAGAAAAAAGCAGGGGGGGCAGTGGCCCCGGGAGACCCAGCCGAGGAGGCCAGACTAATAATTGAGCAATTGCGGCAGTCGAGAGAGGCCGCAACGGCGTTTGTTCCTCTTGTTTCCCCACAGGTGGCACCGGTAGGACCTGCAGTTGGTAGCGAGAACGCGGCGGGAACAACGGCCGAAACTGGTAAGCTCGCATTGCCAATAGCTGGGGAGGGTTCATTACCCTCGAGGCAGGAGAAGGTTGCACAGCACATCCCTATGGCCACGAAAGAATTAATATGGGGAGACAAATATGTTAACATGTTTTCATTATTGACTGACCATAGCGAGATGGAATATGCTAAAACGCAGAAGGATTTATGGCACCCGAGCGTCTGGCGCGCAAAGATGGCGGAGTTCAGGGTGGATGAGACAGTAACGAACTGGGTTAAGGCCTTTTCTATATTTACTGCAATCATGGGGGAACGAAGATCCGAGCTCATGACTGAGTTAACTTGCTATCAAAATCGTATTATGGATTTTTATTCAATGTATGAGGGGGATGAATGGAAAGGTTATGATATGAAATTCCGGAAAGCGAAAGAATTCGATGCTACTTTGACTTGGGATTGCCTGGACTCAGTGTCATGGCACAAACAGCTCTTGCCAGGGGCGACAGGTACGTCCTCGCCAGGCGAGAGCGGGTCAGGGTTTGTCCGCCAAAAGCCCGCTGTGCCCTTTCGAGGGGTGCCGGTGAGGATTCCCATCCTAAGACCGGCGGGAATGGCGGCAAACGTGGGGTTTGTTGGGGCTTTAATCGAGGCGCCTGTAACAGACCGCAGGGAACATGTAGGTTCAAGCATGCGTGTGCGGGCTGTGGAATCCCTCACACCCGGAGAGTACCTGTAGATCTAAAAACAGCGGGACGGGAGGTAAAGGAGGGTCTAAGCAGGAGTGAGGTTGGACGTTGTGACTGTTTGCCCACACCCGTCGATATCATGGCTCTGACTCCTTGGTTGAACAAATACCCGGATCATGTATTCGCTGGGGTGTTGAGGAAGGGATTCTTACATGGCTTCCACATCCCAGCGGGGAATTTTCGGGGGGACTCCTTTTGTAAAAACCAGCTATCGGTACAGCACAACCCAAGTGTGGCAGGGAAGAAAATTGCGAGAGAAGTCAGCTTAGGGCGGGTGGCGGGGCCTTTTCATCGCCCGCCGGTGGCGGAGTTCATATGTTCCCCGTTAGGGGTTGTCCCGAAGAAAGACCCTGGGGAGTTTAGACTTATTCATAACCTGTCTGCTCCAAGGGGTTCCTCGGTGAACGAAGCCATTGACCCAGAAGTTTTTTCCGTGCGGTACGCATCGTTCAATGATGCCGTGGCCATGTTAAATTTCCTGGGCCCTGGGGCGCTGATGGCGAAATCAGATATCGAATCAGCGTTCCGGTTGCTCCCGGTACACCCGCAGGATCAGCGCTTGCTAGGTTTCGCATTTCAGGGGAGTTATTACATGGATAAATGCATGCCTATGGGTTGCTCCATTTTTGTGCTTATTTTGAAATGTTCAGCTGTTTTTTAGAGTGGGCATTCACCGAGGCCACAGGGCATGAGCATGTTATGCACTATTTGGCCGACTTCCTGTTCTTGGGAGCACCCAGCAATACGAAATGTGCGCAGGCGCTGCGGGACTTCTGCATCCTCAGGGGGGAGTCCGGAGTCCCATTGGCACCAGGTAAGACGGTTGGACCATCTACTTCACTGGAGTTTCTTGGAGTTGAGCTCGATTCTGTGGAGGGATGTTTCCGTTTACCGAGGGAAAAGGTGGCCAAGTTTAGGGCTTCCTTGACGCAATGCCTGGGCAAGGAGAAGGTGACCTTGCACCAATTACAGCAAACAGTGGGTCAGCTTAACTTTGCCTTGAGGGTGATACCAATGGCCCGCCCCTTCTCACGCTCTATTGCACAAGCTATGGTTGGTCTCAAGGAGGGACACCACCGTACGAGACTGTCGGCAGAGGTTCGCCAGGATATGCGCATTTGGTTGGTATTTCTGGTGGACTTCAACGGTCGAGTTGTGTGGAACAAGCCACCAGCGTCTTCAGACGAACTAGGTCTATGGACTGACTCAGCTGGGAGCGTGGGTTTTGGCGCCATCTTTGGTAACCAATGGTCTGCGCAAACATGGCCGGCGTGGTGGCACTCCAGCGGTCTCACAGGTAACATTGGGTTCTTGGAGTTATTCCCCATTTGGGTTGCTCTGATGGCATTGCCAGACGATTTCAGGGACCGCTCAGTGGTGTTTTGGTCTGATAACATGACTGTGGTCGAGTGCATTAACCAACAGGCAGCCCGCTGCAAGTGGATCTTGAGATTGTTGAAAGAAATTGTACTACTTTGCATGAGATTGAATGTACAGTTCAGGGCGAAACATGTGCCAGGCGTACTGAATCATGCAGCTGATGCACTCTCTCGTTCACATATGCAGGCGTTCAGGGGCTATCTACCGACAGCGGACCTAGTGGCAGCACCGTTTCCCGAAGCGCTATGGCTAATCGGTGCCCCGGATTACAAGACGTCGTGGCAGCAAGCTTAGCCCCCAGGACGAGGAAGGCATACGAAGGAGCGTTTCATTCCTACTGCGCATTTTTGGGTCCAACAGGGAGACAGAGCTGGGGTCAGGAGGAATCCTTCCTGGGATTCCTGGTAGCGCTGCACAGAGAAGGCCGATCAGCGGCAACGGCTAGTAGGCATAGGGCGGCCATTTCATTCATGGCACAGGTGCATGGCATAAAAGACCCGACGGGTTCCTTTTTGGTTAAAAAAGCCCTTCGCGGCTGGCAGCGCCTCGAGGGTTGCAAGCAAGATACGAGGTGCCCGATTGGCTTGGACAGATTGTCTCTGCTTTTAGCAGAGCTGGATGAGACGTGCTCCTCCCATTTCGAAGCAGTTCTGTTTCGGGCAGCTTTCGCATTGGCATTCCATGGGGCTATGCGGGTGAGAAAACTTGTCGCAAGGAACAAGAAAGATGTTGAGGGAGGCTTGAGCAGGGATCACGTCCAAATTAGGGTTGATTCAATGGTGGTTTCGATAGCCAGGTCCAAGACTGACCAGGGAGCTATGGGAAATAGTGTTATCGTGCAGCGCGCGCGAGGGTCCCCCACGTGCCCAATAAAGTGTATCGAGGAATACTTAGCACTGAGGGCAGCTACATGGGGGGGGGGAGTTTGCTGATGCACAAGGATGGCACCCCACTGACGAGGTTTCAGTTCCAGAGGGTGCTAGCACTGACAATCGCTGCGGCAGGCATGGACCCGAGCGATTTTGGGACCAATTCCTTTAGGATAGGGGCTGCCACTGAGTCTGCAGCCAGGGGTCAGAGTGCGGAGGAAGTAAAACAGTTGGGACGTTGGTCCTCGAATTGCTTCAAGAGGTATGTGCGATTGCACATGTTGTAGAGATCAATTGACATGCACTCACGCTTCTTGTCTTTTGTTTGAATTACAGTTTCGCGAGCCTGTCACGCGGGGCGGAATTTGCAGTCGACCCAGCACCAGGAGACCAGCGGTCAAGGATCACCGACTGGGGAGAGAGTGGTATGGGTTGTGGGCCACTCATATGTGAGGCGCGCCGGGGACGTATTCAAGGCAGGTGACGCAACTCACGCAGCTGGGGAATACGGGTACAGAGTGGCCTTCCATTGGAAGGGCGGGCTCTGTTTTGACCAATTCGGATCATTTTTTGAGGGTCTTTTAGGGCGGCAAAGGTCACCGCCATCTGTAGTCATAGTACACCTGGGGGGCAACGACTTGGTGACACTGGGTAGACGAGTGTTATTGGAACACATTTTGTCGGCTGTTAGCTGGTTGGCTAAAAGAGTCCCGGGGTGCACGATTGCCTGGTCCCACATGATTCCAAGGAAGGTATGGGGGGGGGCCTTTCGGTGTCAGCACTGAACCATTCAGTGAAAAGAGTTAATAATAAAATTGGTAAATTGTTCTGCTCTTCGCAGTTACATAGCATTCCTCATGGGTGTATTCGGGGCGATCACATGTATCTGAACGATGGGGTTCACCTGTCCAGGGAGGGGAATGACTTACTCATAGGAGACTTCATAGCGTGGCTAAGGGGTTTGAGGAAGCATGACCTTTAGGAGGAGTAGGGGGGACCGGATAGTCGGTCAACTATCCGGTCTGTGGCGGTAAGGTCATGATCGGTGAGCAATAATTTCAAGGTCCCTAGAGGGGGGCGCCACCCAGAATGGATGGGAGCGCCCGGGGGGAGGCGGCTATTGGCCCCTTCCACGGGGAGGCGGCACCCACTAAGGATGGGTCGCCTAGGGGGAGACGGCCATAGGCCCCTCCCAGGGGGGGAGGCGGCTAGATGCCCCTCCTACTAATTTCCCGGGGGCCGGATATCCGCGACGGCGGATAGAGAGTGTGGGAATGGGGGGGGAGTCCACGCTGTCCTTCCTACAGATACCTCACACGGGAACTCGGACGACCTTTAAGATGGCGTCGAGTGGAAAGGGGGCCCCCACCACGACAAGGGAAGTTACAGTTGGCAATGAGGGTAGAGTCCTCTGCGCATGCGCCACTCACACCGTGAGGGCGAGATTCTGGTAGTAGGGATCTGACACCGGTTAAGACCTTGCCGTTGGCCCTTAATGCTAGGATGTACAATTTTAATTTAGAATGTATGCATTTTCAGGATGTTAGACTCGGCTAGGAAACCTTCGTATTAGAGATCTGTTAAGGTTAGCCAAAGTACATGTCTTCATTGAAATGTAATAAATGTAAAATTGTACATAATGATTAAACTTTTATTTAATGTTTTAAATTTTGTTTCATATTTTAATAAATACGGCCGGGAGGGTGACTCCCTCCCGCCTTCCAAAAGTTCTCAAACCAGTGTCCGACTTCTCCCATCCTTGGGGATAGGTGTTGGGAGGGGGTGTCGGGCATCCCGGCCATATTGCCAAGGATGAATGAAGTAACAATTTATCATTATGGAGGAGATGACTCCATTAGCCAATTTGTGCCTAGATTGTGGAAAGTTACAGGAGAGAATCATGCAATCTACGTTGAAGGTAAGCTAATATTTTATGTTGTAACGTAGTGAAAGTCAGAGACATCTTAGAACATTCAGAGGTACAGACCTCTGCTTCTGCCATTGTGTGGCTTCATGCTACTTGACTCTTGTTAGGAGTTTCTTCCCTTGAAGACAGCTGACACCTTTTTGCTTGATCTAAAGTGATGCTCTTAGTTTAGGATTGTCCCTTTCTTGGTTAGTGTAGGGAAATATAGTTACCCCTGCTCGCTTTTGACAATCAACTGATGCAATTTAACATTCAATTATTTTATTTGATTAATTGTATCACAATTGTTGAACTGATCACATGTTTCTTGCTGTATAAAGTACATTTCTTTAGGAGTATTGGGCTTGTTCTGTTTTTCCTGCATTTCTATACGATAATATTAAGGTTGATTTACATCACCTTGTTTCTGAATTTATAGTAAATTTAACTAATCTCATCTTAGTTGTGCAGGGTAGTTATTGTGTAGCCACATGGGTTACACTATTTTGAAGACTTGATTGTGATTGTTCCTCCCTCGTACCTCTTAAGCAACAAGAAAGACCATCAGATTGAGTGGGTATATTAAGGTTGGTCCGCACGTTCTCAATCCAATGTTTTTCTTCTGGTATCTTCCCTTTTTGTCTTTTTATATAAAGGGGCAAGAGAGTTAACTGAGTCTGGTTAAAGCAGGTGTGAGACATTGCCCTTGAATATTGCTCATGTATGGTGCAGTATTGAACTCACAAAAACACACAGGACCCTATTCACAAGGATAAACTTACATCTTTGTGTAAGCTTACTCTTTTTCGGTATTCAGAAACAAATGATTTAAAAGTAACTTTACTACAGTGGAGAACTCAACACATAAACAGATATGCTTGTCGTATCATTTCAAGGGCGTAGTTCTCGCAGCTGTAAAGTTACAGTTACAATCTATTGTTTGCCAATACCGAAAAGGAGCAAACTTACACAAACTAGTATGTTTACCTATGGGAATCAGTCTCCATATCTTTGGAGCAACTGTACCTGATGGCAAGATATGTGAGATTTATGGATAATATTGGGCTCAAAATAAATGTGTCCAAGATTATGTCAGTAGGCCCAAATAATAATAAGAGGATGTCCATATTTGTCAACAAGTGAAATGTGGTTTTGAAAAGTGTTAACACGTTTCCTTATTTGATTAACGTATTCAGTGCTGCTGTGAATTGGAGACCAATGCTGCTCTTTAGAAGACTGGCCCTTTTCAAACCAAATTATGGATTGCTTAGTTTTCTAACAATCTAAGAGTGACTCATGCTGTCAATGTTGAAAGGCTGTGTACATTGTTGTATATCGATGTTATTTTATGATGCAGAAAACAAGGGTGTTTCCTAAAGAAAGTGTTGTTGAGTTTGAGGAGACCAGATGCACTAGGAGGATTGTAGCAGTAATTACGACATTCTGTGAATAATTTTTAAAAAATGCATGTACAAGGAAGATGTCTGCATATTTATTTTGCAAATGAGAGGCTTTAAGCAAACACACCTCAAGCACCCATTTGCCTGCCCCTCCATGACTTTCCACTCCCAGGGCACACAGCCATTGTTTATTGTAGCAATGCTGGTAGACACAGCCATTGCACACATTAGGGTCATGCACACGTTTGTTTGTACTGCCTCTGACGTTGCATATAGCTCATGTATCGCTGTCTCATGCTACCCATTTAAGGATGCAAAATGATGGGCCATGTTTTCTTTATATAATCCTTCAATGTCATTTTTCAATTTGTTTCCATTTGTATGAGTCTGATTATTATTTTTAGAAGACAGATTTTTTAGTGCACAATAGGTGACTGTGGAATGAACCATACATAAGCCAGGGTGGAGTTCGTGGAGGTTCTCTGACGGAGTGGTGAAGTCTGTGAAGTCGTGCTGCTTGCACTGATTTTTAGCACCTGGAGTTTTCCACTCACTCTAAAATCAGAGGGAATGTCACTATGCTTCACACCAGATGGTGCTAAAGTAGACATTCTACTCGAGTGGCAGCTTCCCCAACGCGAATAGCAGATTTCCCAACACGAGTAGTCGCGACCTGCCGCAACCTTCCACAATGAAAAATATCGCCGGGAGGAGGTCTAAGGTGTGATTTTTTCCCACTAGCACTCGCCAACTTAAAGTTTGTGAGGCACTCAAGAGAAAAATCTCTGCCCTGCATTACTTCATGGAGTTTTTTTAGAACTCTGTATTCCACACAGAGCATGGAATGGGTTAAAACTCCACAATCTCAACCGGCTGAGCAGAATTCTTTCCCCACTCCATACCATACACCCATAGTTCACGACTCTGTGGCCTAGAGTATATTTTTCGGTAATTCTCAGGGGAAAATAAAATTATATGTAGATGCTAAGGAAGAAATACGTTAGGTTGTGGGCATAGCCCTGCTTCTCATAACGAATAGGCTCATTTATGGCTTGCCAGCCTTCAATATCATATATGCTACTGTTTCTGCATTTGGCCTGTGTGTGTTACCATAGTAGAATGTACTGTGACATACTACTAGAATATGTGTGTTTGAATAGGAGGAAGATGCAAGGACTTGTTGTTATTTGAAATTGAGTCAGATTTAAACTCACTGTTGGAGAGGGGTATGTTTGGAACCACACTAAGCCCACCTTATCATGTAATAGTGTGAGGAAACACAGCTTGGGATGTCAATAAGTGGTGCGAGGGGATTTCTGTTGTAGAACTCTCAGGTACACTTGGAAAAAGAACTTAAAGAATTTTGTAAAGAAGTAAGAATAAGGGTGTTCCTGCATGACTAGTGGGCCCATTATGATGTCGAGCGGATTTCCTCCGCCAAGGTGGCGGTGGCCACCGCCACCCTAGTGGAGGAAATCCGCCCGACTTCCAATGCCCAATTCCCCCCAGCCATATTAGGATGGCGGGGGGACGCTGGCGGTGTAAAACACCGCCCGCATGTTTTCCGCCCTGGTCGCCTTGCGGTCGGGGCGGAAAACGAGTAATATGGTGGCGGTGTCTTCTAGATACCGCCTGCCATATTACTATGGGCAGTTTACAATGCCTTTCCGCAGCGGCAATGCCGCCACAGAAAGGCATGCAGTGTTCTCTCTGGGGGGCCCCTGTGGGCCCCCCCAGAGTGAAGGACAAAGGGGGGTTGCACACGGGGGGTACCTATGGTACCCCTCTGCATTTGCATAATGTAAGCGGCAGGCACCGCAGCGGTGCCTGCCGCTTTCATTATGTAAATACCAAACATACAGTATGTGCCCACCACTGTGGCGGGCACATCCTGATTCCCCCCGCGGGACCCCCACCCTTATGGCGGGCAGTCCCGTTTTCCACTATGATGACGGGCGGACACAGTCCGCCCGTCATCATAATGTGCCCTTAGTCTCTATGATATATATTGTGGTGGTGGTTGTATAATTAGGTGACGTCAAGGTATAGTGCACTACGAAACACACACTATCGGGCAAAAATCTCAATTAGGCAATTCTAAGAAGTACCTTGTGATTAATAACCGAAAAGTCACATCAGTCAGGCATGTCTAGAGAGTTACTCACATAACAATCAGACAAGTCATGAAAGAGAAGTGTGACAAGCAATGAAGGAGCTGAGTGAATACCACTACATGCATTATAAAAACATTACAATTGTGGTTTGGCGCTGCAGGCTTAAGGACAAGGAGTGTAGGTCTAAGCATGAGCATGTTTGAATTAGCACCTTCTTATAGCATTTGGCTTTGTAATGGTGTTTGCAGTGAAAGTACCAGCTGCAGCACCTCTCTTGAATTGACAGTAGGAGGTAAATAAGCATTTGCAAAGTAGTAGAACTCACATTAGTGACTGTTTGAGCTATTGGCTTTGCAAATAAAATAAGTATTTGGCCATGCAGCATATTATTGTGGGTATAGCAATATTTAGTGTCGTACTGCATGGGATATAAGGGAGTCTCGGACTAGCAGCAGAAAATGCACAAAACAGGGAAATGGTGCAGTATCACAGTCTGTTACTAGGTGTCCATTGGGACCTCTTTTAGCCAGATAAGTTACTGCATCCGGAAATCTTGGGGAATTCAACACATCACCATGAGAGCTGTGGTTAGGGGAAAAATATAATATGCCTTTTGCTGCCATGTGCAGAAGGGGACATTTTTATGGAACTCCGGGCACCGTGCTGAAAACTGAAGCGTGGCGCCAATGTTGTGAAAAGTGTTAGCGTTCTGCACTAAAATTGCCGGCCTCCTCAAGCTGGCACGCTTGATTAGAGCGGGTGCTGAAAACTGAAGTATTGCGCCAATGTTTTGTAAAGTCTGACAGTGTACACTAAAAGCACAACCTCTTGAACACGCTGCATATATTGAAAGCTGGTGCTGTGCTCAAAAAACTAAACCTCTACACCCATGTTGTGAAAAAATTGATGGTGATCACTAAGAGCTTGGCTTCCTGAAGCCACCCCATTTCATGAAAGCAAACGCTTTTCTAAAAACTGAAGTGTGACGCCCAAGTTGTGAAAGGTTTTACAGTGCAGCTGAAGCAAAAAATCATAAGATAAAGCTGATGGTTGAAAAAAAGCGGTTGTGGGAGAGCATGTCCTGCATGCAACAGAAGGTGGGAAAAAGTCATTAAAAACTAATTAAAAGACTAATTAAAACATGCCGAGTAACATTAAATGTAACAGGGGCAGTCCTCGTGGGAGGATACAAGAGGAAAAAAGGAGGTAATAAGGAGGGATTTTTAAGCAACCATTTACAAAGGACTGTAAAAGGAGCCAATTGAAAACATGGGCAGAAAAAGGGCATAGCTTAAAGTCCATAACTGAATACAGCATACCTCAAAGAGACAGCGCAAGCGCTGCCTAGGCAAGACCTACAACGTTACAACTATATTCTGAGTTATCCAACATGGATAACTCGGACAATTGTTGTAACGTTCAGTTACATACATCAACAGCAAAGATACAACTGGTGCCACCAATTAACGGGTGATGCTTACATCAAAATATCCTAGCACAGTGAGATTCTTATAATTTTCACCATAAGTTAGCATAGTTGTGTGCAGCTAGTCAACAGTTCACTGAGTATGCCCCAGTGAACCGCCAAATAGATGGACAGAAATGGTTTAGAGCATTTAAGTTGTATTTGGCAACAGCAGACATGTTCAAATTAAAGGCAGGTTCGAAGAGATATTTGTAAGAACACGCTTTAGGAATGGAGTATCAATGACTTTTAGAACATTTGTGAAAAATAGCTGGTAAATCATTATTGTGACTAAGGCAACAGGGAACAAAGCCAGAGATGCAAAACTGAAATCCACATTTTTTCCCCACAATACTGCTGATGGATCCAAAACAGGTGCAATTACAGGGAAAAAATATATGACTAAAGTTAATCCATGTTAGGATATTAACCCCAAAACATTGGTGTCCATTTCAAGCCCTCATCACCAATGTCCTCCACATACTAAGAATTGTTCAAAGCAACTGGAATACATTCACAATTGTTTTTGTCCGGGGCTGTCATGGTTTTATTTAAGGTCCTGCACAGCATTGCCACAGGTAGAAATCAATTTAGAGGTATCCCTTTTATTTGGGAATCATTTTTCTTTTTGGATAAATGAGAGGGTGTGCGTGATGGCAGAGGCGACAGAGACGTCATCTTTAAATATACCACCTTCCCCCATACTGGGAAAAGGTGTGGATTGCAAAGGTTGGACCACAGGACCTTTGACATTTTTGGATGGATGTCCCATTATCGTGCACCTCTAAATGTGTCTTAGGACATGAGCTTTATAAATGGCTTGGCCCCTCAAACTGTTAATCTGAATGTTTTCAGATGTAAAAAGGTCTGATATATACATCCCATATCTGTGTTCCACCCTATGAGAATGTAGGTTGTTTACCAATGCATATTGTAAAAGTAACTTGAGGCATTGCTACACGTTTAAAAACATATCTTTTTCATACATTTTCCTCACTTACATTACAGCGTCAGGTAAAAAAGTGATGATTGTGCCTCGTGATGGGATAAGACACAAAATTCATCAAACTAAATCATTGAACAAAATAACCTGAGCACAAAATATACTAAAGTCCAAAGAACGTTCCCTTTCATCTTTTTATCCTCTCTGCCTGGATTTTAAAATCTGTATTTGATTTTAAGTTGCATGTGTCAGCTTTTTTTTAATTTCCATCATGCCTTATTATGATTCAAATAGGATTATATTTCTCCATTATTGCTTTGAAATGCAATTTTATCTGCTCCTTTATATTTATATGATATTGTAACAGAAAGAGAACTATGACCAGCATGTATTCTCTAACTGAGTGCTACAATTAATAAACTATTGGAATATAGTTGAGAAAATGGTGATTTAGCAAAGCTAAACAGAGCAATGCAATATATTTACTCAAAAATAATGTACATATTTTCCTGACCTAATTTGCCAATGATTAAATGACCAGGCGTACAAAAGGGAAGAAAAACAAAGCACTGCCTGCTCTTAAAAAAATGTTTTGATTAACATTTTCAAAGAAAAAGGGTTAGTAGTGACCTATTCTCCCATTAGAGAATAGGTTACTACTAGTTTTAAAATTGGTGTTAAAGTATTATTATTTTACAACCGGAATATTTAGTGGCAAAGCTTTAGTACATGCAATTCCGATACGGTATTTGGAAGGAACTCCCCTTTCAAATATCAAACCATTATTTGCTGGAAAACAAAAACTGTGATTCGGTAATGTGTTACTGAATATCAATTTTGTACATTTAAAAAAGCTTTTTTGCAGTCGCAAACAGTCTTATTCTGTGAATTGCGCCGTTTGGACCTCAAAAAAAGCTTTGTGCATCTGACCCTTTGTTATGCAAACTTGAATTTTTGGAAGTCCTCTGTCAACCCTTTTTATTCAAGAATCTCGAAAAACACCTTTAAGCCTTTAGTTTTGCTCTTTTTTCATCTTACTCATTACCACAAAGAAATATACAGCTAGATGCATCAAACAAAATTCCACTCGCAAAGATTCTCAGAATCTGCCACTTTGCGACCAGTATTTTTGCATTTGGGATGCATCATCCCAAATCCAAAAATCACAAATTGAGAAATCGCAAAATTGAGATTATTTGCATTTAAGGAATCTCAAATTAAGATTCCTTAAATGCAATGCATGAAAGTTTTAAAAATACCGAATTCGCTAATAGGGCACGCAAATTACCATGAAGTACAACTTCATGGTGATTTGCAAAAACTTTGAAAAATGCACTAAAGTGCATTTTTCAAAGTTTCATGTTGCGCACACACATGCCCTAAGGGCATGTGTGTGCGCAACATATGTGCACAGATCAATTTCAGGGGTGCAACAGGGTGTCCTTTGGACACCCCTGCACCCTTGAAATCACAATCTCAATTTGCGATTCGCTAATTGCGATTCGCAAATTGAGATTGTCTTCCCATTCATTTCTATGGGCCTCTAGGCCCATAGGAATGAATGGGGAGGTATTCCTTAATTGCGACTCGCAATTTGCAAGTCGCAATTAAGGAATTCTAAGAAATCGCTATATTTTTAGTGATTTCTTGATGCATTCCATTTTGATATTCCTTAATAGTGAATCAGTATTTTTCTCTATTAAGGAATCGCAAAATGTATTCTTGATGCATCTGGGGGATAGTATGCTATTGGTGCCATAAAACAATTGAATGTATAAAGACAGGGCGACCCAATATCCATGAGGAACTGGATATTTAAAACCAGATATTTAAGTAACATCAGAAACAACATAATAGAGCTCATTTATTAGGAAAGTAAAATTGAAGTTTATACACAGTATTAAATCTAAGACCAGTTTATATAATTAATTGAAGAAAATGCCGCAAAGACTATGTTCATGTGCTAACCATTTGGGCCTATTCATACTTTCCTACAGTTTAAGATAAGCATATTCATTTTGTTCCTAAGGATATAGTGTCACATACAATTGGTTAAATGTGGAGCAGGTGGTACACTGAATAGGTGAATATGTGCTGAATAAATATTACCATATATATAGAAAGAGACATACTAATTTTAAACAGCGAGGACAGTTCTGATAAATCTTTTTTTTCAATATGAATCTGCCAAGTTTGTGTTGTTGATCTTTCAACCCTTATAGGTTAAGGGATGCCACCATTTATTTGGGACAAATATAATACATGCAGTCTTAAGTTATCAGTTATATA
This sequence comes from Lissotriton vulgaris, assembly GCF_964263255.1. NCBI lineage: Eukaryota > Metazoa > Chordata > Amphibia > Caudata > Salamandridae > Lissotriton > Lissotriton vulgaris. The sequence goes on from NC_141687.1 coordinate 1,010,816,344, forward strand.
GTCATGATAGTCCCTGCCTGCCATCACCGGGGACATCATCCCACAGGTTTCCTTGCACCAGAAGGTGCCCAGGCACGCACACACTTTCCCATGCCAGGAGGTGCATAAAACTGGATCTGGGCTCCCGCAGCGCAGGGGTCCGTTACCGCTGCTTGCCTGCCATCACCAGGGACTCCATCGCCCCAGTATCCTTGCATCAGGAGGCCCCCACGAAGCATGCACTTTCCCACACCAGGAGGGGCTTACAAATGAATCTGGGCTCCCACAGCACAGGGTCGGGTGCGCTTTCCCAAGCTGCGCCCATCAGCGTCCGGAAGAGGCTGGGCTGGGCCTGGTCTCTTGGCCCCACTACGGAATCCTGCGGTTGGGCCTTTTTGTTTCCTGAATAGGGCTACTTAGACTGAACTTTGAAGATCAGAAATAAGGTACCCTGCACAGTTTTGTTCTTATGGTGTTTTATGACTGCAGTACAGGCTCTTTATTTCTCAGTCTCTTGAAATTTCAGCCTAGGAAGTGTGCCCGCATTTCCACTGAGTCTTGAAGTGGCCTGACTCTTGTACTGCGTCACTTAGTATACATAAGATAAAGTGTCTCTAGTGTTTCTAGTAATGGGTAAAAGGAAATTGTCTACTGGCCAAGGGTCTCCCCCAGGAAGCAAACACAGTAGCAACCATAGGTTCCTTCTTAACTAGAGCTGCTAATGTTGTTGGGAAGGAGATAGCTCAAACTGAGATAAGGTTCTCCATGGAGACTAAGAAATTAGTCATGGGCTCTGCTGTGGCAAGGAATGGAGAGGTGCCGGAGGCAATTAGAGATGCAGTGGTGGCCAGGTCACCCCCAATGCACGTACCATCACCATCAGAAGGCAACATGGTTGAACCTGCTAAATCTACATGTACTTCTGCAGCCACTTTGACAGTGGGTGATGACCTCATCTTGGACTGTCCGCCTACCAAGAGGAAGCAACCTGATGGTAACAGAGTCATGAGGAAGTCACCATGGACTTAAACCTCACCACACATTTAACAAAACCTGGAGTTGCTGCTGGATACCCTATTTGTAAGGCTAGAGTCTATGTCTAAAGACCTTTTAGCACCTATAATTTCAAAGCTGGAAGGGGTTGAGTACAAACTTAACTCTTTCCTATGTGTAATAATTGTCTCCTAGGTCCTGAAAAAGTAGCCTAGGAGAGTTTCGTGTTTGGGTCCTGGTGGCTCGATCCAAGTCCCCTAGGCAAGTGGTACCCAAGAACTAGTGGGTGAGTTTCCTCCTGTAATTAAAATATTAATACTATATCAGGGGGCCGAAATTTGTACCTAAGGTAGCCTATATGGAAGGGCAGCTAACATCCAAAGAGGGCTCATCATCTATATGCTCTTTGTCTCACCCTATTTTGGCCACAGCTGAAAAGCAACGTATACTCGCTCCCCGCCCACCCCCGAATCAGCACCCCTAGTTGCTATTCTATTAGGGCTTCCTTTACTAAAACAAGGCACTAAGGAGACCTCTTTGGACCTTATCCATAAGACCACCCATTGGTGCAACAACAATATGGTTAATGGACCAAATATATATTGTGACATTGTTATAGCCAGAAGTGAGTTGAATAGGCATATTGATCTTCCTCTCACCAATGGTTTTGATGGTTGAGAGCCTGCCATGAATACTGTGGGAGAGAGCAAACAAAGGGGGCCCTAGTGCCTCCTTTGCCTCAGGGTCACGGTGTGTATGCAGGGGGCACATGTTTTGCCCCTCTGTTTGCATGCATCCCAGTTCCTACATACCATGAACTTTACAGTCCATTCCATGCAGGAACAGGCTTTGGCATTCTCATTGGTGTGCCTTTTTAATAGGCACTGTCGTGCGTATGCCAAAGGACCACACACTGGACTACCAGAGTACTTCTAATCTGGTGGGTGGCTGGAGGTTGAGTTTGGCAGACCTGGAGCTGCACGCTTGCGTGGCGGCCCGCTCCAGGACCACTAAACTTGTAATCAAGCTCTAAGTCTCTGAAATGGAAGTCTAAATCATCCAGGAGTGTGTTGCTACCAAAGTACTCTTCAAACAGGATAACCACTAGACGAATTTCCGCAAAAGCCTTGGATTTTGACCGGAAAATGCTGGAGTGAAAAAAAATATATACATTTGCAGAAGTTGTTGTATCAGGCAAATATCTTTGCACCTCAGCCCATCACGTTTTCTACTTATATACTCTATTTTATTATGAAGCTCACAATCCACCAATGGGGTAAGCTGTATCCAGCTAGGTCATACTGAAATTGGCCCCTGTTGCTGTAAGGTTCAGCTGAATCTCCTGATGTCTTGGATACCAAAGTCTTTCTAGGTCCCAACTTTTCAGAGCTTCTGGAGCAGCTCTTCTCAGGAACTTTTATGTCTCCCAGGACCTCTCTGACAGCACTTAGGTGCAAGGACTCACTCCAGCAGAGTCCACCAGCAGGGTCCAGTACAGTTCCAATTGCTACTGATCTGCTGGGTATTTCAGAAATAAGACTACTAGCAGCTTGATGTGTCCCTATAGACATTCAGGAGGTAGGCCAACTAGCCCTAGGTGTCCACTTCTGGGTCCTGGGTGCAAGTAAGGGCAACTCCTTTGCTTGAGGTCTCCACCCAGGCCCCAAACAATAGGTTTTATCCACTTCTATACTTCTGCAGGCACATACATGTTCGGATGAGCTATGGGGGAGATGCCAGCTTTGTAGGTTTCAGGAGCCAGTGGGTGTGAGTGACTCGATAAACTATTCCACAGTGCACTATTCAAATCTAACATGGCTGAATCTTTCTGCACTGAAGGGAACCTGTTTGCCAGCCCTGGGTGTATTTAGACCTAACTGGTTCTGGGATCAAATCCACCTCTGTTAGACCTGTCAGCCTTGGGGTGGTCTGCCTCCAGATATTTTGCCTTCACTCCTCCTGTTTTGCAAATTCATTTTTGTTAGCCTTAGGTCTCAGCAGACTTTACATCTGCTACCAGTGCTAAAGTTCTCTCCTTCACACTTGTTAAATTGGCTTACACCCAATTGGCACATTTAAGTTACTTGTTAGTCCCTAGTAAACTGGTCATACATGTACCCAGGGTTGATATATTAAATACCACTAGTGGGCCTTCAGCACTTATTGTACCACCCACTTTGTTATTTCTCTCTAACCTGTCTCAGACTTGCAGTGCAGCCTTTATGTGCAGTTTCAAACTGCCATTATGACCTGGCAAAATAAAACTTTTTCTAGTCCTAAACCTTCTTTTTTAATACATTTGTCAGGTTTGTGGTAGGCCCTAAACAGCGTATAGGGTAGCGTTCATTGTCTTTAAAAAGTGGCACATGTTTGTTTTTTATGTCCTAGTTGTGAAAAACGTTCAAAAACATTCTTCAATACAACAAGGCCTACCTCTCCCATACAATACCATTGGGTTACCTTATCACATTTAATATGTGATAACTTTTGATTGAGCAGGCAGGAATATCCTGTTTGGTTATTGAGGAATCAAAATGTAAAACCCCTTTATGGTAAAGTTGAATCTTAAAGTACAATTCTGAAATGCCACTTTTAGAAAGTTGTAATTTTTGTAACCTAACCATTTAGTGCCTGTGCCGTTCATGGATCACATGGCTAGGTGTGGATGGCAGTGATCCTTTGTGTATTCCTCTGAGACAGCATCACAATAGAGGGTATGGCTGGTGGCAGAATGGGCCATACTAGCTTAATCGGGGGTGCAGAGCTGTCACCTATTTATTTATTTTATGTAGCTTATAAAGCGCACAGCTACCCCCGGAGGGGTGTCCCGGCGCTGGAACCTGAGTCTTAGAGGGGAAGAGGGAACGGACAGGGGAAGTGACATGATAAATCAGAGTCTAGAAAAGAGCCAGGTTTTGAGTCTGGCCCGGAAGACAGATTCAGAAGGGCAGAATCTGAGATCGACTGGCAGGGAGTTCCATAGTTTTGCAGCAATGACACTGAATCCTCTGCCACCCATTCTGGACAGTCTAAAGCGGGGAGAGATCAGAAGGCATAGGTCATTGGATCTCAAAGATCTGATGGACCGGGATATTGAAACTCGTTTTTTTAGATAGTTTGGTCCACGATCATTAATGGCTCGATGAGTCAGAGTGAGGATCTTAAACTGAATTCGGCTGGCCACAGGTAGCCAGTGCAGTTCCCTACGATATGCGGCAACTGACTGACGATAAGAAATATTACCAATCAGCCTCGCCGCCGCATTCTGGACAATCTGCAGCCGGTCAATCAGGTATTGGGGAGCTCCGGCATAAAGGCTATTAGCATAGTCCAGGTGGGACGTGATGAGAGCGTGGGTAACTGTCCGGCGGGAATCCAAAGGGAGATATGGGAGGATTTTCCTGATCATGCGTAGCTTCAGGAAGCAGGCCGAGGTCACTTTTTGAATCTGAGTCTTGCATGATAGAGCGTCATTGAAATGAAAGCCCAAGTTGCGGGCCGAATGGACGGGAGAGGGAGCGGGATCGAGTGCCGTGGGCCACCACCAGGAGGAGGGGATGGAATTTTTCTGGTTAAAAAACAGCACCTCTGTTTTGTCTGCGTTGAGTCTTAGATGGTTTTCAGACATCCAATCACTGATGTTGTTAAGGCACCGGCGGAAGTTGGAGAACGCGGAGTCAGAGTGGCCTCTAAAGGAGAACACTAGCTGAGTATCATCAGCATAAGAGACCACCCTGACTCCGTAGGACTCCACCACGCCGGCCAGTGGGGCAAGATATATGTTAAAAAACAGAGGGCTGAGGGCCGAGCCCTGTGGCACACCGCAAGATAAGGGTTTTTCCTCCGATCTGAAAGGCCGCAACAGCACCCTTTGACTTCTTCCAGAGAGGAAGGACTCGATCCAACTGATGGCAGTGCCGCCAATGCCCATATGCCGTAGTCGGTCAAGGAGGATGGAGTGGGATACAGTATCGAATGCCGCGGACAGGTCGAGGAGGACCAGCATGGCCTCCTCGCCTCTGTCCACGCACTCTCGAATGGTCTCCGAGACCTCCAGCAGAGCCGTCTCCGTACTGTATCCCGCCCGAAATCCAGATTGCGAGTCGTGCAGTAGTAAGTTGTTCTCCAGGTACTCCGTGAGTTGCAACTGCACGGCACCTACCAAACTGACACTTCGAAAGCACTGGCCAGCTCACACACAGAGGACTTCACACTATCCTATTGAGCCCTCATACTGACAGGTATCAGGGCAGGAATGCAGGGAATTCAAGAGACTCACGTGTAGGGAAAATTCCAAAAGCTTCTTCTATTTCCAAGCGGGCACCAGGCATAAAGATAGGATTCTCAGATGCACTATTCAGTACACTTCTGAACCTGTGAATCACTGAGCCATGCTAGTTTCTGCTGTACTAAGGAGCCTCCTCAGGTCCTGGACCCTTGGCTGTCTTCAAGTAAGCTTTTCCTGAAGCTTTGGGACCTTTGTGACCGTGAATGGGCCACAACATTACCTTCTGCGCAGTCCACCAACAAAAAGCTTCGGATAACCTGCCACTTCACATTACAGTGACTACCAGTGATGAATGGCAATGGAGATCTACACTTTGTGCTACAGCTTTGGCAGCCCGCGATGACAAACATCTCCCTGAACGTCGCAACCTCTTCCACCACAAACAGCACTCCTTGTGCTGGACTTTGAGAACCTAACTATTCAGCAAGTCAAACCTGGCCCATGTATCCAGCCTACATTCCATTGTTTTTAGCCTGAACTTGTGACTTTCCCCTGGTCAAGCATGACCAGATGACCACGAGTAGCACTTCATGCTTTTGGCACTATACTTATCGGAAATCTTTAAAATAACATATGTCCGGTAATACTGATTACATTTTTGTCATTCGGGTGTGAAATGTTTTATTACATTTTACTCTATTTTGCTAATTTGGTGTGGGAATTTTCTTGTGTTGTGTTTACACTTTATTACTCTTTGTGTGCTACATAAATAGTTTCTACATTGCGTCTTAGTTAAGCCCGACTGCTTTTGCGCCAAGCTATCAGATGGTTAAGCACAGGTTAATTCAGTGGTTGTTTGCAGTTCACCCTGACAAGGATCGTTACTGTTGCTTGAGAAGGCCTCAACTCCCCTCAACCAACAACCCAATGTCTCACACCCTCCCACTGGAGTGGTGACAAACTGGCTACAGAGGACCTACGGAAACCTAAGGCTTGTCATCCTCAGGTCTCCATTTACACTAAACTATGAATGGGCAGGCCTCTCCCTGGTCCCTTTCAAGGTAATGAAGCTCCTCCCTAGCTCCTTCCTGAGCTGAAACTGTCACATACTTTACATCAGGTTTTTCTTCAGAATGGTTTCAGCTATTTTTCCTTCTCAGAGAGTAGGTTTAATCCTTCATTAAGGGGAAGTACTGATAGGACATTTTCCCAGCAGACTAATGCTAATTAGCATATTGGAAGCTCTGACAGGGAAAGTGTAAGATTTTAAAAGTCAATTTTCCTATATATTTATTAAACATCAGACTTCACAACTGAATATGACTTTTACTAAACATACAATATATTTGAATTATTCCAATAGTGTGTCTCAAACCGGGAATACCAGGGCTGTAATTTTATTATGCACTCAAGTTTTTCTCATAGGACTACCATTGCCCTTTGGGTGAAGTCACTGTAGGTAGATGCCAACATTAAAATTCTGCATGTACCACTTTCAAATACTAGGGTGGGCTATAAGGCCTACTTATGGGTGATGTATTTAATATTTATTAGTAGGCTCTATCTTTTGCAATGAAAAAGAGATACTTCGACAGGATGGCTTGCAGGTTAAAAAGCGGCAGGAGTGGGGGGAGTGTGCTGCTGCAAGAGAAAATGTCCGTCTAGCCCGGAGCTCCTCACGTCAATGAACGAACGGAGCAAACTGGAGCCGAATATCTCTTCAGCTTACTACCCTGATGGTCAGCATGAGTGTCGGAAGACAGGGTAAGCCTGCATTTATGCTAAACAGAACGTTTCATGCTTTTTGTGACCTCTATTAGATCCTTTCAGTTTTAACTCACTTCGACTGCCATTTTAGGAGCATTTGGCTTGTAACCGAAGAGATTATTTTTTATCATGTCTTTCTTCTGCTGTATTGACCCAGAGGAGTTTTGGACCTGCTCTGTCATTTTCTGGGATCTCTTTTGATGCTGTCCACACCATTGGCTTCCTCGCTCTGTCATTTTCTTGGATCTCTTTTGATGCTGTCCACACCATTGACTTCCCTGCTGTGTCAATATTGCTTATATGAGGAACAACATGCTGAAGTTTTTTTTCCGATTGGCTCTTCCTTGACACTCTATTTCTCTGACATTGGTGATAGTAGTCTGTTTTTTTTTTTTACCTATCCGCCTTTCTATTTTTTGGGAACGTCTCCCTGCAGGCTTTATGGGAAGATTGAAGAAACTCAAGGTGTCTCCTCTTCATGCTGACTGTTCTTCAAAGAAACTGTTGTAATTTTTAAAATCTGTCAAGTGTCCTTTGAGGGGTACTGCATCTGTAATCAACATGTCATCACCAATCTCTTCTTCTGCTAAAACTGCTCCGGATGTGTCCTTGTTACCCACAAGAGAGTGAAACAGGACCCCCCTTCTCCTGAGAAATTCTCCTCGCCTATATCTTTTGGCATGTTATTTGAAGAAATTTGTGATTTGAGGACTTTTGTGGAGGAAACCAATATGCGCATTCAGAACTTGGATGGAAAATGGTCTCAAATGGAATCCAGGGTCACGGATCTTGAACAGCATGTAAAGTGCATGATGAGTCTTTAAAGATAGCAAATTTGTAAAGGAGGTGGTGGCTTTTAAGGCTCATTCTAAGGATTTAGATAACAGAAACAAAAGGAATAACCTCTGCCTCTATGGTCTTCAGGAAGGTTTGGAGGAGGCGGATCTCGTCTCCTTCTTTAGTTCTTTTGTACCTCTGCCGGTGGACTTACCTTCCTCCACATGCTTGAATATTTAGAGAGCTCATTATTTGGGTTCTCGCCCTCTTTCATCCTCCAAGGCTTCCAAGCCTACAGGGGTCATTGTGTTTTTTCTGGAATTTACTGATTTGCTGAAAGTCCTCAATGCAGCAAAATCTAAAAGGCATCTTTTATGGCAAGGAAGTAAGATTTTTATTGCTCAGGATATCTCAGAAGCTACTGCTGCCAGGCGGAAGAAGTTCCTGGATCTTTGTCCTCGATTATGCTCTTTGGGTACCCACTTTGGTATATTTCATCCTTGTCTCTGAAAGTAAATTTCAGAATAAAACTTCCTCCTTCACTGCTCCAGCAGAATTTCAAGAATTTCTTCAACTACAGTCTTCCAGCTCAATGGAGACTTCTGCTTCTTCGTCACGATGAATATTCTTTGTGTTGGAGGGCCCTCCTCCGGCATAAGCTCCCAGTTTTTTATGTTATGTTTCTTATGTAGTCATATACTCATGCTTCTCTTATAACTATAGTGCTTTTTGTGGTTATTGACTAACCTTCTTTTCCTTTTCAGATTCCTTGATGTTCATAATCAGCCACTTAGCTTGTTGTATTCCATCTGTCTGTCGACTTGTCGCCCTAGCTGTGCCGTCTCACCCAGTTGTCGTCGCCTCTCCCCCCAGTTTTTATCCTCATCAGGTATGTTTTTGCAGTGATCATTTTTTGACATGTAATATCTCTCTTTTTTTATTTTTTTACTTTCTCTCACTTTTTTCCCTTTTCCTCATGTTTGTCTTTCTTTTCTTTCTGGTATCTCTTTCGATTTCTTCCTGTTTCATGTACTTTTTGTCTTAATTCAGAGTTGTTTCTTGGAACGCTAAAGGAGCAGTTAACCCCATAAAGAGGCAGATAATTTTGTCTCATTTGGCAAAATATTCCCATGACCTTGTTCTCGCTCAAGAAACTCACCTTTCTGAACTCGAGGCTATGAAGTTTAAATGAGGTTTGGTGGATTCTGTTTTTGTTTCTCCTTCTTTAAAAAAGAAAAATTGTGTTATCAATCTTTGGGTCAAGAATTTAAAATTGGTAACTTTTTCTCAATACTTTGATTCTGAAGGCAGATGGCTTTTTGTTAAGTTAATTGGTAATGGTTTTCCATTAACTATTTGAAATATGTATTGTCCTACAAAATTTAACAATTCCTTTTGTCCTAACATTTCCCCAAAAATTATTCAACATGCTGATGACTTTTTATTTTGGGGGGATTTTCTGTAATCAAGAAATGGACCCCTTTATCGATCGTCAAACCCCAGTTCAGTTTGTTCCTAACAAAATGCATAAACAATTTCTTTCCTTAATTTCTCAACATCTTTTGGTGGACTCATGGAGAATCTGTAATCCTTCTAGTAAAGATTTTTCTTTCTTTTCCCCTCCTCATGGTTCCCTTTCCAGATTAGATCACATCCTTGTCTCTAAACTGCTCTCCCAAAATCTTATTACCCCTTTTATTGATCCATGATTGCTGATCATGCTCCTATCATTAAAGATCTTGATTTTCTCTTCTTATTTTTTGGCTTTCTCTGAGGAATTCTTTGGTATTCATGCTGACCCTATCATCTCTCCACAATTACTTTGGGACACTTATAAAGCTTCTGCCCTTGGCCATAATATTGATTTTGTTTCTCTGTAAAATAAATCTTTTCCTAAACAACATCAATCCATTTTGTTTGATATTAAATGGTTGGAGTATCAATATTACTCTTCCTCTTCTCCTTCTAATTTGCAAGATATTCTTTGAGCAAAATTAAAGTTTAATAAGATATCTACAAATAATGCTTCCTCAATTTTGCTTCAAAGCAACACTTGCTATTAAGGTGGCCATAACAAAGTGAGTAAACCTCTGGCCAATGATTTGAAAACCCATAAATAAAGCCACATGCTAGACTCAGTAAAAAATGATATAGGACTTCCTCTATTTAAATATTCTGAGAATCTTGCAAAATTTGTAAAATATTACCATTTATTCCCCTGAATCTTCTCCCTTAGCTTCTCAGCTATAGACTTATTTGCTCAAATCCAAGAATTCCCCTTGCACTCACAGAGACCTCTCATCCTTAAAGGATGACAAATCTCTTTCAGAGGACTTTCATGCGCTTCAATCTCTTAAGAAGAACAAATCCCCTGGTCCAGATTGCTTTACGGTCAAATATTTCCTTCACTTCTCTAATCTTCTCCTTCCTGGGTTGTTACAACTCTTTCAATTTTTTAATGCATCTAGTTCCACTGGGGCCCCTTCCAAGAGGCTACTATTTGTCTTATCCACAAAGAGGGTGAAGACCTGACCCTCTGTAAAAACTACAAGCCTATCACATTAGTCAAAATAGATTATAAAATGTTCCCCAAATTACTAGCTTTACGTCTTAATCCCTTCTTTCCTTTAATAATTGATAAGGAGCAATTAGGCTTTATTAAAGGAAGACTTACTTATGGTAAATCTAGATTATCCTTTAATGTTTTAAACAAGGCTTCCTTTCTGTCCCATCCTCTAGCAGCTATTGGATTGAATTGATTGGGCCTTCTTGCTCAAATTCCTTGCCTGGCATATGTTTTGTCCAAACTTTATTTTGTTTGTCTCTTTACTCTTTCAATCACACACAGCATCTATTTTTGTCAATGGTAGGATCTATAGTAACTCTCCATTTGGGTTGTCTATTATCCCCTTTGTTGTTTATACTTGCTTTGGAACATTTCCTATCCAGTATCAGAAATAACACAGACATCATTGTTTTTATTATGGAGCCGATCATCTAGAAATTTCTGCATATGCTGATGACATACTTCTTTTCATTTTCTCCCCTGAGCAATCCTGATCTCGATCTTCTGCAGGAAATTGCTACTTTTGCCTCGATTTCTGGTAATAGGATTAACTCTGACAAAACTGTAATGTTGCCTCTGACTAAATTTACTTTTAGTCATTCATTTGATGCCACAGGGTTTCATTGGAACGCCTCTAAGATTAAATATCTGGGCATCTGGTTTACCCCTTCTTTCAATGATTGGGTTTCAGCTAATTTCACCATTAGTTTAGATAAAGTGGATACACTTCTTTCTTCCTGGTATCCCCATTTTCTCTCCAGGTGAGTTTGTAAGGACCCTATCAAATTGGTGGGTTTCAACCATAATTCTATATACCCTTTTGATGATCCCAGTTAATATTCCTGCTGCCTTCTTTAAGAAATTAGATTCTAAACACTCTGAATTCCTTTGGTCAAACAAAATAGCCAGAATCTCTCTTGCTTCTCTCAGTAAATCTAAACAAGAAGGTGAAGTTAACTTCCCTGATTTTCGGTTATATCACAAAGATTTCTGTCTTCCACAAGCCTCCAGATGACTTTCTTTATCCCGATCCTCCTTTACTCCCTTGTGGTTGGATATTGAATGATCCTCTCTGGCTCCTTTTCTCCCACACAAAGCTAAATCCTTCTTGGCTAAACCATCCATATTTTCTTCTCCTCTCTTTAAACATACTTGTAAAATTGTTAGACCAATTCACCAATCGCAACATGTAACACATGATTCGTTTTATCAATCTTCCCTCTGGTATAACAACCTTATTATTATTAACAATAAACCAATTTATTGGAAAGCCTAGAGGCAAAGAGGTATTATTTGGGTCAAAGATTTATTCGCTCATTATAATCCTTTATTCTTTTCACAATTTCAACACTTATTTAAGTGCCCTTGCTCCTTTTTACCTACATTTCTTCTTCTCATAAATATTCTTCTTGGTGTTCTCTATTCTTTACCTGATCCTTCTCTTTCCTCCTCACACACGCACCCTTGGGGCAATTCTTGCCTCAGCTTCTAATGCTTCTCCTATATTTAGACTTTTTTGCTCTCTATTGTACCCCAGATCCAATACTAAGTTAGGGCTGCTGTGGGAATTGGATTTTTGATGTTCTTGTACTCTTCCTTTTTGGAATAAGATTTGGGATAAACTCTACAAAACTTCAAGAACAGTGTTTACTTCTCAATTGTTGTTATTCCTCTATCATAGATTATACCTTATCCCCTCTTTGTTAACAAGATTCTACATGGATTCTTCTCCGAAATGTAATTCCTGTGACCACCAACTTGGTTACCTTATACATATTCTGTTTCACTGTCCTCCTATAGTTTCCTTTTGGGAAAAGGACCGGTCCCAGTTATCTCTAATAGTTCATTTAAATTGTCCTCTTAACCCCCTCTTTTTGGGAAGTCTCTCTGACAATATCTGTTCATCACACAGTAACTTTCAGTTCTTAGACCTCAGGCTAGCCCTTGCCTTTCGACAGATTTCTATTAATTAAAAATGTGCCTCAAATATTTCTTATACAGTATGGTGGAATAATGTGTGTTACTATCACAGGTTAGACATTGTTTTCTCCTCTGCTAATAGAGTTTTATATTGGTTACCTCTGACTTCTTTTTTAGAGGATGTTGCTCATAAATATACTTCATGTACTTCTTCTGAAAATGTTAAACCACCATGAATTTCGCTATTTCTCTGCCATTAGCACTATTTTGTTTTTTTGTAGTAATTACATTACATTATTATTGTCCTTTTCAGGAAATGTTCTAAGCTGTTGTTAACTTGATCTTAATTGTTCTATTCACCCTCTTCCACTTTCCTCACTTTCCCCATTATATTTCACAATTGTTAAACAGTTTCAATTTTTTATGATATTTTTAATTGCTCTTACTCTCACAATCTATGCACGTTTTTGTAAGTACTTCTTCTATGTTATCAATTTATTTCCAATAAAGCTGCTTTACCTTTAAAAAAAGCTGCAGGAGTAAGGCTACATTTACCTGAAGACATGTTTTTGTTCACTCTAGTGGATGGCATAATAAATGCTGCAGTCTGTAGGTGACATTTAGCTTTAGATGTCATTAATGCATTTCCCTGCCCCATACACTATGTCCTTACTGTAAAGCTATATAGGTCAACTGGGTATTTACCAATATTACAGCATTTTAGGGGGTCAGTGCACCTACACCGACACCTATACAGCTGTGCCCCAGTGTGCACAATTAAATACAAATACCAGGCCTCTAAAAATGAAGAGGTGACCACACAAAAAGATGCATTTTTCACAATATCTTAGTAATATATATTCTTCCCACTTGAGGCCCAAGAGAATGGAAAAATATGTAGTTGTATTTTCGGAAGATAATTGATCTTATTCTAATGTCATTAAATTGTTAATAAAATATCCCTTCCATTCAACTCATGCCTTTAGAAGTTCACCTGGGCTTGGCAAAAATATTTGTGGTGTTGTTAAACTTGTGTTGTTTATTCTTATTGTGATGCTTTTGGGAGGCGTTATCTCAGGTTTTAGAGCCTCACATCACCCCTATAGATCCAGGACAAAAGTGCAGTTCAAGTGGAAAATATATTATTTGTCCTTCCTTAAATATAACACTTAAAGTTGACGTGTAAGGATTCCATGCATTGATACATTTAGTACTAATAATCATCAATGGTCCCTCCACTAGGGAGGAGGAGCTGGGCCTCCTTGCTGTGAGCACAGCAAATGTGGAAAAAAACGGTACTAGAATTAATTTATTATCATTTTATTTTTTACTGCTCCCAACCTGAGCTGTGTTTGAGCATAGGGCTGGGCAAATGTTGCTGATTAGCAGCAGAGGAGGAGTAGTGGTGCACACTCCTGTTTAAAGTGCACATGTGACTTTGGCTGGCTGTCTTGTGAAACTCAGCCTGACATGCGTACTTTGAACCTCTCCAACCCGAGCTGTCAGCTCGGTGGAGAGCATGCACAGACCCCTGTGCCTAAAGGAGCATCAAGCCAGCCCACTCCAACCATTCCTGGTGCTTGTCTCTTGCTGCTTAACATTATCAGCAGCATGACAACAGCAGTTGTATGTGATTTCTTAGAAAAATGATTTCATCGAATACCATTACTGAGAAACCATTAAATCTAAACCACTAAATAGAAATTTTCAGAATGAATGGCATTTACCTTTTCATAGAAATTAATTCATAGAATTTGTCCTTGGTCAAAATAGGCTTTTAAATTGTCATTTTCTATACGTAAATGCAATGGTTGCAGGTCTTACTTTCGGAATCTGTTAAACCCAGATATGTATTTCAGTGCTTCACTTCAGGAGACTATACTTTCATATTTATATCTTTTGGATTGTCAAACAATTACCTCTAATCATTTTAATTTGCTGAGCACTCACAACCCATGAACACCATCCATTGCTGACCCCTCACAACCCCTAAATACCATTAGTCCCTGCCCCCAAAATTCATCACTACACCTACACTACACTCATCACTGAAGCCTAAAATCCCTTTCTACCCCAATAGTCCAACTCTGATCCATAGAATCACTCACTACCCCTAACTCCGCCCATTCCTGTAATCTAAAAACCCCTCTCTATCCCTTAACCCCACCTATCTCACACCCTTTAAACCACCTTAACACACCCAAACTCTACCTATGCCTGACCCCCAAAAAATCCTCAAATCAATTAAACGCAAGCCATCCATCCATGATCCATAAGAACTTCTCATCACCCTAAACTCCACCCAATCCTGCATCCTAATAACTCTTCACCACTCCAACCGCTACTCATAATTACACCTTAAAAACCCTCAGCAGTCATACACTTCACCCATCCATGAATGCTAAAACCCCGCAGCACCCTTACACTATATTCATTGCTGGACCCTACAAACACCTTCCTAAGTCTGAACTCCAATTATTCATGACCCCTAAAAATCCGACAAGCCTGTGTGCAGACACTGTACCCCTCACATGTCAGAGGGCATAGTGCCAGAAGTTAGAGCACCAACATCTGTGCTGCGGCATACCTAACCGTGTCGCTCGGACCCACAAGGGAAGGGTAATTGCAAGCTGGTACAGAGACGCGACAACTGAAAAATCACCCACCCCACCGACAGTGACCAGCGAGCAGGCTAGGAACCCAGATCTGAAAGGGTCAACTGAAAGGACAGGGCCCATCACTGGATAAGAGAGTGCACTGACTAAAATCAGTAGAGCACTGGTGAATAACTGCCCCTCATCCTCCACAAACCATGGGGAGACTATGCTCAAATGTGGGACCACAAATGTCAAATTCAACAAAAAACTTTTCCCCAGCAGCTTATGATCAAGGGCGGAAATGGGGACCTCAAGCACCCTCTCAATGTTTGACAAACTGGACAGGGTGCTAGCTGTAGTCGAACACTCGAGGGTCACCACAGAGGGTCGATTTGGAGCTCCAGCCACAGAAAACAATCTATCAATAGACAACCATCGCAAGCTGGCTGACAAAGTCAGAGATGGGAAGAAAGCCCTCTCCATGATGCAGCCCCTAGCTCCGACACAGGAGGAACAAGAACTCCAGTCCGAGCTTTTGTTGTTGGAAAGGAGAGAGGACAATCTAGAAGGGCTCTCCAGAAGGAGAAACCTCAGAGTGTTAAACCTGCCTGAAGAGGAAGAGAGGTCAGACCACAGGTCTTGAGGAGCTTCCTGAAGGTGAGCAGGTACTGGGTCTGCCGCAAGTGGGTCAGGAGGGTGTTCCAGGTCTTGGCCATGAGGAAAGAGAAGGATCTGACTTCGGAGGTGGTACGCTAGATTTGTGGGACGTCGGCGAGGGCAAGGCTGGTGGAGCGGAGCTGGCGGGCGGGGGTGTAGAAGTTGAGTCTGTTGTTCAGGTAGGCTAGTCCGGAGTTGTGGAGTGATTTGTGGGTGTGGGTGAGGAGCTTGAAGGTGATCCTCCTGTTGATGGGGAGCCAGTGAAGATCTCTGAGGTGGGGTGGGGTGTGATCTGGCTGCGTCGGGGGAGGTTGAGGATCAGGCGGGCCGAGGCGTTCTGGATGCGCTGTAGTCGCTGTAGGTGTTTGGTCTGGATCCCTGCGTAGAGTGCGTTGCTGTAGTCCAGCCGGCTGCTGAAGAGGGCTGGGGTCACAGTTCTTCTGGTTTTGATCCACTTGTAGATCCTGCAAAGCATGCGGAGTGTGTTGTAGCAGGAGGCGGAGACGGCGCTGACTTGCTTGGCCATGGAGAGGGAGGAGTTGAGGATGACTCCTAGGTTGCTTGCGTGGTCCGTGGGTGGCGGTGCTGTTCCTAGTGTGGTTGGCCACCAGGAGTTGTCCCAGGCTGAGGAGGTGGGGCCGAGGATGAGGACTTCCATTTTGTCTGAGTTCAGCTTCAGACTGCTGCTCCTCATCCAGTCGGCGATGGCCTTCATTCCCTCATGGAGGTTTGTTTTGGTGGTGTGAGGATCCTTGGTGAGGGAGAGGAAGAGCTGGGTGTCCAGTTGATGTTCAGGTCTTGTTGGTGGGCCACTTGTGCGAGGAAGGCCATGTAGATGTTGAACAACATCGGGCTGAGGGATGAGCCCTGGGGTACGCTGCAGATGAGGTTGGTTGCTTTGGAGCAGTGAGGTGGGAGGCGGACCCTCTGAGTTCTGTCGGAGAGGAAGGAGGTGGTCCAGTCAAGGGCTTTTTCCCAGATTCCGGCTTCTTGGAAGCGTGTTCTTAGTGTGCAGTGACATACCGTGTCGAAGGCGGCTGACAGGTCCAGGAGGATGAGGGCTGAGGTTTCGCCGTTGTCTAGTTGGCATCTGATGTCGTCTGTGGCGGCGATGAGGGCTGTCTCGGTGCTGTGGTTCGGTCTGAATCCGGATTGCGACTGGTCTAGGATGTTGTTGTCCTCGAGGTGGCGGGTCAGCTGTATGTTGGCAATTTTCTCAATGACCTTTGCTGGGAAGGGGAGCAGGGAGATGGGGAAGTTCTTGAGGTCTTTGGGGTCCGCCTTGGGCTTCTTGAGGAGGGCGTTTATTTCGACATGCTTCCAGCTTTCCAGGAATGTCGCTGAGTCGAAAGAGATGTTGATGACCTTCCGTATTTGGGGTGTGATGATTGCGCCCGCATTGTTGAACATGTGGTGTGGGCAGGGGTCTGTTGGTGATCCAGAGTGGATGGAGTTCATGATCTTTCGTGTCTCGTCATCGTTGGTTGGTGCAGGTGCAGGTGGTGTTCGGGGTGGGATCAGTCGTGGTTGAGGCTGGTGGTGCGTTGAAGCTGTCGTGAATGTCTATGATCTTGCGGAGGAAGAAAGTGGCCAGTGAGTCACACAGTCCTTGCGAGGGCGGGATGTCGTTAGTGTTTTGGGTGCTAGGGATGGAGAGTTCCCTGACAATGCTGAAGAGCTCTTTACAGTCGTGTGCGTTGCTGTCCAGTCGGGTTTTGAAGGAGGATCTCTTGGTTGTTCTGATGAGTTGGTGGTGTCTGCGAATGGCGTCCTTGTGGGCGGCTTAGTTGTCTGACGTGCGGTCTTGGAGCCATTTTCCTCGGTGAACCAGGTGGCTTTCTTGCTGGAGTGGTTGATGGAGGGCTTCTTTAGTGGGGCGAGGTTGTTGGCGCACCCTTCGATCCACTGTCTGAGGTTTCAGGCGGTGGTGTCTGGGTCAGTGGGGTCGGTTGGAGGGTCCAGTGTGAGGGCGGAGGTCAGTTGGTTCTGTGTGATTTTGCCCCAGCAGCAGCGAGGTAGTTGTTGGGTGTGGTGGTGCTTGGTTGCCTTCTTGAATGTGAAGTGGATGCAGTGGTGGTTGGTCCAGTGGAGTTCGGTGGTGTGGCTGAAGGTGACGTGGGTGCTTGTGGAGAAGATGGGGTCAAGCGTGTGGCCGGCGGCATGGGTGGGTTCGATGATGAGTTGTCGGAGGTTGAGGTTGGCGAGGTTGTCGGGAAGACAAGCATGTTATGCTATTGCCTTACTACTCTCAGGCAGTGCATTGTCAACTGTCATGCTTCCTAGAGATTAAGCTTCACCTCCTGCAAAAGGGGATCTGTGCTCCCTGCTATTCCCAGTGTGCCTCAAAAGAAATCTTAAATAAGTCACAACCTTCTTACCAGGCCCAAAGGAGGCAAATGACTGGTTGGAACTTCATCTACAGGATAATCCACTCCCAGAGACAACTCGTAAATCACGAGAACACCAAAACATATGCTGCCGTCGGAAGAAAACCCAACAGCGATCCAACTTTCAGTCTTGTGCCTCAAGCACAGGATCCTCAACCTGGAACAAATAATTGTAGAGTGCTGAGGGCCCTATAGGCAGCTGCGGACCTGGGTCCTCCCCTAGTGATCTCGAATGAGGAGAGAGGCCCCCACATTTTCACATCCAAAGAGTATCGTAATGACTTAAGTACCTCTTGTGCAGAATCAGTGACCCATCATTGGTGACCCCACAAACAGCAATCAATCAATCAATCAGTGACACTTATAGAGCGCGCTACATACCCGTAGGGTCTCAAGGCGCTGGGGAGGGGTGGTGCCGCTACTGCTCGAACAGCCAGGTCTTCAGCTTCTTCCTGAAGGAGAGGTGGTCTTGGGTCAGGCGCAGGTCGGACGGGAGGGAGTTCCAGGTCTTGGCGGCCAGGTAGGAGAAGGATCTTCCTCCTGTAGTCGCTCTTCGGATGCGGGGGACAGCGGCGAGGGCGTGGTTAGCTGATCGGAGGTGGCGTTTGGGAGCGTAGAAGTTGACTCGGCTGTTGAGGTAGCTCGGGCCTTGGTCGTGTAGGGCTTTGTGTGCGTGGGTGAGGAGGCGGAAGGTGATTCTCTTGTTGATGGGGAGCCAGTGAAGGCCTCTCAGATGTCCGGAGATGTGGCTGGATCGTGGGATGTCGAGGATGAGTCTGGCTGAGGCGTTTTGGATCCGCTGGAGTCTCTTCTGGAGCTTGGCGGTGGTCCCGGCGTAGAGGGCGTTGCCGTAGTCCAGTCGGCTGGTGACGAGGGCCTGGGTGACGGTCTTCCTGGTCTCTGTGGGGATCCACCAGAAGATCTTCCGTAGCATGCGTAGGATGTTGAAGCACGCCGAGGAGACGCTGTTGACTTGTCTGGTCATGGAGAGGGAGGAGTCCAGGATGAAGCCCAGGTTTCGTGCATGGTCAGTTGGTTTGGGTGCGGTGCCCAGGGCGGGGGGCCACCAGGAGTCGTCCCAGGCGGAGGGTGAAGGGCCCAGGATGAGGACTTCCGTCTTGTCCGAGTTCAGTTTCAGGCGGCTGGTCGTCATCCACTCGGCTACCTCTTTCATCAGCAGAGACGCTTATCTGAAGGACACATGCAATGTCTTTGGCTTCCTCTACTATACCTCTATTCTCAACCTTACTTAGATTTGTGAAACCCAACCCACACACAGACACATACTAACACTGCCGCCAAGCGCTCCAGACCCCACTGGGCATCCTGCTTCCCTATGGCTCACTCACATTGCTGGCTCCGAGTACACACATGTGCAGCCCGAATAGTACACTACTGCATTTGCACCATGTTTTGTTTGGAAGTACTGCTTTTTGCATTAGGTCCCCAGTATTGGGATCAAGTCACTTTACAGTGTTTGCCCTTTCCCTGGTTCCATCCTTACTCCCTATCTAGACCCACACAGTGGGCGGGTACAACTATCAAACCTCATCAGTCATCTGCGGGGCAGAGAAAACATAAGCATGGCGCCTGTTTCAGCACCACCTCTTCCATTGCCACCATTAGCCCACAATGTTTCCTGCAGCTGATACTAATGTCATTACTCTGAATGTCTAGAGAATGTACACAGAGTCAAACGCGACACCATTTACTGCTACATCACCCGCCAACAAGTGCATATAACATTGTTACAAGAAATTCATCTCACCGCTGGGGAACTATACAGACTGGCAAGGTACCTTTTGCGCCTCCACATACTCAAAATATGCACTAGGGGCGCTGATTTGGCTCAGAGCTGGGGTACGTTTTCAAAAAACTCGTAGGGTAATAGAAACAGGGGAAGTATACATTCCTAGAGGGGCTCCTAAATGGCCAACTAATACTACTAGGTAGCATCTATTCACTGAAAACTGAGTAGGGGAAATTCTCTCCAAGGATAGATCTCACCCTGCTCCCAAACTCCACAGCAGGCATGCGGATGGAACAATACCACACCTGGGTAAATCACTAGTTACTCCTAGATGTCTGGAGAAACCGATATCCGACGACCCTGCATTACTCCTTCCACTCCATCCTCCATAATCTACGGGTAGGATTCGCCCGATAACTGTACTCACCAGCAGTCATCCCTTTAATTAAAAGTATGGACTGCCTGGGCCGGGTACTACTATACGATCATGATGTGCATGTCATGGACCTCGGATAGTGACCATGCCTGTCTCCATTGCCCCCCCCCCGGTGTCTACCATGGGACAACCTCAATGACTCGGTATTCCGCCAAAAACAAGAAAATAACATATAGAGCTACAGCATTCTTCAGGATGCTAGAATGGGTTGCCTTTAAGGTAGTCATTTGAGGAACATGTATCTGACAGATACCAGGGCTCCTCATGACACTAGAACACATCCTACAATCAACAGAGAACAAGCTGGCGACCATGACCAAGGCCCTGGATGCCAGCATTACCAGACGATCATGAATGAGGAAAAATCTCACTTAAAGATGGATTTTCCTCACACACACTCGCCAACTTGAAGTTGAAGAGTGCGAGAGAGGAAAAACCATTTTGGGGAACTCCGCGAGCTGCGTGTAATGCGGAGTGTGGAAACCTCCACAAACTCCACTAGCGGAGCGGTGGTCATCACCCAGGGTTACTTAGGAGTTAGACTCAATCATTCTCCTAATGATCTCTCTGAGGGCAACCTCCACAAGGCACTGGAAGGCATATGAGCCAAAGTAGGCTTATGAGGACCTTACCTATGGCTCCCGCCAGAAGGATTGCCCCGGCAAAAATGGTTATAGTACACCGTCTCCTTTACCACTTTGCAAATCTGATGGCTATCCCCCACGCTCCTTCTTTCAGGAACTCGACTGTAGCGGTTTCGTGGTCAAGGGGGCGTGTATCATATTCCCCTGGGTTGCCCCGTTGTTTGTGTATACCATGTAGTGAGAATGTTTCTGGTCGAAAGTACTACAACTACCAGCATGCTAAGGGGCTGGCAAATGGAGGCACAAGGCGGATCTTACAAAAGCACCTCCCTCTCACGAGGAAAGTGCTCGTCAATCAACCCAGATGGTTTGGAAATGGCGGATGGTGATCCCCGCTGGAATTCAGCTGGAAGATAGAAGCCTACCGTGCCTGGAACCTGTTTTGAACTTTGTGTCTTGGAACCTTTGGAAGGCTCGCGTATTCCGATAAGTACTGATCCGATCGGAGTGCGGGCCCGCCTCCGTTGTGTGTGCTCTGATCCTTCATTTTGTTTCTATTTTAGATAGCTACCGCTGTGTCATACAAACGCGTCTCGCTTTTGTCTGGCATTATGAGTGAATGAAGGAGTTGTAAGAAGAACACGTCTGCGGTTAAAAGACGCGCTCTCTGACTTTCCTTTTAGGTTCAGCTGAAGACGCGTTTGGAGAGTTGCATTTCTCTCAATACCTTTGTATTGAGATTTTTGAGTAACAGGGGAATTCTAATCCGAGATTACTGTTTATTTTTGGTTCTTTGAGGAGAGGAGCAGTACAAACAAGGACAGTGACTTATGTTGTGCAATTAACAAAAATGGAACTGTTTCTGATTACCTTGCGCTCCTGTTAGTCTATTTTCTGGCGGCATAAAAGAACTGTTCTATGTGAAGGATGACCTATACGTATTCTTCTTGAGGATGAAGTACATTTTCATAGACAGTCTTATCTGCAGTGATTCCTAATGCCAACTTTCCCTGATTGGGTGGTGTGATACTCTGGTGAGTTTAGAGTAGGTTTCTGAATCTTTAATATCGTTCTCCGAAGCCCCCTCCTTTGAAGCATATTTCCTGGTGGCACAGCTCCAGTGGTTGTCACGCTGGAGGGTAGGGCGCCATCTGGGAGAGGCTAGCTCAGACCGGGATCCATGTTGGTATCGCCAGTACACAACCTACTCTTTCCCTGCACCCAACCTGTCCCGACGCATCCACTTCAGGTAGCAGTAGCTAGGTCATTCATGCTGCGGGTCCACTGCCTGTCCCATGAAACTCAGCTATACAATCCGTTGCTACAACTAGCTGGCATGCATCGGGCTAGCGGTCACTGTATGGCCCAAGCCATCCAGACATGGACGGACCCCTTGCTCCTTGAGTTGGAGTACCTGTTTGCGGTGGGTCAACTCATCATATTTGACCATTTAGTGGAGGAAAGTGGCATCCCACTTGAGCAATTCTTCCTACACAGACAAATGACCTCACACTGCAGACCCTTATAGGACCTATAGAAAGGGGAACCCGCGACACACCTGGTACTTCACACAATCATAAACATGGGCCCTGGGCAACACTTTATCATCCGGCTGTATAGGACCATTCGAGAACTCATGGCCATACCGCTCACCCAAATGAGACAAAAATGGGAGGAAGAATTTGAGCACCCACTACGTGACAAGAATTGGGAACGCATCCTAGAGCACCCCAAGAAAATATACCGGAGCTGGCAGTTTAACAATATACAATTCTACACTGTGCATACCTAACCCCAGCATGACTCCAAAGCTTCTTCCTTGAGACAAAGTTCCTCTGCCCATGCTGCCAGGCCCCCAGCGCAACATACCTGCATATGATCCATAACTCCCAGATAACAGTGCTATTGGGACACAGTTCACAGTAAACTACAGGAGATCACAGGGCTCGTTGACATAGTACATGAGAAGCCTGTGTGCTAGGAATGATCTGATGCCAGAAATAATATAAAGCCCAGACACGGTTTGCATCACTAGCCCTCCTGCTGACAAAACAAGGAATCAGAAAGCACAGGCGCACTCCCGCGGGGCTCCTGTTGGCAGCCTAGCGGTTAACAAATGGGGTGCAGCGGAGGAGGATGCGATCAGGTACGTGGAGGTGCGAGGAATGCACCGTCATCACATCTCCACATAGTCGGACACATTCCTACAGTACTTCAGACAACAGATGGAGGAAACCTAACCACACACAGCATCACCAACCGCAACTAAAGTGCCCGACATCTGAGATCCCAAGTGGGCTCCCACCCCTGCAGAGTCCTTACCACATCATGCATACAGGCATGCCCCTGTCATTCCCTACTGGAACAGATTAATACTGCACCATGATGGGGCACGCACTCTCCCCATCATAACTGCAAATATTAGGTACATGCAAGCCCACCTCCACTCCCTCCCCCTACTACCAACCCCGAGTTCAACCCCAAGTTAGAAAGCAATAAGTTATTCCCAATTTTCCACCTTTTGGACACATTACCAGGAGATCCACTCCTCCAGGGGGAAAAAAGTTCCACTTTCACATGCCCCAGATCCCTTCTCATCATCAACCTCTATTCTTGCTCACCTGTAACTATGACTCAAAATCTTTGGAATGTGATTCAGCATTACACATTCATTTCTAATGTGACAACAATGCATAAAGATTCTGTAAAGTGGAAAACCCAATAAAATGTTTTTTTTTAATGCTGCTCACTCTCTCTTCTACTGGCTTGGTTTGGGTGATCTTGTCCGGTGTAAGCATTCACCACTAAATTTGTAATGAATACTCCTATATAGGTTTCAAGTTCATTAAAGCTGAATAGCTTCTGCAAACACTCTACACAATATTTACAGCATTCTAAAAATGCTGAGACCTGAAAAATATGACATTGTCATTGAAAGTAGATACCGCAAACAGGCATTTGCTTTCCGTACATCAATGCATATAGTGTTTTTTGGATTATTTTGAGAGATCGGCACCTACTGCCACTTAACTGGTTATGCTGGGCTCTTGTTATTGACTGCACTAGAAACAGCAAGAGTCAACTCGTTCCTTATTTTTAAAGCCCATCAGCACTAACACATGTGAAAACACAGTTTGTTGTGCATTATGGCAGGAGAGGAAATCTGACATAGTCCGCCACCTGACTCAGAGCTGTACTTGATTCATTTTTGCAGCACCATCACATTGCAAAATTACATTCCCTAATGCTTAGGATGAACAAAAAATATTTATAACTTTGTGATATTTCATTGTTTTAAGCAACTGGTAGGCAGGAGCACAAAACAAGTAGTTCTTGAATAGAAAGATCTACAATAAAACTGGTAAAAATTGTTATGGGGAAGATTTACAAACTTGCCATGAAAGGTAGCCCAACAACAAAGTTTCTGTGTGCCATTGCATGAGAGGAAGAGAGCAGGACAAAGTTTACTTTTGTCGTGTTCATATCTAGGACCCTAATTCAATAATCCCAATTTATGCCCTTGTGAGGTTATAATCAATAATATCCTGATAAAGGCATAAGAATCAGATTCATATTCAGTAATAGCCCATGCAATCCAAAGGACAGCACGGCTACTCCCATCGACTCCTAGAAAGCACAACGCGTTCTTTAAACAAACCAAGCCTCCAGCAGCCCGGGAAAACCCCCCTGCTTTTGTTTTGATTTGAACAAGAACTCCTGACGTCCAGGAAGAACTGTTAGTTCTTAGTGACGTCTTATGTCCAACCTTACGTCAAACTCGGCACCTTCCAGGTATAAAATACCAACAGTTGCCTTAAGCAAACACACGGTGGTTTGGAGCAGAGCGGCCTTCTACTTGCCCGAGAGCCCAGCTGATGCGAGTGCCCACGGAAGCCACCCCTCCTGTTTGACTCACTGAGAGAGACGCTGTCTTTTTCTCCAGCCGAGAAAATCCAGCTCCGTTGTTTCCAGCCTACCCTTGTGGGTTGCTGGGATATCGAGTCCTGAGGAAAGAGATACCAGACCTCCCACATTCTATTACCAAGGTACGGAGCTGACTAAACCCTTAAGAGAATTCTTGATGCAGATTCTTGGCAAAATTATCTTAACCAACTTAACTTAAAACTGCTACTTACTAGTCCCGATTCAAAAAAGGGGGTGGTGATGAACAGAGTGTCTGAATTAAGCAGACCACTCTTACGCAGTCCAAAGATCAGGGCTTGATCCATCACCGTTATTTAGCTCACTACACCATCCCAGCTCAGA
This sequence comes from Lissotriton vulgaris, assembly GCF_964263255.1. NCBI lineage: Eukaryota > Metazoa > Chordata > Amphibia > Caudata > Salamandridae > Lissotriton > Lissotriton vulgaris. Next base: position 1,010,841,251 of record NC_141687.1, read on the forward strand.
ACCTGGCTATATGCAAAATAGTCTGTCCCTGGCTCAGTGCATCATGGGAACAGGGCAGACCAAACTACCAAGCCAATTCTTCACCGGAAAGGAGACAAGCTTCCGGGGACCGGTCTCTGGCATTTCAGCCGTCGTCGGCCCGGCTTGCTTGAATCCTGATGGTGCAGTGAGCAAGGGACTCATGTCTGAGTATACCCTGCCACACCTATAGTGGCCAAAAACGATTAAAAAAAGGGGGTGGTGATGAACAGAGTGTCTGAATTAAGCAGACCACTCTTACCCAGTCCAAAGATCAGGGCTTGATCCATCACCGTTATTTAGCTCACTACACCATCCCAGCTCAGAACCTGGCTATATGCAAATTAGTCTGTCCCTGGCCCAGTGCATCATGGGAACAGGGCAGACCAAACTACCAAGCCAATTCTTCACCGGAAAGGAGACAAGCTTCCGGGGACCGGTTTCTGCCATTTCAGCCGTCGTCGGCCCGGCTTGCTTGAATCCTGATGGTGCAGTAAACAAGGGACTCATGTCTGAGTATACCCTGCCACACCTATAGTGGCCAAAAACGATTCAAAAAAGGGGGTGGTGATGAACAGAGTGTCTGAATTAAGCAGACCACTCTTACCCAGTCCAAAGATCAGGGCTTGATCCATCACCGTTATTTAGCTCACTACACCATCCCAGCTCAGAACCTGGCTATATGCAAATTAGTCTGTCCCTGTCCCAGTGCATCATGGGAACAGGGCAGACCAAACTACCAAGCCAATTCTTCACCGGAAAGGAGACAAGCTTCCGGGGACCGGTTTCTGGCATTTCAGCCGTCGTCGGCCCTGCTTGCTTGAATCCTGATGGTGCAGTGAGCAAGGGACTCATGTCTGAGTATACCCTGCCACACCTATAGTGGCCAAAAACGATTCAAAAAAGGGGGTGGTGATGAACAGAGTGTCTGAATTAAGCAGACCACTCTTACCCAGTCCAAAGATCAGGGCTTGATCCATCACCGTTATTTAGCTCACTACACCATCCCAGCTCAGAACCTGGCTATATGCAAATTAGTCTGTCCCTGGCCCAGTGCATCATGGGAACAGGGCAGACCAAACTACCAAGCCAATTCTTCACCGGAAAGGAGACAAGCTTCCGGGGACCGGTTTCTGCCATTTCAGCCGTCGTCGGCCCGGCTTGCTTGAATCCTGATGGTGCAGTAAACAAGGGACTCATGTCTGAGTATACCCTGCCACACCTATAGTGGCCAAAAACGATTCAAAAAAGGGGGTGGTGATGAACAGAGTGTCTGAATTAAGCAGACCACTCTTACCCAGTCCAAAGATCAGGGCTTGATCCATCACCGTTATTTAGCTCACTACACCATCCCAGCTCAGAACCTGGCTATATGCAAATTAGTCTGTCCCTGTCCCAGTGCATCATGGGAACAGGGCAGACCAAACTACCAAGCCAATTCTTCACCGGAAAGGAGACAAGCTTCCGGGGACCGGTTTCTGGCATTTCAGCCGTCGTCGGCCCTGCTTGCTTGAATCCTGATGGTGCAGTGAGCAAGGGACTCATGTCTGAGTATACCCTGCCACACCTATAGTGGCCAAAAACGATTCAAAAAAGGGGGTGGTGATGAACAGAGTGTCTGAATTAAGCAGACCACTCTTACCCAGTCCAAAGATCAGGGCTTGATCCATCACCGTTATTTAGCTCACTACACCATCCCAGCTCAGAACCTGGCTATATGCAAATTAGTGTGTCCCTGGCCCAGTGCATCATGGGAACAGGGCAGACCAAACTACCAAGCCAATTCTTCATCGGAAAGGAGACAAGCTTCCGGGGACCGGTTTCCGGCATTTCAGCCATCGTCGGCCCGGCTTGCTTGAATCCTGATGGTGCAGTGAGCAAGGGACTCATGTCTGAGTATACCCTGCCACACCTATAGTGGCCAAAAACGATTCAAAAAAGGGGGTGGTGATGAACAGAGTGTCTGAATTAAGCAGACCACTCTTACCCAGTCCAAAGATCAGGGCTTGATCCATCATTGTTATTTAGCTCACTATACCATCCCAGCTCAGAACCTGGCTATATGCAAATTAGTCTGTCCCTGGCCCAGTGCATCATGGGAACAGGGCAGACCAAACTACCAAGCCAATTCTTCACCGGAAAGGAGACAAGCTTCCGGCGACCGGTTTCTGGCATTTCAGCCGTCGTAGGCCCCGCTTGCTTGAATCCTGATGGTGCAGTGAGCAAGGGACTCATGTCTGAGTATACCCTGCCACACCTATAGTGGCCAAAAACGATTCAAAAAAGGGGGTGGTGATGAACAGAGTGTCTGAATTAAGCAGACCACTCTTACCCAGTCCAAAGATCAGGGCTTGATCCATCACCGTTATTTAGCTCACTACACCATCCCAGCTCAGAACCTAGCTATATGCAAATTAGTCTGTCCCTGGCCAAGTGCATCATGGGAACATGGCAGACCAAACTACCAAGCCTATTCTTCACTGGAAAGGAGACAAGCTTCCGGGGACCAGTTTTTGGCATTTCAGCCGTCGTTGGCCCGGCTTGCTTGAATACTGATGGTGCAGTGAGCAAGGGACTCATGTCTGAGTATACCCTGCCACACCTATAGTGGCCAAAAACGGTTAAAAAAAGGGGGTGGTGATGAACAGAGTGTCTGAATTAAGCAGACCACTCTTACCCAGTCCAAAGATCAGGGCTTGATCCATCACCGTTATTTAGCTCACTACACCATCCCAGCTAAGAACCTGGCTATATGCAAATTAGTCTGTCCCTGGCCCAGTGCATCATGGGAACAGGGCAGACCAAACTACCAAGCCAATTCTTCACCGGAAAGGAGACAAGCTTCCGGGGACCGGTTTCTGGCATTTCAGCCGTCGTCGGCCCGGCTTGCTTGAATCCTGATGGTGCAGTGAGCAAGGGACTCATGTCTGAGTATACCCTGCCACACTTATAGTGGCCAAAAACGTTTCAAAAAAGGGGTGGTGATGATCAGAGTGTCTGAATTAAGCAGACCACTCTTAACCAGTCCAAAGATCAGGGCTTGATCCATCACTGTTATTTAGCTCACTATACCATCCCAGCTCAAAACCTGGCTATATGCAAATTAGTCTGTCCCTGTCCCAGTGCATCATGGGAACAGGGCAGACCAAACTACCAAGCCAATTCTTCACCGGAAAGGAGACAAGCTTCCGGGGACCGGTTTCTGGCATTTCAGCCGCCGTCGGCCCGGCTTGCTTGAATCCTGATGGTGCAGTGAGCAAGGGACTCATGTCTGAGTATACCCTGCCACACCTATAGTGGCCAAAAACTATTCAAACAAGCATTGGAAATGCAATAGGTCTCGCAGCATTAGAGTTAGTGCTTTTAGAATTGTTTATGGTTTTTTTTGTAAATCTTTAGCATTTTTGTTTCCTGTAGCCAATGCTAAAGAATTAAAAAAAAAGCCATAAACATTTCTAAAAGCTCTAACTCAAATGCTCCGAGACCTATTGCACTGTGTGAGGGTGAGGGGTTGAGGGTGAGTGAGGGTGAGTGAGGGTGAGGGTGGGTGAGGGTGAGTGAGGGTGAGTGAGGGGTTGAGGGTGAGTGAGGGTGAGGGGTTGAGGGTGAGTGAGAGTGAGGGTGAGTGAGGGTGAGTGAGGGTGAGTGAGAGTGAGGGTGAGTGAGGGTGAGAGTGAGTGAGGGTGAGTGAGGGTGAGGGTGAGGGTGGGTGAGGGTGAGTGAGGGTGAGGGTGAGTGAGGGTGAGTGAGGGTGGGTGAGGGTGAGGGTGAGTGAGGGTGAGTGAGGGTGAGGGTGAGTGAGGGTGAGGGGTTGATGTTGAGGGGTTGAGGGTGAGAGGGTGAGTGAGGGGTTGAGGGTGAGTGAGGGTGAGGGTGAGTTAGGGTGAGGGGTTGAGGGTGAGGGGTTGAGGGTGAGTGAGGGTGAGGGGTTGAGGGTGGGTGAGGGGTTGAGGGTGGGTGAGGGGTTGAGGGTGAGTGAGGTGAGGGGTTGAGGGTGAGTGAGGGTGAGGGTGAGTGAGGGTGAGTGAGGGTGAGTGAGGGTGAGGGGTTGAGGGTGAGTGAGGGTGAGTGAGGGTGAGTGAGGGTGAGTGAGGGTGAGTGAGGGTAAGTGAGGTGAGGGGTTGAGGGTGAGTGAGGGTGAGTGAAGGTGAGTGAGGGTGAGTGAGGGTGAGTGAGGTGAGGGGTTGAGGGTGAGTGAGGGTGAGTGAGGGTGAGTGAGGGTGAGTGAGGTGAGGGGTTGAGGGTGAGTGAGGGTGAGTGAGGGTGAGTGAGGGTGAGTGAGGGTGAGTGAGGGGTTGAGGGTGAGTGAGGGTGAGTGAGGGTGAGTGAGGGTGAGTGAGTGAGGGGTTGAGGGTGAGTGAGTGAGGGGTTGAGGGTGAGTGAGGGTGAGTGAGGGTGAGTGAGGGTGGGTGAGGGTGGGTGAGTGAGGGTGAGTGGGGGTGAGTGAGGGTGAGTGAGGGTGGGTGAGTGAGGGTGAGTGAGGGTGAGTGAGGGTGAGTGAGGGTGAGTGAGGGTGGGTGAGTGAGGGTGAGTGGGGGTGAGTGTGGGTGAGTGGGGGTGAGTGAGGGTGAGTGAGGGTGAGTGGGGGTGAGTGAGGGTGAGTGAGGGTGAGTGAGGGTGAGTGAGGGTGAGTGAGGGTGAGTGAGGGTGAGTGAGGGTGACTGAGGGTGAGTGAGGGTGAGTGAGGTGAGGGGTTGAGGGTGAGTGAGGGTGAGTGAGGGTGAGGGGTTGAGGGTGAGTGAGGGTGAGTGAGGGTGAGTGAGGGTGAGTGAGGGTGAGGGGTTGAGGGTGAGTGAGGGTGAGTGAGGGTGAGTGAGGGTGAGTGAGGGTGAGTGAGGGTGAGTGAGGGTGAGGGTGAGGGGTTGAGGGTGAGGGGTTGAGGGTGAGGGGTTGAGGGTGAGGGGTTGAGGGTGAGGGGGTGAGGGTGAGGGGGTGAGGGGTTGAGGGTGAGGGGTTGAGGGTGAGGGGTTGAGGGTGAGGGGTTGAGGGTGAGGGGTTGAGGGTGAGGGGTTGAGGGTGAGGGGTTGGGGTTGAGGGGTTGGGGTTGAGGGGTTAAGGGTGAGGGGTTGAGGGTGAGGGGTTGAGGGTGAGGGACTGACTGCTGGCATCTGGCGAGAAAACTCTATGCAGCGGCAAAACAGCCTGAGCAGACCCAGCGGTGGCCATATCCAACGAAGGAGCGCACTGGCGGCGACGTCCTGCTTCAGGCTGGCTCTCCCAGGATGGTAGCCTGGTGCAGTGCAGTCCTATTGTGTTGCACCTCCGCCTCTGTCTAATCCCCGTTCTGCTATCTTGGAGCGAATGGCAGCATGTGAGGCCACCGGGCTAGATGACCGAAGGTCATGGCTCACCTGAGTTGCATGAGGGAGCTTACAGGCCGGAGAGAAATCGTGGCGCCTTTGGACTGGACTCAGCAGCCTCGACACTTGGGGAGGGGCAGAGGCAGCGAGTACACACTTTGGGGAGGATCCCCTTACTAACAGAGCACAGCAGAGGACGTGGTGCGGGCCGCTGCTCGGGCCCCCGTATACCAGAGCTGAACAGTGAGCACAAATTAAATTAAATTATGATTAATAATGTATTTAATTTAATTAATTTAATTTAAAAATGTAATTAATGTAAAATAATTAATTTAATGTATTAAATATATTTTAATTAATTTTAAAATGGTAAATATAATTTAATTATCCCTAAACACAAATCTACCCCTGAACCCTAAAAACACCCCTGTACCCCAAAACCCAAACCCTGCCCATAAACCTAAAAACACCCCTGTACCCCAAAACCCAAACCCTGCCCTAAACCTAAAAACACCCCTGTACCCCAAAACCCAAACCCTGCCCTAAAACCTAAAAACACCCCTGTACCCCAAAACCCAAACCCTGCCCTAAAACCTAAAAACACCCCTGTACCCCAAAACCCAAACCCTACCCTAAAACCTAAAAACACCCCTGTACCCCAAAACCCAAACCCTACCCTAAAACCTAAAAACACCCCTGTACCCCAAAACCCAAACCCTGCCCTAAAACCTAGAAACACCCCTGTACCCCAAAACCCAAACCCTGCCCTAAAACCTAAAAACACCCCTGTACCCCAAAACCCAAACCCTGCCCTAAACCCTAAAAACACCCCTGTACCCCAAAACCCAAACCCTACCCTAAAACCTAAAAACACCCCTGTACCCCAAAACCCAAACCCTGCCCTAAAACCTAGAAACACCCCTGTACCCCAAACCCCAAACCCTGCCCTAAAACCTAAAAACACCCCTGTACCCCAAAACCCAAACCCTGCCCTAAAACCTAAAAACACCCCTGTACCCCAAACCCCAAACCCTGCCCTAAAACCTAAAAACACCCCTGTACCCCAAACCCCAAACCCTGCCCTAAAACCTAAAAACACCCCTGTACCCCAAACCCCAAACCCTGCCCTAAAACCTAAAAACACCCCTGTACCCCAAAACCCAAACCCTGCCCTAAAACCTAAAAACACCCCTGTACCCCAAAACCCAAACCCTGCCCTAAAACCTAAAAACACCCCTGTACCCCAAAACCCAAACCCTGCCCTAAAACCTAAAAACACCCCTGTACCCCAAAACCCAAACCCTGCCCTAAAACCTAAAAACACCCCTGTACCCCAAAACCCAAACCCTGCCCTAAAACCTAAAAACACCCAAACACCCCAAAACATATACCTCAGTACCCCAAAACATATACTCCTATACTCATACTTTTAAAAAAATTACTTAAATTAATATATTTAATTTATAAAATTTAAAAACATAAATAAATATTTTTTTATAATTAATAATAATTAAATCAATTATATAATATTAAATAAAATAAAAAAAATTAAATACTTACCAATACTTACGATGTAATGGTATGCGTTGTAATAGCATCTGCTATGTAATGCCATGCGTTGTAATAGCATCCGATGTAATGGATCCCGCGTTGTAAAATCTGCGTTGTAACGGAATGCGACGTAAAAGTTGCGTTGTAAGTGTAACATACCCCTGCCACACCTATAGTGGCCAAAAAGGATTCAAAAAAGGGGGTGGTGATGAACAGATTGTCTGAATTAAGCAGACCACTCTTACCCAGTCCAAAGATCAGGGCTTGATCCATCACCGTTATTTAGCTCACTACACCATCCCAGCTCAGAACCTGGCTATATGCAAATTAGTCTGTCCCTGGCCCAGTGCATCATGGGAACAGGGCAGACCAAACTACCAAGCCAATTCTTCACCGGAAAGGAGACAAGCTCCCGGGGACCGGTTTCTGGCATTTCAGCCGTCGTTGGCCGGGCTTGCTTGAATCCTGATGGTGCAGTGAGCAAGCTTGTTTCCTTCCCAGTATAAGAATTGGCTTGATAGTTTGGTCTGCCCTGTTTCCATGATGCACTGGGCCAGGGTCAGACTAATTTGCATATAGCCAAGTTCTGAGCTGGGATGGTGCAGTGAGCTAAAAAATGGTGATGGATCAAGCCCTGATCTTTGGACTGGGTAAGAGTGGTCTGCTTAATTCAGACACTCTGTTCATCACCACCCCTTTTCTGAATCATTTTTGTCCAACACAAGCGTGGAAGGGTATACTAAGATGTGAGTCCCTTGCTCATTGCACCATCAGGATTCAAGCAAGCCGGGCCGAAGACGGCTGAAATGCCGAAAACCGGTCCCCGGAAGCTTGTTTCCTTCCGAGTATAAGAATTGGCTTGGTAGTTTGGTCTGCCCTGTTCCCATGATGCACTGGGCCAGGGTCAGACTAATTTGCATATAGCCAAGTTCTGAGCTGGGATGGTTCAGTGAGCTAAAAAACGGTGATGGATCAAGCCCTGATTTTTGGACTGGGTAAGAGTGGTCTGCTTAATTCAGACACTCTGTTCATCACCACCCCCTTTTCTGAATCACTTACTAGTCCCATCCCAAGTATTAGGCTTAGGTCAGGTACACCGGGGTAGGCTTAGTTAGAAGCACCAGTTGAGTACGTTAGTCAATGTATTTATGTATGTATATATTTTATCCATTTTAAAGTATCATATGGCTAAGAAACCATATCAATGCTTTTACAGTATTATTTCATAATACTACTTTTACTGTACGCACTTTACTTTACTTTAAGTATTACATTTGTGGCAATTAATTTCTCTTGCATGAGAAGGAAGACTGCTCAATAAATAACACCTTTTTATTGAAAACGCCCGCCTCTCTATTTCTCTGCATTCTGGTGAAACTAAGTATGCACTGCTGACTGAGTGAAATAGCTGTCTATTGTTTTCACACAACTCTAGAGATACACTCTTATTCTGAGTGAGCAAAGTTGTCATGTTTATGCGGTTGTCGGAAACTGAATCCCTTCTTGTCTAAGCCAGGGGAGCTTGTCCCTCCCTATTCATTGAAGAAAGTTTCCAGTGACCTCTGAGCTAGCTGACGCAAACCTAAATTAAGTTTAACATAGTCAGTAGAGACCTAGATGACCTCAGTCCTACGTCTACACTGCTGTTTATGTTATTCCAATGCGCAGAGCCTATTGGGAAAATAGGAACTACACTACATGGCGCCCAATGTGGGGCTAGGCGATAATCTAACGCAAGACACTAGAGTAACTCAGTCGTGCTTTTTCACACAGAACCCTTTCCCCGTAATAACTCCAATAGACGTCTGGAGTGGGTGAAAGGTTAATATCCGCCGGAACTTAGTCGGATGAGAATCCTATGTATTAGTTTTTGGTTTGATCAACGTTGAAGGATACAGTGTTCCAAACTATTGTGCCCCTAATCTTTGTTTCCTTGAAACTCGATCTACAACAGAAAACTTTCAGTCATTTAAATGGCAGAAAGTGACGAAGAAAGGGAGCGAGCAGGACTAGCAGCTCGACTCTCAGAGGAAGACACAATTCTCCATGAAACCGACCTGGATGCTATACTCATTCCGGTCAATGTAAGAAGAACTATAACTCTAAAACTTATAGAAAATGGACTGACAGCATGAGGTGGTACAGTCATATTTGTGATAGAGGCACATGAATATCGGCAGAGAGAGGTATTCTATTTATGGATACATTTTCCAGCAGCAAACGCTACGACAAAAGACTTCCACTATTACAAAATAGAGGAACCTCCGGATGAATACACTCCTTTCGAGGAGATTTAAATTCCACTAAAATACCAAGAGCACCTGCTCTGGTTTAAAGGCACCCTAAAACATAATGATCACATCACCAGGCTCGGTCTACTAGGTAGACCAGATGAAACGGGCCGGTCCTATGCAACACAATTAACAAAGGCATATAGAGAATTAGTTCAATTGGCAAGGGATGATATAAAGAACCTCCAGAAATTGAAGGAAACAGATATAGCAGCCCAACCATTGGAACTTGCCAGAATCATAGTAAAATCCTATGAAGTGCTAGGAAGAGATAGTTTGGGTGGGAAACCGGTAAAACCCCAAACAACATTTATTAAAAATAATTTAAAAACTCCAAAAAAGAGTTGGGAAGGTAATAAACAAACCATTCCCAGGGAAAAACGTTTCCAGTCCAGAGGGAGGTCTCCTCAGCGTAGAGAGAGATCTCCAGGCCGAGAAGACAAGTCTCCCCAAAGGGAACCCTCTGAAAAAAGATACAACCTTAGAGATAGGGATAAAATAAGAAAACCAGACAGATATCAAGATGTTGATACACGTCCCTCTAGATCCTTCTCACTGAATCTTTCTCGATCTTCCTCATAGAAATCGGAAAGAAGAGGACGGTCAGAACACAGAGAAGAGCACGTCAAGTCCAAAGACAAGGAACCTGCTCATCAAAGTAAAAAATTACAATTTCCCAGAAAGAAGGTAGCAAGTATTAAGATTAAACATGCCGAGAATTCTGAGGACACATCTGAAAAACGGAGAGTGGGCACAGACAATGCTAGACAGCGGAACAGAAGTGACCATAGCTCACAAGACCCTGATGAATCTTCTGGAGACAGTGGACACGAATGAGTACATTCAAGTGGAAACTGCAGACACACGAGTTAGTGTGCCCCATTCGCTATATGAAATAACATTACGTATAGAGGGAGATAAAACTAGAAAGATAAAAGGTCTAATTTGGAAAAAACTCTCAAAGGCTATGACATTCTGTTAGCTGAGAAAGACTGGCCACCAGAGTTTGTCAGGGAATGCCCTCAGGTCGAATAAATGATTATGCCTGCCTTCTCGAATCACATCCTGATTCATACAAAATACTCATTGGCAAGAAAATGGGCAGTAGCCCAAGCTCCTGCTTTGTACAAAAATCATGTAGGATGGGATGAGGACTCACCTCACCACAAGATCCAGTTAAAAAATCAGCCCACTGCACAAAGGCAGTATCCAGTTAAGCAAGAAGCTAAAAAACAAGTCAGGGAGATCTTAGATCAACTTGAATACCAAGGGGTGAACGAAACATGCACCTCTCAAATGAACAATCTTTTGTTTCCTGTCTCCAAGCCAGACGAATCATATCATCTAATTTTGGACTACAGACACCTTAACTCCTGTTGTAAAAAATTTGCAGTACAAAACTCAAATAGTGCAGCACTAATGAATAACATTGTGCGAAAAAATATAAAACGACATTAGACATCTCTAATGGATTCTTCTGTCAAAACATTGCACCTGAAAGCAGGTATTTGACCGCTTTCTCAATATTTGGATCGTAAAAACAATTTTGCCAACTCCCACAGGGATTCAAGAATAGCCCAGGATTATTCTCAGCAAGGGTAACAGAGTTACCACAAATATATGATGATGAAGCATTATCATATGTCGATGACATCTATCTCACAGATGATGACCTGGAGACTCACTTAAAAAGGGTGAACACCATAATACTTGGACTCAATTCAGAGGGTTACAAATTCAACTTTAAAGAATCACGAATTGCCCATCTAACTGTCCTGTTTTTAGGATATGAATTATCAAATGAAGGCAAAAGCCTGGCAGACAAGTTCATAGAGAAATGTGCTGTACTCCAAGCACCAAAAATGCTGAAGAATTTACAATCACTACTAGGTTTCCTGAATTTCGGAAGAACATACATTCTAAATCATGCTGAGAGGGTTAACCCTCTCTATGAATTAATAAGACCAGATTTCAAACAAACCAATTGGACTCAGAAACAAACAGAAATTTTGAGATCACTACAGACATGTTAACTAAAACAAAATTGCAAACACGTGAAAACACACGCAATCTTGTAATCCGAGTCATCCCAGGAAGATGCGGATTCACATACCTGACCTCTAATGAGGGAGAAACGGTACCTATAGCTTACAAATCACATTTATACACTCAAGCTGAACTGAAATTCAGCTCCACAGAAAAAATTCTAACTGCGGTTAGAACTGCTGTAGCTAAAGAAAGAGCCCTAGCCCAAGGCAGAAGAATATCTTTTTTTTCAGCAGAATCAGCCCTTTGGGCGTTAACAAGTCCTCGTAACCTGGTTAAAGGGGTATTAGATCCAAAATCGATAGAATGGGAAAATTCTTTTGCTACAGAAGACGTGAAATACTATTTTGACCCAAAACTGAAAAAACTAGATGATCTAGTATATGAACTCGAATATCCTCTGCCAGCTGAAATTCTGCCTCTAGAAAAGTATACCTGCGTAATCTATATGGACAGATTCGCACAACACTATGATGTAGAAAATAAATCCTATGATGCAGCGTGCGCGATTGTTAAAGGTCCCTGGCGCTTTGGTAAATTCAAACCAATGATTACCAAAACAGAATCACAAAGGAAATGTTCAGCTTAGAGAGCTGAAATGAGAACTTTAAAGATGGCGCTTGAAAATGCAGATCGCGAATCCCCCACACTAATAGTGTGCGATTCGTATTTCTGCGTCAATTCCTATAACAGTGACATGCAGACATGGATCAAAAATGGTTACAAAGATGACACAGGTGCTACAATAAAGCATAAAAGGCTTTGGGAACAGGTAGTTCTTTTGCAGAAAGAACTACGAAAGACTCACGTGATACAAGCATTGAGTCATCGACGTGATGGCGTTCACGTTGCAGGGAATTCATTGGCTAACCCAGCCACTGCGAAAGCGGTTCAACCGGCTTCCGTAGCCACTGAAAAGCGTTCAGAAATACACATAGATAGGGAAACCATGCTAGCGGTAAAAGCCTCATTAAAAGGCAATTATTCAGCATTACCTCTCAACTATCCACTCAGTAATACATACATAATTGATGAAAACTCCGTTCCGTTTGCTCGAATCCCTGGAGTGGGGGATAGGCCATTCCAAACATGAACCGGAGAATCTTCTTACTACAAGAAGCACATAGGGGGTTGGGTCTGAGGCACCAAGAGATCCTGAAATCTCTGAGGGAAGTACAATCAGAGTACTGGTGGCTGGGAATGAGCATAGATATCTACTATTTTGCAAAAAATTGAAAGGACTGCAACAGAGATCGCAGTTGTGAACTGGTCCAGTCTGTAGCCCAGATACCACTATTAGATAGCATCAGGCTATCTATAACGCAGAAATCCAGTCGGAGAAATGTGTCCCCATAATAATTAAGACTGAATTCACTTAAAAATGTAGGCCCCAGCACTCGGCTGACGCCAGAACTGTTATAAAAGATTTGCGAGTCTTTATCTGCACATACGCAATTGGCATGCTACATTCTGATCAGGGTCCTGCGTTTAGCTCTCGAGCTTACAAAGAGGCCATGAACAGTATGGGCATTGCATTGCGGTATTCTTCTCCCTTCCATCCTGAGGGAAATGCGGTTGTGGAAAGAAAAAAACCGGGACATAAAGCAATCTATAACGGCGAGGGTATTAGGTTCGGGTGATGGGTGGGTCCAACGTAGTCTTAATAATCTGCCAAGAAACTCTCTAAAAGGTCTCACTCCTTACGAACTATTGTTCGGAACTAGAATGCATATTCAGGACCTTGATAGTCACACTTTAGTGGTAGAAGAAATAACCTTTGATATCAAAGATCGTTTGGCTGTTTTACAGGATTTAAATGAAAAAAGAAAAAACAGAGTAACATAAAGTTGAAACAACAGTCGACAGCCACTGAAGAAAAACCACCTGTCCCAGCAAGACCTGTCTGGATTCCAAAGATTGGGCATCTGGTCAGAGAAAAGATTGCGGTAAAGAAGGAATTTGGGCCTTCGTACAGAAAAAAAGTACCTATCTTAGCTATCAACGGAACAAGATCAGTAGTACTACCGCCCCTTACTGGTAAAAAGGAGAACCGAGTTGTATCCATCGACCTGGTAAAACCACAATCATGTGGCCAATAATAAGTAGTAGGCCAAGTGGACTCCCAAGAAATAGCAGAATACCAATGTTTGCTACAAGTCAAGAGGCTCATGCTGAGAGACTAATCAAATTTGAGAAATCTGCAAGGAATAAAAAAGGACTATGCAATAATGCCATGGAGCTTGTGCCTCTTGAAACCCAAATTGTAACAGTTCTTCAAGAAACACCAATCTACAATGATGTAGCCTCGGACTATTCTAATGAAACAAAGAAAAATGCAAAAGCAAATGAAAATGAAAATCCGAAGCAATTCCAACAATTGACAGAACTGCATCAGGCTACTTCATCAATTTCGACAATTTCTCTGAAGACCCAAGCGAGCATGAAGAAAGGCCTCCTACAATAACTTTTAAAAACAAAGTAATTGAACTTTTTCACCAACTGAAAGAGACATATCTAATTTCACCATGGATTGAATTTTGGATTGTGTTAGGTGTACTTTTCCTCCTGCTTTGGCTCAACTTGGTTCTATGTTTGGGAAAATTCATTGAGGGGAAATATAGTACAATGGACACAGCAACTCAGAACATCAACTTGGTCCTAAAGCCACACACATCCTCTCACATCAAGAAAAGAGAACTGTCATCAGTGAACATCACAGCCATTCCAATACCCGGTGGGGTAGCATGGGACAGAACTGATTATGACATTTTTGGCCCGGTCGAGCTCTTGAAATATCCTCACCAGATTTCATTAAGTGATGATGTGACACCTAGTACCTTCTCTGATGACTGGGACTTTGAAAACATTAATATTCTGATGTCAGATTTAGTATTGTCAGCCAAATGTACAGAACATGATTACTTGCAGGGTTCATCCAATTATGAAGAGCTGTAATGCTACAACCATTATGGTGATCACTATTTGCATAAAACTGCTCAGCCTAGAAATGTTTTATCTTTTAACCAGTGGGAACACTGTCCAACTCCACCAAAAGGCAATTCGAAAACATTTTTTGAGAAATTCCAATACTTCTCAGGGTTTAATAATAGTGATCCAAGAACGTTTTATTTTAAAATGTTAAATAGAACAGGAATGAAAACAATGTTGACAAATACTAAATTGATTTATTCAGAAAATTTTTACGACAAGGTGTCTACATTAGGTTTCGAATTTTGGAAAAACACCATTGAAACAAGAACAATCTGGGGTTCCAAAGATTGGCAAGTACAAGGCCTAGAAGCACTGTTTAGGGCCTGCATGATCCCAGAACAAATGATATTCTTGAATGACACAATTCAACAAACTATTTGTCTCGGCCTAGCTAAGATAAAAGACTTGAATACACCGTCTATTCCGAAACCCATACCTGATAGTGACAGCACTACTGATGTGGAGATAGACGCTTCTAATATTTTACACCAAAACAGAACACATACTGATTGGAAAAAGTGGTTGATCTGGCCAACAGACACGAATAACTGTCAAGATAGATTCCTGAACAAAACACAGGGGTTCAAAATGACCAGACCAGACCCTAGATATTCCCAGAGACAACATCCAGGGATAGTTACAACATACAGTGTAGGGAAACTATGCCTTGAGTGGCTACAGAAATCCACACTGGCTGAAATTAAGCAACTTTTGACTTTACTTAAAGACGGTGCTGACTTGTGTGATTTCATAATGGGACCATGCAAACAGCGTCAAAAACATTTCATAGCGACCAGTATGTACGCTGCGTACAACGAAGCAGGGAAAGTAATGCAAATTGAGACAGCAGAAAAATACGAGAAATTGATCGTATAAATTTGGAAAAATCACTTTCTGTTGTGGACAATGGGTTAACGACTCTGTCTTCCAGAATATATTCACTAGACAGCATTGTATCATCTGCCTTTGATATAATAGAGCAGGACCTACTAATGTTACAATTATGTTCTATTGTACAGCTTGGATGGACGTTGCAAAATCTGCGTTCAGGCTACGTACCATGGCGTTTAATCAACACAACGTCATTATTCGGTATCTTTAACCTTACTGATAAACAAATCAGTTTGGCACAAAAAGGAGCAGACTATACGATTCTGAGCATTGAAAAACTCAAGAGATTACCATTGACAATGTCAGAGAGACCTGTCATCAAATGGATAATGCATGGAACAATTACAATTCCGATAACAACTTTCCAGTTTAAATACTGTCAAGAGTATATACGAGCTGGGATTTACCTTATACACACAGATGTTATAGTGATGGAAACAAGGAGGTATTTCTTAGTGGTAAAAATTGTAAAAGATCACTAAGCGGTACACTTCTGTGTCAAGGAATTAATTTGCATGGGACCTGCGAAGGGTTTTCATGCAACCTTTCATGTCACCTGCATGGCACGCCTGCAAAACAGATAGAGCCATTTTTAGACCACTTTCGAACGGTAGTTACATTTTAATAAGTGGCCACAGCTGTTGTGGCATGCTGCCAGGAAAAGCCTATCTGACAACTGTAACTTCCAGGGCCATTTGCTGTGTGCAAGTATTGTATCCACACAGCAATCCAGATATGGGGGCTGCGTTATGGCCTCGGTTGAATATCTCTTCTATTTGAATTGATACTTTAAGCAGAATTAATTCTATTTTTTTACAAACAACTGTGCCTTTAACGTCATTAAAAGAAACATATGATCTGCAAGTTGCAAGGACAGCAGCAGAGATACATATCCTTTTATCAACAAATTTCCCCGTACATTTCGTAGAAGAGTTAAGCCAAATCTTAAACATGTCTGATATCAGTGGCATCGCACATGTATTTAAGACAATTTTTTCGGGACTGTTAGCACCCTTTGAAACAGTTCTGGGCATCTTCCCGAATTTTGTCCATTCTGGCAGCCTACCCTTAGTCTTGGGACTCGTGGCAGGAATTTTATTTTTGCTTCTTCTGCACCGATATGGCAAGCCAATCCACAGGTAAGATTCTAGCAACGATGGAAGAAACGATCCTAGCAATACGATACCGAGACCGTATCACTAAGGTCCTCGGATTGGCCCAGCTAAGAGATCTGAGTACAACCTGGTTTCTTTCATTCAGACCGATCTGGCAAGATTGCATCATACCTGTGCTTCGATGTCTGCTATGTGGAGAAGAATGCGTGTTGGACATCTGTCTTACACTACAATCAGCAGTACCAATGGATATCGATACTTTGCTAGGTCCTGTAACGACTCATGTATCGTGTTGTCCCCAGCGGCTACCGATTCTGATGACGGCATTTGTTGAGACTTCACCACTACGGGTAGGTGGCGGTGAGGTACGAGAGGAAAGCAGCACCAAACAGGTACAGCCTTCTGTGAGCATTGCTGATCCAACCATCGATGATAGCAATCACGCAGAGAACTGCACAGTTGCAGTATTTTCGAACTTGGTCGAACTTTCACCTGATGTGGTAGACCAATTTTTTGCGGGTCTGTGTGAAATAATGTTCCCTCCAATCAACGAGAATAACTCTTAAATAAAAACAATGAGCACACAGCGTTCCCTGAACTCTGAATTCGGCCTTCAGTTTTTGATAAACAAAGCTACAGAAAATATTTGTAACTTTTCCCCTGAAAGCGAAATTATTTTTGCCCATATTTTCAAAATATTTACCTTTTATTTTGGCACATGGTACTCTGCTTAAAGTAGAACTATTCTTAGAGAACAGAGCTTCTTTTTTAGAATACTAGAGACAATATTTTTACCTCAGCCTCTAGCACATATACAGCAATTTGTATAAATATGGGATGAAATGGTCTCGACCTTCTTTTCTGTATTTAGAGCCCTTTCATGTGTAATTTTCGCAATTCATTCGGCTGATATATATATGCATTTATCTGAATGATAACTCTGCTTGAAAAGCGTACAGTACTCATTTTTCGTGTATTTACCTTATACCATTTCAAATGCGAAATATGTATTTTGGGGTGGGTCGGAAAAAACACATGCATTATTGAATGTTTACTATTGCTTAGTTTTTAGTAATGATGGACATCAATCCGTGGAGTGGGTGTCGTGTTCATATCTAGGACCCTAATTCAATATTCCCGATTTATGCCCTTGTGAGGTTATAATCAATAATATCCTGATAAAGGCATAAGAATCAGATTCGTATTCAGTAATAGCCCATGCAATCCAAAGCACAGCACGGCTACTCCCATCGACTCCTAGAAAGCACAATGCGTTCTTTAAACAAACCAAGCCTCCAGCAGCCCCCGGAAAACCCCCCTGCTTTTGTTTTGATTTGAACAAGAACTCCTGAAGTCCAGAAAGAACTGTTAGTTCTTAGTGACGTCTTATGTCCAACCTTACGTCAAACTCAGCACCTTCCAGGTATAAAATACCAACTGTTGCCTTAAGCAAACACACAGTGGTTTGGAGCAGAGTGGAAATCTACTTGCCCGAGAGCCGAGCTGATGTGAGTGCCCACGGAAGCCACCCCTCCTGTTTGACGCACTGAGAGAGACGCTGTCTTTTTCTCCAGCCGAGAAAATCCAGCTCCGGTGTTTCCAGCCTACCCTTGCGGGTTGCTGGGATATCGAGTCCTGAGGAAAGAGATACCAGACCTCCCACATTCTATTACCAAGGTACGGAGCTGACTAAACCCTAAGAGAATTCTTGATGCAGATTCTTGGCAAAATTATCTTAACCAACTTAACTTAAAACTGCTACTTACTCGTCCCATCCCAAGTATTAGGCTTAGGTCAGGTACACCGGGGTAGGCTTAGTTAGAAGCACCAGTTGAGTACGTTAGTCAATGTATTTATGTATGTATATATTTTATCCATTTTAAAGTATCATATGGCTAAGAAACCATATCAATACTTTTACAGTATTATTTCATAATACTACTTTTACCGTATGCACTTTACTTTATTTTAATTATTGCAATTGTGGCAATTCATTTCTCTTGCATGAGAAGGAAGACTGCTCAATAAATAACACCTTTTTATTGAAAACGCCCGTCTCTCTATTTCTCTGCATTCTGGTGAAACTAAGTATGCACTGCTTACTGAGTGAAATAGCTGTCTATTGTTTTCACACGACTCTAGAGATACACTCTTATTCTGAGGGAGCAAAGTTGTCATGTTTATGCGGTTGTCGGAAACTGAATCCCTTCTTGTCTGAGCCAGGGGAGCTTGTCCCTCCCTATTCATTCAAGAAAGTTTCCAGTGACCTCTGAGCTAGCGGGCGCAAACCTAAATTAAGTTTAACATAGTCAGTAGAGACCTAGATGACCTCAGTCCTACGTCTACACTGCTGTTTATGTTATTCCAATGCGCAGAGCCTATTCGGAAAATAGGAACTACACTACACTTTCTAGTGCTGACACACTATGAGGCTGCCTAGCATGGATCACATAGTGTTGCACTATAAAGCAAAGGTATCTGCGTCTTGTCTAGCATGTTTTTTGTATTAGAAGTGTAGTCTTCAGAACAAAAAATTATACCTAGACATATTGTAAACCTTTTCCCACTTTGGATGTGTGCTGCACAGTGTGGCACACAAGCAAAGTCAGAAATGTTTGTAGAAATTAAAGCGTTTTTCTAAATATCTGCAAACATTTATGCCTAATTTACCAGGCCCCTGTGCCACTTTTGCATTGCTGAAATGTCACTGTTTTGATGTCATATTGCTGCATTAAGAGGAAAGGGGTCCCAGTTAAAGAGGAGTGATTAAAAATACAAACAATTAAGTCCAATAAACAAAAAATGCATCTATAATGTTTTATTCACATTATAGGATGAACCAACAAATATAGTTTCAAACATTGTAGTTATAATGGTGCCCCTGAAGGTAAGGAGGATGTGAAATCGTGAGGGTGGTGTAGGTAGGGAATAGTGACAATAAAAACAAGTATATATCAAAAGTTCGCACAAGTTCAATAATCAATGTATAGCAAAGCGGTCATAGTTCAATATTTCATGATACACATGCCCCATATTCCAAAGTATACAAAGGTAGTGGGTAAGGAGAGGCTGTGTATTAAACCGGGGATTTTGTCGACGTTTCGACCCCAAGTAAGGCAGGAATCAATGGAATCCTTGCGTCAGGGTCTTCATCAGGACGAAGGGGGGGATGGGGCTAGCAACCTATTTAAATGAATAATTGATACACATTAATATTCTGATAGTTAGAAATAGTCATAGTCGCAACATTAAGGGTAAAATGGGGACACACCGTATTTGAAAGCATACCTGAATTAATCAGTGCTTAATGGTCAATAGTCGGGATGAGTCCGCAGAGAGAGCGATGCTTCCTATGGAAGATGCCAACAATGTGTAAAATCCATAATATAGAGCTAGAGATAATCCATAAGGGATATATGAGTAAATAAAACTTACTTTTAAGATTAAATCTGGCGTCCCGGCGCAATAGGGAAGATAGATCCGGAGACGTTAGGCACTGGGGATCACTCTACGTATCTACATAAAAGGGGAACATATTCAAACATTGGCCATAGTGCAATTATATGAGAAAAGGTATAGTCAGGCAGGGGGGGCGGCTTACTGAATAGCGTGAGCAAATTCAGAGCGTCCCCGTTAAAGTTACAAACATCTGCGTTGGTCAGGAATCGTAACCTGGGCAAATGACAGAAAGTGGCAGTAAGATTACTATGGTGATCTAAATCACCCAAAATGAATCCAAGGTGGGAAACGGAGGATCAGTAAACTTACCGATGATAGATTAATCCGGCGTCTTTGCGGGAGCCTTGAGGTGAATGCCGAGCTTCCTGATACGGTCGTAGTCATGGTAACACTAGTGTCACGTGACCAATGAGATTGGAAAAAAGACTGAGTGTGTCTCGTATTGCGGGAGTATATTCCATAGTAATTTCTGAAATGTAATGAATCAAATAGAATTGAAAATAAATGTGGAAACAGATAAATTAATTAGATTGAAAGGCCGATGGTGCGACTGTCGGATTCAATCAGAGGGGGTGATTAAGAATTTTTCAGACCGAGTGCATCATGTGTTGTGGGGATATACTGAAACCCACGGTGCAAACAGGGCAAAATTCAGACGGAGGACCCCAGAAATATGATATTATGCATATTATATTATGGTACAGTATACCCATATCAATTGATGAGGTACATATGGAAAATCAAAAACAGATTGGCAAGGCGTACCTATCGCATGATGGTAAAAGCCATGCTAGTTGGTCAGAATTATTAAAACATTGGATGGCACAGTATACCCATATCAATTAGTAAGGTACATATGAAAAATCACAGACAGATAAGCACGGCGTACCTCTCACAAGATGGTAAAGGCAATGCTAGTTGGTCAGAAATATTAGAGATTGAATACAGATTTAGGTAGACACAATCCAGTACAAGTTAAAGATAGATTCACAGGTGTACCTGTCACATGACGGTGAAGACCTGGTGTAGCTGGTTATTATCAGAGTATGAATCAAAGTTAATACAGAGTTTCAGGGCAAAGTTGTCAATTGAGAGAAAGAACTGTCATGTTCATTAAGGCCTGACTGTATGGAATTAAAGAAAAACATCCATTTAAGTTCACGAATATTCAGAATGGTGGTGATATTACCACCCCGGGGTCCCAGAGTGGCTTTCTCAATTATGACCCATTTAAGGCTCTCAGGGGGATGTGTTGCTGATCTGAAATGTTCCACAAGAGGTGCACCTACCACTTCACACCTAATTCTGCTCATGTGTTGCAGGATGCGTAGCTTGGCCTTCTGTTGTGTCTGACCAATGTAGATTAGATTACATGGGAAGACAATGGCGTAAATTACGTCTGAGGTGTTGCAATTTGTCAGTGTTTTGAGTGGTATTTTGGTTTGGTTGTGCTGAAATTCTTTGGTCTGTATAGTCGTATCACAAGCTTTGCAGTGGCCACATTTATAGTGGCCTGTGACTGGCTGGAGATTCCAAAGCGATCTGATGGTGGGTTCCTCCTTAGTGGGAAGAAGAGAGCGCACAACATAGTCCTTAACGCTTTTCGCTTTCCTGAAGGCGTGGAGCAGATTTCCTGGATGTTTTATGTCGTCAGAGATGAGTTGCCAATGGCGGTTGACGGTTTTCTTGATTTGATTGCTCTTAGTAGAGAATGTTGTAACGCAGACAATGCGGTCTGTTTGATTAGTGGTGGACTCTTTTTGTTTGAGAAGTTCATCACGAGGGTAGAACCAGGCTCTTTGGCAGGCTTTGGTGACAAGTCTCCTGGGGTATCCATGTATTTTTAAACCATCAGATAGATCTTCAGATTGTTGTAGATAATGTTCTTTATTGGAACAGTTCCTACGAATACGTAGGAACTGGCCAAAAGGGGGATTGTCCCTTAGTGCCCGGGGGTGATGACTGTTATATTGGAGTAGGGAGTTCCTTTCTGAAGATTACACTACTCACCTTGCACTCATGTGACACTTCACTTACTTGTCCCCCTCACTGCTCAATCTGCAATCTCACTCAAACAAGCCCATCACTAACCATGAATTAATTTGTCCCACTCTTTACTGACATCCGCACCCAAATTCATATGGTCACCTCACTCACCCTGCAGTCACTTCTAATACCTTACTCTCACACTGTCGCTTCCCTCACCATGTACTCACATGGGCACTCCTGCCACCCACACAGCGGAGAGGGTTAATGTGCCTGCTACAAAAAATGTGTACCATGCAGGTCACAGAACTGAGTGTAAGTAATCTATGAGTAGCACTATAAAAAAATGAAATGTTTGTCAGAAAGGTGCTATAGAGAGAGGAGGTGCATTGTTGATGAGTGGTAGTGAGGGAATTTATGGAGAAGAAGGCAATGGGGGAGGGGCACGAAAGAAGACTGTTGCAACATGTGCGGCCAGTGCTTGGGCCAGCACTGCCTGGGAGTGTTAGCCCCCAGTGGCGGATGCTTCGCTATAGCGGAGGAGCGTCGCCCCACTGCTTTCGCGTAGTGGAAAACAAATATAAAATGATAATAACTTTGAGTTGTTATCATTTGATTTTTCCTTTGCGGGTGGGTCTGCTCTGCTAAGGGAGCAGGGGAGGAGTGGTATGCCCACACCGAAGAGCTCAATGGTTGGCCTTCTCAGGCTGCTCACACTGTTATGCTCACTCTCCCCTTCTCCATGGAGGCTGTATTACAGCCTGCGTGGAGAACATGCCCACCCCTACAGCCCCTGGCTGAGTGCCATGTCACCGTGCTCAGACCAATCACAACTCTGCATTGCAGCATTGTGATTGGCTTAGAGGAGGGAGCTTGGCTGCCTGCTTCCTGTTCCTGAAATCAGAAGCAGGAGAGCAGAAGAGCAGGAGCAGGACCAGAGATGCGGGATCCAGCTGGTGGAATGGTACGTTTATTTATTTATTTATTTCATTTTTTCCCTCGCTTGACACCCACCCCGGCTGACACCCCTGCGCCTGCCCCACAACCGCACCCACGAGCCGTGCCGGCCACCCCTGTTGGCCACCCCTGTTAGCCCCCCCGAAGTTCGGGTCTAGTTGTGCCTCTGTTGGGAGTCACCCTTTGACGAGCAGATTGATGCTGGGCATCTGCTTAGCCAGTGAGATTTCTCTAGAAGGCACCTACACAAATTTTTCATATTTTTTCAGACTTTTTGGTCCTACTGTTTTGATGTTGGGCGAATTTTGGGCATTTTCTCTCACCACAGTCCTTGCAGTATTCACTAGAAGCATGATGTAAGCAGTAGTTATTGCAGCAGGAGGCACTCAGGAGGTCGGTTTGAGGAGGAGGAACTCTAACTAGGCCCATCACAATGTGCCTCATAGGATTTTCACCTGGGATGTTTGCAGCAAATACAGTTTTTGATTATTTTAACATCAACAAGCGGAACTCTCTGGACTACATTCCCTTACCTGCAGCTGCTGCTTGGGTTGCTGAGTGTTCTCACATTACCAGCCAGTCAGAACTGGGAATGGCCATCATTGCTGAGAACAAAGAATGACAGTTGAAATCATCAGATTCTATGTCACCTATCCCACGCTGTTATTTATTGAGGTCACTGAAGAACCGGGTTTTAGAACCCAGCGGCACCAGGGGCACGCTCAATGTCTTCGGGTTCACCTGTCTTAGAATACAGAGACACGGGATACTTCTCGGTGACGTCAAAGATCACATTTATTGGCTGCAATCAGGAACAGAGGTCTACGAAGTACAACACGGGTGGTTCGCTAGAGACTGCACAATTTAGTAAAACAAGACACCGTCTTTTATGCCAAAAATCACATTCCTGACTAGCATCAATTATTTACAAACGGACCAATCGTACAGTGACATTTCAAAAGTATCGCATAACGACAAGCCCACTTTCAGTTGTCCAGCCCACCAGAAATGACAAGGCAAAATTCAACATTCTTGCTTGGACAGGCCGGACAAACCCATAATAAAAAGGACCTCAACCCAAATCATAAATAGTCCATAAAGGAAGGAACAGAAACAGATGAGAAGCAAGATAGAAGGGTGTGTGCATGTACCAGCTGCCTAACAAGGAACTGGCTCATCGAGGTCAGCCTCGGGCAAGGGAGTCAGCTCGTTCAGGTCACACGAAAGTCAGCTAAAGGTGTACGTGTCCCAAAGACTCATTCGGCCGCAGTCATCGGCCTATGTGAGGGCAACCATAAAATGGCTGCCTTACACAAAATGGAACCCGAAGGTTTGAACGAAATCCCTGAATACATAGTGTTTCCATTGATCGAATATGACGAAAAAACTTGTACATACCGCACTCGTCATTTGTGGTCCGCTGATACCAAAATCGTCTAGATATGACGACCTTTATTGAACGGGTTCAGAATCACGGAACCTCATCACCACCAGAACACACCCATCTTCCGCAACCAACATCATCCTCTGCGGCAGACTCAGCGCAATAACCTGTTGAAACCTTTAGGGTAATCATG
The DNA here is from genome assembly GCF_964263255.1 of Lissotriton vulgaris. Classification (NCBI taxonomy): domain Eukaryota; kingdom Metazoa; phylum Chordata; class Amphibia; order Caudata; family Salamandridae; genus Lissotriton; species Lissotriton vulgaris. Next base: position 1,010,865,433 of record NC_141687.1, read on the forward strand.
CCTGTTCATTATGACTCCTTAGTGTCTCCCAATGGTCTCTGTAATTTGTCACTGTTTGGCACCATAAGTCGCAGTTTATTATCCCTGGTTGGTGCCCTGCTCTAGGAACTCAACAGGGACGCCTCCAGGGTGATTTTAATGGGAATTATTATTAAATATATCTCTTTTTCTGATACACACACATTCCACCCACCGTACCACGTTGCCTACATCACTCAGATATGGATAACACAACAATATTCTTCTATAGAAATGAAAAGCGAGGGGACAGATAAATAACGCATTAAAACAGAGAAATAGGTTCTAGCCAACAAAGCAGTACTGTTTACAAATCAAAGGAAGAGAAAAAAACAATGACTGCCTAGTTGGAAACAATTAGTCGACTCGTTGAAAAGTCGAACATGGCTGGTGTGTGTGCAGTAAACTGGTAATAGTAAAGAAACTACAGTTGTAAGCACCACGCACATTTTCATATTTTACACTTAACGGGTCGGGGAGTGACAGCTGCTAAACTTGCTTGAGAAGCAGTGTCAATAACAGATCACAGCATAGAAAAAGCAATCTCACCAACAAAATAAAAAGTACGGAACTTTCTCACAGTTGCAACATTTTAAATTTTATCTTAGGCTTCTTGTTCTTTTTGGGGTTTGCATCTCTGTTTGCCTACGTGGTAGACACAAGGTCTTAATAAAACATATTCATCTAAGTGTTTCATAAAAAAATTGACCAGCAGCGCCTTCTATCATCTTCAAATAGCATCCGTTTATTTATTGAATCTAACGAGACTCACGGGCATGCTTAGAACAAAGTGGCGAAGGGTGTGGTTAAGCCAAGAAGGCCAACCGCACGCTCCGTCACTTTAGAAATGCAGGCTGCACCATATTCACAAGAATATGGTGCAGCCCTGAGATTCCACCTGCGCTGGCACTAAATTTAGCTGCCTAGCGCCAACACAAGGGTGTCTGTGTTGAGGAGCAACATAAACAAACGGTTCCTGCACATAAACAATCATTAAATGGCGTTTTGTAACTTTTATATGTGCTGCTTAATGCAGCACACAAGAAGTTACAAGAGGTCATTTTTTTATGATTTTCTATGAGTAGGAAGGGAGACTTTCTTGCACATAAATAATCATTAACGTTATGCTGTTTCCATGTGTGATGCACAACGCAGCTCACATGGAAACAGCAAAGAGAAAGAGAAATAAAGCATTTTTCCTCTTTTCGCTTGTTTAAGACTACGTTTTCCCTGGTCTTAAGTTTGGCGCAGCCCCCTATTTACACAACACCTGTAAATAGGGGGTTTTGTGGTAGAACGCCCAGCGCAAGACCCATTGCCCTCTCCTTTATGCTAAGTACTGCATGAAAGGGTGCCTTAATACAAGGAAGTGTTAGGCCACTTAACGTGGCTTAACGCTGCCTTGTAAATGAGGCGAGGCCCCTATTGCCCCCACAACATCACTAAAAGTGACGATGTGGTGGCAATGGGGGCTTATAAATATGCCCCTCAGTCTACAAAACAGTATCTGTTCAGTTATTCCCTTATCCCAAATGGTAACATTTATAACACATGGAGTCACAAATGCAGATGCAGATTCTTAATTTATTGATATTCATAATGGGCATAGGTTATTCAGCCCAGCCAAGTCCATTATGAATATCAATAAATTATTATTTTGCATCTGCCCTACGTGACTTGGTGTGTTATAAATCTTACCCTTTGGGATAAGGGACTGACTAAATAGATACTGTTTGGTAGACTGAGGGGCCTAATATCAAGCACCAGCGGTAATTATGGCTGAGCGCGGCTGGCCGCTTTTTATTATCTCCTGCTATCGCTGGAATATATCGCCAAGCTAGCACTGTATTATCAACGCATAGTGCTATGGCGATAAATATTCCAGTGGCAGCGGGAAAATGGCCCTTTTAAAACGGCGATAAGCTTGGTGATAAGGCCCTGTGGCCTTAACCCCATAATCCACCTCCCATGTTAGGTGTGCCTTTGCCACTGGATTCAAGCTAGCCTGGCTGATGACGGCAGAAATCGGTCCCAAGATGCTTGTTTCCGGTCCAGGGAAGCCATGGCTTGGCAGTTCGGGCTGGACTATTCCCATGAGGCACAGGGTCAGACTGCTTTGCATATGGCCATGTCTGAACTGGGGTGGCGGAGAGAGCTAAAGAATGATGATGGATTAAACCCAGATCAGTTGACAGGGGTGAGTGCTTGCAATGTTCAACATTCTGTCCATCATCCCCTTTGGTTTTGCTTTTTTCGCCCTAAGTTGGCAGGGTATGACCAGACATGGGTCCCTTGCGCACTTTGCCACTGGATTCAAGCTAGCCTGGCCGATGACGGCTGATTAGCTAGAAACCGGTCCCAGGATGCATGTTTCCGGTCCAGGGAAGACATGGCTTGGCAGTTCGGGCTGGACTGTTCCCATGAGGCACAGGGTCAGACTGCTTTGCATATGGCCCTGTCTAAACTTGGGTGGCAGAGTGAGTTAAAGAATGATGATGGATTGAACCCAGATCAGTTGACTGGGGGTGAGTGCTTGCAATTTTTAACACTCTATCCCCCCTCTTCAACTACATTCTCAGCACTGGGGTAATCCTGAAGTCGTGGAAGGGGAGTATCATCATACCTATACATAAAAAGGGATCAAGACTACAACCTGGTAATTACAGACAAATCGCTTTGCTGGATGCCACTGGAAAGTTCTCCACGGCGGAAGTCCTGGATAAACTTTAAAAAACTGGGCCTTCTCATCTGGACTGATCCCTTGATATCAAGCTGGTTTAAGACCAAAGCATTCAGTCACGGATAATATTGCCATGCTTCAAACTATCCTAGATAAATATGTGTCCATCAAATCTCAGGCTGTTTACGCAGCTTTTATTGACTTTTCAACTGCGTTTGATAGAATGGACAGGAGAATACTCTGGGAAAAACTTAGTAAAATGGGTATCCCTGACCAGTTACTACGAATATTAATATCACTGCATACAGACACCTGGTGCCAGGTTCAAATGGGGAGAGAAAAGGGCTTAACTAGCCCTATCCCGACCCCCAATGGCCTCAAACAGGGATGTCTCCTTGCTCCTCTACTCTTTTCACTCTATCTCAGTGATATGCCTCAATGTCTCCATCAAGCACGCAATTTTCCACCAAAAGTTTCCTCCCATAACATACATACACTGTTATACGCAGACGATATTGTCATATTAGACTTAACACCATTTGGACTACAAAGCAATCTCCAGGCACTGAACAAATATACGGAGGAAAATTACTTAATCCCTAACATTACCAAAACAAAAATAGTTTCCTTTTCAGGAAAGAAAAAGAGTTCTAAATATAACTGGACCCTTGGGGGAGACAAGGTGGAAGAAGTAAATGAATACACCTATCTAGGCAGGATCTTCACCAAGTCTCTAAAAAATCGGCCACACACTGTGAACCTGACCAGGAAAGCTGATGTACACGCGGGAGCTCTTTCAAGATTATACGCAGCGTCAGGACACAGGCATTTCTCTTCTCTGCTCAAGGTATATAGTGTTAAGATACCACCTGTACTATCATATGCCTTGGAATATATTCCCATAAACCAGTGGAACTTCCTAGACCTAAAAGAAGGGAAAATATTACGGAGACTAACAAAGGTGTCACAGGCCGTTCCAGTACAAGCTCTTCGCCTCGAGTTCTCACTAACCAGCTCCTACTCTCGAGGAATTGCTAATGTCATCAGGTGGGCATATAATCTCCTGCACGCCGAGGAAGGAACTCTTCGATCTCTGCTCAAAACAGAAACAATTGATCGTGATTCATCCAAACACGTTTTTAAGAAAAACATGTCAGTTCCCTTTAAGCTAGGGGAGATTAATATCGATTTGCTGCTAGCTTGGACACCATCCCAACTTAAACTCTTTTTGAAACATTTCACCTCAAGGATGAGCTTTGATCTTGACCTTTTGCATTGCTCTAAACTATCTACATATAAGAATTTTACTGAAACTATAACATACAAGAAAATTCAACAGTACATTGCTTTCAACCTAAATCATACTGTCAGGAGAGCGATTGTTCTGCTCTGGTTCGGTATATTACCAGTCAAAACTGTAACAGCCAAATGGCACTTAAAGGAAAACTCTAAATGTAATTTGTGTAATGGAGGAGAGCAAGATGTCGAGCATCTAATGTTTGCCTGTCCAAATCCAAAGGTGGTAACGGCGAGGAAGCGGTATTTGCAAGCCATATACATTAAATGTAGGATTAACTTAGCAAAGGAACTGATCACTTAATGTAAATTCCCGCCAAATGAATTTGTCTGTTATAACTTTTATACATTTTTAAAACCTTTTTTAACATTGTATTAGCACAAGAAATTTTACTGTTGTAATAAACCTGAATTTTTTGTTTAAATTATTTGTGGTCCTCAGTTGAGTACCAAAGCAAATAAAAATAAACTTGAAACTTGAAACCCAGATCAGTTGACTGGGGGTGAGTGCTTGCAATGTTTAACACTCCTTCCATCTTCCCCTTTGGTTTTGCTTTAGTCAGTAATTTAGCAGATGTTAAATTCCTGCGTTAAGGCAAAGTTAGCGCGATTATGATTATCGCTACGCCTCGTTACTATTGCGAAGCTGCCTTTGTAATATTTTCCTGTTTTGTTTTGACAGCCACGCCTACTTTGCATCTCGTTATCGATGCGATGCAAGTCGTGACAAAAATGGGAGCTAAATAAAGGAAACACGTGCTAGCGTGTCCTTGTTAATAATGCGATTAAATTGTCTCCGCTTTTCACCCGAAAACGGACGCTAAAGCTGAGATAATTCTATTGCCAGCACTTGATAATATGCTCTCTTAGTCTTGTAAGATTCCATAAAAATAGGAGTGATGTTTGATGATATAAGCGCTACTATCAATTTGTTTACGAATAATTATGTTTGTATGACGATTCATTTGCAGTGGGGTCGTAAACAGTTGAGCATTTCAATTTAGTTAATGATAATGTACGATCATACCTGTGCAACAATTAATACCCTACACTGCTCAGTTATTGCTGTTTGTATTATATTCATCTAAGTTCATTGCCATATTTCCGCTTCGTAGACAGTCGGATAAAATGTTTAAATGTTTAATAACTACATATAAAGAAAATCCAATGCTGCAAGATGAGGACTTAAACCTTCATGGCCCTCAATCATCTTTTATGAGCACTGAAGGTCGAAGCACCTAGTAGATTTTCGGTGCACAGCATGCGCTATATGCTTAATATTCTGATACTAGTTGTATGAGAACTTAATTTGATTATTTAAGATAAAAAATAAAACGTTTTTATTGGTTTATTTTCACAAGTTAACATTTTGTAATATATATTATATTTCACACAAGTAGATATGGTGGGTAACGCAGTCACGTGGTCCGGGGCGGCCCCCAAGCTCCAGGGGGCCCCCTCCGGCTAAAACTCTGGCCAGAGGGCTCCTAATTGAGCCCGGAGGGGGGCCTTCCACGTGCCTTGCAGGGGGGCCCTCTCAAGTTTCGTTACACCATTGAGGAGAAAGCAAATGTCTTTTTATAAACAGAGGAATGGAAAAGGTATATGTCTTGCAAAAGTCCATGGGAAGGGTACAAGTACCGAACTAATCAGAAGTCTTAGCCCATCTGTTAGGTTGAGCCTGCGACAGCGCATGTGCTGTATGCACTCTCACATGCGAGCTGTATTGCTTGGAGCCCACCCATTGCTTACCAATTGGTGGCTTTGGTGTCACTTTTCTTTGCTGCCTCCAAACTAGCCACCACACGGCAAGTGTTCCTTTCTGTGTGCCTGGACCAAGCACACATTAGTGTCTGTCTGCTGCTTGCGCTGTGATTACAATACTATTTCTGATTCTCCTCCTCCACTTCTCATAGTGCATGGTGCTTCTTACCCCTCTACCCATCTCTTCTCAGTGTTGCTCCCCCCCCATCTGGTGCTTCTCCCCTCCTCCCCCGCATCACCCTTGTTTTGCTCAGACCATACCCCCTCTTCCCACTGTCTGTTATTGCAGTCCATTTTGCACTTACTTGTGTTTCTTTTCCCATCTCCTGTTGTTTCCTGCTACCATCCTCCTCCCCTGCGTCACCCCTGTGTTGCTTCCCCCACCACTTTTCTTTCACTTAGTGCACGGCAGCGCTTGCTGCTGTGTAACTTGGCTTAAAGACTCACTATACCGCTGTCAACTGTGATCATGTTATAGTGCTTTTTTTCCAATGACTGGTGTGCATCATGTCTGAATCAACTTCGACAAAACCAATAGATCTTGCATGCTTGTAAACATTGCAATTGTCTCCCTGTGAGGAGGTTGCAATGGTTGAAAGAAATTCAAAAAGCGACACCAGACTTTAATTCTTTAAATACTTTCACAATGTTAGTCAGATTGTCCTTTATGTATACCACCAGTAGCTGCGAGGATAAACTAAGCATATTAGATAGAAGTGAAATCAGATTTAGTTATGTTATTGTCTGACATCAGTCATATCCGTTTTTATCAGCTATGAAAGTATAACAAGTTGCCAGTCTTTTCAGTACTAAATTCTAGTAAAGTACAAATCTAGAAAAGGCATCTAGTATTGTCCATATTAAACTGATTCCACGAAAAGGGGGAGATAAGAGGAATATCCTAAATGGGCTCATCTTCCAGCTTACTTACACCATCAAAATACGAGAGAGTCCATTCATACTCAGTATATTAACCGTCCGCAAGAGATGGAAAACACCGGGTTTTTCCTGTATAACCCTGACCCACCACGGTTGCTCCTATGTGGCAGGCTTCATCATAGGGTTCCTCCCATTCCACTGCAGAACAGGGCATGCTATGATCTATGAGTTACACAGGAGCACTTGTTGATATGTTCTAAACTATGAAAAGAAATTGGAGTTGGAGGGGTCTTATGTGGAAGGTTAAGCATATCTGCCTGGTAGGTAGGTGGTAATTTAATCTAGCCTACAGACAGTATACTTAAAAAACGAGGAGAAGGTAGAAGGTGTAGGAGATAATGTACATTCCCTTCTAATGGTCTACATTTTCAAGCCAATCCCCATGGCTTTTCTTCAGGACCAAGGATCTAACTGCCTGATACCATTACTACAATAGTGCTGCCGCACAAACACTGCATGCACGCAAGACATACAATGTAGGGGTTATTAGTGAGGCAGTACAGTGAGGAGGAGAAAGGAGAGCGGCAACGCCCATGAGAAGGCATCCAGGAGGAGGCAGCCACGAGGAAGGTCAGTGCCTTTTTATTAATTTGAATTAGTTCGAAAGTGGGGAGGGAGAGGAGCAGAGCATAGTGAAGTTTCAAGGAGATGCTTTCCAACTTCGTGGAACTTCACGTAGAGGTACTATGCCTGCTTCATCCAGGGTTAGTCAGAACCCCATTCCAGTGGTGTACGGGACAGAGTGTGTCTCTCATCCACTGGCTGCGGCTTCATTGGAAATACTGCTGACTTGGGCCAATTGACCCGTAGGCTTGAGACTTGGCCGTTTTCGTCCAGCAACTCCCTTGATTCCTGCAGAGCTGTAATCTGGCCATGCAGATAAATCAACGCATTGTCTGCATAAAGAGAGACTAAATGCTATTGATTGTCCACCCGTATGCCCCAGTTAAAAACATGGTGGTTCAGCTTGCATGCCAGTGGCTCCATAGCTAGCACAAATTGAATGGGCGAAAGAGGACATCCCTGACTTGTTCTGCGTTCTATTACAAATGACGGAGAAATGGTACCACCGGTCTTAACCCTGGTCTGTGGCTTTGTGTATAGTATTATGACCCACCTCAGAAAGTTAGGGCCAATACCGAATCCTGACGGCAAAACTAGCAAGTATTGCCATCTTATGGTATCAAACGCCTTTTCAAGGCAATGAGCTGTGTTATTGCTTAGGGGGGCAACTTGACTTTGTTTTAAAAACGTTGGTACTCACACTCGCACTTTAGCGGCCATCTTGGGTCAGCACTCAACTTGCTGGACCCTGCTCAGGCTTCTTAAGAGCCCGATGAGGTGACCGTGCAGTGGTTATTTAAGCTGCTTTAAGTGACGCTAGGCACAAAGGGGGCACAGATCTCTTTTTAAAAATTTAAATTGCTTTTAATTACCTGTTTTACTTGTTGCTGCAAATGAGCTGTGTTATATATCAGGGGGACAAGTTGACTTTGTTTTAAACATTTGTACTCACACTTACGCAAGGCCCGGAGGGGGCAGAGTTCCCTTTTTAAAAATTGAAGTTTACTTTTAAATACCTGTTTTACTTGTTGCTGCAAATGTTATAGCTCAGGGGGCCAAGTTGAATTTGTTTCAAAAACTTTGGTACTTGCACTTGCACTTTCGCTGCACTCTTGGGTCAGTGCTCTAGTTGCTAGACCCTGTTCGGGCTTCATAAGAGCCCGATGAAGCAACTGCACAGAGGACGCACACAGTGGGCGTGCCTCTGGTGTGCCAAAGGCAAGCCCGTCTGCACCCTTCCACATCCGGGCGGGGTCAGGGGACACAACCCCTGCCCCTTTTCCCTCAGATAAAATGTGTTACAGTGCAGAGCAGTTAAGACAGCTAAACTTAACCTTAGGATTGAACTGTACCCATTCCATTAACCCTAGCACCTTAGTCTCTTGTTGTATGCACTGCCCATTTAGGCTTTCTTTGCCCCCGCATCTTCCCCGTCACGCGGCTTGATCATAAACACTTTAAATTATTCTTAATAAATTGCAGATCACTGCCTAAACATGTAGCAGATCTGCGCTACTTGTTAATGAATGAAAGCCCTGATGTTCTGTTTCTCACAGAAACCTGGATGAATGCCAGCCCAGAGCCCAACATCATCCAAGACCTCCCCCTGATTACATAGTACAGAGGTTGGACAGGGCGACAGGTAAAGGGAGTGGTATTGTCATAATTTATAAAAGCCACTTTAATTGCTGGACTCTTGGGAGCCCCTTACCTGACTGTGAGAACCTCCACTTCTCTATAAGATTCATGCCTACGCTATCCCTTTCAGACATCTTACTTTATCAACAACCCCCTGGAGCAGTGTTCCAATTCTGCAAAGCACTACCCGAAATAGTCGCTAAACTCGTAAGCACCACCTCGATTTTTACTCCTCTGGGCAATTTCAATGTTCAATTTGATGATCTAATTTTGACAGCCGCAACCGACCTATCCCTTGATCTTGCAGCCTTCAATTCACACAGAAGGTGCTATATGCTACACATTCAAAAGGACACCTCCTAGATCCTATATTCTCTAATCTGGTGGAGTTACTCGGTCAGGAACAGATTCCTATCCCCTGGTCAGATCATTTTCTGATTCCTTTCCTGGGGTCTCCTGCCTATGTCACTCCCCACCCAGACAACACGAATAATGTCCCGCTGCTGGACAAAAATTCCTTTGGAAAAGTGGGTGTTGGTACTGGAAAATTCTAGGCCACTTCCTGAAACTGACCCAATTGTAGCTAACGAAATATTTAACAAATGGATTGAGGGGACATTAGACCAGGTCCTTCCAAAGAAAATCACCCAGATACATAAAAAGTCCAATACAACGGCTTTGTACACCCCTAAACTCTGAGAGTTAAAGCAGATCTGCAAAAAAACTGAAAGACTCTGTAGAAAGGACTTCTCCCTTGGCAAGAAAAGAGAATAAGGAGACGCTATCAAAACATACAAGATTGAAATCATAAAGGCTTAGGCCTACTTTTTTGAGGAAAAAATCTCCCTGGCAGTCAATTTCCCGCGAAACATTTCTTATCGCAAAAAAACCTATTGAAAGCTCCCTCTCCGCCTGATATACCCTAAGCAATGGTTCAATGCTTCAACGAACTTGCAGATTATTTTTATAACAAAATCCAAACGATTTATGGGTCCTTTGCCTCAACCGATGGTTATACCATCCTGCAGTCAGAGGATTCTAGCCCTAGGAACAATGAACATTCCTTAGAAGCTTTTCCCCTAATGGACTGTGAAACACTCCAAGCTACCTCTGCACTCGTCAAAAGCGGATCGCCCAGAGACTCCGCCCCGCCCAGGATTCTGAAACAGGTGATTGAATCAGTCGGCCCAATTATCTTTGATGTAATCAACTTCTCGATTTCCGCCGGTGTGGTCCCTCCCTTATGGAAAAAAGCCATGGTGAAATCCCTTTTGAAAAAACTTAGCTTGGACCCAGACTGCCTTGGCAACTATCGAACCATTTAGCTTCTCCCAGGGATCAGCAAAATTGCAGAGAAGCATATTAATTTGGAGCTTTTCATATACCTGGAATCCCACAACCTCCTTCATTCCTCTGAAATAGGCTTTTGACCGTGCCAAGTAATGGAAACGGCACTCCTGGCTGTCGTTGAAGATTCCAGAAAGATCCTCGATGCAGGAGGCTCCACAGCTGTAATCCATCTGGACCTCAGCGTGGCCTTTGACACGGTCAAACACCATATTTTGGTTCAACGTCTCAGAAGTTTGGGGGTGTCTGGAGTCGCCCTTATGTGGCTGCAATCTTTCCTGGAAGAAAGATCCTTCCAGGTATTCGAGGATGAGGCTATTTCGAAATCCGTGTCTCTCCAATGTGGGGTTCCTCAGGGGTCGTCCCTGAGCCCCATTCTTTTTAATGCCTACATGGCTCCTCTTGCGGACATCGTTCTTCCCTTTGGGGTGCATATTGTGACCAATGCTGATGATGCCCAACTGGTTGTTGCGCTGAACCAATATGACAGGATCTCTAGCCACCTTTGTCTCTGCCTTGAAGAAGTAGCCAAATTGATGAAACTCTCACATTTAAAATTGAATGGCAATAAGACCGAGCTCATGCTCCTTGGCAATCCCCTTCTTTTCAAGGCGGACACTATGTGGCCAGCCTGCATGGGCCTGCACCTGTCTCTAAGCCAGAGATAAAGAGCCAGGGCTTTTGTCTTGATTTAGACCTACGCTTTAAAGTCCAAGCCAGGAAGGTTGTGGATTCCTGCTTTGGCATTATAAGGATGCTCCGTAAAGTGCTCCCTTTGCTCCCCTTCCAGCCCTCTACCTTGGTGCCCCGAGCTTGGTCTTTGCTAAACTTCAAACACTGCAGAACTGCACCGCAAGGATTCTTGTCGGGATTCCGAGCCGACAGTCTGCAAAACCTGCCTTGATAGCTCTCCACTGGCTTCCGGTCTGGGAGAGAGTCCACTTCAATGCCTTGTGTATTACCCACAAGATGATAAGAGAGAAAAGACAATCAATTATTTCCTCTCTGGTCCAGCCCTATCGAGCAAACAGGTGGCTGTGCTCAGACAAGCAGTTCTTGGCCGCTGTGCCCAGAATTATGAGGGCCATAACCGGTGGACGGCTATTCTCTTACAATGCTGCTAAACTTTGAAATTCCTTCCCTCTTCAGCTACATAAAGAACTTAATCATATTGCCTTCCATAAGCTGCTGAAAACAAGCCTGTTTCCCATGTGATTTCATGACGCTTCTTTTTCACCGCTTAGTGCTGGGATGCCTCCGGGTAGCTATATGCTCTATAAGTGCTGTTTCATTCATTCATTCATTCATTCATTCATTCATTCATTCATTCAGGGAAGCTATCCAAGGTATGTCAATTTCTGTTTGGGCCAACTCCAATCATTTAAAAAGGTAGCACACGTTCAGGCCAGCATTTCTCCCTGGAATGAAGCAATTCTGGTCCTTGTGCACCAATATTTGCCCTGCGTCGATCAATCAATCAATCAATCAATTCATTTCTAGAGCGTGCTACATGACCATGGGGGTCTCAAGGCACTGGGGGGAGGGAGGGGGGGCTGGCGCTACAGATTGAAGAGCCAGGTCTTGAGAAGTCTTCTGAAGGCCAGCAGGTCCTGAGTCTGTTGTAGGCTGGTAGAGAGAGCGTTCAAGGTCTTGGCAGCGAGGTAGGAGTAGGATCTGCCGCCAGCGGTGATTTTCAAGATACGAGGAACTGTGGCGAGGGTGAGGTTGGCTGATCGAAGGCTTTGGGTGGGGATGTGGAAGCTGAGACGGTTGTTGAGGTATGTAGGTCCGGTGTTGTGCAGTGCTTTGTGTGCGTGGATGAGGAGTTTGAAGGGGATCCTCTTGTTGACGGGGAGCCAGTGCAGGCCTCTCAAGTGGGGTGTGATGTGGCTGGGTCGGGGGACGCCGTGGATCAGACATGCTGAGGTGTTCTGGATTCGTTGTAGTTGTCTCAGGAGCTTGGTTGTTGTTCCTGAGTAGAGGGCGTTCCCGTAGTCGAGTCTGCTGGTGACGAGGGCCTGGGTGACGGTTTTTCTCCTGTCGGGAGGGATCCACTTGAAGATCCTACGGAGCATTCGGAGGGTGTTGAAGCAGGATGCAGAGACGGCGTTGATTTGCCTGGTCATGGAGAGGGTGGAGTCGAGTATGACCCCCAGGTTACATGCGTGGTCTGTGGGTTCCGGGGCAGTGTCTAGCGATGTGGGCCACCAAGAGTCATCCCAGGCTGATGGGGTGGGTCCGAGAATGAGGACCTACGTCTTGTCTGAATTCAGCTTCAATCTGCTGTCTTTCATCCAGTCGGCTACGGCCTTCATTCCTCTGTGGAAGTTGGCTTTGGCGGTGTGGGGGTCTTCGGTAAGGGATATGATCAGCTGAGTATTGTCGGCGTAGGAGATAATGTTGAGGTTGAGGTTGTGTTGACGAGCGACGTGGGCGAGCAGTGCCATGTAGATATTGAACAGGGTCGGGCTGAGGGAGGATCCCTGTGGGATGCCGCAGATGATCTCAGTGGTTTTTGAGCAAAAAGGTGGGAGGCGGACGATCTGGGTTCAGCCGGAGAGGAAGGATGTAGTCCAGGCCAGGGCCTTCTCTTGAATTCTGTAAAACTATTAGTTAATATCTTATAGAACATTTTGTAATGTGAATTCAGTAGTGACAAGGGGCGGTACGAGCTCATTTGGAGTGGGTCCCTACCTGGTTTAGTTAACAAAGCCAATATCGCCTCTTGTAGGTATGGCGGAAGTTCTCCCCTTTCAAATGCCTGGTGGATAACCGGGGAATGAGTTGTTCAGCGTAGGTTGAATAAAATTCTGATGGCCATCCGTCCGCCCCTGGGTTCTTGCCTGTGGCTCATCATTTGGTGGATTCTGAGATCTCATCTGCGGAAATAGGGTCCTCAAGTAGGGCATATTGACTTTGAGTTTGTGTTACCTGCAGGAGTTGGACGTGAGATTACAATTGCTGAATAAGAGAGGGATCCCCAGTATCAGGGGCTGTGTATAGGGAGGTATAATAATTATGAAGGAATCATTACCCACTTCCTGAGTGTTTACCAAGTGGCCCTCAGTTGTGTATATCACTGTAATTTCGGGGTTGTGAAGTGTCAGATTTTAATAACCATGCCAGCATTTTTCCCGCTTTGTCCCCTTCGGCGTGCCGTCGGGTCAGGTATTGGTTATAATCCAACGCACAAAGACTCTCCAGTGTCTCCTTATATGCAAACCGAGCCTCAGCTAACGAGGGAATAATATGTGGATCTGTAGGGGAGAGTCGTTCGCATTGCTGCACCCCCCCCTCTCATGTTTTTGAACTGCAGTGGACTGTGGTCTGAAATCATGCAGGCCAAGTACTCTGCCTGTGTCACCCTAAGCAAGACATTGGCAAAGCAATATATTGCATCTAGCCTAGTGTGGAGGTCGTGGATCATGGAGTAGTGTGAATACATATGCATTTTGGGGTATTTACAGTGCCAGGCTTCATTTATTTGCATGTTGACAGTCCAGTCCTTCATGTTAACGGGAGTGGCGGGCACGAGCTGTCTAGGGTAAGATAGTGCACGCAGTTGTAATCTCCGCCCCAGTACATTGGCTCTGTGAGGTCGCTGAGTAAGGAAGGTGTAATAGTCTGCAATAACAAAGATTGCCCTGAGTTTGGGGTGTACAAGGAGACTAATGACAGTGGGGAGCCGTCCAAGAGTCCTTCTATTTTTGCATAGCGGCCTTGGACATCTATTCGGGTATGTAGTATCTACAGAGGAGTGCCCAGTGCCATCCATATTAGGGTGCCCTTGATGTACCCTTAGTATGATTTTTCTACCACTGTGCCCATCCATCATTTACGGAGCGATGTCAGGGTTTTTGTGGTGAGATGTGTTTTCTGTATTAATGCAAAAGAGATCCAATGACTACGTAAATATTGATAGACAATATGGAGTTTAACACAACCAGCTAATCCCCTCACATTCCAGGTTAATAGGAGATAATCATTGATTACCATCTGACTGTTGTTAATTAAAAGAGTGGAAATGAGTCAGCAACCAGACTGCCAGCCTTACTTGCCAGTTGCCACACAAACCCCCACCTCCCGATTCTAGCTGTGGTGACAATGCCCATCCTGCACATTATGTACAGCATAGCGAGAAAGACAGATCTCAATAAACATTAGAAATACCCAACTCCCCACCCCAGGCCGGCTTGCCAAAGGGTAATTGGCCATCTGCACTGAAATGCAGTTAGTCATAACAAGAACTAACAGTAAAGAAAAAGAAAAAAATTATATGCTCGACAATGTGCTGTGTGAAGGATAAATTGCAAATGAGCAGAGAGAAAAAAGTAAGAGGAAACCATAAGGATGCTATATCATGCGTGGGGGCGTAGCAGTTCTGCACATCTTCTGCATGCTAGCTGTCATGTACAGTCCATCCCTGCTATAACCATGTTTCAGACTTGTGGTTGACATCCAGAGAAAAGTACGCCAGGAACTGTAGTAGTGGTGTTCATACAACGTTCCGCAAGGGACATTTTTAGTTGTTGCATAAGACATCACCCAAGCTCCTCTGCAAATGGGCCTGCTTCCATTAGGGCCCCATGTTGTGAAATACAGTGTTTGATCCGAGGCCAAGTCCGTGTCAGATTGAGATCTTGGAGGGGATGCAGGGTGACCAAGGTGTTCCGCCTTCCGGATGGCTTGCTCACGTTCTCCTGCCACCTGGGCCTTTGTTGGTCATTACACTTTTCCCTTGCCAAGATTTCTATGTGTGCCTGCCAGTTTCCATGCCTGCCGGGGGTCCACTGAGGTTGTGGATGGGGCATATGAAAATCAGTTCTGGTCTATCCAGAACCAAGCCTCTACGAGGGTGGAGGAAAAAATGCTACTGTCTTTGTTTAGGATACGCAACTTGGCAGGATATTGCAATTAGTATTGTATCTTGTAGTCCCAGAGGCATTTCTTGACATCCAGGTAAGAGGATCTATGGCATTGCACTGACAGCGTATAGTCCGAGTAGATGTGCACCACCATGTTTTCAATTTGCCATGGGCTTCGGGCCCTGATGACTTGAAAGATATGGTCTCTACCGCTGTAATTGAACAGTCTAGCTACCACAGGCCTTGGGGGGTTGCCCGGGCAAGGGGGCCACCCGGCACCCTATGTGCCCTCTGTCCTGCTCCCACTAAACAACCACCCAATACTGCAGGAGCAGAGATTAGTACCACTCCTCTTCTGCAGGTCCCGCCGCCACCGCCTATCAGGTATACCCGCGGTGGCGAACAAGAACCACAGAGGAAGGTGGGAAAACAAAACAAAGGACCAGGTGTTGTTCGGACCGGCACCCGTGGTGCAACACTTCTCTCTGTATAAACTGGAACCCGAGGACTACCTACAAAAGGCAACAGTAGAGCGATTAACACCACGTTTCCATACTCATACGTACTTAATTGGGCATAGCAATTTGGATAACAAGTAAACGTTTTTACCCCCTACTCAGGCTCCAGGAGCTTCTTCTGAGCTTCATGTTACTTCGCAAGTCCTCAGGATCGGTTGATGCACAAAAGGGTTCCTCCTCTTGATCTACCACAGCCTGTATGGCGTTATGGCACAGGTCACTAGGAGGATCAAGTGAGGAGGGAAAGGAAGGGAACAGCGAGAAGGGAGATCTGAAACGACAAAGCACAGAGATCACTACGTAGGAAACATCCCCTGAACAATAGTACTGTGGCTATATTATACCCTGTGGTAATACCTGTAAAGAAAAAGAACATGGACCATATATTATACTAGCAGGTTGGATTGTTGTACCCTCTGGATGCGTTGGATGAGGACGATATACTGCAGAGGAAAGAAAGAAGGAATCGACAATGGACCATTACCCACAAGGTCGCTGATTTCCAGAGGGGGGTAAAATAATGTCATGCAGGTTACACTACATACCCATTGTTGCTATCAGTCTTGCCAATAATTAAACCATGGTAATCTGCATCCAAGATAAGCTAATCACAATCCCACTGTTAGCAATGTCTAAATTCGTAATCAAGTCAAAAGTAAACAAAATAATGTAGGCACAATGATGTGAGTACCTGAATGAAGATCTGGTGTTCTACTGGAATCAAATGATACCTGAGAGTACTTAGTGAGAACCGTATCTCTTATACTCTTGTAATGTATGAACCGTCCTCTGCATGAACTCTGAGACCAGAGTTCACCAACAGAGGACCCCGTGCTAAGTGGGGACCGACAATGCCGTTCGCGATCAGTAAACGTCCTCCGCATGAGCACCTCACCAGCAGCTCTTCCAACGGAAGACACAATAGCCAAAAGAACAGAAGGGCACAATGCGACGGCAAGCAATGCCGTCTGATGTCAGGTAACGTCCTCAGCACGAGTGCCACGGAAGCAGCTCTTCCAACGGAGGACACAAGTCAGGGGAAAACAAGGTGCAAAATGCGGCAGCTGTAAATGCTGACTGGGAGTCAAGGAGCGTCCTCCGCACGAGCACCTGTACAGAGGGCTCACCCATGGAGGACGCGCCAATTAAGGAGCAGGAATCAAGGAGAAATGCTGAAAGGAAACAGCTTCCCTCTCAGCAAGTGCAACTAAGAAACTAGGATGCGGGCTTACCTACGAAAAAGTTAACCACGGAACAGCTCTCAGCAACAAGGGATCGGTAGGAAGAATATCCAACGCTCTTCCTGGTTGCTCACATGATCTTATGGGCGGGACCGTCTTGTCACTGCAGGATGCAAGGCCTTCTGGGAAACATAGTTTGGGACCAGTATTGAGCCTGTCAAAGCCCAGCTCACCTGAGTTTCTGTTCCCTTCTGAAGGAGGTTGAAGACAGTCCGACCCCACCCTGAAACTGCTTGTTCCAGCACACTAGTTTTAAAACAGTGCACTAAGAACCAGAAGTTCAAGGGAAGGGGGCAAGTGGATAAAATAAAAAAAGAGAGACAACACTGTTCTTTCGTTTCAACTGTAGAAGAGCTACTAAAATCTGCGGACTTCTTTGACTTCTGTAGAAACTGGTGCCTAATGAAACATAAACAAAGAACAGATAAGTGCAACCTATCCCTAAATGTGTTCCTGACTAAACCTTAATCTTATTAGAAATTCTCTTCTAAAAGTACCTCTTGGATCCTGGTCTTAAGCTTACAGGTTTGGAATGTGTCACTGTTCTGGGATGTGCTTTCTATTACTGTAAAACTTCTGTAAAATCAAACGAATATCATTATCAGAATTACCAACGTCTAACATTCACCTTAATATAACTAAAGCCAAAATTCTTTATAGCAAACTCACTTTTCACACATTTCCAAACTTTTTATAAAAGAAATACTGTACTTTTACAACAAAATACAGCAGATAATATGTGCAAGTCCTTGATTTACTGTTTGCCTTGATGTGAATGGTTTCCTCTGTTTGTTTCTTTAAAAAGTTCCATGTAAAACAATGTTTATTTCACCAAGTTCCACAAAGTATTCTTGTAACAAAGAGTTTGAACCACAAAGTTCGTGGAAGATATATCTTGTTCCAAATTGTCTTTACATGAATCCAGAAATCGCCGATAAAGTTCTTTCAGGTAATAAAAGGTTTTGCACTTACTTGTTGCTGAAAAGGGATACTGATCAGTCTAACCCTGACCTCTTTCTCTTTTGCAGGTCGATTGCAGTGGACAGAAGAGGGGCTGAGGTAAGAAGTAGCCGGAAACCAGAAGAAGGAAGAGCCTGAAGCCGCGCCCGTTGAAGTCAATGAAGGTTTGGAGAGAGCAGGAGTGCCAGCGCCGAAGGATCTGTACTCAGGTAAGTGGGAGGTAGACGAGCACAAGCACTGGGTGAGGCTCAGGGGCAGCCTTTTATAGACAGGGCTGGGTGTGGTTCGAAGAGCTGGGTGTGGTTCGAAGAGCTGGGTGTGGTTCGAAGAACTGGGTGTGGTTCTCACAAGCAGGTGTGCAGAGCTTCAGTTATTATGCTAATGAGTTGAAGTAACACATGGCCTAGGGAGGAGTGTTCTAAATAAGCCTGGGTAAAAGCAAGGGCCATTGTTTTCTAAATAAGCCTTGGTAAAAGCAAGGTCCAATGTTTTCTAAATAAGCCTTGGTAAAAGCAAGGTCCAATGTGCAAACAAGACAGCAATGTCCAAACTTGTGAATACATTGAGCAACATACACAGAAGTCTTAGGGAGGGGCTGAGATAACAAGAAAGGCTTTCAGTAGTATGTTTAAAGAGAGCTATTACAGAGACCACTAGTGCAATGAGAGGGGACATGCTCTTTGCTGTGCACAAACCCTAACAGAGCCTTTCCTTGTACTGAGGCTTGTGAATCGGTGTGCGGTTGCGCTCGAGGAGAACACCTATGACACTTCAGTCATAATTCAATGACAGTCAGTCATAATTGAAGTCTTCAAGTCACTCTTGTGTGTCAAATCATGCAAACAATTTGAGGGTATGATAATGTCTTTGTCTGCAAAACGTGAACATTAATCACAAAATAAAAAACACCTTCTTGTCAATCCAAACAGTTTAGTAGAACTGGAGAAGGGAAAAAAAAACACAGAAGGAAAAACAAAACCTTATCCAGACGTCCAAGAAAAAGGACACTACAATACCTAATCCTAAATGGGTGTACCACTAAAAGGTACTTAACCACTAAAAATATCACTGAGCACTAGGTACTCCAAATCAAGGAGAAAAGGAAATCCAGAAAAGAATATGGGGGAAAAAACGGAGGAGTTTACACAATAAACGCAGTCACGTTTATTTCCATTGCCACCACTACACAAATGATCCCATTGTGGCAGCGGGGAGAAGGCTCAAAAGAAAGTGAAACATGTTCAAGAAAAACTACCACGAGAACTTCTCTTTCCAAATGGAAAATGAACATGAAATGTCCCGCTCAATCAGGGAATCCAGCGTAGTCTTCTCCGTCCAGATCCAGTGTTCTGAGCTCTGGAATTCACTCAACCGGAAGTCAGGCAAACATCGGGACAGCAGGAAGTTCCGGAAAAACCCAGCATTGACCTTCCGAGTCGCAGGACCGGGAAAGAAACCAATCGCAGGTCAAATGCAGGGAACCAGCTTTTATACTTGTGAGACCCTGCCTGGCCCCAAACGCGTGCCCAATCAAGCACGCATAGCAGGCACACGAAAAGGAAGTACAGAGGTAAGATAAATACCCCCTTCATTACTTCCCAACACCCTCTCGACTGAGAAGAATTTTGAGATCTTGCCCTTTAAGATATCCGTGGAGAAACAGGTCTCTAGATAGAGCTCCATGCTTTAGCCTTCTATTCTTTCCGGTAAGCATACTTTACGTACATTATTCCTGCGTGGCCTACCTTCCTGATCTTCCACTCATCTCTTTAGGTAATCAGGAATATCAAACGTAGGGCCTTTTTTTAAGGTAAGCCCCAAGAAACTGACTAAAGTCCACATTCACTCTGCCCTCTTCGTCAGTCCCTGTGGAGATACTGGCTTTCAAAAAGCCAGTCCTGGAGGACATGGAGGAAATTGATCCTAGCCTTCCTGGGGCCTTTCACAATACCACCAGGGAAGAAAAAATGGCTATGAAAGAGCTGGCCAATGATCCAAACATTGTGATAAAGCCGGCAGGGGAGCCATTGTCATATAGTTCACAGAGGCATATTGTAAAAATTGCCTCAGGCATACTAACAGAACCAACTGATTTTTTTGGAATGAGAATATGTGGCATGACTTAAGAAGCCTTGCTCCATTAATGGATATCACAGAAAGACAGTTTTCCTAACCAACAAAACCTCCACTACACCCTGTTTTTATACTATCCCAAAGATCCATAAGAACCCACTTGGGCTTGGGCGACCAATAGTGTCTGAAAAAGGTTCAATCGTGCATCCTCTATCTAGGTTTGCGGATGCTTCTCTAAGGCCTTTTGTCCAGAAGCACATACCTTACCATCATCAAGGATGTGCTACACCTTCCAAGGGTCACCATTTTTAATCCTGACACTCATTTTCTTATTGGCCTCGAAATTAAGAGCCTTTATACTAGTCTCCCCCATACAGAGACACTCAACATAATTGAGGAAGTCCTTTTTGAAGTTTATTGGAAGTATCAAACACTCTGAAATGTTCTCATGGAGTGTTGTAAATGGGCCTTAACTAACAACTTATTTGAAGGAACCATGCCCTTGCAGAAACACAAGACCAGCATGGGCAGCACCACTGTGCTGAACACCATTTGAAAAAACGTAAGATCTTGAGCCCTTTGAACCCTTAACTACAACACATAATACTATGGAATAGATACATTGATGACATTTTGCCAATATAGGAGGGCAATGAGGGGATCGCTGAACATCTAAAACTATTTTTTGAAATTTACTCATACCATAAGAAACGAAGAACTGCTGTTCCTCGCCTCAATATAATAGCTGATCAGGGCACCCTCAGAACCACCACACATGAAAAGCCAATGGCAACAAAATGCCTACCTCTCTACGATAGCTTCCATCCATGCCACTTGAGAGACAACCTACCCTTTGGTCAAATTCTAAGACTGAGGAGGAACTTCTCCTGTTTAAGGGGTTATAAAATACAATTGGGCTGTGTGACAACCAATCTGGAGGCTAGAAAATATCCATCCAGAATAGTGGTACAAGCAAGGAAATGGCCACACAATAATAACTGGGAGGCCCTATTGGGCCACGTCCCTCAGAAAATGAGAGACCCATTTGTATCACCAAGTTTAATATAGCCTCAGATAAAGTGAGAAATATCATAAATAGGCATTGGTGTATCCTAAAAAGTGGCTCCTTCAATCTACCTAAACCCATGTACTTTCACAAATGAGGGCAAAGTCATTTTAGTACCTACACACCCCTAATGATTGCCAACAGACAGAAGACAGATACAGGGCACACTATCCCCAATCATGGGACATTATCCTGGTAGTGGGTGCAGTGTATGTCAACACAAAAAGAGTGATATATTTGATCACCTGCACTTAAACCTACATTATCAGGAAGATAAAAAAAAGGAATAAGTGAACACCGCAGTAATCTAAGGTGTGGGTGGGCGACAACCAAGATGATAACCCATTTTATTGAGAAACTACACACAGTGCAAGACTGCAGGTGTATGGTCCTAGAACACCTGGGCGACACTGTATATTGTGAGTGCACACTTAGAAAAAAAATTGGGTGTTTAAGCTTAAGACACACATTGAGGGTCTAAAAGACAATATCCTTTGGGATTAATTTACAAAATAACTCCCAACATAACCTGTGTAGCCTTAACCATAACTCCGAGTTGATGATGCGGCGAATGCAAGGTAACTGTTGTTTTTTTTTGTAATTAAAGTTTACCTCGTCATCGTCTGTCGACTATCCCCACCTAACCCCCTTCCCCACCGCTCTTACCTGCACATGCCACATCTGGCTTATGGTGTACTCTAGTGGGGACCTCTGTTGGTTGTCAGTGAACCTGGAGCTGCAGGAAATCCTGAAATATTGGTAGACTTCAAGCAGAAGTAAGACAGAAATTTGCAATAGAACGTGAATAAAGCTGTGGTCTTTGGTCACTCACCTTCCTGTCAGCGCAAGATGTCTGCTTGTGAAAAGACCTTTTGTCAGCTTATAGTCGTCTTTAAGACCACCCATCACTTACTATTGGTTGGCTTTAGTATCACTCTCATTTGCTTGCTTGTGCGGTTTCCTTGCTCTTATTTTGTTTGTTCATCCCGTGAACATGGATGTATTACCTATGTTTTTCTACTGCTTGCTGTTCAAGCACTACTTTTTTTCTTTTGGATTCTTATGTGTTTACCTGCTGTCCCCTTCATGTACTTCTCTGCCCGATGGCACTCTGTGTTGCTTTCTGTTGTTTGTCTGTTTTTCCTTTGCCTCCTCCATGTTGAGCTTCGCTCCTGTTCGTCTCCTCCATGTTGCTTTCCTAACCCTGTACTTCCCCCTCACGAGCTTCACATTGCTTTCTCTTGACATTTGCTTCTCCTCCTCATCTCAGCCCTTCCCACCACACATACTGTTGTTTCTCCTACCTGCAACCTCCTGGCTGTTTCCCACACCCACGTACATTGCGATGCCTCCTCCACCTTCGTCCCATACAATACTCCCCCACATACCCACATTCAATGTTGCTTACTACCTACATTTCAAAAAAAGAAACTACATTCACACAACTTATTTATTTTTATTAACTCATCCAACTTAGTAAAAAAATAATGAGCACTTCGTTTGGTACATACCTACCATGGTCCATGAAGGCAGGAATGTACTTGTTATTTAAACACACAGCAATTGGTGGGCATGCTTGTGCCTACAAAATTATGCAGCCACTGTGTCATAGCACCCACTTTTTGTTTTCTTCGGTCATACTGCACAGTTTTGGGAATGCTGTTTAACATGGCTAAAAACCATTGGCAAAACCAATAGGTCCCAAAGGCAATACCCATTGGCTTCTCCGGTGCTTGTTGAGCTGAGGTAATCCCAGTCACAGACTTGATAATGCAAAATGTTGTGTTCTGGAATGGAGCTACTACATCTGCTGATTAGTGCCAATGCTGCCCCATATCAGATCACTTAAGGAGGCTGATATATACTGGATAGTCTCTTTCTACATTTCTTCTTATGACATGAACTCTGGCACACAGTGGAAGCAGTCTCTAGCTAGGTCTAAAAATATCCTTCCCCCTTCTTCTTCTGTCGGTCTATACACTGCCTCATTTCAGAACAAATCTTCATTGCAAGAATATTATCTTTATCTTGATATTATTGTTATTATTATTTTTAATATTAATTATAATAATCATTATTAGTATCAGCAATAGTAGTATATTAACAGAAATACTGAAATAAACAAATTGTGATATGAGAAAAAGAGACATACACATCAAATTAACACACTAAAATTAAGTCATTGAGAAAAGTAGTTGTGTTTTTATCTTGCTAAAATTTGTAATGCAAACTTGACCTAATATATCTGATGTAAAATACTTTTAAGGCTGGACAGTATTTCGAACTCGGCCCTCTTTCAGCATTTTCAATATTTCTGATTTTAATTCATATTCTCTGTGGATACAGATTGCTTTAAAGTTGACCCGTACCACACAAATCAACTTTCCATAAAAAAAACACATTCATTGATTTCCAGTAGTTCATCTTGGTGTTCTTGAAAGCCATCCAGTGGAGTTTGGATTTGGCTAGGAAACAGATATTAGCATAGGGCGAAGCAATGTCAACTGACAGTAGTTGAGGTTTTTAAGGACAATTTGCTGTGCGAACGCACGTCCTTTCCATTGCAGTGTATGAGCTGCTAAACAGCATACATCTGTGTAACAGAGCAACAACCCAGTCAAAACCAGATTTCCTCTTACCTGCAGATTTCCTCTGAAAGAAGTCATGTATCTAAAAATTGGCATTCTCATATTTAACTTAGTACCACACTCCAGGTATTCTCCCTCAAATCAATGATGCAAATAGTCGTGTAATTGATGACAAAGCAATCCTTTTCCAATGCTGAAATTCCAAGAGGGTTATTCCATCTTTTATCATTGTAGTCAGTCACAAAATGAGCCGGCAGAGCAAATGACATGTGGATTCCTACATTTTTCCTCTAAGACCTGTTGTATGACAAGACAAAGATTATTAAAACTAGGTAACTACGGAGGGCATACCCAACCTGATGACAAATGCATTATGTAGGTATCCAGTTTTCTCATTTGTATCATGCCAAATGAAAATGGAGCAAATACACTTTTGGATAGAACCACTCCCATAAATGCAGCATAACATTGATTATTATAGTAATCCAAAAAGGACATTTGCACATATCTTCGAATCATATTAGTTAATTTTGTTGGCATGACTTATTAAGAGTCAAAGTATGTCGCTCCTTTAGTTACTTAACCAACAATTTATTTCAAACATTTGTTTCCATTTCAATGGTATCATCCTCTTTTGACATAGAAGTCATGTAAACAGTGCAGTTCTCTCAAACCTCAGCTGAGCATGGGAATTCAAAGTTGGGTAGTCGGATGAAGGGTTAAGGGCCATATGTATGAAGCTAATTTTTAGTTGCAAACGCTGAGAATCGCTAAAAAGAGCGTTTGCGACCAAAAATTCGCAATTTTCAATCTATGAAGCAAAAATACATCGCAATTTAAGGAATCGCAATAATAGCGATTCCTTAAATTGCGTGAGCCAGAATTCTGCGAATTCCCTTGCGATTCCTTATTCATTCTGCGATCATGCAGTTAGCGAAAATTGCACATAATTAAATCGCAAATAAGGAATTGCAATGGAATGTATCAAAAAATCGCAATTTGCGAATTCAACAAAATCGCAATTTTAGAAATCGCTATTACCACCAAGTGGGAGGAGGTGGTAACCAGGTGCAAAGTATATAAGGAATCCCACAATGCAACAGACTCTTTTCCACAATGTCCGGGCTGTACGTCATTGCGAGGAGGCGAAGACTGAGAGATGCTGCGCAGAGGAGGATGCGCCAGGAGAGGATATTCCGTGAGCGCATCACCACCTACCAGCGCACAGAGGAGGACCTCTACACCCACTATAGACTGGAGGAAGACAGTATACTAGATTTAATTGAAGAGCTCAGACCCTATCTAGAACACCCCAGACGCAGGACACAAGCCACCCCCACTCACATCCAGGTCCTGTGTTCACTACACCTGCTGGCCTCAGGTAGTTTTCAGGGGGTGATAGCCTCAGTAGGAGGGGTGTCACAAAGTGCCCTGTCGCGCTTTTTCCATGCATTCCTCGATGCCAAGGTACATAGAATGCAACACCACATACACTTTCCCAGCACCCCACAGGAACTAGCCCAGACCAAGCTGGACTTCTACAACATTGCCCAATTGCCCTACGTCATAGTATGTATTGATGGGACACATATCGCTATTTCACCCCCTCACACAATGAGTACATATACAGGAACCGGAAATGCTACCATTCACTTAACATACAGGTGGTGTGTGATGCGAAAAACATCATAGCTGACATAGTAGCAAAGTATCCTGGCAGCACACATGACGCGTTTATTTTCAGACACAGTGGGCTATACCGTAGACTCTCAAGAGGTGAATTTGGCAAGGGATACTTACTAGGTAAATGCATTTAGACATAGGGCACATTACTACTGACTACCATGTGCATTTCAGTGACTAACCATGTACATTTCTAACCACAGGTGACAGTGCCTATGCAGTCCAGGACTTCATCTTGACACCCTACCTCAATCCTATAACTGCTGGTGAGCGGCGATTCAATCGGGCACACATTAGCACAAGAGGCACCATTGAAAGAACATTTGGCATACTGAAGAGCAGATTTCACTGCATTCATGAGAGCGGAGGAGCGCTCCAATACAGCCCAGAAACATGCTGCAAAATGGTGGTAGCATGTGCGATGCTGCACAACATCGCCACAAGGAAAGGCACGGCAGTGGAGTTGAGTGATTCTGAATCCTCTGACGTGGAGTGGCTTGGACCTGGATGCATGGCAGCTAGTGTCGCTGGTGCTGCAGCTGGCCGCGAGAGGCGTGATGAGATCATGCGCAACTACTTCTAGTTAAGAAATAATGACACAATGACAACTCTAATGGGTGTAACTGTGTTTAATTAGCATGATGAACAATGCCACATATCCTCTGTGGCAACTACTCACACTCCAAATGAAATGCACATGTTCCAGTCACAGTGCAAAAAATAAACTGGTGTGATGGCAAAGTCATTCTAATTGTGCGTAGCAGGCCTATTGCTCCTGCCACTACGGCGCCTCTCCTGGATGGGTGGTGGGGTGTTGTTGCACAGCACAGACTGGTTGTCCTCCTCACTGGGAGTTAGTACTCCAGGGCCAGCTGTACGGAGGGCCCGCAGCTCGTCCAGAGCAGATGTTGCCTGCACAACTGCAGTGGCGATGTCTTGCATGCTATGTGAGATTTCTCGCTGCATGAGAATGCTGCACCTGGATGAAACGTTGATGGCAGGGGCCAATCTATTGATGGCCCGTGTATAACGGTCCATGCGGTCCTGCTCCCTGCGCCGTGCAGCACGTTCTGCACGCAGCTCTCCACACAGCTCATGCATGGCACCCCTCGCCTCTCCATGTATGCCCCTGAGCCCTGCCCTCATCTCTCGCTGTAACAACTTAATGTTTTTCGCTTGCAGGCTCTGCACCTGGAGCATGTTTAATTCCAAGCCTGCAAAGACTGATTCCTCTTCCTGTTCCGCAAAGCTGCTGGCTCTGCAGTGTCTGCGCTTGCCAGTGCCCTGTAGACATTGGCTGTCCTGAGGCCTGGACTCCTGCTGTGGCTGTGTATCTTGGGACTACAAATTGGCATTAATGTCCTCTGCCCCATCCTCCATTGTTGGCAGTGGCCTCACTATGTGCCACCTCTGTCTCTTGGGAAAATTGACAGGGCTGTGCTCCCCATCTGTATCTGGCTCCTGCCCTGCATCTCCGGAGTCTGGATGATCCCTCACTGTTCCACTGCCTGTTGGCTGTGTAGTTGCTGGTGCTGTGGACAGAACAGCACACATTTATTTTCTTTACTCATTTGCAATTTTAAAATAAATTGTCTTAACATTTGGGTATACATTACTGATTCTTATCCCTTTCCTGACCTGCACATGCCAATTTTGCCTAGCATGGCTGCTTAACACAACTTAGGGTTACTTTTGACTACATCTCTCATAATGCATTGCTGTAACTGCCTTTGTAACTGCTTTGGCTTTGAATGTGCTTCCCCTACCCTCTAGGTTGCTGCAGGGGGTCTGGGGGGTTTGGTTTGGGTTATGATGGCATGATTCTTACCTGGTGTGGATGCTTGTTGGTCCGAGCTGTCTAGGTCAGCCACGCCTGTCACGCTCTCTGGTACCAGAGTACCCTCCACAAGTTCCTCCAGAGGTATGGATTCTGGCACAGTTGATGTCCCTCCACCGGTGAGCTGTGACTGCTCCATCCTTGCAGCTAGCTTTTCTTCGGAGCCCTGGCGCAGGTCATACCAGCGCTTGCGTAGTACCTCCACACTCCTGTGTGTGACTCCCAGGGCATTTACTTTAGCCTGTATGTCAGCCCAAATCCTTCTTTTCCTGGTCTCTGGCACCTTCAGGGAACTTTTTCCAAAGAGCAAATCGTGGTTAGGCACAATCTCCTGTATGAGGGTCTCAATTTCAGCTTCAGAAAACTTCCTTTTCCTTTTCCTGGCACATTCTCCTTCCTGCTGCTGTGTCCCAGCCATTTCCTTGTTGCCACTTTCAGCCATGGTGTGCCTGTAGCATTCTGCAGTCTCCAACTCTCCCGCTCTGTGAGTCTCCCTCAGCAAACACTGTTGCAACATGGGTAGTCTGTTACTTCCTGGTAGTGATGTCATCAGACTGCACCAGCATTCCGATTGGTTGTTTAGCGAAAATCGTAAATTTGCGATTTTTCCCGTTAAGGAATCGCAAATTTGCGATTTTTTCCGGTTTAAGGAATCACTTTTCACTTTCTCACAGATAAATAGTGATTTTTACCGAATCGCTATTTATTTGCGATTATTTTCATACCTATCGATTTGCGATTCGGAATTAGCGATTCTGTAAAAATCGCTTATTCAGAATCGCAAAACTTGTCCTACATACATATGGCCCTAAGCTCTTCAGGAAAGAGTAGCTTCAATTGTAGAAGCCTTTGGTCAGGTTATGGTTTTTGACTCTCCTGAAGGTTAATACAGTTGTGCATCGGCCAAAAATCACTGGATCTATTTCATCTGCATGGCTTGTACACACTTACTCTAATTCAGTTTGATCATTTTGAAGGGAAAGATTTGTGTACACTATATACATGTTAGTTGAAATAGTTGTCAATGTGGTAAATAAAACTTAGCGAGGCATGGAGGAATTGTCTTCTGTAAATCCTGCATCTGAATGAAGAACCCCCTTTCACTTACTCAAGTGTTTCTAGTAATACTTCACACCCTGTAGAAATGAAATTCTTGGTCATTTTGAATATGGCTTGTTGCACCACATTTTGAGAAGCAGACAGGTCAAATAAGCAAATATAGTAATGGGGGGTTATTGACTTGAACTTTTCTTCTGTTATCCATATACTCCTGACTGGTCAATAAAAAATCCAAGTGCCCACTTCCTGGCTGAGTCTTTGGCATTTTCTGTGTTGTCTTACTTGTCAATATATCCTGTTGAGTTTCCTCCCTCTCAGTCCATGTAGTAAATCCTAAAATGTCTATAAGCAGATTCAAATATTAGGATCATCATACTGGATATGATAATGGTGGTGTTGATTATGTACTGAGGTGGTGACTTGGATAACTAATTGGTCAAATACACCACTAGTGGTTGCTCTAGTGTCCTCAGTATAATGCTGCTGGAGCCATCATCACATTCAATAATAAGTAATGAACAGATCACTTCAATGATTTGTCCTATATGTTGCAATAATACATTTCATGCAACTCTTCATGAACCCGCTCATATACTTGGCAATACCCTGAGTGAAAAAGAGCAAATAATAGGCAGTGTGTGTTTCTTTACTGAGGGTGCTAGGCAATTGCACAGGTGTACTTCTGAAGCACATTATAACTTGCTGTAGCTGAAGATTTGTCACCAGAGGGAGGGTTAGTTCTGGTACCCAATACTTGGATGCATCAAGTGGAGTGAAAGGATAGCTTTGTTCATCTGAGCATTTTCATTGCCAACTGTGTCAAACATCACAGGTTCAAGCATTTGACTGTGTACGTTATTAGCCCTCATTGCTGATCTATCATTGACAAAGATTTCGCAGATGTCCCACCTTTCTTTTTAATGGTATACTATTTCAGCATCACAAACTTCTCAACCAGGTATTGCAGCATGTATGGATTTCTAACAGGTCTGAACGTCTTGTTGGAAGCAATGAATGGGCCGTGTATTAGCTCACTGAGAATTTTAGTATCTTTAAACCAATGAATAAAAAGTGTGCAAATCCTTCAACAGAAAACCAGCATGACATGCGTTGTTTTTCTGATTTTAGAAAAACCTCACATTAAGGATCATGCAACTGACAAAACAGAGCACTCCAAAGTACCTGCATTCCAGATGTCATGGTTGTCTGTTACTGCAGTTGTTAGTAGCAACAATGTCAACCTTGAGACCCCCCCAGATGTGGCCATTGTTAGGCTCTGGCTTTTAGTTCTTCCAGGATGAAGGCAACTAGCTGTGCTGCCCCCATGGATTAAATTGCATTTGTTGCATGCTGATGAATGCCTTCAAAAGCAGTTCCAGTGCTGAATGTCCTCTTGATAAGTCTCTTGAATGTTGTCCGTGCAGATCTTGTAGTAATTTACCCATGGCCCCCAGAGAGAGAGAGTGGAGAGAGAGAGCAAGGTAGAGAGGAGAGAGAGAAAGTGAAGAGAGAGAGCGAGAGAGATAGTGGAGAGAGACAGTAGAGAGAGAGGGGAGAGAGAGTGGAAATAGTGGAGAGAGAGAGACTGACTGACTGAGTAACTGAGATACTGACTGACTATGAGAGTGACTGACAGAGGGCGACTGACAGAGAGCGAGAGAGAGAGAGAGACTGACTAAGAGAGAGACTGACTGACTGACTGACTGAGAGAGAGAGATATATATAGAGAGAGAGATAGAGAGATAGAGAGAGACTGACTGACAGAGAGAGAGAGTCTGACTGACTGACTGACTGAGAGGGAGTCTGACTGACTGGGGAGATACACTGACAGAGAGAGAGACCGACTTACTGAGGGAAAGAGAGAGGCGGACTGACAAGGAGAGATTAAGAGAGAGACAGAGAGGGAAACTGACTGACAGAAAGAGAGACTGACTGACTGAGAGAGAGAGAGACTGATTGACAGAGAGTGACAGAGAGCGAGACTGATTGGGAAAGAGGCTGACTGACTGATAGATAGACTGACAGAGAGAGTGAGAGACTGACTGCCTGAGAGAGACTGACTGACTAGGAGAGAGACTGAGATTGACTGGGAGAGATTGACTGACTGACTGAGACTGACAGAGAGAGACTGACTGACTGAGAGAAAGAGAGAGACTGACTGACATAGAGAGAGAGACTGACAGAATGAAAGACTGACTTAGAGAGAGAAACTGACTGACTGAGGGAGAGACTGACAGAGAAAGAGTGAGACTGACTGACTAGGAGAGACTGACTGACTGAGATGGAGACTAGGAATGACTGAGAGAGACTGACTGACTGAGACTGACAGTGAGGGACTGACTGACTGAGGCAGACTGACAGAGAGATAGATAGACTGACTGACAGAAAGGGAGAGAGACTGAATGACAGAGATAGAGAGAGACTGGCTGACTGACATAGAGAGGGAGACTGACAGAAGGAAAGACTGACTTAGAGAGAGAGAGTGACTGAATAATGGAGAGACTGACAGAGAGAGAGTGAGACTGACTGACTAGGAGAGACTGACTGACTCAGAGGGAGACTAGGAATGAATTAGAGAGACCTACTGACTGAGACTGACAGTGAGGGACTGACTGACTGAGACAGACTAACAGAGAGATAGAGAGACTAACTGACAGACAGGGAGAGAGACTGACTGACAGAGATAGAGTGACAGAGAGAGGGAGACTGACTGGGATAGAAAGAGAATAACTGACAGAGAGAGAGAGACTGACTGACAGGGAGAGACTGACTGACAGAGAGAGCCCAAGAGAAGGACAGAGAGAGAGAGAGAGAGACTGATTGACTGAGAGAGACTGATTGACTAAGCAAGTGAGATACTGACTGGCAGAGAGAGAGAGAGACTGATAGAGAGAGACTGACTGACAGAGAGAATAACTGAGAGAGACTGACAGAGAGACAGAGAGAAAGAGAGACTGACTGACTGAGAGAGAGACTGACTTAGAGAGACTGACAGACTGACTGAGACTGACTGAGAGAGAGACTGACTGACTGAGACTGAAAGAGAGAGAGAGACTGACTGACAGAGAGACTGGCTGACTGGGAGAGAGAGAGACTGACTGACAGAGATAGAGAAAGAGAGAGACTGACTGACTGAGAGAGAGACTGACAGAGAGAGAGACTGACTCACTGAGGAAGAGAGAGACTGACTGACAGAGAGAGATTAAGAGAAAAAGGCTGAGAGCGACAGAGAGAGAGACTGACTGACTGAGGGAGAGACTGACAGAGAGAGAGAGTGAGACTGACTGACTAGGAGAGACTGACTGACTGAGATGGAGACTAGGATTGACTGAGAGAGACTGACTGACTGAGACTGACAGTGAGGGACTGACTGACTGAGACAGACTGACAGGGAGATAGAGAGACTGACTGACAGAAAGGGAGAGAGACTGAATGACAGAGATAGAGAGAGACTGGCTGACTGACATAGAGAGAGACTGACAGAAGGAAAGACTGACTTAGAGAGAGAGAGAGACTGACTAAGGGAGAGACTGACAGAGAGAGAGTGAGACTGACTGACTAGGAGAGACTGACTGACTCAGAGGGAGACTAGGAATGAATTAGAGAGACCTACTGACTGAGACTGACAGTGAGGGACTGACTGACTGAGACAGACTGACAGAGAGATAGAGAGACTGACTGACAGACAGGGAGAGAGACTGACTGACAGAGATAGACTGACAGAAAGAGAGAGACTGACTGACTGACTGGGATAGAAAGAGAATAACTGACAGAGAGAGAGAGACTGACTGACAGAGAGAGAGACTGACTGACAGAGAGAGACTAAGAGAAGGACAGAGAGAGAGAGAGAGAGACTGATTGACTGAGAGAGACTGATTGACTAATCGAGTGAGATACTGACTGGCAGAGAGAGAGAGAGAGAGACTGACAGAGAGAGACTGACTGACAGAGAGAATAACTGAGAGAGACTGACTTAGAGAGACTGACGGACTGACTGAGACTGACTGAGAGAGAGACTGACTGACTGAGACTGAAAGAGAGAGAGAGACTTACTGACAGAGAGACTGGCTGACTGAGAGAGAGAGACTGACTGACAGAGATAGAGAAAGAGAGAGACTGACTGACTGAGAGAGAGACTGACTCACTGAGGAAGAGAGAGACTGACTGACAGAGAGAGATTAAGAGAGAAAGGCTGCGAGCGACAGAGAGAGAGACTGACTGACTGAGGGAGAGACTGACAGAGTGAGAGTGAGACTGACTGACTAGGAGAGACTGACTGACTGAGATGGAGACTAAGAATGACTGAGAGAGACTGACTGACTAAGACTGACAGTGAGGGACTGACTGACTGAGACAGACTGACAGAGAGATAGAGAGACTGACTGACAGAAAGGGAGAGAGACTGAATGACAGAGATGGAGAGAGACTGGCTGACTGACATAGAGAGAGAGACTGACAGAAGGAAAGACTGACTTAGAGAGAGAGAGTGACTGACTAAGGGAGAGACTGACAAAGAGAGAGTGAGACTGACTGACTAGGAGAGACTGACTGACTCAGAAGGAGACTAGGAATGAATTAGAGAGACCTACTGACTGAGACTGACAGTGAGGGACTGACTGACTGAGACAGACTGACAGAGAGATAGAGAGACTGACTGACAGACAAAGAGAGAGAGACTGACTGACAGAGATAGACTGACAGAGAGAGAGAGACTGACTGACTGACTGGGATAGAAAGAGAATAACTGACAGAGAGAGAGAGACTGACTGACAGAGAGAGAGACTGACTGACAGAGAGAGACTAAGAGAAGGACAGAGAGAGAGAGAGACTGATTGACTGAGAGAGACTGATTGACTAAGCGAGTGAGATACTGACTGGCAGAGAGAGAGAGAGACTGACAGAGAGAGACTGACTGACAGAGAGAATAACTGAGAGAGACTGACAGAGAGACAGAGAAAGAGAGACTGACAGAAGGAAAGACTGACTTAGAGAGAGAGAGAGACTGACTAAGGGAGAGACTGACAGAGAGAGAGTGAGACTGACTGACTAGGAGAGACTGACTGACTCAGAGGGAGACTAGGAATGAATTAGAGAGACCTACTGACTGAGACTGACAGTGAGGGACTGACTGACTGAGACAGACTGACAGAGAGATAGAGAGACTGACTGACAGACAGGGAGAGAGACTGACTGACAGAGATAGACTGACAGAAAGAGAGAGACTGACTGACTGACTGGGATAGAAAGAGAATAACTGAAAGAGAGAGAGAGACTGACTGACAGAGAGAGAGACTGACTGACAGAGAGAGACTAAGAGAAGGACAGAGAGAGAGAGAGAGAGACTGATTAACTGAGAGAGACTGATTGACTAATCGAGTGAGATACTGACTGGCAGAGAGAGAGAGAGAGAGACTGACAGAGAGAGACTGACTGACAGAGAGAATAACTGAGAGAGACTGACTTAGAGAGACTGACGGACTGACTGAGACTGACTGAGAGAGAGACTGACTGACTGAGACTGAAAGAGAGAGAGAGACTTACTGACAGAGAGACTGGCTGACTGAGAGAGAGAGACTGACTGACAGAGATAGAGAAAGAGAGAGACTGACTGACTGAGAGAGAGACTGACTCACTGAGGAAGAGAGAGACTGACTGACAGAGAGAGATTAAGAGAGAAAGGCTGAGAGCGACAGAGAGAGAGACTGACTGACTGAGGGAGAGACTGACAGAGTGAGAGTGAGACTGACTGACTAGGAGAGACTGACTGACTGAGATGGAGACTAGGAATGACTGAGAGAGACTGACTGACTAAGACTGACAGTGAGGGACTGACTGACTGAGACAGACTGACAGAGAGATAGAGAGACTGACTGACAGAAAGGGAGAGAGACTGAATGACAGAGATGGAGAGAGACTGGCTGACTGACATAGAGAGAGAGACTGACAGAAGGAAAGACTGACTTAGAGAGAGAGAGTGACTGACTAAGGGAGAGACTGACAAAGAGAGAGTGAGACTGACTGACTAGGAGAGACTGACTGACTCAGAAGGAGACTAGGAATGAATTAGAGAGACCTACTGACTGAGACTGACAGTGAGGGACTGACTGACTGAGACAGACTGACAGAGAGATAGAGAGACTGACTGACAGACAAAGAGAGAGAGACTGACTGACAGAGATAGACTGACAGAGAGAGAGAGACTGACTGACTGACTGGGATAGAAAGAGAATAACTGACAGAGAGAGAGAGACTGACTAACAGAGAGAGAGACTGACTGACAGAGAGAGACTAAGAGAAGGACAGAGAGAGAGAGAGACTGATTGACTGAGAGAGACTGATTGACTAAGCGAGTGAGATACTGACTGGCAGAGAGAGAGAGAGACTGACAGAGAGAGACTGACTGACAGAGAGAATAACTGAGAGAGACTGACAGAGAGACAGAGAAAGAGAGACTGACTGACTGAGAGAGAGAGAGTGACTGAGAGAGACTGACTTAGAGAGACTGACGGACTGACTGAGACTGACTAAGAGAGAGACTGACTGACTGAGACTGAAAGAGAGAGAGAGAGACTGACTGACAGAGATAGAGAAAGAGAGAGACTGACTGACTGAGAGAGAGACTGACAGAGAGAGAGACTGACTGACTGAGGAAAAGAGAGACTGACTGACATAGAGAGATTAAGAGAGAAAGGCTGAGAGCGACAGAGAGGGAGACTGACTGACAGAGAGAGAGACTGACTGACTGAGAGAGAGAGACTGACTGACAGAGAGAGACTGACAGAGAGCAAGACTGACTTAGAGACAGACTGACTGACTGAGCGAGAGAGACTGACTGACTGAGCGAGAGAGACTGACAGAGAGCGAGGCTGACTTGGAGAGTGACTGACTGACTGAGAGATAGACTGACAGAGAGAGAGAGAGAGAGACTGACTGCCAGAGCGAAACTGACTGACTAGGAGAGAGACTTAGATTGACTGAGAGAGACTGACTGAGACTGACAGAGAGAGACTGACTAAAGCTGACTGACAGAGAGAGCGAGAGAGACTGACAGAGGGAGAGACTGAATGAGAGCGAGAGACTGACTGTCTGAGAGAGAGACTGACAGAGAGAGAGTGAGACTGATTGACTAGGAGAGACTGAGTGACTGAGAGGGAGACCAAGACTGACTGAGAGAGACTGACTGACTGAGACTGACAGAGAGGGATTGACTGACTGACAGAGAGAACGAGAGACTGACTGACAGAGAGAGAATGACAGAAAGAAAGAGACTGACTGACTGAGAGAGAGAGGGACAGACTGACAGAGAGAGAGGGACTGCCTGATTGAGAGAGAGAGAGACTGACTGACTGAGAGAGAGACTAACTCACTGAGAGAGACTGATTGACAGAGAGCGAGAGAGAGACTGAGTGACAGTGAGAGACAGACTGACTAAGAGAGAGACGGACTGAGAGAGAGAAACTGACTGACTGAGAGAGAGACTAACTGACTGAGAGAGACTGATTGACAGAGAGAGAGACTGACTGACAAAGAGAGACTGACTGACAGAGAGAGACTGACTGACAAAAAGACTGACTGACTGAGAGAGACTGACTGAGAGAGAGAGAGACTGACTGACTGAGATGTAGACTAACTGACTGAGAGAGACTAATTGACAGAGAGAGGGATAGAGATTGACAGAGAGAGACAGACTGAATAGGAGAGAGACGGACTGAGCGAGAGAGAGAGAGAGAGAGAGAGAGAGAGAGAGAGAGAGACTGACTGGCTGGGAGAGAGAGAAACTGGCTGAGAGAGAGACTGACTAAGAGAGACTGACTGACTGAGAGAGAGATGAAGACTAACTGAGATTGACTGAGAGAGGGACTGACTGACTGACTGAGAAAGAGAGAGACTGACTGACTGAAAGAGACTAACTGACAGAGAAAAAGAGACTGACTGTCAGAGAGGAAGAGACTTACAGATAGAGAGGGAGAGAGACTGACTGACTGAGAGAGAGAGAGACAAAGAGAGAGAGGGAAAGACTGTCTGAGAGAGACTGACTGACCGAGAGAGTGACTAAGAGAGAGACTGACTTAGAGAGACTGACTGACTGACTGAGACTGACTGAGACAGAGACTGACTGACTGAGACTGACAGAGAGAGAGAGACTGACTGACAGAGAGAGAGAGAGACTGACTGACAGAGAGAGAGACACTGACTGATTGAGATAGAGAGAGACTGACTGACATAAAGAGAGAGAGAATGACTGACAGAGAGAGAGAGGGACAGACTGACAGAGAGAGAGAGACTGACTGACTGAGAGAAAAACTGACTGACTGAGGGAGAGACTAACTCACTGAGAGAGACTGACAGAGAGAGAATGACTGACAGAAAGACTGACTGACTGACTGAGAGAGACTGACTGACTGACTGAGTGAGAGAGAGAGAGACTGACTGACTGAGAGATAGACTAACTGACTGAGAGAGTCTGATTGACAGAGAGAGGGAGAGAGACTGACAGAGAGAGTCAGACTGACTAAGAGAGAGACGGACTGAGAGAGAGAGAGAGAGACTGAATGACTGGGAGAGAGAGAAACTGGCTGAGAGAGAGACTGACTGAGAGAGACTGACTGACTGAGAGAGAGATAAAGACTAACTGAGACTGACTGAGAGACTGACTGACTGACTGAGAAAGAGAGAGACTGACTGACTGAAAGAGATTATCTGACAGAGAGAAAGAGACCGACTGCCAGAGAGAGAGAGAAACTTGCTGATAGAGAGGGAAAGAGACTGACTGACTGAGAAAGAGAGAGAGAGAGAGAGAGAGAGAGACTGACACAGAGAGAGAGAGAGAGAGAGAGAGAGAGAGAGAGAGAGAGAGAGACTGTGATGGACTTGAGGTCAAAGAGTGTATGAAGCTATGCAATGCCTCTTAAGATTGCTATTGCCTACTAATAAACATGTGTTTTCAAAATCTGCTCTTTGTAGTTACATCTGCTTTTGAAATACAGCATTGTCACATTGTCTAATGTTTTGAAAGGGGTTTGATTATTTTACCTCCATCCCTGCCCCCCCCCCCCCCCCCCACTGACCCAGCACCCCTCCCGGTGTGGCTCTCGGCCAAAAACCACACTGTACTTTTGCCCCCCGACCGAAAATTTGTGAGTATCCATGCTCTATAGCATGGGTACTCATGAATTTTCCCTCCGAGGACACATTTACAGTTTGGTTTATGTCCAAGGGCCAGACTGGTAGGGGCAGGGTCAGTGGGGGAAGAGGCGGGGCTAAAGCAACAAAAGAAATGTGACCATGAGGGTGATCACAGGTCCCTGCACCGGATGACTTCGTCCACTGAGCCACCAGAACCGGCATACACACATCTCTCTCTCTCGTTTTTTCTCTCTCTCTCTCTCTCTGTCTCCCTCCCTCTCTCTCTCTCTGTCTCCATCGATCTCACTCACTATGACTGTCTCACTCCCTCTCTCCCTCTGTCTCACTCCCTCCCTCCCTCTGTCTCACTCCCTCTCTCCCTCTGTCTCACTCACTTCCTCTCTCCCTCTGTCTCACTCACTCCGACTGTCTCACTCCCTCTCTCCCTCTGTCTCACTCACTCTGAATGTCTCACTCTCTCTGTCTCCCTCCCCATCTTTGTCTCCCTCTCCCTTACTGTTTCCCTCTCCCTTAGTTTCCCTCTCCCTCACTTAGTTTCCCTCTCCCTCACTCTGTTTCCCTCTCCCTCAGTTTCCCTCTCCCTCATTGTTTCCCTCTCCCTCCTTCCCTCTGTCTCCCTATCTCCTTCCCTCTCCCTCCTTCCCTCTGTCTCCCTCTCTCTCCTTCCCTTTCCCTCCTTCCCTCTGTCTGCCTTTCTCTCCCTCACTCTGTCTCCCTCCCTCACTCTGTCTCCCTCACTCTGTCTCCCTCCCTCACTCTTAGTGGGCTCCCTCACTCTTAGCAGGCTCCCTCACTCTTGGCGGGCTCCCTCACTCTTGGTGGGCTCCCTTACTCTCCTTCCCTCACTCTCCCTCACTCTCCCTCACCCTCACTCTCCTTCCCTAACCCTCACTCTACATCCCTCACTCTCCTTTCCTCACCCTCACCCTCTCTCCCTCACCCTCACTCTCTCTCCCTCACCCTCACTCTCCTTCCCTCACTCTCCTTCCTTCACTCTCCCTCACCCTCACTCTCCCTCACCTTCACTCAACTTCTCTCACTCTCACTCACCCCCACTCACCCTCCCTCTCTCTCCCTCCCTGTCTCTCTCCCTCCCTTTCCCTCCCTCCCTGTCTCGCTCCCTCCACATTGCCTGTGTATGCCCGGGCTGAGACAGCTTCTGGGCAAACACACAAACACACACACAGCCTCACCGGAGCACTTCACAGGTCTTTAAAAGACCATTCGTATGTTAATGAGGCTTTGTCACCTCTTAGCCCCCTGCAGCCCCACTCTGACTACAACAGGAATCGCCCGGCCCCCACAGAGCAGCAGTCTGAGTCGCGCTGCCGCAGGGGTGTTTGCTGACACTCTGTAAAAATGAAAATGTTAAACACGGGTTCATGTCTGCAAGGTCCGCGGGCCGCCAGGGAAGGCTTGCCAGGCCGCTGACGGCCCGCGGGCCGTACTATGAGTACCTGTGCTCTATAGCATGACCAAGTACATGTATCTCCTATTGCTTTAACAAACAGAGTTAACATTTTCCTTGCAATGGTGTCACTGCAAATGTGAAGAAATTGGTCTAACTTAAAACCTTCCATTTTGCATGAATGATATCAAAAGATTGTTTATGTCTTTCCTACCAACCAATGTAAATGGGAGTCTGCCAAGCTTGTGTTAAATGGAGTTTTGCTGGTTCCCTATTTTCTTGCTCAACACAATATTGTTTTGCTGTGAAAACACATTTGATTGTTATTGATGTTACAGAGCCTGTGTGGGACAGTGTGCACTGCACTGTGTTTTTAGGTCCTGTGAATGGTTAAAAAACCCCAACCCAGAAATGCATTCCTTCTTATGGTGGTTACAAATCAAAAACTTGCTGTAGTGCTAAACTCTTCGGAAATTAAGAGGCATTTATGAAACTAAGGTGGGGTTTGTGACTGGTTTTTGATCCCTTTGTTGTTCTTTGTATAAATCAGGCTAACAGGAATGGCCAGTACTGCTGAAGTCTAAACAGTAGTGACTTGCACTTTTTCAAAGCACGTCACTTACAATGTAAAGAACCAAAGGATCATCTTCTTCACTATCCTCATTAGTAGGTGGTCTACTGGCTATCATGACATTTCATTTGTCCTGCTCTAGTGGTTCATATCAACAGGGTCTTTTCCTGATCACTGTGATCAGAGGTAAAGCTTATCAATACCAGCTGAGGTACAAGAACTTTTTTCTTGGGAGGATGTAGTGTGTTGCACAGTTTGTACCTTCCGAGTAAAACTACTGTGCCTTTGCCCGACAACATACACATCAGGAGTGTGCCAGGCTGATTCTGTGCACACCCTCAGGATATGTTTGCGTCTATCCCGATTATCCCACAGTGCACCATCTGTCCCCCTAACCTTACAGGATTACAGGATA
Source organism: Lissotriton vulgaris (assembly GCF_964263255.1). Classification (NCBI taxonomy): domain Eukaryota; kingdom Metazoa; phylum Chordata; class Amphibia; order Caudata; family Salamandridae; genus Lissotriton; species Lissotriton vulgaris. The sequence goes on from NC_141687.1 coordinate 1,010,905,110, forward strand.
ACAAATGTGTGTACAACCTCAGAACATGACAATGGTGATCCTCCAAGGAAATCGTGGTGAAAGATCTAGAACCCTTTTATTTGGACTGTCATGAATACCCAAAGAAATAAGCAAGAAATACTCAGCATGAATTTTCAATATTTATTGAAGCAGTGTGATTTTTGTATAAATAATGTGCAATTTGATAATCAATAGAATGGAACAGATTAGCGTAATTAGCATTACAAGAATAGTGAAGAAGATGAAGATTTCCACCATTGTGCACAATTGTGCAAAAGCAGAGAATACATGCAGCCATGGAGAAGTGTGGCTCACTGGTTAGAGCGGCAGACTCTGAAGCAGAGATCAGGCCCGGGACCAGGGTTCAAGTCCCGACGCGGCAGGGTCTTGCCTCAGCGCCTACTCTAATCAGGGGTCCCATGCTGCAACTCTGGGTAATGGCTTGCTTAATCTCCACAACGGCCCCAACAACACACATTGAAAGGCAACCCAAAGCTAAGCCCCAGGTACCCCAATGGGGAGGGTGCAGTTTATGTGAAAGGTAGGATATGTACTGGTGTGTGTGTGTGTGACATATCCTGATAGTGAAAAAGTGTGTATATTCTTTTTCACTATTGAAATGCTGTTTGTCCCATAGGCACAGTGGCGGCTTGTATTTAGGAGTGCTGTGGGTGGTAAGGCGGGGCGGAGTAGGGGCAGGGTGGGTAGTTAAGTGGAATCAGACATGTGACGAACAGGAGTAAAGTAAGTAATTAAATAAAGCTATTTTCATTGCGCCCGCTGCAACGCCAACTCAGCGATGCAGTGAGCGCAAGGTAAATTGTTTTATTTATTTAATTACGTACTTTACTCCTGTCCATAGTATGTCTGATGTCCGAGGAGCAGCCCCTATTCACCCAGCACGCCCACCTGGATCGCCTTCAAGATTCCAAAGGCTAAAGGGACCTGCTGAGTAGGCGTTGCCAAGATGCGTGCCTCGGGACTGGCTGAGTCCCCTGGGGTGGTTGCACTGCGTGAATGTGGGCAACCTCCTGCTTCCTCAGTTCCCCATGGGAGACTCAGCTAGGTCACCCACGGTGCTCTGAGGCAAGTAGTTGTTCCCAAGCACACAGCAGATGGTCGGCTTCAATGAGCAACATTCTGGGTAAGTCCTCAATGGAGGCATCCAGTGAGAAGTGGCCAGGGGGGGACCTGCTAGCTTGGAGTAAACTGCCTCACAGGAGCCCCAGTGCGCCGGGCGCCAAGGTTCCTAGGGAGACGCTTGCCATACTGTGGGCTCTCCCAGACCAATTAATTGTTCATGTGCCTACTGTGGCCGATGTGCCCATAGTGATATTGCCTTTGTTATGGTACTGATGATGACCCTGGATGGTTTATGTAGTGCCATTCACTGCCAACTGCATTTGAAGCCCTAATGTCATACCTTTTGTTGTTTTACACCTGGCAATGATATGATAACAAGTATCCTGTTCAGGAAATGCACAATATGACCACTCATGGTGAGAGGTGGTGTTCTGCATAATGTTTCATGATGTTTTATATCATGTGCAATCTATGACTATTTACCTTTTTGAACTACCTATGATGTTATGACCATTGCCTTGGGGGCAAAGTGATTTATCACCTATGTATTATTATGACAATTGTCTAGTGGCAAAACAATTTATGTGATTCTAGTCTTTGTGTTTTATGGACAAGATATGAAATATTTGTATATAACCTTGTGTGGAGTCTCTTTTTTGGTGTATGTTGTGTGTCACTGGTGTGTGTGTGTGTGTGTGTGTTGTGCAAATGCATTACACATTTCCTCCGGGATAAGCATGACTGCTCTTGCCAAGCTACCAAGGTGGTGAGCAGGGGTTATCTTAGGCGTGTAACTCCCTTAGCATGACTAGAGTAGTGAGTTCTGCCTGCATACCCTAGTCAACCAGAAACCCCCTTTCTAACATGGAGTATTGTTTTTGATATTGTGCGGTCGACTCCACTGGTATTAGATGAACCATTATCCCACCCCACGTGGTTACTGTATAACACAGGAGCCAATTACTAAAGCCCACTCCTTGGCATTTGCATGTTTAACTGATTCTAGCATGAGGTCGGAAAAAGCGGGCAAAATTACCATCTCTCTCTCAAGGGCAATCCATCATGAATTGAGGTGGCCAATTCTTTTTAGGTAAGAGACCATCAAAGGCAAATGGCATGTTCTCCCAAAAGAGAACAGTAATGTATCTTTATATGTGTCTCTCCAATTGGAGTTTCATTTCATATAAACAATGTGAGGCTGCAGCAAACTATTGTGACTGCTGCTGCATTGTCCAGCATGTTCACAGCCCACTCTCCGTTCAGAAGCAGCATCCTCAATATCCATGCCATGCTTGACTTTAAGTCCTGCTATCTTCTTCATTTTGAATTGAGGCTTTGACTGTTTTTGCTTGCCTCCTTTTTGTATTATGTAGTCAGTAGAGTGATGTGAGTCCTTTGGTTTCACGTACTCCTCTGTACTCCCATATTACCATCCACCTCGCTACAATAATTTTTTAGATGTATGCTGAAAGGGACAGGATCAAAGTATATCAGTACCCTGATCCTTGTCAAATGCCTTAATATTATCTCAGTTATGCACATGATGGTGCTTTTCAGTGGCCTCATGTTGAGGAGATCTGCCCTGTAACTTATTCTTTTCTTTATGTTTCTTATTATCCCACTTCTTCCTAGAAGAGTCCGGTGCTTGCTTTGATTTATCCTTTAAAGAATTACTCTTATCCTTTGAGAATTACTCTTAATTTGTAGTTTTGAAGGTTCGGCTTCCAAATTATCTCTACGTATGGATGCATAGGGTTTTTCAATAATTTTATGTAACTCTTGCTCTTGTGCATGCAGAGTTAAGTTAGCGAGTTGTTGGCATACCACCAATGCTGTTGCTTTCCCTTTAATGCTACTTAATATAATGTTGGATACTGTGGCAAAATCAAGGGCAAGGGCTGCCCCGTACTCATTCTGAATTAGTTTAAGCACTTCTGGAAGAACAGATGAGGGTGTACCATGAGTATTGGTATATACTGCAGCAAAGACTGTGACCCAAGTGGCATAGTCCTCCACAGGGGGAGCCATCCCCACAACAAGCATATTGTATGATATCTGTTTTTTTCAGGGGTCCTGTATGGGTAAATACTGTTTCAAGCTGACTTATTTTTATGCAATCCAGAATGGAATCCCCTCATATCTAGTGGGAATTTTATCCATAACAGCATTGATAGTCTGAGGAAAAATGCTTGGTGTGGCCAATCGTGGTTGCGCAGCTTGAGCAGTTCTTGCAGTATTTACTGTCATTCTTTGCATGACAAACTGTGTCAACTTATATATATTCTATATTATGTTGTCTGAGCAATTCAGGTGCTGTCATATTAGCTATACTTGGATGTGGTGTGTAACCAGCTAAGACTGGCCATGTTGTTCCCTTATTGCTAATGGGACCAAGTCTAACTCCTATTAAGTATGGTAGGGCTCCCTCAAACCAGTTTCAATGTTCTTGGTATGTTAATGGAATTTCTAAAGCTTTGTAAGTTATAATTGCAGTGTAAGTGTGAAAGAATCATGTGCGGTTGTTTGCTGGTGGAAATAAAGCCCATGAATAGAATACCCCTATCCTGAATGCTTTGTGTTCCTCACCACAAATGTAACGTCACCACCTGCAAGTTTGAAATCATGTTGTAGCAGTTTCTAAGTAACTGCATGTCTGCAGTTCGCAGCTGTGTTTAATGCTGCCAGTTCAGCCATAAGACTATGAGGCCGATTCCGATCTCATTCAGATGGCCTCAGGATGGGTTCCGGAATGAGCAAATCCGATGCCAAGATCTCGTCTGCATCGACCAAATCATTTCTGAACCTGATCCTGGCTGTCCGAGTCGTTTGCAGCCAAATCGTGCCTGGCAATGAAGCTAGCTTCCGGACGAGTGAGTACGATGCACGATTCTGACAGCCATATTGATTCAGTTTTGCAGAGATGAAACAGCTGTTGGAATCAGACTTCGAGAGCTGTAGCAGTCTCCCCTGCACCCATGGCCATCCAAATCGGTCGCATGGGTCCCCCCTTTCCATGCATACACAGTGTGGTGGGCACCATGGGGTGCCTGTCACAGGGTGCACGCATTTCCCCACCCACCCCTTTTTGCAATGGAAGCCTGTGTATGCATTTGGTACACAGGCTCATATAGAGTTCAATGGGAGTTCGAGCAACCCAAGTACATCACAGTACGGATGCATCGGAATTTGTTGCATAGACTCCTGGAGCACAATTCATTTGTAAAGCTCTCCTGAACCGAGTCGTTTTGTAGGCTTTCCTAACAAGATCAGAATTGGGCCCTATCTTGTATTCAAAGAGGGTAACCCAATGGTGAGTTCCTTTGAAAGGTTCAAGCTTGAGCAACCTACAGCCAATACATAGGGTTAAATTACTCAGCTGGGGAGGATTTTTCTCTAACACCAAGGACTTCTCTTGTTAAGAAGTGAGTAAGGGGTCTTTGGGTATACCAAAGAAAACTACTTAGGCAATCCAATAAATAAGAGCTCAATCTATACCGTTGGTATTGCCATGTAGTTTGACTTGTAGCTCCCTGGTATAACTCTGAGAGGCTTATTTACAAATCCCTTGCCCCACAGGTGCATCACTTTTTGTGACGCACCAACTGCACATTTTGTTGCCCCATATTTGCAAGGACAAGAAAAGCCACCCTGCCTGGCTTTTCCTGTCCTCATAAAGACAGCCCGTATACATGCAGTACTTTGCTTAAAAGCGGTGTTTCATGAGTTTTGCTGTAGGTGTTCCCACACAACACCCATGGTACCTGACACATTCCCAGGTATACGAGAAATCATAAACCTGGGAATGTGTCTGAATGCTATGCATCTCCAGGGGTACGCCGCCCCAGAGGAGGCGTTAGAAGGCACAACAAGGAGAAATGTTTTCATTTCTCTTTGTTTTTTTTCCTCTTTCTATGTGTGCTGCATTCTGCAGGACACAAAACAAGGGAAGGTGTCCCTTCCTGCACATAAACAATCATTAAAAAAAATCTGTTTTGCAAATACTATGTGTGGTGCATTAAACTGCACAAATAGAAGTTTCAAAACGCCATTTCAGATTGTTTATGTGCAGGAAGGGACACTTTTCTGCACATAAACAATCATTTCCCTCACTGCAGGCACCCTTGCACTATGGTGCAAGGGTGCTTGCATCAGCACATGGCAGCTAATTGTGCACCAACAATGGGGAGAGCAAAGGGATCCATCATATTGCAGTTGATATGACGCATCCCTGTGCTTTGGAATTAACACAGCGTGGCGCAGCCAAATGGCTTGCGGCACCGTGCTGCGTTAATTCTTTGTAAACAAGTCCCTGAGTCTGTTGGACAACATAAACCTCAGAAATGTGGCAGACGGATTCCATGTACACCCTCAAGATAAGTTGGCCCATATCCCTGCTAGCCCACAGTGCACCATTTGCACCCCTAACCTTGCGGGGCAACAAATATGTATGCAACCTCAGAAAATGAAAACTATGATCCCTCAAGGAATTAGTGGTAACAGATCTAGAACCCTTTTGTTTGGCTCTCATGAATACAGAAAGAAATACTCAGCAAGGCATTTCAACATTTATTTAAGCATTGCGATTCTTGTATAAAATATGTGTGCTGCAATAATCAATAGAATGAAAGATAAGTGTGATTAGCATTACAAGAATAGTGAAAAAGATTAGCATTTCCACCATTGAGCAAAGACAGTGAATATAGGCGGCCATATAAGTACTGTGTATAGTGTACTCCTAACAAGTGCTTCCTAACCTAGTCTTGGCCTATGGAGGGTGATCTGCCACATCCCTGTCAGGATGGTCTAACTCCCCATTACCTGCGGATAAATGTCATTGTGCTGTCCCTCTTGATGTAGAGCTAGACATCCCTCCAGTTGGTAATCAGGAATCATCTGAACTGTGATTCAGGCATGCAGTGACCTTCCAGTGTCAGCTGAATGCACCTCTTCCCCTACAGGGAAGTGGCCCTGTGTGTATATATAATAAAGAACAACCATGTGGCCATGTCACAACCCCTTGTCAGGCTGCAAATGTTTTTTCTAGTTGGATAGCATTGTTGGCTACCAAACAATAACCATTTGCTTAGTGAACATTATCCCTTGTACTAAATGTACAAAGTGTTGTGATATTGTGCCTACGAAGTAGAAATTTAAGAATTATTAATTCACAGAATGTTATCCTGCATTGTCACAAATGAAAATGAATGTCAAAAGTCATCATGTGTAAAAGAGAAGCAACTTAAGAAACATGAGCATGTGAATGGTGGTGTTTCTTACCGGGTCTATCCTGGCCACGTGACAGGTAAAGAAGAGGACAAAATTGATGATGAAAAGGCAAGGTCAAATTCCTCCTAAACTTGTAGCCAAGGTATATATGCTTCTTTTCCTGTTTCCTCTGCTTCTGTTTGCTGAGACAAACCTGTGTTAGCCAAGATGGCACCAACAAAGCACATGATTAATTCGTTTTTTAAACAGACCAATGATGATTGTAGATCTGCTATGAATAGTAATAAACCAGGTCTCAAACACCCCAGGACCATAAGGGAAATGCTGACACACATCAGTGGAGTTTGATCAGTATCTCAACATGAGAACTATGCTACCACAGAATGCTTATCCTGGCAGACAAGGAAAAACAATCATATTTTAATTTACTCCTTATTTGTGTTAAATGAGTTTATCATACCTGTTAAACATTTTTTTTTGCCAAACATCAACCGAATCCTGCATTATTTCGCAGAACTATAGGGCAAGCATTATATTTTCACACCCACCGTTGTGTCCTGTGTTCCATAACCCAAGTACTCCTTTGAACAGATCTTCACAGAAAAATCTGTAGATCACATTCACACTTTATAACTAAATGTATTAAAATAATAGAAGATTAAATAACTGATTGAAAGTTAAATCATGATACCCTAAATATTAAAGAAACATGTTAAGAATGAGTTACAAGCAAAACAAAAGAAGGTATCATAGAAGGATAACCAGCATTACTTTTAATGCAGTAGGAAAGTGGATTTGTTTTGCCCCTCATTTTACCAATATTTTTCCCAAATTCCTGCTATTGTCCAGTGCTTCTTGGGGCCTGAAGTAGAAATCTGTAGGCCACCTGAATTGCTCTCTAATATAATACATTGTTGACAGTCTTCCTGTTGCTGTCCTATGCAATTGTGGTCAATGTAGGGTTCACAAGCAGTACTTGAAGTAGGATAACAATTTAGGGATCTCTAAATAGTATGTGGCCAAATAATTAGAACTAGAAATCTTTTCCAAGAGCATGGCCTTTGTAGTTAAAGCTTTGGTTTAAAACATGTAAATTAAAATCATGTTCTTCCCACAGCATGCCTCTTATTGGGATGCCTCTGCATGTTTTCTGTTATTGATCCTGGCATGTAGCACATGAATGGATAAATGCCTAAAATAAGTCAGATCGATTCAGTAAGAAGTTGAGGTATTTGTTGAGAAGGGTGAGATCCCCACTTAGGCAACAAACACAATCATTGTCAGGATGATTCACAAAAGTCACTAAATTAACCTGTGCATAAACATCTGGTAGCTTGGCACGAAGCAGTCAGGTTTTTTTCATTTATTTGTATTTATTTTGTGTTCTTATATAGCGCCGGAATCGACCCCAAGAGGTATCTCCACGCTTTTAAGGTCTTCCAAGATGCCAGATCCGTATCATAGTCATAAAAAGCCCTAGATCTTACACAACCGGAAACAAATAGGTTCTCAAGGATTTCTGAAAGGCATGTAGATTAGTAGTTTGTCTTAAAGTAAGCGGCAGAGTGTTCCAGAGAGTGGGGTCCTTATAAGACAATGCACGGCCCCCTTGTTTTGCCTTCTTAATCCGCGGAATCTGCTGCAATAATAAGTTGCAAGATCGTAAAGAACGGGTGGGGATATATGGCTGAAATAATTCAGCCAGATATTTAGTGCCAGATCCATAAAGGCATCTGTGAATTACACAACACACTTTAAACTCAGTTCTCTGGCGGATAGGCAGCCAGTGGAGCTTATGCAAAAGAGGTTGTGACGGGGACCTAGGAGGAGCGTCAAGGACTAATCTGGCCGCAGTATTCTGGACTACCTGCAAACGGCTCAGTTGCGCCTTGTTGGCTGAAAGGAGCAGTCCATTGCAGTAGTCCAATCTACTGACGACCAATGTCGGAACCTGTGTTTTCCTATAGCAATATTCTAGGAACGGGAACACACGCCTCAGGAGCCCAATGGTCCTGAAAGAGGTTCCCGCCACCAGACTCGCGTGTTCCTTTAGTAATAACACCTGGTAAAGCCGCACCCCCAGATTTTTCACTATCTGCTTAGGGCAGGGAGCAGCTCCTAAATCCGTGGGCCACCACTCAGGCGACCATAGTAGGGGGGCTTCTCCAAAAAGCACGACCTCCTTCTTGCTCACATTGCATTGTAAGCAATTGGAGGTCATCCAGTCAGATACTGCTCTCATACCGGTGGCAAATGCATGTTTAATTGCCGGTGTCGTGGTATGGAAGGGGAACAGAAGCTGAGTATCGTCAGCATACGATACTGGGGTGAACCCATATTCTCTCACAATATCCTCCAAGGGGGCCACATACACATTAATAAGTGTAGGGCTTAGGCATGAGCCCTAAGGGACCCCCTTAGTGAGCTCCCTAAAGATCGAATAATGGGAGCCCAACATGACGGTTTGTGATCGACCTGAAAGAAAGCTTTTAAGCCAGGCCAGAGCCAAGCCTCCTATTCCCACCTTCTGCAGACGACCGAGAAGAATATCATGTGAAACTGTATCGAAGGCAGCGGATAAATCCAACAGCACCAAGATCATGGAGCCTCCTCTATCCTGTGACATCCTGATGGTATTGGTCACGGAGAGGAGGGCTGACTCAGTGCTGTGGTTAGGTCTGAACCCAGATTGAGAATGGTCCAGACCACCCGCTTAGTGTGTAAAGTATGTATTCATTATACAAACAGTAATAAAGTGAAAACACAACACAAGAAAAATCCCACACCAATTTAGAAAAATAGAGTAAATGTTAATGAATAAATGACTTGAGAATGACAAACATTTATGGTCATCTGGCTGTACTTGACCGGGGGAAAGTCACAATTTCAGATCAACCGCGATATAGTGTGGGTAAGATACAGGGACCAGGTTGTCATACTGAAAAAACTACCTTCTCCAAGTCCTGTGCGAAGAGTTCCTTGCACATTGGAGAAGGCTGTGAGGAGCAGGGAAAATGTAATGAGCTGTCATCACTGTAGTGCAGACAGCAGACTGGGTGATGTGGGCTGCCATCGCTGTAACATGAAGAGCTGGTTAGCATTGTAGAAAGTCAATGCTGGTGCTTAGGGTTGGAGGTCACTACAGCCTGTCATTCCTGTAACAGAAAGTGCAAATCTTGCTGGTGGTCCCTGTAGTTCAAAGAACAGGTCTTCACCAGACCTTTGAGTTGCTGATCATTATTAGCAGTGGAGTCTTGGTGCGAAGGTGTCCTTTCACCATCACAAAGGTCCCAAACTTCAGGATTGCACCTTTTCTTTTGGGTGGAGCTCAGACTGGTGCCAACTAAGGGTCCCAGGCCAGGGGGCACCTCTTTGGCATCAGGAACACACTGCAGCACAAGCCAGAAAGGCTCATTCATATCCAGTTTCAATTCCAAGCTCGTCCAGTTGCAGCAGGTCAACTGAGCAGTAGCAGGCAGGCCTCTGGAGCTTTCTATGTCCCAGTAGCTCAAACATGACCCTTAAAGGCACTCACTTTAGCCTGGGCTGAAGGTAAGCAGGTCCACTGTTCCTTCGTTCCTTCTTAGACAGTAGATAAATTCTGGCAGCAGGGCAGTCCTTCATGTGTATTGTCCACAGAACCAGGAATGTCCCAAAGAGTGGCTCTAGAGGTCCAATACTTATACCTGCTGCCAGCATTTGATGTGGGGGATTTCCCTTTACTTCCCCCATCTCTTGTCTGTAGAGTTCTTCCCATTCTCTGGTCAACGCTTCAAAACGTCAGGCCCGAGAAAAGACAGGGTAGTACTGATGACATATTTATTTGTGTGGATGTGTGGCAAAGTCCTTTCACATGCACGTGGGGTTGGATGCAGCTCCACCCAATCATCCTGCTGTCATGGCCAATCCTGTTCACCCTAACCAGAATTTAAGGTGCTTTGTGCAGAGGGCCTACCTGGGTTCCGGTATCTGGCATATGCTCCACCGCAGCCGACCTGAACTTGTGACTTTGTCCTAGTCTTTGTGGTTTTAGGCTCTATTTTTAAATAAAAGGTTTACATTGCACATCTCTGGTCCTACTGATTGGATATGTGTCATTTTAATGTCAAAACATTTAATATATTTAACTCTCTTTTGCAAAATTGTTAAGGGATTATTCTTGTGCTGTGTTTTCATTTTATTATTGTTTGAAGTACTGCATAAGTAATTTGCACCTTGCCTCTAAGTTTAGCCTGACTTCTTTGCGGCAAGCTAAGCACTGGTTAATTTGGGACTTTCTTGTATTTCACCCTGAAATAGATTGCAGTTGCTGATTGTGTAGTTTTGCCTCCCTCAACCAGTAACCCAATTTCAGCAGCCAATTTTGTTTGCGTGACAGATTGATCACTATCATCCACAGTGACAGCAAATGGTTTACATATGCCCACACACACACACATGTTTAATGGTCTTGTGCACTGACCAATCATTTTGGTTGAATAACATTATGTTGTTTGGTGAATAATCATACATCATTGATGATACACATACTACTGAGGTGTTCTTGAATGAAGCACTTCTCAGTAATTGCAATTTATTAACCATGCACTGAGCAAAAACCTCAATAAATATATCAAATAGCAATGATAACACTGGACAGTCCTATTGGCATCAACATGGTGAGTTAGGAGAAGAAACTCTTACCCAACAGTAACTCCTAGTTCACCAGGTCAAAATAATTTTTCAAATCTATCATAATTACTAGTTCAGGGAGCTGCAGCACTCCTAGCACAATGTACCACATCTAATAAGAAATGTGTGTTTGCCAATAATGTGTGACTCATTAAGGGTCATCAGGAGCGAAGACTTTGTGGACATGACAGAGGTCCAGAGGCCAATGTCTTCATATTCTTCTATAATATGTACAGTAAAACAAATGGACTACATTGGTAACAATTTTATTTATCCATTTTAGGAGTTATGAAGAAGCCCACAGTCCATCAGAAGAAAGAGGATAGTTTGTCCCTTAGATTATCTCTACTGATTCTCATTCACAAACAGATGACGTTACTCAGTCTGCTTTGTCCTGTGCATATGTTAGATGGAAGTAAGAGTTTTGCATTTCTTTCTACTTATTGGCCCAGATAAACCCTCTTGATCCGATGGAGTCAGTCAACACAAAATCTGACAAGGGAATTTACATACTTCTTCTTTGATGAGCTAGGTTTCACTGCTTATTCTTTTTTTGGGGGTCAAGTAATATCCTGCAATAATCCAAATATAGCTATTTTATGAGACTGCCACATGAAACTGCCATGCATTATTCCTTTTCTCATTTACTATTCCTACAGTCGCATTTCCCTTGCTTGTTGTCTATGAGAGTTAGACAACAGAGCTATTTGAATGAAGTTGTGACACTTTTACTTATGACTCCAACTTCCTCATCTTGATTGCATTTTCCCATTCTCATCGTAACTTTTGGCAGTGTTTCTTATCCTGTGGTCAGAGAACCCCTGCGGGTCCATGACACCTTCGCAAGGGTCTGCAGACTGCTTCTAAAATGAACTAATATTAACAGAGTATTAAAGTGTATGTAAACAAAGAAGCAAAATGTAAAATTGAAAATTTTAAAATGTCCTGTAAATGTGAAGAAATTTTAAATTGCAGATGAAAAATTAAGTCGGTATTCTCAGATTGATTTGCGGGAGCAGTGAAAATGCATCAAAAACGTTTTATTTTTGTATATATTTGTTTGTGAATTATATAAAGTATTTCATCATATGTGTATTAGTTTTATGGGTGCTTGTTTTCATATTTTTGTGTATAGGTTTGCAGTGCAAACATCAACATTTTCTAGGCCTCTGTCCCTGATTCCAAAAATGACTCAGTGGGGATCTCCAGACTCAACAATAATCAGTGGGGGTTCTAGTATCTCAAAAAAAGTCAAAACAATAGGAACTACCTGCTTAAGGTATTGACAACCCCTGGGCCATAGCCTAAATGGTGCTTTATAACATTTTGCTCTTTGCGGTCTCTATGCTAAGCTCCAAACATTCTGCTCTATTGGCTGTTCACCATGTTCAAGTCTAGAGCTACTCCAAAGTGTAGGTTTAGATTTCCCCATACCCTAAAACCAGAGGATGGAGCCACATTTCTGAGCTTAAAATTACTACTTGTAACTTTTCACATGAAGGTGGAGGTCTCAAAACACAAGTTTAGAGATCTTCTTATGATAAAGATTTTGGTGTATAACCCTGTCTACAAATTTTTTTTAGATAGGAATTTGCATCAAAACCCATGAATGGTTAAATGGTAAAGCCCATGTACCACACATGAAATGACCCTTTAATGCAAAATTAAACAAAGCAAAGCAATACTATGGGAAACTATCAGACGCAAATTCTGCTTTGTGTTAAATGGTAAATTCTGGCCCAACGCTTTGTGTAGGGTTTGCGTTATAAAAGTAACACAAACTCAGACAAAAGTTTTAGTAAATCTGACCAGGAGTATCATCAATTAGTCTACTGCCTACCCACACTTACATAAGCTGCCCTAGATTCAGGATGTATAAATGGAATATTTATATGCTGCTCTTGCTCTTCTGAAATCTTTTGATCTGTGACCATGATAGCACTGGGAGCATGTTGCATAAAATGATTGTTGATGATGGTATATTCTACATATGAATCCAATGGTTGAAGTGAGGGTATCCTGTTTTATGAGTGGTATAGTTGTTTTAATTCAATGTGAAAAGGTTTGTATAATATACAGCTCTCCATGTTCTAGTCTTAAAGATTCTTGGTGGCATCTACTCACCATGATCACTAACAACGTTAAGGCTCCCTGTCAGATCCACACATGAATTCATTACTGGAAGCCCTAAAACCTTTACAGGTTTTTAGAACTCCCTTTGACGGGGGCGTGGCTTACGTGCCGAAGGCTGATGGCGGACCCGGCGTGAGCTCCGTACCGACACAGGGCTTCGTTGAATTCACTGAGCCTCCTGTATCGGCTGTGGAACCTGCGCAGCATTGAAAACCACGTCTCAAGATGTGGTGCATATAAGGAACGCTTCATTTGCAGATTTTAAGCTGTTTATCTGCAACTTTGAACTAAGGGTGATTCTTGACTCGTATGGATCGCGGGCGGCCGCCATTTTGTGCCGCTGAGCCCGCGTCCCCTTCATCAGCCCCTGCAATCTGCCGGTATGTTTTTTTCTTTTTAAAATTGCTGCGCTGCCCCAAACCGTTCTCTTCTTTATTTAATAATGGCTTAAGTCGCAGTGTACAATACTCTCTTTGACCAGCTAACGATGTATGCTTGTTCTTCTGAATTGAGCAGCCGCCATTTTAGGTTGTTACACCGGAGCCCTTCCCTCATTTGCTGGTCAGCTCGAATTGTTTTACTTGAATTGCTTTATCTTTGAAGTACCACATCCCTTATTAATGGTCCTTCATTGGATGCAGGAGCTTTGTGTGGGTTTTTTTTTTTTCCGTTTGTGAAACCTGCTGATTTTTGCCTCTTTTGTGGAGACTTCAACATCGCCTCACTGCAAATGTTACTCGCTGTTTACTCCATCAAATATCAGCTTCATGCCACAGTGTACCTTTCCTATCTGCACGCTAGTCTTTGATATAGCGTTGGAATATTGGTTATGTATATAAATCGCTATGGTCTATCAAGAGGATTGTTTTACTTGATACTCATGTGAGGTCCTGTGGTTTATCAGAACTACTAAATTTTTTTTGCTGTTGCTACTTTTCCTCTCTGTGGTGCACTGCTCCTTTCTGTTGATTCGTGGAGGAATTTTCTCAATCTTGGCATCACATCCTTACTGCAGTACATTCTTTTCTGTACATTTTCAACATGGCGCATGATACACATAATGCGAAAGCATCTGTATCTGGGACAAAACAAAAGAGCCTTAAAAATGATCCACCGTCTCCTATTCTTTCATCCCAAAATCCAGTCCTAGACTCCATTTTGGATGAAGTCTGTGGCCTCCAGCCATTTATGTCTGCGACCAATGAAAAACTAAGTCAAATTGAGGAACGATGGGTCGTTATGGAAGGTAAAGTTTCGGACTTAGAACAACGTGTTAGTGACATACAGGATATCTCTTTAAAAATTCCTCTATTGGAACAAGAAGTTCATACCCTAAAACCTCACACTGAGGACCTTGAAAATCGTAACCGTAGAAATAACCTACGCCTTTATGGTCTTCCAGAAAATATTGAAGGGTCAGATATGGTCTCATTTTTACAGGAATTCCTGCCTGACCTATTGGAGCTTCAACCTACGACGAATCCTCTCAACATACAAAGAGCTCAACGCTTAGGTCGTCTCAACCCTAATGGTACTAGACCATGAGGCATTATTATGCTCTTTCTTGAATTTACAGAGTTGATGCATGTGCTGAAGGCCGCTAAGCTTAAACCTTGTCTCATATGGTCTGGACATAATCTCTTTATATCCCAAGACGTCTCAAATGCCACTAATACACGCCATAAAGAATTATTGGCTCTCCGTCCTCAAATGAGGCAGCTTCATATCCAGTATGGAATTCTATATCCTTGTCTCTGCAAGATTACCTACAGCGGTGGCACACACTCCTTTGATGACCTGAAGAAACGTAGTCTATATCTGCAAACTCTTTCTCCCACAGGAATGGATACTAATATTTGACTTTTTTCCTTTTCTAGGACCATCTCTTTCTTCCTTCTTCATATGTCTGTTCCATAACCTTTTACTTTGATGTTTTCCTCTCACTCTATAAGTTTTTTTTTTCTTTTTTCTCCCTTTCCACTGATTGTTGAGATCGGTGTTCCTTTGGCATCACTATGCTCCCGTTGCTCAGATATCTCTTTTCTTTACAGACCTGGCTGTTTTGCCTTGGTCTGTTCACTTACTTCTTCTTTCTCTTTTTTTCTTTGTTTTCTCTTCTTTCCTGTCCTTCTTTTATCACTTTCTTCCCTTCTGTCTTGCATACACTATTTGTTTTTTACCTAAAAAGGTGTGTATCTTTATTACTGGTCTTTCTCCAAGTCTGTTTTTCCTTGTTTTGCAATTGTATTTCTATTTCGCTTATCCCTGAATTTCATGGGTGTTATGTTCTTCTTTGTATCATTTTTTATATATTCTCTACTTATGTGGTTTGTTTTTTCTTTCAGATGTCCTCCTGAAGTGGTTCTCATCCTTTTAGAATAGATTTGGTAAAGTGCCGGCATACAAGGTAGCTGATAAGAAAGCTAGAACAACGATTAAAATGAATAATCAAAGATTTAGATCAACGTAATTACGATCAGCCAGAAGAAATTCTAGATCAATTTACTAATTACTATCGAAATTTATATACGCCAGATAACGCTCCTACCAAGGCTAAAATATTTCAGTATCTTAATAAACATATGCCCACACAAAGAGATATTGAAGCCGTTAAGCAAATCAGCTCTAAAATAACATTAACTGAAATAGAAAAGGCAACCTCAGCCTTACCTTTGGGAAAAGCTGCTGGAGAGGATTGCCTACCCATGGAACTGTATAAAATTTGTTCACAGGAACTATTTCCACTCTTAGAGTCAGTAATTGATTCCATAGCGGAGTCAAGAAAGGCTCCCACATCTTGGAAAATAGCCAAAATTGTTTCCCCGGAGGAATGTGGCTCCTATCTATCGATTTCTTTGATTAATTCTGACGCAAAAATGTTTGCAAAAATCTTGGCCAATCGCTTAGCCCCTATTATGCCGGATCTAGTGAATATTCAGCAGCATGGGTTCGTGATTGGGAGAGACACTACCGCCCATGTCAAAATGGCAATTACAGCATTCGACGTAGCCTCAACTACTCTCACCCCACTCGGAATGGTCATGTTAGATGCAGAAAAGGCTTTTGACCGAGTGGGGTGGGAGTACTTGTGGGAGGTTTTGAAGAAGATCGGTATCCAGGGTCAAAATATAGACTGGGTACGTTCGCTGTATGACAATCCAATGGCCAAGATCAGTTATGGGGGAACTGAGTTGGCAAACTTTTTGATAGAGAGGGGACAAGGCAAGGCTGCCCACTGTCGCCTCTGCTCTTTGCTTTATCTTTGGAGCCATTTTTAAATGCACTGTCCGCTCAAGATAACATCATTCCAACACAACATGGCGGGAAGAGCTTAAAAATAACCGCCTTTGCAGATGACATAGCGGTATTTACTACGGACTTAGTTAGAGCCATTCCAGAAATAATAAAAGAAGCTGTTAATTTCGGAGATGTGTCAGGATACAAATTAAATGTAAGCAAGACGCAGGTTATTGCCAATTATAAACCTTTGGAACCGATTCCGGGTCTATGCCAAAGTGCGACTTATTTAGGAATTCAGCTGGCAGCTAACATCGATAAGGTAAATACAATGAATTATGACTCATTGCTAAAGGAAATAACTTTAACTTTAAATAAATGGCACAAGATACCGCTTAGTTTAGTGGGACGCATACATTTTAGTAAAAATGAAGATTCTTCCCAAATTTTTATATTTAATTAGATCCATCCCTCTACAACTTAATAAACTTTTTTTTTTTTAATTGGAAGGTATTTGTAGTAGCTTTGTGTGGGGCTACAAAAAAGCGCGCAGATCTATGAAACTTTTGGAATTATCAAATGAAAAGGGAGGCTAAACGTTCCCTGATTTAAGGCTATATTTTTTTGCTACCTTTTTCCGTCGCATAAGAAGTTTGTTGAAAAATGAGAGCTCATTATTTTACCATCAGTATATGTTGGGACCTGACTGCAATCAATTTTTATTTCGTGTACACAACCCAAATTACTTTAAAATAGTAAAATTCAAGACAGCTAGTCACATTAAGAAAATTTGGGACCAAATTATGACTATAGATAAGATCTCTTTTTATAATGCTGAGCTTAGAATATGGGGCAACCCAGGACTACCTGGTATTTTTTCAGATGGTACAGGGAATCTTTGGGCCAGGCATGGCGTTAGCACTTTGGGGAATTTTTATGGCCCAAATGGCTTTCTAGATTTCGATACACTAAAACTTCTATTCGAATTAAATGATGATATGTATTTTAAATACATTCAAAAACGAGACTTTTTACTTCGTAAGATGAAGATTGTAGAAGTGTCTCACTCAGGTACATTAGCATGTTTATATTCAGATAAAATAAAATCACTCATAAGCTTGGGCTATGGATATCTGAGCTCAGGTAAAATAGATGATAGTGGGAAAATAGCAGCCAAATGGTCGTCTAGACTGGGAATAAATATCAACCCCATACAGATATCATCTTCACTACGCCAAATAAACCAGGTAGTCCAATCTTCCAATCTGAGGTTGCAGCTATATAGAACAATTACTCAGCTGTACTATACTCCTCAAAGAATATCAAGCTGGACACTAGGAAATCAATTAAATGATCGAACAAAATGTCCGAAATGTAATATGGTAGCAGCAGGCATTGAACACATGCTTTTCTTGTGCCCGGAGCTAACTCCATTCTGGAAGGGGATAACAGATGTTTTAACTAGGAAACAAATTATCACTCCATCACTTTCGGCACATTTGATCTTTTTAGACATTCAAGATGTGCATAGCCAGTATAAAGATTTAATAATTATAGTATATGCCTGTGCTAGGCTAGTCATAGCTTGATCCTGGATATCAAGGGATCCTCCGAAAGTAATTGAATGGTGGATTTTGATAAACGAAATAAATGTAATGGAACCTTCGCAATCAAGAGGGCCCAAGGCTTTGATAAGGAAGGAAAAATTTGGGGTACTTTTTTTGAACTGTGAAATTCAAGATACAAATGTTAGAAGAGACCAGTTTAAATTTATGTTCGTATCTTCTAAAGTATTCTTTTGAAACTGCAAAAGGTTGTCCTCTGTCTCAGTCATTATTTGTTAGTCTACATTTGTTTTTCTTGTCTGTATTTGTTATATTATGTAAATTTAGTGAAGATGTTCTTCTTGCAATAATAAAAATATTATTAAAAAAATGAAGTGTTTCTCATCCTTTCATCCCTCCTTCCCTCTATTATGTGTAAATTTGTTAGGTGGAATGATCATGGTCTCGGGAATCCGGTTAAACATCAAAAGGTATTGTCTCATTCATCCAAACTTGACTCTCAAATTGTTTTTCTTCAAGAAACACATTGTAGTGAAGCTGAATCTCTCAAGTTGAAGAGACAATGGGTTGGTCAAGTTGTTTACTCTTCTACGTCCAACAAAAAAGGGGGTGTTGCCATATTGTTTCATAAATCCCTATCTGTACAAACTATATCCACTCAAAATGATGAAGAAGGTTGATGGGTAATGGCAAAGATTGTGGTACAGAACAAAACTTTAACATTATTAAATATTTATGACCGGTTAAACCTGATCCTAAATTTTGGAACAATGTTAAAATTTTACTTTCCTCAGTCGACTGTCCCATTATTATTGTTGCTGGTGACTTTAATCAGTGGTTGGACGCCTTTTCTGATAGATTGTCAAAATGTAAATTTAACCCAGATAAAATGCACAAAGCCTTTCAATCTGCCATTGCCTCTCGGCCAATGTATGATGTTTGGAAGACGTGTAATCCTGGTTTGCTTGAATACACTTTTTATTCTAATGTACATCACACTAGATCTAGAATTGATTATATTTTGGTTAGTAAATCCATGTTGCCGTCTATTCAAGATTCTGCTATTGGTTCCATTTTTATCTCTGACCATGCTCCAGTTCATGCTACATTAGACCTTTCTTTTACTTCTTCTCAATTTAGTTGTTGGAAACTTAACAATTTTTTATTATCTGTCTCTGTTTTTGTTAAAGAGGCTACCACTTTTATTAATGAATTTTTTAGTTTTAATAACCCTACTGACACTTCTGTTCCTAACAATTGGGATGCCTTAAAGGCCTCTTTTTGTGCATTTACCATCTCATATGTTTCGAACAAAAAGGAAAGTCACAAGGAAAAAATTTGAGGATCAACTGCGCCAACTCAAAGACTTCGAACATATTTATTTTACCTCTAGATCGTCAACTGCCCTTCATCAGTTGAGTAAAGCTAAATCATAACTCAATAAATTGGCAAAAACTTCTGCATGTAATATTTTACTTAAAATTAAATCTAAATACCATGGAGACCAAAATAAAGCAGGTAGAATGTTAGCTAATTATCTGAAAATTAAATTGGAACGTAAAACAATTGGTCCTATCATGAATGAATGCTCTAATAAACTGGTTTCATCGGATGAAGATATTGTTGACGTTTTTCATAATTATTATCAATCTCTTTACTCTGATGATACATTTCCCTCAAAATATTAATTTAGACACTTATTTTTCTGGCCTCCCATCTCCACCTTCTTTACCCGATGAATTTGATGCTTTAGAGAAAGATATCTCATCTCAAGAGATAATAAACGCTATAAAATCACTAAAAAAGTCAAAGGCTCAAGGACAAGATGGTCTTACCGTTGAATTTTATACCACTTTTACTCCCATTTTTGTCCCAAAGCTCTTGTCACTTTTTAACTCTTTTATTGCTGATGCGAAGGCGTCGGGGTCCTTTATGGATGCACTGATCATTATAATTCCTAAACCTGACAAAGATCACTCTTACTGCAAGAACTATCATCCTATATCTTTAATAAATTATGATTGCAAAATGTTTGCTAAAATTCTTGCAACCCGACTTAAAACTATAATTCCTCTATTAATTAAAACTGATCAAGTCGGGTTTGTTAAGGGTAGATTCGCATCTGAAAATTCACGAATGTTTGATAGTATTATCTCTTATGCCCAAAAATATAAATATCCCCTTGCAGCCCTGTCTCTGGATGCTGAAAAGGAATTTGACCGTATCAATTCAATTGGCAATTCAATTGGCAATTGCAACCCCCGCGCCGCACGGCCACCAGCTGCTGCGTGTGCCCCTTAGCCTTGTCCCTGCCGCGCTGCCTGCCTCGCCGCCGGCTGACTCTGTTGTCGTTTGTTTTGTTTTTGTTTTGTTCGCCATTTGTGCTTGTTAAACTGTATTGCTTGCCCGTGTTAGCGTTTTCTGTTTTTGTTTTGTTCGCCATTTGTGCTTGTTAAACTGTATTTTGCCTGTTTATTTTTCAGCTTGTGTCCTTCCTGTTTGCCCGCCTACCTCGCCGCCCTCCGTCTTCCCTCCCCGCTCCCCGCTTCCCGCCACCACCGCAGACCCCGCCCCTTTTTCCTTCTGTTCCCTCCCCGCTCCCGCCTCCCAGCTGCTCCGCCCACCCGCGCACTTCGCCTTTATATGCAAACCGATCGACACAGGTAAGTGTGACCCACTTGTGGGACAGCCCCGCGCCGCACGGCCACCAGCTGCTGCGTGTGCCCCTTAGCCTTGTCCCTGCCGCGCTGCCTGCCTCGCCGCCGGCTGACTCTGTTGTCGTTTGTTTTGTTTTTGTTTTGTTCGCCATTTGTGCTTGTTAAACTGTATTTCTTGCCCGTGTTAGCGTTTTTTGTTTTTGTTTTGTTCGCCATTTGTGCTTGTTAAACTGTATTTTGCCTGTTTATTTTTCAGCTTGTGTCCTTCCTGTTTGCCCGCCTACCTCGCCGCCCTCCGTCTTCCCTCCCCGCTCCCCGCTTCCCGCCACCACCGCAGACCCCGCCCCTTTTTCCTTCTGTTCCCTCCCCGCTCCCGCCTCCCAGCTGCTCCGCCCACCCGCGCACTTGGCCTTTATATGGCGACCGTGCGACACAGGTAAGTGTGACCCACTTGTGGGACACCCCCGCGCCGCACGGCCACCAGCTGCTGCGTGTGCCCCATAGCCTTCTCCCTGCCGCGCTGCCTGCCTCGCCGCCGGCTGACTCTGTTGTCGTTTGTTTTGTTTTTGTTTTGTTCGCCATTTGTGCTTGTTAAACTGTATTTCTTGCCCATGTTAGCGTTTTTTGTTTTTGTTTTGTTCGCCATTTGTGCTTGTTAAACTGTATTTTGCCTGTTTATTTTTCAGCTTGTGTCCTTCCTGTTTGCCCGCCTACCTCGCCGCCCTCCGTCTTCCCTCCCCGCTCCCCGCTTCCCGCCACCACCGCAGACCCCGCCCCTTTTTCCTTCTGTTCCCTCCCCGCTCCCGCCTCCCAGCTGCTCCGCCCACCCGCGCACTTCGCCTTTATATGGCGACCGTGCGAACGTGCAGCGGTCACGCGCAGCAGGCGCGCCGATTGTGCGCCGAAGGCGTGCCAAAGGTAAGCCCGTCTGCGCCCGTCCGCGACCGGACCGCGCCCAGTGCCAGGACCCCTGGCCCACGAGGACCCCGACCGACCCGCCTGACGTACTCCGCCGCCACCCTCATCGCTCTCAACTCCGGCCGACTCCCAGAATGCCATCAAGCCACACCACGACGCACCCACGGACCTTTCAGCTGCCACGCCTGCAAATTCACCTGCATCCGGACCTGCCTCACACCAGCACCCGCCAAGTCGAACACCAGCAGCACCCACCTCAAGTGCATCCTGCTCAACACCCGCTCCGTCCACAGACACGCCATCGAACTCTGGAACCTCCTAGACGCCACAGCCCCGGACGTTGCCTTCCTCACGGAGACCTGGATGAACGCCTCATCAGCTCCCGACATCGCCATCGCTATCCCAGAGGGCTACAAGATCGTCCGGAGGGACAGCAAAGCCAACCAGATGGGAGGAGGCATCGCCATCATCCACAAGAACACCATCCGTCTCACGACCAGCACCGACAACACCCTGACCACCGCCGAACACCTGCATTTCCAGATCCACACAAACCCGAACACCACCCTCAGAGGCACCCTGATCTACCGACCCCCTGGACCACGCACACAATTCAGCGAGGACATCGCCGACTTCGTCAGCCCGCATGCCCTCCCCTCCGCTGACTACATCCTCCTGGGGGACCTCAACTTCCACCTGGAGAACAACAACGACCGCAACACCACCACCCTGCTGGACAACCTCGCCAACCTGGGACTCAAGCAACTGGTGTCCACCCCCACCCACCTCGCCGGACACACACTCGACGCAGTCTTCTCTTCCAGCACAGACATCGACTTTAGCCACGCCACAGAGCTTCAATGGACGGACCACAGCTGCGTCCACTTCACCTTCAAGAGAACGACGACCCACCACCACCAGCAACAGGCCGCCCGCAGAAGCTGGAACAAGATCACAGCAGACCAGCTCGCCACCTCCCTGAGCCAGCACCCTCCTGCCAGCTCAGCGAACCCCAGCCAGGCCGCCGACAACCTCACGAAGTGGATCAGCATCTGCGCGGACGAGCTCGCCCCGCTGAGGACCCCGCCCAGCAGACCCGGAAGCAAGAAAGCCCCGTGGTTCACCGACGAACTCAAGAGCTCCAAGAAGAACTGCCGAGCCCTCGAGAAAGTCTGGAGAAGGGAACCTACACCGGACAACAGGACCTCCTTCAAGCTTGCCACCCGGAAGCACCACCAGCTGATCCGCGCCGCCAAGAAAACAGCATTCAAGGAACGGTTGGACAACAACGCACACAACTGCAAGGAACTCTTCAACATCGTGAAAGAGCTTTCCAACCCCAGCGCAGGAAACTACGACATCACCCCATCGCAAGACCTCTGCAACTCCCTCGCTTCATACTTCCACAACAAGATCGCGGACATACACAACAGCTTCAACAACCAACCAACGCACACCATGACTGAACAATCACCCCCCACCACCACCCTCCACGCCTGGACCCCGATCAGCACCGAAGACACCATCCGCACGATGAACTCCATCCACTCCGGATCACCGACCGACCCCTGCCCTCACCACGTCTTCAACAAGGCCGACGCTGTCATCGCACCCCACCTGCGAGACATCATCAACACATCATTCAACACCGCCACCTTCCCTGAGAGCTGGAAACACGCCGAACTCAGCGCCCTACTCAAGAAACCAACAGCGGACCCCACCGAACTCAAGAACTACCGCCCCATCTCGCTCCTCCCGTTTCCAGCCAAAGTCATCGAGAAGACCGTCAACAAGCAGATGGCCGCCTTCCTCGAGACAAACGGATCCCTCGACCCCTCACAGTCCGGCTTCCGAGCCAATCACAGCACCGAGACCGCCCTCATCGCCGCCACCGATGACATCCGAGCCCTGATGGACAATGGAGAAACAGCGGCCCTCATCCTCCTAGACCTCTCCGCGGCATTCGACACGGTCTGCCACCGCACCCTAGTACAGCGCCTCAGCAACATCGGAATCCAGGACAAGGCGCTGGAATGGATCATCTCCTTCCTTGACGGAAGAACACAGAGAGTCCGCCTACCACAGTACAAGTCAGAGGCCTCCGAAGTCATCTGCGGCGTCCCTCAAGGATCATCTCTGAGCCCCACCCTCTTCAACGTCTACATGAGCCCCCTCGCGGCCATCGTACGCAAACACAACCTCAGCATAATCTCCTACGCCCACGACACCCAGCTGATCCTCTCCCTGACCAACGACCCCGCCTCCGCCAGAGCCAACCTGCACGAAGGGATGAAAGAGGTAGCCGAGTGGATGACGACCAGCCGCCTGAAACTGAACTCTGACAAGACGGAGGTCCTCATCCTGGGCTCTTCCCCCTCCGCCTGGGACGACTCCTGGTGGCCTCCCGCCCTGGGCACCGCACCCAAACCGACAGACCATGCACGCAACCTGGGCTTCATCCTGGACTCCTCCCTCTCCATGACCAGGCAAGTCAACAACGTCTCCTCGGCGTGCTTCAACATCCTACGCATGCTACGGAAGATCTTCCGGTGGATCCCCACCGAGACCAGGAAGACTGTCACCCAGGCCCTCGTCACCAGCCGACTGGACTACGGCAACGCCCTCTACGCCGGTACCACCGCCAAGCTCCAGAAGAGACTCCAGCGGATCCAGAACGCCTCAGCCAGACTCATCCTCGACATCCCACGAACCAGCCACATCACCGGACATCTGAGAGACCTTCACTGGCTCCCCGTCAACAAAAGAATCACCTTCCGCCTCCTCACCCATGCACACAAAGCCCTACACGACCAAGGCCCGAGCTACCTCAACAGCCGGATCAACTTCTACGCTCCCAAACGTCACCTCCGATCAGCCAACCACGCCCTCGCCGCCGTCCCCCGCATCCGAAGAGCGACTACAGGAGGAAGGTCCTTCTCCTACCTGGCCGCCAAGACCAGGAACTCCCTCCCTCCCGACCTGCGCCTGACCCAAGACCACCTCTCCTTCAGGAAGAAGCTGAAGACCTGGCTGTTCGAGCAGTAGCGGCACCCCCCCCCCCCCCCCAGCGCCTTGAGACCCTACGGGTATGTAGCGCGCTCTATAAGTGTCACTGATTGATTGATTGATTGATGTTTGCAACTCTCCAGTGGTTCCGTTTTGGGCCTTCCTTTATTTCTTTCATTAAATTATTGTATTCATGTCCCAGAGCTAGCATTTTTGTTAATAATCACTTTTCCAAATTTTTTTCATTGTCCAGAGGTACTAGAAAGGGTTATCCTCTCTCCCCTTTATTATTTATCCCTTGCCTTGAACTTTTCTTAGAACGTATCCGTGTTAACACACAAATTAAAGGCTTTCAGCATAATTCTATAGAAACTAAAATCCCTGCATATGCAGACGCTATATTAATTTTTATGTCCAACCCCCCTGAATCTCTCCCTCCTTTTTTGAATGAAGTTCGATTATATTCCAGCATTTCTTTTTTTTTTTTTTGGAAAACCTTTATTTATAGAAAAAAGTACACCGCTATTCAGCCATACATCCCGGAGGCCAGGCAGCATTAAGGTAGCAGGTAGACTCATGTACAAAACAATGCGCAGAAGCAGTCAGGTTTAATTTTCAATTACGAACAACTTGGAAGGAAAAAACCCAAAAAGAATATGAGGGCCCCGAAAGGCCACCAGAGAACGAAGTGCCTAGGCACGAAAGAAAGTAGGAGAGAGAGAGAGAGAAGAGAAAGAATTGGCCGAGGACAGTACATAAGTAGTAATGGGGCACAGCGGGAGGGGGCCTGGGGCCGCACATCCAACATAGCTCAGAATATCAATTGCGACACGAAGGTACGGGGGGGGGTATCGTTCCAGGATGTTCTGTCTGGAATAACGGGAAGGGTTGCAATCTATGGGGAGGAATGGACCTCCAAATCCGGCTCAAGCGGGGGTTCGCATAAATCGCCCCGATACGAATTCCAGGCACCCCATACTGATCTCCACATTTTGGGCTTGCCCCTGGCCACATACACCGCTTTCTCCCGCAGCATGCACCAATCCATGTTGTTCTCCCAGAGGCTAAGGGAAGGGGGAGCGGGCGCACCCCACTTCTGGGCAATGTCCCTCTTGGCCACCATGTTGCCTAAGGTGACCCATCGGGTCTGGGCCACACTGTAGTCATTCGGACACCACACATTTAGGAGGCAGCGTCGAGCCTCGGCCGGCAGGGCCACTCCAGTCACCTCCTCCATCACCTCATGCACTCGCTTCCAGAACCGGGCCACACCAGGACACTCCCAGAGGATGTGTAGGAAGGTAGCAAGCATACCACAACCCCGCCGACACAGGCCATCCGTGGAAAGCCCCATGTGGATGAGCCTGGGGCCAGTGACATACACTCTATGCAGAATTTTCAACTGGACCAGACTATTCCAGCATTTCTGATTATAAATTAAATCTTTCCAAAACAGAAGTTCTGCCTCTAAATTCCATTTGCTACCAATTCATGCTTGACAATACTGAGTTTGAATGGTGTCCCTCAAAAATTAAATACCTTAGAATTTGGTTTTCTTCTTCTCTATCTGCTACAATTAAGCTCACGTTTCATGCATTACTCTCCAAAATTCAATCACTACTGCTTACATGGTCACCTCTATTTTTATCCTGGTGGGGCAGATTAGGTACCATCAAAATGATGATTGTACCGCATGTTTTATACACATTATCTATGCTACCTATTCTAATTCCCCTCTCCTATTTTTCCCAAATCAATTCTGCTTGTACAAAATTCCTATGGAACAAAAAACATCCACGTATTGCTCTTAACAAGCTCATACTGTAGTGTAGTTCCTATTTTCCCAATAGGCTCTGCGCATTGGAATAACATAAACAGCAATGTAGACGTAGGACTGAGGTCATCTAGGTCTCTACTGACTATGCTAGACTTAATTAGTTTTGCCAGCTAGCTCAGAGGTCACTAGAAACTTTCTCGAATGAACAGGGAGGAGTGAACTTCCCTGATTAGACAAGAAGGGATTCAGCTTCTGACGACCGCATAAACATGACAACTTTGCTCCAACAGAATAAAGAGTGTATCTCTAGAGTCGTGTGAAAACAATAGACAGCTATTTCACTCAGTCGTGCATGCTTAGTTCCACCAGAATGCAGAGAAATAGAGAGACGGGCGTTTTCAAATAAAAAGGTGTCATTTTATTGAGCAGTCTTCTTTCTCATGCAAGAGAAATGAATTGCCACAATTGCAATACTTATTATAAAGTAAAGTACGTACAGTAAAAGTAGTATTATGAAATAATACTGTAAAAGCATTGATATGGTTTCTTAGCCATATGATACTTTAAAATGGATAAAATATATACATACATAAAAACATTGACTAACAAACTCAACTGGTGCTTCTAAGATACGCCTACCCCGGTGTACCTGACCTAAGCCTAATACGTGGGAAGGAGTAAGGAAGTTTGCAGTTTTTAAGTTAAGTTAAGTTATTTGCCAAGTATCGGAATCAAGAATTCTCTCTAAGGTTTTAATCAGCTCCGTACCTTGGTTATAGAATGAAGGTGGTCTTGTATCTCGTTTCTCAGGACTCGATCTCCCAGCAACCCGCGTGGGTGACTTGGGAACACCAGAGCTGGATTTCTCGGCAGCTTCTTCAGCGCGTCAAAAGGGAGGGGCAGCTTCCTTCGGCTATGGCAACAGCTTGGCTCTCGGACAAGTAGAACGTCGCTCTGCTCCCAACCACGGTGTGTTTGCTTAAGGCAACATTGGTATATTTATACCTGAAAGGTGCCGGGTTTGACGTAAGGTTGGACATAAGACATCACTAAGAACCAACAGTTCTTTCTGGACTCCAGGAGTTCTTATGCAAATCAAAACAAAAGCAGGGGGTTTTCCCGGGCTGCTGGAGGCTTGGTTTGTTTAAAGAACGCGTTGTGCTTTCTAGGAGTCTATGGGAGTAGCCTTGCGGTGTTTTGGACTGCATGGGCTATTACTAAATATGGATATGCTTCTTATGCTTTTATAAGGATACTATTTATTATAACCACATAAGGGCATGAATTGGGAATATCGAATTAGGGTCCTAGATAGAAATACAACAATACACCCTAAGGAAGAAGGTAGTGTAGGCTTTCCAAACTTTAAATTGTATCACTCGGCTTTTAGACTCAAACAATCCTTTGCTTTAGCCTATCATTTTGGTGGCATTCCTCCTCCCACATGGATTATTTCTGAACGCTCCCTCCTTAAAGATTTTTCCTTTCAGGATGTCATTTTTATGTCTAACAGCACTTTCATATCTACTAACCCTATCTTAAAACTCTCCCGGAACCTGTTATACAATACCTTTTCTACTGGTTTCACATCGCTCCAATGCTTCTTACACTCCACTTTATGGTGTAATAAATTTCTTAAATACAAGGGTAAATCTTTCTTTTTCAAAAACTGGAAAGAAAAGGGTATCATTTATGTACACCAACTGGTACACCTCGATTCTGTTCTCACTTTTCATAACCTACAAGTTCAATATCAATTACCTGATTTCTGCCTAGCTGAATATACCATTATTTCCAATGTTCTACAATCTCACTTAACAACTCATACCAGCTGATACACCCTCTCTTACCCCCTCCTCTCCTGTATTTTCTTTATTTCCCACAAATAGACCTGAAGCCGCTCTTGTTTATAAGTTGCTGTTGTCATATGCTGTTGAAAGACCCAAATCCCACATTGAAACTGCTTGGGAAACTGATTTATCTGTCTCTCTCCCTATTACGAATTGGGATAAATTGTGGTCTAAATTGTTCAAAGTTTCTACTGCTGCTCCTTGTATAACCCAATCCTTGTATTTTATTTATAATAGAGCAATTATTTCTCCTGTTTGCATTTCTAGATTTTCCCCATCCTCATCTCCGATGTGTTGGTCCTGCTCTACTGTTATGGGTTCATTGATACATCAACTTTATGACTGTTCTAATGTTTTATCATTTTGGAAATCTGTTTGGAATATTTGCATGACAATTTTTAAATGTGATCTTCCGTTATCATTACAAAATGTTTTCTTAGGCTCTTCTCCTGATAGTGCTGTTACATCCCCTATTTCCATATTATTTGACCTTTTTATTGCTCTTGCTTTTAAAGTTATCTTATCATCTTGGGAAAATAGCTCTGAAATATCCTTGGTAACTTGGTGGAATTATGTTTGTGATGAACATAGGGTTTCTACTGTTTCCTCTACTCCCCTTTCTCAAAAAATTAAATCTGATCTTTTATGGTTACCTTTTATTACGTATCTCTCTACTTCTACTTCCATTTCCTAGTTCCTTTTTTTTTTCTTTCCTTTCTTTATATTACTTTCACTTGCGATTTTTAGTGCATCCCTTCCCTTTCTCCTCCCTTTCTTTTTCTTCTCTTTTCTTCTTTCTCCTCTTTTCTGTTTCTTTTTCCCTTTCTTTATTCTGTCTCTGTTAGATTCAAACCACATCATTGTGTTATTTGCTCACTCATATTTGGTGAAATACTCTATGTATATTTTACACTTACTTCTTGCATTTGTATTGTTTTGTATTATTTAATGTAAAAATTAAAGAAAAATTTCTTAAACAAAAAAAGAACTCCCTTTAACACCAATGTCCGAAACACCATCTCAAATGCAAAATCTATCTTTGTTCATTGGATCACCCAACTAATTGGTTATGTTACATATCAACACTATAGATGGACCCTGTGCAGAATACATTGCGTATATACACTGATGAATACCCTGGTTGGTGACACGGTTTACATCCTAAATTTGCTTGTAACATGGACCTATGTCTGTCTCCCTAAGTGATCACTTTGTAATACCTCAATCAAAACAATACATAAAAGTGCTAGTTAGATTATAGATACTCTCACAGGTCTGTAGGGGTTGTTTATGAGCAACCTGCACTTTGGGCTTTGTCTTTGTTTGAACAACAAAAAAACACAAATGGGCCATCCATATAGGCCCCAATTTCTTTCACTTAAATTGGCCACTTCATGGCCATGTAAGCACTTCTGTCAATCTGGCAAGCATTCAATTTGGTGGGCAGGTTGCAGCAAGGGCTGCTGAGGATAGTTCTAATGGTCAATTAGTTTGGTGACTACCATGACAAACCATTATTAGGCCCTTAGATTTTACAGGAAGTGCATAACATGGAATGCTTTCAATCACTACCTGACACCCTCTGATCCTTTATCTCACTCATGTAGGAAAATAAGTGCAGGTCCCCAAAAACAAAATTCCAGTGAGCCCCACCAGGAACCACTGCCTCATATTTGGCACTGGTCACATGTATGTAAGAGAAGAAAATTACCTGAAATAGCTTATAAAGTTGCTTGGAGAAATACTTATCCATACTTATAAATTCAAGATCATCATCTCTATTTGTGTTATATATAATGTATGGCATATTCAATGTGTGGTTTATGATAATGCATACCATTAAATGCCTGTACGAAAATCAGTAAAGCAATGGAGAGAAATTCATGTTTTCCTCCTCATTACAGTTTTAGGGGCATATTTATAATGAAATGGTGCATTATGTAGCTGCGCTGTTCTGCGTAATCTAAAAGAA
Organism: Lissotriton vulgaris; assembly: GCF_964263255.1. NCBI lineage: Eukaryota > Metazoa > Chordata > Amphibia > Caudata > Salamandridae > Lissotriton > Lissotriton vulgaris. Next base: position 1,010,935,205 of record NC_141687.1, read on the forward strand.
CGCATGGGTGCGCCCTATTTACAAGAATAGGGCGCACTCCTGTGTTCATCCTTACGCCAGCACTGAAAAAGCTGCCTTTCTATAGTGCATGCACCCTTCTAAGTGTGCCTACCTTGCAGGGATGATTGTGTTTGTGCAGAAAGGGGCACCTAATTAATCATTAATGGCATTCTGCTCTTTCTATCTGTATTGCGCAATGCAACACACATAGAAAGAGTAAAAAAAAAGTAGAAATAAAAGTATTTGTCCTCGTTCCGTCACTCTAACACCTCCAATTCAAAGGTGTTAGTTATTGGCACTGCCTCAGATTTACAGATCCTAGTAAATCTGGCGCAGTGTCAAAAAGCAATGGGTGTTGTGTGGGAACACCTACGTCAACATCAACTGCACTCCCCTTTGTGGCAAAAAACTGCGACGAGGATGGCCATATTTACAAGGCAGCATTAGGCCATGAACAATGACTTAGCGCCGCCTTGTAAATGTGGAGCAGTGCATTGACTCACTGGAGCGTCAGAAAAAGTGAAGCTCCAGTGGTGCAATGGCCTTGTATATATGCCCCACAGTTACGTGGTACCACGTACAACCTCATTGTTTGTGTTTCCTTGGATAAATCCCAGCTGTAATTTAGAGTTCGTTATGTATTGTATTAGCCTGCCTTATTTGTCCCCCGCAAAATAGGCATAAAGAGAAGAATAAACTACTAACCTAGGTACAAATCTAAATGTGAGCTCCCGCTAATTGTTTTGTAAGTAGGTGAGAATATCCCCCTAACCCCACTGTGAATTAAAAGCTTCAGTGATGAAATAAAATAATCAAAGAGCATCAGCCTGTAGAAAGGGTTTAGTAGGACCAACAGGAAACTATGAATTAAAAGAGTTCACAAGGCATGTGAATGGCACATACTGCAGCACTATTAAAGAAGCAAGTAAAATCAGTGAACGGGCCAGTGCTAAGAGTCAGGTCCAGTTGCATTTACAAAATTAGGAAGGTTTAGGCAATCATGAAACATCAACCAGTGAAGGCAAAATGAGTCTGTTTTGTTTATTAGATCTAACGATGGCCCTCGTATTTAGCTGTGGAGTGCTGAGACTGCACAGGCAACACTACATGAAGCAAGGTCGCCCTCCGAAATAGCATTCAAGAACAAGGTTGAAAAGGCAATAGTCAGACTAGACACATATCTCACAGATGTTCAATGACCGTGCTCCCCTTGAAGGACTGGGCGTCCCCTGAAGTGTCGCCCACCCCCCTGCCCGAGCCCTCCAGGGGTCTGCGTTATGCCCATAGCAACTGTATGCCTCTATGTAACGTGCGGAGCTCTTGAAAACTGAGGGCAGGAACTGGAGGACGTAATGTGAAATAGAGACCGTAAGGAGAATGATAATTGTGGTGTAAGCTTGTACCTATGTGCAAGGTGTGCCGTCGGTGCACACTCTGAAGGACAGTCGCTTTTCTGCAGCTCCTGAGACAGAGATGCAAGGCTAAACGCACAGCCTTCCCGAACCAAGGGGGATGGAGTTGTCATGACAACCGCCAATGCTGCAAGGATAGCAGATACCTGGTAGAACGGTGAAACTCTTTAGTTTAGATCTCCCTATGATCAGTGGCAGCAAGAATGTTTCGCCTTCCGTATTTCTAAAATACTAGTTACACATATTTATTTGGTATATTAAGTGTTCGAGCATTTGTTTTAAGAATCGTGCAATTTCAACCAGAATAATATCCTCCTAAACAATAATACCTCAACGCTGTAGAATGTTAGAAATAAGAAGCCACTCACGTGATCAGAAATTCTAGCAACAGCTTCTTTTAATATCATGTTAAAAATATGTTCTTCTCTGCGGCACTCAAAACTTCCCTCTATCCTGTCTCTCAATGGGCGATTGAATAGTTCCTCTTTCTACCTCATTCTTTCACTCGTTTCAGGAGTATTCATGGTTTATAAAGCTTCAGAGTTATATCATCTAATACATTTACAACTAACCAGAATATTTGTCACAATGACAGATGTATATATGTATGTATGTATATAGCATTTGTATACCTCTAACATAACTTAACTAAAAAGAGTGCTGTATAGTGATAAATGCAAATAGGCCAAGATCAATTGGAGGTGAGGATGAGTCTCCAACAATTTTAAATTCTCCTCATACAAGGCAAGATTCCTTAGAGATTGCCTGCTAGATGTTATCCACCTAAGAAAGCCTATAATTTGTGATCAAAACTGCGCCATTTACAACGTTCATTGAAGGTTGCCTATGTAATTTACCACCATAAAAGTGATGGTGGTTGAATAGGAGATAGTAGCTTAATTTTAATTTAAACACCGAAATTCAGGTATTCCCATTTATATGTTTACACTTTACTTTCTTTTTTTATTTGCCTTAAGCTCAACCATGCAAAAGGTGTTCAGGAAACCAAAAAACAGCACACACTAAATTAAGCAGTCAAGAAATATAAAGCCTAAGATACAAACGAAGTATACATGCATAGAATAGAAACATATAACAAATAATACCACTAAACAGCAGCAGCAGTCAGCATAAGGATTGATTTCCCCATTCAATGTTTTGATTAAGCATAATTTAAGGATCTGTTTTGTAATATTTTTATTTCATTTTTGCTAAGTAACATCTAATATTCATAAGAAGTAGTGGTCATTATGAGGTCTAAAAATCATGGGGCATATTATCAAGGAGAGGCGATACATTATCGCCGCTTTTATCGTCAGTTTCCTGCCGATAAAAGTGGCGAAAATGTATTGCCTGTCCTTGATAATATGCCCCCATGTCTCAGTTTAAAATAGAAAACTCTATTGTGGAAATCCAATTAGCATCTAGGGGCCTGATTTAGAAGTCGGATTTCGCGTCCACTGTAATACGATCCCCATAGGATAGTATGTGATCGTAATCCGGCTGTTGGGATATCCATCACGTTTGTGATCAGAGTATTCCCCTCTGCTGACTTCTAAATCAGGCCCTATGCCACTCCTGGAGTGAATCTAGTTGTATATGACGGAATATAGGCCCACTAAGAAAGCTTTGTTTGGCCATAGAGGTCATTATATGAGCATTTCATTTTGCAGTAAGAACATGATTTCAGATCCTTCATCCGAGACCTGCTCCAAGGGACCCATAGCAGTTGTTTTGGAAAGATCCAAAGTTCTGAGATGAGCATCGATAGTCATTAAAGTGCCTGCTTACCAATATACTGATTAGCACTCTCTCTGACCAATAATTGGGAGGTGCATGGAGGCAGGGTGCAGGTTATTTTCATCGTTGTTCTCAATTTGCAGATGAGAAGGAACATTATCCTCCAATCAATGACTGAGTTGGGTTGATGATTTCAAATTAAAAATGTCACAATTATCCATTTCGTTAAGAGTGTCAGACAACAAATCATTGTAGACATGTCCTACCGACCCCAAGAGATGACTGTTTTATATCCATGATTATTTTAGGCCTACTTATAATTCCAGTCTCATTGTCTGGAGTTCGAATTTTTGTCATAGTCCTCTGTTGATATCAATCACATAAAGAAGATAATGTTCCCAAGCCAGCTACTAGACTTGAGTTTCAACTGGCAAGGCAATTCAGGGATGTCCAACATAGCATTTTGCTCACCCAAGCCAGTTACCAGCTAGAATAGTGACTCTTAGGTAGGAGATGATGTGGTACATAGAATGTATGATTTTAGTATACAAACCCAGGGGGTTGAGTTTAGACTGACACCGCCAGAAACCACTAGGTGCAGCTACATTATTGCTGGGAGACACATCTGATTGCTTCCCAAGTCATTTGTATTAAGGAAGACAATACCATTATTTGCACTGAGAAGTGAAGCAGGAAAATGAAAGCCTCTGTTTGAGATAGAGGAATGCAATAAATGAAACACAATGCCCCCCTGACCCTTCCTCTACTGGTTTACAAATTCAGGTCTAGCTGGGCAGGGGTATATATAAGATTGGCAAACAATTTATTCATATATCATTCATCTTCTCTATGTTTTTAGTCACCTGCTGTTATGATATATGAGTGTTAACAAAAGGTCTGAAGCCCATTCATACTTCAGTGGTAAACATCGTTTACCAAGAATCATTTTCCCCCGCAGGCAATTACAACGCAGTTGATACAATGACCGCATTGTAGCAACGCATACCATTACTTCGCAAGTCGGGTTAGTAATTTGCAGAGGGGGCAGAAGATGATGGGTTTAAAATCCAACACCTTCACCACTGTTGCACATACTGGAGTTGGAATAGTAAATTATACTCTTTCAACAGCCAGCATCCCCCTTACAGCAAGTTGTTGGTATCAGTGGCGGGGTAATGGTATGTGTTGTAACAATGTGGTAATTGTAACAACTGTGTTGTAATTGCATACGGGGAAAAAGCAGGTGTAATAAAGTGACATCTTTCCAGAAGAGGATATCCAATCTCATATTATTTTATTTGGTATAATAAGCACATGTGTGGCATTGGTATTGTTATTTAAATCTGTATAGAACATTTATCAGTATAAGTAGGTTGCAGCCTCCTGTCAATCCTAGCCTCCTGGAGAGGATCCATAATTTCTCCAATCTTTAAAGGAGGTAGAAAAGTTGAACCAGGAAACTACAGGCTGATAGTCCTGATTGATTATGAGACAAAACATTAGACCCTGGTCCTACTTGCGCGCATTAGCGACAAGGTCAATTTGAATTTCATCATCCCCTTCAACCAAACAGGTTTCACCAGAAAATCAGGTACCACAACAAACACTTATTTCTTGCAGACTTCACCTTACTCTCTCCTCCATCAACTTGCATGTCCCCAAACTAGGGTTGACTCAGCTGTCTAATCTGCTGTACACAGATGACCTTTTGTTACTAAGCAAAACTCGGGTTGGGATGCAGCTCTTGCTGCTGTCCTAGCGGCAATATTTAAAAAACCTGAATTGGCTGTCATGCCCTGTACGGGGGAATTAGGACCATGGGGCACAGGCTGGACAGACGAGAGATACCCGACACCACATCCGGTCAAGGGGGCGGAAACGGGACAGATGACCAGGATCGGGGATGAGGGAAGACATGAAAGGGCTGAGCTGTATGACTGATAAATAAAGAGAGGATGACACCAACCTGCGTGATGAGTCTCGTGTGTGGGTGAGAACGAGAAGACATGACAACTGGCGTACGAAGGCGGGATGACGGATCGACGCAGATTGCAGCAATTGCCATCTCGACGAGGGAACAAGCGTGGACAAAGGCGGAAAGCAACAGGAAGAATACGAACAAAAGAATTGCAGAAACAGCGACGCGGGAACACACCACGACTGCCAACACCAAAGATCTCCAAGAATGCGGTAAGCGCTCGAACTAAGCGCGTGTATTGAGATAACTAGCGCGAGATCTCGCGAGAGGCGGCCATATTGAAATCAGGCAATTGGGACGAATGAGCACTGAGAACTGCATTGGCGGCCATTTTAAGGACAGGAAATGAGACTTTGACCGCGAAATCTCGCGATAACTGCGGCGGCCATCTAAAGCCAGGAAAGGAAGAGAAAAAAACATAGGAAACAGCGGAGCGGCCATTTTAAGGCCGAACAAGGCTGAAAAGAAGCAAATTAAAGAGGAAAATAACAGAGAGGCTGAAAAGGACAAATAGAAAAGAGAAAAGAAGAAGAAAAGAAGAAAGAAACAAAGAGAGTGGAAGAAGCCAGAGAAGGCTAAATAAAAGACAGAAAAGAGAAATAACGCAGAAAAGAAAGGACATAAAAAAAGTAGAAAAGAAGAAAGAAGATAAAGAGAAAAGAAGAAAATAAAGAGGAAGAAGAAGATAAAGAGATAAGAAGAAAATAAAGAGAAAAGAAGAAGAAAAGAAGAAAGAAGATAAAGAGATAAGAAGAAAATATAGAGAAAAGAAGAAAGAAGATAAAGAGAAAAGAAGAGAATAAAGAGGAAAGAGAAGAAAAAAGAGAAAGGAGAACTTACAAGAAAAGAAAGAGAAATAAAGAAAAGGAGAAGACAAAGAAATAAAACAAAGAGACGAAGAAATAGAACTCACAAGAAAAGAAAGAGAAATAAAGAAAAAGAGAAGACAAAGAAATAAAACAAAGAGACGAAGGAATAATACAAGTGCATACCAGGAAAAAGAAGAGAATAAAAGGAAAAAGGGCTAAGAAAGCCCAGCAGAGGCCAAACAAAGTATAACAAAGGAAGAAAATAAGTGTCAAAAAGAGCAAAAGGACAAAAATAAAAGACAGAAAGCACGAAGAGTCAGTGAACAAGTGCCAACAACAAAGGGAAGAAAAGTGAAAGAACACAGAAAGAAGGGAGAAAGACCAACAAAGAAGAAGAAAAAGGAAAGGAGAACACGAAAGGAAAGAAAACAAAAGGAAAGACAGAACGAAATACAAAGAAGGCAGAAACTGAAAAGGAAAAAGGGAAAGAAGGGGAGCAACAAGGGTACAACAAGAAAAACTCAACGATAAGAATGGCAGACCCAAAGCCCAGCGCACAAGGCAGGAGGCTATATCACATGTCAGGAGATGACAACGCCACATGCAAAGAACTGGAGCCGACTGCAACGGCAGGAGAATGCTGGACAGAGGTGGTGAAATGGAAGTCACCAACAATAATAACTAAAAGTGAGGTACACTTAAAACATGGGCTAAGTTAGAACGAAATAACGACATTAACGAAGGAAGAGCAAGAAGGAGAGACCGAACGGGATTTCACAATGCAGATGAAAGCGAGGGTGGCAAAGCAACAAAGACGGAGACAAGGAAAGGGGACCAGCAGAGGCCTCGTGAAACTGAGAAGAAAGTGCCCAAGCAAAAAGAAATTACCCAAAACAAAAGGGGTGAAAAGAGTAAAACAAGAGGACATTGGCGCAGGAGAGACAGCAGCAAAAGAAAGGGCAAAAGCATATAATGAGCAGAGCAGACAGGTGCCACCAAGTAAGATCAAGGCAGGAGACACCGCATGGCCACAACCAAAGATGGTGGGAGCACATGATAATGAGATCGACCCGGCCCAAGCGGTGGTAGTAGAAAGAAAGGAGCCAAGGACAACGGCGCCAGCCGGCCAGAGCCACAGCACCTGGAATGACTCACATCGCAAGGAACTGGAAACAACTGAAGAGAGTCTGACAAACGAAGAACTAAAGGAGAACAGACAACAAGCAGAAGCACAAACTGGTGATGAAGAATAGAGACCAAGGAGGACGAAAAAAAAAAAAAAGACAAAAGGGTTTTAGTGATAAAACATCAGGATGCAGAGCCTGTAGACACAGGTCGACCAGACAGACGGAAAATTGTATCTCTCTCTCTCTCTCTCTCTCTCTCTCTCTCTCTCTCTCTCTCTCTCTCTCTCTCTCTCTCTCTCTCTCTCTCTCTCTCTCTCTCTCTCTCTCCTCTCCATATATATACACATATTGTATCTTGCTCATACAGGAGGATAAGCCACAGGTCAAAGGCAAAGAAATGTTCGTTCGCAACAAGGGGGGAGATGCATGCCCTGTACGGGGGCATTAGGACCATGGGGCACAGGCTGGACAGACGAGAGATACCGGACACCACATCCGGTCAAGGGGGCGGAAACGAGACAGATGACCAGGATCGGGGATGAGGGAAGACATGAAAGGGCTGAGCTGTATGACCGATAAATAAAGAGATGATGACACCAACCTGCGTGATGAGTCTCGTGTGTGGGTGAGAACGAGAAGACATGACATTGGCATTCATGCAGCCTGAGCAAAATTGATCCCCACACTGGCCTACCGAAGTGAGCTACTTCAAGGCAGAGACACATCAGTCTTTGATAAAACAGTGGTCCATATATAAAGGCACAACTTCTAGCTGCCCCAAAACACCTCTCCAGCCCAGATCAGGCGTGATTATGGGCTGACAGAGCAGCTCCAAGTCAGATGCACAGCCTATGTCATCTTTTTCCACATGCTCAATTAACCATTACATTTGGGAGGAGATCAAAAAGAAATCACGCTCGACAGCTTGTGAACACCTCAATGACACTATCGACCTGCTAGCACCGGCTGAACTTTGGACAGCTGCTGTAAGTCATGATCAATTAAAAAAACAGTATCAAAATCCATCAAAATATCAGCTTTGGTAGAAGACAGTTTCTGTCTTGGTGGTTGAGCAATTTACCATCACAACCTCACAACAGACCCTGGTTGAGGCCAGAAGGGGATACGACCTGCCGTTTAATGTAGGCTCTCCACCGAAAACCTGGTACACACCATCTGCCTATGTGAGACCACACTAGACATATGGTGAAAATGATTGCACCTGCAACGGAACCACCAAGGAGGGGACACCTGCAGGAGAGCCATTCTTACCTGCTTTAATTCCTCAGACCAGAGATCAGTTGCTCGAACTGTAAAGCACATCCAAGGCGGAGAGAGGACCCTCAGAAAGGTAGTAGGCATGCAATCACCTCCAGGCACAAAGCAAACTATTGTCCCAACAACTTGCCTTTTTCCACATGAAAACAGACACTTTCCTCATTGCAGCTCGTACTAGCAAACACCCTAAATCTAAATAACCCTACACCAACTTGCACTTTAGGCTACTGCTCTTTTAATTTATGTTTCATATTGCACTAAACGTTGTATTCTAATCTCTTGCACAATTGTTAATGTTTTTACTAATTTATCATGACGCCTGCATACTGTAAGGATTTAAATAATCAAACAATAAAGACTGTTATTAGAATGAAGATGTTTTTACTTATTATGTGAATGTGGGTTAGGGGTTTGGGTCTAAGTGAAAATGATGTAGGGCAATTGTGCAGGTGAAGAAGATGTTTGGGTGTAGGTTTGAGAATGAAGGTCATGTGGGGTGTAGTTTGCATAAGATTTAGGTGTGGTCTAGTGGTGATCTAGGCTGTGATGTAAGTTTTAAATAGCAGTGTATGTGTTGACATACTGTGTATTAGTGTAAACTGTAGTAGAAGTGGTTGTGTAAAGTGTAGATGGGCAGTAAGTATCATGAATTGTCTATCCTATGGCCACTGCAATGATCTGTGGCTACCACTGAGACAGGTCGCTGTCAAGGAGAGTTTGTTATGTGAAGTTTCATTGGTACGTGTATCCCCAGTTTCATTGACTAATAAATCTTGTCCATACTGTGTCCAGAAAAAGTGAAGGCCATATCAGAATATTTATGGGATTGTATTTGTGGGAGGGTAACAAGAATTCACAAGACGAGAACAAGGTTATGCCTCAGAGAAATTTAAATTTCACTGGCATAATTCATGTTATTAAGGTAATTTCATGCTACACTTGTTATCAGAATTCCTCAAATTAAGCTATTTTGTATAATTACACCCCATTTTCAGAAACGTTTACAATGAATGTGCCGCCCTTCATGGTACAAAATTACTGTCAATGCAGTTGTTCACTGTGTTTTTGTTTTTTATCAACAATTTCTAAGCCAAAAATGCATTCTCACACCAATAACTAATATAAGGACTAATTTTTCCTAAAAATACAGGGGCATATTACCAACAACTAGCGATAATTATCGCTATGTTGGTTTAGCGGCGATATTTTTATTGCCGAGCTGCGGCGAATTTTATCGCTCAGGAACCTTGCTATTATCAAGGTTTATCTCCTAAGCGATAAAAATCTGCCGAAATGCATGAATATTGCTGAAAAGTCAGCGATATTCATGCATTACCGAGCTAATGCTCTTAGCCATGTTATCCACCTACCATTGGATAACATGGCTAAGAACTGCTCAGGGGCAGGTGTTAGCTTTTGGAGATATTCGCGCTTAGCGCGAATATCTCCAAAAGTTGGTAATAGGAGATAGCGATGTTAGCTACTGTTTCCAGTTGCTAACTTCTTGGCACGCCCACTTTGCATGTCATTAGTGATAAATATCACTGACATGCAAAACGGGCCCCAAGATGGTCGCTATCTCCTACTAGCTGTCGCTAACTGGTGTTAGCGACAGCTAGGTAATAGGGAGATAATTTTATCTCCGCTTTCTTGGCTTTTAAAGCCAAAAAAGCGGAGTTAAACCCCCTTGATAATATTCCCCACAGTGAGAGAATATTTTATGTATTGCACAGTTACTTAAAACCATTTGCAATGTAGCTTCCATGCATAAAAAAAATTCAAACGAAAACTTGAATTGCTTAAGATCCATACAAAAAAGAGTTCACATTGGGACTTTACCTAATTTCAATACTAAAAGTAATATACTATTTACATTTAAAAGGAGAAAGGTTACCTATACAGCATTATGACAGAAATAAATATATCTTTTTAGAATGTACATTTAGCCTAGTCAGCAACAAGGCTATTTTCTAGAGGCTGAATTGTTGCAGGTAGAGACTCCTTCAGTGTTGCCAGGACCATCTTCTTCAATAAATCTAAGACGCAACTGGTCCATATATCTCCCAAATGTGGCCAAGTCTGCACGTAGGGTGCTAGAAATTAAAACCAAAGCTGCTTCTTTTACTGTCTGAAAACCCTTGCGTAACCACATTGGCTTTAAAAGCTTCTGATGGGACTGTAGCATGCCATGAGGTTAGAGCACTGCCTAAGTAAACTGCTTAGTAACCCTGAAAGGAACTTTGTTTGAAAATAAGAAATTGTTGAAACAAAGACAGAACATATTGTACATCTGACAATTTAAAAAAGGAATCAATAAAATGGATAATCCCAGCATATGACCAATCGGTGTGATGTGTAACAGTCATGGGAGTCCACAGGGGGGGGGGCAAGGAGGGGCGCCTGCCCCCCCTGGAGTGCCCCTCCTTGCCCCCCTGCAGACGCCCATGCTTAGTGTCTATCAGTCACTGCCTTAGTTTGCTGCTCATCTTTTCATTGCCGGGGGGCATCTTTTTATTGCCGGAGGGGCCTTTCACACACACTGTGAGAGGGAATAGAGAATGGCAGAGCAAAGAGACGGAGAGGGGCACTTCACATGTATGGTGAGTTGGCACAGCAAGCAGGTGACTTCTGAGAGGAAGATGAGGCACTTCCCGCACTCAGTAAGCTGGTACAGAGAGTAACTAAGAGGGAGTGGGGTCACTTCACACTCTCAGTGAGTTGACACAGAGTGGTAGAGTACAGAGATGGAGAGGGAACATTTTGCGTACACAGTATGTGGACACAGAGTGCCAGAGCACAACGGGGAAGTGGGGTCACTACACACACAAGGTCAGTTTGCACAGAGAGTGGCAGAGCACTGAGAGGGAGAGGGGTCACCTCACGCACACAGTGAGTTGGCACAAAGAGTGGTAGAGCACAGAGAGGGAGGGAGAAACTTTATGCACATGGTCAGTGGGCACAGAGAGTGGAAGAGCACAGAGAGGGATAGGGAGCACTTCACACACACTGAGTCTGTAAAGAGAGTGGCAGAGCACAGAGAGGGACAGGGGGCACCTCACACCCACTGTGAGTGTGCACAGAGAGTAGCAGAGCACAGTACAGGAGAGGGGGCTCTTCACACACACACACAGGGATGGGCATAGAAAGTGGATGGCAGAACACATAAAAAAAGAGAGGGGGCTTTTCACACACACAGTGATGAGCATAGAAAGTGGGTGGCAAAGCATAGAAAGGGTGAGGGGGCTCTTCACACATGCATTGAGTGAGCACAGAGAGCGGCAGAGCACAGAGAGGGGGCACTTCACACATGGTGAGTGGGGACAGAGAGTGGCCCAGCAAAGAGAGCGAGATGAGGCACTTCACACACAGTGAGTTGGCACAGAGGGAGATGGGTCATTTCACATGTATGGTGAGTTGGCACAGCAAGTGGGTAACTACTGAAAGGGAGATGGGTCACTTCACACACTCAGTAAGCTGGCACTGAGTCGCAGAGAGGGAGAGGGGTCACTTCACACACTCAATAAGTTGGCACAGGGAGTGCCAGCAAGTTGGAGGGGCCATTTCACACACTCTGTGAGTGGGCACAAAGAGTGGCAGAGCAAATAGAATGAGAGGGGACATTTCACGTACACTAAGTGTGGAAATAGAGTGACAAAGCACAGATGGGGGCACTTCACATACACTGTGAGTGGGCACAGAGAGTGGCAGGGCACATGAATGGAGAGGGGGCACTTCACACACACAGTCAGTTGGCACAGACAGTGGAAGGGCACATATTGGTAGAGGGGGCACTTCACACACACTGTGAGTAGGGACAGAGAGTGGCAGAGCACAAAGAAGGAGAGGGGGTATTTCACACAGATAGTGAGTGGGCACATAGAGTTACATCTCAGAGAGATGGAGAGGGGGCACTTCACACATGGTGAGTGGGGACAGAGAGTGGCATAGCACAGAGGGAGATGGGTCATTTCACATGTACAATGAGTTGGCACAGTAAGTGGGTGACCAATGGGGGGAAGATGGAACACTTCACACACTCATTGAGTTGGCACAGAGAGAGGCAGAGAGGGAGATTGGTCACTTCACATACTCAGTGAGTTGGCACAGGGAGTGGCAGAGAGTGGCAAGGGTCATGTCACACACACAGTGACTGGGCACAGAGAGTGGCAGAGCACAGAGAGGGAGAGGGGAGCCTTCAGACACACAGTGAGTGTGCACAGAGAGTGGCAGAACACAGAGAGGGACATGGACAATAGGAAGGAGGGTGGGGGTAAAGCAACACTGACAATGGGAGGGAGGTGGAGGCAAGGCAACTGAGACAAAGGGAGAGAGTGTGGGGCAAGGCAACTGAGACAACAGGAGAGAGGGCGGGGCAAGGCAGCAGAGACAACATGAGAGAGGGTGGGTACAGCCAACACTGACAACAACAGGGAGGGTAGGGGAAAGGCAACACTGACAACTGGAGAGAGGGTGGGGGCAAGGCAACACAGACAACAGTAGGGAGGGAGAAGGCAAGGCAACACAGTTAACCAGAAGTGGGGCAAGAGAGATCGAGAAGTAGGGAGAAAGTAAGATGAGAGAGCAAGTGGAGGGGGGTGGGGAGGTCTGGGTGAGCGAGAGCTGCTTCAGAGAAAAGAGACATGTGTCCTAACTCCGCCACTGAAGATAGCGGGTCCAAAGAAGAAAGAGCCAGGCCAGACAGAGTAGGTCCAGGCAGTGTGCACAGAGGCAGGCTCGGTGGGTCCAGAAGATGGACAGGGCAGGCTGAATAGCTCCAGAGAAGGGCAAGCAGAACCGGACCATGGTGAGCAGATCTGGACCAGCAGATCATCCTGAGCGGGGAGGTGGCGCGATGCACAATCAGAATGTAGTGTTCAGCTTTTGGGGTGCCAGGGGTAACTTTAGGGTTCAGGGTGGGTGTGGGTTTTAGGGTGCCAGGGAGTAATTTTAAGGTTCCGGGTGGGTTAGAGATTGGGGTGCCAGGGGGATCATTTTAGGATTCAGTATGGGTTTCGGGTTTCCAGGGGGTAATTTTAGGATTCAGGGCGGGTATGGGTTTTGGGATGCAGGGGGGGGACATTTTAGGGTTCAGGGAGGGTATGAGTTTTTGGGTGGCTGGGGTAATTTTAGGGTTCAGGGTGGGTATGGGTTACGGGTACTAGGGAGTAATTTTAGGGACCAGGGCGGGTATGGATTTTGGGGTGCCACAAAAGTAAGAGATGGCTGTGGCACAACAACCCTATGGTGTATGAGATCATATGCAGCCTGCTTCCTGCCCCCCATGGCTCCTCCTGCGCCCCTGTGTTTCTTGTGCCCCACCTGGCACACATCAGGTCGGAGGATGGTGATGACTTTAACATTTTGCCCCCCTGGAAAAATTTCTGCGGACGCCCATGGTAACAGTTGATCTCCTCATACACAGTATTAAGCACACAGATTCGCTATAATCACGGGTAAGGAATTATTATTCATTAATGATGTAAATGTGATAATGACTGTCAGATATTGCCTGTTTAATAACTGAGACATTTAGTCAACAGTTATAATTTTTCATATCTTCTGTCTAGGAATTCAATGTCAGAGCAATAATCCCATTTTGCTCTTGTTCTGCTGTACACCGGCGCTGGGGGACAGGACTGCAAGGCCCAGCTGGCAAAGCGGCTTGCATGCTGCCACCGTCACCTTCGTGCACCAGACGCCGCTTAAATCTCGACCCTGGCTCCCGCTGAGCGGGACACTCTCGGGCGAGTCCGCCTGCGCCTGTCAGAGGCAAGGCTGGGCCCCCCTCTTGGTTGGGCGTTTTGGCAAGTAATCTTTTGTCCCCCAACGATGAGCCTGGCACTGTAAGTTTGCATTGCTTACCATCTTTAGTCCTTTTGGAAATACTTTTTTTTCACTTATTTTGTGATACAAGCAACTGTGTATTTCAAATTATGGGGAAAAGGAAACACCCTAGTTCTACGCTAGCTAAGTCCCCTCCAAAGGTTTGGCAGTCCATTATGAATTATATTACAGGGGAAATGAGGGCTATTGAGAAGCAATTTTTAAGTTTGGAGGAGACCTTAACTACATGTACTGAGGGTGGCCCTGTCCCGATAATCCCTTGCATAGTCTCTACAGCCGCAGCCCAACCCAGTAATCCTCAATTTGTGGGACCACATATACTGGACTAGGACGAGAATATCTCAAACCCTGTTTCACCGGGCATTTTGAATCCTCATCCGCCATCTAAATGCCTTCAAATTCCCAGGAACTACTCTGTAGATCTTACTGTGGCCCCTTGTGATGGCCTGGTAAAGGGAAAAGAAAGGTACTTGTGCAAAAGCCGGCAGCTATCCCCAAGTCTTACAGAGTGGTCTTCTGCACCTCTGAACAACACTCCATTGACAGTATTTGTCCAAGCCTTGACAGAACTTATTAACACCTCTTTTTTTACTCTCACGGACAGACAAAGCTATTAAATGTGCTGTGATAACTTGTGTTGTGCTATTTGGTTTGGTTAATTCCCACCCTGACAGACTGCTTTGCTTGGGGGTGGTAGGGATGGGACAAAAGACCATTTTAATAACAAGGGTTAGAGATTACATAACTTCTACTACAACAAACTGTTCCAGGGATTTTTTTGTTACCTAATTGACCAATGTCAAATGTAGTGCCCCAGTTACAACAAGCACCAGTCACAGAAGTGAAAAGGTCTCCTATAAAACAGGTTTTAATAATTTTTCCATCTAACATTTGCTTTGTGGGAACTGTTCCTACCCCTTCTTGCCCCATCTCTTTGCCCACTTTTGATCCATTAGATATCCCGCTTGGTGCTACCCCATATGTGGTAATTTGGCCAATGTTCCCACCCTATGCGCTCCTACTCAAGAAATATGGGACTCATTAAGAAATAAATTACATAAATGGCTAAAAACTAGATTTGGGCTGGGGGAGAGCGCTTTGCAGATTTTAAGATGGTTAGACCGGTTGGATGGGTTGGCAGAGCCTTTAAAGTACTTCAGAGTGACTGTGTGGTGCTCTACTTTAAATCTCCAGCACTAGCTAATGTCGTACTAGGAAGAGCAAGCTCAGTGCTTCTAAATCAAAAAAAATCTCTGTTCTACCGCTTGGTTTCTTCACTCAACCTCCCCTACAGCCCCTCATACAATTTAATGTGATGACTTAAAGATTTTCTCAATCACAATCACAGTATCAACCATCAACATCAAATCGAAATTATGCATGTCCTCTTAAGTCTCCTATCTTGAAATCCAACCAATAGGTTTGACTGCCTCTCTAGTCTTACTGGGGTGAACTGACTGAAGGCAGATTGTCTGAATAGAGTTATACCCTGTTACCTTGTCCCTACCACCTTGACCCCTGTCAATAGTCCTTAAACAGATGAGGACTTACTAAATGCACAGCTAATTGCTCAACAGCCCCCATTGAGGATTGAGATAAATATGAGCTCTACAACACCAGTTGCAAGGACCACCACAGTTTTATGCTGGAATATAGCAGGGCTTTGTAGTAAGCACATTTTACCAGAATGGTTAGATTTTACAACAGATTTCAATATCATCTGCCTACAAGAAACATGATTCGTTGAAACAATACATCTCAATGGCTTTAAAACATTCCATTCTCCAGCTATTGCATCGAGACAGGGTAGCCTCAAGGGTGATCTTTGTAATTATGTTTCAAATAAATTATCTTTCTCCAATGTAACTGAAAAAGCTTTCTAAACCCTTCTATCAAATTGTCTCTGGCGACCTCTAAGCATCCTCATTACTGGTACTAGTAAACATTTGCAATAATGCTTGTGTTCCAGTCCTATTGGATACTTTAAGTCAACTTGATGTTGATTTATAATCATTATTCAATAATAGGAACAGAGATAAAATCCTGGTATGGGGGTAGATTTTAATATTCAACGCTGACAATTGTCAGCTAACAAAATCTGTGGTATGACTTCCCCTACAAACGATGATATTCCTCATTTTTCACCCAGAGTATGGAGAGAAACTCAATGAGTTACTTTTTAAATACGACCTAGGGTTAAGTAATGAAGTTGGAGACAGACCAGTTTAATTGTCTTGTACACTTACTGGTATCATGGGAAAAAGTGTTATTGATTTTCAGCTTTTTTCCAATCGTTATTCTGCCGTAGTCAATTATTTTACGTTACATGATCTTGCAGTGAGTGACCATTTTCCTCAGAGCTTAGTATTGAACACTAAACCTATAAAAAATCAAGGGGGTTGTCATCATACTCTGTCAGTGTAGAATATAGAGCACTCTTGTTTGAACGGTTTTACTCTACACTGGTCTATTATCGACTCAACCAGATTCTTAGAACAACCGGTCCATCAACAGAGAAGGGCCTTTGATGCTTCCTTAGATGAGTCATTTGAAACTACCACGATTATAGAGGTATTTAACCAAATTACCGAAGCAATCATAGTAGGGCTAATTTCTAACAAGAAGAGGGGAGCTTTAAAGACTATTGCCCACATGCATCAAGCCTTTTTGGAATCGCAAACGGTGCGATTCCTTAAAATCGGCCGTTTGCGATTCCAAAAATGCTTTTTGGGATGCATCATTGCTTTTTCATGAAAATCGCTAATTTTGCGATTTTCAAAAATGCGATTGCATTTAAGGAATCACAATTTTGCGATTCCTTAAATGCAATGCATCATTCTTTAAAAAAATTGCGATCTTGAAGATTGCAAGTGCAATTTACCACGAGGTTGAACCTCGTGGTAAATTGCGAAAAATGTTTGAAATGGTCAAATTCACATTTTAAACAATGTCATGTTACAGACACACATGTCCTTAGGACATGTGTGTGTGAAACATCCATTTAAAAAAACATTTCAGGGGTGCAGGGGGGGGTCCTTTGGACCCCCCCTGCACCCATGGAATGCATCAACATTATGCGAATTCAAAATTGCGAATTCGCAATTTCCATTGATTCCTATGGGCCTTTTGGCCCATAGGAATCAATGGGAATAGCAAATTCGCAATTTTGAAGTCGCATAATATTTGCGATTCGGTAAAAATTGCGATTTTTACCGCATCGCAAAAATTATGCACTTTCTGTGATGCATCCCGTTTTGCGAATCCATATTTGCGATTCGGTAAAAATCGCAAATTTGGAAACGCAAAACGGGACTTTGATGCATGTGGGGGCATGGGTTGGTTTGATCATGCCTGTACCCAGGCGCACAAACATGTGAAAAGAGCCCTAAATAGTGCACCTAGGAATATACTGGAAGTACAGCATTGGAGAAGATAGTCAGAGGTTCATCCTAAAAAACCTCAAAAACGTGGGGATGTGTGGCTCGGCCAGCTGCATGATGGCCGCACCCTAAGTAGGCTCTGCTGGCCAAGTTCAAAATCCGCCAGCATCCTGCAGACTACAGCCCTAAAACTGCTTAGCTCCGGCTCATCTGAACTCACCACGTCCAGGGACGCAGTCTGACATCTTCTGCGACCCCCTTTAACACTCCTGGGCCGGGATCTGTTCCTCGGTCCGCTCCTCGAGGCGGGTTCTTCCCGCCGCTGACGGAGGACCTTTCTGCTCCCGCTCTGCTGCGCCTGGAGAGCTATTCCGGGGTTTGCCCTCCTTCACCACTTGAAGACACCGGTGAGTGCCGCGACCGCTGGGGTCTCTTGGCGGTGGGGTTGGGGGCTTGTGTGCCGCACTGCCCGGCCATTGCCTGACTCTTCGCATGGGCTCCCTTGGTTGGGATCTAACACCCGTTGTGATTGCCTCCTCCTCACCTAGGCCAGGTGGAGGGGGCCATGGTGCCCGGCCCCATCTGAAGCCCGGACGTACTCTCCCCAGCTGGCCGCCTGTTCACGGCTGGCCCAGCCCCTCCAGCAGCCTGCCTTTCCTCCAGGACCTGGCTTGGTGCGAGAGCACAGCTTCTCCAGATGCGGCGAACGAGCTTGTTTGCGTGGTGCTCATCGTTCAGTGCCGTGCCGAACCCTGCTCCAGCCCTCCTCCTGGTGCAGCGCTATCACCCACCAGACATCAACGGGGGCCTCTGCATGCTGTGGCTCCACCCAACAGATCTCATCATCTCCTCTTGAAGCCTCACCCGCCAGCTAGCGCCATTTACTGATCGCTACAACTTACCTGACACCAGCATTATGCTGATAGGGGTAGGTGCAATTTACCGGGGAAGGCAATCATGGCTGGGTTGGGGGAGGGCGTGCCAGATCCTGGGGCCCCCACCTGAGTGCTAAAATGCCTCCTCTGTCTCATCGCCCTCTGGCCTTTGTGACTTCTGGCCCCGTGTGGTAGGCTGCGCTCCCTCCATGCATCCCCGCTGCCCTGCCTCCAGCAGCTGCACCCCCCTCCCAAGCACCGCACTTACACACTGCCACAAAGGTTTTCCCCCGCTAGGTGGCTTGAAGCCCTGCTTGAGATTCACTCCTTTGGGCTAGGACGCACCCCTCAGCAATTATTGCCCGACTGTCCTGGGGTTCCCTGCTGGTACCCTCAAGGGCATGAGGCTGCAGGGTTGGGCGCCGCTTCCTGGTTCCCGACACCCCTCTAGGCACTGACCTCTGCCTCATCTCTATTTTTGCTCGATCAGCTCCCTCACAACTTTGGACACTCCCACTCTGCCATCCAGCTGTGCTCCCCATCCACTCTCCCCATTGTCGATGCCTGACTTGGGTAAAGCTGACCCCAAGCAACCCTGGCTCACCTTCAACCAGTGCCTCTAGACGTGCCAGGACGGCGCTGTCACGGATAGAGGCGTATCCACTGCCCCCGCGGAAATGGCCCGGGAGGACGAACTCAAGGCGGTTAAATCCGCCGTCTCTGGCATTGCTGGCCAACTGGTCAAGCTGTCTTTGCGCCTGGATGTTGTCAAGTTGCAAGTGGACTCACACGACAATTGCCTGCTGTATGTCGAGTCGACAGTCTCTGATGTTGAGGATGCCACCAACCAGGATCGCCGAAAACTCCTTCAAATGGACAAAACCCTTGAACTGATACGCCGCAAAATGAGGATTTGGAAGCGTGATCCCGTAGGAGCAATCTCTGCATCACGGGGGTGCCTGAGTCTACCAACATCACACGCATGGAAGACTTTGTGGAGAACCTGGTGCTAGAACTGTTTGGCGATGTGCTCTCTCTGGTTTTCATTGTGGAGAGAGCCCACTGATCACTCAGCCCCCACCCAGGCCCCGTATTGCCGGCCGGCCCAATAATTGCTAAAATCCTCAATTTCTGGGACCGTGATGCCAACCTCTGGGCGGCCAGGGACCAAAGGTGAGATCCGCCACCAAAGAAACTCCTTATCCTTCTATATGGACTATACCCTGGTGGTACAGGCTGCCCGCTGCAAGCTCCTGCCTGCAAAGTGCATTCTACAAAAACACAAGATCCCATACTCGCAGGCATATCTGGCCAAGCTACGAGTCAGGCAGGGCTCCAAAACTCTCATTTTCCCAGATCCTAACGCCACCGTCATCTTTGCTAGGAACCTTGATCGCTTCCACCACTCCACCCCTGAAAACTCTCAAAAATCCGCTCTTGGTGACCTGAGTGACAATGACTGACTCTATCTTCTTCAGCGGCACTGTTAGCATGCTGTTATTCCCATTGTTTCCTGTTCACCATCCTTTCCTTGATTAAATTCACTCCACTTAGTTCTAAGCTCCCTTACCCCCATTGTAATGCCCTGGGGCTAGCCACTTCTGTTCTATTGTGAGACTCTATCTATACTGTTGTCTGCAACGACTGAAGGCTTGGCCACCCTGCTTTGTCGGCAGGGGTGTATGCCAAGCATTTCCATGGCTCCGCGGGATGATTCTCACTTCGGACATAGACTCTTCCTTTCCAATTTGGGGTTTACCGGAGTGGCCGTGGGTGGTTTCTCAACCTGTTTGAGGGTTGGTGTGGGCGGGGGGTGGGGGTATTTTGGCGATTTGCCACCTGTCTCTGAGGCATATTTGTTTTTGTCATTATGTATTTTGTTGTCCTATTGCTTGCCTTACGATGCCGTTCCACACTTGTTCTGTTATGTCCTGCTGTTTTGCTTTGCGCACTATCCTAGGATCTTGTTCCTGGGCACTACACTTATCGGCGCCTCCCTTCCGGGGTTTGGGGCTTGCGGTTCCCCCTCGCAGCCGAGCTATCTGTTGCGGTAAGTTCTAGGTTGTACTCTTATACCCCCTACGTTGCAGCACTGCTCATCGTTTCCTCATTTAGTTCAGGCCATACTCACCACACTTCGTATTATTATTCCCCACAATCTGACTGTATGACAGACACTATCTTTTGGACATTGAACTACGTGGTCTCAACGACCACTGCAAGGCTTAACTAGTACACTCGCATCTCCTTCAGCAAAAGGTTGACATCTGTCTGCTACAGGAGACCCACCTGCTCCCTGCATCTGCTGCCAGACAGCACTCCCGGCACTGGGGAGAATTACACTCCTCTTTCTATTCCAACTATTCTCGGGGGGTCTCTATCCTTATACAAAGGGGAATCCCTTGGCAAACCTCCCATGCAATCACTGACTGCTTTGAGGGCGCTTTGTTATCCTCCACGGCTTCCTTCAGGCGCAACGCTTGACGATTGCTGCAATCTACGGCCCTAATAATGACTATCCAGACTTCTTTGCACCGGTTTGGCATCACGTCTCATCCCTTGGCCGCCCTGCGCTCCTCTGGGGGGAACTTCATGTCACACTGTCCACAGTCTTGGATCGTTCTAGCCCCCATGCCTCCCACTCGACCGTCACGGCACGCCTAAGCTCCTTCCTCACTGAGAACTCCTTGTACGACGCTTGGCATCACACGCGTCCTGATGCCCGCGAGGGCACTTGCATCACTGGCACCTGAGGCTGCTGGTCTATTCTGGATCTCTGGACCTCTTCTACAGATATCTTCTCCTGGCTCACTTCTGTTGATCACATGGGTGTATACTCTTTCAGATCACGCGCCAGTTCAGCTTAGTCTCCGTCTTCCTCAATCCCCTCCGCACACTTTCTCCTGGCAGCTTCCCTCTAATACGCTGCGAGATTCCTTCTTTTGTGACGAGGTCCAGACCACGATCACTAACTACATTGAGCTTAATGATGGTTCTGTGGACTCTCCTTCCACTCTCTGGAAGGGATTCAAAGTTGTCATTCACGGCAAATGCCTCTCTAAACAGTCTAGGGTCTTACGCTCCATTTGCAGCACTCTCCATAAACTGGAATTGGAAATTAATTCATTGGACCCCTCCCATGCTCTTGACCCTATCCCAACACACTTGCTCCTCTCCGTGAGAAACATACTGAATTCGCCATGGAGGCTACCAGAGAGCTCTCATTCCTTGGCAGGCATGCCGCTTCGGCGAGGGCGACTGGCCTGGTAACACCTTGGTCAACCTCCTCCGTCCGCCTCCAGCCGCATCCTATATTACAGTGCTCCAGGACGGTGGCCCAGTTTGGACCACCTCCCCTGTAGAAATTAAGGCACGATTCACAGGTTTTTACATGCAATTATACACTGCGGGATCCGCGTGAGGCTCTTGACCAGTATTTTGATACCCTCGAACTATTATGACTCAAAACTATCACCAGAAACTCCTTGAGGAGCCCTTCTCTAAAGAGGAAATACTTGCCGCCATCAATTGTATGCCTGGTGACAAGCTCCCTGGTCTGGATGGCTTGCCCGTCTCTTTCTACAAGACATTAGCTTCACTTTTGGTGCCGCATCTGGCCGCCATGTACAACAAGTCTTTTGAGAGCGGCCAATTCCCACCTTCGCTCTATGAAGCTATGCAAACCCTTCTCCTCAAACCGGACAAACCCCCCTGAATTGCGAGATTCCTATCACCCCTGTCCCTCTTTAATACTGATAACAAAATCTTTGCCAAACTGCTAGCTTCATGTCTTCTCCTTCTCATGCCACACATCGTCCTCCCAGATCAGTCCGGCTTCATTCGGGGCCGCACAACCTCCCACAATCTTCAGACTATCTTCTCCGTCCTCCACCAAATCAACCCAGCGCTCACTGCAGTGGCCGCCCTGTTTGATGCCATCAAAGCCTTCTATACCCTGCAATGGCCCTTCCTATTCTCTCTCCTAGCCCGTCTTGGCTTCAGTCCAGTTTTTATACGCAAAATCTTACTCCTGTACACTCTCCCCACTGCCCATCTCCAGATCAATGGCCTATTTTCTGATACCATCCCCATCGGACGTGGCACCCGTCAGGGGTGCCCGTTCTCACCTATGCTATTCGCTATCACAATGGAACCACTGGCGGCTAGACTCCGACAACACCACACTCAGAGGGACATCAGGTTTGGGGCACGTCCTCTTGCTTTCCATGTACACGGACGACATCACTTTATATGTCCGCCACCCCCAGGAAAATCTTAGCTCTCTGATGTGTGAGATCATATGGTTTTGTGGCTATTCAGCCATACAGGTGAACTGGAACAAGTCAGTCCTCTTTCCTCTCACTGACGCCACCACGCTCTTTACCCCGGACTACCTTTTTGTGTGGGCATTTGGCCCCACTTGCTATTTAGTTATCTGGCTGAGCAGGGATGAGGGCTAACTTCGGTTGCATGGTGGACTGGCTCGAGACGAAGATTCCCCTAAGGAGCCGGCTGCCCCTGTTGTTAGCTGGTCGAATAGCAATTGTCAAGATGGTAGTCCTCCCGAAATTATTATATTTATTCCTGAACGTATCTGTTCCCCACACTGCTAATTTTTTTTGCAGGGTCCGTTTGTTGATCATCACTCTCCTCTGGGCTGGCAGGCAACCCAGGCTTGCGTACGACATTCACACCCTTCTGATATGTGGAGGCCTCGGCGCCCGTAACTTTAATCTCTATGCTTTGTGTGCTAAGGCCAGATATCTGCACTTTTAGCTTCACCCCACTCCTTTCCAGCCACACTTGGTGGTTGAGGCAGGTCTCGCTGCCCCGTGGCCACTCACCATGACCCAGTTTACCCCTGCCAAACTCCCACGCACTGAAATAGACACGGTCAAGACCTTGTGTTAGGCCTGGGAGGGACTTTGAACGTTTTCCTGTGCCCCCAAGTTTTAGACAAATTCAATGCCAATAGTTCAGCATCTGGCTTTAGCTCCTCTCCAACCCTCTGGCATGGATAAACACACCACCTGTCTGGGGTTGACTACAGTAGTAGATCTCTACCAGGGGAATACCTTCTACTCTCTTCTACTCTCTCGTTGAGGATTCCGGTTCTATGGACACTTTGCTTTTTTATCAGCTATGGGCAATCTGCAGGGAGCTACATCCTGTGTTCCCCCTGCCTCCTCCCTAGATGACCACGCTTGATTTCCTGTATTTGTCTTCCTCTCCTTGGAAGTTGGTAACCAAACTTTACGTCCTCACGCTAGCGGCCACCTCCATCTTCACTGATCACGCTCGTGTGGCATGGGGCAAGGACCTTGGCGTAGATATATCCCAAGCTGATTGAC
Source organism: Lissotriton vulgaris (assembly GCF_964263255.1). Lineage (NCBI taxonomy): Eukaryota > Metazoa > Chordata > Amphibia > Caudata > Salamandridae > Lissotriton > Lissotriton vulgaris. The sequence continues at coordinate 1,010,958,999 of NC_141687.1, forward strand.
TTTATTGTTGGAACCAGACTAAACAATTGACCCCAAATTATCGCCTGTGCCTTATTCATTTTAAATACTTGCATAGGCTTTACCGCACTCCTGTTCAGCTTCATAACCTGGGACTCATCCCCAGTGACAGGTGCTTGCGCTGTTCTGCTCCTGCGGCGGACTTCTCTCATCTTGCCTGCTTATGCCCTAAGGTCTCTGCTTACTGGAGGTCTGTTCTGCTATCTCAGAGATCACCTCCTCACTGGTTCAACCTGACCCCCTGCTCTGCCTCCTAGGCTTTCTTGAATTTTGCCCAGACGCTTCCAGCTGTTTGATCGCCATGCTGCTTGTCCTCGCGCGGCGTAGGCTTTCCATGTGTTGGGGTGGAAAACCTGCACCTAAATTCGCTCAATGGCTCGAGGATGCGTCTTGCTACCAGACCCTATTGCCTGAATTCTGAGACCTTATGCCAGCTAGATCTCGCTCACTCGACATATGGGTGCCCCTAGTGTCATACCTCCTGGCTTGTTCCCCCCAGTGCCGGGCTACCTCTCCCATGCCCCCCGTCGGCACACCGCCCGTGGCGGCCGCCCGTGTAGGATAGTAATCGGCCTCCCCCCTGTACCTATTCCTTCTCAGCTGGGCCCGCCCATTCCCCACAGCTTGAGCGTGTCCCATCAATGATTCTTCACTGTCCAGAAATGCCTACATAACATCTGCCATTTAGCCGCTTTCTGATGTTTTGTACTATTGGTCCACCTTGGCATTTTCAATTGTGCTCATGTATATGGTGCTTTGATTCAGTGCAAGAATGTAACCTGTCTGTGCAATTTTGTCAATAAAGGTTTTTGAAAACTTAAAAAAATAAACTCTACAAAAGATTTTTCAGAAGTTCTAAAGACATGGGCTTTGCCTCATCCATAAATTGGTAGCCAGGAGTGCATGTTTTGATTGGTGCTTCCACAGAAAAAGTATTCTGCTTCTACTCAGCTGTGATTAGACTGTTTATTTATCTAGCTGCCTGAGACAGCAGCAGTATGGGTGCCTGAGCTTGGACTCACACATGACATTGTAATGCCATTAAAGCATCTCAGATAGCAATGTAAAAAAAACTCAAAAAGGTCTGAAAGGAGGCTTGGGAAAATTTGCATGAGGCAAGCCGTAATAAGGATACCACAGCATTTTGGCGCATTCTAAAGTCCCCTTTCTTTAGTGATGATGACAAGCCCAGAATGGAAGTTGCAGTGACTGAAGAGGACTGGGTTGCCCATTTCTCTAAACTATATGCTCATACAACAGAATGGGGTGATATTAGGTCTATATCTCTACCTGTAGCAGATTCTTTTATGTCTACGTTTCCCCCTAATCAGTTTAACCTTAACTTCACTTTAAAAGAGGTCAACTTGGCTTTAAGATCAAGCAAGTAAGGTAAAGCACCAGGCCCAGACGGGGTTCCAGTTGACCTTTTTAAAGCTAACATCGATCTTAGGGGCCCCCTCTTGACTCTCTTCGGACTCCCTATTTCCTGTTCTGAGTCTCATATTCTACCAATATTTAAAAATTGCCTGCGCACTACAGACCCATTTCTTTGGTAAAATCTCAGGTTAAAGTGGTGGGTCACATACATTTATGTAGATTACACGAGTTGGCGGACTGCAATAACATCATTTCGGACCTACAAATGGAATCTGACAGGGAATTGGGGCCATTGTGCAAGTCATCAATTTGAGTTTGTTAATGGTCAAAAACGCACACATAAAACGTGGCAACTTGTTTGCAGTTTTTATTGATTTGTCCTGCTCATTTGATTGTGTAGTCCATGATGAACTCTGGTCCGCCATGATTTCAATGAGTTTAGATACCACCATTGTTAACTTTCTCAGCTATCTTTACTCAACAACCTCCGCAAGGATCCGTTTTGGTGTGAAGGGTGAATGTACAAAAACTTTTAGTATTGAAAAAGGCGTTCATCAACGGTGCGTACATGGTCTTTTTTTGTTTAATTTGTACAATATTAATCTGGGCAAACTCTCTTGCCAATATATGTACGGATCTGCCCCAAATTGGGCACCGGCCAACACTGGTTCTCCTTTATGTGTACGAAGCAGTGCTAATGACCCGCACCCAGTTGGCGCTGCAGCGTCTACATGATACATTTTTTCACTTCATGGAGAACATGGGGCTAATAATTGATATAAAGACCTTTGTCATGAAAGTAGGCTGAAAAGCAACTAAGTGGCGTAAAATTTCAATAGGAAAAGTCATTTTACCACAAACCCCCTCCTTTTTGCACTGGGCATTTTATTTAATTGCAAAGGGAACTGGAGAAGCACCCTCAATTCCAGATGGCTGCAATTTGTTAAATCAATCATGGCCTTGTGCAATCTTTCTAGGAAATTGGGCTGTAAACAGCTCAAAGAAATGTTAACTACTTATAACACGAGATGTTGAATTATCGCGATGTATGGTTTGAAGCTGTGGGGGTATGTAAATTTCGAATCATTACAATTGGTAGAAAATGCCTTTCAAAAAAAAATTCTTGTGCTCCCTAATAACTGTTCTAATTTTGTATTTCACTCTGAACTGGGCGCTACTTATTCAGCGGATCTGATAAAGGTCTAGCCAAATCTTCTTTGGTACAAGATTTGGACATCAGATCACATGGAATTCAATCGTTCCATTGTGAAGGACTGCTGTGGCTCGGAGCTTGCCCTAAAAATTCCTTGTTTAAAGTTCATCAAGAAGTCCATGTCTGATACTAACCACCCGGAATATTATGATCAACCTGAACCCTCGAATATCATTAGGAGGAAAGATAGCATGTTTAAACCTAGTGGCGGATCTGAGACTGTTTGTGGAATTGGTCAAACCAACTGTTCAACACATCCAAATGGTTTTGACCACTTTTTCAATGCAGCCCTACTTAACTAATGATCTTAATGCTCAGCATAGGTTTATCTCAACATGTTTTAGGTTTGATATCTATCACCGTTTGAAAAGTTTTCCAAATGTTAATAACTGGTCATGTGAGCTAATGTACTATTCTGGCGATAACATGTCTAAACTTTGCACATACTGTTTAGGAAATTTTATATATATTTGAGGAATTCTTTTATTAAGCCTTTAATGAAATCCTTAAATTTTAAACAATGCAGGCCGGCGTTTTTACATCTGCAATTACTTCAAAATGTGTATACATGCGTGGAATTAGCAAGATTTCTAAGGGCTGCAATAATTAGAAGAGTGACTACCTGTTGCATGCTAAACTATGCCTGTTTTTTATTGTTCTTGTTTTTAAACTACCTCTTTTTATTTTGAATGCATTCCATTTTTTATGTATACTTTTATCATACACATTGTGAATCGAATAAAGATGAGAATGAATGAATGAATAAATACCAAGAGTTAGAAGTAGGCCAGACTTCACCAAAGCCACATCTGGCTGATAAGACACTCAAACATTCTCCTCTTCCGAACCTCCTTTCCTCCACTAGACTGTTAAAGCAGGTGTAGCAATTTGGACACCAACTCGGACAGTTGGATGAAAGGCTTTTGGTATCTACTTTGCTCATGAAGCAACCAAAGTAATTCAGATCAGTGGAACTTGACAGTAAGATGTGGATGATGGAGTAGGGTCTAGATGGTGTGAGGCATAGAACTTTTCTTCTGATACTGTAGAATAAAAATGGCGGTGAAGGATTATAGTGATTCCTAAAGGTTTGTGATAATGATGGTGTGTGGTGAGTCTAGTGATAGTAGTGTATTGGTCATGCGATGTAGGTGGTGAAAATCATGTGGTAGAGTGTAGGAGCTGATGAAGTGTAAAGCCGGTTGTGCATTTGGTTGTGAGTAGGTGAGGGAGAGGTACTTGGTGTGGGATGTAGGCTGTGTAAAATGTAAGGGGTGTTTTCAGTATGGATATCTGATGCACAACACAAAAAAAACAAATAGGAGGACCCTTTCTATGTGCATTCATACAAACAATGATCCAATAATATGCTTCTATGCTGATGAAATGGGAAAAATTATGAGAGGTACAATGAATGAAGGGATCATAAATATAGAGTGAGCACTTTCTAAATGACACTTAACAATAAGCAGAACGTAGGTGGGATCTGGTGTTTAATTTTTTCTTTCTATAGATTGCATGAGTTCTTGTGGACAGAAAAAGCTGTCTCTGCCCAAATTTTGAAATTACATCTTGATTCTTGCACAACAAGTGCAAAAATAAACCCTCTTATGTCCAAGTGGTCTAGACCAACGTTGATGTATCCTTTAACCATTGTATTAATATTAAATCACATATTGGTGGGGTACATGTAGAAACATGTGACAAGGATGAGTGCAGAACTAATGTGGAAAGGGCATGTTACAAAACACTGGCAGATGATAAAGACTAAATATTGTATTGCTTTTTAAGCAGAAATTAACTCAACGTTTGTTTAATGGTTCATGATGCCTGCAAGAAGGAAACTTCTGCCTTCCTTATGCAAACATCTTACTTTGCAGTTTGCTCTGCAAGGACTTTTATGTGAGTTTAAATGTGGAATACTGCAGCAGTGACACAGATGTACCTTGTACCTATGTGTGTTCTTTACCTGCATGAGTACATGCACCATTCGAAGTAGTGGAATTCACTTTTACCCATTTCCCCCTCCCAAAACAGATGACTATGACATGGCTAGGATGCTATTGGAAACGTGCAAAATGACCCCAGCCTAATTAATGATCATTTAGCATGCCCGCAGTGTGCCTTTTAGGCGCAAACATAGAGGGTCCCAGTCAACTTCTTTGCACTCAAGACTTTGCATGGCATCACAAACTGGGAATAACAGGTTGAGGATGGAGCCCTGGGAATCACACTTTCACATCTTTCAAAAGGATGTGGCATGTGCCTGTACACTTTTATCCTTGACCCCCTTATATTTCAAGAGAACCCACATACAGACCACTAAGCAGGGGGAATGCTGATGTTCCACAGCTGCCTTTTTTTCCTTTTACCATGTACAGGCACTTGCTGTGATAATAGACACATTAGAAAACGAATTATGTGGTTCCTTTTGTTAATGGTGCGTGTGTCCCTAGGGTACATGTTACAAGAATAAGGTGCTTTATGGCTTTGCAAACTGTGGCCATCCAGTGCTCTTTTAAAAGAGGGAACTGCATTTGTAATAGATAAATGGCAAATAGAAAGTAGGCATTATTAGCTTCAACTGATGAATAGTATACTCCACACCATAGTTTAGAGCACCCACAGATTCCTTGTTCAAATGTTCAAACATTCAGGAGGTTCTTTTTGTTTCAGGCATAGGAACAAACTTTCACTTCACACAAAACTTTTCAAGAAAAAGATCACACTGTACAAAAACGTCTCCTCTAATGCACCTAGAATTTTGAGTGCTCTTCCTGTTCACATCAGAGACGATCCCTATTTTACCTCTGTTAAGAAAGTTCTGTAAAAAAGGGAGAAGTGTCTCCTCATTTTTTATAGAAATGCAACTCAAATCATTTCTTCTTATAATTCTGCCTATAGAAGAAATTTCTCCCTTTATGTATGAAGTTACTTACATTTTACCTTTCTGTCCTACAGATATATGAAAACAGTGACAAGGTTCAACTGGTTAACCTGTTTATAGATGGTGTACGATTTGGCATTTTTTCTCTCCATGGGTTATTGCCCTTGTCATACATCCCTGTTACTAGTGCCTTTCCTGTAGCTGACTAATGACATGTTATGGAATCCTGATTTCTGTTACCTTTCCTTCAGTTTCTGATTGAATATTATCAGTACTTCTTTGTCACCCCTCCCTTTTGTGCCCAAACTACTGTTTGTAGTAGCTTCACCTCATATCTCTCTCTCTCTCTCTCTCTCTCTCTCCTCTCTCTCTCTCTCTCTCTCTCTCTCTCTCTCTCTCTCTCTCTCTCTCTCTCTCTCTCTATATATATATATATATATATATATATATATATATATATATATATTCACTGAAAAAACCATAGGTTTCACACACGTTATAGTTAGACCATGTCATGAGTGATGTAATATGTGACGTCAACAGCAGTGCATTGCGGGCGCGCAAATTATACTTAGCTGAGCTAACTACAACGGAGCAATTTCAAAGGTTTTGTATGAGAGAAATGTTCAGCTAACTATAACATGTGAAACCGATGGTTTTTTCAATGAATTTGCAAGGTTTTTTAAATGCTAATTCCTAACTATAATGTGTGTGAAACCTATGTTTTTTTCTGTGAATTTCATAGATTTTGTAAATGATAATTTATAAATGTATTAATTATTACATCTGTCTTTTTATACTAATTTCTTATATTTTTAATATAAATATTAATATTTATTTTATTTTTTAGATTTTATTTCATATTCTTATTATAAAATAATAACAAAACTAAATTGCAAAGTATTTTTTGGATGAATTATTGCTTGACGTTGGTTGCAAGTATAACACAGCTCCACCAATTCTCTTGGGGACCTATGCTCACAATGCTGTATCAATCCTTACACCTGCTTCAAGCATCTACAAGGTTTTGACGCTGCATAAGCTCAAAAGTCACTGAATAAAATGTTATACATTTCACTCAGTCACTTTTAGGGGGCCTTGCTGCACCCCCTTCTGCACAAGAAAGCCTCTTCTGGTGCAGCGCTTTACAATGTAATACACCCTCCAGATGCGTCACATTGTTAATAGCAAACACCATGGCACATCTTTTGCACCACCGCTGTGTCACAAAAGTGACGCAACGGCTGTGTAAAAGAGGCACAAGGGGATTGTAAATCCGCCCCTAACACATACAAATTCATCCAGGCACTTTCACCAGCAGCGCAAATTGAAACATAGACTTGTAACACATTTAGGTACATATGATATATTCAATTGCTTCGGACATACTACAGTATACTATAGATAAACACCTTATAGATTTATGCTGTAGCAGTTCCTTATAGTGCTGCACTAGTAACATATTAATTAATTCCTTTATGAGCTACACATTCATTCTGACAAACTTTTACACACTAACATCGAAATATGGTTCGTTCTTTGACCAGTGAAGGTAGTTCTAAAAATAACTTTTTTGTTTTGTATTTTCTTTCTGTTTTCTCAACAAATTCCAAGCGGAACAAAGGAATGAAAAAAAGAACAACTAATGTCTAGGACAGCAATGATCCTGCACCCTGCGTTTCATCAAGTCTATAGACTGTTCCCCATAACACAAAAGTTTATCGCAATAAATGCATAGAATTTATCTTAACTTTAGCAAAGTCAGAATCAATATGTGGGTGTGGACTGCTTGCTGAAAATGCTGCTGCTGCAGTTGATGTGCTTGGTGCAGAAGCAGGTGAGTTCTTGTGCAACCTCCGTCTTGCAGCTCGAGCAAAGTTCTTGGGGTGCAATTTCCTCACGTATCGCACCATATTTGCTGTGCCAAAGGAGTATTTTTTACATGGATCACCCCTTGAAAGAGTTGTTTCGCAAATTTTACCGCTTACTTCTGGAGCATTACCCTTTTTTTGACGTTCTGGAAAAGTAAAAAACTTCCAAATTAGAGCTTCTTTCCTCTTCTTTGGACGTTCTTCGGGAATAAAATCTCCCTCTGAATAACTGCTGGAAGATGACTCCATTGCTCTTATTATGGTGATCTTACTTCTATTTGATAAGATTCTCAGAACAAATGCTTCTTCTTAGAAAGTCAAAGTCGAATAATTATTATGGGACGGAACTTTTAACAGTCGCAATAGGAAAAGTTATGAACCAATCAAATCTCTCCTTTTAAAGTCACATGGCTTTGCATAAGCTTATGATGCGCTTGCGCATTTCTTTCAATACGAGTACGCATGATGTTCTACCGCGGTTTGTGTAATTCTTTTTAAAAGTAATATATGATTATTACAAGTATTAAAAAAAATTATAGTTATCCCAAATGTCTGCCCTTAGTATGTACATTAAATACATACATGTTTTAAACCAAGTAGAAACATTGCCCCCTTTCTCATACAGAACACCATACATGACGTCACACCGAAGCTTTAATGCGACGCGTAACGTCAAAGCATATTCATACTGTATGCAAGAGTACACGCTGAGTGTGATAAGCAGTACAAACTATGGTGCGATCACCCTCTCAGTGAGAAATCAGAGCTGAGGGCGAGCTAAGGAGAATGATTAGAAGTGCTGACTCATTGCAGATCCAATTCTGAGCCTGACTCTGCGTACATTATAACACCGCCCCCATCTCTCTATGTTGTTAATTGTTAGTGCACACACTCATACTTGCACATGCACAGTGCACGCTACTAAGCATGGGCGGAAAATCCGTTACGCTCGCGGATTTTGCGGATTTTCTGTAAATTCGCAATCCGCGAACGCTCGCGAATTTACCGAAAATCCGCAAATTCGCACGTAGCGGATTTTTTTTTCTTAGTGATATAATTTTGCGGCGCGCGGCGTTTACTTACCGTCATTCAGCGTTTGCCGAGTAGTTTTTCTCGATATTTTGCGAGTGCTTCGCCATTTTGGATCTTGCTGCGGGATCCCGCGGGAATTTGGCGAGCGTGATTACGTAATCGCGGCTTGCCAACTTGCACAGCAAGAGTTTGTCAACGCGAGTACGCCGTGATCACGTATCGCGGTACTTCGCAATTGCGAGCTTGGAGATGCGGCGAGCAGCAACAATCTCGCACTCGCGAAAATACAAAATTTGCAATTCTGCACAAGAAATCCACCAGCAAGCAGCATAAACCTTCTGGAAATGATGATTTTTATCTGAATAACTCCTCAGGTTGACATTTGCCTGCACTTTTTTTGCGAGGAGTCCATTTTGGGGAGGGGGGGGTGGGAGGAAGGAAGTGCCCCACAGTCTTCAACTTCCTGTTCCTGTCCAGCAGGCTCCTCCCAGTGCTTTGTCCATCTCCTGGTCACTTTTCATTTGGATCTGGAGCTGGAAGGATTACTTTTTGTGGATGCTGCTGGATATTTGGATTTGAGGCCTTTTTGACTTTCTTTGGATCACTTTTGGATTAGAAATTTCACAAGTAAGTTACTTTGGGGCATTACAGTTGCTGCAACTACAATTTTGGAATTTTCGATTTTTGGGCTGTTTTGGGGCCTTTTGCCCAGGGGTACTCAGTGGTGGGTGAACTGAGTCTTTCTGTGGGGTGTTTTGAATTTAAACATCATGGAGGGGCTGGATGGCTTGGAATTGTGCTGATTTTTCTGTGATTTTCGTTTTTTTGGCCTGTTGTGGCCTTTTCACCAGGGGTAGTGAGTGTTGCATGGGCCTAGTCTTTCTGTGAGTTTTCTTGAATTTAAACATCACGGAGGGGCTGGATGGCTTGGGATTGTGCTGATTTTTCTGTGATTTTCATTTTTTTGGCCTGTTGTGGACAGGCCATGTGGTTGGGGGCCATTTTGAGTGCTGCTACAGGCCCTGGCCATGTGCTGGGAGGGAGGGGCCATTTTGAATGTAGGCAGTGTTCTCAGGCCTGCACCCATTTTGCCTAGCTTTCATCCATTATGCCCAGGGGTAGTGAGTAGTGCATGTGCCTCGTCTTTCTGTGGGTTGTCTTGAATTTAAACATCATGGAGGGGCTGGATGGCTTGGGATTGTGCTGATTTTTCTATGATTTTCGTTTTTTTGGCCTGTTGTGGCCTTTTCACCAGGGGTAGTGAGTGGTGCATGTGCCTAGTCTTTCTGTGGGTTGTCTTGAATTTAAACATCATGGAGGGGCTGGATGGCTTGAGATTGTGCTGATTTTTCTGTGATTTTCGTTTTTTTGGCCTGTTGTGGACAGGCCATGTGGTTGGGGGCCATTTTGAATGGTGGTACAGGCCCTGGCCATGTGCTGGGAGAGAGGGGGCCATTTTGAATGCAGGCAGTGTTCTCAGGCCTGCACCCATTTTGCCTAGCTTTCATCCATTATGCCCAGGGGTAGTGAGTGGTGCATGGGCCTAGTCTTTCTGTGGGTTGTCTTGAATTTAAACATCATGGAGGGACTGGATGGCTTGGGATTGTGCTGATTTTTCTGTGATTTTCGATTTTTTGGGGTGTTCATGGGGACAGGCCATGTGGGTGGGGCCCATTTTGAATGCTGCTACAGGCCCTGGCCATGTGCTGGGAGGGAGGGGCCATTTTGAATGCAGGCAGTGTTCTCAGGCCTGCACCCATTTTGCCTAGCTTTCATCCATTATGCCCAGGGGTAGTGAGTAGTGCATGTGCCTAGTCTTTCTGTGGGTTGTCTTGAATTTAAACATCATGGAGGGGCTGGATGGCTTGGGATTGTGCTGATTTTTCTATGATTTTCGTTTTTTTGGCCTGTTGTGGCCTTTTCACCAGGGGTAGTGAGTGGTGCATGTGCCTAGTCTTTCTGTGGGTTGTCTTGAATTTAAACATCATGGAGGGGCTGGATGGCTTGGGATTGTGCTGATTTTTCTGTGATTTTCGTTTTTTGGCCTGTTGTGGACAGGTCATGTGGTTGGGGGCCATTTTGAATGGTGGTACAGGCCCTAGCCATGTGCTGGGAGGGAGGGGGCCATTTTGAATGCAGGCAGTGTTCTCAGGCCTGCACCCATTTTGCCTAGCTTTCATCCATTATGCCCAGGGGTAGTGAGTGGTGCATGGGCCTAGTCTTTCTGTGGGTTGTCTTGAATTTAAACATCATGGAGGGGCTGGATGGCTTGGGATTGTGCTGATTTTTCTGTGATTTTCGTTTTTTGGCCTGTTGTGGACAGGTCATGTGGTTGGGGGCCATTTTGAATGGTGGTACAGGCCCTAGCCATGTGCTGGGAGGGAGGGGGCCATTTTGAATGCAGGCAGTGTTCTCAGGCCTGCACCCATTTTGCCTAGCTTTCATCCATTATGCCCAGGGGTAGTGAGTGGTGCATGGGCCTAGTCTTTCTGTGGGTTGTCTTGAATTTAAACATCATGGAGGGGCTGGATGGCTTGGGATTGTGCTGATTTTTCTGTGATTTTCGATTTTTTGGCCTGTTGTGGCCTTTTCACCAGGGGTAGTGAGTGGTGCATGTGCCTAGTCTTTCTGTGGGTTGTCTTGAATTTAAACATCATGGAGGGGCTGAATGGCTTGGGATTGTGCTGATTTTTCTGTGATTTTCGTTTTTTTGGCCTGTTGTGGACAGGTCATGTGGTTGGGGCCATTTTGAGTGCTGCTACAGGCCCTGGCCATGTGCTGGGAGGGAGGGGCCATTTTGAATGCAGGCAGTGTTCTCAGGCCTGCACCCATTTTGCCTAGCTTTCATCCATTATGCCCAGGGGTAGTGAGTAGTGCATGTGCCTAGTCTTTCTGGGGGTTGTCTTGAATTTAAACATCATGGAGGGGCTGGATGGCTTGGGATTGTGCAGATTTTTCTGTGATTTTTGATTTTTTGGGGTGTTCATGGGGACAGGCCATGTGGGTGGGGGCCATTTTGAATGCTGCTACAGGCCCTGGCCATGTGCTGGGAGGGAGGGGCCATTTTGAATGCAGGCAGTGTTCTCAGGCCTGCACCCATTTTGCCTAGCTTTCATCCATTATGCCCAGGGGTAGTGAGTAGTGCATGTGCCTAGTCTTTCTGTGGGTTGTCTTGAATTTAAACATAATGGAGGGGCTGGATGGCTTGGGATTGTGCTGATTTTTCTGTAATTTTCATTTTTTTGGCCTGTTGTGGCCTTTTCACCAGGGGTAGTGAGTGGTGCATGTGCCTAGTCTTTCTGTGGGTTGTCTTGAATTTAAACATCATGGAGGGGCTGGATGGCTTGGGATTGTGCTGATTTTTCTGTGATTTTCGTTTTTTTGGCCTGTTGTTGTGGCCTTTTCACCAGGGGTAGTGACTAGTGAGTGTTGCATGGGCCTAGTCTTTCTGTGGGGTGTCTTGAATTTAAACATCATGGAGGGCATGGGATTGTGCTGATTTTTCTGTTTTTTTTCGATTTTTTGGGGGTGTATAACTGAACTGACGTTCCTCTGTCTTCCATTGCTTTTAGGTGCACAAGACTCAAGAGAACCAATAGTGCCAGGAAGAAGTTCTGCAGCGGTGTGTGTGCAGCATAACATTACGCTACGTCACGTCTGGCCACAGACAACTCTGCAACTCGTGCAACTGCGGCCTGCTGTTCTGACCTGCTCTGAAGAAGATGGCCCCAAAAAAATTTCTCCGTAGCTCCTCTAGCAAGAAAGTTGCCAGTAAGGAGCAGAAGAAGCAAGTTACCAAGGAGGCTGGTGTGCCGGCCGCCGCGTTTTTTGGGAGTAAAAAAAAAGTACGCCTGTAGCAGCAGCGGGATCTGCTGGGGACCAAGCTGGGAGCAGCACCCCCGCTCCATTGGGCTCAGTGCCTCCACCACCACCACCATGACAATTTAAGTCAAAGCCCTTGAGTGCTGCACAGGCAGTCAGTGTACTTCTTCAATCACCATCGACCAGTGATGGTGGCTCGTCGCAAGAAAGTAGCAGCAATGTCCCTGAATCAACACAGGTTGTTGTAACTCATCTGACAAGTGTTGAACAACCACAGCTGCAACAACAACCAAATGTGCAAGAACAAGCCCAAGTACATGTGGAACGAGAGGCAGCTCAAGGAGATGCGCAAGCAGAGGTGCATGGAGGGTCACAAGTGCCCACAATAGTTGTTCCTCCCGAAGTAGGGGCACATCAGTAAATCGACAATCAAACTGAGGTATCATTTGAGGAAGCCACTCCTCCTGATGATCATTCATTGTCTTCCACATCCCTAGCAAGGAAAAGATCAAGGGGGGTGTCTACATCTTCTTCAAGCCCACCTCCTTCTGATGATATGGATCAAACTTGGGAACCACCCCTGTGGTCTGAGAGTGAGGCACACCATGATCTGACAAAGGTACCTGAGAGTAAAAGGAAGGTCGTCGAAAAACTCATAGCTATGGAGTGTGATGAGGCTCAACAAGAAGTGACAGATACTGCTGCTGATGAAGCCTCTCACAACGACGGGCCAGTCATCATAAAGGTCACTGCAGCCCCAGCGGGCATGCAGCAAAAAGACATAATGACCCCAGCCCGAGAAGCTGCTGCGCCTGATGATGTTGTCGACGAGGAGGCAATGGAAGAAACACCACAATCGTTGGAGTTAACTAGTACACCAACACCTACCGCTTCCATATTTCTTAGTCGCCAGAAGGGACCTCCATCCACCTCGACCTCAATTAGTGGTGGTGAAAGTGCAAAACGTACTGAAGTTCGGCAATCCACATCCTCCACTTCATCTGGCATTAGCAGCAGGACCACCACCACCAGTATCACCGCCTCCTCTGGCCCCCAAAGACATTTCAAGTCCGCAGTTTGGGACTTCTTTAGTGTTTCCACAAAAAAGGAAAACCTCGCCATTTGTAGCATTTGTAAGTTGGCAGTTAGTCGTGGTAAGTTTGGTTCCAACTGTGGTACCGGAGGCCAGAGAGGTCATCTTGAAAGAAAGCACGCTGTCCAATGGTTTGCGCACCTACAGGCGATCAAGGAAGCCCGAATTGCACGTAATGCTGTTTCATCTGATGATGACGAGGAGGAAGAAGACGTGTCAAACACTTCACTTACACCCAGTACCCCTGTCAGCAGCACACCCCATGTGAGCCACACCAAGAGTGTGGGAGAGACTGAGACACCAACGCGCAAAAGTTCATCAGCGAGCGTAACTGGGTCGAAGATATCATCATCATCCCGTAAATGCTTGGTCCAGGGCAACATTAAAAAGATGTTGTTTACAGAAGCACCATATGAACGCAACCACCCACTGGCGCATCTGTATAACACTAAGCTGGCTAAAATGCTAGCTCTGGACCTTCTCCCTTTTTCTTTTGTAGAAGGGTTTGGTTTTCTAGAATTAGTGGCAGCGCTCTGCCTTAAATGGAAGGTTCCTAGCCGGTTCTATTTTGCCAGAGTTGCGGTTCCAGCACTACATGAAGATGTGCTGGAGGTGATTGGGGCAGCTTTGCAGAAGAGTGCTGTTCACACTATACATCTGACAACAGACATGTGGACCAGTGGCACAGGCGCTGATTACATGTGCATCACTGCACACTGGGTCTCTTTTTCAGGGGTTAAAGCAAAGCTAAACGCAGGTGTTGACCCGGACCAAGTTTTCAAAGCTGCTCGGAAACATGCAACACTAGCCATGTTTGGTTTGGAGAAACGTCACACAGCACAAAACATTTTGGATGAGTTTAACACAAAGGTCCTTGACTGGCTGTCCCCAAAAAACGCCAGATTGGTTATGTTTCCACGGATAATGGCGCCAATGTAGTTAAGGCCATGGAGCTGTGTCACTATTTCAGAGTGCCGTGTTTGGCGCACTGTATAAACCTGGTTGTCAAAAAATTCTTGAGTGATAAAGAGAGTCCAGCGTACGAGGTAGTGGAGACCTGCCGAAAAATGTGCAACCATTTCAGCCATTCTTTTAAGGCCCGGAAGCATCTGAGGAGCCTGCTACATGACCGTCGAATGCCAGTGAAAGCACTCATCCAGGAGGTGGTAACACGTTGGAACTCAACTTTCTACATGCTTGAGCGTCTGTATGAGCAGTATACGGTACTCGATCAATATTTCTTAACACAGGGTACAGCTCAGAAGGACCTGACAATGGGTGCAGAGCAATGGCACATAGTTAAAAGCCTGACACACATGCTTCGTCCTTTTGAGGTCTTCACGCGTGCAGTCAGCAAGGAGGACTGTAATTTGGGAAAAGCTATCCCATTGTTGTACATGCTGGAGCACCAACTGAAGGAGGTGTGTTCTGTGTGTCAAAAAGATGAAAAAAACAAAGACCCTTTTGTTTTGGCGGAGAAATTATTAGAGCGCCTACGTGGTGATGAACGTCTTAAAATGATCCACTCAGAACAGCATTACATTTGTGCTACTATTCTGGATCCACGCTACAAAAAGGCGCTGGCAGGCCAAGCATTCTTTCCTTTTGATGATGAACATGTTCCAAAGTACAAACGTCAGCATCAGCAGGCCATCCCCAGTCAAAATAATCCACTTCAGCACCTGTGGCTGTGGCACAAGTGACCTCTCAGTCGTTAAAGACACCGGCAACCGGATCATCTGCACCAGACACAAAAGAAACATTGGAGGCTGAAGAGGATTGGCTAGCTCGGCTTGGGTTTGGTTCTCAAAAGGTCACAGGCACAGCAACAGCTAAGCAAAGTGGAGGAACCTTGGATGAGGACCTTGAGTTGATGGTGAAGGACTATCTGAATGACTCAACAGAGGTCTATGTTAATGCTGACCCATTGGCATATTGGCATGGGAAAACAGAATCGTGGCCACAGCTCTCCAACCTGGCTTTAAATTACTTGTCTTGCCCACTAGCAAGCGTGTCTTCTGAACGTGTTTTCAGTGCTGCTGGGGCCATTGTAACTCCCAAATGGAGCCACCTCTCGCCCAAAAATGTGGAGAAGTTAACAATGATCAAGATGAATCAGCACCTCATACCACCAGATTACAGAGTACGAGAAAGAGCGCCGGATGAAGACGAGGTGGACAGCAACGTAGATGAGGGAATTTCTACTCTGTCAGGTGACACTGAGCTCACCCTGCCTGAATTCGCGGAGTATGAAGACAAAGCCTTATTCTTATTCGTGGACCTTAACACCGAGCCCTGAAAATGAGACAATGAATCAATAACTTTCTTTTTCGTGCTTATTCACTTTCATTCCTGTGTGTCTGTCTTTCTTTGTTGTGCACAGTTAATATAATTCAAACTTTAATCACCTAATCACAAAAACAAGCCCATCAGCAGAACTGTCTTCACTTGTTTGCTTATTGATTTGAAGGTGCCGCAGTCTGCATTCCTCAGGTTCTCAAGTTCAGAAGAACATGCTCCTCTATCCTCCTCCTCCAGACTCCTATTTCCATCAAAGCAGAGGGCTGGATTACGCCCAATGAAGAAAGACTCAGCACTTGTGGGGGTGTTCTACTTCTTTGCGGGTGAGTTGACGGCTCTTGGGCCATTGCTGGGAAGCTCCAATACCGGATAAAAGTGGTTTGGACCAAATCGGAGGCTGAATTTTTTGTGTGTTTTTGGTGACTTGCTTGCCTTTGAGGTGCTCTTTGGGGGGGTTCCGGCTGTTTGTGGGTGAGTTTCGGGGTCTGGGAGCACTGCTGGGACACTCTAACCTTGATTGCATTTGCTTTTCAGGAAATCCGTGGTGGTAAACTGGAGTTATGGCCTAGCTACACAGCGCGTTTGGACTGAAAGCCGAGAAATATTGTAAGTATGAGATTTTGCTTTTGGGCTGTTTGGGGGTGTTGTGCTTTTTGGCGGGTGGGTTGGCGGGTCTTGGGGCATTCCTGGGAAGGTCTAATACCGGATAGAAGTGGTTGGGACAAAATCCACGCTGATTCTTTTTTTTGCTATTTCTGACATTTTGCTCAATGTAGTGTTTTCAGGGGCCTGTTTGGGGGGCTTCCTGGTGTTTGTGGGTGGGTTTCGGGGTCTGGGAGCACTGCTGGGACACTCTTATCTTGATTGCATTTGCTTTTCAGGAAATCCGTGGTGGCAAACTGGAGTTATGGCCTAGCTACACAGCGCGTTTGGACCGAAGGCCGAGAAATATTGTAAGTATGAGATTTTGCTTTTGGGTTGTTTGGGGGTGTTGTGCTTTTTGGCGGGTGGGTTGGCGGGTCTTGGGGCATTCCTGGGAAGGTCTAATACCGGCTAGAAGTGGTTGGGACAAAATCCACGCTGATTTTTTTTGCTATTTCGGACATTTTGCTCAATGTAGCGTTTTCGGGAGCCTGTTTGGGGGGCTTCCTGGTGTTTGTGGGTGGGTTTCGGGGTCTGGGAGCACTGCTGGGTATGGATACTTTACTTTGCAAGAGGTTTGAAGCAAATCCATGGTGGCAGAGGGGAGTTAGGGCCTAGCTGCAGAGCGCGCGTGGAGTTATTTGGAAAATTGGCAAAAAAAGTCCCCATTTTTGTACTTTTGCTCTTTGGCTGTTTGGGGGTCTTCTACTCGTTTTTTCCTGGGTTGCCGGCTCTGGGGCCATTGCTGGGAAGCTCCAATACTGGATAAAAGTAGTTTGGACCAAATCGGAGGCAACATTTTTTTGTGTTTTTGCTGACTTGCTTGCCTTTGAGGTGCTCTTTGGGGGGGTTCCGGCTGTTTGTGGGTGAGTTTCGAGGTCTGGGAGCACTGCTGGCACACTCTAATCTTGATTGCATTTGCTTTTCAGGAAATCCGTGGTGGTAAACCAGAGTTATGGCCTAGCTACACAGCGCGTTTGGACCGAAGGCGGAGAAATATTGTAAGTATGAGATTTTGCTTTTGGGCTGTTTGGGGGTGATGTGCTTTTTGGCGGGTGGGTTGGCGGGTCTTGGGGCATTCCTGGGAAGGTCTAATACCGGATAGAAGTGGTTGGGACAAAATCCACGCTGATTTTTTTTGTTGCTATTTCTGACATTTTGCTCAATGTATCGTTTTCTTGGGCTTGTTTGGGGGGCTTCCTGGTGTTTGTGGGTGGGTTTCGGGGTCTGGGAGCACTGCTGGGACAGTCTAATCTTGATTGCATTTGCTTTTCAGGAAATCCGTGGTGGTAAACCAAAGTTATTGCCTAGCTACACAGCGCGTTTAGACCGAAGGCCGAGAAATATTGTAAGTATGAGATTTTGCTTTTGGGCTGTTTGGGGGTGTTGTGCTTTTTGGCGGGTGGGTTGGCGGGTCTTGGGGCATTCCTGGGAAGGTCTAATACCAGATAGAAGTGGTTGGGACAAAATCCATAAGGAAAACCCTTTTGGCACTTTTTGTAACTTAGGGTTCGTTAGTGTTAGCCCTAGCAGCAGGATTGCATGTGTTTTGGGGTGTTCTAGATTTTTGCAACTGAGTTCTGGGGTCTTAGAGCACTCGTGAGAATGTGTAATTTTGGTTGCAAGTCATTTGAAGAAAATCCATGGTAGGAAAAGGGGGATTTCGCATAGTTAAAGAAAGCCTCTGCCACTATTCTTAACTTAGGGCTCGTTAGGGTTAGCACTAGCAGTATTTCTATTGCATGTGTTTGGGTGGGGGGGTTTTCGAGACTTGGAGCGATGCTGGCTATGGATACTTTTGCTTGCTTGCAAGTGGTTTGAATACAATCCACGGTGGGTAAGGGGGTATTTGGGCCTAGTTTTACTTTTGAAGTACGTTTTGTCACCAGTTTTCTGCTAGGCCTCGTTTTTTGAGATCTGATTGGGGGTCTTCTACATTTTTGCAACTGGCTTTAGTAAGGGTTTGGGTGGAAGCACTGCTCCGAAGGTCTAATTTTGCTCTAAAACACAGTTTACAGTACACCTAGCTTGAGGGGAAAGATCCGCTAAATTAATTCGCCCATACTTATTTATCCTTGAAAAGGTGACTCAGACAGAGTACGCACTTTCAAAAATGTTGTACTGTCTATTAGGAAAATCAAAGTGTGACTTTTTGCACTACACAGCGTACATACCTTATATTTATTTATCAGTGCTGTTTTTCGTTCAATAATTACAGGCCGGGTTTCAGTCTGCAATGGGGAAAAAAGGATGGAGTCAGGCTTCACATTAGCGAGCCGCAATTCAGCATCCGCCAGGCAGGCAGTGTACAGGATGTCTTCTGGTCACCAACATTGATGGACGAAGCGTCAGCTGGAATGGAGGAGTGCCGCTAATAAGAGGAATTGTTTGCTGCATGCAACTTACTTACCAAATTCAACAGGACTACTACAACAATACAGATACAGTATCCAATATTTTATTCAATGAGTGTGTGTGACTGCATTTCTTGGATCTCTCTCTGCTTCTAAATTGATCCCTACAGCCATTCTATATGTTTTACTTCGGCTATTTTTTTAACCTAATTTAATGTAGCCCTGTACTGTCGCATTCTGGCATTCACGGTTGTCGAAAGTACTACTTACTTTTCTGTAACAATGCATTCAGTAGTGCATGCACTTCCTTTATGTCACGTAAAAGATTTATGGTTAGCTTTGTAACTAAAAATTTCTTAATGTTCAATTATTGTTTGTCCATGCTGTGCTTTTTTTTTTTCTCTCAACAAAACCTACCCAAAAAGAAACCCCCATTCCTATCCATTTTACAAACCCTAACCCTCTTCCCCCGGGTTGTGTGGTTTGGCTTGATGTGTGACTAACTGACATCAATAATTCCACACACTTGCTGGGGAGGATGAGGTCATAGCAACAGGCTGGTGAAGGAATCCGAGGATATATTCTAGACTTACTCAGCTTCAGTACTATTTCTTGTAGTATTAGCCAATGTCAAAGAAATCCTACGCAAGTACAAGGTATACTATAAATACTTTACCATTTGTTAGGCTACATTGTGGCACTGTTGTAGTCTAGTGTACTGTCACCTGCTATATTCTCTATCGTGCCGTTGTAATGCTACAGTAAGGACAAACCAGGTTTCATTTTCTTTTTTTTCCATAGCCATGCAACTGCCACTGTGCCACACCACTAGTACCACCACAAGGAGGAGGAAATTTCAGCCGCCCTGGATTGCAACCTTAATCGCCATTTCCCTTGGAGCCAGCCCCGGGCCTAGCCCTACTTTCAAACAGAAAATACAGGTAAGATAAACGTTTGGTTGGAGGTAGTATAATGGAGTATTAGGAGAGACGAGAGATTGACGGTAGTACTACTAAAGTCCTAGGACTATTCAGGAAAACAAACTTACTGTTAAACCCCCACCCACCAGACTCAAAAGCAGTAAAAAACAGGTATGGTCAGATAAAGTTTCAAAAAGTATATCTTTATAGCCCTAACAAAATAATCTCCTGCAAGACCCTCCCTAACCCCAATGATTGTCCTTCAAAAGTCCCCAAAAACCCAACTCCCAATTCCCACCCCCCAAAAGTCTCTAAAAAAGGGGCAAGGGACACTATGGCAGGGTGCTGTTGACTTTGGCAGCCAGGGAATCATGCTACTTGCGGAGGGTGGCAAGTTCGAAGCGGAGGCCCTCCACCAAGTTCTTATAGTTCAGGACCTCCTGCTCCAGGTAGGACTGTCTGAGGGATAAGCGGCGCCGGCGTGCCTTGCAAATCCTGTGGGGGGCAGCTGCTGTCTTTGCTGCTCCGCGGTGGCATTTGGCTTTGGTAGCCTTGCTCCGTACCGCTGGAGCACTGCGCTGGCTGGCAGCCCGCACGGAGGAGGATGCAGCTGTCCCAGTGGACGTTGTTGTTTTACCAGACTGCGTCTCCTCCTCCTCCAGGGCCACCAGCCGCCGATATTCAGCGACATTGGCATCCAGCCTCCGTTGCCGGGCCATTCGAGCCAGCTCCTTCCTCCTTGATGGTCTCTTGGATTTGGAAGGAGCAACTACATGAAGAAAGAAAGACATAGCCTGTAACCAATGCTCCTTAAGATTAACACAAAATGATTGAGCAGAAAGTTGTCAGAGTACAAGTAGCAAATTGAAAGCACCGTACATAACTATTGAGGACAGTATCTATGTAACCTCCGACTTCTTCATCCTTGCTCTAACATTAGTGGGAGTTTAAGGAACAAATTCTACGAGCACTATGGACTTCCATTACAGTCGACTATGACAGTACACCAGTCTTATTCTTCTTCTTCTCTCTTGTTTAGGAAAATTGGTACATTATGCAAGCTGGCATAATGCCAGCGCAGTGAACTTCCACCCGAGAAAAACAGACGCACACCATGGTGAGTGAGACAGACTTGCGTTACTGTACCGGTCCAGTACATGCAGGTGGAGAAGCTCTTACTTTTCTATTACGGGTGGCACTGAGAATACTCTGTTAAAAGGGCTACTGCTTAACTAATTTAGCTTTCACCCTACAGTGCAAATGAGTATTAGAAAAAGAAAACGAAGAAGCTAAATAATTTGATTATATATCACTTCACATGGGATGTATTTGATGGCATATGGGATGACTTTAGGTGCTTTGCTTATTATTGAGTGAACAGTGATACACCCACACATGAATGACGTACTACTACTAAACTAAAGTTATTAAGAGAGGTAGGGAGTGTCCACTGTAATAACCGGATATATGCTGTGCTTGCAGTTGCAATACAAACTACTGCTACTATTCATGGTAGTATTTGGACAAAATTACAACTTCTTTTCCTTGCCTTTCCTACACTGGAACGGACGTGCGGGTGCGGTGTTACATGCTCTTCAAAGTAACACTTAGTTCATCCAGTGGCCGTCTACTCTCTCTAGATACACATATGCTATCTAAGAGTCAGATAGTACCATGAATGATCCAGGCATCCATCCATTCAAAGTATATGCCCACATACAGTTTCTGTTTCACCCACCCAGGCTGTTCTCCTTCCACCCATCCTTGCTTCATCATTCACCTAGCCATGCACCATACCATATTCTTTCCTTCCCAGCCACCTCGGGGACCAAGCAAACACATATCATTCTTCTTTGCCAGTCATCATTACATTTCTCGTCCGTCCTTCCACACTTACTTACACCCTTCTTTCGCTTTTCGTTCATCCCATCCATCAAGTTCATCTCAGATTTGATTGGGATTCTTCTCGCCAAAAACTTCACAGCTAAGTCGAAGTACATTTAGAGGAGGCTACTACCTGGTTGATTTATAATACACCCGTGCAGAAAGCACACTCTGCAGTCTTCAATCTCAATGAGTAAGGAATATATAGCTTACCTCTGCCCGCCACCACCGTGTCATCCCCCACAGAAATGTCCGGCACTTCCACCGCCTCCTCCCCAGAGTTGTCCTCCTCGTCCAATGCCACCACCACCTCCGCGCTGGCCCAGCCTCCAGATGTTCCACCTACAAAGTACATTTAATAATGTTAGAATACACCACTCACTACTATATAATATTTGGTCTAGCAGGAAGAAAGAAATGTGAAAAAAACAGTACATAATTTAATAATTTGTGACTGTCTACTATAAAGTAAAAATGTCCCTTTTCCAGGGAAGGCTGTTGTCTTGCTGCACTTTTTGGTACAACTGATGAATGCTTGCTGTTTATTTTTAACACGACCCACTTTTTCTCCTAACAGACAGAAGCTTGACTTCTAAGAACACGAGCAGGATCAAGTTCAAACCAGGTGAGAGCTCGGCTCGACCACAAGAAATGTGTCCAATTAATCGTCAGCACTAAGCACTTTTCCATTTTCAGTTAAACGTTTACTTTTATGACAAACTTGATTTTAATAAATGTGTTTACTTTTAATAAAGCTTTTAAACTTAAATAGACTCTGTGGTTTTTGGTCCTCCAGACTAGAGTGGATGAGCTAAAGGTTTTGCAATTTTTGCAAGCATGAGTCCGTGCCTCTGACATCATTGGGGAATAATCATAATCATCGGTGACTTTGGGAGCTGAATGACTCTGCCACACTATCTAGTCAGTAAGGAGATTGGGGGTTCAAGTCTGTTATCACTGAGGTATGTGGAAAGTCTAACAGCACCTATTATAATTGATAAGCTAAGCAATGCATTATTTAGTGTCCATAGTTCTGTTTGTGCAGATTTGTCCCTGCAACAGTAGTAGAATGGATTGTCCTCCTATCCAAACCAAAAGTAAAGTAGTATCTTATTCTTTCTTGGTGGTCATTCACCTTTTTATTGTTGGCAATTGTCAAAGCATAAACATTTAGAAGACTTGAAAAGACATTCTGGACAATCCCAGAGGACTGCACTCTGTGCATAGAGCTATAGCTGACTAGAATGGGAGTCCAATGGAATTGCCAAATGTGCAATCTTAGTTAGCTACACAGACAGACTAATAAGAATAATCTAGTAATACCACACGGAGTCATAGTCGAGGCAGGATAAGAATTTAGATCCAGTCTACAAGAATATCAAAGACGATTTAGAAAAAATCGAATGAGGAACGCTGGGAAAAAATAAGTACTCTATATTAAAATTAAAACTTACTGGGGCCAGCAAAGGAGCCCTCGCCTGCCCGATCCTGGCCTGCATCCTCAACAGCACCCTCCTCCTCCTCCTCCTGTGTCCTCCTCTTGCCCCTGGGGGAAGCTGATGTACAACATGAAAGAAAGAAAAACAGAAAACATGGATGATATTTATCAACCAAATCAAACATTTCAAAAGAACTAACAAAATATTTTGGCGAAATAGCAAATAGACAATTATTCAACGGGATATATTATTGACCAATCTCATGTGGTCTACTACGTTATTAGTATTGCTTGATTTGCGGACCGTCGAATTGTAAACTTCTTATGTAACTCACTACACAAAGTACTAAAAAGGTTTGCCTAGGATTGGCAGGCAGCAGTCCGCAGCACGCGAAGTGACAGCCAAAGTCCACCGTGATTGCAGATCAGCGACAACACTAAAGTTTCCTACTACATTAACCAGTCATTAAAATACTCAAACTATCAATCCACCACCACTATTTCTTCTTATTACCATGTGTACAAAGGAAGGACTGGACTTGAGTCTGTAGGGGCTGATTTAGAAGCCCCTTGCGGCTCTTTTGCTCCATTGTTGCGTGACTTTTGTGACGCAGCGGCAGCACAAAAGAGGCGCAATGGTGTGGCGTATATTAACAACGTGACGCATATGGGAGATGCATCACGTTGTAAAGCCCTGCGCCATCAGGGGGCGTTCCGGCGCAAGGGAGGGCGTTCCTGCGCAGGAACGCATCCTAAAAGTGGCTGAGGGAAATCTACAAGATTTCAATCACTCACTTTAACGACAATGATGCGTGACTCAAACCCTGCGCCTGCTTGAAGCAGACGTACGGCTTGACGCAGCTTTGGGGAGATAGGGCACCCCAGAGCATTGATGGAGCTGCGCCATCGCTGTGACGCAACTCCCGCAATGCGCGGCCCTTACGGCACAGATGCGTAACGCTTTGGTGACGTTTTGTGCCCATGGTGCGCCGCATTGTAAAAATGGCGCACCATGGGTGATAGTGGCGTGGCGCACAATTACTGGCGCATCCCTGCTACTTTGCAGGGATGCGCCGGTAATTAAACATCTGAACGCAGTTCTTTAAACTACACTCATACATAATTTCACAGGCCAATGAAATGAAACAAATAAGCATAGTAGCAACACTACTGAGAAGGAGAGCAGTGCACCTGAAATGCACAGAAGATTTTGAAATATATTATACCTACAATGTAATGAGCAGCATTACTGCTCTTGGTAAAAAAAAAATTGCAATATAATAACACAGCAGGAGAAAACAGAGTAGTAAAGAAATAGCTACTACTACTACTCACCAAGCCCGGGGATCTCGAGGCCAAGCAGGTCGAGCAGATCTCGTTCACGGGTCAGGACATCTGTCCAGCGGTGGGTGGCCTGGTTGTAGGTGCGCCGGACCCGAGAGTGGTGGTACATGGCCCGGCACACCTTATCCCACCGCTTCCGGCGCTTCCGCATCCCGTACCCGCCTCCGATCTTGCCGCCTGCCATTATGGTCCTGGGGAGGTGGCGCTGTACATAGAACAGTAGTGCGCCCACCTCCTCCGGGCTGAAAATCTCCCGGGGTGCGACTGTCTCCCCCCTCAAATGCCCGCACGGGAGCTGGGCACGGGGTGCGGGACCCTTCCCCTTCTCGGGATGCTTCCCGGCTCCCTTCACCATGGTCTGGGCGGAAAGGAATAAAGAAAATAGAATAGGGAAGAGAAGAAAAGAAAAGAAAAGAGTTTAAAAAAGTAGTTTAAAATTAACAAAAAGTAGCAGTAAACACAAAAATATAGGGCTAGAAAAATAGAGGGGTAGATAATAAGTACAATAGATCAAAAAAAACTTCAAACAAGCAAAGGATGGCACAGATTTAGAGAGGATACAAGAAGCATGCCCAGAACCATAGCAATGAATGAGAAACAAGATGGCCGCGCCCGTTCAGGACCGCGCGGGTAAGTTCCTCGCGAACACTGGCGAAATTGTACTTGCGAGCCGCACACTTTGCGAGAGTACACTTCGCGCCCAGAAACGGAAATACGTCATGCAAACAAGATGGCCGCGCCCTTGAACAACCGCGAGGGTAACTTCGCGCCTGGCGCTACTAGCGGCTCGCGAAAACACACAAAACCTTGCAAACTAACACGCCGCAAAAAAGAAATCGCATATTCGCACGAATTCGCGGCTTCCGAATCTGATCTCGTGCGTGTTCGCACCCCGCGAATCCCGCGAAATTGCAGAAAAACGAGTTTTGCAAAACTGAAAGCAATCGGCAGGTGCAAGAGTTAAAACTCATCATTAGTAACAATTCACTGTAGTGCTTCCTGACTGGGGCCCCTCCAGAGTTCAGTTGCTAGTTGCAACAATTGTATGACCGTGCTCTGACCCTCACAGCAGGCTCATAGAATAGCTAGAAGTAGGCCACAAAGGTCCTGAAAAAAATTGCACTGCAACAGAAAGCAAATTACTGATAAGGAAGCAGGTGCCAGACCTGGAATTCTAAAACAGTCACACATTAATAAACTAACCCCAAATTAATTCATGTCAGTTGAAGCAGGGCAGGTGTTCTTGCTTTTCCCCCCCATCATCTACAGTGATGATGAACCAGAGGGTGGCATTGATGTAACAGAGGGTGGCATGGGTCAAAGAGAGGGTGGCAGTGGTGAAACAGAGGGTGCTGGGAGGCTGTGATGATGAACCAGACGTAGAAACAACATAGTCACGACCGTTGCAAGCCGACAAGTAAGTTCGCAATTGCGAACTAGTACCAAATCCTCGCGAACTGGCAGAAACCCTTGCAAACACACAAAAAAAAAAAATTTGCGAGAATTCGCGGATTTTGCGGATTGCGAACTCCAGATTCGCAAAATTCACCCATGCTTACACACTACCCACATGCCACCACCTAGCATGCTTGCTATCATTTAGCCTGCAAACCAATACATTACCCAATAGCATGTCCCCCAGGGCCATCATTCTTGCAGACCACGAAAACGCTTCCAATGAAGACCCTGGGCTTGGTTTGGTCAGCCCCCGCGGTTCCAATATAATGCGGGCACTGATGTGAGCATGCTCTCTTTTGCCTGCCTCTGCTGCGGTGACAGACAGACTGTCGACAACACCCCAGACTCAGCGAAACAGCAGCCTTTCAAGACACGAGAAAAGACGACAGAAGCAAAGGTAAGAGAAGACATCACAGCATCAGCCTCCACTGTAAATTGTATATGCATAATGCTATTTTTTTTTTATCCTTCATATGGCTTTCCTACCCCTCAATGGTTTTAAATTGTACTTACATAATTTAAATATTTCTTTATAAGTCATGAGGTCCTATACACCTCTAATCTTAAAAATTATGCGTGCATACATTTCTGTGTCATATTTCTGTACTACGCCACGTGCTTATGCCTCTATTATTATTAATTGGGCTTCCCTGATAGTATTTTTTTTTGCGTCACGAGGCCGCCCCAGGCCTCTATTAACTTATTGATCTTTCTTTGTTTGCTGGTGCTGCAACAGTCTTAACTACGGAATACTAAGAACCCACATTAAAATTCACTTTTGACAGTTATGCAACTCAGTTTACGATGACTAATCAAAATGTCCTTTTGTTTCCTTCAGGAAACATCGTTCAGAAGCAACCACGGCCTATCGAGCAACAGCAATGGAATTCTCTGCATCTTATTGAATATACTTTGACGTACAGAAGCAGAGTTCAAGTCAAATAGTTAACTCCGGTGGCCGCACTCTTTATACAAGGTAAGCACAGCAGCCTAGATCTACAAAGCCTTCATAGGAATGCATTAGAAATAAGTCACCATAACGGCCATCAGTAACGCAGTAGGCACTTCCATATAGACACCACTTGAACGCAGCACTATAAAAACTGAAACATACCAGGTACACTGCACTCATAAAACTGTAGTGTTAGCTTTATTTGTGAAACGAGAGAGGGCCATATTATCAAGCCTGGACGACTAAATTATCGCCACTTTATCGGCAGGAAAGTGCTGCTAAAGTGGCGATAATGGGTTTGATAATATGCTCTATGGAATTCCAATTGAAGCTCATGTTACATGTGAAGGACATCAGATATGAGCTTCGATTGGAATTCCATAGAGCATATTATCAAACCCATTTTCGCCACTGTAGCGACACTTTCCTGCCGATAAAGTGGCGATAATTTTGTCGCCCAGGGTTCATATTATGGCCCAGAGTGCGTACTGTATAGCAGCTTCTTTGCAAAATCTATAATTACCTCTGAGCAGTGACAACAGATTGCTTACAACAGATCCACAACCTCATAACGCCACTTTTGAGTCACTTTTAACATGGGTAAAGTGATGCAAGGAGCTAGATAATCTACATCTCACTTTTCAATAAAGAATCTCAAATCCAGACTCTGCGACACAGTTTTAATGTTGTTTTCTCCTTCATTCTCTCTCTCACTCTCTGTGACATCATTTCTCTTTCGCTCTTAAACTTAGACACTGCTGTCTGCTTGGACATGTAGAAGAATTGTTGAAATCAAGTTGTCAATCCAACTGCCTGAAGTGTTTGGCTGCAAGGTTTATACAACGGTAAGCACAGAGGCCTAGATCAACAAATCCTTCATAGGAATTCATTAAAAATAATTCGGAATAACGGGTGTTAGTAACACAGTAGGCACTTCCATATAGACACCACTTGAATGCAGCACTATAACAAGTAAAATGTACCAGGACACTGCACTCGTAAAACTGTAGTGTAACTTTTATTTATGAAAGCAGAGAAGGGCCATATTGTCAAACCTTGGCAACAAAATTATCGCCACTTTAAACTGCTGCTAAAGTGGCCATAATAGGTTTGATAATATGCTCTATTGAATTCCAATCGAAGCTGATGTTAGATGTGAAGGACATCTAACATGAGCTTCGATTGGAATTCCATTGAGCATATTATCAAACCCATTATCGACACTTTAGCGACACTTTCCTGCCGATAAAATGGCATTAATTTTGTCGCCCAGGCTTCATATTATGGCCCAGAGTGCGTACTGTACAGCAGCTTCTCTGCAAAATCTATAATTACCTCCGAGCAGTGACAACAGATAGCTTACAGCAGTCTGACAAACAGATCCACAACCTTATTACGCCACTTTCGAGTCGCTTTTAACATGGGTAAAGTGATGCAAGGAGCTAGTAAAACTACATCTCACTTTTCAACAAAAAATCTCAACTCCAGACTCTGCGACACAGTTTTAATGATGTTTTCTCTCTCTTTCTCTCTCTCACTCTCTGTGGCATCATTTCTCTTTCTCTCTTGAACTTAGACACTGCTGTCTTGGACGTGTAGAAGAATTGTTCAGAATAAGTTGTGACACCAACTGCCTAAAATGTTTACCCGCAAAGTTTATACAACTGTAAGCACAGAGGCCTAGATGTACAAAGCCTTCATAGGAATGCATTCGAAATAAGTCACCATAACGGGCGTAAGTAACACAGTAGGCACTTCCATATAGACATCACTTGAACGCAGCACTATAACAGAACTGGAATGTACGAGTCAAACTGCACACGTAAAACCATAGAGTTACCAAAACTTGTAGGGACATAGTATCAAGAACGGCGATAAAATATTCGCCATTTCTGCAGCAGGAAACTGCCGCTAAAGCGGTGATAATGGGCTTGATAGTATGCCCTTCTGAATTTCCATAGTAGCCCAGGTAAACACCAGAACCTGGACTGCTATGGGAATTCACAACAGCATATTATCAAGCCCATTATCGCCTCTTTAGTGGACGTTTCCTGCCACTGAAACCGCGATAATTTTATCGCCATTCTTGATAATATGCCCCGTTATACTTCAGCTCATTTACTCACATCTACATAATTCTAAACTCTAATTTTCTTTTTTCTTTTCCAGATTACCAATCGGACACCTTTTGCAATCCATTTTACAATTTGTTTATAACATTGTTTAAGTTATTTTTCCAGTTCTAATATAGTTATAATTGAGTTTCATTTATATTTATTGTTTAATAAAAGTTAATAAAAAAACTACATACTTCTTTTATTTTGTGGGGGAGGGGTATAACAGCCCACAATAAAAATAATGTTGAAATACTATAGTAAGATATTCAAGACTAGGATTGAAAACTACTGAGTTCTAACTAACAGATATAATAAAAACAACGGTGAGAAACTATGAAAATGGCGATGGACGGAGTACGTAATCAACATTTGGCACCTCAGCATTACCTTTCAAATAAATATATAAAAAATATGACTATTAACCCCTTCCATGCTGATGACGACCCACAGCCGTCATGCATCGCGGTGGGCGTGTGCTGATGACGGCTGGGGGCCGTCATGATCCCGTCCACTCTTTAAAACGGCCGCACAGCGCGAAAATTTGCCCCGCATGCAAGGGGTTAATACTGTACAAAAGTACAGCAGCGGATGACACACGCGAACCGGTAAAAGAAAGAAACAGATTTACTAACTGATACAAAGAAAGGT
This sequence comes from Lissotriton vulgaris, assembly GCF_964263255.1. Taxonomy (NCBI): domain Eukaryota; kingdom Metazoa; phylum Chordata; class Amphibia; order Caudata; family Salamandridae; genus Lissotriton; species Lissotriton vulgaris. The sequence goes on from NC_141687.1 coordinate 1,010,988,370, forward strand.
TTGCTTGTTGAACTTGAAGAAAAAGAAAACGTGGGCTTCAAAACGATGCTGAGCATGCGAAGAGAGTACAACTGCTACACCAAAAAAAAGGAAAGCTTAACATACTATCATAGAAATGAAGGAGCATATTATCAACAAAAGGCGATACATTATCGCCGCTTTTATCGACGGGAAACTGCTGATAAAGCAGCAATAATGGGCTTGATAATAGGCCTTTGTACATTCCCATAGCAGCCCAGGTTCTGGTATTAACCTGGGCTCCTATGGTTATTCGCAAATGACGATAATGTATCGCCTTTTGTGGATAATATGACTCATTGCTCTTTTTTTGACCAGTAAACTTAGGTGCATATTATCAAAGACCGGTGTTACAATTATCGCCATTTTATTGGCAAGGAACTGCAGATAAAACGGCGATAATGACCATGATAATACGGTCTTGTTATTTCCCATAGAAGCCCATGTTAACACCAGAACATAGGCTTCTATGGCAATTAACAAAGACGTGATATCAAGCCCAACCTCCCAACATTAATAAAAAGCCATAGGCCCTTGTAAATTCCCATAGCAGCCCAAGTTCTGATGTTAACGAAGGCTGCTATGGGTATTCACAAGGGCATATTATCAAGCCCATTATCGCCGCTTTATTGTCAGTTTCCTGCCGATAAAAACGACGATAATTAATCGCCTTTTGAGGATAATATGCCTCATTGCTCTTTTTTTGACCAGTAAACTTAGGTGCATATTATCAAAGACTGGTGTTACAATTATTGCCGTTTTATTGGCAAGAAACTGCCGATAAAATGGCGATAATGACCATGATAATATGGCCTTGTTATTTCCCATAGAAGCCCATGTTAACACCAGAACATAGGCTTCTATGGCAATTAACAATGACGTAATATCAAGCCAACCCTCCCAAGATTAATAAAAAACCATACACTCTTGTAAATTCCATAGCAGCCCAAGTTCTGATGTTAACCTAGGCTCCTATGGTTATTCACAAGGGCATAATATCAAGCCCATTATCGTCGCTTTATCTGCAGTTTCCTGCCAATAAAAGCGACAATAATGTATTGCCTTTTGTTGATAATATGGCCCATTGCTCTTTTTTATTGACCAGTAAACTTAGGTGCATATTATCAAGGATCGGTGTTAAAATTATCGCTGTTTAATTGGCAGGAAACTGCCAATAAAATGGCGATAATGATCTTCATAATATGGCCTTGTTATTTCCCATAGAAGCCCATGTTAACACCAGAACATAGGCTTCTATGGGAATTTACAAGGACGTATTATCAAGCCCACCCTCCCAACATTAATAAAAAACTCCAGACAATGCAGGTACCCCGAGCTGGAAGGTCATTTTACATATCACTGCCCCAGAAATGTGGCGTTCCCCACGACGTGTACGGGGAGCGAGAAAGAGAGAGCTCAAAACATATATTTTTTTTTAAAAGACCTGAGGGGTGCCGCTCACCGAGACTGCGGGGAGTAGGACCGTAACCCCCCGCATACTTCAAAATAAAAACAGAAGAGTGCTGTTCCCGAGTGCTTGGGGCACCTTACAAGCCCTCATTATGCAGAAAAATTGCCCCCGTAATTTTCCCCCCGGGACCTAATGAATAAAATGGATTTCTACTTTTTTTTCACCTTTTCAACTGCGTACAAGTAGTGCACGAGTACCCCGCCATTTTTTATTTCTTTAAAAATAAAAATGGAGCCTAAAGATCCATGTACCACCCCCGACCAAGACTATAGACTCAGAATCTTTCCACCCTGCCCCGTTCCCTTATTTCTCAACTTTGTTTTACTGTTCTCTTGTGACTCTGCTCTCCCGACAAACAACATGGCTGCCAACACTTCCTGGTTTGGAGTATTGACAGCCAACCAGCATGCAGCTACTGCTCGTAATTGTACGTATTTCCATACACGTACGCCGCGATTTTTCTTTAAAAAATAAAAAATAGAGCCTAAACATCCATGTACGACCCCCTGAGCGGGCCTATAGGGTTAGCATGTCTCTACCCTATCCCCTTCCCTTATTTCTCAACTTTGTTTTACTGTTTTCTTGTGACTCGGTTCTAGCGAAGCACATGATGGCCGCCAACACTTCCTGGTTTGGAGTGTTGACAGACAGTTCACAGCTAATCAGCATGCAGCTCGCTCTCGTAATTGAACAGATTTCAGTACGCGTACTGAACTCCATCTCTAGATATCGCTATGATTTTACTCGCAATTTTCTCAGAAACTACTGAACGGATTTACACCATTTAACAAAAAGCACAATCTGCCAACAGAACTCTACCTCTCTGCCATACTTCGTGTAATTCCGTTCAGCAGTTCGGGCTGTAGCCCTGGCTAAAGGTCTCTATGGAAAATTGCATGGGGAAAACATGTTTTGGGACCCCCCTTTTTCTCGGCCCCCGCCTAACGAATCACCCCCAAACTTTCAGGGAATAGCGGAACTGAGCAGGCCATTTTCCTGGAGACATTTGCGAGGATTCGTCCACCGGCACCAAAGTTATTCCAAATAGAATGTTGGGGATTTCCTATGGAAACTAGGTCCTAACTATAACTACCTACTTGCGACCACCAGATATTTATTCCATATATTTTTTTTTATAACCAGATGAATTATCATTCATTTATTTCCATTAATGAGATTTTCTCTCCTCCATACAGTCTCTCTCTCGTCCCAACTTTTCTAGCCCCATGATACCAAATCCGGCTGGATTTGGTGGACATTTTATAATTTGTCCAACAAATACATTCTTTTTTATTTCTGAAGGGGTTAGTACATAGGCAATTTTTTAATTAATACCAAAATTGCCAGAAAAGTTTTTATATATGCACTTTAGCACTAGCACTTTTTGCAGATCATGGTGTAGATAGGATATGGACCACATTTTAAGATCTAATAAATAATGAATGAAAGGGATAGATTTCGGGTGTAGTTCATCAGTGCAATAATAACTTACTAATAATCTATGGAAAATGGCAATTTCAGGTATACAATTTAAAATGACGTATTATTCAGTTATCATTGTCCTGACGTTATTGCCACCATTTACTTAATTAATGTATTTTGCATTTTATGTATTCAATTGTCTTTTTGCAACCAATATATATTTGTTTGTATTGTTACACTCGCTTCAAACACAACCTATCCCAATGTATTTGTACTGTTATGATTTACGTCAATTTGAGTAATGTTAACATTATTTTACCCATTTTTGTATAATATGGGTACATTTTGATGTCTCTGCACTTGGGTCTATACCAGTGTCTTTGTTAGATGGAACGTGAACTACAAAGTCTGTTTTTCATGTTTATCGATTAGCCATGTGATCTGCTTACACAGGATTGGTAGATGGTGTATTTAAATTTTTGTTGGGTCACTAATCACCCGGTTCCAGTGAGCAAGGCGACTGCGCTCGCCGAAATGCGTCTGGATGTTTTCACAGCAGTTCACTTGAAATATTTCTTGAAATAAAATACCTGCTTCAAGAAGAAGAAACCAAGTTGCCCGTTTCTCTGTCATTGTCAGCCACACCGACAAGCAGGAACCAGCGAGACCCAAAGTGGTGCAAATTGATTTTATTTAAAGTTCAGCCCAGCACCAATCCGCCATGACTCGTTTCGGCTAGAGATAGCCTTGATCACATGACAACGTCACGAGGGATGACCACCCCTTTTAAAGTGCAAGTAGTGCCATCACATGTTATAGAAAGCGAAAACATACTCAACTTTCAATAATGCTACATACATTTGTAGAATCAATGCATAAATGCATTTGTTGCACAAAGAAAACATCTACATATTTGGAAATGAAATTCCGTCGACAATCACATGGCATTGGCTAATAAATAAACTTCATAATATACAAAAGTTAAAAGCCAATAAATAATTATAAATAATCATGTTGCCATTTAAAAAAGTCTCTACAAGAGGTACTCACATGTTTGACTGTTTCAAACATAAGCTAAATAGTGAGTACACAAAACTTATATATAATGGGCCCAATGTCATGGTTACCATTAGTGCAAAATTTGAAAAAGGTTATACTGCCCAAGTGGGCTGCTGTGTACGAAATTCAACAGTTTTCAATCATTTGTGCAAATAAGCAATATCACATGCATTTACATGTTAGATGGCTATAAAGTGCTACCTTAAAGTGAAAAAGTGCAATAAGAAATGATAAATAATTGTTTCTATAAAGTTTTAAAAAACACAGGTCAAAAAGCGAGGGTCCAGGGTTCATGTTATTTACATAGCCTCAAAACTACTGGTTTTTGGTTGGTATTGCAGGACAAAACCAATTCATTGAGGTCAAAGTACATAGTGCTGAACAGCAAGGGCATATAAAAGTTATAGATGAGTGTAAAAATCCTCTCCCATGTTGAGACCCTGAGGTGCTTTGGTATCGAGGGATATTATGTAGCGGGTCTCCAACTTTCTGAGTAGGGCCTCCCTATCGCCACCTCTCCTTTGGGGGGGAACACAGTCTATAACAAAATATTTCAAAGCAGAGGCATCTTTCCCATGCATTAATTCAAAATGCCTAGCCACCGGATATGTAGGATCAGCATGTGCTATTGCACGCAGATGTTGTAAGATCCGCTTATGGACCTGCGGTCTGGTGCTGCCTACATATCTGAGCCCGCATGGGCATTCCAAAACATAGACCGCAAACTCTGTTTTGCAGTTCAATTTTTGTTTGATTTTGATGGGAGAAGGAGATAAAGGTGTAACTACCTCACACTTGCTCACCCCATGCTTGCATGCTTTGCAGGTGGAGCAACGCAAAAATCCCTTGCTGTCATCTAACCATGAGCCTGTCATTACCTCTGGGCTACTGGATACCAGACTGTCTTTCATAGATCGTGCCTTTCGGTACGTGATGCTAGGGTATTGGGACATTGTGGCACCTAATATAGGATCATTTGAAATCAGTGACCAATTGTCCTTGATTATTTTTTGAATCATCCTATGTTGGTTACTGAACCCGATAATTAATCTGGTTACATCATCAGGTCACTAATAATCAAAAAGAGAACGGACACTAGTATCTGCAAAAAACCATTAGTTTTTATCGAAAACCCTCATAGACATCCTGGAGTTATTATAGCGGTATATCTTTTCGTCCGCCCCATCAGGAGTCTTGGCATCGTCATTGGGTCAACGATTAACGTGCAGTATGCCTGCCTCACCCGAGGCTACTTCTGGTGTATGCAGAAGTGTCCAGAAATGAAAATTAGTGTCTAAAAAATAATGACTTAGCCAAAAGGACTTGGTTTTTAATCTAAAAAATAGACTAGTCACTAATATTAAAAAGAAGTTGGGATATTAAGGTAGTTGAGTTACTAAACTACCATATCGTTCTCAAAATATGTCGACATGTTTCAGCTCACGGGGCCCACAGAGGGTCAGGGGAGCTTTCGTCAGGACAAGAACAAAAAAACAAACAAACAAAAAATATGTATAACTCATACACCTTTTGTGTGTATGGTGCAAGTGGCACAATGGAATTTCCAAGCTGTGAAAGAAACCAATAGAATAGTTGTATCAGTGGTATGTTCACTAGGTTAAGGCAGACAAATATATAAATAATAGCATTATTTTATGCATAACACAGGTTAACCAATTTGCGGCGTAAACCTTGTGTGTTGAGGAAGTAGGAGAAACTTCATGGGCTTGGGAGGGGATGGTATATACCCTTGAGTTGTTGATTTACAGGGTTCTCAATGTAACAAAAACTGTGCTTTCAGGTTTCTTACAAACATTCATTTGTATCATATACAATGCGGTATTGAAAAGTATGTAGTCTATTCACGTATCACATTCGAAACAGTATGGTCAAAGCACCGGTTCACATTCAGGTGGCATGCATAATGAAAATACTGGCATTATTGAAGTATGCTAGCGGGGTCAGATATAGTCAAAAGTGCTTATACATGAGGGCACAAAATGTATGTTTGTATATCGTCGGGTCCGGGAATGTATGGTATTATAAGCCGACTCGTATGTTAATAAATCACTGGTATTGGATTTAGACAGACTAGAACATTCGCGGCTTGTGCTCAAAACTCCATGCAAACACCATGTAAAACCCCCGTGAAGTACCTTGTGTTTTCAGTAGATAGATATCCACAGGGACTTAGAGTCGCTTCTGGAGTTGCTCTACATTCGAAATAATATAGTGCCTCTGGTTAGTTGTTGGGGTTTATCTTACCTCTTTTTCTTGAAAACACGGCAAAAACGCCATTCTTACCCATGCGGCATCAACTTGCAAGCCTTGTGCGGACTCTGCCCCCGGCTGAGGGCGGGTCTTGTGTTGCTGGTCTCTTATATGGGCCGTAAACACAAAGGAGGGACCATTTGTTTACGTGGCCGATATAGTAGGCTGATGTATTGGACTTAAGGAACCCGATTTGGGGCGTAGTTACCGGCAGGATGTAAATAGCGATATAAAGATTCTTATTATACCCAGTATTAAGCATTTGAACGTGTAACCCATATTTTGCACTAATGACTTAGCCAAAAGGACTTGGTTTTTAATCTAAAAAATAGACTAGTCACTAATATTAAAAAGAAGTTGGGATATTAAGGTAGTTGAGTTACTAAACTACCATATCGTTCTCAAAATATGTCGACATGTTTCAGCTCACGGGGCCCACAGAGGGTCAGGGGAGCTTTCGTCAGGACAAGAACAAAAAAACAAACAAACAAAAAATATGTATAACTCATACACCTTTTGTGTGTATGGTGCAAGTGGCACCGGTTATACTGGGTATAATAAGAATCTTTATATCGCTATTTACATCCTGCCGGTAACTACGCCCCAAATCGGGTTCCTTAAGTCCAATACATCAGCCTACTATATCGGCCACGTAAACAAATGGTCCCTCCTTTGTGTTTACGGCCCATATAAGAGACCAGCAACACAAGACCCGCCCTCAGCCGGGGGCAGAGTCAGCACAAGGCTCGCAAGTTGATGCCGCATGGGTAAGAATGGCGTTTTTGCCGTGTTTTCAAGAAAAAGAGGTAAGATAAACCCCAACAACTAACCAGAGGCACTATATTATTTCGAATGTAGAGCAACTCCAGAAGCGACTCTAAGTCCCTGTGGATATCTATCTACTGAAAACACAAGGTACTTCACGGGGGTTTTACATGGTGTTTGCATGGAGTTTTGAGCACAAGCCGCGAATGTTCTAGACTGTCTAAATCCAATACCAGTGATTTATTAACATACGAGTCGGCTTATAATACCATACATTCCCGGACCCGACGATATACAAACATACATTTTGTGCCCTCATGTATAAGCACTTTTGACTATATCTGACCCCGCTAGCATACTTCAATAATGCCAGTATTTTCATTATGCATGCCACCTGAATGTGAACCGGTGCTTTGACCATACTGTTTCGAATGTGATACGTGAATAGACAACATACTTTTCAATACCGCATTGTATATGATACAAATTAATGTTTGTAAGAAACCTGAAAGCACAGTTTTTGTTACATTGAGAACCCTGTAAATCAACAACTCAAGGGTATATACCATCCCCTCCCAAGCCCATGAAGTTTCTCCTACTTCCTCAACACACAAGGTTTACGCCGCAAATTGGTTAACCTGTGTTATGCATAAAATAATGCTATTATTTATATATTTGTCTGCCTTAACCTAGTGAACATACCACTGATACAACTATTCTATTGGTTTCTTTCACAGCTTGGAAATTCCATTGTGCCACTTGCACCATACACACAAAAGGTGTATGAGTTATACATATTTTTTGTTTGTTTGTTTTTTTGTTCTTGTCCTGACGAAAGCTCCCCTGACCCTCTGTGGGCCCCGTGAGCTGAAACATGTCGACATATTTTGAGAACGATATGGTAGTTTAGTAACTCAACTACCTTAATATCCCAACTTCTTTTTAATATTAGTGACTAGTCTATTTTTTAGATTAAAAACCAAGTCCTTTTGGCTAAGTCATTATTTTTTAGACACTAATTTTCATTTCTGGACACTTCTGCATACACCAGAAGTAGCCTCGGGTGAGGCAGGCATACTGCACGTTAATCGTTGACCCAATGACGATGCCAAGACTCCTGATGGGGCGGACGAAAAGATATACCGCTATAATAACTCCAGGATGTCTATGAGGGTTTTCGATAAAAACTAATGGTTTTTTGCAGATACTAGTGTCCGTTCTCTTTTTGATTATTAGTTACTTGTTAAGGGGAAACGAATGGACTCTTTATCCTCTTCCCTCCTTTTTGTTTGATACATCATCAGGTCCACTGGTAGAGGCAGCTGGTTGATTAACATCTCCTAAGCCTAGGAGTTCTAGCCTATTTATTTTATTAGCCCTAGCAATGGCATTATCTACGATAGCTGGTTTGTAGCCTCGTTGAAGGAAACGGTCCCTACACTGTGATTGTGCCACACGGCATTGCTCTTCACTGCTGCAAATTCTTCTGACACGAAGCATCTCCCCGTTGGGGAGGCTGCGTATGGAAAGGGGCGACCACTCGGTCCCCCCGAACGTATGGTGGAGTACCCCGATCCCCCCGGGAAACCATTTTGGGCGGGAGGCGCGTCCCGGCTGGTATGCCCAAAGCGGCGTAGCCGGGGCGAGCTTTTTCCCGCCCAAGAGTGGGTTGTCCTAGACACTGAAGCCGTCAGCCACGCCCCCGGAGGCGGGAGGAGGCGGGTTTACGCCCGCCCAAAGAAGAATAAAAGGAGCGATAGTCCAAGGAAGCATCCTCTTGTTCCTGTGCTCTGAAGCTGCACCTCCTCGCTACACGTGAGCTCGAGACGGAACGAAGAGCCAATTTTGAATTTAGTAATTTCTCTCTTTTCTCTTTCAGCATTACAAATCGGGTCAGGACCTTTCACCTACGTGGGGAAAATGCCGGGCAAGAGAGTCGCAAAAAAGGTCAGCACCGACCAGATGCTCCGGATGTTGGTGAAAGACATGGCGGAGATGAAGAGAAAAATGGCGGCCAGGGACGGTGCGGGAAGGCCAAAAAGACCCAACCCGACGGAGGCCCCGGCCGGAAGAAGGAAGAGGGCCAGGAATGGGTCAAACGAGGACGAGGTCCCAGTTCCGGAGGCTCCCCCGGCGAGCCCTCCTAGACCAGCGGAGATTCCCGCGCCGGCTCCTGCCGAGGGCCAGCGGATCCCCGTTGTGGTTACCCCAGTGGACGAAGGGGACATGCCCCCGGAGTTGGCCGCCCAGTTGGCGGCATGGCTGGGTAATAGCAGCGGGCGTTCCGTGGCTCCGGGGGACACGGCCGAGGAGGCCAAGCAATTAATGAGGCAGTTGCGGCAGTCTCGAGAGGCCGTGAAACCTCCTTGTCCGTTTGTTTCCCCGCAGGCTCCAGTAGAGCAACCCGCAGCTGGCACGAGTTCGGCGGCAATGGCGGTTACAGCTTCTAGCTCAGGTAAGCAGCTAATGCCGATTGCGGGGAAGGGGTCTGTACCCTCGAGAAGGGAGAAATTGGCTCAGCATATCCCGATGGAGGTCAAAGAACGGATATGGGCTGAGAAATACGTAAACATGTTCTCCTTACTAACTGACCATTATGAGATTGAGCATGTGAAAGTTCAGAAGGAACTCATGCATCCGAGTGTTTGGCGCGCAAAAATGGCCGCCTTTAGAGTCGATGAGACGATAGGTAACTGGGGTAGAGCATTTGGCATATTCACTTCGATTATGGGGGAACGGAGACCTGATTTGTTGACCGAGTTACCTGTGTACCAGTCACGTATTATGGAATATTCTCAGACATATGTTGGCAATGAGTGGTTTTGTCATGATAATATTTTTCGTAAGGCTAAAGAGTTCGATACGTGCCTAACGTGGATTGTTACGACTCCATTTCTTGGCAAAAAATTGAAAAATCAGGCATGTTAAAGGCGCCATTGTTGGGGGGGGGGGGCGGGGGTGAACTTTCCCGCCAACCATCCGGGGCACCTTTCGGACAGGGGCAAGTAATGAGCATCACCCAAGGCCGAACGGCAATACAGGTAAAAAAGGGGTATGCTGGAACTTTAACAGGGGAAAGTGTACGAGGCCCCAGGGGTCATGCAAGTTTAGGCATGAATGTGGGGGGTGTGGACAGTCTTCGCATCCCGAGACCATGTGCAGAGCCAAAACGGGTGATAATGGTAGTAGGGCAAGCGCCAAACAGGCCTGCATAGTCCGAGGGGCGGCTTTACCTACACCGGTTGATACCATGGCAATGATTCCTTGGCTCAGTGAATACCCTGATCATGTCTCCGCTGGGGTGTTGCGAGACGGTTTTTCTTACGGTTTCCGCATCCCAGCACAGTGTAGGAACCAACTTTCGGTCCTGCATAATACGGCGGTGGTGCAAGCGAAGATTGGGAAAGAAGTAGCCCGGGGTCGGGTGGCGGGACCATTCAACACGCCACCAGTTCCTAATTTTGTTTGTTCGCCATTGGGAGTGGTCCCCAAGAAGGACCCGGGTGAGTTTAGACTGATACATAATTTGTCAGCCCCGAGGGATTTGTCAGTTAATGATGCAATAGACCCAGAGCTTTGTTCGGTGCGGTACGCATCCTTCGATGATGCAGTCGCTATGTTGAATCGCCTGGGGCCCGGAGCGCTGATGGCCAAATCTGACATTGAGTCCGCGTTCCGGTTGCTCCCGGTACACCCGGACGATCAGTGTCTCCTGGGCTTCATGTTTCAGGGGCGCTATTACATGGATAAATGTATGCCAATGGGCTGTTCCATATCGTGTGCTTATTTCGAAAAATTCAGTTGTTTTCTGCAATGGGCATTCACAAGGATTACGGGCTTTCAGCATGGCATGCATTATCTAGACGATTTTCTGTTTCTGGGGGCAGCCGGGGACACAGAATGTGCACAGGCTCTAAAAGAATTTTGTGATTTGATGAGTCAGTTTGGTGTGCCATTGGCGCCAGGTAAGACTGTGGGGCCCTCAACTTCACTCGAGTTTCTTGGAATAGAGCTCGATTCCGAAGAAGGTTGCTTCCGGTTGCCAGTAGAAAAAGTGCGGAAATTCAGGGCTTCGCTTGAAGCATGTATTAGAGAAACTAAGGTGAACTTGCATCAATTGCAGCAGACTGTGGGGCAGTTGAATTTTGCCCTTAGGATAATGCCAATGGCCCGCCCCTTTTCCCGCTCGATTGCACAAGCCATGGTCGGTCTTAAAGAGGGGCATCACCGCACGAGGCTCTCGGCCGAGATTCGCCAGGACATGCGCATTTGGTTGGCATTCCTGGCGGACTTCAATGGTCGGGTTGTCTGGACGAAGCCGGCGGTGTCCTCCGAAGAGTTGGGGCTGTGGACAGATTCGGCGGGGAGTATAGGCTTTGGCTCCATATTTGGCAATCACTGGTCGGCTCAAACGTGGCCGTCATGGTGGCACGAGGGTGGGCTAACAAGTAACATTGCCTTTCTCGAACTGTTCCCTATTCTGGTGGCTTTGAAAACGTGGCCTGAGGGGTTTAGGGATCACTCTGTGGTGTTCTGGTCTGATAACATGACCGTGGTTGAGTGTATCAATAGTCAGGCAGCACGATGCAAATGGATTCTGAGGTTGCTCAAAGAAATTGTTTTACTATGTATGCAATTGAACGTGCTCTTTAGAGCGAGGCATGTGCCAGGGGTGCTGAATCAGGCTGCTGATGCGCTTTCTCGTTTCCGTATGCAGGCCTTCTGGGGTTTTCTGCCCACAGCGGACCCGGTGGCGGCACCATTTCCCGAAGCTCTCTGGTCTCTCGGTGCCCCAAACTACAAAACCTCGTGGGAGAGAGTTTAGCACCCAGGACAAGGAAGGCATATGAAGGGGCGTTCCGTTCCTATTGGTCCTTTTTGGGTTCTGCTAGGGGAGAGCTTTGGGGCCAGGAAGAATTTGTCATAAAGTTTTTACTGTCATTACGCAGGGCAGGGAAATCGGTGGCCACGGCCCAGAGGCATCGGGCCACCATTTCCTTCATGGCGCGGGCTCATGGTATCCAGGACCCTACAGCGTCTTTCGTGGTACAGAAAGCGCTGCGTGGGTGGCAACGCCTTGAGGGTCGCAGAGTAGATGAAAGGCACCCGATAGGTCTGGATAGGTTGGCCCTGTTACTGTCCGTACTCCCTGCTACATGTTCATCCCAGTCGGAAACAGTGTTATTCCGGGCCGCTTTTGCATTAGCATTTCATGGGGCTATGCGGGTAAGCGAACTGGTGGCAAAAAATAAGCAGGATACGGGGGTGGACTGTGCCGGGAGCACATTCAAGTAAAGGGGGAGACGATGATCGTCTCGTTTGTCAGGTCCAAGACCGATCAGGGCGCGATCGGGGATAGTGTAGTAGTCCAGCGGATTCCCGGATCTCCCATGTGCCCGGTTGCATGTGTTGAGGAGTATTTGGCGCAGAGGGCGGCAACATGGGGAGGGACCTTGCTGAGGCATGCAGATGCCACCCCACTGACGAAGTTTCAGTTCCAGCGGGTGCTTGCAATGGCAATTTCGGCCGCGGGCCTGAACCCGGGCGAGTTTGGGACTCATTCCTTCCGGATAGGGGCTGCTACAGAGGCTACAGCCAGGGGTCTGAGTGTGGAAAAAGTGAAACAGTTGGGGCGTTGGTCCTCGAATTGTTACAAAAGGTATGTGCGGTTGCACATGTTGTGAAGCTGATATCATGTACTCACGCTTCTTGTTTTTGTTTGGTTACAGTTTCGCAAACCTACGAGGCGGGGCGGACTGTGCAGTCGGCCCGACACCTGGGAACCAGCGGTCAGAGATCACCGGCTGAGGAAAGAGTGGTGTGGGTCGTGGGCCACTCATACGTGAGGCGTGCCGGGGACGTATTCAAAGCAGGTGACATGATTCACACAGCTGGGGAATACGGGTACAGGGTGACCTTCTACGGAAGGGGCGGGCTCTGTATTGACCAGTTTCAACCTTTTCTTGAGGGTTTTGTTAGGGCGGACAAGGTCACCGCCATCTATAATCATAGTACATCTTGGGGGCAATGATTTGGTGACCACTGGTAGACGACTACTTCTCGAGGCAATACTATCCACAGTAAGTTGGTTGGCGAGGAGGGTTCCAGGGTGCATGATTGCATGGTCCCATATGATTCCACGAAAGGTGTGGCGGGGGGCTAATTCAGTGTCTGCTATAAATCATTCTGTGAAAAAGATTAATAACAAGCTTGGTAGACTGTTCCGTACCAGTACATTGCATTCGATTCCTCATGGTTGTATCAGGGGGGACAATATGTATCTAGAGGATGGGGTCCATTTGTCCCGGGTGGGGAATTCTTTACTCATAGGAGACCTCGTAGCCTGGTTAAGGAGTTTGCAGCATGACCTTTAGGTAGGAGTTTTGTGGGGGGTCCGGGTAGCCGGTCAACTATCCGGCCTGTGGCGGTAAGGTCATGATCGGTGAGCAGTCATTGGAAGATCCCTAGGGGGGGGGCGTCACCCATTACGGATGGGAACGCCCGGGGGAGGTGGCCATTGGCCCCTCAACGGGGAGGCGGTCCCTTCTAAAGGACGGGACGCCTAAAGGAAAGGGAAGGCGGTCAAGGCCCCTCCCTGGGTAGGAGGGGCTACGGGCCCCTCCTGGGAATTTCCCGGGGCCAGGACGTCTGCGACAGCAGATGTGGTAAGTTGTGTGGGGTGGGGAGGGGGGTCTACGCTACCTTCTAGACACCTCACACGAGTCCTCGGATGACCACGTAGATGGCGTCGAGTTAACAGGGGCCCCCGTCAAGACAAGGGAAATTGGTATGGCACATGAGGTGCAGTCCTCTGTGCGGCCGCCCCTCACAAGTGAGGGGGGAGTTCTGGTTTAGGGATCTGACACCGGTTACGACCTTGCCGTTGGCCCTTAACGTTAGGATGTACAATTTCAAATTGGAATGCATTTGTCAGGATGTTAGTATCGGCTAGGCGAACCTTGTATTAGAAATATGTTAAGGTTAGCCAAAACATCGTAATGTGGATATGAAATTGTACATGATATGAAACTGTTATTTTAATGTTTTAATTTTGTTTCATATTTTAATAAATACGGCCGGGAGGGTAACTCCCTCCCGCCTTCCAAAAGTTCAGAACTGTTTCCGGTTTTCCCAATTCTTGGGGATTGTGTTGAGAGGGGGTGGCGGGTATCTCAGCCATATCAGATGTGCAGGATGGTGGCTATCCGCATGCAGCAATGTGTTCCCTGCCGTGGGCTTACGGTACAGTTTAGTTTGGAGAGTGCCTCCCTGAACATATATTTCAACATCCAGGAAGATAACGGATTGAGCGCTAATGGTGCTAGTAAGCTGGATATTGAGATTATTGTTGTTAAGCATTTGTATAAAATCTCTCACCTCAGTCTCAGTCCCGTCCCAAACAAAAAACAAATCATCTATATATCTAGACCAGAGTTTCACCTTCGTGTTCATGGTGACAGAGTGTTCCGCCATCAGGACCTGCTCCTCCCAGTACCCCATGTGCAAACAGGCGTAACTGGGAGAGAAGCAGGCCCCCATAGCTACTCCTCTGGTCTGAAGAAATAGCTGCTTGGCAAACAAAAAGATATTATTCTCTAAACACATTGAGATCATCTCTACCAGCATTTGCGAATGTTCATTAAAGCAAACTTCCCTCTTCCCTAGGAAGTGTCTGATAGCTTTTAGTCCATCTTGATGGAATATGCTGGTGTAAAACGAGGTGACATCCATAGACACCAGCATATAGGTGGAATTCCATCTGAAATCAATGAGTTTCCTGATGAGATCGGTTGTGTCAAGGACAAACGAGGGCAAACTTCTTACGTGGTCTTGTAAGAAGAAGTCAATGTACTTACTCACATTCTCCAACAGACTGTTACATGCAGAGATAATGGGTCTGCCCGGCGGTTGTTCATAATTTTTATGGACCTTGGGGATGAAATAAATCACCGGAATAACAGGATGTTCATTTTTCAGGAATTTGTACTCCTCCATGGTCAACAAACCTTTACTTCGCCAGGCAGACAATTTAGAGTATATTGCATTCTTTGCTGTAACAGCATCCTGCATAGTTATGCGTTTGTAGCAGTCTTTGTCATTAAGTTGTTTGTGAGCTTCTTCCAAATACATTCTTCGTGGCCACAAGACCACATTACCCCCCTTATCTGATTGTCTGATGACCAAATGTTTGTTTGCCTTCAGTTTCTTTATCAGCTTATGGTATTCAAAATCTTTGTGGTTGTACCATTTCTTAGAGTGTGAGATTTTAATTTGTAACTCCTTCAATTGGGAATTCACACGCTCATGAAAAATATCAACGTTGTCTTTGGCCATGAGGGGACAAAACTTAGATTTGGGTTTAAATGGTGTCTGACAGATTCTAGGAAGGGGTTCACCTCCCAATGCATTTTGACTCTCTGTTGGAACTGATTGTTCTTCTTCTTGGAGTGACAACAACTCTTGTGTTAATGCTGCTCCTAAAACCACTGTTTCATTGGAACCAGAATTGACTGTGAGGTCTGAGATTGACCCTTGAGTGCACATATTGTTGTTAGTGGCACCCACCATACGCGTAGCAAAGTGTTTGCGTAATTTAAGTTTGCGTGTAAATTTAAACATGTCGATTCTGGTTGTGGCGTAGTCAAAGTCTCCTCGGGGACTGTATGATAATCCCAAAGATAAGATTGAAGTTTCTTTTGGAGTTAACACAATGTCGGTCAGATTGATTACCGAATGTGTGCTGTTGTCAGAGGTAGGAGTCAAATTTACTGCTGTGGTTGAGGTGCTGGAGTTTTGTTCCATTGCCATCTGGATCGCGGTTTCCTTTGCTTGCCTCCTGTTGATGCGGCGTTTGTGGCTTTTGCGCCTCTCGGCGCGCTTCCTGTTGATGCGCTGGCGCCGGCAGCTGATGTCCCAGATCGCAGAGTCGATTTGCGGTCTTGTTGTACCACTTCCATTTCTTCCCCCGGGGTGAATTTGCGAAACCCCGACCTTAGTTGTCTTCGTGTTTCATTGTCAGATTCACTATCTAGTTGTGAGCTGTCCCCCGAGACCGAAGACACCTCTGTTTGTCCTGTGGCTGCCATCGTGCTTTGGTTGGTGTTAGCGATATTCTCATTGATATTACGGCGCTGTTTGATGTTATCGTACTTCTTTGCGAACGTAAATATCTGTCCGTTTTCATAATCTAATCTATCGCGCTGGAACTTATACGCCTTTCTTTTTTTGATAATGTCCTCTTCTCGTTTTAAGCGTGCATTCATTTCATCTCTATATTTGGTGATTTCCGGAGAGGGAGGAAGTTTATCAATTTCCGCATTTAGTTGTACTGTTTCATCCAACAACTTAAGCCTATCACTTTCGGCGTATTGGATGAGTATGCTCATAAGGCGTTTGGAGTTAGAATGCGCAGACCGCGCGGCACCCGCCCCACCTCTAAATATCCTGTTAAAGACGTGTGTTCCCACCACTTTGACTGTTCGCTCTTGCTGCATTTTTCCAATTTCCTAAACAACTCCTTAACACCATCCGTTTTCCCTGGCACAGTGATGGAACCAGTGGCCGGCGCGGACCCCCCAGCCGGGGGATCCGTGAACATTCCCCTGGACGCCTCGACACGCCCCCTCAACGTGTCCGCGGACATGGTGCGTAGCAATGGGCAAAAGAATATTCTCAATGCACAACAAGCTCGAACTCCTACCCGGCAATGCTCCTCGGAGTCGCTCTTGTGTCCTCCACTCAGGGGTTACTGCAGTTAGTCTGGCTGTACTCGCTGGTACTCGAGCGTAGAGTTCCGGATCCCCGACCAGCCACCGCCGATCCGGTATTCCGAAACCACTTCCGGCGTTTCCGCTGTAAGCCGCCAAACAATTCCGCTATCCCTGGGGCGTGGCGGCGTCTCCTTACAGAGAATTTGAAAATGTTTCAAAGAAACGTCGCTCCTTGCCGCAGCTTGCCCAAAACGTGGAGGGGTCTCGCCAAAACCGGGGGAAGCAGTCCCGGATGTAGAGATGAGGTATGTCCAGTTCTCAGCGAAAGTAGCGCAGCGCAGTCAGCCACACCGACAAGCAGGAACCAGCGAGACCCAAAGTGGTGCAAATTGATTTTATTTAAAGTTCAGCCCAGGACCAATCCGCCATGACGCGTTTCGGCTAGAGATATATATATATATATGAACAGTATATATATCTGTCTATATAATACCTACTGGCAGTCGCCAGTAGGTAGTTATAGTTAGGATTTTTTTCAATGTTAAATCTCAAAATTCTATTTGGAATAACTTTGGCGCCGGTTGACGAATCTGCCTGAAAATTTCCTCAAAATTGCCTTGCGGCGCCCCGGTCCTTACCTGAAAGTTTGGGGGGGATTTGTCAAGCGGGGGCCGAGATAAAAGGGGGTCCCAAAACGTGTTTTCCCCATGTTAATTTCCATAGGGCGGTCGACCTCACTTTTAGCCCGAACGGCTGAATGGATTTCCACCAAACTTGGCAAAATTGTAGGGACTGGTAGCCCGATGTGCCTTTGCCTTGTCTCAAGATATGTGCTCCAGTGGATTTTGAGTAATTTGGTTCAAAAAAATATATATATCTGTAAGCGCCCCCCTTGTACGCGCACCGGGGAGCGCACCGGGCGCGCCGCGCGACTTGTGCGCGGAAAGCTGATTGGCTCACGGGTGTCTGTAAACATTCCAAACAGTCCGGAGCGGCCGCCATCTTGTGTCTCGGTAGGATCGAGACACAAGAGGTGGCTAAAACAAAGGGGGAATTGACGATAATGGGGCAGAGTAGACCCCCCCTTGACCCCCTAGGTTTGATGTGGGGGCCATAAAAGGGCCCCGCAGGGCATAACATTTTTTTTTTTTTTCGATTTTCGCGGGGGGCGCCCGGTACGCGCACCGGGGAGCGTACCATGGGGGAAAAAAGAAAGACAGTTTTTAAAAAATGTAGCATTTTCATATAAATTGGGGGTAGTTCTGAAAAGAACTTTTTTTAATTCTTTTTGTTGTTTTATATTTTTTTATTTTTTTCTGAACATTTTTTTATTTTTTTGTGTTTTTGAACAATTTAATATTTTTTTTTTTTTTTTAAGGGAACAAACAAGAAACAGGGAATTGGAAATGGCTCAACAGGAGCAAAAAAAAGAAAAGAATTACTGTTTTGTTTCCTTGCTGTATTGGTGGTTGTCTATAGCATTATTTATTAGGGTGACGCTAAGTTCACCATAGCATAATGTTTTGCCACAGAAAAAGCAAAGAAATTTGACCTTGCCAAATTTTGGCTGAATACTTGGCACCATTTGGCGTTCTTCAGGACCAGAAAGTGAGGGTAAAGAAGAGGAAGTGCTGGCCACAAGGGGTGGGTTGTTCCGAAGTTCCTGGACCTCAGCCTGGGCCAAATTATTGGGATGCCACCTCTCCATGTGGCGGATCATAGTAAAATTACCAAAAGAATATTTCTTGGAGGGATTGCCCCTGGAGAGAACTTTGTCACAAATAAGACAGGTGACTTTGGGGGCGTTCACCTTTTTTTGGTCATCTGGAAAATTGCCAAATGAAGTGCACTTTGACGTGCCTTTGTCTTGGTTCTTCTGGGAGGAAGCGCCTTCATTGTTGATCCTCCTCCTCTTCTTCCTCCTCTTCTTCTTGTCCTCCAAGAAACTGTGGTGGTGTACCTTCTTTTCTTGGTGGTGGGGGTGGTGGGGGGGTGCACCAGCTGCAGAAACAAGTGATGCCATTGTTTCCCCCATAATAGCTCTTGCTCTCTCAATGAAGAAAGTAAGAATGAGGAAAAAAGGAGGGGGCTTTCATTATTTGGAGAAAAAAAATGGTGAGAACCAATGAAAAGTGTTATTTTCAAGTCACATGACCCGATGCGCTTACGTTACGTGCTCCGGCGCGCTTACGTTACGCGCTCCGGGCCGCGCCGTGGAGCGCTTCCGGGTGCGTTTACGCAGCGCGTCAAATGCACGGCTACGCAATACGTCACGTCACACGATACGTCACATCACGCTTACGCGACGGGCCATAAGACACATCACGCGGCTACGCAATACGTCACGCTTACGTGACGCATCACGATGTTGTTTTCGATCGCTACATTGGCGCTAACGGGACGCTTCCCGGTTCGCGCACCGGGGCACTTCAAAATACTACGCTTTTCGGGGTGCTCACCGGGGCGCGCACCGGAAGCTCTCCAAGACAAAAAAAAATATGAAAAAAAAAATGAAAAATTGAAAGGACTGGTAGCCCGATGTGCGTTTGCTATGTCTCAAGATATATGCTCCAGTTGTTTTTAAGAAAAGGGTTACTTTACAGTGAAAGGAGGTCAGCTCTCTGTCACAAGGATGGTGTCATCAGTGATGTCATGAGTGATGTCACTGACCATGTCATGAGTGATGTAATATGTGATGTCATCAGCAGTGCATTACACGCGCAAGTTATAGTGAGTCCAACTAACTATAACGTGGGAATTTCAATGGTTTTATGCCAGTAAAATTTCCAGGTAACTATAACTGGTGTGAAACCTATGGTTTTTAAGTGAATTTAATAGGTTTTTTAAATGCTAATTCCTAACTATAACTAGTGTGAAACCTATGGTTTTTTCAGTGAATATATATATATATATATATATATTACCTACTGGCTATCGCCAGTAGGTATATATAGTTAGGATTAATTCCCTATGGAATTTTTGAAAATTCTATGTCTAATAACTTTGGCGTTTGTGGACGGAATGGGCTGAAATGGCACAGTTTGTTTCTGAGCAGCCCCTGAAAATTTGGTGGGGTTTCGTCAAGGGGGGGCTGAGAAAAAAGGGGGGTCCCAAAACGCGTTTTTCCCATGTTAATTTCCATAGGGCGGTTGGACTCACTTTTAGCTCGAACGGCTGAATGGATTTGCACGAAACTTGGCAAAATTGTAGGGACTGTTAGCCCGATGTGCCTTTGCTAGGTCTCAATATATGTGCTCCAGTAGTTTTTGAGAAATTAACGTTCAAAACAAGATATATATCTGTAACAGCGCTCCGGGCTGCGCTCCGGTCCGCTTACTTTTCGCGAAACGGAACTTTGCGCGCAGAAAGCTGATTGGCTCTCCGGTGTCTGTCAACATTCTAAACAGTCCGGAGCGGCCGCCACCTTATCTCTCGGTAGGATCGAGAGAGAAGAAGAGGTGAAAAACGAATGGGGAATTTAATGAAAGGGGGCAAGGTATACCCCTCTTGACCCCCTAGGAATTTTGTTGGGGTTATTAAAGGGTCCCCTGGGGAAAATAAAAAAAAAATGATTTTTCACGGTAGAAGCGCTTCACGGGCCGCGAACTGGGCCGCAAACTGGTAGCGAAACGGGAATTCGCCATTTTGTGTTTCGTTTTAATTAAATTACTAGGTATAAGGGGGTGCGGGAGACGTATCCTGACCCCTTATGTTTTCTCAGGGTGGCTGAGGAGGCTCATATATGTTGATACATCTCTTCCAGCGGCTGTGCGTGAGCTTTTTTTTTTTTTTGCTGCGTGACGTCTGTTGACATCTGTTAACGTTCGATTCGATGGAAATCAGGAAGTGTTGACCGCCAATTTGTCACTGCGATAAAATATTTTGTTATAAATGAATCCTTATTGGTAAACATTGTCTGCGCCATCTTGCCTTTTTGTCCAATGCCACAATTTTGTCGTGCACGGCAGCCATTTTAGATGCCTTGACCAGGCCCACTCTCTGCACGCCGTCGATTCTCAGCACGGCTCCCCACCCTCGCAAGCATCTCCCCCACGCACTGGTCACCCCCGCTCTCTCTCTCATGCATCGGCCATATACTTCCCCCAATCTCCGCTGCTCTTCCCTGAGAATCACACCCTGTGCCCGCCCGACACCTCCCTTTCACCCTATTCACTACCGCACCCTCTGACACTCCTCTTCCTCTGTGTCCGATTGTCCAGGCCGGACCCAGGCTATCACCTAGCCCTGCGGATGTAGTTTATGGCCCCAGCTGTAGAGAATCCAGATATACCAATCCTCCCGATTCAGGCGTGAGACTACTGATTTCAGTGCTAGTCTTCCGCCTCTCGATTCCTGCAAGGAAAAACCCGGGGGGATATTACCAACAACTAGCGATAATTTTTGTCTCTAACTTGTTTAGAGACAAAAATTATCGCCGCACATCGGCGAATTTTATCGCACATAAACCTTGCTATTAGCAAGGTTTATCGCAAATGCGATAAATGCGATAAAAAACGGCCGCAATGCATGAATATCGCTGAAAAGTCAGCGATATTCATGCATTATCCAGCAAATGCTCTTAGCCATGTTATCCACCTCCCATTGGATAACATGGCTAAAAACTGCTCAGGGCAGGTGTTAGGTTTTGGAGATATTCGCGCTTAGCGCGAATATCTCCAAAAGTTGGTAATAGGAGATAGCGATGGTTAGGGACTGTTTCCAGTCGCTAAAATCTTGGCACGCCCACTTTGCATGTCATTAGTGATAAATATCACTGACATGCAAAGCGGGGCCCAAGATGGTCGCTATCTCCTTTTAGCTGTCACTAACTGGTGTTAGCGACAGCTTGGTAATAGGGAGATCATTTTATCTCTTTTTTTTGGCTTTTAAAGCCAAAAAAGCGGAAATAAACCCCCTTGATAATATGCCCCATGATTTCTCGGGGGTTTCAGCTGACAGGGCTTGGTATTGTGTTACGTGCTAATTCTTCCAGGAAACGTCAGAGGGTCGATGCAGGGGTTCTAGAAGGGGTGATAAACCATTTAAGCCTCATGAACAAGCGCATGCTCTTTTAAAGATTTGTGAAGTACTCGGGGCGGCGGTGTGTGTGTGCCCTCTTTCAGGAGCGGGCGGGGGGGCACTGCCAGCAACTTGCCAGGCCAGGCAGTGTTCAACACGTGCATCACCCTTTCTCTGCCTGCTATTGCGCTCCATGCTTCGGAAAGGTAAGAAAAAGAACGTGCATTTGAGTTTGATCCTGTAGCAGTACACTTGCAAAGCCCACACATGACAATAACCCGATTCAAGGCCCCATTCACCCGATTTTTTAAAAATATATAGCACTCCAACAAAGTTGGATTTTAAAACTTTATTAACTTTTAAATATAAGGAACGCAACAAAAACTGTAAATATATTTAAACATTTTTTGAAATTAACCAGAACTATAACGATAACAACAACAACAACAATAATATAACTTTTATGCCTAAATTACGCAAATATTTAGCTAATCTGCTAAAGGGGGGAGTCACCATTTCTTTACAATAATCAATAATGAAAAATCAACATCAATAGGGTTGTCCGTTTTCTCGATGCAGCACTATAGTGCAACATACACAGCACCTGGGGTGTCAAGAGTGAACAGGTCCTACCTGCTTAACCAATGACTGACAAATGCTATATTAAACACTTACTATGTATAATACTTGCGTTCACAATAGTTTTACTTTATAAAACAGAACAAAAGATGTCCCCTGTAAGTAAACCCATATTAGCTGTTTCAGTTATTGAACATCCTAAGGTTTTATGACATGGGGAACAGTGGTGATATCCTGGGCGGGTGATGGAAAAACATCTACAAAGAAAACTTTTACTATAACGATAACAACAACAATAATATAACTTTATTAACTTTTAAATATAACGAACGCAACAAAAACTGTAAATATATTTAAAAAATTTTTGAAATTAACCAGAACTATAACGAGAACAACAACAACAACAACAATAATATAACTTTTAAGTCCTAAATTACGCAAACATTTAGCTAATCTGCTAAAGGGGGGAGTAGCCATTTCTTTTGATCTTTTTGATAATTCATCCGTAGCCTCTCTAATCTCCATTACAATATGTTTCTTGCTGTCGCTAGCTGATGAAAAAACTAAAGTGATAACTTCCTCATCCTTATTTTGTCTTTCTTTGTTCCTTAAGATGTTATCTGTGTCAACCTCTTCCGAGAATGCTGATGCGTTAGGGATTTCCTTGTGTTTCTTAATAGCATTGGTGTCTGCACACTTCTTTGTCAATTCTGTGAACATGATAACTGCTTCATAAACAGACGATATCCTTGTTTAGTCATTAGTGTTAAGTGTGTCTGAAACTACAGTGCCCTTCTGTTTTTCTTTCTTTTGGCTCTACAGAGTTTTGTGTGTTGTTCTTTTGAGCGACAATTATTCCAGAGGTTTCAGGTTCACTTGTTTTGTCCTGCAGTGAGTTAACAGCTTTAGAGACTTCATGTTTATTTGCTATGTCCTGCTGTTCGTCAACTGCTTCAGAGACGTCAGCCTCATTTGTTATGTTTGACTAGATCCTGGACCTGCCCGGCCGCGCCCAAAATGGCGCCGGTGTAAATGGGACTCGTAACTGCTTGTTGTGTACTGGTTGCCCAACCTTGATATCACGAGATACATATGCAGTTTTGAAGCACATGGCGGAGGCTCGTCTGCTGTAGTGGGGCGCCCCTTTATCGTTTCAGTCGCCATTCCGCCCGCTTTTGCTACACTGTGCATTTTCCGCCATTCAGCTGTTTACCGCCCGCTCTTACGGCTACAGCGTCTCGCTCACCATGTAGTTGAGTTGCTCCCACTCTTGCGGTGCAGCGATAGGCGGCTGCCACAGGACTCTTAAAATGGCGGCCGGCTCTTCGGATTTGGGCCTGGTCCAGTAAAATGGCTCTGGGACACCTTGGAACTCGGACGCTTGTCTGCCAGGGCTTGGGTTCCATTCTCGAAAGCGTCCCCTCAGCCTTGAAGATTGTACAAAAGTCTTGGGGGCCGTCGACTCCCGCAGGCTTCCGGTGGGGAGCGGCTGCCATGATTGCTTGCGGAATGGCCACGACGGAGCTACGAGATGGTGGTGCTCTCATGGTGACGCCAGCTTCAGTCTGAAACATCCAGAAACAAGGTGGGGCTTTCATCGTTTGGGAAAAAAAATGTTTTAATCCAATGAAAAGTGTTATTTTTAGGTCACATGACCTAGTCTTACATCATTAGGAAAACAAAAGTAAAATGAACCAATGAAAAGTTTTATTAACAAGTCACATGACCTGTTATGCTTACGTTACGCGCTGCGCGGCGTGCTCTGGATCGTTTCCGGGAAGCTGCGCCTTGCGCACCGGAGCACTTCCGGGTGCGCTAACGCGTTGCGTCATATGACGCATTACGCGACAATGCAGGTCCAGAATATAGTCAAAATGTCTCCACCAACCAGCGGTCGGAATACAACCGCTTTCAGCAGTCAAAAAAGTTCGGTTAAATCTTAAGAGCGGGAGCAACTCAACTACATGGTGAGCGAGACGCTGTAGTCGCAAGAGCGGGCGGTAAACAGCTGAATGGCGGAAGAGGCACAGAGTACAAAAAGCGGGCGGAATGGCAACTAAAACGGTAAAGGGGCGCCCCACGACAGCGTGTCTTCAAGTCAAACGGATTGTGGGACAAGGTCCAGAATGGAAGAGTCATCAAAAGGGAAAAATTTCGCCAGACCCCGGGAGCCGGCCGCCTATGCCGGGGGCGATCTCAGGCCACACCAGGGCAACACGACTTGGGGAGGGGGCAGGAGCCAAGCGCCCCCTCTCAGTCCGCGCCATCTCACCGCCCCTCGGGGGCCTCCGTCAAGCGGTTTAGGGAGGCACCGTATCACATTGTTTTCCAATGCAGTCAGGTCCACAAACGGACCCCACTTACTTTGAATAGTGAAGCTGCAGCAGGTGGAAATAAGGTTTAAACAGTGTTACAAGCGCTGCTTAGAACTCTGAAGTATGGCACTCAACATCCAGGACTTATGCCATTTGTGTAAGGCAGTGACATCGAAGCAACTCAGGGACAGAAAGCATGAACGAACATTCACGTATGAAAATCTTATTTGGGGAAGGGGTAGAATCCAAACGCCCCCTCCCAGTTCGCGCCACTACACCGTATGTGGAAAATCTGAAGCCATCGTTCTACAAACTCTCAACGCTTGCTATCAGTGCACGAGTTTCATGCTCGATCGATTGAGCTAGCCGGATCGGGCAATAAAAAGTATAAAATAGTTATGTAAATAGTTATTTAATAAAATGTTTCTTTGCTGGTGTGTTGTCTATATTTATAATATTTGCATAGGGTTTGTCGTTATTTTGGGCGGGGTGGGTGGCGGAGTCGAGCTGTCTTGCAGCCCTCATGGTGTGGAGCTCAGTTCATTTCACTATTTTCGTATTTCTCATGAAGGGTTGTTCCTAATGTTTGTATTTTACTGAGGTCAAAAAGAGATCGAATTAGTGGTCTACTGATTTTGCTCGATTACTTTTATTTTTTTACACGATTTTTCACTATCTGCAAAGACTAAACAGAGTATTGCGACTTTGTGCTTGTTTGTAAATAGAGAATGATCCAAAGAGAACCAATTCTAAAACAGTAAATGCTTGGATAACAATCAATCAAATGGAGAGACAAGCAGGTACGACGGATTACAACGGGGGTAAAGGTCTGCGTTAACTACCCTTCACTATCTGCAAAGAGAGAGTACTACTAAGAGAAAAGAGGGGAGTGGAGGGGGGGGCAGCGTTCAAAGCACATCAGCGTGCATAAACACGAAAACGTTTTTACCTATCACGTACTTGACATTTGACAGCTTTTGATATTTGCTATTAAAAAACCATTGAAATTCACAGAAAAAACCATAGGTTATAGTCGATATATAGTTAGGAATTTGCATTTACAAAACCTTGAAAATTCAATGAAAAAACCATTGGTTTTAGGCCATATATAGTTAGGGATTTGCATTTACAAAACCTTATTTTACTCGCATAAAACCATTGAAATTCCATATATAGTTAGATGCGCTAACTATATATCGCGCACCCGCAATCCACTGCTGATGATGTCACATATTACATCATTCATGACATGGTTAGTGACATCACTGATGACATCACTGATGACATCTCAAATGACATCACTGATAAAATCACTGATAACATCTCATTTGACATGACTGATCACATCACTGATGATATCATTCATGTGATAATACCATGAACCTCTTCAGACTCTAATATAACCTTAGATACAATCAGTGTAAACAGACAGTCACAGACTGTCACTCATCCATGGAGTTACTCACACACCTAGTCAGTTATGCCAAAAATCAATCACACCTCCATTTTCTCAACTATACAGTTATACACACCTTACTTATTCAAACATATACTAACACATATTTACTTTACTCTCTTATACAATCTCTGATACATGTTCACAATGATCCATACAGCCACTCACACATTCACTGGCTCTTATGCAAAGTTATTTATAGATGTCAACTCTCACATGTACTGTGTTTTATATATGTACTTACTTTGACATGTAGCACTGAGATATCCATTCACTCACTAATACACTCATGCACAGTCAACCGCCCATACAGCTGTTTCCACATGCACTTTTGAATCCATACATATAGTGAATCAACTACTCACATATCTAGTTACAGAGTCACACACCTCCCAGCCACCCATACACACACACTCAGTTTCCCATACAAATACTTGGACAACCAATGAATAACCCATACAGTTACTCATATAGCTACTGATCAACATATGCAGCAGTTTGTAGAACAACAGATATAATGATGCACAAATTAAAACAGTTTAGTCACTAACCCATGCACTCAGTGAGACACATTTAATCACTCATTCATACAGTCAGTCATGCACCTACTAAATCCTTCATCCAGACAGTTATATATCCACTCATTCTTCAATAGGTAAGACATATTTTAACTTTACAGAAACATACAGTCACTGGATGTTGTCATCAGTGATGTCATCAGTGATGTCACTAACCATGTCATGAATGATGTAATATGTGACATCATCAGCAGTGGATTGCGGGTGCGCGATATATAGTTAGCGCATCTAACTATATATGGAATTTCAATGGCTTTATGCGAGTAAAATAAGGTTTTGTAAATGCAAATCCCTAACTATATATGGCCTAAAACCAATGTTTTTTTCATTGAATTTTCAAGGTTTTGTAAATGCAAATTCCTAACTATATATCGACTATAACCTATGGTTTTTTCTGTGAATATATATATATATATATATATATATATATATATATATATATATATATATATATATATATATATATATATATATATATATATATATATGTATATATAAATATATATATATATATATATATATATGAACAGTATCCTCTCCATGGGCAAGAAGAAGAGGCCAGGCAGGGGAGTGTGTGGAGGGTTCTCTATTGCAAGTTTAAAAAACAAATTCATTTCGGCTTGGATTAAGCCTAAGCATGGGCGGAAAATCCGTTCCGCTCGCGGATTTTGCGGATTTTCGGTAAATTCGCGATCCACGAACGCTTGCGAATTTACCGAAAATCTGCAAATTCGCACGCAGCGGATTTATTTTTTTTGGTGATACAATTTTGCGGCGTGCGGCGTACGTTCGCAATTGCGAACATGTAGGTGCGGCGGGCAGCAACAATCTCGCACTCGCAAAATTACAAAATTTGCAATTCTGCACAAGAAATCCACTAGCAAGCAGCATAGACCTTCTGAAAATTATGATTTTTATCAGAATAACTCCGCAGGTTGACTTTTGCCTGCCCTTTTTTGGATTTGAGGCCTTTTGACTTTCTTTGGATCACTTTTGGATTAGAAATCAACTTTCACAAGTAAGTTTCTTTGGGGCATTACATCTGCTGTTCTGCAGAAAAACGAGTTTTGCTAAACTGAAAGCACTCAGCAGGTGCAAAAGTTCAAATTCATCATTAGTAACCATTCCTTGTAGTGCTTCCTGACTGGGGCCCCTCCAGAGTTCAGTTGCTAGTTGCAACAATTGTATGACCCTGCTCTGACCCTCACAGCCGGATCATAGAATAGCTACAAGTAGGCCACAAAGGTCCTGGAAAAAAAAATTGCACTGCAACAGAAAGCAAATTACAGATAAGGAAGCAGGTGCCAGACTGGAATTTTAAAACAGTGACACATTAATAAATCAACCCCAAATTAATTCATGTCAGTTGAAGCAGGGCAGGTGTACTTGCTTTCCCCCCCCCCCATAATCTACAGTGATGATGATGAGCCAGAGGGTGGCAATGATGTACCAGAGGGTGGCATGGGTGAAACAGAGGGTGGCAGTGTTGAAACAGAGGGTGCTGTGAACCTGTGATGATGAACCAGACGTAGAAACAACATAGTCGCGACCGTTGCGTGCCGACAAGTAAGTTCGCAATTGCGAACTGGTACAAAATCCTCGCGAACTGGCAGAAACCCTTGCGAACACTATAAAAACAAAAAAATCCGCAAATTCGCGAGAATTCGCAGATTTTGCGGATTGTGAGTTCGCAAATACGCAAATTCGCGAACGCCAGATTCGCAAAATTTGCCCATCCTTAATTAAGCCCTCCTCAGCGCAAAATGGTTCAAGCAGAATGAGGACAAAATAACCGGTATAAATACCTAGTCCCCTCCTGCTAGGTGAAAGCCAGCTCCGCCCCCAGCTGAGCACAGGTAGTCATTGGCTGGTAAACAAACATGGTAGGACGCCCAGTGCGTCAATACTATGAGTCCCAGAATGCTGTGAGCTGGTCTGGCACTGCACCGGGGGTGAAGGAAATATGCAGATAGAAATCACCTGGATATTAACAAGCAGAAACCTCCTCTGCTCCCCATACTGCACCAACCACACAGTCCCGGCAGTCCATTTAGCAGGGGCAGGACCAATGATCCGCGTTGCCCAGCATGGGGTAAAATTACTCCAACAGTGCAAATTTTCTTGCCAGTTCCAAGGGTGTGCCCCCGCCCTCCCAGATTCCTGGGCAAACAACAATTCCACCAAGGCAGATACCAGCTTGTCAGGAGCAGCTTTGTGGTGCAGGAGCCTCTTGCAGCGCATTACTGGCACCCGCGCTGAATATATGAACAGTATCCACTCCATGGGCAAGAAGAAGAAGCCACCCAGGGGAGTCTGTGGAGGTTTCTTTATTGCAAGTTTAAAAACCAAATTCAGGCGGATGCATTTCGGCTTGGATTAAGCCTTCCTCAGCGCAAAATGGTTCAAGCAGAATGAGGACAAAATAACCGGTATAAATACCTAGTGCCCTCCTGCCAGGTGAAAGACAGCAACCCCCCGAACAGCACAGGTAGCCATTGGCTGGTAAACAAACATGGTAGGACGCCCAGTGCGTCAATACTACGAGTCTCAGAATGCTGTGAGCTGGTCTGGCACTGCACCGGGAGTGAAGGAAATATGCAGATAGAAATCACCTGGATTTTACAAAGCAGAAACCTCCTCTGCTCCCCATACTGCACCAACCACACAGTCCCGGCAGTCCATTTAGCAGGGGCAGGACCAATGATCCGCGTTGCCCAGCATGGGATAAAATTACTCCAACACTGCAATTTTTCTTGCCGGTTCCAAGGGTGTGCCCCTGACCTCCCAGATTCCTCGGCAAAAAAAAATTCCACCAAGGCAGATACCAGCTTGTCGGGAGCCGCTTTGTGGTGCAGGAGCCTCTTGCTATATTTATATATATATATATATAAATGAATTATGTTGCTAATCGAAACAGTTACTGTGCTGGAGTTTTAAAATATTTCCATAGGAACCATTTGTCACAGAAGAAGTCAGTGGAAAATATAATAAAAATATTAGCAGGGGTTCATTGGGGGCACCATAGTCCAGGGGTTTCACTCATGTTTGGAGGGGTGCGCCGTAGGCTGTGGAAATTATATCCGTAAAACAACAATGCAGCTTATTGCAGCTTTTCTTTAATATAATGTGGAATAATGTTTATTTATTAGGCAGTGTTCACTTTTGTTAAGGGTATAGTCACTTTATTACAGGAAATGTATTAATATGTAGGAGAGCGTGTTCTGTATGTGTGCGTTTAACAATTTAACATTTAATTTGCTAAGGTGCTCCAAGAACAAGCTTAATGTTCTATGGGTGCGAACTATCGAAATTAGAAGTATTTTCAGTAATTTACTTCTGCTCCGGAGAGTAGCAAGGACATCTAATTGGCTTACATGTTGTATGGTAGTGCTTAGAGGTCGCACACTGTTCTGCTAACAAATCACATACTCACTTAAGAATATATAGGATAGTACTAATATAATATACGTACTGGTCCTATATATTCTTTAGGGAGAAGGTGAGTAGGAACCGCAAATGAGAAGAATAGAAATTAGAAAATAACATTCAGAAATGTAGGGTTTATCAAATATTTAAAGTAACAAAGTATGCATGATAGCTATATTTTTTATTCTGCAATTTCGTAAAATATGTTTCTTGAATAACATATCTGATCAAGTACGTTCTAATATTTCGTAAGTTGTATTCCAGATGGCTCAGAAAAATCTCCTATTCTTCTTCTGTAACAAGAGGACAATCTATTACAAGATAACGATTGATACCATTGTTACAGTAAAAAAAAGGAAAATAAAGTAATCTATTTAACAGAACATCCATAAAGAAATACTTTCGAGCAGTAATTATTATGAGCTTCTTTTTTCAGGGAAGTCAAAAAGTTTGATCTTCGTGGCGACGGGTCATAAACTCCTCTGAGATCATGACTGTAAAAATTATAATATATATATCCATTGAGTAACCGAAATTTCGGAAAAATCATGCTCATTTAATGCCATGTGAATTCATTTATCTGTTATTGCATTTTGCAGTTCAAAATGTGTTGTTTCTTGTGTTGTTTTGCTATGTACAAAGCATTATAGATATTGATTTCACTTTTGGCCTCGGCAACAACAGTCTGTTTGTTATGTCCATTAGTCACATGACCAAGCTGGAGGCGGGATGTAGGCGGGGTGCATTGCATTATAAAAATAACAACATTCTGCTGTTCTCTGCATGTGAACAAGGGCTGATCAGCCCGAAACCCGTCATCGTTGGTTTTCACACCTGACCTTTCGGCAGTAAAAAAGAACTGTTACCTAAAATTGTGGTCCGTCTCCTGCTTCGCCGGTCTTGTGTGATTGGAGGTGG
Source organism: Lissotriton vulgaris (assembly GCF_964263255.1). Lineage (NCBI taxonomy): Eukaryota > Metazoa > Chordata > Amphibia > Caudata > Salamandridae > Lissotriton > Lissotriton vulgaris. The sequence continues at coordinate 1,011,019,377 of NC_141687.1, forward strand.
CTGTTGGGAGTTTTCATGGCATATATATATATATTAACTGCTGTGAGTGATTCTTCCGCTGCAAGAGCCTTTGAAATATAAAAATTAACACAACCGCTTCGTCGTGGAAAGGAGCACCGCCTAGCAATAGGAAGGAGCCAATGGAGAAAGGGGCCGCCCAGACAAAGCACTTCTGTCCGGATGCAACTGTTTCCACGTGCAGTCTTAACTTCATATACCTACGAAATGAACTATTTACACATCTTTGGACAGTCAAACATCTCCCACCCAACCACACACACATTCACCACCCCATACAAATACTCACTTAACTTATTAATAACTAATATAGACTTTCACATAGCTAGTAACCAACTTATGTAGTAGTTTACAAAACAAGAGATATTTACACAGTTTAATCACTTTCCCACATATTTAGTGAGATACTTTAAATCAGTCAATCACAGTGCTACTAAATCCTCTATACAGACACTTATACATCCACTCACGCTTCAATACAGATTGCTATATATATATTACTTATTTAAATATCCAACCAAACCACATTCACTTGATGATGTAATCAGTGATGTCAACAGTGATGTAATTTGAGATGTCATCAGTGAGTGTCATCACGAGTTATAGTTAATGCAACTAACTATAACGGAGGAATTTCAATGGTTTTGTACGAGTGAAATGTCCAGCTAACTATAACACCCCTCAAACCTATGGTTTTTTCAGTGAATATATATATACACATATGACGTCCTGTCCTCCGAATCCTTATCCACGGCGGACCACAGACATTGGAGCTCCCAACTCCAAGGGCAAAATCACGGACTCCCACACAACATAAGTGGGTAAAGCAGTGCAATTTATTCAGGCAGAAAATAACACGGGAGCAGTCCCCTCCATGCCGTGTTTCGCTTCTACTAAGGAGCTTGATCACATGATGCGCCTCCGTTTTCTGATGTATTTTAAAGTGAAAGTGTGTGCACAATCAGCTAAAGAAAATAGGCTAACCATGTTAAAATGATATGAACAACAGACTATGGCACTTGCTACGGTCAGTAACTAGCATTCCTAAATACACATGCAAAATGTAATTCTGAGAGAAAAAAGGTGCATAATTTCATAGCAGCAGTAAACATCAAAATTAAACTATAATAAATACATAGGGGCCGATTATGATGGCGGACGGACTTGCGTCCGTCCGCCACCATAGAGTAGGAGGGACCGTCCGCAGGGGCTGCGGAGGTCCCTCCGTGCAGATTAGGATGTGACCGCCAGGGTGGCGGTCACAACCTCAATCTTTAACATCCGCCGCAATCTTTAACATTGCGGCGGGTGCAGCTTGAAGCTGCACCCGCCGCAATGTTAAAAAAGCATGCCCAGCATTTGCGTGCACAAAGCGGCAGGCACCCCCCATGTGCACCCCCCACCCCCCCTTCACCTAGGGGGCCTGCAACGGGCCCCCGCAGTGAAGTTCCGTATGCTTTTCCACGGCGGAAAACCCGCCGCGGAAAAGCATATTGTACTGCCCATCCTTATATGGTGGACGGTGTCTGGAAGACACCGTCACCATATTAAAGCTTTTCCGCCGCGGTTGTAAGCTGCAGACGGAAACCAGGACCCACCAGCCATCCTAATGTGGCGGTGGGTCCTTGGTCAGTCCGCTGCGGTTTTTCCGCATCCTCGGGGCCAGCGGTGGCTTCCGCCGGCCCCGAGGATGCGGAAAAACCGCAATCTTAATGACCCCCTAAGTGCAGAAAATGTGAATCTTGAGTCCAGAAATCAAAGACCAAGAAAAAACGGTTCATAGTGACTGCTGTCGGTCAAATCTTGGCAAGTGCCACAAAAAGAGCACAAAAAACAAATCTCTCATTAAACATAGCATTCAGTAGTTAATACCATAGTGTAAAAAAATTGCAAAAAGGCAAGGCAACATGTATTCACAAATCAATCATGCAAATGATATCCTAATATGTAATGTCCATCACAGTAGGATCAGAAATAGCAGCAAAATATTCCAATTGGGTTGCATAATAAAGTGCAAGTGCAATATTGTCAGGAAACTAATAAGGGCATAAGTAAACCCAGATGCTAAAACCCAAGACTACAGCATATAAAAAATTTGTTATCAAAATATGCATGCTATAAAGAAATATGAATATAATTAAAATGCCATAAGATCAATAAATAGTGTGTATAAAAACAAAGTACAAAGTGCCGAAAAAGTGCAAAAAATGCTGTGCAAAGACATCTTATAACCCTAGCAGCAAGGTGGAAACCCTGAATCACTAAGGCCTAAGCGATCCTAAAGTGCAAGTGCAAAAACAGTCACAGATTATCCTAAGAATACAAAGAGCCCAAAAATATAAATGTACATACATCACAACACTGTTACCACTGAAGTAAATGACCTAAAAACACATAATGAAAAATTACTATCAGGAAAAAACATCATAAAAAGTTGTACAGATTCTCGTTCATGTTAAGACCTTTAGGGACTCTTGTGTTGAGAGCTCAGATAAAATGGAATTCTGTTTGTCTCAATAGCTTATCTCAATACCCTCCCTGCCGGGGTTGGGAACAGACCCTAAAACTGTGTTATGAACAGACTTGAAGTGTCTGGCCACCGCATAATTGTGGTCAGAGTTCTTGATGGCCCTAACATGCTGGAGAATACGCTTATGCATCGGGAGCTTAGTGCTACCAATGTATTCCCGATTGCAGGTGCACTTCAGTTTTTTTAAACAGCATATTCGGAAGGGGATCTAAGGTGTTCCTGAATAGCAATCTTCTTATCACTAAATGCTGTTTTATAGTGAGTGCTATTCTTGGCAAAAGTGACACACAGCAAGAACTGCATTTAAAAAAGCCAGTTTTGGTATATATATATATTCACTGAAAAAACCATAGGTTATAGACCATATATAGTTAGGAATTAGCATTTACAAAACCTTGAAAATTCACTGAAAAAACCATAGGTTATAGACCATATATAGTTAGGAATTCGCATTTACAAAACCTTATTTTACTCACACAAAACCATTGAAATTCCATATATAGTTAGTTGCACTAACTATATATCGCGCACCCGCAATCCACTGCTGATGATGTCACATATTACATCATTCATGACATGGTCAGTGACATCACTGATGACATCACTGATGACATCTCAAATGACATCACTGATGACATCTCAAATGACATCACTGATGACATCACTGATGACATCTCATTTGACATTACTGATCACATCACTGATGATATAATTCATGTGATAATACGATGAACCTCTTCAGACTCTAATATAACCTTAGATACAATCAGTGTAAACAGACACTCACAGACTGTCACTCATCCATGGAGTTACTCACACACCTAGTCAGTCATGCAAAGAATCAATCACACCTCCATTTCCTCAACTATACAGTTATGCAAACTTTACTTATTCAAACATATACTAACACATATTTACTCTCTTATACAATCCCTGATACAAGTTCACAATGATCCATACAGCCACTCACACATTCACTGGCTCTTATGCACAGTTATTTATATATGTCAACTCTCACATGTACTGTATTTTACATATGTACTTACTTTGACATGTAGCACTGAGATATCCATTCACTCACGAATACACTCATGCACACAGTCAACCGCCCATACAGCTGTTTCCACATGCACTTTTGAAACCATACATCTAGTGAATCAACTGCTCACACATCTATGCCCAGAGTCATACACCTCCCAGCCACCCACACACACACTCAGTCTCCCATACAAATACTTGGGCAACCAATCAATAACCCATATAGTTACTCATATAGCTACTTATCAACACATGCAACAGTTTACAGAACAACAGACATAATGATGCACAAATTAAGACAGTTTAGTCACTAACCCATGCACTCAGTGAGACACATTTAATCACTCACTCATACAGTCAGTCATGCACCTACTAAATCCTTCATCCAGACACTTATACATCCACTCATTCTTCAATATGTAAGACATATTTTAACTTTACAGAAACATACAGTCACTGGATGTTGTCATCAGTGATGTCATCAGTGATGTCATTTGAGATGTCATCAGTGATGTCATCAGTGATGTCACTGACCATGTCATGAATGATGTAATATGTGACATCATCAGCAGTGGATTGCGGGTGCGCGATATATAGTTAGTGCAACTAACTATATATGGAATTTCAATGGTTTTGTGTGAGTAAAATAAGGTTTTGTAAATGCGAATTCCTAACTATATATGGTCTATAACCTATGGTTTTTTCAGTGAATTTTCAAGGTTTTGTAAATGCTAATTCCTAACTATATATGGTCTATAACCTATGGTTTTTTCAGTGAATTTTCAAGGTTTTGTAAATGCTAATTCCTAATTATATATGGTCTATAGCCTATGGTTTTTTTCAGTGAATATATATATATATATACATACATATATAAACATATATCATCTGTATATCTATATAAATACAAACATAAATGCATGCATACATATACTTATATGCATACAGATGCATGTTATTTACATGAAAGTTGAAAAAACACTAATAAAAGCAAAGCTAAAAAGCCACCTCATTACAAACAGAATGGCTTTAACTTAAACGAGGGCGAGATCTATTGCATTTTCAATGCTTGTTTACTTTGGTTCCATCAAGAAGGCATTCAGATGTGTCACACATTTGCCATAAATTCTGAATGTTAGCACTCTAGTTGCACATTAGATCACTGTAGTAAAGCTACTGCTCACCAGGGACGTCTGCTGCTGGTATTCAAAGTGCATGTTTCAGTCTGCATGTCAGAATTTTTTTAATGAAATAGAAGAGGATTTGAGAAGTCACTCAAAATGATCCCTAATTTTTCTTTCTGAAGCACTAATCATACTTTCTATGGCAAAATTAACCCCCTCATGTTGTTCCTTTTTAAATTGAGTGTTTTCAGACTTACCACTTCATTCCAATCAAGATGGCTTCTGGTGTGCCATACTTTTGTCATAAGTAAGACTGTTAGCGCTCTAGTTGTTCTTTAGAACACTCTGGGACATTCTGTCATTGGGCTATACTTGGGGTACATCTGGGTGATATTTGGGCTACATTTAGGCTCTTTTGTCTCTGGTGGCCATCTTGGGAGACTGTATGTCAGAATTGTTTAATGAAATTGAAGAGGGTTTGAGAAGTCACCAAAATGTGCCCTAATTTTTCTTTCTGCAGCACTAATCATAATGGAAAATTTGCTAACATTCGTGCCAAGAATTTTCAACTCTATTAAGGACAGGAGGCGAGGATTATGCTTACTCAATTTCTTTACTGACAAACACAGCAGCCAATCAAAATGCAGTAAAGAAACAACAACACTACCCATAACACCAGGTAACCATAGAGTATGAGAAGGTATAAATAGGGTCATAGAGGTGAACACTTCCTCTTTCTTTGTCCATAGTCAATAATAAGAAAAATCAACATCAAGGTAACAGTCCATCAAAGGAGTCCCCCGGAGAGGTCATCGTCCGGCTGACGTGGAGAAGGAACTTCAAAGAACCAGAGGAACAGCAGGAGACCAATCAGGAGAAGAAAATCCCGGCACACCTCATTTAAGGTCGGAGCCTGAGGGAAAGAGACAGAGGCCGTAAAAACTGTTCCCCAAAAGTTGAACATAATAACCATTACAGGGAGGGAAACATTTCATAAAGAAGAACCAGAGTTATACAGTATAAAAGCAAGATGCATTATAAAGACAATCATAAGGGTGGGATAATCCTCGCCTCCTGTCCTTAATAGAATTGAAAATTCTTGGCACAAATGTTAGCAAATTTTCCATTCTATGGCAGGACGGAGGCTCCGATTATGCTTGTTTAAAGCTTCACCACCACAACAGATGCAACATCAAGAATAGGCTTAAAGTAATAAGTCTTAAACACAGTTTCAGAAGACCAATATGCAGCCTTCATGATGTCTTGAAGGCTGGCACCCATGGAGAAAGCTTTAGAAGCCATGGCTCCTCTAGCAGAATGAGCACCAAACAGAGAAATGTCAATGTCCGCTTCATGCATGAGCCAACGTAACCAACGTGCCAAGGTAGCCGGAGTTACCGGTTTGTAAGTTTTCTGCAATGCAATAAGCAATTGGCCATGTAAATCATGCCGAAAAGGCGCCGTACGTACCTCATAATCTTTAATACACTGAACCACACACAACTGAGGATTGTGGGGAAAAGAAGGGTAAGACACAGAGGGCGTATTACACTTAGTCCTCCTTGAAATAACAAAGGTAACACCTTCAGGAGAAAAAGAACGACCGGCGAGATCTAAGGCCCGCACATCAGAAACTCGTTTGCAAGAGACCAAGCACAAAAGCATAGTGAGCTTGGCTGACAGTTGTTTGCGTGTCAAAAGAGTGTTGGAAGGCCAGGCTGACTGGAAACGCAAAACAACCGAGACATCCCAAAGGGCTACATATTTGGGACAAGGAGGTTTTTCCATCCGGATGCCCCTTAACAACTTAGAGATCAGGGGATGTTCCCCCACTGGTTTACCATCAAAAGGCACATGGCCTGCAGAAAGTGCCGAACGGAAGTTATTAACCGTTCTGTAGGCTAGCCCAGAGGATGCCAAGGACGCCAGAAAATTAAGAACTAAAGAAAGATCTGCTGAAACGGGATCCACCGGCCGCTGTGAGCACCAATCACACCAGCGCTTCCAACATGATGCATAACGCTTGTGTGTGTTGGGTGCCCAAGCCTCATTGATAAATCTGGTAGCGTCGCTCGATAAGCCCTGGATTTGCCAGCGTCCCCCGAAATTCTCCATGCTACCAGAAGGAGTTGACCGGATAGCACCAGTGGGTGAGGCTCGCAAAGCGGATCCAACAGGAGGTTCCACATGTGAGGAAGAAGAAGCGGCGTCGAGCAGCTCATCTCCAGAAGAACTGGAAACCACGCTTGAGCCCTCCATAGAGGGGAGATTAGAAACAATTCCGATAAGAATAGACGTGCTCGGGCCAGCACCCGGGGAATCATGAGGAACGGCGGGAATGCATAACACAGATGGCGAGGCCACGTCTGGAGAAAAGCGTCCGTGGCAAGCGCCTCCGGAACCGGACGCCAGCTGTAGAATCAGGGAAGCTGGGTGTTGAGGCGGGAGGCAAAAAGATCCAGATGACAAGTCCCCCAAAAACGGGACAGCTTGCGGAACACATGAGGATGGAGTCTCCAATCGCTGAAATCTCTCAGGTGATGAGAGTTCCAGTCCGCGATCAGATTGCGAGAACCCGGCAGGTATTCTGCAATAATCGTGATCTTGCGCTCCAGACAAAGGTGCCAAAAATCCTTTGCAATCTCCGAGAGAAGCTTGGATCTGGTACCCCCAGTTTGTTCACATAACGAACCGCCGAAACATTGTCCATTCGGAGAAGAATGCAACAATTCGTCTTCTGAGGGGTGAGGCACCGAATCGCGAAGGAGCCCTCCAGCAACTCTAGGCAATTGATGTGTAGGGTCAATTCCTCCGGAGACCAATGACCCCCGGTTGATACTGATCCGTAACGGGCTCCCCAGCCCCAAAGGCTGGCATCGGACTCTATCACAACATCGGGAGTCCTCCCAAACAGAGCCCGGCCGTTCCAGGAATCCATGTGGTCCAACCACCACCTCATTTCCGTTTTGGCGTCCTCCGAGAGGAGGATGTGATCTGAATAACGAAGACCCTTCTGCAAATGACGGATTTTGAGGCGCTGAAGAGCCCGATAGTGCAGAGGTCCTGGAAAGATCGCTTGGATGGAAGACGATAAGAGACCTACAATCCTGGCTATTGACCTGAGCGAGACCGTCTGTTGAGCAAGAAACGATCTCAAGTCCCTCTTGATGGACCTTATCTTCTGACCTGGAAGAAGAAGCTGACAAGAGACCGAGTCTATCTGAAAACCCAGGAAAGACATAGATTGGGATGGAGAAAAGTCGGACTTCAGGGGATTGATAAGAAACCCCAAGGATTGCAGAAGGTCTATGGACCAGTGCAAGTGAGACTGCAGAAGAACAGGACATTGAGCCAAAAGGAGAATGTCGTCTAAATAGACAATAAGACGCACTCCGCGTGACCACAAAGACTCCATCACTGGACGTAGGAGTTTTGTGAAGCACCACGGTGCGGAGGACAGGCCGAAAGGAAGTACCTTGTACTCGTACCACCTGCCCAACCATTGGAACTGAAGGAATCTGTGATGCGGAGCGTAAATCAGTATTGAGAGATAAGCATCTTTTAGGTCGAGACGAACCATCCAATCTCCTTCTTGAAGAAGATCTCGCAGAAGATGGATGCCCTCCATCTTGAAATGGCGATAAACGCCATTGCCGTTGAAGTCCTTTAAATTGAGGACCAAACGAGATCCTCCCCCTTTTTTCTCCACGAGAAAAACTGTGCTGACGAAGCCTTGGGGATGAGGAGAGGTAAGAGTGATGGCTCCCTTTGTCAAAAGAGAGGAGACTTCCGCGGAGATGAAGTTCTGATCTTGTTGGGAAAAAACAAGAGGGCGAGGCCGAAGATCTTGGTGAGGGCAAGAGTAAAATTCTATTTTGTACCCTTTCACCGTCTCCAGAATCCAGGCATCGTTTGAGATCAAACGCCAATTGTCGAGAAAAAATTGAATCCTGCCCCCCAAAATTACATTTGATGCTGAAATCAAGCTCACCTGATGGGGAAGAGTCTTGTCATCCTCCATAACCTCCTGAGTATCCACCTTTGCCTGGTTGACCTCTATTCCTCTTAGAGGGGTAGAAGGAAGACTTGTTTGCAGAATATTGCTGTTGACCACGTTGTGACTTGTTCCCTCGCTGGGGAGCATTGTCGGAACCACGGCCGGACGAACGCCCCCTTCGTCCGGCCCTGCCGAAAACCGGCCGGAAAGCTCTTTTTAAATTAGACTGGGCTTTGTCAAGGCCACTAAAGGTGGAAACAAAGTTTGACAATTCCTTTAGGAAGGGGGTACCAAAAAGTAAACCTTGGGCCATAGGGCCCGACTCCGAAGAGGCCAAATCCGTAAGCCTTGGATCTAGTTTCATGAGGATAGAGCGCCGGCGCTCAGTGGACAAGGCACAATTAGCGTTGCCAAGCATACAGATTGCCCGCTGAAACCAACCGACCAGAGCATCGGAGTCAATGATGGAACCAGATTCTTTGGCTTGGAAGGCCAAGTTCAGAATTTTAGTAAGTGGGCCCAAGAGATCCAAAAGTTTGTCTTGACACAAACGCCACGATCTATCAAGGCCTTTGGTAGGGTCTTTAGAATATTTCCTCATGTAAGTGATCATTGTAGGGATCCACATCAGGAGTAGCGGCCAACTTGTTTGGTAAATCAGGACGTGGGCACTCAGAGCGCAAACGCGCTCTCACATCCTTGTCGTGGGAGTGACGGATGTGGGACTGAATGTATTCAGCCACCTCAGGGGCAGGCATCCAAGAAGAAGAATTGGGGTGGATAATATCAGCGGGATTGAAGTTTAACAATTGCGGGGAAGAAGGTGCGTCAACAAAATGCTCCTTACGTGATTTTTTGGAAGGAGGAGGCTTTGAAGGCTCGGAGGAAGAAGATGAGGAAGTATCGTCATCCGTGTCAGACAGAGGGTCAGGACGAGAGGACTCCTTGCGCTTCTTTGTAGAAGGAGCAGAAAGGGTTTTTGCAAGTTTCTGAAAATGACTGGAATGTGGAGTTTTGGGCGATTTTTTGGAACGCCCTGAGGCAGGAGGCACCCAGCCATGCTGCGCAGCATAGTCTGACAGATGTTTTTTCAGAGGCGCGATTGCTTGAGAAAGCGCTTGACCCATGAAATCATCAAAAGAAGTAGAGGATTCCTCCTCCTCATAATATTCAAAACCTTCTTCGTCGCAGTAATCTGCCATGGCGACAATGTCTACCAAAAAATGCCCAGTGAAGGTTAAGTTGAAAGAGGCAAAGCCAATTAAATTGGGGGAGTGGTACCCCTAGCGCAAGTCTGATAACACAGAAACTCTGTGAAGAAACAATGAATTGAATGTGGAGGGAGCAGACCTGCACAATGTCAAATAATATTAATAGATAACAAATTTTACCACTCCAGGCAAAGCCTAGTCAAAATTTTACAACCCCCAAACTTTCAATCGTTTGTGGGCGTCAAGGAGCTCAAGCGGCAGCAAGAAGGGCGCAGTGAATCTAGTCACCAATTGAAGCCGTGGCGCAGGCGGCGTCTGAGAGAATACACGCTCGAAGACGTGTAAACAATCCGGCGCGCATTCGCGAACAGCCGCTGTCGCCTAGAAGAGTTGCGCGGAAGACGCGCGTCTCTTCAGCCCCGCTCCCGCTCCACAAAAGAAAACCCGGGTTAGAAAGATAACCCTGTCGGGAGGTGTCGCCCACGCTCCCAAAGCACCGGCACAGAAGCCGAGTCTAAAATGAAGACACGTCAACAACGCACCAAGGGAAAGGGAGCGCAAAGCGGCAAGTAGCGTTTATATAAGCACAGGGCTAATAACAATAAACCATACGAGATAAAAATGAAGCAACAAAGCTGTAATTACAACACATTAATACTATAAAGCGAGTAATGTAAAAGCACTTAACTGGCTGCGAAGCAGCAAAGAAAGAGGAAGTGTTCACCTCTATGACCCTATTTATACCTTCTCATACTCTATGGTTACCTGGTGTTATGGGTAGTGTTGTTGTTTCTTTACTGCATTTTGATTGGCTGCTGTGTTTGTCAGTAAAGAAATTGAGTAAGCATAATCGGAGCCTCCGTCCTGCCATAGAATTCATATGGCAAAATATACCCCCTCATTTTGTTCCTTTTTAAATTAAATGTTTTAAGAGTTACCACTTTATTCCAATCAAGATGGCTTCAGGTGTGCCATACCTTTGTAATAAGTAGGACTGTTAGCGCTCTAGTTGTTCTTTAGAACACTCTGGGACATTCTGTCATTGGGCTATACTTGGGCTACATCTGGGTGATATTTGGGCTACATTTGGGCTCTTTTGCCTCTGGTGGCCATTTTGGGAGACTGCATGTCAGAATATTTTAATGAAATAGAAGAGGATTTGAAAAGTCACTCAAAATGTGCCCTAATTTTTCTTTCTGCAGCACTAATAATACCTTCTATTGCATAATATACCCCCTCATTTTATTCCTTTTTAAATGAAATGTTTTAAGAGTTACCACTTTATTCCCATCACGATGGCTCCAGGTGTGCTATACCTTTGTAATAAGTAGGACTGTTAGCGCTCTAGTTGTTCTTTAGAACACTCTGGGACATTCTGTCATTGGGCTATACTTGAGCTACATCTGGGTGATATTTGGGCTACATTTGGGCTCTTTTGTCTTTGGTGGCCATTTTGGGAGACTGCATGTCAGAATGTTTTAATGAAATAGAAAAGGATTTGAGAAGTCACTCAAAATGTGCCCTAATTTTTCTTTCTGCAGCACTAATAATACCTTCTATTGCATAATATACCCCCTCACTTTGTTCCTTTTTAAAGTAAATGTTTTAAGAGTTACCACTTTATTCCAATCAAGATGGCTTCAGGTGTGCCATACCTTTGTAATAAGTAGGACTGTTAGCGCTCTAGTTGTTCTTTAGAACACTCTGGGACATTCTGTCATTGGGCTATACTTGGGCTACATCTGGGTGATATTTGGGCTACATTTGGGCTCTTTTGTCTCTGGTGGCCATTTTGGGAGACTGCATGTCAGAATGTTTTAATGAAATAGAAAAGGATTTGAGAAGTCACTCAAAATGTGCCCTAATTTTTCATTCTGCAGCACTAATCATACTTTCTATGGCAAAATATACCCCCTCATGTTGTTTCTTTTTAAATTAAATGTTTTAAGAGTTACCACTTTATTCCAATCAAGATGGCTTCAGGTGTGCCATACCTTTGTAATAAGTAGGACTGTTAGCGCTCTAGTTGTTCTTTAGAACACTCTAGGAGGCTGCAGTAGAACACAAAGGAATCAACTGACAGTCTCTGTCCTTGTTGGATGTACATGTTTTACTGAGAATGTCAGACTTCATTTTCACATGACTGAGAAAGATAATGTGAATTTACAGAAAATATGCTTTCAGTTTAGCTTATAGATCCCCTTCCAAACCACTGTGGGAAAATCATGAGATATTAGTTTTCTTTCAAACAATATTCATGATATCACAGCAGAAGGTTTTTTCACTTGGTAAAATCAACTTAGAACCCACCACAATTCCTAAAACGAGTATGGTACCATCAACAAATGATTTATAATGTAACTAAAGTCCTAAAACCCTCTATTAACTACAATGCTTTTTAATGAGGTGCTATCATGTATATTGGTCCCAAGATGGCTGCCAACACTTCTTGGATGAAGTGCTGACAGCCAATCAGATTAGATGTGTGGTTAGGCTCCGCCCAGATATATATCTTTTTTTGAACCTAAATTACTCAAAATCCACTGGAGCACATATATTGAGACCTAGCAAAGGCACATCGGGCTAACAGTCCCTACAATTTTGCCAAGTTTCGTGCAAATCCATTCAGCCGTTCGAGCTAAAAGTGAGGCCAACCGCCCTATGGAAATTAACATGGGAAAAAAGTGTTTTGGGACCCCCTTTTTTCTCGGCCCCCCCTTGATGAAACCCCCCCAAATTGTCAGGGGCTGCTCAGAAACATGTTCCATTTTCCTGAAAATTTCAGCCAATTCCGTCCCCAAACGCCAAAGTTATTAGACATAGAATTTTCAAAAATCGCATAGAGAAAAAATCCTAACTATATATACCTACTGGCGACCGCAAGTAGGTAATATATATATATATATATATATATATATATATATATATATATATATATATATATATATATATATATATATATATATATATATATATATTCACTGAAAAAACCATAGGTTTCACACCAGTTATAGTTAGGAATTAGCATTTAAAAAACCTATTAAATTCACTGACAAAACCATAGGTTTCACACCAGTTATAGTTAGCTGGAAATTTTACTGACAGAAAACCATTGAAATTCCCACGTTATAGTTAGTTGGACTCACTATAACTTGCGCGCCTGCAATGCACTGCTGATGACGTCACATATTACATCACTCATGACATGGTCAGTGACATCACTCATGACATCACTGATGACACCATCCTTGTGACAGAGTGACAGACCTAATTTCAGTGTAATGTAACGCTTGAAACACATATTCAAAAATAGAAACAAACATTTTCAAAAAATGGGGATACCCAAACCAGTAACAACAACCAATTCAGTAATTCCACCATCTATATACACATCCACTCATTCACCAACAGTTCTATATAGTCACTCATATATATACTCACTCATCATATGTAGTGATACACCTATACATCCTGTTACACATCAGCAGTCATCCAAAAGTTACTCACACACATACTCACACATGCAAATAAACTATTGAACATCCATTTATTTGCATATACATTTATACACACACTACCACCTTACTTCTAAGGAAACTTACACATACTTACTCTCTTAAACAATCACTTATAGAAACACATACTTATTTAAACAGGAACTCCTACAATCTCTCACTATATATACTATACTCACTTATATACATCAATACTCACATATACTAGATTAAAACATATGTCGTTACTAATGAAGACACAAGTGAGACAGTCATTTACTCACTAACACACACATATACACACTCATCCACCCATACAGTCCTGCACATATGCTGTCTTCAAAACACATACAAACAGTGAGTCAGTCACCAACCCCTGCAGCCACTTATACACAAAGAGAAACACTGATACAAACATTTAAATATTTAAACAATACTCGCTAATATATGTATTCACTAAGATACACTTAATAAGCCAGTTAACCAACCAATTTTTTTTTTTAAAAAACATCCATTTACACACTTATTTAAACATTTATTCTTCCATCGACCTTTACAAATACATATATAAAACAAATTTATTTTTCAGAAAGACACACATTCACTGGATGGTGTCATCAGTGATGTCATGAGTGATGTCACTGACCATGTCATGAGTGATGTAATATGTGACGTCATCAGCAGTGCATTGCAGGCGCGCAAGTTATAGTGAGTCCAACTAACTATAACGTGGGAATTTCAATGGTTTTATGTCAGTAAAATTTCCAGCTAACTATAACTGGTGTGAAACCTATGGTTTTGTCAGTGAATTTAATAGGTTTTTTAAATGCTAATTCCTAACTATAACTGGTGTGAAACCTATGGTTTTTTCAGTGAATTTCAAAGGTTTTTTTAATGCTAATTCCTAACTATAACTGGTGTGAAACCTATGGTTTTTTCAGTGAATTTCAAAGGTTTTTTTAATGCTAATTCCTAACTATATAAGACTTGAAAGCCCACCAGGAATCTCCAGTATGCGCCAGGGGACTGCATTGCAGAGAGGTGTAATGAAGCCACAACCCTTTTTACACCTCTCTGCAACGCAGCCCCCGTGCATGTTTGAAGAGGGGGAACTAATTCCCCTTGCATACTGGGGGCCCCTGGGGCAAATTAGCCCACCTGGAACCTCCAGTATGCACCAATGATTGCATTGCAGAGGTGTAATGAGACTATGCCCCTTGTTACACCTCTCTGCAGCGCAGCCCACTGCCGCGTTTGCAGAGGGGGAACTAATTCCCCTTGCATACTGGGGGTCCCTGGGGTCAACTAGTCCACCACGAGCCTCCAGTATGCACGAGGGAGCTGCATTGCAGAGAAGTGTAATGAGGCCACACCCTTGTTACACCTCTCTGCAATGCAGGCCACTGGCACGTTTGCAGAGGGGGGACTAATTCCCCTTGCATACTGGGGGTCCCTGGATCATATCTGCCCAAACACCGATATTCCGAACGATTGTAAATGACTTTTCTTGAGAGACATTTGGATTTGGATTATCATGTCCTATACTTTGGAATTTTTGAAAGACTGACTTTGAGGATGCTATAAATTACTCAAGTCTGCCCGAATTGTGTGGGTAAAATTGATACCTAGTCACTTTGAATAAGAATATACTTATGTCTCGTCTAACATTTGGAAGAAATATCTAGTTATATGACAACTGGATACCGACATAACTTGAAGGAAGTAAGAACGCCCTGAAGAAGTTCCGTTGTACAGAACGAAACGTTTTGGCTGGCTGTGGTATATAAACTTAAGGAAAATAAAAGCATTTGAACATACACCAAGATTCAGCACTTCAATAAGGACTCTAAGTGACATGATTTGATTGGACTCATTGTGAAAGTGGTGCTGGGCCAAACTTTGGAATATTCTCCACTACTCTCTACTACTTACTCTCTCCTACTCCACTACTCTCAAATACTCACTGTCTACTACTCATTCTCTACTACTCTACTACTCTCTACTACTCTCTCTCTACTACTCACTCCCTACTACTCGCTACTCACTACTCCCTACTACTCACTATCTACTACTCTTTACTACTCACTCTCTACTACTCTCTCTCTACTACTCACTCTTTACTACTCACTACTACTCTCTACTACTCACTCTCTACTTCTCACTCTCTACTACTCACTCTCTACTACTCTCCCTCTACTACACACTACTATTCTCTCTGCTACTCATTCTCTACTACTCTCTACTACTCACTCTCTACTACTCACTCTCTACTACTCACTCTTTACTACTCTCTACTACTCACTTTCTACTGCTCTCTACTACTCACTCTACTACTTACTCTCTACTACTATCTACTACTCACTCTCTACTACTCACTCTCTACTACTCTCTACTACTCACTCTACTATTCACTCTACTACTCTCTACTACTCACTCTCTGCTACTCTCTCTACTGCTCTCTACTACTCTCTACTACTCACTCTCTACTCTCTATTACTCACTCTCTACTCTCTACCTCTCTACCTCTCTCTTCTTCTCTCTCTACTAATCTCTACCTCTCTACCGCTACCTCTCTACCTCTCTACCTCTACACCTCTACCTCTCTACCTCTCTCTACACGCACACATATACACATATATGCATATATATATGCATATGCATTTATATATATGTATGTGTATGTATAAAAAAAACAACAAAACATTTTTTTTAAACAGCTACTTTTAAAACTGTCATTCTTTTTCCCCATGGTATGCTCCCCGGTACGCGCACCGGTACGCTCCCCGGTACGCGCACCGGTGCGCGTACCGGGTGCTCCCCCCGTGAAAATCAAAAAAAAATTATTTTTTTTGCCCCGCGGGGCCTTTTTATAGCCCCCACATCAAACCTAGGGGGTCAAGGGGGGGTCTACTCTGCCCCCTTATGGTCATTTCCCTCCTTGTTTTGGCCACCTCTCATGTCTCGATCCTACCTAGACACAAGATGGCGGCCGCTCCGGACTGTTTAGAATGTTTACAGACACCCCAGAGCCAATCAGCTTTCGGCGCGCAAGTCGCGTTGCGCGCCCGGTGCGCGTACCGGTGCGCTTACCGGAGCGCGGCTACAGATATATATATTTTTTTGAACCTTAATTACTCAAAATCCACTGGAGCACATATCTTGAGACATAGCAAAGGCACATCGGGCTACCAGTCCCTACAATTTTGCCAAGTTTGGTGGAATTCCATTCAGCCGTTCGGGCTAAAAGTGAAATCGACCGCCCTATGGAAATTAACATGGGGAAAATGCGTTTTGGGACCCCCCTTTTATCTCGGCCCCCGCTTGACGAATCCCCCCCAAACTTTCAGGGAAGGACCGGAACGCCGCGAGGCCATTGTGAGGAAATTTTGAGGCAGATTCGTCAACCGGCGCCAAAGTTATTCCAAATAGAATTTTGAGATTTAACATTGAAAAAAATCCTAACTATAACTACCTACTGGCGACCGCCAGAAGGTAATATATATATATATATATATATATATATATATATATATATATATATATATATATATATATATATATATATATATATATCACCTACTGGCAGTCGCCAGTAGGTAGTTATAGTTAGGATCTACTTTCCATAGGAAATCCGCAACATTCTATTGGGAATAACTTTGGCACCGGTGAACGAATCTTTGCGATTGTCCCAAAGTTCGTGGCCCGCTCCACTCCGCTCCTTCCTTGAAAATGTGGGGGGGATTCGTCAAGCGGGGGCCGAGATAAAAGGGGGGTCCCAAAACGCATTTTCCCCATGTTAATTTCCATAGGGCGGTTGGCCTCACTTTTAGCCCGAACGGCTGAATGGATTTCCACCAAACTTGGCAAAATTGTAGGGTCTGGTAGCCCGATGTGCCTTTGCTATGTCTCAAGATATGTGCTCCAGTGGATTTTGAGTAATTTTGGTTCAAAAAAAGATATATATCTATAAGCGCGCACCCGTACGCGCACCGGGCGCGCTACATGACTTGCGCACGGAAAGCTGATTGGCTCTCGGGTGTCTGTCAACATTCCAAACAGTCCGGAGTGGCCGCCATCTTGAGTCTCGGTAAAATCGAGACACAAGAGGTTGCAAAAACAAAGGGGGAAATGACCACAAGGGGGCAGAGTAGACCCTCCCTGACTCCCTAGGTTTGATGTGGGGGCCATAAAAGGGCCCCGCGGGGCAAAAAAAACATTTTTTTTCCCGATTTTCGCGGGGGGAACGCCCGGTACGCGCACAGAGGAGCGTACCATGAAGCGTACTAAGGGGAAAACTCAGTGAAACAGTAAAATAATAATTTTAAGTGCTTAGAGGTAGGGTAGCTCTGCATAAAGTTGTTGTGTTGTGTGGGTGATATAAGTACCAGCATGTAGGTACCAATGTAGAGTCTTAAATTCAATGTAGACTGTCTCCTCTGTAGATAATTTGCATGTTGTTACAGAAGTTATTGTGGTATATGGAATCCATACCATAGTCTGTCAGGAAAGCAGAAACAACATGGAGGCAGGAGATGAAAAAGAGATGTGAAATACACATTGGAAATAATGAAGTGGGAGAAAGGAAGTAACTATGAGCAAAATTACTATGTAACATAAAAAAGTTGCACAGTATACTATAAGTCTGACTTTATATTATAAACATTTTGGAACTACTTGATGAATTACATATAAAAATGAATAATGTCTCGACCAATTTTTGATTATTAAATATAAATTTATTTTTCTGATTCTTTTTCGAAATGTAATAAAACTTCTAACAATATATTGTCTGGAATGTCCTCATTTTCATTCTGTGATTCTATTGCTTCCACACACTGAACTAATTGATGGTCCAGAGACTCATCCATAAAATCAAAGTTATCATTCTCAGCAATTTTTTCTTCAGGGTTGTTGTCCAAAACAATTTCGAGAGAAATATTCTGTTCTCCTTCCATTTTGTTGCTGTAAATTGCATAAAAAATAAATATATCAGTAGAGATAGGGCACTGTTGGGTTTAAGTTCAGACAGGTAGTTTTGATTTTTTAACAGTGAAGTTATCTTTGGGCAGTGTATGGTATCATGCTGGAAGTAGAAATATAAAAAAGTGTATGTGATAAAGCCTAAGTAAATGTATAATTATACAAGAGAAGCCTAACTCAATCCTTAACTATAACAGACAAGCCTATCTCAATCTATCACTATTACAGAGGGATAGTAAATAACTATCAGAATATTTTTTCACAAATTAACTTAAAGTGCACAACATACTTCACTTTCCAAAATAACAACTTACCTTTGAGAAAGCAGTTGAAGTTCTCAGTGTAATTCCTTTTCAAATGTACTTCAGGAAGTAGTAGTCAAAATGGCTGTGTTTCCCTCTCTTTTTTTATATATATTAATGTACATAACCAATCAAATGTCAGGAAATAATAGTAGAAAATGAAAGTAACTTTTTAATTGGTTGTAAATTCTAACACTTCATATGTGTTTTTGTCATGCAATTTACCTCAGGATATTTAGACAGGCCTACAGCCTAAATGGCTCAATGGAATACCACCAAATTTGGGTAAATGGTAGGGACTGCTATGTAGTAGGGCCTATTCTATATTTGGTGAAAGTGTCTCCAGTGGTTTTAATGAAAAATAACTTCCCACATTTTTTTGGGAGCGCTTACCGGTGCGCGCTCCGTAACGCGCACCGGCAGCGTTACGGGAGTCCGCCATTTTGTGTTTCGGTACAATCGAGACACAAGATGGAGGACAAACAACTTTGGGAATGGGTGTAAGGGGGCACGGTAGACAGCCCCTGACCCCCTAGGTTTTCTGAGGGGGGCTTAGGAGGCTCATATAGGCCAAAATATATATATTTTTATTTTTTCGCAGGGTATGCTCACCGGGGAGCGTACTTTGGTGAAAAATAGTGAAAAAAGTTAGAAAAAGATAATCATTTGGAGTGATCAGAGGTAGGGTAGCCCTGAAAAGAGCTTTTGGATTCTGTGGCTGATTTAGGTACTTACAAGTAGGTTCCAATGCACAGTCTTAAATTCAGGAGGAATATTCTATTCCCCTCATCTGAGAAGTGCACACCATCTCCTCTGTAGATGTCTTGCATGTTGTAACGCACGTTATTATTGTATATTGAACCCATTCCACAGTCTCTCATGTAAGCAGAAACAGATTTATTCACATGTTTCTGTGCTTTCTCAAATTGTGGACAAAATTGGTTGGACCAGTTCCATTTCTGTCTTTGGCATATATTGGAATATACCAAGGCAGTTTGTGGAAAAACTGTCATTAATTGATCAAATGTGTCCTTTAAAAGCATTTCCAGACCATCCCCAGTCAAAGTGCCCAAGTCATTTCCTCCACAGTGCACAATTAAGAGGTCAGGGTGTGGCAAATGCAAAAAGGTTTTCACCAATGGTATCAATTGGTGACATCTCAATCCTCTCTGGCCAATCCATTTGATACTTACAAACAACAAGAGAGAAAGGGAGAGTCACGAACACTCTTAGTCCCCAAAATATAATATGTATCAACAACAGAAGAGTGTTCTTGTTCTGGTTAAGGTGGAAAGAAGCACAGAGCACAAGAAAACAACAAAGCCCTATAGGTTTGTTAGGAAAGCCCTCACTCACCGACCTGGTCGGTGACTTGCTTCATCATCGGGCCCCACCGGGTGTGACCGAATGCCACCCCGGTGTGCTGCGACGCCAGAATTACTGCGGAGCTGGTTTTGTGATGGGAGGGCTATGTGAAAAATCACGTGAATAGTGTCAAGTGGTGAGATTAAAATTTGCCTTGTATGTGTCAAAAATTTTATTTTAATCAAAGACCATCAAGGGCAAGGTTAAAAAATGTGTTGGTGAGTAGGGCCAACTAAATGGATGGTCTTACTCCCACTAGCATTAAGTGAACAAGTGAGTGGTCAACATGGACATGTTTCAGCCGGTGTGGTATCATTAACCTGGCATTCGTCAGGACCTATGGTGTAAAACCTCGGCGGTATGGGCACTCTAAGGCCCACCCAACCAGAGGACTTGAAAGTTAAAAAGTCTGTGAAGTGCAAAAAAACGGGGGGCGGGCTTCACCACCCGAAGGTAGGACGCACACACCTCCAGCCTCTAAATTTTAGAGACCAAAAATAAAAAGCACCTGTGAGGGTTAAAAAACAGACAGACAACATAAAACAAGCAAACAATTAGAATGTTTTGTCGATTGATTTGACTGATTTCAGTTTATAACTTGTGCTCATAGTGCCAGGGTGCACAGCTCATGCATAATAGCAGAGGTGTGTGGCTCTGCCAGTGGCTGAAGCTACACGATAAGTCATATTGTTAATGTGGTGGCACTGTCAAGGTAGATTGCCAATTTTGCAGAATCTAACTGTGTAGGTGCACAGGGGAGGGTTTTGATAAGTGACAAGGGAGGCGAGATGGCAGTGAGAATAATCACGCAACTTTCTATCACTCATCGATCAATGGGCCAAATGGCCAGTGGCCAGTCAGCAATGAAGCAGTCAAAGAGGTGAGAAAAAGGAAGGTTCTCACTTCACCAGGGTAGAAAATCCACCCCATAGACCGCGGGAGGGAGGGGACGGCGCATTTGGCACATCCTACAAAGCAAAACAGAGGGAGGAAAAGGGACACAAAACCTGGTCAACGCGCAGTAAATAGTACTTAGCTTTGTTTGGTCTCTCAGCCAGAATCGTACTCACGCCCACGGCGTCCGTCTCCTGCCGGTAAGCCTAATCGCCCTCAGGACCAGGTCTCGTCGATCCGGTTAGGAAGAGCGAAGGCGGTTTTATGTGTTGCCGGTAAGGAAAAAAGGCGCGATAGCGCTTCCGGGAGTGGAAGCCTACGTAACGCGCATGCGTGGAGGCTGTCAAAACAGACTAGACTGCGAGCCTGATCCGGGAGGAATACTCACTTCCGGAGATTTAGGCACGGAAGAACGCGCATGTGCGGGCTTGATTAGCATGGCAATCCGAGTCAGTGACACTGATCGTGATGCACATGCGCAGACGGAGTGTGTTCAAGGATGCAGAGAAAGTAAAGTAAAAAGTAAAAAATAAATAAAAAAGCGCAATTGATGGTAGTGCGCGTAAAGGGTACACACAGAGTCAGTTTAACATCCAAATGGCCCATGAGTTCAGGTAGAGTATTACCTGAAAGGTTAAACAGGACCAATTGTGTACTAAAACTAGTATCAGAAAGTTAAATAGTTCAAAGGACACCGTTACAGATAGGGGGAGTTAATGGGAATAGTTACAGATCATGGGATTAAGATGTTTATTTAAAGACAGAGGCCCAAGGTATGTCGTCATTGAGGCCATTGGTGTGGGTGCCCAGGCGGTACACCCAACGTTGTTCCTTTTCAAACAGTCTCTCAGATATATTGGTGCCCCCAACGATTTGTTCAATCACAGTCCATTTCAGGTCGTTGGTGGTGTGATTGGTTTGGAGGAAATGGTCACTCATTCTTGTCGTCGCTTTTTTGCACCTAATATTACTTCTGTGCTCACATATCCGTTGCTTAATTTTGCGGGTTGTCATTCCCACGTAACGAAGTGAGCATGGGCAGGTGACGAGGTACACAACATTTACAGAATTACAGTTAGTGTGGGCTTTTTGCCACCAGGTTTTACCGGGTTCAAGAGTCAAAGATTTTGTAGGGGTTGTCAGATGACAGACAGAACAGTTTGAGCAAGGGAAGTGGCCCGTCACTTTCGGAAGATTCCAGGTGTCAGTGACACTCCTCATCGGGGTTATGGGTAGTATTTTGGGTCTGGTGTGGACCAAAGCATCCTTGAGACTGTGCCCTTTCTTAAAAGAAAACAGTGGTTTTTGCCAGTCCTTCTTGAAGCTGGTGATGATTTTCCAATTCTTGTTTATTGATTTTTTCATTTGGTTGGATAGTGCACCGTACGTGGTTACACACGTTAGGGGGACTTCCGCTGTTGTTTTTGTGATCGGTTCCAAAAGTGCTTCCCGTGGTTGGTTCCGTGCACGTTTGAAGCCTTTGTTTAGGAGGTGACTGGGGTAGCCTCTTTGTGTCAATTTGGCTGTTAGGTCAGTTGATTGGCATTTGAAATCAACTAAGTTGCTGCAATTCCGGCGGATCCGTAAATATTGTCCGTACGGGAGATTCTCCCTTAACGGGCGAGGATGAAAGCTGGAGATTCGCCCGTTAAGGGAGAATCTCCCGTACGGACAATATTTACGGATCCGCCGGAATTGCAGCAACTTAGTTGATTTCAAATGCCAATCAACTGACCTAACAGCCAAATTGACACAAAGAGGCTACCCCAGTCACCTCCTAAACAAAGGCTTCAAACGTGCACGGAACCAACCACGGGAAGCACTTTTGGAACCGATCACAAAAACAACAGCGGAAGTCCCCCTAACGTGTGTAACCACGTACGGTGCACTATCCAACCAAATGAAAAAATCAATAAACAAGAATTGGAAAATCATCACCAGCTTCAAGAAGGACTGGCAAAAACCACTGTTTTCTTTTAAGAAAGGGCACAGTCTCAAGGATGCTTTGGTCCACACCAGACCCAAAATACTACCCATAACCCCGATGAGGAGTGTCACTGACACCTGGAATCTTCCGAAAGTGACGGGCCACTTCCCTTGCTCAAACTGTTCTGTCTGTCATCTGACAACCCCTACAAAATCTTTGACTCTTGAACCCGGTAAAACCTGGTGGCAAAAAGCCCACACTAACTGTAATTCTGTAAATGTTGTGTACCTCGTCACCTGCCCATGCTCACTTCGTTACGTGGGAATGACAACCCGCAAAATTAAGCAACGGATATGTGAGCACAGAAGTAATATTAGGTGCAAAAAAGCGACGACAAGAATGAGTGACCATTTCCTCCAAACCAATCACACCACCAACGACCTGAAATGGACTGTGATTGAACAAATCGTTGGGGGCACCAATATATCTGAGAGACTGTTTGAAAAGGAACAACGTTGGGTGTACCGCCTGGGCACCCACACCAATGGCCTCAATGACGACATACCTTGGGCCTCTGTCTTTAAATAAACATCTTAATCCCATGATCTGTAACTATTCCCATTAACTCCCCCTATCTGTAACGGTGTCCTTTGAACTATTTAACTTTCTGATACTAGTTTTAGTACACAATTGGTCCTGTTTAACCTTTCAGGTAATACTCTACCTGAACTCATGGGCCATTTGGATGTTAAACTGACTCTGTGTGTACCCTTTACGCGCACTACCATCAATTGCGCTTTTTTATTTATTTTTTACTTTTTACTTTACTTTCTCTGCATCCTTGAACACACTCCGTCTGCGCATGTGCATCACGATCAGTGTCACTGACTCGGATTGCCATGCTAATCAAGCCCGCACATGCGCGTTCTTCCGTGCCTAAATCTCCGGAAGTGAGTATTCCTCCCGGATCAGGCTCGCAGTCTAGTCTGTTTTGACAGCCTCCACGCATGCGCGTTACGTAGGCTTCCACTCCCGGAAGCGCTATCGCGCCTTTTTTCCTTACCGGCAACACATAAAACCGCCTTCGCTCTTCCTAACCGGATCGACGAGACCCGGTCCTGAGGGCGATTAGGCTTACCGGCAGGAGACGGACGCCGTGGGCGTGAGTACGATTCTGGCTGAGAGACCAAACAAAGCTAAGTACTATTTACTGCGTGTTGACCAGGTTTTGTGTCCCTTTTCCTCCCTCTGTTTTGCTTTGTAGGATGTGCCAAATGCGCCGTCCCCTCCCTCCCGCGGTCTATGGGGTGGATTTTCTACCCTGGTGAAGTGAGAACCTTCCTTTTTCTCACCTCTTTGACTGCTTCATTGCTGACTGGCCACTGGCCATTTGGCCCATTGATCGATGAGTGATAGAAAGTTGCGTGATTATTCTCACTGCCATCTCGCCTCCCTTGTCACTTATCAAAACCCTCCCCTGTGCACCTACACAGTTAGATTCTGCAAAATTGGCAATCTACCTTGACAGTGCCACCACATTAACAATATGACTTATCGTGTAGCTTCAGCCACTGGCAGAGCCACACACCTCTGCTATTATGCATGAGCTGTGCACCCTGGCACTATGAGCACAAGTTATAAACTGAAATCAGTCAAATCAATCGACAAAACATTCTAATTGTTTGCTTGTTTTATGTTGTCTGTCTGTTTTTTAACCCTCACAGGTGCTTTTTATTTTTGGTCTCTAAAATTTAGAGGCTGGAGGTGTGTGCGTCCTACCTTCGGGTGGTGAAGCCCGCCCCCCGTTTTTTTGCACTTCACAGACTTTTTAACTTTCAAGTCCTCTGGTTGGGTGGGCCTTAGAGTGCCCATACCGCCGAGGTTTTACACCATAGGTCCTGACGAATGCCAGGTTAATGATACCACACCGGCTGAAACATGTCCATGTTGACCACTCACTTGTTCACTTAATGCTAGTGGGAGTAAGACCATCCATTTAGTTGGCCCTACTCACCAACACATTTTTTAACCTTGCCCTTGATGGTCTTTGATTAAAATTAAATTTTTGACACATACAAGGCAAATTTTAATCTCACCACTTGACACTATTCACGTGATTTTTCACATAGCCCTCCCATCACAAAACCAGCTCCGCAGTAATTCTGGCGTCGCAGCACACCGGGGTGGCATTCGGTCACACCCGGTGGGGCCCGATGATGAAGCAAGTCACCGACCAGGTCGGTGAGTGAGGGCTTTCCTAACAAACCTATAGGGCTTTGTTGTTTTCTTGTGCTCTGTGCTTCTTTCCACCTTAACCAGAACAAGAACACTCTTCTGTTGTTGATACACAATCCATTTGATATCCACATTTGGTAAATCAAGGTTGTGAAAATGTCTGATAGCTGCATACCTTTGAGCCCAGTGGATGTAGCTATGTCCAATAAACCAGACAGAATACATGGTAAGAGGAGGTTCTGTTGCAGTCAGATGAAGTGTGGGAATGAAATGGCAGTTGGAATAGTAGGAGTTTGTAAAAAAAACACTGTGGATTTTCAGTGCTCTTGAATCACAAGCAATGATTGGTGGATTCAGATAGATGAAAACTGGAAGTTAGGGTGCATGGTTGTGTTCTGTGAAAGAGGTAATTTGAATGGTTAAGAAAAAGTTATTTAAAGAAAGATTGCAGCGGATAAGCTGGTGTATTGAGAGGTCAAACATCCTTGCTGACTTAATTTACAACATTGTAGAATAAACTTTTGAACCTGAGAGCTCAGTGAGGAGGGAGTTGCTATGGTAACAGGTAGAAAGGGCTGGGGGGGGGAAGGGTGTTGGTTTGAAAATACAGAGGGAAGGGTTTTGATTGGTTACCATGAGCAATATGTGAGTAGAATTAGAGGTTTTCAGTGTCATTAATGGTTGCAGTGCCTGGAGAACATACCTTTTGCTCTGCTAAAAAAATATTGGTGTGTATATCTGACACTGTTCTCAATCTCCAAAAGCATTTGTAAAGGTGAGTTATGATTCATTTGATATAGATAGAGAGTTCAGATTAAGAAGCACATTGCTTTTCTTTGCTGTTGGTTTGTATGATGCTTTTTGAAAATGCATGGTTTCAAAATTTGCAAGATAGAGGATTTTTATTTTGAAAAATAGTGAGGTTTAGTAGTGTAGTTGAATGGTTGTACATAGGACCTGCGCTCTGTTCCTAAAATGTTAATAAAAAATGATTTTAGGGCAAATCAATGGGTTTCAGTAGTGAAAATGAATGCGTGTACATAGGAGCTGTGCTCTGTTCCTAAAATGTTAATTAAAACATGATTTTAGTGCAAATCAATGGGTTTCAGTAGTGAAAATGAATGTTTGTACATAGGACCTGTGCTCTGTTAATAAAATGTTAATTAAAAAACGATTTTAGGGTAAAACAATGGGTTTGAGTAGTCAAATCGAATGCTTGTACATAGGATCTGTGCTCTGTTCCTAAAATGTTAATTAAAAAACGATTGTAGGGTAAATCAATGGGTTTGAGTAGTGAAAATGAATGCTTGTACATAGGAGCTGTGCTCTGTTCTTAAAATGTTAATTAAAAAACGATTTTAGGGCAAATCAATGGGTTTTAGTAGTGAAAATGAATGTTTGTACGTAGGACCTGTGCTCTGTTCCTAAAATGTTAATTAAAAACGATTTTAGGGTAAATCAATGGGTTTGAGTACTGAAAATGAATGCTTGTACATAGGACCTGTGCTCTGTTCCTAAAATATTAATTAAAAAACGATTTTAGGGCAAATCAATGGGTTTCAGTAGTGAAAATGAATGCTTGTACATAGGACCTGTGTTCTGTTCCTAAAATGGTAATTGAAAAACTATTTAATTGCAAATCAATGGGTTTCAGTAGTGAAAATGAATGCTTATACATAGGACCTATGCTCTGTTCCTAAAATGTTAATTAAAAAACGATTTTAGTGCAAAGCAATGGGTTTCAGTAAAGAAAAAGAATGCTTATACAAAGGACCTGTGCTCTGTTCCAAAAATGTTAATTTAAAAAAACGATTTTAGGGCAAATCAATGGCTTTTACATTTTTGAGAAGGAATAAATAGTGGCTGTGTGATTAATTAAAAATATTTGAAACTTTCACAATCCTGTCACCTGTGTTACCTTAGGTTAGGAGGCACACTGAGGGCATTATTCATGATTGCCTTGTGCCGCCGGTGCGCCACTTTTAACATGGGAAAAAGTGATGCACTGGTGGCACAAGACCTTCAGAAATAAGGCCCTGAGGTTCTTTGCTGTGGGTTTGTGTCTTGCTTTTTGATAATGCTTGCTATCAACATTTGCAAGATAGAGGATTTGTATTTTGTGAAACAGTTAGGTTTCAGTAGTGAAATTGAATGCTTGTAAATAGGGCCTGCGCTGTGTTTCTAAAATGTTAATAAAAAAACGATTTTGGGGCAAATCAATGGTATTTACATTTGGGCCTTATTTATGATTGCCTTGTGCCGCCGGTGCGTCACTTTTAACATGGGAAAAAGTGACGCACTGGTGGCGCAAGACCTTCAGAAATAAGGCCCTGAGTTTCTTTGCCGTGGGTTTGTGTCTTGCTTTTTGATAATGCTTGCTACCAACATTTGCAAGATAGAGGATTTGTATTTTGTGAAATAGTGAGGTTTTAGTAGTGAAATTGAATGCTTGTACATAGGACCTGCGCTGTGTTTCTAAAATGTTATTCACAAAACGATTTTAGGAGCAAATCAATGGTATTTACATTTGGGCCTTATTTATGATTGCCTTGTGCCGCCGGTGCGTCACTTTTAACATGGGGAAAAGTGACGTACCGGTGGCGCAAGGCCTTCAGTAATAAGGCCCTGAGTTTCTTTGCTGTGGGTTTGTGTCTTGCTTTTTGTTAATGCTTGCTATCAACAGTTGCAAGATAGAGGATTTGTATTTTGTGAAATAGTGAGGTTTTAGTAGTGAAATTGAATGCTTGTACATAGGATCTGTGCTGTGTTTCTAAAATGTTATTCAAAAAACGATTTTTGGGGCAAATCAATGGTATTTACATTTGGACCTTTTTTATGATTGCCTTGTGCCGCCGGTGCGTCACTTTTAACATGGGAAAAAGTGACGTACCGGTGGCGCAAGGCCTTCAGAAATAAGGCCTTGAGTTTCTTTGCTGTGGGTTTGTGTCTTGCTTTTTGATAATGCTTGCTATCAACATTTGCAAGATAGAGAATTTGTATTTGGTAAAATAGTGAGGTTTCAGTAATGAAATTGAATGCTTGTACATAGGACCTGCGCTGTGTTTCTAAAATGTTATTCAAAAAACGATTTTGGGGTAAATTAATGGTTTTTACATTTTTGAGAAGGAATAAATAGTGTCTGAAAGAATAAATAAATATAACTTTAAACAAGCCTTATCTAATCTGGGCCCCTTGGACAGGCCTCAATATATTGGGTATAATTGATGGTTACAGGGTGCAGATGAAATGAGGCGTGTCCAGGGCTGTATATGAACTGAGGCCTGTCTAGGGGTGCAGATGAGTTGAGGTCTATTCAGGGTTGCCGATGAGGTGAGGATTGTCCAGGGGTGCAGAGGAGGTGATGCTTGTGTTGAAGAGTGTACTGCAAGAGAGGTCTTTCCAGGGGTACAAAGTAGGTGAGGGCTGTGTTTAAGAGTGCAGTGGGGGATAGGCTTCATGAAGTCCAGTCCAGTGCAGTCTTAGACACTGGCTTCATCACCTATGCTTCCGAGGACAGGCTTCACCTCATGTGCACAATCTGCTTACTAATCTGAGGAAACACAGGTGATATGATTGTGAAATGTGCTAATATTTTTTTATTCATGCAGGTACTATCTAATCCTTGTCAAAAATGTAAAACCGATTCATGTGTACAAAATATTTTTTTAGAATAACATTTAAAAAACAGAGATAAGGCCATATATATAAGCATTATAGTGTTTATATTGATTACTTATTGTCATTGCTTTGTTGTTTGGTAATAGTGGTCTATAATGTGTTTTTTGTTTTTTTTTGTTTACCACAGATTTAAATCAACATTTCAATAGTAAAGAAATATGCCCTCAAGGCAGAGGAGAAAGAAATATGGTTAAAGGACAAAAAGAAAAACAGCAACGGAATTAAAGCAGTCTTCTACAACAAATACTCCAAAAAACGTGAAAAAAGCTCCTGGTAAGACAACAAAGTCTTTTTTTCGGAACATATGTACATAAAAAAAAATGATAATCTAAATGTGAATTTAGAGAAGGAGAGACCAAATTTGAAGAGAAAGAAATGAGAGGCCCCCCCAAAATCTTACTACTGCAGCAGGAGACAATAATATGTATAGGAATAGAAGGAAAAACCAATTTAGGGACATTCGTAAACAAATGTTTCGCAATAGGGTAGTTTTACATTTATTAAAAAACATTAAGAAAGGTACACAGAGAGCTGCTTTATATAAGAAAAAGAAAAATGTAGAGAAGATTGTTGATCAAGCTTTTGAAGTTAAGAACAAATTATTTATTTTAGTAACCAATAGAATTAGGACACTTAACAAGACAATTGATGTTTTCAAATCAAACAGTAGATGCAAAAGAGTAATTAATCAAACTAATTTTTGTAAAGTTTTTTCTGGAGAATGGATGCATAGTTCAAGTTGTGAGCCATTTTTTAATGAGGAGAGTTACTTCCAGGAGAATATTTTGGTGCATGCAGTTGACACCAGTGGTCGAGCATATGAGGTGAAAGACGGTTGTCCCTATGGAAAAAGAGAAACTTGTGTCTAGAGATGTAGAAGTGGTATTAAGTGAGGAAGTTTTAGGAAGACGTACTAAGGGTCCAGTGTACAATTGGAAGTATAGTAGTATTTGTAGTGTGCGACAGGATTCCATCGATGTGCTTCGTAATTTCTTACGTACATATAGTAGGAAAAGTCTAAAACAGAAAATGAAGATGTTGCAAGACTTAGATCCGTGCAGGGTGAGAGAAAACACAGGTTTGCATGGACATTCATTGGCTTGTCTTTCAAGAAAAGTATGTCAGAGTGCTTTTCATCATTTTAGGATGTTAGCTGTGCATCATAACAAAATGAGGAAATTAGTGAGAAGGTTGTATTATGCAAAAGTCCAGCACTTAAGCTTAAACAGTTAAACAGTGCTCTTTTGCATGGAGCTGAATTAGATGTGAAGATGATTTGTGAAGAAATTGAGATTTGTTATTTTTGTGAAAAAGAGGACAGTGTAGAAATTGACAGAGTAATACAAGGTAATGTGGAAGACAATGTACAAATTTCAAGCACAGAAAAGTTTGTCCAGGAAATTAGCAAGTTTCAGTTGAAATCAAGTGAAAGGCCTAATTTTACTTGTGTGTGTTGTCGACTGACTCATTATAAGATTCAGACTAGGTTAATTGATTTATATGCAAAATGTGAATTGGAAAATAATAGTGAATGGAGAAATTTGGCAACTTATTTGTTGTGGGAGAATTCTTTTGATTTGAGTTTTGATAAGCGTATTTGTAAATATTGTTATAATAAATTAAAGGAAAGCAGAATGCCTGCTAGAGCTGTTTATAATAATCTTGAGCTGGTAGACATTCCTGCTGAATTGATGGATTTAATTACATATGAATCTATTTTGATTCAATGTGTCCATCCTTTTCAGGCAATTGTTCGCATGGAGCCTAAGACAGGGAAATTGCCTCCTTCAGATTTACAGAGAGGATTAAAGGGAAGAGTTGTTTATTTGCCTCTAGATTTCAAGAAAATATTGATATAATTGGTGTAGAAAAAGTGGAAGAGGAACCTTTAGTTATTCTAGTTAATGGGGTTCCGACAAAGAGTAAGAAAATCTGGCAAGATTTAGTGGGTGTTAGGAAAGTCAAAAAGGCAACGTTGTATTTGGTCAAAAACAATGAGTACTACAAACATGTATGTGATGGAGCAGAGGAAATAGCTGCAGAAGAAGACAGTGATTGTTCAGTCGGCCAAATTGAAAAAGTTGATGTGTCTAGAGGTGAAGAAATATATGAACATTATACTGTTCATCCTTTGCATTCCAAAGAAAGAAGTAATGGGGAATGCAATTGACTTGTTTCAAATGAAAGCAGCAAAAGGAAGTCCCATTAGTGTATGGGAAGAAAGTTTGGAAGCTCGTTGTTTTCCACAGCTATTTCCAACAGGTCGAGGTGGACGATATGACGATCGACCAGTTCAAATTCCTGCTCCTGAATACCAGACTTTAGGATTATATGCTGAAGATCCAAGGTTTCGTCAATGCATACCATATTTGTTTCATCTACTGTATGAAAGTGACTTGTCTGGACTTTCATATGCAGTAAACCATATATTGAAAAGTGGAGCACATCTGCAAAATGTTTCGGCGAGGGACTTTATGGAGAAAGTCAATCTGCAAGATAATATTTTGGAATCTCATCTGATCAATCTCATGGCATGTCAGCATGGTACAAACGAGTATTGGTACCGTCGTCATGGGGAATTGAAATGTATGCTAAGAAACTTAGGAACTCCTACATGGTTCCTCACTCTTAGCTGTGCCGAGTATGCATGGAATGACTTACTTGAATTTCTACGTGAGGCAAATGCAAATATACAAAATATAGATTTGAAAACACCAGGAGAACTGTGTTCTTTGGATCCAGTGAACGTATGCAGATATTTCAATCATAGATTTGAAGCTATGATATCTGTTATTACCAATAAAAAAATCCTCCTCTTGGAGAGGTTTTGGATTTCTTTTGGAGGAAGGAGTATCAAGCGAGAGGGGCTCCTCATATACATATGTTGTTGTGGATTAAAGATGCACCCAAATTTGGATCAGATTCGGATGAAACAGTGATGAGTTTCATTGAAGAGTATTCAACATGTGCTGTTCCGAAAACTACTGAAGAAAACAATTTAAGGCAACAAGTTTTACGCTTTCAATCCCATTGTTGTGGGAAGTACTGTTGTAGAAAATTCAAAAACAAGGAAAAGTTCTACACAAAATGTCGTTTTGCGTTTCTACGACCAGTAATTTCTAAGGGAAGAGTAAATAATTTGATGTCATCTCTACGACATACTGTGACGAGGAAATCACCAAAAAATACATACAATTTAAAAAGAAATGAAGAGTCCAAGTACATCAACGACTACAACCCAGTGATTTTGTCCATGTGGAATGCTAACATGGATATTCAGTTCGTTGCTGACAACTCTATTGCTGTGGCTCGATATGTGACATCTTACATCACAAAAAAAGAAAAGACAGAACTGAAGGAAATGTGGGAGGACATTTCACATGAAAAGAGTCTAAGCAAGATATTATACAGTTACAGTCTGAAGATGTTGTTGCATCGAGAAATTGGAGCATATGAATGTTCTGATCGGTTATCATCAGCAAGTCTCTATGCCAAATCTAGAACAATCATTTGGGTGAGTCTAGGTCTTGCTGCAACATGAAACCGAGTTTTGAAATCTGTACAAGAAATTGAGTATTTGGCGGAGAAAGAACCAAACCGTACAGATATTTTGAAGACAAACATGTTGGATACATACTATCCAAATAGAAGTACTCACCTTGAGAACACTTGTTTGTATGAAGTTTTGCAAAACTATAGTTATAAGAGGAACATCACAGAAGATGTCAATAATGGAAAATATGCTGTCATTGGAAATTAAGGATGTCTAGTGAAGCAGAGAAAAGGCCATTTGATTAATCATCGAAAATTGAGTTGTGAATCTCCAGACAAAAGAGAATTTTACTATTTAGCTCTTTTGCAACTCTTTAAGCCATGGCGTACAGAAGAGGAACTACTTGGAGATTTTTTTCTGTTACGAAGATTCTTTTAATGCAACCAAGGATACCATAGAATGTCCTGTTTTTCCAAATTATCTGCAAATGTTGAATGAAGAAATAGAGCAAGAAGCCACAATTAATAATTATTAATATCGGTCCTTCGACAACATCAGGGCATTATACATGCTACTTAAAATGTCAAAAAGGTTGGCCATTGCTACTCATTTGCAGAAAAGGACTGAATCTCCGCTGTCTTGTGTTGTAACCGCTCCAACTGAACTGGCAGCACATAACATTAAAGGGATTACTCTACATCGTTTACTGATGCTGCCAGTTGAGCATGATAATAAATTGCATTACAACAAGCTATCTGGAGATGCGTGTTCTGAAGTTTCAAGAGTCCTGAAGAAAATGAAACTTCTTATCATTGATGAAGTAAGCATGGTCTCAAATCTAATGCTTGCTTTTGTGCATTTGAGAATGCAAGAAATTCTTAGAACAGAGTATGATGTGTTATTTGGAGGAAAACACATTATTGTTTTTGGAGATCTACTGCAGTTGACTCCAGTAAAAGGGCAGTGTTTAAAATGCTCACGCATGAAGATACCAGGAAATCTCTTGGAAGCATTGGAAACGTTAATATATGGTTACATTTCAAATATGCAGAACTGCTTCAAAATATGCGACAGGCAAAGGATGAAGATTATAAAAATATTCTACAAGATGTAAAAATCGGAAAAGTTACTGAGCATGGCAAAAAAGCTTTACATGCATGATTAATTTCAAATTTGTTTCCAAAGGAGAATATTCTCCCAGAGAATATTTTTAAGAAAATTCCTGAAAACAAATCTGTCATATGCTTGATGCCAACTCTGCAAGAATGTTCAATCTTCAACACCAAAATGTTAAAGTTGGAAAATCAAGAGATTGTGAAACTGGAAGCTATTGATAAAACAGAACATGAAGAAGCCACTATTATTTTGTCAGAAAAGTTGAAAACAAAATTGGATTATTTAGAGAAGACAATATCTAAAACTGCTGGTATGGAAAAGACTCTGTATGCATCTTTAAATTGTCGTATAATTCTACGACGTAATTTACATGTGGAAAGAGGTTAAATAAATGGAGCAATGGGTCATGTTGTGGATTTTGTGAATTACCGAAATAGAGATGGAAAATCCAAATGAAAACATTCTTCCAGAGAATATTTTTAAGAAAATTACTAAGAAGAAATCTGGGATATGTTTGCTGCCAACTCTGCAAGAATGTTCCATCTTCAACAACAAAATGTTAAAGTTAGAAAATGAAGAGATTGTGAAACTGGAAGCAATAGATAAAATAGAGCATATGGGAGAAACAATTATTTTGTCAGAAAATTTAAAAACTAAATTGGATGCATTAGAGAAGAGTATATCTAAAACAGCTGGTTTTGAAAAGACTCTGAATGTGTGTTTAAATTGTCGTATCATTTTGAGAAGGAATTTAAATGTTGAAAGAGGTCTGGTAAATGGAGCAATGGGTCATGTTGTTGATTTTGTGAATTATAGAAATAGAGATGGAATTGAATTTTAAAAAATTAAATTTGATAGCATTGAGCAAGTACAACAAATCAGTCGTTGTTCTGCTAGATTTTTGCTTGTAAAAGACTTATATGTTCGCCGAAAACAGTTTCCTGTTTGTTTGGCATATGCAGTGACAATTCATAAATCTCAAGGTTTAAGTGTAGATTGTGCTTTGGTGAACATTGGAAGTTCTGTGTTTAAAGAGGGTATGGCATATGTGGCATTATCACGAGTCAGAAATTTATCAGGATTGTACTTGATTAAGTGTGATGAGACAAAGATTTGTGCAGATCTAGATTGTGTTAGCCCTTTCACTGCGGGGCTAATTTCCCCGCGGTGCGGGGGGAGGGGGGCCGCGCACGGCGCCGCTGTGCTGATGACGAGCCCAGGCTCGTCATGAGCACACAAGCACTGTGCTGCATGACGAGCCTGGGCTCGTTATCAGCACTGAAGGGGTTAAAGAATACAATAGGTTAAGAAGAGAGTATTCTCCATATTTGCCACAATATCCTCTGTTTGAAAAACGTGTGGTAGGCCGAAAAAGAAGAAATGAGAGTAATTGTAGTGAGGTAGTCGCAAAAAGACAAAAAGTAGATGAAAATGTAATTGGAAACAGAAAGAAAAAGGATTCTGATGAAAATATTGTTGGATTTCAGTTTGAAAACAGTTCTGGTGTCAACTGCTATGCTAATGTAGTGATTAGTGTTGTTTTTTTTCTTCAAACTTTACAAGAACAGATTGTTGAAAATCGGGATCAAATATTGTGCGGTTTATTGAATTCTGTGTTTGAGAAATGTAGCAGTGATAGAGCAAAAATAGAAAGTGTAACAGAAATTCGAAATATTTTAGACATATGTTCTGGTCAAGATAAAATTTCACAGAACATTCAGCAGGATTGTCAGGAGTTTTTAATGTATATGTTTGGTGTTTTGGAAGATGAAGGTGTAGATGTAGAAAATCCTTTTAGCCTTTCTTATCAATGGCAGCATGACTGCGAGTATTGTAGTTTATCAAGTACTACTAGAATAGACACTGAAAGATTTATATATTTGATTTTACCAGACTGCAAATCAGTGTCATTTAATAATCTAGTTAAAGCAGCTGATCATAATATGGTGTGTACCCAATGTAAGTGTCCAATGCTGTCCACAATATTTATACAAACTTATGGTCAGTATGTCATTTTAGTTTTCCAACGATGTAGACCTGATGGAACTAAATTGACAACTTGTATCACAAATTTCATTGCTTCTCAGTTATCAATTTCAGGAAGAACCTTTTCAACTGTAGCTATTATTTATCATGACGGTCCTTCGACAACATCAGGGCATTATACATGCTACTTAAAATGTCAAAAAGGTTGGAGTTACTGCAATGATTCTCATTTGACTTATAAACAACGTTTGCCATTTGACTTAAAAAATTCTTACCTAGTGTTTTTAGAACCAAAGTTTTAGTAAAGGTAATTGGCCTATGAAGACGGGAGCAGTTAATAAAAGTTAATTAGTTAGTTAGTCTAATGTTTAAAAATATTTATCTCATATAGGTACTGTAAGTGGATCTTATAATAAGTGATATCATTTTTATAGGAAATGTTGAACATGAGTGATCAAAAAATGGAATATGAATATTTTAAGATTGTGAAAATGTCATATGAGCTTTTCTTTGAAAACTTCGGGTAAACGGTAATTTCAGAGTTTAATTAGAGAAATTTAAAAATATATTCATATATCTGACACTACTTGGCCGTAAGGAAAGTGTAAGGTATGAATAATGAGTCATAACTTAACACAAGGAGGAAAATGAAAACGTTGAGAATTATTTCAGATGTTCTAAGATCTTTTTTTATAGAAAGTCGATGAAATGGAAATTTAAAAGAACAGCAGAGTATTTTTCAACAAAAAGGACCTTCACGATCTACTATTTGGCCTCAAGGAAAAGGAAGTGAATCAAAGATTAGTGTACATATATGATTTGTAACTTTATATGTTTTTTTTAAGCACAATCTTTTAGATTGTTTTTTTTTTCCTGCTGTTATATGATGAAGAGTTTGAACTCACTGTTTTTAGCGAAATTCAATATATTCTGAGAACAGCAAAAATAATCTATCTAACATGTTGTATAAGATATTCTATAGTTCGCATTGTGTAATTTATATTGTATTCCCTTTGTCTCACACTCATTATCCTTTTTCCACCCTTTTTCAGCTCTCTTTACTCACTTACACTGCCTTTTTTCACTTTGTTTCATCGCTGTTCCTTTACTCCACTTCTTTCCCAACCCCTCAATCCAATTTCAACTGTCTGCATTTCCCCTCTCCCTTGCACCACTTTTCAGCTTTCTCAAATTCTCTCATTACCACTGCTTTAGTTCTCTTCCCCTCTCCTTCTTTATTTTGCTCCTTTACTCTTTTCCTTTCTTCACTCATTGTACTGCACTTCACTCAGTCCTTCTCTTAGTCTTTCTGTGTACTTACTTCCTCACTCCTTTTTCCTCAATCGTATTAACCTCATTCCCTTCATCCCTTCACTCTGTGACTCCCCTTCACTCACTCTCAGTTTTCTTCCATTCCTCTTTCTTGTAAATAGATCCTCATTTAGATTCCTTTCCCTTTCACTCATTCTCCTTTTACTTAATTGTCTTTCCTGATTTCGTTTTGGCATCTCACATTCTTTTAGTATCTTACTTACCTTCAGTAATTTGTTCTCCTTCTATTTCGTTTTCCCTTTTTTTTGTCCTTGTGCATGACTTTATTTCCGTTTCTGTATCCTTCACTCTTGCTTTATTTCTTAGTACATTTTTTTTGATTTTTTACCTCTTGACCTGTTTCATATATTTTAAAATATATATTTTACTAATTATAACTTTTTTTTCTTTTATCTTTCACTGATACAAACTGTAGTTTAAACAAGCAATTAAGTTTACATTAATTATATGGTAAGTGTGACTAAAAAATGTAGTTTGTCATCACCCTTTGGTTTAACGTCACTACTTTTCTCTCACCCTACCTCACCTCTGTTTCCTTACTCTGCTTCCCTCACTTATTCTTATCCTCCATGTTTACTTCTCTTTTCCTTACTTTCCTACCACATTCAACTTCTTTCAGTGCCCCTGCTCACCCACACTCCCTCACTTACCTTATTTTTCTGGTTCACTTAGTCCCTTTCTGTCACTCCTTCCTTTACTCTCTCTGTTCTTTCTCTCTGTCACTCCCCATGTCTTATCCTTATTTATTTTTATCCACACTCTTTCACCCCTCTTTACTTACACTCACTGCTCTTTTCTTTCCCTCCATCACCGCTGTTCCTTTTCTCTGGTTCGGTCACTACCCGTCATTCCTCATCCTATACTCTCCTTACTTTTACTTTTATCACCTATTCACATTCTCTCAGAACCTCTGCTTTAGTCTTCTTCCTCTTTCTTCTGTTCTTTTGCTCCCTTATTTATTTTCCTTTTCTCAGTTACTTCCTCTTACACCTTTTCTCTGTTTTAGTATCTATTACACAGTCCCTCTGTGTTCCTCCCTCTAGCTCTCTTTCTCTTTACACCACTCTCTCTGTCCCCTTTCCTCATGCTCACTCCTTCATTCTTTTTTTTTCTTTTTTTTTGGGGTGCGCTCACCGGTACGCGCACCAGGAGCTCTCCAGGGTGAAACATAAAAAAAAGGAACATACTTCAACAAAAATAGTATTATATTATTATACAATATAGGATTCATTTTTAGAAAAAAGTACCTTTCTTAGCTATAGACATTTGTTATTAAATAACCTTAGAAATTCACTAAAAAACACATAGGTATGAGGCCCTATATAAAGTTAGGAATTAGCATTTAAAAAACCTATGAAATTCACTGAAAAAACCATAGGTTTCACACCAGTTATAGTTAGGAATTAGCATTTAAAAAACCTTTGAAATTCACTGAAAAAACCATAGGTTTCACACCAGTCATAGTTAGGAATTAGCATTTAAAAAACCTAGTAAATTCACTGAAAAAAACAGAGGTTTCACACCAGTTATAGTTAGCGGGAAATGTTACTGACATAAAACCATTGAAATTCCACGTTATAGTTAGTTGGACTTACTATAACTTGCGCGCCTGCAATGCACTGCTGATGACGTCACATATTACATCACTCATGACATGGTCAGTGACATCACTCATGACATCACTGATGACACCATCCTTGTGACAGAGTGACAGACCTCCTTTCACTGTAATGTAACTCTTGAAACACATATTCAAAAATAGAAACTTACATTTTCAAAAAAATGGACATACCCATATCAGTTACAACAACCAATTCAGTAATTCCACCATCTATATACACATCCACTCATTCACCAACAGTTCTATATAATCACTCAAATGTATACTCACTCATCATATGTAGTGATACACCTATACATCCTGTTACACAGTCATCTATAAGTTACTCACACACATACTCACACATGCAACTAAACTATTGAACATCCATTTATTTGCATATAGAGCTGTACACACACTATCACCTTACTTCTATGGAAATGTACACATATTTATTCTCTTAAACAATCACTTATAGAAACATATACTTATTTAAACAGGAACTCTTACAATCTCTTACTCTCACATATACTCACTTATATGCATCAATATTCACATATTCTAGATTAAAGCATATGTAGTTACTGATAAACACACTAGTGAGACAGTCATTCACTCACTAACATACACATATACACACTATTCCACCATACAGTCCTGCACATATGCAGTCTTCAAAATACATACAAACAGAGTCAGTCACTCATGCATCAATGTTGTAAGTAATACCCACACTAAACAATACAGACACTCATACTGATACTAAAAAAACATCTTATAACTCATATACATACACATGTAGTTACTCACCAACCCATGCAGCCACTTATACACAAAGTGAAACCCTAATACATATATTTAAATATTTAAACATTTCTCACTAATAATAATTTTTCACAAAGACACACATTCACTGGATGGTGTCATCAGTGATGTCATGAGTGATGTCACTGACCATGTCATGAGTGATGTAATATGTGACGTCATCAGCAGTGCATTGCAGGCGCGCAAGTAATAGTGAGTCCAACTAACTATAACGTGGAATTTCAATGGTTTTATCTCAGTAAAATTTCCAGCTAACTATAACTGGTGTGAAACCGCTGGTTTTTTAAGTGAATTTACTAGGTTTTTTAAATGCGAATTCCTAATTATAACTGGTGTGAAACCTATGGTTTTCTCAGTGAATTTCAAAGGTTTTTTAAATGCTAATTTCTAACTATAACTGGTGTGAAACCTATGTTTTTTCAGTGTATATATATATATATATATATATATATATATATATATATATATATATATATATATATATATATATATATATATATATTACCTACTAGCGTTCGCCAGTAGGTAGTTATAGTTAGGATTTTTTTCAATGTTAAATCTCAAAATTCTATTTGGAATAATTTTGGCGACGGTTGACAAATCTGCCTGAAAATTTCCTCAAAATGGCCTCGCGGCGTTTCGGTCCTTCCTTGAAAGTTTGGGGGGATTCGTCAAGCAGGGGCCGAGATAAAAGGGGGGGTCCCAAAACGCGTTTTCCCCATGTTAATTTCCATAGGGCGGTCGATTTCACTTTTAGCCCGAACGGCTGAATGGATTTCCACCAAATTTGGCAGAATTGTAGGGACTGGTAGCCCGATGTGCCTTTGCTATGTCTCGAGATATGTGCTCCAGTGGATTTTGAGTAATTTAGGTTCTAAATAATATATATATCTATGGCAGCGCCCCGGTACGCGCCCCTGGGAGCGCTCCGGGCGTGCCACGCGAGGTGCGCACGGAAAGCTGATTGGCTCTCGGGTGTCTGTAAACATTCAAAACAGTCCGGAGCGGCCGTCATCTTGTGTCTTGGTAAAATCGAGACACAAGAGGTGGCTAAAACAAAGGGGGAAATGACCATAAGGTGTCAGGGATAGACCCCCTCTAACCCCCAAGGTTTGATGTGGGGGCTATAAAAGGGCCCCGCGGGGCACTTAAAATATATTTTTTTTTTTCGTTTTGCGCGGGGGGAGCGCCCGGTACGCGCACCGGGGAGCGGACCGGGGAGCGTACTATGAGGAAAAAAGAATGACAGAGTTTTTAAAAAATGAAGCCTTTTTTTAGAAATTGGAGGTAGTTCTAAAAAGAACTTTTTTTTTTCTTCTTTTTGTTGTTTTATATTTTTTTGTGTTTTTTGAACATTTTGTACTTTTTTTGGCTTCTCAAAACAGTTTTATATTTTTTTTGTATTTTTTTAGGGGGAGAAACAAAAAAAAGGGAATTTAAACTGGCTCAACTGGAGCAAAAAACCAAAAAACCCCAAAAATTACTTCTTTTTGGGGCACTTGTGATTGTCACCTGCAAGGACAATGAGCTTTACGCTCTTTTCACCATAGGAGATAAGCTTGCCACATGCAGTACAAGTGATTTTATAATCAGCAAATCGTGGCTGAATACAAGGCATCATCTCTGATGTTTCTGGTCCCGATGAAGTGGGTTTGTTTCTTTGGGAGGTGGTCCTTGAAGACTGGGGGAGGTTACTGGCCAGTTCCCTGAGCTCTGCACGAGAATAGTTGTTAGGGTGCTTACGGGTCATATGTCAAATCATGGTATTGTTACCAAAGGAATATTTTTTGTTTGGGTTGCCCCTTGAGAGTTCTTCATTACAGATTAGGCAAGTTACCTTGGCCGCATTCACTTTTTTCTTGCCCTCTGGGAGTGAAAAAAACTCCCATACAATGTGTGGCTTGGGCTTGTATGGGGCATTTTGTTCAGGCAGCCATCTTCTCCTCCCCTCCTCCTCTTCCTCTTCCTCCTCCTCCTCTTGTTGACCACCAATGTAATCTTGAGCTGGTCCTCTTGGTTGTTGTGGTGGTGGTGGTGGGGCAGATGCACCAGCTGCTGCTGCTACTGAAGCCATTATAAAGATCAAAAAGGTAAAGAGAGGTACAAACAGGTCTTCCTCAGTCAAAGGACAAAGTCAGAATAAGGAACAAAGGTGGGGTCTTTCATCATTTGGAGAAAAAAAAACTGTCCTGAACCAATGAGAAGTGTTATTTTCAGGTCACAAGACCAGGGACTTCATCATTATGAAACCAAAATTGTTATGAACCAATGAAAAGTGTTATTTTCAGGTGACATGACCCAACGAGCTTACGCTACGGGCCCCCGGGCGCGTCGGATGTTTATGTTGCGCGATCGTATTCGCTCGAGTTCTTCCGGGTGCGCTTACGCCGTGCGTATCACGCGGACACGCGATACATCACGATCATGTTTTCGTTCGCGATATTGGCGCTCAAGGGACGCTCCCCGGAGCGCGCCCCGGGGCGCTTTATAGAAGTACGCTTTTCGGGGCGCTCCCCGGGGCGCGCACCGGAAGTGCTCCAAAAAAAAAATGGGAAAAATTGTAGGGACAGGTAGCCCTATTCTTAAGTGGTTTTTACAAAAATTAACTTTGGAAAAATATGTATTGTGCTACATTGGGCTTTATATATGTTAGAGCCAAAATGTAGCCCAAATGTAGCCCAATGTAGCCCAATGTAGCCCAAAGATGGCCACCAGAGACAAAAAAAAAATATAGCTCAAATATAGCCCAACTGTAGCCCAATGACAGAATGTATCAGAGTGTTCTAAACAACTAGAGCGCTAACAGTCTTACTTATAAAGTGAGACTTATAGTTAGGAATTAGCATTAAAAAAAACTATGAAATTCACTGAAAAAACCATAGGTTTCAGACCAGTTATAGTTAGGAATTAGCATTTAAAAAACCAATGAAATTCACTGAAAAAACCATAGGTTTCACACCAGTTATAGTTAGGAATTAGCATTTAAAAAACCTATTAAATTCACTAAAAAAACCATAGGTTTCACATCAGTTATAGTTAGCTGGAAATTTTACTGACATAAAACCATTGAAATTCCACGTTATAGTTAGTTGGACTCACTAGACCTTGCGCGTGTAATGCACTGCTGATGACGTCACATATTACATCACTCATGACATGGTCAGTGACATCACTCATGACATCACTCATGACATCATCCTTGTGACAGAGTGACAGACCTCCTTTCACTGTAATGTAACCCATGAAACACATATTGAAAAATATAAATTACATTTTTTTTTAAAAATGGAGATACCCATACCAGTTACAACAACCAATTCAATAATTCCACCATCTATATACACATTCACTCATTCACCAACAGTTCTATATAGTCACTCATACATATATACACTCATCATATGTAGTGATACACCTATACATCCTGTTACACACCAACAGTCATCCAAAAGTTACTCGCACACATACTCACACATGCAAATAAACTATTGAACATCCATTCATTTGCATATACAGCTATACACACACTACCACCTTACTTCTAAGGAAACTTACACATACTTACTCTCTTAAACAATCACTTATAGAAACTCATAATTATTTAAACAAGAACTCTTTCAATCTCTCACTCTCACATATACTCACTCATATACATCAATACTCACATATACTAGATTAAAACATATGTAGTTACTGATCAAGACACTAATGAGACAGTCATTCACTCACTAACACACGCATATACACACTCATCCACCCATACAGTCCTGCACATATGCCGTCTTCAAAAAACATACAAACAGTGAGTCAGTCATTGATGCATCTATGTGCTAAGTAACACTCCCACCAAACCATACAGACACTCATACTGATAATAAAAAAACATCTAATAATCTATATACACACACATGTAGCTACTCACCAACCCATGCAGCCATTTATACACAAAGTGAAAAACTGATACATATATTTAAATATTTAAACATTACTTGTTAATATATGTATTCACTAAGACACACTTAATAAGCCAGTTAACCAATCATTTAAAAAAAAAAAACATCCATTTACACACTTATTTAAACATTTATTCTTCCATCGACCTTTACATATACATATATAAAACATATTTATTTTTCAGAAAGGCACACATTCACTGGATGGTGTCATCAGTGATGTCATGAGTGATGTCACTGATCATGTCATGAGTGATGTAATATGTGACGTCATCAGCAGTGCATTACACGCGCAAGTTATAGTGAGTCCAACTAACTATAACGTGGAATTTCAATGGTTTTATGTCAGTAAAATTTCCAGCTAACTATAACTGATGTGAAACCTATGGTTTTTGTAGTGAATATATATATATTCACAGAAAAAACCATAGGTTATAGACCATATATAGTTAGGAATTTGCATTTACAAAACCTTGAAAATTCACTGAAAAAACCATAGGTTATAGACCATATATAGTTAGGGATTTGCATTTACAAAACCTTATTTTACTCGCATAAAACCATTGAAATTCCATATATAGTTAGTTGCGCTAACTATATATCGCGCACCCGCAATCCACTGCTGATGATGTCACATATTACATCATTCATGACATGGTCAGTGACATCACTGATGACATCACTGATGACATCTCAAATGACATCACTGTCTCAAATGACATCACTGATGACATCACTGATGACATCTCATTTGACATTACTGATCACATCACTGATGATATAATTCATGTGATAATACGATGAACCTCTTCAGACTCTAATATAACCTT
This sequence comes from Lissotriton vulgaris, assembly GCF_964263255.1. Lineage (NCBI taxonomy): Eukaryota > Metazoa > Chordata > Amphibia > Caudata > Salamandridae > Lissotriton > Lissotriton vulgaris. The sequence continues at coordinate 1,011,063,305 of NC_141687.1, forward strand.
AGATACAATCAGTGTAAACAGACACTCACAGACTGTCACTCATCCATGCAGTTACTCACACACCTAGTCAGTCATGCAAAGAATCAATCACACCTCCATTTCCTCAACTATACAGTTATACAAACTTTACTTATTCAAACATATACTAACACATATTTACTCTCTTATACAATCCCTGATACAAGTTCACAATGATCCATACAGCCACTCACACATTCACTGGCTCTTATGCACAGGTTTTTATATATGTCAACTCTCACATGTACTGTGTTTTACATATGTACTTACTTTGACATGTAGCACTGAGATATCCATTCACTCACCAATACACTCATGCACACAGTCAACCGCCCATACAGCTGTTTCCACATGCACTTTTGAAACCATACATATAGTGAATCAACTGCTCACACATCTATGGACAGAGTCATACACCTCCCAGCCACCCTCACACACACTCAGTCTCCCATACAAATACTTGGGCTACCAATCAATAACCCATATAGTTACTCATATAGCTACTTATCAACACATGCAGCAGTTTACAGAACAACAGACATAGTGATGCACAAATTAAGACAGTTTAGTCACTAACCCATGCACTCAGTGAGACACATTTAATCACTCACTCATACAGTCAGTCATGCACCTACTAAATCCTTCATCCAGACACTTATACATCCACTCATTCTTCAATATGTAAGACATATTTTAACTTTACAGAAACATACAGTCACTGGATGTTGTCATCAGTGATGTTATCAGTGATGTCATTTGAGATGTCATCAGTGATGTCATCAGTGATGTCACTGACCATGTCATGAATGATGTAATATGTGACATCATCAGCAGTGGATTGCGGGTGCGCGATATATAGTTAGCGCAACTAACTATATATGGAATTTCAATGGTTTTATGCGAGTAAAATAAGGTTTTGTAAATGCAAATCCCTAACTATATATGGTCTATAACCTATGGTTTTTTCAGTGAATTTTCAAGGTTTTGTAAATGCAAATTCCTAACTATATATGGTCTATAACCTATGGTTTTTTCTGTGAATTTCATTGGTTTTTTAAAAGCTAACATCTGTAGCTGTAAAATGTATTCTTCTTTAAATCTTAAAATATATTTTAGATGTTTATTAATAATTTTTTTTTTTATATTTTTTTTCTTCGCTTCTAGTTCGCGAACCGGGAAGCTTTCCGTTAGCTCATCTTGATGCCGCGACCTAGTCCGCGAACCGGTCAACGTTACGTTAGCGGAACTGTGACGCGTCGCGGAAGCGCGACGTATCACGTTGTCGCGTAATGCGTCTAATGACGCGCTGCGTTAGCGCTCCCGGAAGTGCTCCGGACCGCGAACCGGAAGCGATCCGGGACGCGGCGCGCACCGCGTAACGTAAGCGGAACAGGTCATGTGACTTGTTTATCAAACTTTTCATTGGTTCATTTCACTTTTGGTTTCCAAATGATGTATGACTAGGTCATGTGACCTAAAAATAACACTTTTCATTGGTTCAGAACTTTTGCTTTTCCCAAATCATGTAAACCCCTCCTTCTTTCCTCACTCTGACTTTCATCTTGGTGAGAGAAAGACCATTTACCTGGAGTTCAACAATGGCTTCCATACTTGCTGCAGCTGGTGCACCCCCACCACCACCTCCACCTCCTCATAAGAAGAGAGGACCACCAAGTCAATTTACCTCCAACAGAGAGCAGGAAGAGGAGGAAGAAGAAGAAGAGGATACAGATCAACCACAATTTATCCCGGAGTTGCCCCGTGTTTCTAAGAGAAAAACAAGTTTCATCTGGCAGTTTTTTTCCATCCCTCCAGGGGAGAAGAAGTTGAATGCGAAATATGCCACCTGCCTCATCTGTGATTACAGATTGTCTAGAGGCACAGAGAAGAAATATAGTATGGGCAACTATACTATGCATCGACATATGACCAGGTGGCATCCCTTAAACTACAGCCGGGCTGAGTTAAGGGACCTACAAGACAATCCCCCGACAACTCCTGTGGCCAGATCTACCTCAACAATGTCTTTGACAGGAAGAGAGGCACAGGAAACTGTGCCAAACATTCAACCAAATTTTAAACATATAAGGTTTACTTGTATATATTGTGGTGCTATGCTGTCGTATGGGAACATGAGCATCAACTTGATTAATATGGTGTTCGAAAACCATAAGTGCCCTAATGCACCCAAGCAGTAATTTTTTTTTTGCTCCTGTTGAGCCGTTTTCAATGCCTGTTTTTTTGTTGTTTCCCCTCCATAAAAAACACAAAAAAAACATAAAACTGTTCTAAAAATACAAAAAAATCAAAAAATGTTCAGAAAAAAAAAAAAATATATATAAAACAACAAAAACAAAAAAAAAAAGTTCTTTTCAGAACTACCTCCCCTTTCAAATAAAATTGCTAGAATGTTTATCACTCTGGCAAGCTCTATTTCTTTTGGTTCGCTTCAAGTTCGCTGACCGGTTCGCGAACTGTAAGCGAACTAAAAAAATATTTTTTTAAAAAAAAGAAGAGTTAGTATAAGGGAAGTAAACAGAGAATAATGTAAAAAGAAAGACAGCTATAGAGAGTAAATGAGAGATAGTGTCAGTGACATCATCAGCAGTGCATTGCGGGTAAAAAGAGTAGAAAACATTTACCTTATAATTCTTCTTACCTTTTTAAAATATTTTTTCATACTTTCAATCTGTAAAACAGAGAACAAACATTTCCAAAAATATTAAAACATGTATTTAAAAATTAGAAAAGACAAGGGAAAAGGTTCAAGAACAAACAGTTTTTCAACAACTTTGACATTTACAGAAGTCTCTGCTTCTCTACGTCCCCTACACAATCCTAAATATATATATTTTAAAAAAACTGTATCTTGATGTTGATGAACTGAGGCCTATTTTGGAACATGGTGCTTTTTTTGCACTGCTAATGTCTCACAATAGTGATGCAATTGCAGCGCAAAAAAGATGTAAAGCCATCATAAAATTGTGTCTAACATTTTAAATGATTGTTTCAGGATGCAAATACGATGTGTGCTTTCAACAGCTTTCTTTGAGGTGAGGCCTATTCATTTTTTTTTTTTTAAAAACAGCACCCAGAAGTACAGCACTGTAAGGATTAAAATTGACACTTACAGAAGACTCAGTTTCTCCATATCTACTTCACATTTCTAAATGTATATCATAAGTACAAAAAGCAAAACATTAATTATACATGTTAAATGGTTTATTTTTGCTGTTCTCAGAATGTATCAAATTTCACTTAAATCAGTGACTTGAAGGTATTCATCATGTAACAGCGGGAAAAAAAAACACAATCAAAATGATTGTGTTTAAAAAACCCATTCAACATAAGAAATCTGAATTCAAAACTCCTTAAAATTAACTTACTTTCAATGACGTCGAAGGATGTCCTATGAACAGCGTCCACTGTGTTGTGCTATAAATATTGTCAGCCCGCCACTTTCTGAAAGAAAACCTCCAACGATTCGAAAAATATGCTACATACAAGAAAAGACTTCTCACATTCTACCACATGTTTCCACTTGGCCAAATCATGTTGCAGCTATTCACAAGTCTTGTAATTCTTCCAATCAAATCCCGTCATTTTCTATATACGCAACTTTCAAAAAGAAAACATTTAAGATAATTTTCACAATCCTGGACTACTAATATCTTACCCTTCTTTGTCACTCATGTTCTCCTTTTCCTATGACACTGATACTGCTTACTATGAAGCAGACTTACTTGCATCAGGTTTATATAGTCGGATTTTACAAAATAACATTACAATTAAAAGTTTTGGACCAATAATCTAGACAGCATTGCAGACTTACATTCCCTCAACTTGATGAACCTTTTCCAATTCTTCATAGGAAATCTCGAGATTCTTTCTTTAAAATTTTGGTTTTAAAAACACCAGGTAAGAATTTTTAAGGTCAAACGGCAATTTTTTTTTGAAACTTACAACGGAATCATTGCAGAATGACCAGCCGTTTCGAGACTTTAAATAAGCTGTATAATGTCCTGAAGTAGTTGAAGGACCATTGTGATAGATAATTGCTACAGTTACAAAAGTCCTTCCTGATATTGAAAGCTGAGAAGCCACAAATTTTTTTATTAAAGTTGACAATTTTGATCCATCAGGCCTACATCGTTGCATCATTAAAATGACATACTGGCCATATCTACGTATAAGTAATGTTGACATCATTTCAGATTTACATTGGCTACACTCCATGTTGTGATCAGCTGCATTTACTAGCTTATTAAAGGAGACTGATTTACTGTCTGGCAAAGTTAAATATATAAATCTTTCTGAGTCTACACTAGTAGTACTTGATACCCTACAATTCTCGCAGTCATGCTGCCATTGATAAGAAAGCCCAAACAGTTGATCTACATCTACACCCTCATCTTGCAATATATCAAGCATATACATTAAAAACTCCTGACAATCTTGCTGATTATTTTCAGAGAAGTCTGTTTGACCTGAACATTCATCTAACAGATAACGAACTTCAGACACACTTTCTACTTTTGTTCGATCAGTGCTACATTTCTCGAAAACAGAATTCAACAAACTGCATAAAATTTGTTCTGAATTCAACAGAATCTGTTCTTTTAAACTCTCTAGTGAAAAGAGAACATTAACCACTACATTTGCATAGCAGTTGACACCAGAACTGTTTTCAAATTGAAAACCAACAACATCTTCAACAGAATCCACTTTCTTTCTGCTAACAATTTTTGGTTCATTGACTTTTAGTCTTTTTGCAACAACCTCCCTACTATTACTGCTATTTCTACGTTTGCGGCCTACTACACGTTTCTCAAACAAAGGATATTGAGGCAAATGTGGCGCATACTCTCTTCTTAACCTATTGTATTCCTTAACACAATCTAGATCCGCACAAATGTTTGTGACATCACAGTCAATTAAGTACAATCCCGATAAAGTTCTAACTCGTGACAATGCCACATATGCCATACCCTCCTTGAACACAGAACTGCCAATATTCACCAATGCACAGTCTACACTTAAACCTTGCGATTTATGGATTGTCACCGCATATGCCAAGCAAACAGGAAACTGTTTACGGCGAACATATAAGTCTTTAACAAGCATAAACCTAGCAGAACAACGACCAATTTGCTGTACTTCCTCAATGCCATCAAATTTAATTCTTAAAAATTCTATTCCATCTCTATTTCTGTATTTCTCAAAATCAACAACATTACCCATTGATCCATTTACCAGACCTCTTTCTACATGTAAATTCCTTCTCAAAATGATTCGGCAATTTAAACACACATTCAAAGTCTTTTCAAAACCCGCTGTTTTAGATATAGTCTTCTCTAATGAATCCAATTTTGATTTCAAATTGTCTGACAAAATAATTGTTGATCCCATATGCTCTAATTTGTCGATAGCTTCAAGTTTCACAATCTCTTGCTTTTCTAAATTCAACATTTTGTTGTTGAAGATGGCACATTCTGCAAGAGTTGGCATGAGACATATTCCGGATTTCTTCTCAGTAATTTTCTGAAAAATATTCTCAGGCACAATCTCTTGTTTGGGATATAAATTTGACAGTAATCGTGCATTTAAAGCTTCTTTCCCATGCTCGGTCACTTTTCCAATTCTAATATCTTGTAGAATATTCTTGTAATCTTCATCCTTTGCCTGACGCATATTTTGATGCAGTTCTGCATAATTGAAGTTTAACCATATATTGACGTTGCCAATGCTCCCTAGGCAGTTCCTGGTATCTTCATGCGTGAGTATTTTGAACACAGGTTGACCTTTTACTGGTGTCAGCTGCAGAAGATCTCCGAAAACAATGATGTGTTTCCCACCAAATAACACATCATATTCAGTTTTAAGTACTTCTTGCATTCTCCAATGCACAAAGGCAAGCATGACATTGGAAACCATGCTTACTTCGTCAATGATAAGTAGTTTCATTTTCCTCAAGACTCTTGAAACTTCACAGCAAGCATCTCCAGATAACTTGTTGTATTGTAATTTGTTGTCATGCTCCACCGGCAGCATCAGTAGACGATGCAAAGTAATACCTTTAATGTTATGTGCTGCCAGTCCAGTAGGAGCGGTGACAACACAAGACAGCGATGACTCACTCCTTTCCTGCAAATAACAAGATATTGCTTTAATAAGGAAACTTTTTCCAGTTCCCGCTTCTCCACTCACGTACAGTCGGACAGGCTTCAACGATGTACATGAGCACTTGTTCTTCTCATGACTTAATCCGTGCTCAATTTCCTTGGTAACTTCATCATATATTTTCCTCTGCTCAACGTTGAGTTGTTTTTCCAAGTCTTCTAAGTTAACTGAATCCTCCTGAGCATGTGCCATGGCTCTTTCTACTTCATTCATAGCAGTGGCAGCTTCATTTTCGATAATAGGTCCTCCAAGTGGATCTTGACTCAATGAAACAGAACTCTGACTGTCCTGAGAACTGTCTCTGGCAATCTCGGCTGCAATCGTTGCTTCCTGCTCAATTTCCAAAGTTAGCATTTCTTGATATTTAGAAAAAGCAGGACATTCTATGGACTCCTTGGCTGCATTGAAAGAGTCTTCGTAACAGAGGAAATCTCCAAGCAGTTCCTCTTCTGCACGCCAAGGCTTGAAAAGTTGCAAAAGTGCTAAATAAAAAAACTCCTTTTTTTCTGGAGATTCACCACTCAATTTTCGATGGTTTACTAATTGGCATTTTCTTTGCTTGACCAGGCATCCCTCACTTCCAATTACAGCATACACTCCTTTCTCAATATCTTCTTTGATGTTCCTCTTGAATATATAATTTTGGAGAACCTCATATAGACAAACATTCTCAAGATGACTGCTTCGATTTGGATAATATGTATCCAACATGTTGGTCTTCAAAATGTCGGTACTGTTTGGTTCCTTTTCTGCCAAATACTCAATTTCCCGGACAGGTTTTAGAACTCGATTTCGCGTTGCAGCAAGACCAAGACTCGCCCAAACGAGACTCCTGGATTTGGCATAGAGACTTGCTGAAGACAATCGATCAGAACATTCGTAAGCTCCGATTTCTCGATGCGACAACATCTTCAGACTGAAACTGTACAACTTCTTGCTGAGGCTCTTTTCATGGGAAATGTCCTCCCACATATCCTTCAGTTCGGTCTTTTCTTTTTTGGTGATGTAAGATGTCACATACCGAGCCACAGCCATACAGTTGTCAGCCACAAACTGTATATCCATGTTAGCATTCCACATGGACAAAATCACTGGGTTGTAGTCATTGATGTACTTGGACTCTTCGTTCCTTTTCAAATTGTATGTATTCTTGGGTGATTTCCTCGTCACATTATGTCGCAGCGAAGACATCAAACTGTTCACTCTTCCTTTAGAAATCACCGGTCGTGGAAAGTTGAAACGACATTTGGTGTAGAACTTGTCCTTGTTTCTGAATTTACGACGACAGTACTTTCCACAACGATGGCTTTGGAAACGTAGAACTTGTTCTCTTAGACTTTTCTTCTCCGTTGCATTTGGAACAGCACACGTAGAATACTGTTCGATGAAATTCATCACTAAGTCATCCGGATCTGTTCCAAATTTAGGTGCATCCTTGATCCACAACAACATATGTATATGAGGGGCACCTCTTGCTTGGTACTCCTTTCTCCAGAAGAAATCCAACACCTCTCCAAGAGGTGGATTCTTTTTATTTGTGATGAAAGACATCATAGCTTCAAATCTATGATTGAAGTACCTGCATACATTCACTGGATCCAAAGAACACAGTTCTCCAGGTGTCTTGAATTCAATGTTTTCAATATTTCCATTTGCCTCTCGTAGAAATTCAAGTAAGTCTTCCCAGCCATACTCGGCACAGCTCAGAGTGAGGAACCATGTTGGAGTTCCTAAGTTCCTCAGCATACATTTTAAATCACCATGACGACGGTACCAGTACTCATTAGTACCACGCTGACACGCCATGAGATTAATTAAGTGAGAATCCAAAATACTGTCTTGGACATTGACTTTATGCATAAAGTCACTTGCCGAGATGTTTCGCATCTGTATACCACTTTTTAAGATGTGGTTCACTGCATATGACAGTCCAGACAGATCGCTTTCAAACAGGAGATGAAACAAATAGGGAATGCATTGCCGAAACCTAGGATCTTCTGCATACAATCGTAAAGTCCGGTATTCAGACGCAGGAATTTGATGAGGTCGCTCATCATATCTTCCTCCTTGACCTGTGGGAAATAGCTGTGGGAAACACGAGCTTCCAAACTTTCCTCCCAAACACTAATGGGACTCCCTTTGGCTTGTTTCATTTGAAACAACTCAATAGCATTCCCCATGACTTCCTTGGAATGCAAAGGATGAACACTATAATGTTCATATATTTCTTCACTTTTAGAGGCCTCTACTTTCTCAATTTGGCCAGCACACAAATCGCTATCCTCTTCATCACTTACTTCCTCTTCTGCAACATATACATTCTTATAGTACTTATTATTTTTCTTCAAATACACTGTTGCCTTTTTGACTTTCCTAACATCCACTAAATCTTGCCATATTTTCTTATTCTTTGTCGGAACCCCATTAACCAAGATAACCAGAGGTTCCTCTTCCACTTTTTCTATTCCAATTGTGTTAATGTTTTTGTTCAAATCTAGAGGCAAATAAACAACTCTTCCCTTTAATCCTCTCTGTAAATCTGCTGGAGGCAACTTCCCTGTCTTTGGCTCCATTCTTACAATAGCCTGAAAGGGATGGATACTTTGAATCAAAATAGATTCATAAGTATTTAAATCCTTCAATTCAGAAGGAATCTCAACCAATTCCAGATTATTATGAACTGCCCTAGCAGGCATCTGGTTTTGGTTTAATTTATTACAACAATAAGTACACACACGTTGATCCGATCCCAAATCAAAATAATTTTCTACCATCAAGTATGTGGCAAAATCCTTCCATTCACTATTATTTTCCCTTTCACTTTTTGCATATAAATCCACTACCTTAGTCTGATTCTTATAATAAGTGCGTCGACAACATACACAAGTGAAATTAGGCCTCTCACTTGATTTCATCTGAAACGTGGCAATTTCCTTCTGAAAATTATCTGTACTGGAAACCTGTACATTATCTTCCACATTACCCTCTACTTCAGGGTCAATTTGAACATTCTCATCTTTACTACCAAAGTAACAAAACTCAATTTCTTCACAAATATTCTTCACATCTATTTCAGAACCATGCAAAAGAGCAGCACATAATTGTTTAAGCATAATTGCTGGACTCTTAGCATAATACAACATTCTCACTAATTTTCTCACTTTATTATGATGCACTGCTAGCATCCTGAAATGATGAAAAACACTCTGACATACTCTCCTGGAAAGACAAGCCAGTGAATGACCACGCAAACCTGTCATTTGTCTCACTCTGCAAGGATCTAAATCTTGCAACAACTTCATTTTCTGCTTCAAACTTTTCTTATTAAATGTCCGTATAAAATCACAAAGCAAATTGATGGAAACCTGTCGCACACTGCAAATAGAAGTACACTTCCAAATGTACACAGGACCCTTAGGACGTCTTCCTAAAACCTCATCACTTAGCGCCTCTTCTGTCTCTGTTGTCACAAGTTGTTCTTTTTCAACTGGACAACCATCCTTCACTTCATAAGCTCGACCACTGATGTCAACTGCATGCACCAAATCATTATCCTGAAAATAAGTCTCCTCATTAAAAAATGCCTCACAACTTGAACTATGCATCCATTCTCCGGAAAAAACTTCACAAAAGTTAGTACGATTTACTACTCTCTTCCATCTACTTTTTGTTTTGAAATCAGAAATTACCTTGCTTAGTTTCCTAATTCTATTGATTACCAAAATAAACAACTTTCGCTTAATTTCAAAAGCATGATCAATAATTTTCTCTACATTTTTCTTCTTCTTATAAAATGCCGCTTTCTGTTGGCCTTTCTTTTTAATATTTTTCAATAAATTAACTAATATCCTATTACGGAACATTCGATTTCGAATGTCCCTAAACTGTTGTTTCCTTCTACTATCATGCACAGAGTTATCTCTTCCTCTACCAGTAACATTTGTGATGGGTCTCTCCTTTCCATTTAAATTACTTTTCTTTTTGTGAACTGAAACATTTTTTTGAGCAAAACTTTTTTTACTACAAATATTTCTTAAGAATGATTTCGTGCTCTTACCCGGACCTTTCTTGCTGTTTTGACAAGTATTTGGAGAAGAGGACTGCTGCAATAAAACATCATCCTGCTGTCTTTGACGTTTTCTAGCCTTCCTTATTCTACTTTTTGAAGGCATTTTCCAAACTATGAAAGAATCTGCAGTTGAATCTGTGGAAAAATATAATATAAAATGTTATTAACCACTATTACCAAACAGTAAATAAATAACAGTCATCTAAAACTTAATGCCGTACTAATTATTTAACATAGCAAATGTTTTCCACCAGCACTGCATCACAAAAATGACACTCAATGGTACAAAACAGGCATACAACACTCATAAATCACTCCCTAATATTTTAAATCATTAATTCAGGATGACAATAAGATGTAGCCTATCTAAAGATTTGTTTAGGCCCAGATCTTTAGACTGGGGTGAATGTGTGTCATTGATCCACATTCAGTCCATCACCTGTTTTGTTTATTTGAGGTGAGGCCAACACATGGTTGCAGATAAGATTTTCACTGAAAAAAACCAAGGTAAAAAAACATGTGAAGGCCTACCAATGAAGTAAATCATTAAATGAAAACCAATACATTTCTGGAAATATGTACTACTAGTGCTTCATAAGATGTTTTGGGTCATATTTATAAGGCATTTGAGTGTCTAGTATGCTATTTTACGTTCTTCATGGTGCAAATTTATTGTAAATACGCTCCCACCTGCGGTTGGCAAATTTAGATTTTGATTATGGGATTTACATAGGCATGTTAATAATTTCCCAAAAATGATGTATAACCCCAAACAACCTTTGAAGCAAATGCTCTTAGCCATGTTATCCACCTCCCATTGGATAACATGGCTAAGAAGTGCTTGCAAATGTGAAAAAAACGGCCGCAATGCATGAATATCGCAGAAAAGTCAGCGATATTCATGCATTTTCCAGCAAATGCTCTTAGCCATGTTATCCACTTCCTATTAAATAACATGGCTAAGAACTGCTCAGGGCCCCATGAGGAACGCTTTCCATTTAAAAAGGGAAAAATAACATCAAAGACACTAAAATGCCTTCTAAATATGACCCCAAACAACCTATGAAGCTCTAACAGTACATATCCTGAAATTTAATTGATTTCAAAATTCGTTTTTAAACACAGCATATAAATCAATTGTATACCTGCATTCATGAAGAAATGACTAAAAATGTCCTTGAGACACATGAAAGTGTTTTCTGGAATGCCCTAGCACCATTTTTGAGACACTATTAACATGGCTAGGTAACTCCCATAATCAAAATCTAAATTTGCCAAGCGCAAGTGGAAGCGTATTTACAAGACACTTGCCCCAAGAGGAACGCTTTCCATTTAAAAAGGTAAACATAACATCAAAGACACTAAAATGCCTTCTAAATATGACCCCAAACAACCTATGAAGCTCTAAAAGTACATATCAAGAAATGTAATTGTTTATCACAAATGCGATTAAAAACAGCCGCAATGCATGAATATCGCTGAAAAGTCAACGATATTCATGCATTATCCAGCAAATGCTCTTAGCCATGTTATCCACCTCCCATTGGATAACATGGCTAAGAACTGCTCGCAAATGCGAAAAAAAACGGCCGCAATGCATGAATATCGCAGAAAAGTCAGCGATATTCATGCATTTTCCAGCAAATGCTCTTAGCCATGTTATCCACTTCCTATTAAATAACATGGCTTAGAACTGCTCAGGGCCCCATGAGGAACGCTTTCCATTTAAAAAGGGAAAAATAACATCAAAGACACTAAAATGCCTTCTAAATATAACCCCAAACAACCTATGAAGCTCTAACAGTACATATCCTGAAATTTAATTGATTTCAAAATTCCTTTTTAAACACAGCATATAAATCAATTGTATACCTGCATTCATGAAGAAATGACTAAAAATGTCCTTGAGACACATGAAAGTGTTTTCTGGAATGCCCTAGCACCATTTTTGGGACACTATTAACATGGCTAGGTAACTCCCATAATCAAAATCTAAATTTGCCAAGCGCAAGTGGGAGCGTATTTACAAGACACTTGCCCCATGAGGAACACTTTACATTTTAAAAGGAAAACATAACATCTTAGACACTAAAATGCCTTCTAAATATGACCCCAAACAACCTATGAAGCTCTAAAAGTACATATCAAGAAATGTAATTGTTTATCACAAATGCGATTAAAAACAGCCGCAATGCATGAATATCGCTGAAAAGTCAACGATATTCATGCATTATCCAGCAAATGCTCTTAGCCATGTTATCCACCTTCCATTGGATAACATGGCTAAGAACTGCTCGCAAATGCGAAAAAAAACGGCCGCAATGCATGAATATCGCAGAAAAGTCAACGATATTCATGCATTTTCCAGCAAATGCTCTTAGCCATGTTATCCACTTCCTATTAAATAACATGGCTAAGAACTGCTCAGGGCCCCATGAGGAACGCTTTCCATTTAAAAAGGGAAAAATAACATCAAAGACACTAAAATGCCTTCTAAATATGACCCCAAACAACCTATGAAGCTCTAACAGTACATATCCTGAAATTTAATTGATTTCAAAATTCCTTTTTAAACACAGCATATAAATCAATTGTATACCTGCATTCATGAAGAAATGACTAAAAATGTCCTTGAGACACATGAAAGTGTTTTCTGGAATGCCCTAGCACCATTTTTGGGACACTATTAACATGGCTAGGTAACTCCCATAATCAAAATCTAAATTTGCCAAGCGCAAGTGGGAGCGTATTTACAAGACACTTGCCCCATGAGGAACACTTTACATTTTAAAAGGAAAACATAACATCTTAGACACTCAAATACCTTATAAATATGGCTCAAAACAACCTATGAAGCTCTAGCAGTACATATCCAGAAATGTAATTGATTTCTTAAATCGTTTTTAAAAACAACATATCTGTTTCAGCTTACATAACAGACCATGGAATGGGCTCCATGTACCACAATAACTTGTGTTACTGCATGCCAGAATGTTACACCAAATATGCAATTACATTTTCTCTATGAAACTAATTCTATTAGTATATCACTAGAGACAAAACCACATTTTAAAAACACAGCTTTCTTCATCATTTTCTCCTTAAATCATGCTATTCTCTATCTAAATTAAATAAATCTTTTCTCACCTTAGCAAATATTTTTTGAGTTTTGAAAACAGTCTCAGAAATACACCAAATTGTCTTCAGCAGAAGAAAAAGGATGCACTCCAAAGGCTGCAGCTATTGAAAGCACAGAAATACAGATATTCATTTCACATATCTCTCATATTAGCCAATCATACCTCTTCCCTCACTTTTTTCAAATCAAAACCCTTCCCCCCTCTGCCCTCTCTGCCTTGTTTCCATAGCAACCACCTCCTGGAAGACCTCTCATGTTTGCAAATTCACACAACAATGTTTCAATTGAACTCTGAACTCTCAGTGCACCTGCGTATCCAGTGCAATCTTTCATTAAATGTTTCTTCCTTGACCATTCAAATTACATGTTTCAAAGAACACATCCATGCACCCTAACTTTCTGTTTTCAGAAATGGAAATGCACCAATCACTGCTAATGATTCATTAGCATTGCAAACCCACACTTTTTTTTCTTTAGAAACTCCTACTGTTTCAACTGCCCTTTCATTACCACACTTCATCTGACTGCAGAACAACCTTCTCCCACCATGTTTAAGGTCTGGATTGTTGGACATAGTTACATCCACTGGGCTCAAAGGTATGCTGAGAACAGAAATTTACCTAACCTCAATTTACAAGATGTGGAAATTAAGTGGTTGGGCCAAAGAGGATTAAAATGTCACCAATTGATACCATTGTTGAAAACCTTTATGCATTTGCCAAAACCTGACCTGTTAATAGTGCACTGTGGAGGTAATGATTTGGGCACTTTGACAGGGGTAGGTCTGGAAATGCTTTTAAAGGACACCTTTGAGCAATTAATGGCACTTTTTCCTCAAACTGCCTTGGTATATTCCAATATATGCCAAAGACAGAAATGGAGGTGGTCCAACCAATTTTGTCCACAAATTGAGAAAGCGAGGAAGCATGTAAACAAATCTGTTTCAGCTTTCATGAGAGACCATGGAATGGGCTCTCTGTACAACAATAACTTGCGTTACTACATGCAAGATATCTACAGAGGAGATGGAGTTCACTTCTCAGATGAGGGCAACAGAATTTTCATTCTGAATTTAAGACTGTGCATTGGTACCTACTTATAAGTACCTAAATGTACCATAAACCCAAAAGCTCTTCTCAGAGCTACCCTTTATCTGATCACTCACAATTATTATTTTTTTCTAACTTTTTTCATTAATTTTCCACAAAATTCGCTCCCCGGGGCGCTACCCGGTTCGCGAACCGAAAGCTAACCTCGCGGAATTTTTAAAAAAAATGTTTTTTTCCGCACATATAAGCCTCCTCAGCCACCCTCAGAAAACCTAGAGGGTCAAGATAAGTCCACCATGACCCCTTCTACCCATTCTAAACATTATTTGCCCTCCATCTTGTATCTTAATGCGACCGAAACACAAAATGGTGGACTCCCGTGACGCTTAAGGTTCGCGAACCGGGCTGCTTCCCGGAAAGCGGTCCAAAAAAAAAGGTGGGAAAGTAATTTACAGAAAAACGACTAGAGTCACTCTCACCAAATATAGATTAGCTCATACTACATAACAATCCCTTTCATTTTCACAAATTTGATTGAAATTCCATTTAGCCATGAAGCCTGTAGACCTCTCTAAGTACCGTGAGGTAAATTACTTCACAAAACACATCTGAAGTGTTGGAATTGACAACCAATGAAAATGTTACTTTCATTTTCTACTTTTATTACCTGACATTTGATTGGTTATATACCTGAATATATATAAAGGAAGAGAAGGAAACACAGCCATTTTGACTACTACTTGTTGTTGTATATATCATTTAGAATATCACTAATGACATCAACTTGTTTCTAAAGGTAAGTTGTTATTTTTAAAACTGAAGTATATTGTGCACTATAAGTAAATATGGTAAACTTTTTCAGATAGTTATATACTATCCCTCTGTAAGAGTTAGACATTGAGAAAGGCTTCTTTATTATAATTATGGACTGATTTAGGTTTCTGTGGTATAATTATGAATTTACTTAGGCTTCTTCACAGGCACTTTTTAATAGTACTACTTCACGCCTGAAACCATACAGTGCCCATAGATTACTTCTCTGTTATAAACTCACAAGTGCCTGTCTGAACTTAAACCCAACAGTGCCCTATCTCTACTGATATATTTATTTTTTATGCAAATTACAGCAATAAAATGGAAGGTGAGCAGAATGTTTCCTTCGAAATTGTTCTGGAGAACAACACAGAAAAAGTTATTGAGGACAATGATGACTCAGATTTCATGGATGAATCACGGGACCATGAATTAGTTCAATGTGTAGAATCTGTGGATCATTTACTTCATTATGATGACGGTCAAATGTTGGAACTTATGTTCACTGAACAAGAACACATATCAGACAGTGAAATGCTAGACGTTGTATTACATTTTGAAAAACAATCCGAAAAATAAAATTGTATGTAATATTAAAAAATTGTTTGAGTCTTTAATCATTTTTATATGTAATTCATAAACTAGTTAAATGTTAGAAATGTTATTAAATTTTGAAACACAATCACAATAATAAATAATTGCTTAAAAAATAAAAAAATTAAAAAATAATCAACAAAACCAACAAATAATTAACATACAGTATTAGAAAAGTCTTTCATTCTTTTATCCATAAAGTTCGCTGCCCAGAACGCTTTCCGGTTCGCGAACTTGGCGCTTACCACGCAAAAAAAAAAAAAAATTTTTTTTTTTTTGGACCCTCCTAGGCCCTTTTAAAACCTCCACATAAAACCTAGGGGGTCAACGAGGATCTACTATGCCCCCTTATGGTAATTTCCCCCTTTGTTTTGGCCTCCTCTTGTCTCTCGATCCTACCGAGAGACAAGATGGCGGCCGCTCCGGACTGTTTAGAATGTTGACAGACACCGGAGGGCCAATCAGCTTCGCATCGCAAAGTTCCGATACGCGAAAGGTTCGCTAACCGGATCGCTGCCCGGAGCGCTGTTACAGATATATATCTTGATTTAAACGTTAATTTCTCAAAATCCACTGAAGCACATATATTGAGACCTAGCAAAGGCACATCGGGCTAACAGTCCCTACAATTTTGCCAAGTTTCGTGAAAATCCATTCAGCCGTTCGGGCTAAAAGTGAGTCCAACCGCCCTATGGAAATTAACATGGGAAAAACGCGTTTTGGGACCCCCCTTTTTTCTCGGCCCCCCCTTGACGACCCCCCCCAAATTTCCAGGAGCTGCTCAGAAACAAAATGTGCCATTTTCCAGAAAATTTCAGCCGATTCCGTCCACAAACGCCAAAGTTATTAGGCATAGAATTTTCAGAAATCCCATAGGGAAAAAATCCTAACTATATATACCTACTGGCGACCGCCAGTAGGTAATATATATATATATATATATGCAATGATGTTCCTGTTCCGCCAGTACTCCGCGAAGGGAAACCAGCCGAGGACCTCAAACTCGCCTATATATATATATTACATACTGGCAGTCGCCAGTAGGTAGTTATAGTTAGGACCTAGTTTCCATAGGAAATCCGCAACATTCTATTGGGAATAACTTTGGCGCCGGTGGATTAATCTTAGTGAATTTCTCAAAGAAGATGGCCCGCTCCGCTCCGTCCCTGAAAGTTTTGTGGGGATTTGTCAAGCGGGGCTGAGAAAAAAGGGGGGTCCCAAAACGTGTTTTCCCCATGTTATTTTCCATAGGATGATAAGACACGGCTACAGCCCGAACGGCTGAACGGAATTACAAGAAATTTGGCAAAATGTTAGAGTCTGATTCGCAGATCACCCTTTTGTTTAAATGGTGTAAATCCCTCAAGTAGTTGTTGATAAAATCGAATTTGAAAACACAAATATATCTATAAGGGCGCACCGTACACGTACCGTACGCGGACCTTCGCGTGCGCGAGCCGGATGCTGATTGGCTGCCAATGTCTGTCAACACTCCAAAACAGAACTTATTGGCAGCCATGTTGTGCCTCGGTAGACCACAAGGACCCCCAAGGCAAAAGAAAAAAAAATACGAAAAATTGACGGGTGCGCATACCGTGCGCGCACGGGTCCTCGTACGTACGCGTACGGTGCGCGTACCTTTCCAAGAAAGCTGCATGCTCATTGGTTTTCAACACTTCAAACCAGGAAGTGTTGGCAGCCATCTTGTGCTTAGTAGAGGCACAAGAAAGCAGAAAAACAAACGAGTAGAACACAAAAAGGGCAGGGTAGAAACACCCTGACCCCCTAGGCCTGCCAAGGTGGTCCCACAAGGACCACCAAGGCTCAATTTTCTTTTTAAACCCGGTATGTTTTTTTTTTAATTACCCCCCAGGGGGACCAAATCCCAAGGGCATATTGATAAAGAAGTGTGGGGGGTGCCCGATCCCCCCATACTGCCCCGGGGACTGCCACCCGCGGAGGCAAAGGAACGCAGCCCCCTGGCACATACTGGAGCCTCCTGGTGGGCTAGTTGGCCCCCAGGAACCCCCAGTATGCAAGTAGAATTAGTTCCCCCTCTGCAAACACGCCCGGGGGCTGTGTTGCAGAGAGGTATAAAAAAGCGTGTGGCCTTATTATACCTCTCTGCAATGCAGCCCACTGGCGCATGCTGGAGGTTCCAGGTGGGCTTGTTGGCCCACAGGGACCCCCAGTATGCAAGGGGAATTAGTTCCCCTTCTGCAAACAGGCCCGGGGGCTGCATTGCAGAGAGGTGTAAAAAAGGGTGTGGCCTCATTACACCTCTCTACAATGCAGCCCACTGGCTTATACTGGAGGTTCCAGGTGGGCTAGTTGGCCCACAGGGACCCCCAGTATGCAAGGGGAATTAGCTCCCCTCTAGAAACTCGCCAGGGGGCTGCGTTGCAGACAGGTGTAAAAAATTGTGTGGCCTCATTACACCTCTCTGCAATGCAGCCCCCTGGCGCATTTTGGAGGTTCAAGGTGGGATAGTTGGCCCCCAGGGACCCCCAGTATACAAGGGGAATTAGTTCCCCCTCTGCAAACACGCCCGGGGCTGCGTTGCAGAGATGTGTAAAAAATGGTGTGGTCTCATTACACCTCTCTGCAATGCAGCCCCCTGGCGCATACTGGAGGTTCCAGGTGGGCTAGTTGGCCCTCAGGGACCCCCAGTATGCAAGGGGAATTAGTTCTCCCTCTGCAAGCACGCCAGGGGGCTGCGTTGCAGAGAGGTATAAAAACATTTTTTTTTCAATTTATATTAAAAATATGTAATCTAATTTAACGAATATTATATCTAAAAATAAATAATTTATAATAATGTAGTAAATCAGTGTAAAAAATATAACAATTATTACAATTAAATTCTATCATTTACAAAACCATTGAAATTCACTGAAAAAAATGTAGGTTTCAGCCACGTTATAGTTAGGATTTACCATTTAAAAACCTTTTAAATTCACTGAAAAAACCATAGGTTTCACACCAGTTATAGTTAGCTGGTCATTTTACTCATACAAAACTTTTGAAATTCCCCCGTTATATATATATAGTTATAGCTATAACTCACGTGCCCGCAATGCACTGCTGATGACGTCACATATTACATCACTCATGACATGGTCAGTGACATCACTCATGACATCACTGATGACATCTCAAATGACATCACTAATGACATCAACCTTGTGAAAGAGTGGCAGACCTCCTCTCACTCTAATATAACTTTTGATACACACATTCAAAAATAGAAACAAAAATGTTCAAGAAAATGGAGATACCAATACCAGTTACAACAACCTATTCCAACATCTTCTTCCAAATCCACTCATTCATCAACAGTTTTTTATATTCACTCATACATTTACTCAATCATTATATGTACTCATACACCTATACATCCTGTTGCACACAGATACTTATCCAAAGAGTTACTTACACATATACTCAAAAATGCAAATAAACTATCAAACATCCATTTACTTGCATATACAGCTATACACACAAACATACACATACTGACTCTCTTAAACGATCACTTATAGAAACACATACTTAGTTATACAGGAACTCTTCAAATCTCTAACTTACATATATTCTCACTTATATACACCAATACTCACATATAGTAGTTTAACACACATGTTTTTAGTCATAAAGACAGTATGGAGACAGTCGTTCACTCACTACCACACCTATACACACACTCATCCACCCATACAGTCCTGCACACATGCTGTCTTCAAAACACATATAAACAGTGAGTCACTCATTAATGCATCTATGTGCTAAGTAATATTCCCCACCAAACCATATAAACACTCAGACACTCATAATGATATTTATAAAACCAACTAATAACCTATATAGACACTCATGTAGCTACTCACCAACCCATGCAGCAACTTATTCAAAAAATGTGTGAGACTGATACATATATTTACATATTTAAACATTACTCACTAACCCATGTATTCACTAAGATACAATTAATCAGTTAGTTATACAATCAATTTTTTAAAAAGTCATCCATTTAGACACTTACTTGCCCATTTATACGTCCATCGACCTTTAGATATACATATATAAAAAATATTTATTTTTCAAAAAGACACACATCCACTGGATGATATCATCAGTGATGTAATCAGTGATGTCATTTGAGATGTCATGAGTGATGTCACTGACCATGTCATGAGTGATGCAATATGTGACGTCATCAGCAGTGCATTGCGGGCGCGGAAGTTATAGTTAGCTGAACTAACTATAACAGGGGAATTTCAAAGGTTTTGTATGAGATAATGACTAGCTAACTATAACTGGTGTGAAACCTATGGTTTTTTTCAGTGAATTTCAAAGGTTTTTAAAATGCTTATTCCTAACTATAACTTCTGTGACACCTATGTTATTTTCAGTGAATTTGCAAGGTTTTTTTAAATGCTAATTCCTAACTATAACGTGGCTGAAACCTATGTTTTTTCAGTGAATATATATATTACCTACTGGCGATAGCCAGTAGGTATATATAGTTAGGATTTTTTTCCTATGGGATTTTTGAAAATTCTATGTCGAATAACTTTGGCGTTTGAGGACAGAATTGGCTGAAATTTTCAGGAAAATGGAACATTTAGTTTCTGAGCAGCCCCTGAAAATTTGGGGGGGTTTCGTCAAAGGGGGGCCGAGAAAAAAGGGGGGTCCCAAAACGTGTTTTTCCCATGCAATTTTCCATAGGGCGGTTGGCCTCACTTTTAGCCTGAACGGCTGAATGGATTTACACCAAACTTGGCAAAATTGTAGGGACTGGTAGCCCGATGTGCCTTTGCTATGTCTCAAGATATAGGCTCCAGTGGTTTTTACGAAAATTAACTTTGAAAAATATATATTGGGCTACTTTGGGCTATATATATGTTGGAGCCCAAATGTAGCCCAATGTAGCCCAATGTAGCCCAAAGATGGCCACCAGAGACAAAAAAAACAAATGTAGCCCAAATATCAGCCAGATGTAGCCCAACTATAGCCCAATGACAGAATGTCCCAGAGTGTTCTAAAGAACAACTAGAGTGCTAACAGTCCTACTTATTACAAAGGTATGGCACACCTGAAGCCATCTTGATTGGAATAAAGTGGTAACTCTTAAAACATTTAATTTAAAAAGGAACAAAATGAGGGGGTTCATTTTGCCATAGAAAGTATGATTAGCGAATATATGACGAAATCCCGCATACCATCAGTCCGCAAAAAAAATCCTGCATGTACTATTAGGCCGCAAATTAAAATAACGAAAACTTTTAGAACGAATATGCCTTTAGCATACACTAAACAACTAAACTACCCTAAACCCTAAAACACTACCCCCAGCATGACCCTACACTACACAAACAGTACAACACTACCTTAAACCCTAAAACACTACCCCCAGCATGACCCTACACTACGCAAACACTACAACACTACCCAAAACCCTAAAACACTACACCCCAGCATGACCCTACACTACGCAAACACTACAACACTACCCTAAACCCTAAAACACTACCCCCAGCATGACCCTACACTACACAAACACTACAACACAACCCTAAACCCTAAAACACTACCCCCAGCATGACCCTACACTACGCAAACACTACAACACTACCCTAAACCCTAAAACACTACCCCCAGCATGACCCTACACTACGCAAACACTACAACACTACCCAAAACCCTAAAACACTACACCCCAGCATGACCCTACACTACGCAAACACTACAACACTACCCTAAACCCTAAAACACTACCCCCAGCATGACCCTACACTACGCAAACACTACAACACTACCCAAAACCCTAAAACACTACCCCCAGCATGACCCTACACTACGCAAACACTACAACACTACCCTAAACCCTAAAACACTACCCCCAGCATGACCCTACACTACGCAAACACTACAACACTACCCTAAACCCTAAAACACTACCCCCAGCATGACCCTACACTACGCAAACACTACAACACTACCCAAAACCCTAAAACACTACCCCCAGCATGACCCTACACTACGCAAACACTACAACACTACCCAAAACCCTAAAACACTACCCCCCAGCATGACCCTACACTACGCAAACACTACAACACTACCCTAAACCCTAAAACACTACCCCCAGCATGACCCTACACTACGCAAACACTACAACACTACCCAAAACCCTAAAACACTACCCCCAGCATGACCCTACACTACGCAAACACTACAACACTACCCTAAACCCTAAAACACTACCCCCAGCATGACCCTACACTACGCAAACACTACAACACTACCCTAAACCCTAAAACACTACCCCCAGCATGACCCTACACTACGCAAACACTACAACACTACCCAAAACCCTAAAACACTACCCCCAGCATGACCCTACACTACGCAAACACTACAACACTACCCAAAACCCTAAAACACTACCCCCCAGCATGACCCTACACTACGCAAACACTACAACACTACCCAAAACCCTAAAACACTACCCCCAGCATGACCCTACACTACGCAAACACTACAACACTACCCAAAACCCTAAAACACTACCCCCAGCATGACCCTACACTACGCAAACACTACAACACTACCCTAAACCCTAAAACACTACACCCCAGCATGACCCTACACTACGCAAACACTACAACACTACCCAAAACCCTAAAACACTACCCCCGGCATGACCCTACACTACGCAAACACTACAACACTACCCTAAACCCTAAAGCACTACGCCCGGCATGACCCTACACTACGCAAACACTACAACACTACCCTAAACCCTAAAACACTAGCCCCAGCATGACCCTACACTACGCAAACACTACAACACAACCCTAAACCCTAAAACACTACCCCCAGCATGACCCTACACTACGCAAACACTACAACACAACCCTAAACCCTAAAACACTACCCCCAGCATGACCCTACACTAAACAACATCCACAACTCTACACTACACTAACACAACACTACACAACACTACACTACACTACACAATCACTAACCCACGAAAAAATTAACACAAACCCACTTACCCCTCTCGTCATCGTGGTTTTCACAACGCAAATGCATTTACCATACATGTCTTTAAAACGTAATTCTTTGTAAAGGCATGCGCGATAAATGCACATGCGTTTTGAAAAAATGCGGGATAATGGTATGCCAGGTCAATGACCTTGCGGGATAATGGTATGCAGACTGAAAGTCTGCGGGATAAAAAATGCGGGAAAATGGCTGCAAACCATGATTAGCAGCAGACTTCCCTGGTGAGCACTAGCTTTACTACAGTGATCTAATGAGCAACTAGAGTGCTAACATTCAGAATTTATGGCAAATGTGTGAAACATCTGAATGCCTTCTTGATAGAACCAAAGTAAACAAGCATTGAAAATGCAATAGATCTCGCCCTCGTTTAAGTTAAAGCCATTCTGTTTGTAATGAGGTGGCTTTTTAGCTTTGCTTTTATTAGTGTTTTTAAAACTTTCATGTAAATAACATGCATATGTATGCATATATGTATATGTATGCATGCATTTATATTTATATAGATATGCAGATTATATGTGTTTATATATGTATATTACCTACTGGCGATAGCCAGTGGGTATATATAGTTAGGATTTTTTCTCTATGGGATTTCCGAAAATTCTATGTCTAATAACTTTGGCGTTTGTGGACGGAATTGGCTGAAATTTTCAGGAAAATGGCACATTTCGTTTCTGAGCAGCCCCTGAAAATTTGGCGGGGTTTCGTCAAGGGGGGGGCCGAGAGACAAGGGGGGTCCCAAAACACGTTTTTCCCATTCATTTTTCCATAGGGCGGTTGGACTCACTTTTAGCTCGAACGGCTGAATAGATTTACATGAAACTTGGCAAAATTGTAGATATGGTTTGCCCGACATGCCTTTGCTATGTCTCAATATATGTGCTCCAGTGGATTTTGAGAAATTAACGTTTAAAAAAAAATATATATCTGTGACAGCGCTCCGGTTAGCGCCCCGGTTTGCGTACCTGACGCGTAACGGAACTTCGCGAAGCGAAGCTGATTGGCTCTCCGGTGTCTGTCAACATTCTAAACAGTCCGGAGCGGCCGCCATCTTGTCTCTCGGTACGATCGAGAGACAAGATGTGGTGAAAAACGAAGGGGGAAATGAAGGAAAGGGGGCAAGGTAGACCACTCCTGACCCCCTAGGATTGATGAGGCGGATATTAAAGTGCCCCGCGGGGCAAAAAAAAAAATAATAATTTTTTTGCGATTTTACGCCGTAGAGGCGCGTCCCGGTACGCGAACCGGGCAGCTCACCGGGCAGCTAACCGGGCAGCTAACCGGCAGCGTAGCTGTCAACATTGTACACAGTCTGGAGCGGCCGCCATCTTGTCTCTCTGTAGGTTCGAGGGACAAGATGTGGTGAAAAAAGAAGGGGGAAATGAAGGAAAGGGGGCAAGGTAAACCCCTCCTGATCCCCTAGGATTGATGAGGGGGATATTAAAGTCCCCCGCGATTTTTCGCGGTAGAGGCGCTTCCCAGTACGCGAACCGGGCAGCTAACCGGCAGCGTAACGGGAGTCCGCCATCTTGTGTTTTTGGAGCGTCCGGTTCGCGTACCGGGTAGCGTCCCGGTAAGCGTAACAAGGGGAAAACCAAGAGAAACAGTAAAAAAAAAATTAAGGGAATAGATTTCCAGCAAACTTGACAAAATTGTAGGGGCTGTTTGTTTGATGTGCCTTTGCAAGGCCTCAAGATATGTGCATGTGTGGATTTTGTCTAATTAAGGTTAAAAAAAATATATATATCTGTAAGCGTGCTCCGGCACGCTTACGTTACGGGTTTTGTTTGCGCTGCAGAGCCGATACGTCACGGTTATGCGACGCGTCATGAGGCGTCTCACGTGGCTACGTGATACGTCACTTAATAAAGAATATATTTTACAGCTATAGATATTAGCTTTTAAAAAACCAATGAAATTCACTGAAAAAACCATAGGTTATAGACCATATATAGTTAGGAATTTGCATTTACAAAACCTTGAAAATTCACTGAAAAAACCATAGGTTAGAGACCATATATAGTTAGCTGGACATTTTATTGACATAAAACCAATGAAATTCCATATATAGTTAGTTGCACTAACTATATATCGCGCACCCGCAATCCACTGCTGATGATGTCACATATTACATCATTCATGACATGGTCAGTGACATCACTGATGACATCACTGATGACATCTCAAATGACATCACTGATGACATCACTGATGACATCTCAAATGTTATGTTATGTTATGTTAATAACTTTTATTCGGCGTCAGCTGCCCCAGCGAAGGGGCGTCCTGGCGCCTGATTAAGTACCACAACACAACAAATCGCCGCTGAAAAGAGAGGAGATCAGTCAACAGAGGTGAACAAATGGGTTTTGATCGCACGTCTAAAGAGAGTCAGGCTGTTAAGGGCACGGATATGGACAGGAAGGGAGTTCCATAATCCAGCCGCCATGACACGAAATGAACGACCTCCCATCCTACTCAGTCTGAATCTAGGCGTGCTTGCTAGATGAAGAGATTCCGACCTGAGAGACCGGCTGGGAACATACGGGGAAACAAGACCCGTCAGGGCAGGGGGTGACGAAAATTTCAGGATCTTGAATGTCAGACAGAGTGCCTTGAATTTGATTCTCTGTCTGACCGGCAGCCAGTGAAGGGAGGTCAGAACTGCAGATACAGAGTACCGTCTCGGGAGGCCCACAATGGCCCGCGCAGCGGCATTCTGCACCCTCTGCAATCTGGTGGCCTCGGCCTGATTAACACCAAGCAGCAGAGCACTCCCGTAGTCTAGCCGAGAGAGAATAGAGGCTTGGACCACCAGTTGCCGAGTAGGGGGGTCGAAGAATTTGAGGACTGGTCTCAGTCCTCGCAGAATACCATAGCAGGTAGCTGCGATCTTCTTAGTATGGCTGGTAAAAGAGAGATTGGAATCAAGCCAGACCCCCAGGTTCTTCACTTCGGCAACTGGGATGGGAGTCACCCCCAATTCAGGAGGCCACCATTGGTCACCCCACAATTCAGCTTGCTTTCCTAAGATCAGGACTTCGGTTTTCTTGGCGTTTAACTGTAAACAGTTAATACGCATCCAATTCGCCACGACTAAAAGCCCTGCGCGAAACCTGGGGGCAGTCACCTCAGGGTCCCCACTGAGTGTCACCGCCAGCTGCGTGTCGTCGGCATACGATGTCATGGTTAAGCCACTTTGTCTGACGACAGCAGCCAGCGGTTTCACATACAAGTTGAACAAAGTGGGGCTCAACGCAGATCCCTGAGGTACTCCTAGTCCCAAAGGGTGGAAAGAGGACTGACCAGGTGGGATAGCTACTTTAAAAAAGCTATCACTGATGACATCATGACACACCAATACCAGTTACTACATACGCACTCACTGATTCCTACGTCTACACACACATTCACTCATTCACCCATACAATCACTCATACATACAGTCACTCATTATTACAAGACTATCATATGCACTCATACACCTAGTCAGTCCTGTGAAGAATCAATCACACTTCGATTTCCTCATCTATACAGTTAAACACAGAACACCATACTTTTCACACATATACTAACACATACTTACTCTCTTATACAATCACTGATACAAGTACACATTGATATGCAAAGAGTCACACACCTCACAGCCAGCCACACACACACTCAGTCTTCCATACATCCACTCATTCTTCAATATGTAAAACATATTTAAACTTTACAAAAACACACAGACACTAGATGATGTCATCAGTGATGTCATTTGAGATGTCATCAGTGATGTCATCAGTGATGTCATTTGAGATGTCATCAGTGATGTCATCAGTGATGTCACTGACCATGTCATGAATGATGTAATATGTGACATCATCAGCAGTGGATTGCGGGTGCGCGATATATAGTTAGTGCAACTAACTATATATGGAATTTCATTGGTTTTATGTCAATAAAATGTCCAGCTAACTATATATGGTCTCTAACCTATGGTTTTTTCAGTGAATATATATATATATTCACAGAAAAAAACATAGGTTTTACACACGTTATAGTTAGGAAGTAGCATTTAAAAAACCTATGAAATTCACTGAAAAAACCATAGGTTTGACACATGTTATAGTTAGCTGGAAATTTTACTGACATAAAACCAATGAAATTCCACGTTATAGTTAGTTGGACTCACTATAACTTGCGCGTGCAATGCACTGCTGATGACGTCACATATTACATCACTCATGACATGGTCAGTGACATCACTCATGACATCACTGATGACACCATCCAGTGAATGTGTATCTTACTGAAAAATAAATATTAGTGAATAATGTTTAAATATTTAAATATATATATTAGTGTTTCACTTTGTGTATAAGTGGCTACATGTGTTGGTAAGTAGCTACATGCGTATGTATATGGGTTATTAGATGTTTCTCTTAGTATCAGTATGAGTGTCTATATGGTTTGGTGGGGGTATTACTTAGCACATAGATGCATGAGTGACTGACTCTCTGTTTGTATGTGTTTTGAAGACAGCATATGTGCAGGAGTGTATGGGTGGATGAGTGTGTATATGTGTTTGTTAGTGAGTGAATGACTGTCTCACTAGTGTCTTTATCAGTAACGACATATGTTTTAATCTAGTATATGTGAATATTGATGTATATAAGTGACTATATGTGAGAGTAAGAGATTGAAAGAGTTCCTGTTTAAATAATTATGTGTTTCTATAAGTGATTGTTTAAGAGAATAAATATGTGTAATTTTCAATAGAAGTAAGGTGGAAGTGTGTGTATAACTCTATATTCAAATAAATGGATGTTCAATAGTTTATTTCCACGTGTGAGTATGTGTGTGAGTAACTTTTCGATGATTGTCGGTGTGTAACAGGATGTATAGGTGTATCACTTCATATGATGAGTGAGTATATGTATGAGTGGATGTGTATATAGATGGTGGAATTACTGAATTACTTGTTGTAACTTATATGGGTATCTGCATTTTTTTTAAATTTCAGTTTCTATTTTTGAATATGTGTTTCAAGGGTTACATTACAGTGAAAGGAGGTCTGTCACTATGTCACAAGGATGGTGTCATCAGTGATGTCACTGACCATGTCATGAGTGATGTAATATGTGACGTCATCAGCAGTGCATTGCACGCGCAAGTTATAGTGAGTCCAACTACCTACAACGTGGAATTTCATTGGTTTTATGTCAGTAAAATTTCCAGCTAACTATAACATGTGTCAAACCTATGGTTTTTTCAGTGAATTTCATAGGTTTTTTAAATGCTACTTCCTAACTATAACGTGTGTAAAACCTATGGTTTTTTCTGTGAATTTCATTGTTTTTTTAAATGCTAATTCAGAAAAATGTTGTGTATGCAACCTATACTTTTGGCAATAAAGTTCTGGCAATATTTTTTTCGAAAACAAGCCATTTTCTTCACTGTTGAAGTTGCATAGAGACTCCTTGTAAAGCAATACAGAATTCGAAAGTCTGTACCTTGCCTTTTTTTAAACACATTAAAATTTGTCTGTAAATAAAAATAGCCTTACTAAACTTTCGTGCACGACCCGGTGTGCGCACTCTCGGCAACAGTTGTCAATAAAATGGATATCGCATTTCCAGGCTTTCGTGCGCGACCGAGTGCGCGCACAGGCCTATATATTTCGTAAAAACCTTGCAATTTGAACTTATTGAATTTCTTCATACACCCCTCAAAGAACTTATAGTACGTCAAAGAGACTGTACCTAGACTTCTTTTTTATTCTTATGAAACTTTTCAGTAAATGGAGCCGAATGTCTTTTTAAACTTTCGTGCGTTACCGGATGTACACACCTTGGTATTTTTTTTAGAAATATAAAACGTTTCATACTTTAACAATTGTGTGCTTAAATCCAGCTCAGAAGATATACAAAATCATGATGGTAGTTTGTTCAACCCGGACCGTTTATTAGAGGTAGATCGTCCGACTCCACCGGAGGACCCCCCTAATAAAAAGGACATATATATAAAATGCGGACTAGCCGCTGTATCGTGCTAGCAAACTATAACATATAAATCGTTAGAAAAAACATGAAACTAGAGAGACGAACTG
This sequence comes from Lissotriton vulgaris, assembly GCF_964263255.1. Taxonomy (NCBI): domain Eukaryota; kingdom Metazoa; phylum Chordata; class Amphibia; order Caudata; family Salamandridae; genus Lissotriton; species Lissotriton vulgaris. The sequence goes on from NC_141687.1 coordinate 1,011,092,335, forward strand.
AGCTCGACGCCATGATGGCTGCAAGACAGCTCGGCTCCGCCACCCACCCCGCCCAAAATAAAGAAAAACACTATGCAAATATTATAAATATATACAACACACCAGCAAAGTAACAGGATAAAACGTTTTATTAAATAACTATTTACATGGCAGCCTACTGCAACATCAAAAAACAACACTTCTAAATGCTTCTTAGTAGTTTCAATTCTGAAATTGAACATCCAGTACATCCAGAGGTCATGTCCGACAATTGTGTGGGGGGATGCCTTGCTAATGCCGCCACCCCCACCACCTTCTGTAGGAAGGACTCTGGATATCCTTGGTCCCTGAGAAGCTTCGATGTCCCTGCCTTGCACAAATGTCATAAGTTCTGGATGTTGAGAGCCATACTTCAGGGTCCGACAAGTTGTGTGGGGGGATGCCTTGCTAATGCCGCCACCCCCACCACCTTCTGTAGGAAGGACTCTGGATATACTTGGTCCCTGAGAGGCTTCGATGTCCCTGCCTTGCACAAATGTCATAAGTTCTGAATGTTGAGTGCCATACTTCAGGGTCCAAGAAACGCGGACTCGGAGGGGGCGCTTGGCTCCTGCCCCCTCCCCAAGTCTTGTTCCCCTGGTATGGTCTGAGATCGCCCCCGACATAGGCGGCCGGCTCCCGGGGTCAGGCGGAACTTCTTGCCTTTTGATGCCTCTTCCATTCTGGACCTTGTCCCACAATCCGTTTGACCTGAAGACACGTCCTGCGGTGCCCTGGTCCGACCATCACATTTACACCGTCTCAACCGCCATCCGGCTGAATTGCACCCACTCTTCCGATACAGCGACAGGCGGCTGCCACGGAGCTCAGGAAATGGCGGTCGGCTCCACAGACTTGGGCCTGGCCTGCAAGGATGGCTCTGGGCAACCCTGGAACTCGGACGCTTGACTGCTAGGGCATGAGCCCCATTCCCAAAAGCGTCCCCTCAGCCTTGAAGATTCTACAAGAGTCACCGAGGCCCCCGACTCCTGCAGACTTCCGGTGGGGAGCGACTGCCATGATTGCTCGCGGAATGGCCACGACGTAGCCACGGGGTGCTCTCATGCTGACGCCAGCTTCAGTCTGAAACATCCAGAAACACTGTAAACTACCAATTCGATCAGTTCCGGTGGAGCCCCAACGACGTATCGCGTTCTTGCGTAATCCGTCATATGACGCGCCGCGTTAGCGCACCCGGAAGTGCTCCGGTGCGCGAGGCGCGAAGCGCAGCTTCCCGGAAGCAATGCGGAGCGCGTAACGTAAGCATTTACATTTCAGTTGGTTCTCCCTCACAATATTTTCAATGTCACATAAAAGTCACCCATCACCCACTGCCATCTCTGGCTGTTTCCATGGTAACACCTCATTCTGCACCTGGCTGAAGGCACAGGTCAAAAGTTCATATCTCAACGTTCTACAGCAAAGTAACAACACTGTTTTCCCTCCAGAAACACCTGCCAATCCACAGCTCTGTTACATGTCTTTTTTTTTCACACCCAATAGTACTTTTCGTTTAACATAAACATTAACATGCAACGTACTGTTCAATCTCCACTTCTTACAATCAACCAATCATTTTTATTTTTTAAACCACACCCAGCCTCTTCCTTTTTCTTTATTTAGAATTTCAACTTCTAACTACCATTCCACTTCCAGAACCGATCGGAGGACGGCTACAAATCCCTTGAAAATGAAGGTCTGGCTAATAGGACACAGTTATATTCACTGGAGTGAAAAATATGCAGTAAGCAGACGAATTTGCAACCTCAGCTTACCAAATGTACACATAACATGGATTTCCAAAAGAGGATTGAAATGTCACCAATTGATTCCATTGGTGAAAACTTTTATGCATCTCCCAGAACCAGACCTTATAATTGTGCACTGTGGTGGAAACGATCTAGGCACAATCACTGGGGTAGGTCTGGAAATGCTTCTAAAAGACACCTTTCGACAACTGATGACACTTTTTCCTCGATCTGCCTTGGTATATTCCAATATATGCCAAAGACAGAAATGGAATTGGTCCAATCACCATTGTGCACAATTTGAGAAAGCAAGGAGACATGTAAATAAATCTGTTTCTGCGTTCCTCAGAGATTATAGCATGGGTTCTATTTACCACAACAACTTGCGATACCACATGCAAGACGTCTATAGGAGAGACGGTGTTCATTTCACGAATGAGGGAAACAGAATCTTCCTCTGCAACATCAGGCTCTGCATCGGTACTTACTTATAAATGCAGAAAACACTCAATTAACACAATGGCTCTTTTCAGAGCCACCTTATATCTAAGCACTCAAACTTCTGATTTATCTCCATTTTCACACTCTTGTAAAAAGGTGTGCGCGACCGAGTGCGCGCACCATGCAACTTTAAAAAAAATATATATATATATATTTTCGCCTTTAAGGGCCTTACTGCACACCCTGAGAAAACCTACGCAGCAAAACAATCTCTACCTTCTCCCCTTTCCATGTTCCAACGCTTTGAAATCAACAATATATTTACTCGCAATGACAAAATGGCGGTCAACACTTCCTGATTTCCTTCGAATCGAACGTTAACAGACGTCACGCAGCAAAATTCCGCTCGCGCGCGCAGCTGTTTGGGTGCGCGCACGTGTGCGCGCGTATAGATATATAATTGACTTTAACTTTAATTTCCTCAGCAACTACTGAACGGATTTACACCATTCCAAAAAAAGCGTAATCTGCGAGCCGGACTGTACAGTTTTGCCAAATTTCTTATAAATCCATTCACCCGTTCGACCTGTAGCCGAGTCTAAAGGTCCTATGGAAAATAACATGGAGAAAACACGTTTTGGGACCCCCCTTTTATCTCAGCCCCCACTTGACCAATCCCCCCCCAAACTTTTAGGGAAGGAGAGCAGCGGACCGAGCCATCTTCTTTGAGAAATTCGCTAAGATTCTTCAACCAGGGCCAAAGTTATTCCAAATAGAATGTTGAGGATTTCCTATGGAAACTAGGTCCTAACTATAACTACCTACTATATATTACCTACTGGCGGTCGCCAGTAGGTAGTTATAGTTCGGATTATTTTCAATGCAAAATCTCAACATTCTATTCTGAATAACTTTAGCGCCGGTTGAGGAATCTGCCTGAAAATTTCCTCAAATTTGCCTCGCGGCGCTCCGGTCCCTCCTTGAAATTTGGGGGGGCTTCGTGAAGCGGGGGCTGAGATAAAAGGGGGTCCCAAAACGTGTTTTACCCATGTTAATTTCCATAGGGCGGTCAACCTCACTTTTAGCCCGAACGGCTGATTGGATTTCCACCAAATTTGGCAAAATTGTAGGGACTGGTAGCCCGATGTGCCTTTGCTATGTCTCAAGATATGTGCTCCAGTGAATTTTGAGTGATTTAGGATCAAAAATATATATATATATCTATGGCCGCACCCCAGTACGCGCACCGGGGAGGGCACCGGGCGTGCCACGCGACTTGCGCACGGAAAGCTGATTGGCTTTCGGGTGTCTGTAAACATTCGAAACAGTCCGGACCGGCCGCCATTTTGTGTCGCGGTAGGATTGAGACACAAGAAGTGGCAAAAACAAAGGGGGAAATGACCATAAGGGGGCAGGGTAGACCCCCCAAGGCCCCCTAGGTTTGATGTGGGGGCTATAAAAGGGACAAGCGGTGCAAAACTTTATTTTTTTTTGATTTGCGCGGAGGAGCGCTTGGTACGCGCACCGGGGAGCGGACCGGGGAGCGTACCATGGGGAAAAAAGAATGACAGAGTTTTTAAAAAATGTAGCCTTTTTTTATAAATTGGAGGTAGTTCTAAAAAGAACTGTTTTTTTTCTTTTGTTTTTTTAACATTTTGTACTTTTTTGGCTTTTATGAACTATTTTATATTTTTTGTAATTTTTATGGGGAGAAACAAAAAACAGGGAATTGAAAATGGCTCAACTGGAGCAAAAAAAAAAGAAAACATTAGGGTTTTTTGGGGCACTTGTGGGTGTCACCAGCAAGGACGATGAGCTTTATGCTCTGTTCACCATAGGAGATGGTCTTACCACAATAAATACAAGTAATTCGGAAATCCCCAAACCGTGGTTGAATGCAAGGGATCGTCTCCCTTGTCCCTGGCCCCAATGGAGTTGGTTGCTTTCTTTTGGAGGTGGTGCTTGAAGATTGGGGAGGGTTACTGGCCAGTTCCCTCATCTCTGCAGCAGAATAGTTGTTTGGATGCTTCCGCTGCATGTGTCTAATCATGGTATTATTACCAAAAAGAATATTTTTTGTTAGGGTTCCCCCTTGAAAGTTCCATGTCACAGATTAGGCAAGTCACCTTGGCCGCATTGACTTTCTTCTTGCCCTCTGGGATAGAATAAAACTCCCATACAATGTGTGGCCTTGGCTTGTATGGGGTATTGTCTTCTTGCAGCCATCTTCTCCCCTCCTTCTCTTCCTCTTCCTCCTCCTCCTCTTCTTGACCACCAATGTATTGTTGTGGTGGTCCTCTTGGTGGTGGTGGTGCAGATGCTCCAGCTGCTGCTGCTACTGTAGCCATTTTAAAGTACAAAATATTCCTCTAAGTTGTTCAAACAGGTCTTCCTCAGTCAAAGGACAAAGTCAGAATAAGGAAAAAAGGTGGGGTCTTGCATGGTTTGGAAAAAAATCTGTTCTGAACCAATGAAAAGTGTTATTTTCAGGTCACATGACCCGGGCTTTCATCATTTGGAAACCAAAACTATCCTGAACCAATAAAAAGTGTTATTTTCAGGTCACATGACCCGACGCGCTTACGCGACGCACCCCCAAGCGCACCCGGGGGCGCGCCCCGTGTCGCGTCGAGTAAGCGCGTCATGTGTTTACGTTCCATGATCATATTCGCTCGAGTGCTTCTGGGTGCGCTTACGCCGTGCGTATCACGCGGACGCGGCTACGCGATACGTCACGATGATGTTTTCGTTCGCGGCAATAGCGCCAACGGGACGCTCACCGGTGCACGCCCCGGGGCGCAACGAAAAACTACGCTTTCAGGTGCGCACAGCGGGGCGTGCACCGGGAGCGCTCCAGGGCAAAAAAAAATATATATATAAATATATAATATAGGATTCATTATAAAAAATATTAAATTTCAGAGATCGGAGGCCCTATATATGGTTAGGAATTAGCATTTAAAAAACCTATGAAATTCATTGAAAAAACCATAGGTTTCACACCAGTTATAGTTAGGAATTAGCATTTAAAAAACCTTTGAAATTCACTGAAAAAAAATAGGTTTCACACCAGTTATAGTTAGCTGGAAATTTTACTGACATAAAACCATTGAAATTTCCACGTTATAGTTAGTTGGACTCACTATAACTTGCGCGCCTGCAATGCACTGCTGATGATGTCACATATTACATCACTCATGACGTGGTCAGTGACATCACTCATGACACATACACGGAAAAAACCATAGGTTCCAAAAGTGTTATAGTTAGCTGGACTTTTCACTCATACAAACCCATTGACATTCCTCTGTTATAGTTAGTTGTACTAACTGTAACTCGCACGCCCGCAGTTCACTGCTGATGATTTCACACATTACATCAATCATGACATGGTCAGTGACATCACTGATGACATCTCAAATAACTTCACTGATGACTTCACTGATGACATCATACAGTGAATGTGGTTTGCTTCCATAAGTAAATAAGTATTATATAAATAGGAATCTATAAGCAAAGGCAGCGGTGCAGCGTTACCTTAAAACTATACACTCAGATATACATACATAATTGACGCAAAATTCGTTCCTTTTGCTTGAATTCCTGGAGTGGGGGATAGAGTGATTCCAAGCAGGAAACGTAGAGTAGCTTTGATACACGAAGCACATTTGGGAGAGGGCCTGATACATCAGGGGATCTCTAAATCTATACTAGAATTAAAAGAGACGTACTGGTCGCCAGGGATGAATGGTCACATTCACAAGTTTGCAATTAACTGCCATAACTGCAACAGAGATTGCAGCAGAGAACGCCGCCAGATACCTGACTACAGTGTATCCAGTCCAGTACAGACACCATTGTTAGACAGCATTAGACTTTCTACATGCGGACGTCCCTATGGACAAATGTGGTCCCACAAATATTAGGACAGATTTATTTGGATGTGGCCTCAGCGCTCGGCTGACGCTCAAACTCTTATAAAAGATTTGCTAGTGTTTATCGGCACATAAGCAGTCGGCATGCTACATTCTGACCAGGGTCCTGCGTTTTGCTCTTGAGCTTACAAGGAGGCAATGACCAAATTAGGCGTTGCATTGCAGTACTCTAGTCCATTCCATCCTGAGGGAAGTTTAGTAGAGGAGAGAAAAAACGGAACATAAAGCAATCTATAACAGCTAGTGTTTTAGACTGGGGTGATGGGTGGGTCAAAAGTCTAATAAATGCCCAACGTAGTCTTAATAATCTGCCAAGAAGCTCTCTAGAGGGAATCACTCCATATCAAATCTTTTTTGGAACAAGAATGATTATATCGGAATTCGATTGTCACACTTCTGTGGTAGAACAAAAACCCTTTGATATCAAAAATTGTTTGGCAGGACTTAACTGAAATAGGAAAAAGCCAAAGTAACGTGTTCCAGAAGCCAACAACCATTGAAGAAAAAACATACATCTCAGCAAAGCCTGTCTGGATTCCAAAGATTGGGGATCTAGTCAGAGAAAAGATCGTGGACAAGAAGGAATTTGGGCCTTCTTACAGACAGCCAGTACCTGTCCTAGCCATCCATGGATCAAGAACAGTATTACTGCTGCCCCTTGCTGGTAAAAAGGAGTACAGGTTTGTGTCCATCGACCTGGTAAAACCACATCATGTGGCCGATCATAAGCAGTAGGCCAAAGATGTAGCAGACTCCCGAATCGGGCTACTATCCAAGAGGTTCAAACTGAGAGGCTCATCACCTTTGAAGAATCTGCAGTGCGTAAAGAAGTACCATGCAACAAAGCATGAAACTTTTAGCTCTTGAGACCCAAATAACCGTTTGTCAAGAAACTCCTGTCTACAATGAAATAGCATCTGACTATACAAGTGTAACAAGTGATCAAGTGGTTCTAGTGATTTCAACAAAACCTGATGAAATCCATACAATTAACAGAACTGCCTCCGGCTATTTCATTAACTTTGATACTTTTTCCGAGGATCCCAGCGAACCTGAAACGACGCCAGTAAAAACAACTTTCAAAGAACAAGCAACAGAACTTTTCCATCAACTGGAAAAGACTTATCTGATTTCACCATGGATTGAACTTTGGATGGTGTTGGGTGTGCTTTTTCGTCTACTTTGGTTGACTCTTGTATTTACTTTGGGAATGCTGATAAATGGAAGATATGTTAAAAAGGACACAGCAAGTAAGAACATCTACTTACTCCTCAAGCCACACAAATCATCTCATCGTGAACAAAGAGACTTTTCATCAGTGAACATCACAGCCGTTCCTATACCTGGTGGTATAGCTTGGGACAGAACTGAATAGGACATTCTTGGTCCGGCGGAGCTGTTGAAGATTCCACAGCAGTTCAAGATTTCCTTGAATGACTTTGTTGCGTCTAGTACCTTTTCTGATGATTGGGACCTCAAGACTGTTAATAATATGATGTCAGACTTAGAATTGTCTGCAAAGTTTACAAATCACGACTACTTAGAAGGTTCATCAGATTATGAGCAAATGTATTGTTATAATCACTATGGTCATCATTTCTTGCACAAAGCTGCAAATCCTAGAAATGTATTGAAATATAACCAATGGTAACATTGTCCAACGCCACCAAAGGGAAGCTCAAATACATTTTATGGCAAATTTCCATACTTTTGAGCTTTTAATGTTTCAAATCCAGACTCATTTTACCTTAAAAATGTTAATAGGACAGGAATGAAAAGTATGTTGACAAATACCAAGCACATTTATTCTGCCTTTTATGCTCAGCTGTCTTCATTAGGTTTCGACTTTTAGAAAGACAACATTGAGACAAAAACTGTCTGGGGCACAAAAGACTGGCAGGTGCAGGGCTTAGAACCTTTATTTCGAGCCTGTATCATCCCAGAGCAAATAATGTTTTTGAATGACACTGTCCAACTGACATCCTGTCTTGGGTTAGCCAAGATCAAGGAGTTAAACAAATCGTCCATACCTACACCTACACCTGATAGTAGTCACACTTCAGAGGGGGAGGTCGATGTACATACTAATTTGCTTCACAACAGAACAGATCCAAGATATGTTCAGACACAGCATCCATTAATAGTAACAACATACAGTATAGGGAAACTGTACCTTGAAAAGCTACACAAGTTTACACTAAAGGAAGTAAAACAACACTTATCTTTACTTAAAGGTGGCGCTGATCTGAGGGACTTCTTAAAAGGACCTACTAAACTGCATCATAAACGTTTTATATACGCTGATATCTATGCCATGTATAATGAACCATGGAATATTACACAAGCAGAGACTGCAGAACAAATACAAGAAATTGATCGTATTAATTTAGAGAAATCTCTCTCTGTAGTTGAAAATGGGTTAACGACTCTGTCATCCAGGATATTTTCTTTGGACAGCATAGTATCCTCTGCCATAGACATAATGGAACAGGACTTGGTCATGTTGCAACATGGTCACTCGCAATTACTTTCTATAATGCTATTAGGTTGGACGATACAAAACTTTCTTTCAGGCTAAATGCATTGGCGTTTAATCAATACCACGTCACTGTTTTCAGAATTCAATCTCACTGATAAACAGATCAAATTGACACAGAGGGGAGCAGACTATACGGTGCTGAGCATTGAAAAACTGGAAAGATTGCCATTTACAGTGGCTGAAAAGCCAGCAATTTAATGGATAATACACAGTACAATCACTCTGCCTGTTCCAATTTTCTATTTTCAATATTGCTTTAAACCTGTACCAGCAGGCCTATATGAAAGGTTGGGTAAAGAATACATCAAGACATCCTGGGAATTACCTTACATAAACAGATGTTGGAGTGGGGGAAAGAAGTGTTTCTTAGTGGTAAAAATTGTGAAAACGCACTAAGCAGCTCTCTCCATTGTCAGGGTACGAGCTAACACGAGGCCTGCGATGGTTCCTCTAACAATTTATCCTGCCTCCTGAAAGGCTCACCAGCTGCAGTGATTGATCCAATTTTTAGGCAACCTTCTAATGGAAGTTACATTATATTGAATGATCACAGCTGCTGTGGCATTTTGACAGGTTTATCCTATCTTGTAACTGTGTCAGCCAGGGTCACTTGCTGTATGCAAGTATTGTTTCCAAAAACCAAGGCAGACAGGAGTCACCATTATGGCCTTCACTGAACATCTCTTCTGTACAAATTGATACTTTAAGCAGAATGAAAGACATTCTTTTACAGAAAACTGTGCCATTGATCTCGGCCAAATCGACCTTTGATCAGCAAGTCGCAAGGACTTCTGCAGAGATACACATCCTATTAGCTACAAACTGCCCTTTACATTTCTCAGAAATGTTAGGTTGTATCTTAAACATATCTGATACGAGTGGTATTGTACATGTATTTAAGACAATTTTTTGTGGGACTGTTAGCCCCCTTTGAAGGAGTCCTAGGAATATTTCCAAACTTTGTGCACTCTGTGTTTGGCGGATTGCCTCTCATTTTGGGACTCACGCAGGGATACTATTTTTGCTCCTACTGCTTCGATATGGCAAGCCAATCCACAGCAGACACCCAGATCACTGTGGAAAAACTCTACTGGCGATGAAATATTGTGAGCGCATAGTACAAATTTTGGGATTAACTTGTTTAAGAGAATTGAATACCCCACAGACCAATCTGGCAAGATTACATCTTACCTGTTCCGCGATGCCTGCTATGTGGAGAAGAATGCGTGTTAGACATCTGTCTTACTCTCCCATCAAGATAAGTGGAGGGCGTAAGGAGCACTCCTTGTTCACGGTAGTTCTAATATATCCACTGGTGCTCCGATTTATCAGGGTAGTCAATCCTGTGTGTAAGCTGTAGTTATGATGAGTTTTTGGACCCACCTAATCGGGCACTGTTCACTTAGCGCTCCGCGCCTTAATTATACTTAGCACACTTTTTCAGTTTTAATACTGATTTTTATTCTTGTTTATCTTTTTGATAAGTTTTATTCACTCATGTATTATTCTAATTTTTCATAATACAGACTTGTAAATCATTTTATCTGTGTTGCAAACATTTATGTCAACCTTACATGTTCATTACTTTGGCTTTCCAGTTGTTTAAGTTGTTGAGTTATTGATCCCCCATGGACATCCATGCTTTTAACTTCTTTAATCAGAGAATACATTTTATCCGCTTGTTCTGTTGTATACGCCAATGTGTTGGCTCTATTATCAGTCATTCCTGTGATCATTTCAAACTGCATATTGGATTGATGGGTGCTTCCTTACTAGTTGACTATTGAATGAATCAAGATAAGTGGAGGGCGTAAGGAGCACTCCTTGTTCACGGTAGTTCTAATATATCCACTGGTGCTCCGATTTATCAGGGTAGTCAATCCTGTGTGTAAGCTGTAGTTATGATGAGTTTTTGGACCCACCTAATCGGGCACTGTTCACTTAGCGCTCCGCGCCTTAATTATACTTAGCACACTTTTTCAGTTTTAATACTGATTTTTATTCTTGTTTATCTTTTTGATAAGTTTTATTCACTCATGTATTATTCTAATTTTTCATAATACAGACTTGTAAATCATTTTATCTGTGTTGCAAACATTTATGTCAACCTTACATGTTCATTACTTTGGCTTTCCAGTTGTTTAAGTTGTTGAGTTATTGATCCCCCATGGACATCCATGCTTTTAACTTCTTTAATCAGAGAATACATTTTATCCGCTTGTTCTGTTGTATACGCCAATGTGTTGGCTCTATTATCAGTCATTCCTGTGATCATTTCAAACTGCATATTGGATTGATGGGTGCTTCCTTACTAGTTGACTATTGAATGAATCAAGATAAGTGGAGGGCGTAAGGAGCACTCCTTGTTCACGGTAGTTCTAATATATCCACTGGTGCTCCGATTTATCAGGGTAGTCAATCCTGTGTGTAAGCTGTAGTTATGATGAGTTTTTGGACCCACCTAATCGGGCACTGTTCACTTAGCGCTCCGCGCCTTAATTATACTTAGCACACTTTTTCAGTTTTAATACTGACTTTTATTCTTGTTCATCTTTTTGATAAGTTTTATTCACTCATGTATTATTCTCATTTTGAGAATAATACATGAGTGAATAAAACTTATCAAAAAGATAAACAAGAATAAAAATCAGTATTAAAACTGAAAAAGTGTGCTAAGTATAATTAAGGCGCGGAGCGCTAAGTGAACAGTGCCCGATTGGGTGGGTCCAAAAACTCATCATAACTACAGCTTACTCTCCCATCAGTCATGCCAACGGATGTTGATACTTTGCTTGGACCAGTGATGGGTCATGCACTGTGTTGTCCCCAGCGGCTACCAATTCTGATGACGGCATTCATTGAGATCTCACTGATGCAAAATGCTGACGGTGAGGTACGAGAGGAAAGCGGCACACGGGTACCCAATTCGAACAATTCGAACATTACTTATGCGACCAACGCTGACGGCAATGCTTCTCATCTATGTGCAATTAATCTTCTTAACGAGGTAATCTAACTTTCACCTACAATGGTAGACAAATTATTTTCAGACTTAGAAGATTTGATGTTTTCTCCAAACAATAACACTGACTTTTGATTTGGCACGCGTGTTCTGAGAGACACTGAATTCAACCTTCATTTTTTAAAACAAGGTTTCTAACTTTGGAACTCTATTTTTTCTATGATCAAACTTTTGTTTTTCCACATTTGTATTTTTTCATTTTTTGACACAAAGTAATCTGCATAAAGTAGAACTATTCATAGAGAACTAAAATTATTTGAAAACTTCCAAAGATTCAATATTTGACCTTGTCCACATTCAAACAGTTTATATAATCTGCCATGGAATGGTCTTGACTTTTTCTTCTGTAATTAAGAGCCATTACATAAACGTATTTTCATGATTAATTTGGATAGCATTTTCAAATGTCATCTATATGCTTTGAATGAAACATTGCTTTAAATGCGTACTGCACATATGCTTTTTGTGTACAACCAGTACCAATGCATTATGGGTGGGTTTTTAACACATCATGTTTAGATATGTTTTAATGTGTTTAGAACATAGTAATGTCATACATAAGAAAGTGGAGTGGATGTTGTGTGGCGTTTTAAACTCGAAGTGAATTTTCCTGATTCATGCCCTTATATAGGTACAATTCACATTGCCCTTATATAGGCATAGAAATCAATCCCTTATTTAGGCATAGCCCATGCTACCCAAATACAGTCATGGCTACTTCCACCCGTACCAAATGTCACAACGATTTCTTGGAAAACCAGCTTAAGCAGTTAGGGAACTTCCCCTTGCTTTAATAATAATTTGTCCAAAAACTCAGTTACTTTACAAAGAACAACTATTCCTTAGGAGTTTTTTCCTGATGTTCATATGCCCGACTTTACGTCAAACTATGGCATTCCTAAACACCTTCAATGCATAAATATACCTTCACTTGCTCTAGCAAGATATGGTGGATCAGAGCAGTTCGAAGATCTACTTGCCCAAAACAGCTCGCTACAGCAAGTGCCGAAGGAAGCCGACTCTCCAGCTGACGCACTGATCAAGAAGCTACCCTTCTCCTGCCAAGAATCCAGCTCCAGTGTTTCCGGCTCCCCTTGCAGCGTGTTGGGAAATCAAGTCCTGAGACAGAGATACCAGACCTCCTTCATTCTAAACCAAGGTATGGAGCTGATTAGAACCTCAGAAACATTTAGTAGATTCTTGGCAAAAAACAACTAAACCTATGCAACACAATACTTACTTCTTCTGCGTACTAGACTTAGGTTAGGTACATTGGGGTAGGCGTATTTTAGAAGCACCAGTTGAGTATCTTAGTCAATGTTATTTATGTATGTATTTTTATATGGCTTAGAAACCATACAATGATTTTACAGTATTATTTCATATTCCTGTTTACACTGTACGCATTATACTTTGAAGTCTGCATAACGATTTTAGCAGTTCACTTCTCTTGCATGAGAAAGAAGACTGTTCAATAAACCTTTTTATTGAAAACGCCCATCTCTCTATTTCTCTGCAACTCTGTAGAAACCAAGCATGTACGATTGACTGAGTGAAATACTTATCTATTGTTTCCGCGACTCTGAGAGAGATATTCTTATTCTTGGGAAACAAAGTTGTCATGTTTATGCGGTTGTCAGAAAGTAATTCCTTCTTGTTTATTCGAGAAAGTTTCTAGTGACCTCTCAGTTAGCTGGCACACAGACAATTAAGCTTAGTATATTTGATAGAGACCTAGATAACTTCAGTCCTACGTCTAATCTATAGTATATATTATTCCAATTCGCAGAGCCTATTGGGAATATTGGAACTACACTACAGGTTCACAACTTGAATTCACCTTTGGATCTACACTACGAACAGCATTGAATTTAGCCTTGATTTATTTAATGCAGAGACAATACTCTATGTACTCAGATTTTGTTAAAGAATGTGACAAAAAACATTACTCGATGTCTGTGCTAACTACTGCCTTCGGTCTACACTGCGGACAGCAGGGTTCACAACTTGAATTTAGCTTTCGATCTACACTATGGACAGCATTGAATTTAGCCTTGATTTATGTAATGCAGGGACAATTGAACTCTATGTACTCAGATTTTGTTAAAGAATGTGACAAAAAACATTCCTCGATGTCTGTGCTAACTACTGCCTTTGATCTACACTGCGGACAGCAGGGTTCACAAATTGAATTCAGATTTGGATGTACACTACGGACAACATTGAAATCAGCCTTGATTCATTTAATGCAGAGACAATTGTACTCTATGTCCTGACTTTTTGTTAAAGGATGTGACAAAAAGCATTCCTCGATGTCTGTGCAGTACAGTAGCCAAGACACATTGTACCAGTGCGGCCCGCCCGGACCACGCAGCATCGCAGGGTGCGCACACGCTGATTACCACTAACTCACTGCACCACAAGTCATCGCCACATGGCCTTATTAAGGCACATTTCCTGAAGACAGAAGACATTGCTCACAGTGCAGCCTGCCTGGACCATGCATCATCGCAGGGTGCGCACACGCTGAGCGCCGGAGGTACCACTAACTCAGTGCACCATGAATCATTGCAAATAACAGTGAACAGTTTTATGTCAGCAATGAGGCATACTACCACTTAAAAATTGAATTGATACAGAATTTAATAGACAAAAGACATTTGTCCGAGTACGGCCCAGGACCATGAATCATCGCAGGGTACATACAAGTAAAGTGCCAAAGGTCCTACTAACTCAGTGCACCATAAATCATCACCATGTGGCCTTATTAAGGCAGAATTCAAAAGGCAAAAAACATTGCTACCAGTGTGGCCTGCCTGGACTACGCATCATCGCAGGCTCCACAGAACCTTGCTTCAAATGCCACTAACTCAGAGTTATCATCGCTGGCTGCACACACGCTAAATTACCAATAGTGTGCAGCTCGCCTGCACGCCACGTGGTCGTGGGCCCTTGCTAATCTCTGCCTTCACTGTGGTCACCAGAGCTCACAATTAAATTGACTCTTTATTCATTATTTGCAGGGTGTAGTACCAAACTAAGTTTAACGTCCCGCAAAACCTACACAATATCCCTTTAGTATCCTTCTTTCAAGAACTTCTTTTATATCAGTTATAGGTTTACTACAATAAACAATTTCATCCTGCAAGTTAAAAGGAACACTGAATGGCAGTCTACACTGCGAACAGCACAGCTCACAATTTGAACTATAATGTCCCTGAAACCTACATATTTCGACAATGTATTCCATACATATTTCATGTTTTATTTGAATGGCGATTACAGATGATGCAGTCTAGTAGGCTACAAACAATGCTACCAGTTCAGCCCGCTCGGACCACGCATCGTCACATGTTGCGCGCATGCTGAGCGTCAGACGTACAACTAACTCAGTGCACTATAAATAATTGCCACGTGCCCTTATTTAGGTAAAATTCAGTAGTCATAAGGCATTGCTACCAGTGCAGCCTGCCCGGACCACACATCATTGCAACCTCCACACAAGGAGCCCCTACCTCAGCGCACCACAAGTGATGAACTCTTTACAACAGAAACTGTTGTGTACTATTTCACATGTAGTGCTCCCACCTTTATGCACCACAAGTCATAAACCTATTATGATGGAATATTTGTGTATGAAATGATGATTACTATTGTACTTGTTACCAACAGCAATGATTTTTGGAGGGCTGGCTTACTATCTCCCACCACAAACATCACTGGACATGTGACCCTGGTAATAAAATGGTGTTGAGTGCACGTGCCAGTACCCACTTCAACTATCTATCTGTGTCTGGGTATTCATTATGTCAGTCAAATGCTGCTGCTGGGCCTTACCACATTACATTGTGCTTTAAACAGCGTATGGAACCACCTTACCTCTGGCATTAGGAAAAACTTCAGTTATGTAACTTTCTCTCGCTCATTCTACAAATACGGACTTAGAAACGGGATCATTAGAGTACTGCAAGCAAAGTTTAGAGTATATTTATAGGTGTCTGCAATTGTGTTGAAGATAATATGCCAACAAATTGCTGCAGGTTTTTTTGTAGCATATTTATATAGCGCGAAATCGTCCAAAACTATTTGAGCGGTTTTCATGACCTCCGTGTTTTTAGTACATTTTCTGGCACGTGGAGATTACGTGATTTATCTACAATAAAATGATTGTTAAGATAACAAGTTGGTCTTGCCCCTTTAAGAGCAACTTATTATTCATGATCGCTTACTTGTTTATTATGAGCGCTCTCCTCGGGCTGTGTTATTGTTCAATGTGCCCCTTTCATTCTGCCGTTCACCTTGTGGCTGCCTTCAACTGCTCATTCAGTCAGTTACGATGAGAGCGTTGGTGTAACCGCTTGTGGGTTGTATGTCTCCACGCATGTTCCTGAATAAAACACTTATATCCTAAGTGCAGCGCTTCTGGATTAATATTTCTACTACTACAAGGATGTGGAGGTGACTCCGAGGCTCGAAAACTGATTTCCAGCACCAAGTTTGACAATATACCCGAATACCCACATAAGTATATTTATTGGCTGTCCTTCATGTGTCAAAAACTGCAACCTAAAGCTTTCATAGGCCTGTATTGCTACAGCTACAACACTCCACTGATTGTACAACAAAGCTTAATATTAGCAGAAATGCGTCATGTCCACCATCTGCTATGCATGAAACTATGAATGAATATAGGGTCAGTGATACCCCGTACCTTCCATGTTGTGGGAATTCACAGACATAGTAACACATTTGCATTTAAGAACCGGTTCACAGCATAACTATAACAAGAACACCCGAATCACTTCATTTCTCAAATAGCTCACAGCCGAGCCATGCCCATAGCTCCGGAGTCATTGTTCACAACCTCGCGCAGCCCTGGTATACGTCAGGTCAGCCCACTTCGGTTACGCTTACAGGAAATCACAACAACGCTACATGGCCCAGATTTTCATTCAAGTGATCTGCTAGTTACAGGTTTATTTCTGAGAACGGCACACACACTTTCTAATGACTTGTATACATCCACACCACACCCATCAAGCACAGGCGTCACAAAACACATGGTCCTACCAATAAAAACCACTGGGCGCACATGCTCTACACCATTTTAGAGTAGCTACTATCGCTAGCGCTGTGCTGGGCTGTCCTGGTGGTTCGTATGGCTCATGTAGGCCCGAACCACCAAACACAGGGGCCCACTACTACATGCGTGGCCTCTTTGGTCACTGAGTTAGTGGTACCAGAAGGACTGAGTGGGTGAGCAAACTGCGATGATGATGGGTGCATGAGTATGTCCTTAGCCATAGTGATATCAAGACACAGCACCAAATGTGAGACTTCTTTGTGGCAGAGCAGGACTGCATGATGTAGAAGGTCATAACAGAGCAGACCAGGTCAGGGAATGGTGTATGACTATGCTGAAGACTGTGAAACAGTTGAATGCATGTGTAAGCGAATGTCATTGAGGAACATAGGCTAAGAACAAAACCCATCAGACCAGCCATTTGCTGGAGTTAACGTCATGTGGGGGTTTAGTAAAGCATTCAACACCACATCCGACTATGACATGACGGTGTAGGAATGAATGTCAGTACTGTAGCCATGTAACTCAATGCAGTGATACCGTGCAGTGCTCGAGTGATTGTGATTTTTAAAATTGACTACTCAGACTCAGACATAGGTTCAAATAGAAGTCTGTGTGTCAAAACATTAAAAGTTGGCAAAGGGCAATATAATTTTCACCGCATTTTTGCCTTTTTAAAAAAATGCGGCGAAATGGCCCTTGTTAATATACCCTCACATTAATATGACAGAGCAGGAACCTCGACTCCCACCCTGCCATAGCAAACAGCAGTGTCCCTGGGGTAGCCATCCCGAGACACAGCAGGAGCCGGCCCCGGGGAACTACTCCAGAATAGGGGCCAAGCAACCCCCCCTTCCACAATTTAAGAAGCCCCGGAGGGTAGTGATCCCCGGGGCTTAGAGGGACCTTTGAGTCTCCCCACCCATTTTTTTGAAAGCCCCAAAAAGTAGTTGTCCCTAGGGCTGCAGAGGGCCTTTAAGCACCCCTATACAAGTATTTTACTGGGAGAGTACCTTTGAGCCCCCCACCCATTTATTTTCTAGCACTGAGGGATGGCAGTCCCCGGGCTACAGGGCTCCTCTGGACCACTATCAAATGTAATAATTTAGATGCCCGGATTAGGCCCTCATGGTAGCTGAAACAAACACAGGAGCCCACGCTTCATTTTTTTTTTTAACGGCGGGTACATGCACCCTGCGCACATTTTTCAGTTTAAAAAAAAAATACTTTTTGAAGTGCTGGGCGTCCTTGTGACACACCCTAAGCAGGTATAGAGGGTCAAGATATTTCTAACCTGGCCCCTTTATACGTTTTGAACACTTGTTCCACTGATTTCTTGCCCCTCGCTTCTACCGAGGCACACAATGGCTGCCAACACTTCCTGGTTTGGAGTGTTGTTGACAACCTATAAGAATGCAGCTCGTGATCGTAAGGGTGCACTCAGGGTGCGCTCAGGATGCGCGGATCCACAGCGGCCATAGATATATCTATGATTTTTCTTTTGATTTTCTCCAGAACTACTGAACAGATTTATACCATTTAACCAAAAGGCACGAGTCTGAACCAAGGACTACCTATTTACCAAATTTGGTGTAATTCCGTTCAGCAGTTTGGGCTGTAGCCACGATTAACGGTTCCTATGGGAAATTGCATGGGGAAAACACGTTTTGCGATCCCCTTTTTTCTCAGCCCCCGCTTGACAAATCACCCCAAGACTTTCATGATAGAAACGGACCGAAGCTGGCCACCAGTTTTAAAAATTTCACGAAGATTCGTCAACTGGCGCCAAAGTTATTCCAAATAGAATGTTGCAGATTTCCTATGGATAATAGGACCTAACTATAACTACCTACTGGCGACCGCCAGTAGATAATATTTATATTTTTATATTAATAGACTTGTATATTACCCAATGGCGGTTACCAGTAGAAAGTTATGGTTAGGATGGAGTTTCTATCAAAAAGGTGAATTTCAGTTTCCTATATCTTTTGTGCCAGTTGATGAATCTTCTTTGAACTTTCCAAAATAATTTTCCCGGTACTTCAATTGGTGTCTGGAACGTTTTGAGGTGTTTTGTGTAGAAGAGGCTGAAAAAAAACGCAGGGCCCAAAATGTGTTTTCTCTATGTTAATTCCTGTATGGTCTTCAAACATGAGAACAGCTAGAACCTCTGTATGGAATTTCATCAAATTTGGCAGGAAGCTAGTTCTTAGGATCCAGCTGGGGGTTAAAAACATTTTTGGGGGTCAATTTTGCCACAAATTCACGAGTGGTTCCGCAGATTCATTACAAAATGGAAAAAAAGGACACTACTTTTTCTTTTGAGTGAGACTTCTCCAGAAGATGGCAGACTAAAAAGGGGAAAGGAAGAGGGCAGATTGAAGCTGCCACTTAGAAGCTCGTACGCGGAGTTGCTCCCATGCCATAGACGGCACATATTGACAATGGCATTTTTCTAAAAACAGAAGGCACAGGAAAAAAAAGGAGAAGAGAGAGGAGAAAAAAGGGCATCAGGAAAAAAGGGAAAAGGAAAAGGCCCCCAGCAGTAAAAAAGATTACATTGGAATCCTGGTAATCTCTAAACTGGTAAAGCTGACAACTTCCTCTCACACATGGCTGCAACCAATTCTTGTTTACTCACCTGCATGATCTTGATGATCATCCAGACGCCGCAGCGGGTTTGGATCTCTGCTTTTCAAGGTTTGGTGGACTCTCGACGTTCTTCGCTCCAGTGGTTCTCCAAGGGCTGCTCGCCTGTTAACACGGCCATTGAAACACAGCTGTGTGAGATGGGCTCACTGAAGGCGATCGCTCTCAAGGGGGGGCGTGCTGGATCACACTCCGCGGTACCGACTGCAGAGATTGCTGGCTCATTGAGTGCGGAGGAAGAAGTACACCTCTCTATGGCAAAAGGTAATATGACACAGACTGCTAACAACTGATTATGAAGGTTTTGCCATCTGGTAAAACTGCTGAGGTCATTCACCGGGGGTGTGCGGGCTGCCACTCTTCTTCCAGAGACTGAAATGGTGGATGCATTATTAGGGGCTGTATTTTTAGGTGCCAGGGGTAATGAACCTGCAAATGTTGAAATTGGAGTTACCTTGGGAGTACTACAACCACTTTCCCAGCGCGAGGACGATAATGCTGAAGATATGGATAGGTTGCCATCAAACCTAGTAAATCTACCTGCAGATATGGCTGCTGGGGGCAATGAGCTAAGTGGGAGCGCAAAAGCACATCTAATCAGCCCAGTAATAGAGCAGCCAACTATTAACCAAAATTCTCAAAATCAACAGAAAGAGACACTGCTTCAGCATGGTACTATTTAGAGAGCTCGGTAGGCTTGTATACATGTACAGATATCGAGACTGGACAAGCTGGCAAAGCTGGGGAAGGAACCTCTATGCTTCAGTTGGACCATCCAGCTAGCACATCTGTGCATGTACACCTGTGTCATGTGGCACACAAGCCAGAATCACGGGTGCAACAGGGTGTCAAAGTGACTGGGATTACCTACATCTGGCCAATAGTATCTATCCTACCAAAGGGAAAACCACCACCAAAAGATCATGAATTCTATTATCCGATGTCGCAAATTAATACTGACGCCAACATTTTGGCTAACCGTCTCGCTCCCCAGATGTCAAAACTGGTCTCCAGCCAACAGCATGACTTCATAGAAGGCTGTGATACTTCAACACACATTAATACTGATATAATGGTATTTGATCTTGCTAAACAATCTGGTAGATATCTGGGAATTATATTATTAGATGCAGAAAAAGCCTTCTACGGTGTCGCATGTGGTTGCCTATCGCCCGCTCTGGCTTCATTTGGAATGACAGGCTGATTTCTTATGTGGGTAATGCCGCTTTACTGTGCACCACAGGCCAAAAATAACACTGGCTCTCAATGTGGGCTTTTCCATATAAATAGGGGTACACACGAGGGACACCCTCTCTCTCTCTCCCCATTATTGTTTGCCCTATATCTTGAACCCTTTATTCGGGTTCTACTTGCCAATAAAAATATTCTGCCATTATGTCAAGGACCTAATGAATCAAATGTCCATGCTTGTGCAGACAACATTGCTATTTTTATGACGCTACCCGACCAAATCCTTGGAATTAATCATGTATGAGGCAAAAATATTTGGATATTTTTCTGGATATAAATTGAATTCTAACAAAACTCAGGTGCTATTGAAGTTTGCACCTGGTAATCATGTAATGGGAACATGCCCTGAAGTTACTTATTTAGGTATCTGTATTTCACCTCAGATTGAGAGTATAATTGAAATAAATTATGATGCTTTACTTCATAATATTATTTAAAAGCTAAAGAACTGGCATAAACTACCCGTAACAGTATTAAGATGACGATTCTAGCAAAATTCTCATACTTATTTTGCTCAATCCCCTGAGAGTCACCTACTCATTCTTTAAGACACTAGATGGGGTATAAGCAGTTTTATATGGGGGTATAAACATGCACGCGGAGCAACTGAACTGCTAAAGTTTCCATTTAGCCAGGTGGCTTTCAGCTTCCCGATTTTAAATTATACTACTGGGCTTCTTTCATAAATAGGTTAGGCAGTCTTCTTTCTAATGATGTCCGGTATTTCAATCATAAACTTCTGCTAGGCCAAGATTGTTGTAGATTTCTCTATCAGATTCACGACACCAACTTCTTCAAGAGAGTAAGCTTTAAGACTCTCAGGGGATTAGTCTTTATTTGGCGGGAAATTGTTGCTAGGTATTCTTTACCGGTATATTTTAATATATTTCCTCTCTATGATAATCCACTCCTCCATCACATCTTCCATGACGGTGTGGATAAACAGAGAGCTGAACTTGGCATTGGCAACTTTGGAGACTTGTATGATTGTAATGGCTTTCAAACTTTTCAAAATCTGCACAATACTTTTTTAATGCCGCACCAACACTATTAAAAATACATACCTCTTAGAGATTTTTTTCTGAGAGCCCAGGGTCTTAAATTGGTAGAGATACAGGACTTATTGACACTTTTACATGAACCTCCTCAGGAACAGGCAAGACATGTGGCATACAAGCATTTCTGCCAGGACAGACCTGACCCTTGCCTACAATTAGCTTTAAAATGGAGGGCTATCCTGGCGACCAAAATTACTCCTAAAATGATAGATGAAGCACTCACAATATTAAAAGGTGATGTGTGGTCTACTAATCTGAGATTACAACAATTCAAGACAGTATGTATGCTGTATTACATTCCAGAGAAGATTGTTAGGTGGGGACGACGAGAACTCAATACTCAAACAATAAGCTGTGTTGCCCTAAGTGTGGAGTATATGGCACAAATATTGTATGCGTGTTTGCCACATGTTCACAGTAAAACGCATTTTGGCAGGGAGTTAAACAGGTCTCTAAAAACTGCCTCAGATTAGATCTGGCTTTTACTACACAGGAGATCATGTTGGGCTCTAAGGGAGATGCTAGATATGCATGCAGTCCATTACTCTCTATAAGCTTGGTCGCTGCTAGATTAGCTATTTCTATGGCCTGGATTTCTCCTAGGCCCTGTAACGCTGCGGAGTGGTAGGCTACTGTTGTGGAAGTTTTTGGGAGGGAAAATGTCTTGGCTAAAGTTAGAGGTGTCAGCTCAATACGGAGAATTAATGCAGTCTGGCATAGAATGAGGCAGGATTGATCATTTACTCATTGATACCCCATCTAAAATGTTATGCCTGCATGAACTACATGTACTTTTGTTTACCTCTTCTAAGATATGATTAGTATAAGCTGATGTATATGTGTCGCTTTTGTCTCCTAAGCACAAATTTCAAATAAAAAAATGTTAAAAAGAAAAATGGAATACAAATTGCATGTGTTCTTTTTTTTAAGGAAGCCCACACGTAGGCCATATCAGTGGGGGACTGGATTTTAATTATGCGGGGGTGCCTATGCCATGAACCACCACCTCCCTGAGACAACTGTTTAATAAACAATGCTATGGGGCCCTGTGGCCTCCCACAGCCCCGGGGACCATTACCTCCCTTGGGCAAAGAATGCCAAATGAATGCAGAGTGAGCCTGTATGGCCCGTGCAACCCCGGGGACCGCTACCTCCCCAGGGCAAACAATGGTAACAATGTGGGGGGGTGATGTGGATGATCCCAAGGGCCCTCAATAGGCAAAGGGATTTCCTCCCCCACTAGTAGTGAACCAGGAAGCGTATTTGCAGGGTGGTGGAGAAAGGGGATATTGATTCCTACCAGGTCTGAGCAATCCTGCTTTGTGGGACTTACTGGAGGTACCGGGAGGGGTAGTTGGCCCCCTAGGACATCCTTGTGGGCCAACTACCCCTCCTGTTTTCTCCAGTAAGTTCCACACAGCAGGATTTCTAAGTGGTCTTTGGAGGCCATGCCCCCTTCCTCCATCAGCCACAAATGTGACTCCTGGCACAATACTGGTTGGGGTATGAAGTCCACTTTACTCCTGAGTGACTGTGGAGGCTAAGAAGCCCTATTGCTACCTCCTGTAAGTCCTACACAGTGGGATTTATAAGAACTAGTCAGAGGCCCCGTCTCCTTTCTCCACCACTCTATAAACACAAGTACTACTTAAAAAAGCACTGGTAATGCATCGGTTACGCCTTTATAATGAATAATAAGCTGTTTCTATCAATCACCATCTGGTAGTAAGGAAAGAGCTCCCTTACAAGTATCAAGAGAGTGGAGAGGATGTGGCAGAGCGGCCCGTGATGCTCACTCATGAGAGGGGGATCCCAGTTCCTACAGACCGATTTTTCTAAGATATACAGATTGGTCATTTTAGAGTGTGTGCCTCTACAATTGTTTACCATACACCAGGGGTTCAGAGCCAGTTTCACAGAAACATGAGCAAAATGGTAGATATTTTCCTTAATTATTATTAAATAATATTATTATTAGCAGTATTTATTGATATTAATAAATACATACACAAACGTTTCATCGCTTAACCTCTTTTAAAACCTAGAAATTAGAATCAGACAAAGATTAAAATCACAAAGCCAAATTAGGTAATATGTCTCAATGGAAAAAAGGAATGTGTGATGTAAAAAATTAATTTCTAATATTTCCCAAGTCTTGAGCACGAAAACCCGTACCTGTTGGCTTCATAGTATTCCCCAAAAATAAATAAGTAAAACAGCCACAAAATCATAATGAAAATGCTCTCAGGCCCAGGAGTGTGTAAAACTCAAAACCCTGAACCAAGCAACTCACCTTAAAGACTTTACTGTGTAATTTTATCATGAACTAGAAACAATTGAAATCTGACAATTTTGCTACTCACATTCAGCTGACCATACAATTAATCCCTGGAAAGTGCTAGTTTGTTTATGTTGTTATGTCACACTGAACTTGTTCTCCGCACTTTGAGCCCAATACATAGCACACTGTGTGAAACTAAACACTTTTCACAGATGCCTAACATGAATGCATGCATGTTGCATTCTAATCCTAAGGGTTTCCCATTACTGCAGACATTCTAGAAATAGATAACCATATGTGGTGGCTTACAAGATCTTCAATGGCTTATATATATGTGTTACCTCTCCTTCCTCAAACTCTCTGGGGTGACAACTAATTGTTCATGGTAGCCAAAAGAAAATCAAAATATACAAAAATGTCTCTATTTAACCACCGAACAGCTTTAGAGCAAGGGGGTAATGTGGGGTCAATAATATTGTTTGCCCTGAATTGTATGGGTACTCAGTGGCTCACACTTTTGTATCCCAGATCAACAGTTTAAAAAATACAATCATATCATAGACGACTCCAGCGTATGTATACAACATCTAAAAAAACATCTAGGTAACATTTCATAATATAGATTATACTAAGAGATTTGCTTTCATGTTTTTAAACGAGTATATTTGTAATTGGAATGAATATATAATATTGTTTATATATATGTTATGGAGTTGCAGCCAGTGTGTGCTGAGTATGTGCCCTGTAGGCGAACCCCATGTAACTTCAAAAGAAACAATTCTTTTGGTTAAAGAGCTTTTTATTTTACTACTTGGAAGGCCCCACCCAATTTCTTCCTTCTTTCTCTAGCCTCTGTAGGATGAAGGCCTTTTGTGTTTTCTCTGGCTGTAATATTATTTTTTTGGATTTTTTCTTTACAAAAAATGGCATCTACAATACCACCTGCAGAAGAGATTCAAGATGGGAAGGAATAAAAACAACCTGCAAAAGAAAAAGGAAAGCCTGGTGTTTAAATTTTTTTCAATTTCAGAGGGAGAAAAAAAAGTAACTCCACAGAAGGCTATCTGTACCTTATGCAAGAAGGTGCTCCCTCACGATTCAGGAAAGAAGTACTCTTGTGGGACTTCATTAATGCTAAAGCATTTACAAATCATGCATCCAAGTCAACTGGTAAGAAAACAGCCAGAATGGGAACGAAGAGACCAAGATGACGGGGGAGAAAATGCTGCACCCAGCACATCTTTGGGTTCTGTTCTTGCATCACAAACTCCTAAACAGTCCCTGAGTTTGCTGGATTACATCAACACTGTCTGAAATGCAAGACAGTTATATGTGTTGGAGAACACTCGATTACAGCAATTATTCAAAGTGAAAAACCCCACAAATGTTAGCGTTTTGTTTACGCCAAAATTAGTAATGCAAAATGTTTTTGCTGTATGAATGCAGCATGTTGAACTGTTCTTCATAATAATATTTAAAGAATATACCCCCAAAAACATTTCAAAAACACAAAAAATCTTCAAAACATTAAGAGAAAAAAAATGCTTCTTTTTACAACCGCCTATATTGGTTACAGATAGAGGAAGTTTTGAATGTGTGTATGGTTAAGTTAGTAATTAATGTATTAGTAGGATCTGAGTAATTGTAAGAGTGCATAAGCATTGTCTGGGTGATTGCATAAGTATATGAGATGGATATGGGTGGGTTGATGAGGGTATGAGTATTGCCTGGGTTACAGCATAAATACATGGGTATTGCCTAAGTAATTGGATGAGTGCATGGGTACTGTCTGGGTGATTATAACAATGCATGGGTAGTGCTTGGGAGATTGCATGGCTGCATGAGTACTGCCTGGGCGACTGATTGCATGAGTGCTGAGTAGTGTCTGGGTAATTGAATGAGTGTATGGATAGTGCCTGTGTGATTGAATGAACGCAAGAGTAGTGTATGAGTGATTCCATGAGTGCACAAGTAGTACCGGGATGACTGCATGAGTACATGGTTAGTCCATTGGTGATTGTATGAGTGCATGAACAGTACTTGGGAAATTGCATGAGTGCATGGATAGTGCTTGGGTGTTTTTTTTTGTCCTCATCACGCAAATGTTTTGAGTATTCGAGTGCATTTTTGCAATTTGGCCACTTGGTGAGAGCCTTTTTAACTAACTGTACCTTCCGTAGCCCTTCCTCGGCACTAAGATCACTTCCTGATCTTTCGTGGGGGTATCCGAATGGCTTACGAGGCATCTTTTGAGCAGCTTGCCCACTCCTCAGAGGCTGTATTCTGAAACCACTGTTTTAAAACTGTTGATGCGCTTAATCATTGGACCTCAGGGGTTGCCAACTCAGACTTACTTATTCCCTATCGGCCCAGTACTGTTACCAGTTATTCCAAAACTCCAACCTTTTGCTATAAGACCCTGCCTTCAACTATTCTTCTACTGTGGGGGGTTGGGGGTAACCCATTTTTATGCAAATCTCACGTCTGGCCACTAGCACCAACATAAATAACAGATTTCTAAGGCTTTTATTAAGACTAGAGCCCCTTGTAACATCTATTTTCACCCCAAATATTATCAAATGGGCACTTACCTGTATTCACTGTTTGAGGACCTCCGAGAGGATCTTACCTACATTATCCCAATAAGACCGAAGGTGGGGGCACTGCCAAAACATATGGATGTCGTCCGCTCTTTCTTCGTTGCATTTTGGACAGCTCCTGATTTTCTCCTTGTTCATCTTCGATAACCTCTTAGGAGTCAAATATGCTCTATGTAAGGTGAACAAGAAGTTTCTTTTCAAGGGTGCAGATTTAATCACATCCCCACATGCAGCCACCGATACTTGCCATAGAGCCGATACTTGCGTGGGTGATTGAATGAGTGTATGGCTAGTGCCTGGGTGAATGAATCAGTGCATGAGTAGTACATGAGGGATTGTATGCGTGCATTAGTAATGCCTGGGTGATTGCATGATGCAACAGGTAGTGCCTGACTGTTTGGATGAGTGTCTGCCTGGATTAGTAGTAAACAACATGTTGTAGCGTGAATACACATGAGAGTGGTACTTAGTGCCCACGTGTGTGCGTTGACTTGTAGTTTTTTGGTATTCGTTTCGGGGTGAAAAGGGGTAGAACCTTAGATTGCCTGCCTGGATCGCTGGCTTTTGTGTTTTGGTGTGGATAGAGCTTGTGACTTACTTCCTCCTTCCCTTTTTCTGCTACAGGATATGAAACCTTTTGAACCATGGCTGCCCCGTCTCTACCAAACACTTAATAGAATTGTACGTAATCATAACTTTACTGCTGCACCACATTTTTTACACATACTTCTTGATTAGTTGTAACTTTGGGTGTCTCTTTGGAATGTGGATCTTTAGTACTTCATGTACATATTCTCTTTAGATACCTTTTAATAGAAACATCCGGGCCACAATGTAAAATAATCATGTAGTTACAGTGTTACTATATCGCATGCCTAATATTTGTAGTTATAACCGTGATTCGCGGTGACCGGGGTTCCAGGAACTTTCCTATATACACGAGCACTTGGTGAAATCCGACCTGACTTTGTGCTTTAACTTTGAATGACGGAACAGGGGTTCCAGGATCATTTTAACTAATCCTGCTGAATTTCTTAGTTTCAACAACACTCGTTATGACGATCTGACTTCACTGCCATTTCACATGGAGCTGGGCTGGCTTCTAATACTCAATATTTCTGAGGGCCTGAATGACCTTTCAACACTATAAGAAGAACTGAAGAATTGTAACAGATATTTCTTGTGATTAGCTCTCTGATACTTCCAGCTAGTAGCAAGCTTACTGGCATACAGCTGTATACCATTATGTAGGCATTCAATTGGATGTATGCCCTTGATGGTGCCTACTCGTTTGATCCCAAACTTTTCTTTGGTTGCTTGCTAGCTTACTTGTTTTTGATCTGGTTGTAGTCTGTGCGAAACTGGTCGTGATACTTCATGTTCAGCGTATGATCAAACTCACGTACGTCCTCCTTTTCATCTTTGATATCTTTCTAACCTTGCCCTGTGTTGTTAAAACTAATATTTGAAAACTTTGACACAGGACGTTATTGTACCTATCTTGGAACACAGTTGGTGTCTCTCTATATGAAAAGTGAAAACATGTAAGATTTTTTAAATATATGACAGTACAAAGTTGTCATCTTTGCTGTCTGTCGATGGGTATGTCACATATTCTTCAGTTGATTTTGTCAAGTATTTTGTTCTTTTGCTTTTTGCAAACTGTTTTCTTTTCATGTGTTTATATATTGAATTTGTTCAAAATGAGTACAAATATGTGTTTACATATGATTGCAGCCCTAGGGAAGTCCAGCTTGTAGTGCAAAACGTGTTGGCTGTGGAAGAACTTGGAATAAAATAAATTTTGGTTCAGACTTGGAACTATGGATTGATACCTTTTTTGACTCGTTTTTGGAAAAAAGGACTGTCATTGAGAAATATCTTACTCTTTCAAGCCCAGGGTTGCAGTTGTATCTATCTTGTCTGCAGGGTAGCTATGAGAGGATGTTGCTAACACGATTTCATATAGGGATACTACATAGGATGCTTACCTTTCCAGAGGTAAATGACTGGTCTCACAATCTAACATTTTGCCCATGCGATGATCAATCTATACAAACAACTATTCATATTACTCTTTTCTGCAAATACTATTTGACGCCTCGGAAAAGATTACATTTTTTTTTTTAAGAGACCAAGGTATGAGACAGAGTAAAGTGGCTTTTTTGAAGCTGCAATGCCTAGACCATGAATTAACAATTTGCGTGATGCTGTCTTATTTAAAAAGTGTAATCAAGCATAGGAAATAAGAGCAGTAAACTCTAATGATGCTTATTTAAAGTAGCTATAATCTATTGGTGCCCAGGAAGAAAAAAAAATGTTTCTATGTATAATCTGCTGCTGTGTATAATGTTTACATGTGTACATTTTCTAATAACCATGCTTTTATGGGTTTTAAAAAAAAAAAAATCATATAAAGCTATACTCGACTTGACTTGACTAATTTATTTGTGATCATATTGCCTCTCGTTTTCTTGTTATATTTATGTTATATGACCATGTGACAGCTGTTCATTTGAGGCGGCCAATATTGAAGCTTGTGGCCTTATTGTGACTTTACTTTGTGCTGCAGTAAGTTGTGCCTTGCTGCCATTCTTTGCTCTTTGCAAGTAGTAGGCTTCCTCCGTTTGAGACAGTATGCTCTGTAAATGTATGTATCAGAAACTGCAGGGATCACTTTCTGGCTGTCATACAGTGTAGGGGGTATGAAGCTGTGTGTTCAAGTGCTTCCATGTTGGCTCCTTAGTAAAGAGATGTGTGGATCTGGGACTGAAAGGTGAAGTAGCTCTGACAATATTTTCCAAGGGTTAGCTAAATTGTATAGTTCTCAAATTAGGATAATCAGCTGCAGCACATGTATAAGCTACATTTACAAAACCGCACATGGCTAAACATGGAATAGGTCAGAAACTGAAATTTGCCAGAATACATTTTCAATTTGTACCACAGACATCAGTATATACGGCCCACTTGCAGTGTACCTTTGCAAAGACTTGAATGTACTATGACAGTGGTTAATACACTAGAGAACATGCTTTCAACCTCACATTTCTCTATCCGTTTAAGTAGTTACACAGAGCTCACAGTGCCAGGCCTAACCTAACCATGCCACTCCTATTATTGTCAGCATCTCTCCAGAGACCTCAATGAGTGTGTCAGTGCCTTTCACAGATGACACAGCACATCTAAAGTAGTATATAGGCAGTAGACTACCTCTGTTTCAGACCGTATGCTCTGTAAATATGTGTACAAGAAGCTGCATGGATCACTTTTTACTTATTGTACAAGGCAGCGGGGAAGGAAGCTGTGTGTTCATGTGCTTTCATGAGGCCTACCTACCAAAGATATGTGTGCTTTTGGGAATGAAAGGTGAAGTAGCTCCAACAATATTAGTATAGTGGTATACTAGAATAGTTTTTAAGTTAGGGCCATCAGCTGCACCACATATGTCAGACTACATGTAGAAGTACAGACATACCTGAGACATGGTAATAGTCAGACATTCAAACTTGACAGATTACGCTTTCAGTTGCAAGCAGAGACATCGCTATCTACTACCTACTTGCAGTATACATTTGCAGAGAGTTACATGGACTAATATACAGTTTAAGACACTTAACAACATGTTTCAACCTCAGATTTCTCTACCAGTTTCATTAGAGAGACAGAGCACACAGACCTATCCCAAAATGAAAGGCTGCCTACTCAAATGCCACTCTTAGTGTCAGCATCTTTCTAGAAACCCCAGTGAGGGTGTCAGTGCCTCTTAGGGGTGAGAAGACACAAGTAAAATAGTCTATAGGTACTAGACTACCTCTGTTTCACACTGTATGCTCTGTAAATGTGTGTAAAGGGGCTGCATAGATCATTTTTTCTTTATTATACAGGGCAGTTGGGTATGAGCTTATGAAGCTGTATGTTAAAGTCCTTCCATGATGACTGCCTAACTAAGAGATTATGCTTCTGGGACTGAACGGTGAAGTAACTCTGACAATATTCATCCAGGGGTATGATTGACCGTATAGTTTGTAAGTTAGGGTTAACTGCTCCACCGCACGTGTCAGATTTCAGGTAGAAATACAGGCATACTTGAGACATGGCACTAGCCAGTCATTCAAACTTGACCGAATACGCTTTCAGTTTCAAGCACCTCATATCACTATCTGCAGCCTACTTGCAGTGTACCTTTGTGGAGTGTTACATGGACTAGAATAGAGGTTAGTACACTTGCCAACATATTGTAAGCCTCAGATTTCTTTACCAGTTTCATTAGAGAGGCAGAGGTCACAGTGCCAGGCCTGACACAAATTAAAAGGCTGCTTCCCCTCATTCCACTCTTATTACTGTCAGCATCTTTCTAAAAACCTCAATGAGTGTGTCAGTGCCTTCTAGACTTTAGATGACACAAGTGCACTCGCCCATAGGTACTGGAACACCTTTGTTTCAGACTGAATAGTTTGTATATGTGTGTAGAAGAAGCAACTTGGAATACTTTCTGGTTAACATAGAAGACAGTGGAGTATGTTTAAGTGCTTCAACAAGGCCTACTTAGAAAAGAGATGTGTGGTACTGAGGCTGAAAAGGGTTATGATAGACTGTATAATCAATTAACTTTATTTCAGTAGTCTGACCATAAAGGTGTGATATGCTATAAATACATTCTATACAGTTGCATAACAATATAAAAAAGAGCTGATTGATTCACATAGTCCATATAGAGAGTTTACTTTTATTAATATCCAGGTAAAATCCATATGTATAAAACCCTACCAACTATATGCTTTGGACGGTAGTAGCAAAAATCTCAAATAGCCAACAACTAGGCAATAGGGTTCGCTATGCTAGCTAGATAATACCAGCATTTGTAAAGCTCGCAGCTACCGCAGGCGAGGTACTCAGGCCATCGGGAAGATTAAGCAAGCTATTGTCCAGAGTCACAAGGTGCTGGGCTAACCTGCCGTCGGTGATCGAAGCTGTGAGCCCCCGTGTTCCGGAGTCAGCGACCCAGGCCACTGCACCACACCTCTTCTCAACTATCCTAGTTTCAGTGAGTACTACATTAGGATCCCACTAGTTTAAAAGATAGGTAGAGTGAGATAAAATGATACATGTTATGACCAATTATAAGTACCAAATCTGAGATTTTTGGGCTTTCCTCCTAATTCCCTACATATGGGCCAAAAGGTTTGCATGTGAGCAGGCAAACAATGGTCTTGTGTCAGATTTAAGAATCCACAGGGCCAAGCCATGTTCTCTAGTTCTTAAGTGTTTGCATACGAGCATAAGCAATCAGCCTCTTGGGAAGGAGTGTGCCTGGCAGACGAAAAGGATATGTGCAAGAGATTCAATAGGGCAGAGCAGCTGGGGAAGGACTTAGGGGTTGTTTGGTTGCCAGTCCAGGTGCTCGTGAAGGAATTCAGGGGAGTATGCCAAATCTAAATTGAATGTATAGTTTCCTGTCAGTATTTCCAAGCAGGAGTTTAATGATCAAGAAAACTAACTTCCTTGAGGGCAGTGGCATAGGAGCACAATTCAGGGGTCACACTTGATCTCTGGCAAAATAACAATGGACATAGTTTGGCTAAGTCAGCAATGCATTTTCAACCCATATCCAACTGTGTAGTCTTCAAGTTAGGTTCATCAGCTGCACCTTATGTCTTACACTACATGTACAAGTGCAGACATGAGTGAAACTGTCAGAGCCTCGTTTCAGAAACTTGCTTCCACAGGAACAGAAGAGCTTTTCCCAACTCCCCAACTCCACTGCGAACTAGAATTGAATCTCCTCCCATTAAAGAGGGGGAAAGGGAAATGGGAGTAAAGAGAGAATGCCACTGCGGTGGCACTTCCGGCGGAAAGTCTCAGCTTGGGACCTCCGGAACCTGTGACCATTAGCAGAATATTGCTATTTTACACAAACCCCTCCCACTCTCCTTACTTTCTTCTAAGTATTCTATCATATAAATTATCAAACTGTTCTATTATCTGAAATTCACAGTGGAATAGCTTCTCTCTATATAGATTAAAAAATACATCTTCCTAACTATTGTTGTCTATGTTTATTAATGCAGATACTCATAGTATTTTCTTGTATCTTTTCTTATAGATGGTGCTGTCTGATTTCGCGGAGGAGATGAGAGTCAAATGTTGGTAAGTACAAATATATATATTTACTAGAACATTCCTGTGATAACTTGCTCAATTAGTAGATGACTGATTAGATGTGCTGCTCTAAGTATTGTCCAAACTAGGCGAAAGCAAACTCTAGTAGATTGTCTCTCCAATTTGAAATTAATGCTGTCTGAAGTGTAGATGAAAAGGTAAATTCAAGTTGTGAACCCTACTGTGCACAGTGTACATGGGAGCTAGTAGTCAATACAGTTATATAACAATGCTTTTTTTCACTTTTTTAACAAAATCTGAATACATACAGTCCTTACAAGCACAAGCTAGCTCTTGTAGAATGTCTAGAATTATATATTAACCTCCTGAATACATTTGAAATGTCTTATCACCCAAGACTCATGTAGGAGGTGTAAGATAGCATTGAATACTTTCTTATGCCAAGTTTCAATCTGAATGAACTCAAAATTCGATATGCCAAAACATGTCCAGTAAAATGTATGAGCACCAAGAATTCCTCCTACTGAGGAGAATCCAAATGCTCCGAAATATACCTGTATTTTCTGTGGCTTCATGATTCAAAATGCCTGAAAACTGACCTCTAGAAAGCGTACAGGCTGGGAGTGCAGGAGTGAACACTTCTCCTTGCAAGAGTTCCTGTCAAAAGTATTTTCCCGAGCAGCAGACACTGCTTATTCTTTGAAGTAGACGGATGAAGTGTGCAGCGCACCAGGAGAGCAAGCACGATGACCGTACACTTCTTCTTTTCCACAAAACAACTAGATTTCTAAATAAAAAAAGGTGGCCTCCATAATAGAATTCCGCTGAGCGCGATAGGAAGTGTTTCACCCATATTTCTGCTAAAACATCTGTGCCACCAGTTGTTTCTACGTGGGCAGTAATTTCTTCCTCAAAATCCCATGTCCAAATCTAGAACAGACATATATACGGCCAAACTTTGAACAGTGTAGCCCAGTTCTGACAGAAGCATGGAAGAGGTCAGACATTGAAAGCTGCCAGAATAAGTTTCAGTTTCAAGTAGACACATCGCTATCTATTACCTACCTGTAGTGCACCTTTGCAGAGAGTTATATAAACTAGGATAGTGGTTAATACACTTGGGAACAAGTTTACAACCTCACATTTCTCTACCAGTTTGATAAGAGTAACAGAGCTCAGAGTGACAGGCCTAACCCAAAATAAAAGGCTGACTCCTTTCAAGTCACTCTTATTGCACATAACACATGTAAAGAATCCTAAAGGTACTAAACTACCAAAGTTTCACACCACATGCTCTCTAAATGTGTGTAGTAAGCATGGGCGGAAAATCCGTTCCGCTTGCGGATTTCGCGGATTTTCGGTAAATTTGCAATCCGCGGGATTCGCGAATTTCCTGCAAAATCGCAAACGGAAATCCGCGAACGGGGATTGGGTCAAAAGTTGAAGCTGACTTTTGTAACTCTTTTAGAATGGCGCCAACAAGCTGCCAGAGCCGTTCTAAAATAGTTCCAAAAGTCAGCTTCAACTGGAAGCTCTAATAGATAAAGTAAAGCAGGTGCTGCTCAAATTCAGTTACACAATCATTAATCACCCCCAAACTTAATTTGACCTTCAACTGGAGCACCTGCTTTACTTTATCTATTAGTGCTTCCTGTTGAAGCTATTTCTAGCTATTTTAGAATGGCGCTGGCAGCTTGCCAGCGCCATTCTAAGTGGGGCTGAGGGCAGAAGGGCACAAAAGTGGGACAGAGGGCAGAAGGGGACAAAAAATTAGTGGGGCAGAGGGCATAAGGGCACAGAAACAAGTGGTACAGAGGGCAGATGGGCATAAAAAACAAGAGGGGGCAGTGATTAAGCAGGCAAACCCCCCCCCGTGAAATTGCAAAGCGCCTCGCGAACACCCGCGAACATGCAAAGCGCATCGCGAACACCCGCGAACACGCAAAAATTAAAAAATCATCAAATTTGCGCGAATTCGCTAATTTTGCGGATTGCCAATTTGCAAGTCTGCAAATTCGCAAATTGCCAATTCGCAAAATTCGCCCATGCTTAGTGTGTAGAAGAAGCTGCATGTGTCACTTTCTGCTCATTATACAGGGCAGACAGGTATGAAGCTCTGTGTTCAAGTGCTACCTTGACGTCTGCCTAGCTAAGAGAACTGTGCTACTGCAACTGAATGCACAAGTAGCTCTGACAAGATTTGTGCAGGGATATGATAAACTATATAGTTTCTAAGTTAATGTCATCAGCTTCAGCACATGTGTTAGACTACATGTCCTGGTAGAGACATACCTAAAACATGGTAGCAGTCAGACACTCAAATGTACTCGAAACATATCAAACTACATACACATAGCATTATTTACAGTAACGTAAGACACAGTTGATACAATATATGTTTCTTCTGGCAAAATACTTCACATCTTTTATACTTTTATAAACAGTCCATCCTATTCTTAAAAAAATAATTACAATCACTCCTACGCCTTATATCACACTCCTTACACATTTGTAGCTTACCTGTGAAAGTTTGCTATAGTTTCTGAAATTATCACAAAATGTAGTTATTTTTCTTTTTTACCCAAATGTGATATACCACTCTCAATAAGAAAGAATGAGTAATGGCAATGTTTCACTCTCATTTTCCACAGAAATGAATGTTATTAAGAAATCAAAGTTTCCTTTATTTTTTTTATAACGTTAAACCACTTTCCATTGGATAATTATATTAACCCTTCACTAGTCTGTTATAAAGAAACCCAATCTGGATGTGTACCTTGCTGGAAAAGTGACTTCGCCGCAGCACCCAGCATGACCCCCAGTGTAGAGTTTCAAGGGAGTTGCTAACCTTTACGGGGGTTCCAAAGCCATTTCCAATAATACTACTGTTATTTTTTAACAGCATACCACTAGTAAATATACTACTGGATTGGAAATATTCACTTGTCTAAAATATAGCATGCATGTAATACTCCATTTAACATGTTAAAACTAGACTGTTCTTTAAACACTTCACCCACACTGCTTCACTTCAGTTCCCATAGCAACATTTCTGAACCATTCAACTGTACCATTAACTCAAAAGTTCACCATATTTTTAAGTGCAGCTTCCAATTCTACAGTAGCAGTTGACTTCAACAAAATTTAGCTTATCCAGCATATTGTACCTTTCAATATTTTCTTATTTTACAAAGCAAGATGCAAACTATTTTATGTAGGCAATGTCTATGAACAACCACTGACTTGTCTCCTTTTCTTAAACCACACTCTGTCCACCATTTTAGATACCTTTCATTATACTAACTGTCATATTCAGCTACAGATGTCTTCTGATTCCTAGCACAACTGCCTTCAAAATGCTTACAGTATGGATTGTAGGTCACAGCTATGTTTTCTGAGGTAAAATGTTTGCTGGAGACTGAGGTATTGACAAAGACTTGGGTATGCATGATATGGATATTAAATGGTTTGCATAGAGAGGAATAAACTGGCACCAACTGCTGCCTGTGGTTAAAAGCATTTTGAATTTTCAACCCCCTGACCTCATGATTGTGCACCTTGGCGGCAATAACCTAGGCACACTGACTGTAGGAATGGAAATCCTAATGTAGGATACCTTTGCACAACTAATGTCACTTTTCCTTCACAATGTCTTTGTGTACTCTAATATATGGCAAAGACTGAAATGAAAGTGGTCAAATCAAATCTGTACACAGATTGAAAAAGCCAGAAAACATGTGAACAAAGCTGTTTCTGCTTACTTCGAGACCATAACAACAGCTTTATTTACAAAAACAATCTTTGTTTTTTTACATGGATAAAATCTATAGAAGTGATGGAGTACACTTCAGGATGAAGGGAACAGGGTGTTTCTCGGCAACCGGAAACTGTGCATTCGCATTTACATGTAGCTGCAACAAATTCATAATAAGCACAAAATCATTTCTCTGAGCCACGCTATAAACTAACACTTCAAAGTATTTATTTTTTAAACTATGTTACTGAAAAATATTTCCACATTGCGTAAACCAAAAGCACGAACTCAAGGCACAACAGCAATAAATACATAAATATTAACATCTTTTATAACTACTTTTACATCTGTATACATGTCGATATAACTATGTACTTGGGTAGCATGACCAAGGAGCCGAGCAACGCGGACACGTGAGCTCAGAGCTCTGTGCGGGCCCAACAATTAATACATTTATTTCCCAGACGCCAGAGACTGGGGAGCATCTCAGATTCAGCCCGATGGTGCTGGGATGCTGTAAACCTGTTCCGTGATCGTCCAAGACCCTGGGCAGCAATGGAGAGTCTGGGCTCCCGGTGGCTGCTGGTGTGGGAAGCAGGCAAGATGGCGACCCAGAGCTAACCAGCGTCTACCGATGGAACGGAGCTTAAGCCCTGGATGCGGTCCTTCATTAAGCGACCTGTGTTGCACGGTTGAGGATAGTGGAGGACTAGCGGTCACAAAGGAGCAACTGTGATGCCTTGAAGAGGTAAGCGCACTGCAGGGTGGCTGCCGGCAGCAAGGGGCAGACCAGGGCATGTTATTGGACCCCAGCCGGGGCTAGTGGTTTAGGGCACGGGCCACGCCATGGGCCCTGACTCTTGAGGAGTGCCCATTGTTCCTGTAGGTAAGGGTGCCCACCGCACTGGATGCAGAACTGAGGAGCAGTTATTTGGGACTGTGAGCGGGAGTGTGAGGATTTTAGTGGGGGCTGTGGCTTCCTTTGGGGCAGAGAACTGCCTGGGCTTCTCTGGAGTTTGGACTCGACCATGCAGAGTTTGGCTGGCAGTGTACGGGACTTGCCTGATGTGAGACGGGCTGCAATCGCTCAAGTCGACAAACGATGCCCAGCGTCATTGACTAAGACAATTTGTGACATACTAGCTGCCTCTGGGGCCTGTTGGAGGAGGTCTGGTGCCCCATGGGGGCTGATGTGCTGGTGTAGTGGGCACTGAGTTAACGCAGGGCTGTGTTGCGGTGAGCTTAAGGTGTGGCCCCTTCTTGCCCTGATTGGGTTGATGGCCCTGGATCATTGACAGCACAGTATGGGCAGCTGGATGTGACCTATTATTAAAAGAAAAGTGAAGATTGTCCTGGGCCTCCATGAAGGGCAAAGGCTGGGGCGAGGTCTTGGTCCCCAGATTTGAATGGTGAACTGTAGGTCATTGAGTCCCCAAGCAGGGGGTGAGGCCTTGAGCAAAGAGGTGCTGGGGCCCCTTTAAAAAATCACTGGCCTACTTCGCGGAACCACATTTGGTGCCTCAGAGCTCATTTTTGGGTTGCCCTTTCCTTTCTTAGAGCACTTCCTTGATAGCCCGCCTGACGCCGTGGGAAAGCCTTGAGGTCAGCCACCTGGGACCTCGCACCACCCGGAAGATAGTGCTCAGGTGCAGGTGCAGAATGCCCTGGAGGACCCGGTGCAGCTTCAGCTGAGTATGATACTGGAGGCTATAGCGGACACGAAAGCCACCCTGCACTATGATATCAGCACAGTGGTGGTGGGGCTCTGCCTCCTGCATGAGGAACACAAGAAGCTTTCTGAGAGGGTGGAGGAGACTGAATCCAGCATTGCCGTAATAGCCCCCACCCAAAAGTCTCTGGAGCAGCAGATGGGAGCCCTCACGGTTAGGGTGAATGTGCTGGAGCGAAGAGCCAAAGACGCGGAAGGGGTCAACAGGCCGAACAACATCCGTGTCTTAGGCCTGCAGGAGGGAGTTGAGGGCGACGACATGGTGTCATATCTGAAACAATGGCTGAGAAGCATGGTGTCACCCGAGGGCATGTCAACCTTCTACACTCTCAAGAGGGCCCACAGAGTCCCGGCTAGCCCGTTGCCACCTGGGCGTCTGCAGCGACCGGTGGTGGCCTGGTTGCTCCACTTCCGGGACAGCGATGTACTATTGCAGAGGGCACGGACAGAGGGCCCCTATACCGTTAACAATAGTAATGTTTGCCTTTTCTAAGACTTTACACTGGAGGTGCAGAGAAGGCGGGCCTCGTTTATGGAGGTTAAAAAAGCATTAAGGGAAGAGGGCTCCCAGTACTCTCTGATGTTCCCTGCCTGTCTGCAGATAATTCTGGAAGATGACACCCACTTTTGTGGCAGCCCGAAAGACACTATGGAATGGATCGAGACCTAAAGAAAGGGAGGGGGGGGTGATCCCGGAACCCAGGCCTGAGCTGAAGAAATCAACGGTACTTGGGAGGCGCTCCAGAAGGCGCTCCTGCAGGGGAGCCCCTAAAAAGCTGACTGCTTCGCAAATGGAGAGAGAAAGAGCTGAAGCCCTTCTGGCCATGGCAGCAATCATGCAGGACAGAAGTGGGTCCCCCAGGGTGGAGGTCCAATTTTCTAAAGACATGGGGGACGATGACTCTGACGCCTCCTGTAGTGACAGCGTAAAGCTGCTGGTGGTCACACAGAACACGACTGATTAAATCACCTGAGGCCTCTGGAGCTGTGTGGAGATCCTGGCTCAGAATCTGACGCTGAACTGCCCCTAACGAACCCTGGTCTTGAGCTGACATACAGGTAGAGGGGGCAGTACACTCTGGGTGGTTTGTATGCCAGAACTATGTTTTTATCTGTCCACTCCCTGCTGAGGGTCTTGCCGAGTTAGGACCTCATCAATGGTTATGTATCACGTGTTGTTTGGGCGACTGACCGTTGTCAGGCTGCCCTGGGGTTTGGGAGTTGTTCAGTATGGGGTTACATCTGCTTAATTTTCTTGTTTTGTTCTTTGCAGTGGAGGGTGGGTGCGCAAACTGAGCATGATGGAGGGGGTCAGCAGTGGAGGTCCCCGTTGGGGGGCTGTGGAGTATATACCATTGGGCATGTCTAACACACTTAACACTGTTCCTTACATGGAACATCCAAGGTATGAGTACTGTTGGCCAAATACCACAGTATTTTTTCCTATTTGCGGTGTAGGGATGTGCATATTGCATTTCTCCAGGAGACACATCTTGCTGGGGAGGAGGTTGGGAAGTTAGAAGAGGAGATGGAGGGGTCAGATCTTTCCGACCTCCTTCTCAGACTTTGCTAGGGGGTGTTAATTTGGGTGAAGCCTGGGGTCCCCTTTGCCCTTAAACACTCCTGGCTTGACATGGAGGGGCTGTTTGCCCTCCTCACGGGCAGACTGATGGGGCAGGAGATGACGTTAGGCAATGTATATGCAACCAAGATCAGGTTGGCTTCCTAAAGTCTTTCTCTGCCACATTGGCTCTTCATATGCATAGTCACCTTATTTTAGAGGGGGATTTTAATTGTGCTGCGGATGTTGCAGTTGATCACTCCCACCCTCCCCTACAGGGCACTCAGATACACTGTCTGGCAGTGGGTTTCCATGGCTGAATGTCCCACTGGGGCCTTGTAGATACATGGTGACTTCAGAATGCCAGGGACAGGGAATATTCCTTTTTTTCTCCAGTCCATCAAGTGCACTCTAGGCTTGATGCGTTCCTCTGTTCCCCGGCATTTAATAGTTCTGTCTCTCACTCAGAATATCTAAGGCGTACTCTGACGGACCATAGCCCACAACTAATATCACATCAACCACCGGGGTGGCATCACCTGATCCCCACATGAATATTGAATCTGTTGTTGCTTGACTATGTCCGCTTCAGATCCTCATTGCTTACGCTAATTGAAACATATTTCCCCATTAATGCTAACACAGCCTCCTCACCTCAGATGGAATGTGAGGCATTTAAAATGGTTGTTTGGGGCCACTGTATGGGTCAGGTGTGTGGGGATCATAGGGAGCTTCACAGGGAGCTCCTGGAATTGGAGGGGACCATTTGCAGACTTGATAATCTACAGGGTGCGAATGAGGCAGACCGGGTGGCCCTACAGGAAACACGAGTACTTTACAATGACTTCCTAGACAGTGTGCAGAGGGAAAAGGGGAGGGAGGACCAACTGCTGGTGAGGCCGATCAAGCCCGAGCTGGGGGCAGCGCCCGTCGCACAAATTGGTCTGGACTCGGATGCAATCAATGGCTCCTTCCTGATGTACTATGAAAAGGTGTACGAGGCTCTGGTAGCGGTCTCCTTGTAGGATCAACAGAGCTTCTTGGGCCCCCTACAGCTTCGTACGCTGGAGGATGAGGCTCGGGAGGAGTTGGGAGAACTGATCATCCTGCAGGAATTCAAGGCCGCTATTGTGGCGTTGGCTCCGAGTAAGACACCGGGGCCCAACGGCCTACCGGCTGAGTTCTACCAATGTTTTGCTGACACACCAGTCCCACACCTTGTTACATTACTTGCAGAGGTGTATGAAGGGGCAGTGGGGTGCCTGATTCCACCCAGGTGGTGCTTCTGATCCCTCTCCCTAAGTCTAAGAAGCCAAGGGCCTCAGTGAGAGACTACCGTCCTCGCTCCATGCATCCACTTCCTGGATATCTTCCCCACATTAGGAAAGCTGTGCACTGCAGTAAGGAGCAATAGGGGCTAGGCGTAGCCGGCAGTAATAACTTCACCATCACCAATTTAGGGCTAGCCGCTGGGTCCCACATGCATGATCCCCCTTTGTTTACCCCCTCCACCCACTGTGCTAACTACTGGAGTTGGGTAGCCAACATGTAGAATTGAAAATTAGGGACCCTCAGTCCACCCTCAAACATGGGGCGTTGTAAAATTTTCAGAGATACCCTTGGGCGCCCATCTCCCCACACCAGTTGCTTGGCATCATCACAGGTAGGTTTACAAAAAAATACAACAGCCAGGCAGCATAACCATTTTAGACAGGGTATTCCGTGCCATGATGGGTAACTGTAATGTGCACCGGAAATGTACGCAGGAGCGAAGTGAACGTAGGGCCCCTCCACACAGCTGAGCAATATCTCTTTTAGCGACACCGGCTCCCAGGGTGACCCACCGTTTCTCTGCCTCTGTCAAGTCAGTGGGTGCCAACACGTTTAGCAAACATCTCTTAGCTAACGGCTAGATATTTTTGTGGAGGACGTCCCTCATGATTATATGTAGCTCCCTCCAATATCTTTGTATCTGCTCACACTCCCAGAGAATATGCATGCGCGTGGGGACATGCCCACATTGTCTTCTGCACTCTGCACTCTCTCCCCATCCCATACGGACCAACTGAGGCCTGGTTCTATGGAGTGTTTTTACTTGCACCAGTCAAAGACGCGCATAAATTGTCACCTCTTGTGGGGAGGCCACTGCCTCCCTCCACTCCTCATCATCAAGCAGTAAACTATCCCTCTCCCAAGACTCATATAATGCAAGTAGGGGGTCAGGTTTGTTGTTGACCAGTTTTTTGTATGTAAGCGAGATGGCTCTCTATGGGAGCCACCCATCCAATAATCTGGAACAGCTCTCTAAAGTCGTAGTTAGGACATCCCAAACCTGCAGATAGCGGAGGTATTCAATACCCATGAGCTCGTACTGTTGTTGTTGCTGGTCAAAACTAAGCACATCACCCTTCACCCAGAGATCACCAATGTGAGAGATACCAATAAGGTCTAATTTATCAAAACCCTTGGAGGAATGTAAGCTACCAAGTTTCTCTGAGTCCCAGAGTGGGGTGACTGGCGTCAGATTACGGTCCCAGCCCACTCTTATTTACGGAATGCCAGACCTAGACCGAGTGCATGGTGGGGCTGGTTAAGGGGAGCTTCTTGGGATGTGCATCGAAAGCTCTGCTGTATGTACCGCTCAGCAGCAGCCACCTGTCCATGGCGTAACCTGGATCTCCCAGGGTGCGATATGTGCCCTGGTTAATGGCGGCAAGGTGGGCCACCCAATAGTATTTTTTCATCTCTGGGAGACTGAAACCACCGTCGTACCAGTTAAGGACTAGTTTGTGAAGTGCTATTCTTGGTCTCCCCCCCATAACAACAGCGTCTGTAACTCTTCAATATCTTTGAAGTACTTTGCGGGAACAGGGTAGTTTTGTAAGGCATACAGGAAGCGGGGTAGGGACATCATCTTAAAAAGAGTGGCTCGGCCGAGCAGCGAGAGAGGGAGCACTTTCCAACTGGCTACGTCTCGACGCAGGCACTGATCGGGGCCGGAGCAGATTCTTTTCATAACGGAGCTTGGGGTCTGCTGTGACAAAGATCCCCAAGTATCGAAACCCATCTTCTACCACCTGTATTGGACAGCCACAGGGGAGAACCGGAGCTCCGCCACTCAGTTTGTAGAGAAGGGATTTATTTCAGCTGAAAACCGACCAAAGGATGTGAAGATGTCTAAGACACATGTGAGCAATTTCCTTCGGGAGGTCAGGTGCAGAAGGATGTCATCCGCATAAAGCAAGAAGTGATCTTCCCATTCCACCGACTATCGCAATCCTCGTATGACAGAGTCCCAGGATCCAGGCGTCTAGGCGCTCCAAGGATAGGGCAAATAGCAGTGGGCATCCCTGTCTGGTACCTCGACCGAGAGTAAAGAGGGTGGACCGTTTGTTATTGACTATCACCTGTGATAGCGGGGCGGAATAGAGGAGTCTGACCCATGAAATAAATTTAGGCCCAAACCCCAATTTGAGAAGGACGGCAAAGAGATAGGGCCACTCGATAGTGTCAAAAGCGATAGAGGCATCTAAGGATAAGATCACTGCATCTTCTCTGATAGTGTCGGCCCGCCCTATCACTCCATGCACTTGCTGCAGGTTCAGGGCCGTATTGCGGTGGGGCATGAAGCCCGACAGGTCCAGGTGTACCAAGGTTTTAATCCGATGTGAGAGGTGCGTGGCCAAGACCTTGGCGAGGATTTTTAATTCTGTGTTTAGCAAGGAGATGGGCTGATAAGAAACACATCTATCTCTAAGCTTCCCCTCATTTGGAATGACCACTATCGATGCTAGTCGCTGGTCAGGCGGTAACTCTCCCTTTCTCCTACTCTCCTCATACATAGCCCTCAGGTATGGGGAAAGATTTTCAGGATGCAGTTTATAGAGCTCAATGGGTAACCCGTTGGAGCCCATCGCCTTTCCCAGTCAAAACTGCCTGATTGCCTGGGCAATCTCGTCATTAGTGATGTCACTATCTAAAAAACTCCTGTCTTCCTCAGGGAGTATTGGGAGCTCGATGTCTCGGAGGAGGTCTGCAGAGTCCGATACCAAGAGGGATGACTGTGACCGATAAACAGTTCTGTAGTGTGCAGCAAACTCCTCGGCAATGTGGACGGGGTCCGTTAACCTTGCACCAGCGTCAGTCTTCAGTTCGGGCACCTGGCGATTGAACCTCTCCTTCTTGTCAAACCAGGCGATTAGTTTGCCTACTTTGTCGCCCCAGTCATACACTCTGCCATCTCTCTCCTTTCCCCAGGTTTTGGCCCGTTCCGTAACAATGGCTTTATACACATCTCTTTTCAGTTGAAAGAGGTGAATTGTTTCCGGTGTATCTTTCTTCCCACTATCAGCCTCTCAGTGGATGATC
Organism: Lissotriton vulgaris; assembly: GCF_964263255.1. Lineage (NCBI taxonomy): Eukaryota > Metazoa > Chordata > Amphibia > Caudata > Salamandridae > Lissotriton > Lissotriton vulgaris. The sequence goes on from NC_141687.1 coordinate 1,011,136,495, forward strand.
TCCTGTTCTAGCTTGTCTAGCTCTTCAGAGTTTTCCTTCCTGACGCCCGCTATAAGAGAGAGGGCTGCCCATCTAATCATCAATTTGAATGCTTCCCCAAGGGTGTGGGAGGAGTCATCGGAGCAAGAGTTCTCCAGGAAATAAAAGTCAATCACATTCAACAGGTCCCTGCGAACACTGAGGTGTCGCAAGTACCAGGGGTTGATGGGCGCCACCATGTCAATTCTTTGGTCTCCTAGAACCAGCCAGGCCCACACCGGAGAGTGGTCAGATATTCCACGTGCAAAGTGGTGAATCTCAGTGATATTGGTGAGTCGAGAGGCGGGCAGTTGTAGGTAATCAATCCGGGAGAAGCTACGATGAGCATCTGAAAAAAGGTGTATTGTGAGTCCCCAGGGTGGAATGTCCACCAAGCGTCCGAGAGGCCGAATGCCTCCAGGAAGTCGAGAAGCCAATTACTTGGAGGGCCCATCGCACGGGGGGTTGTCGGTCCAGCATACCGGATGCCACAGAGTTAAGGTCATCTCCCACCAGCTTTAAGCCATCTGTTAGGGAAAGGAGCTGAACTCCAAGGTCTGGAAATGTCTGACTCTGCAGCCCAGGTGGGACATACACCGACACCAACGTCAATGCCCTTCCCTCCCATTGTCCCGTGGTTGCGACATACCTCCCATGATCGTCAGTGTGCGTGGACTGAACTGAAAAGGGAAAGGAGTGTTTAGCCATGATTCCCACTCCCCTAGACACAGAGGTGTAGCCAGAATGCGCAAGGAGCCTGTACCACCACCTAATAAAAGCTTTCCACGTATTTCCAATGAGGTGTGTCTCCTGGAAGAAGACGACATCTGGGGAGTGCCACCTTATATATTGCAGAACAATAATGTGTTTTACCTTGTCCCCCAGCCCATTAACATTCCAATTGATTAGGGTAAAACGTTTGTCCCAGTGTATAACAATGCTTGTGAGTAGTTGGATTTCCATATCCCAAAGCCATATTCATCAGTGAAGCCAATAACACAACAACGAACCACCCCTTACCCTCAACTCCCATCCAACTCCCCCCACCCTGCCTCCCTGCTCCCCAGGCATCAACCAGCCTATTAAACAAACTTTGCAGAGTGCCTGTCATCCCAAAAATACTAACACTAGTCAAACGTAGGGAAGAAGGCCCCTACCCCTGACCCCCAAACCCTCCCCCCAGAAAGAAAAAGAGGGGGGAAAGAACAGAATATACAAGAAATGAGTCCTCCATTGGGCGGCAGCCAGAGTTCAACATTCAAGGATAGGGAGAAGTCAACCTCAGCGTATACAGTTCTGCATCGCAGCACAACCAACCAGGCCTGGGACTTAAATATTCAGGAAACACGGGCGTGCCAGAGTAGGCTTAGTTGACGGTAGGTTTGACACAACAAGTGGTGCCACTAATTACAAGGATCAGCATGGGTTGTGCTCCCTGGCGTCTCGCCATCCCTCCAGCCCATCCGCCACTGCCTCTGGATGCTCGAAGAACCCAGTCTTTCTGTTCGCCTCCACTCGCAGTTTAGCAGGGAAGAGCATGGCGTATTTCATCCCTCTGTCTCTCAAAGTCTTTTTGATGGCCAAAAAACGACCGCCACTGCCTTTGTAGGGCCTGAGTGAAATCTGGAAAAAAGGTTACAGTTGAGTTTTCAAACCAGAGAGGCGGTGAGCTCCTGGTGTTTTTTAATATTACATACCGGTCCCTGAAGTTAAGGAGTCTTGCCAGAATTGGGCGAGGATGGCCCCCAGCTTTGGAACTTCGAGATGCCCTTCGGCTTGAGGTGGTTGAGCACAAGGTCTTCAACAATTGAGTCGGGTGTCTGCCTTTCCGACTTTTCCGGAATGCCTAGGATGCGAACGCTGTTCCTCCAAGAGCTCCCCTCATAATCATCAAACTTCTATATTGCTAGTTTTTTAAAGGTCTGAAGGGCCTGGACTTCCGTTTGGAGTTGCGAGATGTCATCTACAAGAGTCTGCGTGGTGATCTTCTGTTGCTTGTTTTTTTCGTGTGTTTTAGCGAGGTCTGCCCTGATAAGTGTTACCTCCTCTGTGATGGAGTAGGTGTGTTCTTCCATGGAGGTGCGCACCCCCACAATGGCCTCTTAGGGAAAGTTCAGGGGTTTCACTGTCAAACCCACAAGCAGTTTCCACCCGGGAGGGGCGTTCCATGACAGGGCACCTGGGATAGGTATATTTATCCAGTTTACTTTGCTGAGATGTTTTGGGGCCCTTGCCATTCACCATCACAGCTATTTATGGGAGTTTCTGAACACACAGTGACTCTCTCAGCCACCAGGGCTCCCCCCAAAATCTTTCAAAAAAGGTCTTGCCAAGATCAGGGGGGACAGGGCCCCACTCAGGCGGTGAGCGTATCCTCCCTAGAAAGCCTGGGGCGCCGCAGTTCCCGATCAGAACACCCTCCTAGGTCTTCCAGGGTCCTATTACAGCACTCCGGGATCCACTGCCTTCTCTGCAATGCATCAATTGCCCAGAGGGGGGCCCAGTCATGGAGGCATAGGGGCCATGCTGTGTTGATCCTTCCACTGGCTGACTGGACTCACAGCACTCAAGATGGACACCTCCGATGTTCAGGCAGGGGAGAGACAGCCCCTGCCATTGCTGCACACCTTCTGTGCTCTTGCAGAACAGGACTCTAGCCGCGGAGTTGATTTGCTGGAAACCCAAACTCAGGCTCGGTCACAGCAGCGCCAGCAATCACCTCAGGGTGAGGCCTCAGGCTGTAGGAGGGCCCCAGGCCATGGCAGGTGGTACTCCACAGGTCGGCATTATGCAGGATCAAAAAACAGGTCCACTAGGTCCCAGCCACTTCAGGCAGCCAGTCCCAACTTCGGGAGTCGGATATTTGTTGTAGAAGTAAGGGGCATATTACCAACAAATAGCGATAATTATCGCTATGTTGGTTTAGCGGCGGTATTTTTATCGCCGAGCTGCGGCAATTTTGATCGCTTAGGAGCCTTGTTATTAGCAAGGTTAATCTCCTAAGCGATAAAAATCGTCCGAAATGCATGAATATCGCTGTAAAGTCATGCATTACCGAGCAAATGCTCTTAGCCATGTTATCCACCTACCATTTGATAACATGGCTAAGAACTGCTCAGGGGCAGGTGTTAGCTTTTGGAGATATTCGCGCTTAGCGCGAATATCTCCAAAAGTTGGTAATAGGAGATAGCGACTGTTTCCAGTCGCTAACATCTTGGCACGCCCACTTTGCATGTCATTAGTGATAAATATCACTGACATGCAAAGCGGGGCCCAAGATGGTCGCTATCTCATACAAGCTGTCGCTAACTGGTGTTAGCGACAGCTAGGTAATAGGGAGATCATTTTATCTCCGCTTTCTTGGCTTTTAAAGCCAAAAAAGCGGAGATAAACCCCCTTGATAATATGCCCCTAAGATTTTTAGGCCGGAGGGCTTGGAGCTACATCAAAACGTGGCCATCAGGGAGTAGCGCATACCCACGCCTCCCTCTTCACTTGTTCTAATTTTAATTTCTCCTCCTTTGGCTCGAACTCTTTTAGTAGTATGATATGAACACAAAATCGAATACTATGTATATATGATGGGCCAAATACGGACGGCTACCCATGTAATAGATGTAATATGATAGTATCGGTGGAGCAATAATTGGTGAATGTAATCAATACTTGATGCTGTGACTAGCCTACCAGGTTATTGTTCTTAGCTTAAATAGTTGCTGAGTTGATCGCCAGGCGACCTATATAATAGCATTATTGCATCCAGGATTGTTTTAGTCACCAGAAGAGCCAGTAGAAAACTGTTGATATTCTTTCATTGCATAGCCTGGACTTTTACATTATTATGTCTTTCTTCTTTCTCATTTGTATCATGTATGATGTTTTGTATACAAATGCCCATAAAAATATAAATACAAAAATATATAACTATGTACTTAACTCTGTGTAGGCTTCACAAGTATCTGAGTGAGAATGTGAGTGGGCGAATTAGTGTATAAGTAGCTCTGTGACTGAGCGAACCATTATCTAAGGTTTCTGAGTCGGTGAATCAGTGTCTCACTGACTCTGTCCCTAGGTATGTCACTGTCTGGCTAAATCTCCAGGTGGGTGCATCACTGTCTGTATAGCTCAGACAGTGAGAGGGCGAATCAATATCTGAATGGGTTTTCCAAAGAGTATGTCACTCTCTGTGTTGGTCTGTAAATGGGTAGAGCAGTCTCTGAGAGGGCTTGACAAAGAATGTGTCACTGTCTGAGAAGGTCTGTCAATGTCTGTGTCAGTGTCTTAGTAAATCTCTGAGTGCATATTTGAATCTCTCAGTGGATTGGTCAATAGTTACATCAGTGTCTGAGTCGATATGTCAGTGTCTTAGGGGGTGTGTGAATACATGCGTTAGTTTCTCAGTAGGTGTTGCACTAACTTCATCAATAACTGAGCACATCTGTAAAAGGCTGCATCAGAGTCTGTATGAGTCTATGGGTGGTTTATTCAGTATCTGAGTGTCTCTCTGACTCATTACATCAGTATCTGACTGGGTTTATCAATGGGTGCATCAGAGTCGAAGTGGGCATGTCAGTGTCCAAGCATCTGTGTGAATGGGTGTGTAGGCATCTAACTGGGTCTTGGACATCAACAACTCATGTGGGAAAAAAGATATATATTATTATTATTGGCAGAGGCAGAACACATGGCCCTCCTTCTCTGTGCTGATTTTGGCCCCGGGGACCCTGTTCTGCAGAGCCCGGCTGGTAGTGTGGAGGCACAGGGCTCTGGGGCACCCACATTTTCCATGTTGGGGACCGTGGGGGAAGCTTGAAGGCCCCAGCAGCCCCAGCCAGCTTCTTGCCTCCTGCGGGAGCCAACATTGCTTATTGGTGACATAAAAAAGGTGCTTGCTGAAAGCGGAGTACTTGTTTGCTATGGTATGGTGGGATTGGTGGTCTCAGCATGCCAAAGCAAACAGCAATGTCCAGAAGGTGAGCACCCTGGGATATTGGTGGAGCAGGCCGTGGAGGGTTGGCGGTCCTCTGGTTCACTGAGGGCTCCAAGAGGACTGCCACACAGCCCCCCTCCCATATCCAAATTTGCCAGGGGGAGGGGGTAGTCCTCAGGGCTGGGGGTCCCCAATTGACCACCTTCATTCATGTATTTGTTGTGATCTCCAGCTCTGCATGGGTGGAGCCGGAGTCCCCCACTCATCATTATTATTTTTTTGCCTCAGGGAGGTGGTGGTCTCCTTGGTAGCGGGGGAGGCTATAGGGCCTCCCTCACTTTTAAAAAATATGTATGTGTGCCAGGGAGGTGGTAGTCCCCGCATTAGTATTCTGTGTTTATTTTAGGAGGGGGCCTGTGCCCCCCTAACTTATTTTCAAATAAACCTGGGACCTAGCCCACCCAAGGGCCTAAGTAAACAAAGCGCGGGAGACTACACTTTGTATTTTGTGTGCCTTTTTTGCAGATGAAAGTTTAGAAAAGTAAATGCTTTTTTGGCACTGGAAGTTCTCTGTACAATCTCCCCCAAAATGCCTAGGGGGTCATGGTGTTTATACCCAATCCCCTTTTTATTTTCATAATGTTTTTTTCTTGTAACTCATTTCAACCAAGTCACAAGACTGCTGCTAACACTGCCTAGCTGATCTGACATGAGATCAGGAGGGCTTGCAAATCTGTCTAGTCCCTAAATATATAGCTAGGATTTTTTTTCAATTTCTCTGAAACTACTGAACAGATTTATACCGTTTACCGAACAGAGTGCTCTCTGGACCAAGAAGTACCGTTCTGACAAATTTGGTGTAATTCCGTTAAGCAATTCGGACTATAGTTGTGTCTAAAGTTTGCTATGGAAATCAACACGGAGAAAAAGCATTTTGATACCAACATTTTCCTGGCTCCACTTGATGGATCACCCCAAAATTTTCAAAACAATAGCTGAAGTGACTGAGCTATTAGTTATGAACATTTCACAAGGAGTCGTCAAATGTCACCAAAGTTATTGACAAATTAAAAAACTCTCTTTATATTGAAACGAGGTCCTTACTGTAACTACTGGCTGGAATCAGTGTGTGAGTGACTGTATGTGTCAGTAAGTAGATGTGTGAGTGGCTTTATGAGTCTGTGAGTAGGTGTTTGAGTGGTTGTATGGGTTTGTGAGTGGGTGTATGATTTGTTATGTGGGTGTCTGAGTAGGTGTGTGAGTGACTGTACGGGTCTATGAGTGGGTGTGTGAGTGGTTTTTGGATATGTAGGTGGGTGTGTGAGTGGGTCTGTAAGTGAATTGTGGGTAAATGTGTGAGTACCTGAGTTGGCCTGTGAGTGGGTCTGTAAATGTCTGAGTGGGTCTCTGAGTAAGTATGTGTGAGTATGTCTGTGAATGTACAGGTCTGTAAGTGGGTATATACATGGTTTTGTGGCTGTATGGGCCAGTAAGTGGGTGTGTGATAGGGTGTATTGGTCTCTGAGTAGGTGTGTGAGTGGCTGTATGGGTCTGTGAATGGCTAAATGTTTCTGTGACTGGGTGTGTTACTAGCTTTATGGGTCAGTCAGGGTGTGTGAGTGGCTGTATGGATCTGCGAGTAGGTGAGTGAATATCTGTACATGCATATGAGTGGGTGTATGAACAGTTTTGAAGGTGCATGAGTGGGTGTGCAGGTGAATTTGTGAGTCAGTGAGTGGGTGTGTGAGCGGCTATGTGAGTGCATGAGTGGGTTTGTGAGTGGCTGTATGGGTCTGTGAGTAGGTGTGTGACTGGCTGTGTGGGTCTTAAGTGGGTGGATGAGTGGCTGTGTGGGGCAGTGAGTGAGTGTGTAAATGAATTTATGGGTGTGTGAGAGGGTGTGTGAGTGGTTGTATGGGCTTGTGATTGGGTCTGTGAGTTGTTATGTGCCTGAGTGGGTGTGTGAGTGACTGTTTGAGTGGTTTTGTGGATGTGTGAGTGGGTCTGTGAGGAATTTTATTAAATTAATGTTATGGCTCCTGATGGAGCGAGCTTCAGAAATTATTTTATTCTGACTCGTGAAATTCATTCCCTGTAACATGAATTAATCTATTATTGAATTGTTGCATGATTTGTTTAACTAATCCAACTTAGTATAAGATTGCACACACTTGAACACGCGGGTCTAATGACATGTGCTCTTGTTGCATTTGCGAGTTTGTCATGTAACACATGATTAATATTGTTTTGTTTCTCTTGTTCGTCATATTGTCCTTGTTACTATTAATATGCGGCTGATCATTTTATGGCATGTGCTTTTATTATATGTGCTTATATGTTAGTCTTATGTTGTGATTGTCTGTCTGTGTATTATTTTATAATTTTTTTACTCTTTCAGAAATATAAAGACTTCAGCTGGACTATATGAAGAATGGTAGATATTTTATGTGCTGCTTTATTTGTTTGCTTCTGCTAGATATCATTTATTAATGGGTTAACTATTAGCAATGGTCGGGTGGGTAACAGACGGGTTTATTTTACTTGAATTAATCATTCTTTTGTGTTTGTTTAAATACTAGCCCGAGAGAGAGGCTTGAGGCCTGGTACTGGAAAATATTGGTTAGCCTGTACGTGAGCAGAGCCAAGCACAGTCGTATTGGAACTTTTCCATGGAAAGCTATACTTTTGAATGGACTGTGGCTTAAACAAAAAAGACTTGTGCGCTGTGTGCTCTGGATGTTATTTCTACAAGGCCAAGGAAGTGACGGAGATGATTTTGCCGAGCTCTGGAGGAAATCAGTGAAACAACTTTTAAAATTGTAGCAAATCTTCGGAAGCCGGTGTCGCCTCATGTCAATGAACAATGACATTATGTCGTTGTCATTCTGGAAGAGGTGGGTTTGGTGGTCTGACAGTCAGCAACCAATCAGGCTGCTGCAGTTTATTAAAACATATCATTTAGTTAGATTAGCGAGTGAGAAAGGTATAAAAATTAGGCCTCTCGAGGGGAGCGGGGCTGACTGTTTCCTGAGGGCGAAGTGCTGTCCGATTTCCTATGGACACGTAAGGACTCAACCGTTTATTAAAACTTGTTTACTTTTCAGGTCAGAAAGCTAACTTAGGGAATAGGGATGATGTTTTCTTTAATTCATTATTCTATGCAATGTTGATTGTGTCGGACCTTTGAGCCAATGATTAAATGATTAATTGAATAAAACTGAATTAATAAAATTAAATGTTTGATATTAATAAAGAGCTAATAAAGTTTATGAAATTTAAGAATTTAAAAATAAAAGACTTTAAACGTCAAGCTGGTCTTGATTTTTGAGTTGTTACCATCAGTTTAAATCCGTTGGCCTCTGTGGTCTAATTAAATGTTTCTTTGATAATTCATGAATAAAAATGTTATACTGCAGTTGTAAATATGAATAAATGAGTTTAATAGTGTAGTGAATAAGGCCACATGATTCAGCTTCATGGGGGCGTGGCTTGGGCGCCGATGGCGATGGTCGCCTGAGAGCTCGGCTCCGGGACTGAGCCCGGGATTATCCTGTTAATCGGAGGCCGCGGGGCACCCTAGCCCCCGCAAATCGTCGCTCGGCCCACCTGGACCCCACTGAGACGCCCGGCGCGGCCTGGACGAGTGGTGCTTTGCCCGAAACACGAAGTTTGAGGTCCCGGGAAGAGCGACCCAATATGGCGCCCGGACCCCTTTGTCCCCTTGGACGGGGCCATTAGCCTGGAGGAACGCCGCTGGTCATACCGTGCCCTCCGCTCTTGTGTTTTCCAGGAGAGTGAGGAGCTGGACTCTGCCCTGTTGAGACCCTGGTATTGATGAATGCGCCCGGGCAATCGGAGCTCCTACCATAGTGAACCTTGGCACGCGGACGACTGGAGGTCCCGGCGGTGGTGACGACCTCCGACGCGGCGCCTGGCTGCATCCCCCGATCGTCCCGATCCCATGGGAAGCATAACCCCCTGGTGCCACAAAGTCTCTGGAGGTGTGGGTGGCCCTCGTTCCGGATCCTCGTCAACCAGACGGACCTGCCCGGCCTGGCGCCGAGTGTCTCCGCCTCCTCCTCAACGCTCTCAGACGACACGGTGGTGGCGCGAGCCGAACCTGTGGAGATCCACCTGGCCCTGGAGAAGAGGATCACCGGCCTTCACCCCGAGGACCTCCATTCGGGAGAGTTATAGTCGGCGTCCGCACTCGGTGGCACCTTTATCTGAGCCCACACTGTGCGCTTCCCGCGTTATGGGGAAGCCGAGAGGGGCCAAGGGGCCCACCCCGGCCGCCTCTGACTCGGAGACCCCAGACAAGGAAGGCAGCGGCAACCCGGGGGACGCTGGTGGCGCTCCGCTGCAGCAACAGTTTGACCGCGTCCTGGAAGCGATTGCGACCACACGCTCGGCCCTCCAGCAGGACATTGCTCAGGTGGCGACGAGTCTGGGCCTCCTCAGGGCGGATCATGGCAAGCTATCGGACAGGGTCAAAGAAGTAGAAGGCTCGGTGAAAACCTTGGAGCCGGCGCAGCGAACCCTGGCCGCGGCAATGAAAGATGCTCTAACCCGGATTTCTGCCCTGGAACAGCGAGCGGAGGATGCGGAAGGCCGTAACAGGCGCAACAACATCCGAGTGGTAGGCCTGCCGGAGAAGATCGAGGATGGCGACATGGTGGCCTACTTGGAGGCCTGGCTCCGAGACACGGTAGCCCCGGAGGGCCTATCCTCTTTCTACACCCTTGAACGGGCTCATAGAGTCCCAGCACGGCCACCGCAACTGGGCCGGGCGCCGCGCCCGGTGGTGGCGCGCCTCCTACATTTTCGCGACAGGGACCTCATCCTCAATGCCGCTAGACATAATGGCCCTTTCAAGGTGGAGAACAGCCAGGTAAACATCTTCCCGGACTACACCTATGAAACCCAACGTAGGCGGTACTCATTCTTGGCGATCAAGCGTGAGCTCCGGAGCGAGGGTATTCAATACTCGCTCCTATTTCCTGCAAGGCTCCGCGTCATTGTTGATGACAAGACTCAATTTTTTGATACCCCGGAGGAGGCCTGTAACTGGCTTGAACTTTATAGGGCTGGGAAAGATGGCTTTGCCTCCACATCTCAGACAACGGCGGAGCCGGGACAGCGACGGCGATCCACGAGGGTGCGGAGTCGCCGGGGCCGTTCAGGCGGCCCTACTACTGCAGAGACATCGACGGAGCGGAAAGGTGTATTGGAGGTGTTGTCTGCCCTGTCTGGGTCACGAGAAGACGCTATTGCAGAAGAAGAGAACCCTGGTGACGAGGGGGCATCGACGGACTCGGAGAACTCGGTGACAGATAGTACCGGCACACCGGTGATTACACCAAAATCGGTTGAGGACCTTCTTGATGGACAGGGTTGACGGGGTGAGCTGTATCCTTTTGGGTGGGGGCCCGTAGCGGGGGTGGAGGGTGCCGATGGTTCAACATGATTACGGGAGAAGCGGGGGGGTGGGGTGCCCTGCCTTTGCCCCGAGGGTTTCCGTTACTGTTTAGGGCTTGCTTTAGTCCTGGCAGCCAGGGCGTCGAGGGCCCACTGCCACCGCCCAGCCCGCACCTGGCCCTTAAGGCCTTCCTACGGTGGCGACTGTAGGATTAGTTTGGGATGAGGGGATTTCTTGAGGGCATGGTTTGGATGGGAACTAGATGGAGTTATTTGGGTCCTGTTCTGGGGGGGGTGGGCAGGGGTTTGGGTAACGTAAGATTTGTTGAGTTTTGGTTGGGGAAAATGGCCGCCATCAGTGTTGGGGGGATTGTTGTTTGCCTATTGCTGAGACCCAGATGGAGAGACTTTGCACGCACAGTATGGGACAATGGCTGACGTTGCTAATGTGAAGTGTATTACTTGGAACGTGCGGGGGCTTCACACCATGTCTAGGCGGCACAAAGTCCACGCTTATTTAGTGCGTAGGGGAATACAAATGGCGCTGCTGCAGGAGACCCATCTGAACAAGGCGGAAGGGGCGGCGCTACAGCGTAGATGGAGGGGACAGGTCTTCTACACGTCGTACTCAGCGTATGCCAGGGGGGCGCTAATCTGGATCCGGGCTGGGGTTCCCTTTCAGGTCACAAACTCAGTGGTAGATCCCGAGGGGCGTTACGTGGCCATCTCTGGTACTCTGGGGGGGAGGGACCTGAACGTTTGCTGTGTTTACGCACCTAACATGGACCAGATTGCCTTCCTTTCTAGGTTATCGGGCTCGTTAGCCCACTTTTTCACGGGGCCCCTCCTGCTCGGTGGGGACTTTAATTCAGTGGTGGATGTGGAGACCGATCGCTCGCACCCGCCCCTCCCTGATTCTCCGGTTCGCCGCGTGGCCAAGGGCCGTAGAGACTGGCAGACACGGTGGGGTTTGACGGATATTTGGAGAGCGCAGCACCCCGACACTAGAGATTACTCCTACTTTTCGGGCCTCCACGAGCTGCACGTTCGGCTGGACGGGTTTCTTGGCTCGACAGAACTGGTTTCGGCGGCCATCTGTTCCGAATACTTGACTAGGACCATCTCGGACCATAACCCCCTCCTGCTGGCCCTTCGCTGGTTTCCGGGGGCGCCGGCGGTGCCCACCTGGAAGTTACGCCCTGAGATGCTCGAGGACATTGTCTTCAGAGCGGACTTAGGTGATAAGATTGAGGAGTATTTCGCGTCCAACGGGGGCTCTGCGAGCTCGAGGGCGCTGGAATGGGACGCTTTTAAGGTGGTGGTGAGGGGTTATTGCATCACCAAGAAGGTAGGTATGAGGCGGGTTATCCTCGATGACTTGGAGGTGGCCGACCGGAAGCTTCGGGAGTTGGAACTCCGCCGCCCCGGGCACCCTGAACTCCAGGGACGCACGGCGGAGGCGAAGGAGGCGGTAGCGGCTGAGGTCGAGCGGCTGCGCTGCTTCGACTACAAGGCCTATACAGTTCGGTCCCTTGCAGAAGGGGATAAATCGAGTGCACTGCTGGCATGGTTGGCGAACCCTACGCGCCAGACCTCACTGACGACATCCATGCGCATGGCGAACGGGACCATGGTGCACACTCAACCGGAGATTCTAGGCTGCTACCGGCACTACTACGATCAGTTGTATCGCAGTCGCGCTGCCAAAGACCCCGACCTTCTTGAGGATTATTTGCGACCCCTAGTGCTCCCGGTGGTGGAGCCTGACGTGGCGAAAGCCCTAGGTTCCGATATCGAACTGGGGGAGATCCGCGGCGCCATCAAAAGGATGGCGCGGAACAAGACCCCAGGACTAGACGGTCTTCCTGTGGAGTTTTACGCGACCTATGCCGACCTCCTGGCTCCGAGACTGGTGATTGTTTATAGAGAAGCGAAGAGGCTTGGCCGACTGCCTGGCTCAATGCGTGAGGCCCTGGTGGTTCCCCTCCTCAAGCCGGGGCGAGACTCAACCGATCCGGCGTCCTACCGGCCTTTATCGATGCTGACGGTCGATTATAAGATTCTGAGCAGCATCCTGGCTTCGAGACTAGTCGGCCACATGGCCTCCCTAGTGCATGAGGACCAGGCCGGGTTCATCCCCAAGCGCAATACAACAATGAACATCCGTAGGTTGTTCCGCTTACTGGGTGAGCCGCTAATAGATGCTCCGTGCCCAGTGGTCCTGTCGGTGGACTTAGAGAAGGCGTTTGATAGCTTGGAATGGGACTACCTACACACGGTGCTGCGACGGTTTGGCCTCGGTGAGGGTTTCATCAGATGGACCGCGGTCCTGTACGCCTCCGTGTCGGCCAGGGTTCGGGCGGGCCCATTAATTTCCTCACAGTACCCGGTAGAAAGGGGCACGAGACAGGGCTGTTCGTTATCCCCACTTCTCTTTGCGCTGGCGGTGGAGCCCCTCGCAGTGTTACTCCGGTCGGGGGCGCATTACAGTGGTTTCCGGACCCCTTCGGGCCCGCACCATGTTTCGTTATATGCCGACGACCTATTACTCTTCCTTGAGGACCCAGTCGAGGCCCTACTTGGCGCTAAGACGGCGCTCACGGCGTTCGGGGCGGTCTCGGGCCTACGGGTAAATTGGAGCAAGACATGTCTCTTCCCGGTCCGTAGAGGCACCCCTAGTCCAGTCCTCATTGGAGGACTTAGATGGGAACCTGACTGTTTCAGATACCTGGGGGTGTACATTTATCATGATCCATCTGACCTCCTGGACGGAAACATCGCCAGATGTAGTCGAGCTCTACGGGGGAACATGGACTTCTGGGCTACACTGCCGCTTTCGTTGGCGGGGCGGGTCGCCCTCCTCAAAATGGTGGCTCTCCCCCGACTGCTATACTATTTCCGGGCGCTGCCAGTTTGGATCCCGCCAGCCACGTTTAGGCTCTTACGGTCGACGATGACTGGATTCCTTTGGGGCTCGGGCCGCCGTAGAGTGGCCCTTAAGACCCTGATGAGGCCGAAAGCCGAAGGGGGACTTGCAGTGCCGGACTTCGAGAAATACTATCTGGCGGCGCAGCTCCAGACTCTCACCCAGGAGGTTGCCAGGGAGTTCCGAGGCCCGGAGGACAGGAGAGGTACAGGGATGGCCAGGCATGTCCTATCTTTCATAGCTCTACGCCAACGTTTGACCTTACAGGACCTGACGTTGGAGGAAAAGACCATTCGCCTGTGTTGGAACCGGGCTCACGCCAGGGGCCAACTCCGGATACCGTATGCGCCGGAAATACCATTGGGGATGCTGACGGCGTTGCCCCATGGCGGGGATTGGTCACGGTTGGCGGACTGGGAGGACGCGGGGCTCCAGTTGGTGGGGGATCTTTATGAGGCCGGGGTACTCTTGCCTTTCCAGGAGCTCATTGACCGCTTCGAGATTCCCCCAGGGGATTTCCTGTTGCACTCGGCCCTGGTCCGTGCGATCCAGGCGCATTGGAAAGGCGGACAGGAGGAACCTCCTACGTCTCCGGTGTGTCAATACGTCATGATATCTGCGGGCACGGTGAAGGCGGTCACCTGCCTCTACGGTAGATTGATCAATGAAGGGTTGACCCCCCTTACGACCCTCAAGACCCGGTGGGAGGCGGACATAGGCAAGGAAATCCCGGAAGCGACCTGGTCTCAGCTCGTGCGGCGAGCTTGGAAGGGGACGCGTCACGCACGTTTTCAGTTGGTCCACTATTATGTACTCCATCGGGCATACCTGACCCCGGCGAAAATCCAACAGTATTTCGCTACGGGCTCGGCAGCCTGCCCCAGATGCCCGGCGCCAGAGGCAGACCTCCTCCATATGTTGTGGGCCTGCCCGGGTCTATCCTCCTACTGGGTGGAGGTGGAGAAGACCCTGACGGAGGTGACGGGGAGACCTCTATCGGTTGATGCGGCGGTGGGTCTGTTGCATTGGTTTCCACATACCCCCAAAAACAAAATTTCCAGTAAATTTATTGATTTAGGGCTTCTCTTAGCCAAACGAGAGGTGACCAGGAACTGGAAGGCACGAGCTGGTCCGACTGGGAGCAGATGGCATAGCGAATTATTGAAGTGGGCGGCGGGGGAGAGCACGCTGAGATACCAACTGGCTGGGAGACAACGTAACGAACGAGCACAGGAGACAGCGCTGGAATGGGAGACACTAGTGCAGGCCCTCAGAGACTATTGCGCCCCCAGCGACTCTGATAGTGAGATAGCAGCGCGCCCTGAGTCCCGATAGGCGATGGTGTTTACTGATACTGATACGCACATCTTGGGTCCTCTCACGAATCCTATTGCGGTAGCTACCATACACTGATGGCGGGGTTGGGTGGGGGAGGGGTTTCTTTGCAAGTTAGTGTTTTGTGGGTGGGACTTTCTTTTGGGTTTGGGGGCTTGTTTAGAAAAGCAGATGACGGACAGTGGATTATCCGGACCAGCCTATCGCTCCTGCTGAACCCCCACTGGATTTTATCGCCCGACTTTGGAACTGTGGGCTGGAGTCTAGTGTATAAAAACGTGCTGCGGGGGGTGGACGGGATGCAGTCGATTGATTTCAGTGTATTTTTGATGCTGGTCATAATTGTAACAGTTTACTGATTCCTGCAATAAAAATATATTTCAAAAAAAAAAAAAAGAAAAATTATTCAGCTTCATGATTTTCTGTCTTTGTGCATGGGCCTGGTTATTGATTAGTTTGGTGAGTATTAGGTAGTGAATGGTGACGCATGTGAAAAAGAATTTCTATAGTGACGCTGGATCAATTCTTTTGGTAGCAGAGGATGGTTACTATGGTAACATACATGTTATATGCAAATTACATAGGATACATGTCTAAAAATTGTTGTTAGGTTTGTTCACTTGTTGTATGTAGTCGAAAGGATTTTTTCCAGCAGTGTGAAAAATTCCTGGTTATTTGCCGGCAAAGGGTAGTGTGACTCGAAGAGTTACACAGTGCATTTGTTCTGTTTCAAAATTGTGGTATAGAATATATCACGTGTTGTGGACGTACAACACAAGTTTATGGATCTTAGATTGACTGGTTAAATGTATAGTGAGGATTGCCTATGAAATTGTAGCATTAAGCATAGGGACTTGTTGCCCGTTTTAAAACTTTTTGTGAAAAGAGTAGTAGGATTTATCCAAGCTTGAGTGAAGGGTAAGATAGCGTTGTGTATTCTTATTAACGTTTGACGTTTTCTGTGGTCGGTTCAAGTCCTGCCAAGATCTTGTGTGTGAATGATTAGGGTTTTCGTATGTATGTGCGAATAAATGATCATATAGAAATAGCGTTGTCTATTTTATGCGAAGAGTGAGTTCTGAATGACTGTAAACCTATCACTTTGTTAGCGAAACAGACAAGTGGTTTGTTTATTTGTAGTTACTAATTAAAAATTCATTGGAAAGTTTTGCTTAAAATGGCGCAGTGAAAAAGTTTTGTGAAGGAGGGGTGAGTTTACGGAGTAACACATAGAGAAGCTGCAGCGGCAGCATACGTCATTTTGGTTCGCGCTGTGATTGGCTAATATACGTCACAGAAAGTGCACTGATTGGCTCACGTGACAGTGACAAGCTTGTACCAGATTGGTTGGTTCTGAACACTGTATTTCTATTGGTGGAGCAAGGTGTTGACGTAGCTTAACCTGATTGGCTTGTTGATGTCTTGCGTGCACGGATTGGCTAGAATAGCGGAACACCAGGAAAACATTTTCGAAGCTTACGTAACAAACGATTTTGACTTAAAACATGAGTTTTTGGAACGATAGTGAGATAAAGAAGCCTTCATGGTTTCAGAAAGTGAAAAATTATTTTAAACCTGACAAGAAAATTGAAACGCTTGGTGGTAAATTACTTCATAAGTACAAAACACCCGCAGCCTATATGGAAGGCGAATATGGCTAATCATACTGTAATTTGGTTTGATAATTGGATGCACTACACCAGTTTTGAGAAACCTGAGAGGAAAAATTAAGGATCTTGTGCCGCAGCCAAGACCTACACAATTTGAAGCATTGGTTGAATGGGAGGTTGAGATGATGGAACTTGAGCGTGAAAGTAAATGCCTGGCACCTAGAAATTCAAAATATATTTTAAATAGGGAAACACATGACGATAAAGTGAGACGCTGGAGAAAGGCAGATATGTATGATGGTCTGTATCCAGTGAGAATAATGATTACTGAAGATCTAGAACAAAAGAGAGCTGGAAGGAGAATTGATGAGGAATTAGATGATGCAGTTTTAGAAGACATTTATACTACTAAACGCAAACCGCCACCTTATCAAGCAGGTTCTCAATCTACCCCGAAACTTCTCCAAGTGCACCTCCTAGGGAAGCTGAGGAAGGCTCTCCTAGATTTTTAAAATTACCTGAAAGAGTAGGGTCAGTAAATAATTGTAGTACACCTAGAGAAAATAGATTTCCCCAACAGGAAAATTATTTTGTAAGAAATCAAGAAAGAGTAACTGCTGACATTCCAGAATTTTCCAGTTATAATTAAGCAAAGGAAGATTTAATTCAACAATTGACAAAAAGCATGGAAGCAGTGACAGTACCAGTAACTATTGGTCCTGTTGTACTGGTTTTTGATCAAGGAGACAATAGACATTCAGCTTTGACAGTTCCATTAAATGCAGAAATTCAAAAAGTCGCTGAAAGATTTTATTCAGAACTTACAGAGATTCATAGAGAAAAATCTATGATGGCAAATTTAACATTAAATGGAAGTCTGTCGGGTTCGCAAACACCATCAGTGGCAGAATCAGATTCAGGTCTGTCAGAGAAAAGTTTAAATAGAATAGATTTATCCCAAAATGGATTGACCCCTGAAGCTCCTGATTATAAAAAGCTTGATGTTGCTAAACTAAAGGCTGATTTAGAAGAATTAATCATTGGCACAATTGGTACTGACAATTTTAAGTTGTATCAGGATGATGAATTGCTGTTTATCTGTAAGAGTATTCAGTGGAAAACGAAAAACAGGTATGAACAACTGGAAGAAATGGCTGCTGAATTAGAAATTGATTTGAGTAAACAGAAACATTTGAAGAAACATTACAGAGTGAATTTTTCTGAAAGAGACATTGACAATCTAAATGTTGCTGGAAGAATGGCCCATATAAAAGAATTAATACGTTTTCTCAGAAAATTAGGCGAATTCGGTAAATGGAGAATAAAAGGGTCAAAGAATAAAGAACAGGATAAAAGGTTGAGAAACAATGTAGTTTCAGAATTTCCAATGAGGGAAGTAGCAGGAGGAGGGTATGTGCATGTTCCTTGGTCCAGACAGGATATCCTTCTGTTTACCAATGATTTCCCACGTTTGAGAGAGAAGCCAGTTGAGTGGTATCGACAGGTAGACAGATTTATAAAAGTGTCAAAGGTTCTGTGGATTGATCTGGATGGATTCTTTGAAATTGTTGTCCCATCAGATCTTTGGACAGAATGTAACATTTCTGTGGATTGGCCAAAAGAAGAACCTCCCCGAGACCCGGTTACAGGTGCCCCAGCAAAAGATGTCATGGACATTTATAATAAAGTAATTTACTGGCTGAAAGGGAAAATTCCCCCGAAAGAAGTGGACTGGGTTACAATTTACAGAACAAACCAGGAACCAAAAGAATCAGTTCCTTCATTTTATGAAAGATTACTGTTAGTTTTCAAACAGTACAGTGGCTATGAAAAATTAAGTGAAAAGGACATGAGCCACTTTATATACAGATTTGTATATGGCCTGAGACCTGAAATTGGTGACATGATTAGAAATTGAATTGTGTGCTGGCAATCACTTTCAGTTGATGACATCTTGAGAAAGGCAAAATATTGCAGTGATGAGATAGATGCAAAACAGAGGAATCTCAAGGAAAAGGCGATGTGGGCACAGGTGAAGGTAGCAGAGCAGCAACAACAACAGTTAGCTTCTATGCAACAGCAGAATCAAGGGAAATTCAAGAATAATTTCAATAATAGTAATAAGCCAAAATTTAATGTGAATGTTGAAGAGTTGAAACAAAAGCTCCCATGTTTTAATTGCGGAGAGATTGGACACTGGAAACGCGAGTGTAAAAACCCGCCTAGAAATTTTTAAATTAATTCATTGAATCCACAGGTGCAGTGTGAGTTAAATCCGCAGCAACAGCAACAGCTACAGCAACAGTTAAATGAGTTAAGTCAACAGCGACAGCGACACCTACAGGTAGCGAATCAGCATAGCCAGATACAGCAAAGCCAGTTTCAGCAGAACCAGATTCAGCAGAGTCAAATTCAGCAGAGTCAGGTACCACAAGCACCATTCCCTAATAGTGCTAACACACAGAGATTTTCTCCCGAAACAGGTTTCTGTGGAGGTAATTTGGTTAATAATGTGTCAAAAGTTAACAGGTCAAATACTTCTCAATTTTGGCTGAAAGACAAAGAGGAGAGTGATTCTTCAGAAGATTACTCATGACGGTGCCTGAGAGAGGAAGAAGAGTGTGTGCTTGGACCCACGCTTGAGGTAGATCAGTCTGGTCCATTTGTAAATTGTAAAGTAAACGATGTTGATGTTACTTTCCTTGTGGATACAGGTGCTACCCGTTCTACTGTTAGATCAGCAGAAATAGAAACCCTTCCTCTCTCTGGTGAGTCCATCCAAGTTGTAGGTGTAGCTAATCAGCAAATTAAAATAAGTTTAACAGAACCAGTAAAAGTGGAAATAGAGAACTACAAAGATAAACACAGATTTTTAGTTTGTGACAGCAGTCCTGTGAATCAGTTGGGTCGTGATATATTGTGCAAAACGAATTGCAAGATATATTGCTCACCAGATGGCATTGAAATGCAAACAGCAGAAGAAGATGGGCTTTATAAATTGACTATGTTAATGATTGATGAGGAGAAAACATCATTGTTTCCTGTGTTTCATAAAAATGATTTGCCAGAAGAGCTCAAAAAGCCAGTTAATCCAGCAATTTGGGACCTAACAGGAAATAATATGGGTCTTATGAAAAATATAGATCCAGTAAAGATCACTGTAAAGCAGGGAATAGATTTTCCAAATGTTCCTCAATACAAAATGAAAGCTGAAACAATTGAGGGTGTCATTCCAGTTATTGAAAAAATTCATACGTCAAGGTGTGCTAAAAGAAATTGAGAGCAGCCCATGTAATTCACCGATTATGGGTATTAAAAAGCCGAACGGAACATATAGAATTGTTCAGGACCTGAGAAAAATTAACCAGATTGTTGTTCCGTGTTGTCCAATTGTTCCAAACCCTGCGGTAATTCTTTACCAGAATTCGCGTGATGCAGAATGGTACACGGTCATTGACCTGTGCAATGCCTTCTTTACAGTTCCATTACATCCAGAAAGCCAGCAAATTTTCGCTTTCAGGTTCCAAAATAGGATCCTAGCATGGTGTCGTATCCCACAAGGGTATACTGAGAGTCCATCTATCTTTAATCAGTGGTTAAAGAAATCTCTGGAAGATCTGATTTTGCCTGGTAATTCCACACTGATACAGTACATTGACAATTTGCTTGTGGCAGCAAAAACACGAGAAAATTGTGTAACTGGTACCATTACCCTGTTAAATCGTTTAGCAGATGAAGGACATAAAGTGTCACCTGCAAAATTGCAGTTTTGTAAACAAGAAGTAAAATATCTTGGCCACAGAATTGCAAAGGGAACAAGAAAAGTGACAGTTCAAAGAATTAAAATAATTCGAGCAATTCAGCCACAGACAACACAAAGACAGGTGAGAATGTTTCTGGGAATGGTTGGTTACTGTCGACAATGGATTAGTGGGTTTTCAGTGATTGCAAAACCACTTCAGAGACTAACAAAAGCAGACATAAAAGATCCAATCAGTTTGTCAAAAATTGAACTGGAAGCTTTTGAACAATTAAAAAAGAGTTTATGTGAAGCTCCAGCCCTGGGTATGCCAGATTATGAAAACGAATTTGAACTGTACTGCAGTGAAAGAGAAGGTTGTGCATTGTCTGTGTTGATACAGAGACATGGAAAGTTGAGAAAACCAATTGCATATTTCTCAGCTGTTTTGGATCCTGTTGCCAAAGCTTTGCCAGGTTGCTTAAAAGCAGTGGCTGCAACAAGTGTAAGTCTTGAAAAAAGTGAGGGTATCATTATGGGATTTCCTGTAAAAGTATATGTACCTCATTCAGTTGAAATTCTTCTTACCAGAAGTAGGACTCAACATTTAACAAGCAGCAGATTAACAAAATATGAGAAAACAATTCTGGGATCTGATAATGTTTCTTTTGCAAGGTGCGTTAATTTGAATCCTTCCACACTGTTACCAGATGGAGTTGTTACTGAGGTAAATAATGAAAATGACATTGATCATGAATGCCTGGATGTTGTAGATTACTGCACAAAACCACGACAGGACATAAAAGATGTTCCTTTGCCTGAATCAGACATAGTCTACTTTGTGGATGGGTCCTGTTTGAGAAATGATGAAGGGATTTTGAGAGCATCATATTCAGTGTGCACAGTTTCAGATGTTGTTGAGGGTTCACCTCTTGAAGGAATTCGTTCTGCTCAAATTGCAGAGTTAATTGGTCTAATTTGAGCTTGTTAAAAAGCAGCTGGCAAAAGGGTAACCATAGTGACTGATAGTCAATATGGTTATGGCGTAGTTCATGACTATGGACAGCTGTGGTCTCAAAGAGGTTATTTAACCTCTGCTGGTTCGCCAATCAGAAATGCAAAATTGATCAAGAGATTGATTGATGGCATTCAGTTACCAGAGCAAATTGCTGTAGTCAAATGTGCAGCTCACAAGAAAGGTGATGATTACATCACTAAAGGGAATGCATATGCAGACGAAATTGCAAAGTACTGCGCGAAAAACAATTATTCAATCAATCGGGAAAAAGACAAAAGTCACACGATGAATTCTCTCATGCTAATTTCTGTAGTTGAAACATGGCAGGAAGTGAAAGATTTACAAGATGAGGCAGATGAAGAAGAGAAAAACACATGGTTAAAAATTGAATGCAGACAAAGGGAGGAAGATGGAATTTGGGTTTACAAAGATGGAAGGCCTGTAATGCCAAACTGCATGATTGCCGACATGGCATGGATGTACCATGGTCCAGGACATTTAGGGAGAGATTCTATGATTAGATTATTCAGAGAAACATGGTTCAATACAAAATTCAGAATCATTGCAGAGTCACTTTGCCAAAGATGTTTGACCTGCCAACAGATGAATCCAAATAGGAGAACTGTTGTAAATTTGGGAACCATAGGACGGGAGGGTGGTCCTTTTACCAGATTACAAATGGATTTCATTGAGATGCCGATGCATAACAGACTAAGATATGTATTAGTATTTGTTTGTCTGTTTTCAAGATGGGTAGAAGCTTTCCCAACTCGTCACAATGACTCAGTCACTGTGGCAAAATTGCTTCTGAGGGAGATCATACCTAGGTACGGATTTCCAGTAACCATTGAAAGTGATTGTGGAACTCATTTTGAAAACAGATTGATGAAACTGATTTGTGAAGCCTTGAATATAAAGCAAAAGCTGCACTGTGCTTACAGACCAGAAGCATCAGGTGTTGTTGAACAAGTAAATGGAACTATCAAGAATAGAATTTCAAAAAAATGTGTCTAGCCACAGGAGTGAAGTGGACGGATGCACTTCCACTTGTCCTAATGTCATTAAGAAGTACTCCTGAGAAAAAGACAGGCCTTAGCCCCCATGATATTGTAATGGGAAGAGTAATGAGGCAAGCATTTGTTCCAGTTGGCAAATTAATGAGTATTAATGATAGTGCAATCATTGAATATTGCCAGAACCTGTCTGATGTAGTAAATTCTATATTTCATCAGGTGGGAACAGATGTAATCTCAAAGGAGAAAGTGCAAGCCCATGATTTGTTACCCGGAGACTGGGTAAGGACCAAAGTTCATCGAAGAAGAAACTGTTTAGTTCCAAGGTGGCAGAAGCCAAGACAAGTGATTTTGGTCACAACAAGTGCTGTTAAATGCAAAGGGTTGAAAAGGTGGGTGCATGCAAACCATGCAATCCTTGTACCACCTCCTGAAAATCCTGATGAAGACATTGAGACAACAACTGATTCAGATTCAGAGGGAGACCCAGAAGATCCTGAGTCTGATGATCAACAAGAATATCAACATCGAGAAAATCTAGATGAAAATTAGAACTTGAATGAAGAAGATCTGAATATCGAAACTGGAGATCAAGGTGTTGATAAAGATCTGCTTGAAAAAGAGTCTCTAAAAGAAAAAGGAGATTCAGAAGCAGAAGGTTCTGAGCGAGATGAAAATTTGATCCAAAGTATTGAAAAGCAAAAGAGTAACTCTGTGTTCAGGAGCAAAAAGCCTGAGACTGGGAAGCTGAAGGTGATTCCTGAAGAAGAGGAAGAATTACCAAGTACCAGTAAGGATATTGTTCCTAATGGAGTGAAGCTGCCGAGTAAAGAAGTGCCTAGGTACAGATTTGAAGTCTCAGATACAGACACTGATGAAAGTGATGAAGAATCTGAAATAAGAAAGCTGAATGTAACGAAAGTGTGCCAAAGAAAAAGATCTTGAAGAAAGGAGATATTTGGCCTGAAGATAATTTGAAATTCAAACTGGTGAAGAAATCGAAAGATCAAATCAACAAAGTATCTAGTCAGGGAGGTGACTCTGAAAAGAAAAGTGAAAACAAGAAAATAGAAGTAATCACTCGAAAGACAAAAAGAGTAGTAAAGCCAAATCAGAAGTATAAGTCCCCAGAGTGGACTTACATTATTATCCCGCCAATTGTAGAGGTGGAGAGCAGTAGTCAGGAAGACTTGGAAGAGCTCAGTGACAAAGATTGAAATTGTTTAATATTTTGATAAGGGTTTTGTTTCCTGGCATAAGGCTGAAGAAAATTTGTTAGGTGACTTTAGGTTGAAGAAATTGTGTTTAGTTGGAAAGCACATATTTATGTGACACAAGGTCGAAGAAAAGCTGTTTAGGTTTTTATTCTAAAAAAAAAAAAAAAATTAAAAGGGGGAATATAGTTTATAGTTTACTCACATTTTAAATTTTTGTTTTTTCCAATTTTCTAGAATGCCTAGAACAGATACTTCTAGGTGTTGGATTCTTAAAAGATGTTGCAAAATGACTTCAATTTGTGTGATATTATTAATCCTAGTTTGGTTAATATTAGCTGTAGTTTATCCTTGTGATGTTAATAAGCAAAAACTCAAGACTAACATAACAAGTAAGGTAGAGTCTAAACATGAGAAACATGCTGGCAAGTCTAGCAGAGTTATTGAGCATGATCCAGAGATTCATCAAGATAGATCTGTTGGAGATTTCTCAAGTCATTCATTTTCAAGGCTTCTGTCTGAATATGTTAAAGTTATGAATGATAAGGATTACTATGTCTGTGTGAAACTACCTGCTTCTGTTTCAGAGGGAGTAACCTATAATATGTTGCCTCTTACTTATGGCATTACTTGCATTGTAATTGCTAGCTTGTTTTATCAAACTGGTCATCTGGAATATTATTATTCAGACTTTGATGAAGTTTTTGCAAATCTCAAAGTTGTAAATAGCTTGAACAAAGTAAAACCTGCGAAACAGATGAGGGAATTCTTTTTAGTTACTAATGAACTCAATTATGAGTACGCATATAGAAATAATTTAACATGCAAAATGAGAGCAGAAGAAATGACTTTCCTGAACATGGTTGAGGAAAGAAGGGCTGTTTACAAGAGAAATGAAATGCTTAAACATGCTAAGTCAAAGTACTGGCAAATGGAGGATGCTAAATTAAATGGTGTTAACACAAATGCAGCTATTCATATTGACGAACCAGTTAGTGGTAAATTTTGCATTAGAAGAGATAATACGCTTTATGATAATTATTTTGTGGGTGCTAGTCAATGTGAGGATACCTATCGAATCATAGGGAGATGGGGATTTAAAGGTGGTAAGGATCCAATTTTGCCTGGAATTTATTTTATTTGTGGCAATAAAGCATATTTTAGCCTCCCAGACCATTGGTATTGGACATGCTATCTTGGCTTGGTCTTTCCAAAATTTTTTCATGTTGACAGAATGGAAAGGGGCGACCACTCGGTCCCCCCGAACGTATGGTTGGGTGCCCCGATCCTCCCGGGAAGCCATTTTGAGCGGGGGGCGTGCCTCGGCTGGTATGCCCGAAGCGGCGTAGCCGGGGCGCGCCTTTTCCCGCCCAAGAGAGGTTGTCCTAGACACCTTCACCGATGACCACGCCCAGTAGGCGTACCGGCGGAGGGTACACACCCTCCCGAAGAAGAATAAATAGAGCGGGAATCCGAAGAAGCGTCCTCTTGTTCCTGTGCTCTGAAGGCTGCACCCACTCGTCGCTCGTGAGCCCTCGACGGAACAAGGAGCAATTTTGAGAACTTGTAATTCTTGTGTTTCTCTTTCAGTGATTTTAAAGCGAAGGATCCAGGAACGTGTTGATCGACTCGGAGCGGATAATCGAGACCATGTCTGGCAAGAAGGCAGGAAAGGGTTCCGAGACAGACAAGGTGCTACGCATGTTGGTGAACAGAATCCCGGGCATGGAACGGAAAGTCGGTCAAGTCCCAGCGCTTGGTCGAGATTTGGCGGTCGTCAAGAAGCAACTGGCAGCGATGAACAAGCCTGGTAACCCCAAGAAGGTAATAGGCCTGGCCTTGCCGGGAATCGTTCCCGAGGGTAGAGGGAAACGGGTCAAGAAGAGGGCGGGTGCAGGGGAGGTTCCGGTCCCTGAGGTACCCCCGGTCGCCCCTGTAACACCAGCTGATGCCCCGGTACCAATCCCAGACGCGGGTCAACCGATCCCGGTTGTGATTATGCCCGCTACCGATGAGGATATGCCTCCTGAATTGGCCACCCAGTTGGCCGCATGGCTCAATAAGAAGGCAGGGGGTGCTACGGCGCCCGGAGACACGGCCGAAGAGGCCAAGTTACTAATACAGCAGTTGCGGCAGTCGCGAGATGCTGCGAAGGCGAATCTTCCTCTTGTTTCCCCACAGGTGATACCGGAAGGACCGGCGGCTGGTCGCGAGAAAACGGCGGGAACAACGACCGAACCAGGTAAGCTCGCTTTGCCGCTGGCGGGGGAGGGATCGTTACCCTCTAGATGGGAGAGGGTGGCACAACATATCCCGATTGCCACAAAATAATTGATATGGGCAGACAAGTATGTCAATATGTTTTCGTTATTAACTGACCATCGCGAGATGGAATATGTTAAAACTCAGAAAAACTTGTGGTACCCGAGCGTCTGGCGCACCAAGATGGCTGAGTTTAGGGTGGAGGAGACGATAACGAATTGGGCGAAGGCCTTTGCAATGTTTACTGCGATTATTGGTGAACGTAAGCCCGAGGTATTGACTGAACTGTCTTGTTATCAAACTCGTATAATGGATTTTTATGAAATGTATGAAGGGGACGAATGGAAAGGTTACAACATGAAATTCCGTAAAGCAAAAGAGTACGATTCCTCTCTGACATGGGACTGCCTCGACTCAATTTCATGGCATAAACAACTCCTGCCTGGGACCGCAGGGACATCCTCCCCAGGCCGGAGTGGGTCGGGGGTTTCCCGCCAAAAGCCCGCGGTGCCCTTTCGGGCAGGCGCCGGTAGTGACCACCAGCCGAAAACCGGCGGGAATGGTGGAAAGCGGGGGGTCTGTTGGGGCTTCAATCGAGGCAACTGTAACAGACCGCAGGGAACATGTAGGTTCAAACATGTGTGCGTGGGCTGTGGGAATTCTTCACACACGGAGAGTTCATGTAGATCGAGAAATAACGGGGCGGGAGGTAAAGGAGGGTCCAAGCAGGACTGAGGTGGGTAATTGTGAACAATTGCCTACTCCCGTTGATCTCATGGCTATGACTCCTTGGTTAAACAAATACCCTGATCATGTCTCCGCTGGGGTGTTGAGGAAGGGATTCTTATACGGCTTCCACATCCCGGCGGGGGATTTTCGTGGGGAACCTTTTTGTAAAAACCAGCTATCAGCGCAGCATAATCCAAGTGTGGTAGAGAGAAAAATCGCAAAAGAAGTGAGTCTAGGGCGAGTGGCGGGGGCTTTTCAGCACCCGCCAGTGGCGGATTTCATCTGTTCCCCATTAGGGGTGGTCCCGAAGAAGGACCCGGGGGAGTTTAGGCTGATCCATAATCTGTCTGCTTCAAAGGGTTGTTCGGTAAACGATGCTATTGGTCCAGAAGTTTGTTCGGTGCGGTACGCATCATTCGATGATGCCGTCACCATGTTAAATCGCCTGGGCCCCTGGGCGCTGATGGCGAAATCAGATATCGAATCAGCGTTCCGGTTGCTCCCGGTACACCCACAGGATCAGCGTTTGCTCGGTTTTGCATTCCAAGGGAATTATTACATGGATAAATGCATGCCGATGGGTTGCTCCATTTCTTGTGCCTATTTTGAACAATTAAGCTGTTTTTTAGAGTGGGCATTCACCGAGGCCACAGGGCATAGGCATGTTATGCATTATCTAGATGACTTTCTGTTCTTGGGGGCAGCCGGCGACACGAAATGTGCGCAGGCGCTACAGGACTTTTGCATCCTCATGAAGGAGTTTGGAGTCCCATTGGCACCAGGTAAGACGGTTGGACCATCTACTTCACTGGAGTTTCTGGGAATCGAGCTCGATTCTGAGGAGGGATGTTTCCGTTTGCCAGTGGGAAAAGTAGCTAAATTTAGGGCTTCCCTGGAACTTTGCCTTGGTAAGGAGAAAGTGACCCTTCACCAGTTACAGCAAACAGTGGGTCAACTTAACTTTGCCTTGAGAGTTATACCAATGGCCCGCCCCTTTTCACGCTCTATTGCACAAGCTATGGTTGGTCTCAAAGAAGGACACCACCGCACGAGACTGTCTGCAGAGGTTTGCCAGGATATGCGCATTTGGTTGGCACTTCTGGCGGACTTCAACGGTCGAGTAGTGTGGAATAAGCCGCCAGCGTCTTCGGACGAGCTGAGTTTGTGGACTGACTCGGCGGGGAGCGTGGGATTTGGCACCATCTTTGGTAACCGATGGTCGGCGCAAACATGGCCGGCGTGGTGGCACTCCTGCGGTCTCACAAGTAACATTGGGTTCCTGGAGCTATTCCCTATTTTTGTTGCTCTGATGGCATGGCCGGACGATTTCAGAGACCGCTCTGTGGTATTTTGGTCTGATAATATGACTGTTGTCGAGTGCATTAACAATCAGGCAACACGCTGCAAATGGATCTTGAGATTGTTGAAGGAAGTTGTGCTGCTTTGCATGAGACTGAATGTACAGTTCAGGGCGAAACATGTGCCGGGCGTACTGAATCATGCAGCTGATGCACTCTCTCGTTCACATATGCAGGCGTTCAGGGGTTATCTACCTACAGCGGACCTAGTGGCGGCACCATTCCCCGAGGCGCTTTGGCTAATCGGTGCCCCGGATTACAAGACCTTGTGGCAGCAAGTTTAGCCCCCAGGACAAGGAAAGCATACGAAGGAGCGTTTCGTTCCTATTGCACATTTTTGGGTCCGACAGGGGGTCAGAACTGGGGTCAGGAAGAGTCCTTCCTGGGGTTCTTGGTAGCTCTACACCGAGAGGGCCGATCAGCGGCAACGGCCAGTAGGCACAGGGCGGCCATCTCATTTATGGCGCAGGTGCATGGCGTAAAAGACCCAACAAGTTCCTTTTTGGCGAGGAAAGCCCTTCGCGGCTGGCAGCGCCTTGAAGGTAGCAAGCAGGATGAGAGGCGTCCGATTGGCTTAAACAGGTTGTCCCTACTTATGGCGAAACTAGTCGAGACATGCACCTCCCAATTCGAGGTGGTTTTGTTCCGGGCAGCTTTCGCATTAGCGTTCCATGGGGCGATGCGGCTGAGCGAACTGGTCGCTAGGAACAAAAAAGACGTTGAGGGAGGCCTGTGCAGGAGTCACGTCCTAATTAAGGGTGATTCGATGGTAGTGACGATAGCGAGGTCCAAAACAGACCAGGGGGCTACGGGAAACAGTGTTATTGTGCAGCGCATGCGAGGGTCCCCCACGTGCCCAATACTGTGTATAGAGGAATACTTGGCACTGAGGACTGCTACGTGGGGGGGAAGTTTGCTGAGGCACAGAGACGGCACCCCACTGACGAGGTTTCAGTTTCAGAGGGTGCTAGCACTGACAATCGCTGCCGCGGGCATGGACCTGTGCGATTTTGGGACCCAATCCTTTAGGATAGGGGCTGCTACTGAGGCTACAGCCAGGGGTCAGAGTGTGGAGGAAGTGAAACAGTTGGGACGATGGTCCTCGAATTGCTTCAGAAGATATGTGCGATTGCACATGTTGTAAGTCAATTGACATGCACTCACGCTTCTTGTCTTTTGTTTGAATTACAGTTTCGCGAGCATATCATGCGGGGCGGAATTTGCAGTCGGCCCAGTACCAGGAGACCAGCGGTCACGGATCACCGTCTGAGGAGAGAGTGGTGTGGGTCGTGGGCCACTCATACGTGAGGCGGGCCGGGGACGTATTCAAAGCAGGTGACGCGACTCGCGCAGCTGGGGAATACGGGTACAGAGTGGCCTTCCACGGGAGGGGCGGGCTCTGTATTGACCAATTCGAATCTTTTATTGGGGGTCTCTTAGGGCGGCAGAGGTCACCGCCATCTGTAGTCATAGTACACTTGGGGGGCAATGACTTGGTGACTCTGGGTAGGCGAGTATTGTTTGAGCAAGTTTTGTCTGCCGTTAGCTGGTTGGCAAAAAGAATCCCGGGGTGCACGATTGCCTGGTCCCACATGATTCCCAGGAAAGTATGGCGGGGGGGCCTTTCGGTGTCAGCACTGAATCATTCGGTGAGGAAGGTTAACAATAAAATTGGTAGATTGTTTCGGTCGGCGCAGTTGCATAGTATTCCTCATGGGTGTATTCAGGGTGATCACATGTATCTGAATGATGGGGCTCACCTGTCCCGGGAGGGGAATGTTTTACTCATAGGAGACTTAATAGCATGGCTAAGGGGTTTGAGAAAGCATGACCTTTAGGAGGAGTTTGGGGGGGCCGGATAGCCGGTCAACTATCCCGCCTGTGGCGGTAAGGTCATGATCGGTGAGCAGTAATTTCAAGGTCCCTAGAGAGGGGCGCCACCCAATATGGATGGGAGCGCCCGGGGGAGGCGGCCATTGGCCCCTCCCACTGAGAGGCGGAACCCACTAAGTATGGGTCACCTAAGGGGAGACGGCCATAGGCCCCTTCCAGGGGAGGAGGCGGCTATATGCCCCTCCTACGAATTTCCCGGGGCCCGGATATCCGCGACGGCGGATAGAGAGTGTGGGGATGGGGGGGGGAGTCCACGCTGTCCTTCCTACAGATACCTCACACGGGAGCTCGGACTACCTTTAAGATGGCGTCGAGCGGAAAGGGGGGCCCCCAACAAGACAAGGGAAATTGCAGTTGGCAATGAGGGTACAGTCCTCTGCGCATGCATCATTCACACCGTGAGGGCGACAGTTTTGGTAGTAGGGATCTGACACCGGTTAAGACCTTGCCGTTGGCCCTTAATGCTAGGATGTACAATTTTAATTTAGAATGTATGCATTTGCAGGATGTTAGAGTCAGCTAGGAAACCTTTGTATTAGAGATTTGTTAAGGTTAGCCAAAGAACATGTCTTCATCGAAATGTAATAAATGTAAAATTGTACATGATTATGAAACTTTTATTTTAATGTTTTAAATTTTGTTTCATATTTTAATAAATACGGCCGGGAGGGTGACTCCCTCCCGCCTTCCAAAAGTTCAGAACTGCGTCCGACTTCCCATCCTTGGGGATTGTGTTGGGAGGGGGTGACGGACATCCCGGCCATATGGAAAGGGGCGACCACTCGGTCCCCCCGAACGTATGGTTGGGTGCCCCGATCCTCCCGGGAAGCCATTTTGGGCGGGGGGCGGGCCTCGGCTGGTATGCCCGAAGCGGCATAGCCGGGGCGCGCCTTTTCCCACCCAAGAGATGTTGTCCTAGACACCTACACCGATGACCACGCCCAGTAGGCGTACCGGCGGAGGGTACACGCCCTCCCGAAGAAGAATAAATAGAGCGGGAATCCGAAGAAGCGTCCTCTTGTTCCTGTGCTCTGAAGGCTGCACCCACTCGTCGCTCGTGAGCCCTCGACGGAACAAGGAGCAATTTTGACCCACCCACCAGCCCCTTATGGCAATGTTTGTTTTTGCAATAAAGTTTTCCTGTGATAGGCAAATTTACCTCCGTATAAAAGTAAATGAATGTTTAGGTTGAGGATGTGCCTTCTGACTTTAGGATTCTGTTTTTTCTTTTAGGAGTAAAACAGGTTTGATACAATTAGTCATGCTGATATTTGCTTCCTTAGTAGGTGAACAACTGTCGTATTTATTTTTGGTCGGGCGGTAAGGTCATGATCGGTGAGCAGTAATTTCAAGGTCCCTAGAGAGAGGCGCCACCCAATATGGATGGGAGCGCCCGGGGGAGGCGGCCATTGGCCCCTCCCACTGAGAGGCGGAACCCACTAAGTATGGGTCGCCTAAGGGGAGACGGCCATAGGCCCCTTCCAGGGGAGGAGGCGGCTATATGCCCCTCCTACGAATTTCCCGGGGCCCGGATATCCGCGACGGCGGATAGAGAGTGTGGGGATGGGGGGGAGTCCACGCTGTCCTTCCTACAGATACCTCACACGGGAGCTCGGACGACCTTTAAGATGGCGTCGAGCGGAAAGGGGGACCCCCAACAAGACAAGGGAAATTGCAGTTGCCAATGAGGGTACAGTCCTCTGCGCATGTGTCATTCACACCGTGAGGGCGACAGTTTTGGTAGTAGGGATCTGACACCGGTTAAGACCTTGCCGTTGGCCCTTAATGCTAGGATGTACAATTTTAATTTAGAATGTATGCATTTGCAGGATGTTAGACTCGGCTAGGAAACCTTTGTATTAGAGATTTGTTAAGGTTAGCCAAAGAACATGTCTTCATCAAAATGTAATAAATGTAAAATTGTACATGATTATGAAACTTTTATCTTAATGTTTTAAATTTTGTTTCATATTTTAATAAATACGGCCGGGAGGGTTACTCCCTCCCGCCTTCCAAAAGTTCAGAACTGCGTCCGACTTCCCATCCTTGGGGATTGTGTTGGGAGGGGGTGACGGGCATCCCGGCCATAATGAAAAGGGTACCTTTGAATTTGGTGAGCATCTGAACCTG
Source organism: Lissotriton vulgaris (assembly GCF_964263255.1). Lineage (NCBI taxonomy): Eukaryota > Metazoa > Chordata > Amphibia > Caudata > Salamandridae > Lissotriton > Lissotriton vulgaris. The sequence continues at coordinate 1,011,168,088 of NC_141687.1, forward strand.
AATGGGTACAAAAGAGAAAGTTTTACAGAAGTTCTGGGAGACATCTTTAGTGCTGTTATTCCTATGGTAGGAATTACCATGAATTTAATCAAAATCAGAAAGGTTTCTACAATTGTAGATAGATTGTCAACATATACTGCAAGTAGTTTCCAATTAGTCAATACAGAACTTGTTGCTACCAGAAGCATGGTTATGCAGAATCGTCTTGCCTTAGACGTTCTGCTTGCAAAAAAGGGAGGAGTCTGTGGGGTCTTACATGTCCAGCATTGCTGTACTTATATACCTGATAAAAGTCGGGATATAGAGTTGCTTGTTAAAAACATTACACAGTTTCATGAAGAGATAGAACCCATGGAGGAAGAAAGTTTCACTGAACGAATTGGAAAAAGAATGGAGGCTATAAAAGAATGGTTTTCTGAAGTTGGAAGCTCCATCATTGGCAAAGTGCTCTATCCAGTAATTGTCATCATTATAGTGATAATGCTGCTAAAAATTAGCTGTTTGATTCACAAAGGAAGAAGCATCAGAAAGAAAAGAGAAGGATTTTCAAACTTAGAAAGGAACAAGAGAAGGAATATGAGTTAGAGGAAATGCGAAGGGCTCAGCTTGAAAGAGATGACCAGACAGCAGAAACAGGGGTTTAGGGAGACTAATATCGAGAGAATCCAATATGTGACGTCTCCAAATTGGGTGAAAAGTTTTCTGAAATTATTGGGTGTTGTTTGGTGATTTTTAAATCACCAGATGAGGGAGTTGATGGAGCAAGCTTCAGAAATTATTTTATTCTGACTCATGAAAGTCATTCCCTGTAACATGAATCTATTAATGAATTGTTGCATGATTTGTTTAACTAATCCAACTTAGTATAAGATTGCACACACTTGAACACGCGGGTCTAATGACATGTGCTCTTGTTGCATTTGCGAGTTTGTCATGTAACACATGATTAATATTGCTTTGGTTGTCTTGTTCGTCCTATTGTCCTTGTTACTATTAATATGCGGCTGATCATTTTATGGCATGTGCTTTTATTATATGTGCTTATATGTTAGTCTTATGTTGTGATTGTCTGTCTGTGTATTATTTTATCATTTTTTTTACTCTTTCAGAAATATAAAGACTTCAGCTGGACTATGTGAAGAATGGTAGATATTTTATGTGCTGCTTTATTTGTTTGCTTCTGCTAGATATCATTTATTAATGGGTTAACTATCAGCAATGGTCAGGTGGGTAACATAAGGGTTTATTTTACTTGAATTAATCATTCTTTTGTGTTTGTTTAAATACTAGCCCGAGAGAGAGGCTTGAGGCCTAGTACTGGAGAATATTGGTTAGCCTGTACGTGAGCAGAGCCGAGCACAGTCGTATTGGAACTTTTCCAAGGAAAGCTATACTTTTGAATGGACTGTGGCTTAAACAAAAACGACTTGTGCGCTGTGTGCTCTGGATGTTATTTTTACAAGGCCAAGGAAGTGACAGATATGATTTTGCCGAGCTCTGGAGGAAATCAGTGAAACAACTTTTAAAATTGTAGCAAATCTTCGGAAGCCGGTGTCGCCTCATGTCAATGAACAATGACATTATGACGTTGTCATTCTGGAAGAGGTGGTTTTGGTGGTCTGACAGTCAGCAACCAATCAGGCGGCTGCAGTTTATTAAAACATATCATTTAGTTAGATTAGCGAGTGAGAAAGGTATAAAAATTAGGCCTCTAGAGGGGAGCGGGGCTGACTGTTTCCTGAGGGCTAAGTGCTGTCAGATTTCCTATGGACACGTAAGGACTCAACCGTTTATTAAACTGTTTACTTTTCAGGTCAGAAAGCTAACTTAGGGAATAGGGATGATGTTTTCTTTAATTCATTATTCTATGCAATGTTGATTGTGTCGGACCTTTGAGCCAATGATTAAATTATTAATTGAATAAAACTGAATTAATAAAATTAAATGTTTGATATTATTAAATAGCTAATAAAGTTTATGAAATTTAAGAATTTAAAAATAAAAGACTTTAAACGTCAAGCTGGTCTTGATTTTTGAGTTGTTACCATCAGTTTAAATCCGTTGGCCTCTGTGGTCTAATTAAATGTTTCTTTGATAATTCATGAATAAAAATGTTATACTGCAGTTGTAAATATGAATAAATGAGTTTAATAGTGTAGTGAATTAGGCCACATGATTCAGCTTCATGATTTTCTGTCTTTGTGCATGGGCCTGGTTATTGATTAGTTTGGTGAGTATTAGGTAGTGATTGGTGACGCATGTGAGACAGAATTTCTATAGTGACGCTGAATCACTCCACATATCCCTTTTCAACCAAAAGCACATATTTAATACTAAAAGAGTGTGTATGTGAATTCCACATTGTTTTAATACAACTTTAGCCCAAACCGCTACATTGAATTACACCAAAATTGGCAGAAAGCTAGATGTTGGTCCAGTTAGTGTGCTTATTGTCGTTTTGTGTGAATCCATTCAATAATTTCAGAGATATTGATGTTTAAAAATATAGATATGTAGGAGCACAAAATCCTGCTGAAATCCTACTCAAATTTTATTGGCAAGCAACAGTCAACTTGGGACTAGGCTCGAAGCTGAGTAGCACCAACAATTACTAAATAAAGAAAGTGGGGGCAGGGTAGGAATAGCCTGAGCTGACATTTAGTAAAAGGAGATTTTTTTAAATTTTGCCATGAATTTGTGGGTGGATTCATGGCAATATTGAAAAAAACAGTGTGGGCCCCACGCTCCCGGTTGGCCTTAATCCTCAGGGAATATGACAAATAAAGGTGGGGGCGCATGAGGCCCCCTTCTTAGTTTTTAAACAAATCCCAGGGACCACCACATCCCAGGGGTTTTTGAATTGAATTGTGCAGGGGTACCTGCATGGTACCCCGCATCTCAGGGGCCAGCAAATCCCTTGGACTTCTTTAATTATTAAATGGGGGGATTCTCAGACACCCCAGCTACAGACATTGCCACCTCCCAGGTGCCTTACAAGAAAAAAGTGAGAGGGTGGATGGACCCCCACAACCCTAGGAGCCTCCACCTCCCCAGAGCTTTAACTTTTATTATTGCAGGCCTCATGGACCCCCCAGCCTAAGGGACCAGCACCTCCCTGGGGTTTTCTGCTTAAAGAATGTGGGGGCTGCGTGGACGCTCCTGCAGCCCAGCGAACTGCCTACTTGCTGGGGCTATGACAAATTGAAGGCAGGGGGCCACACAGACCCCATGTGCCCCAAGGCCACCACCTCCACATGGCAAATTGAAAGGAGGGGGCACTCATCCCCACTTCTGGAGCCATTGATGTCCCTGGGAACTGTGATGCCCCATCACCGACACCTGCTGTGTCCCGCGGTGCCCACCACTGGGACATAGCAGTTTGCTTTGGTTTGCCAGGAGCTTAATCACTCCGAACAAGCCATAAAAAATGCTGTGCTGCTTTCATCAAGTGAGAGCATTAAAAATTCTCTCGCTTGCTGAAAGCAGAGCCGAATTTATTTTAGTTGGCAGGATCTGAATGTTCAGCAGGTCCCTCTGTCCAAAAGCATTGCTGGCCGCGAAAGGACGCGATGAGCCGACAGGGAACACAGGGACCCTGAGGCTCCCTTACGGTCCCCATCAGTGACAAGTTGGTCACTGGTACAGAGGCTAGACCAAAGGTGACATGGTACCCAGGGCCGAAATCAGCTCAGGAGTGGGGCCAAGTGGCCCCCCTCACATTATTATTATTTTCTTTTACATAAAAAAAGTCGGCCCAGGGGATTGGGTCCCTGGTGCAGAAATCAACCTCAGAGGGGAGCTGCTAGGCCTCCCTCCCTCCCATTAACTTTTTTTAAAAGCTCAGGCCCGGTGAAGGAGTAGCTAGGGTGAAATTGGCATGGAGAGGTGGGTCACATGCCCCCTTCCTAAACAATTAAAAAACATGTTTAACTGACTGGAAAGTTGCCGGTGGCCTGCCTCTTTCTCCAACACTCTGCAAATGTGCCTCCTGGTGCACTGCTAGTGGGGGGATGAAGTCCTTGGGGGACAACATACCCTCCTGTTAACTTCAGTAAGTCCCACACAGCAGGAGTGCTGTTGGAGGATGAAGTCCATATGGCTCCAGAAGGTCCTTGGGCACCAACTGCGCCTTCTGTTAACTCCAGTAAGTTCCATAGAGCTCGATTGCTGTGAATACTTCAGAGGCCACGCCCCCTTTCTCCACCACTTTGCAAACGGGTCACTGGGTGCAATACTGGTGGGAGGATGAAGTCCTCTTGGGATCATGGAGTCCAAGAAGCCCTCCTGGTACCACCAGGATGTCCCTTAAAGCGGGATTCCTGAGAGCTGGTCAGAGGACCCACACTCTTTCGCCACTACTCAGCAAACTCGACCAGATAAAAAACAATAGAAATTCACTTTAAAAAAACAAAGGTTACAGGAAATTTATAGCTATGAAACAGTTAGAAAAACCCTTGAAATTCACTGAAAAAATAGAGGTTACAGGGAGGCTATAGTTAGGCTCATATTTCCCTCATACAAATTCAGAAACATTTAGCAGTTATAGTTACCTGAGCTAACTATAACTTACGCCCCGCAATGCACTGCTTATGACCTCACATATTAAATGACTCATGAAATGCGGAGAAAACCTCAGCGGGATTTCATGCCCAGGCAATGTATTTCTATCACCCAAAAACAGATCTCTCAGTTTGTGTTATTCTAATGCACTATGCAGCTGAATAACCCACATAGATGGAAGAGCAATTTTAATTGCCCTATTGTCTCAACGGTATTCAAAGCCTGGGCTGACTTGAGACTATGCCCGATTCCAGTGGAATTCAAACCCACATAATTGCAATCGAATGGCCCCTAATAGCTCCATCGCTAGATGCTCAAGAAAAGAATCAAACTAATTTTATTAATGAACGGATGGTCAATACAATTCCATCTGTGAACTTAAGGCATGTCGGATAAATTGGCAACATTATTGCCAATCTTATTCCGGAATATTGTGGGGTTGGCATAGAATATTGATTTGAGTGACAGGAGAAAGTTTATTGTTTATTGAGTCATTTCCTATTTTGGGTTAGCAAGAGACATATTTTGTTGAGCCAGTCCACCTAAATGGATATATAACATACCACATAATGCTACTAAATCTCTCTCAGGATGCTCCAAAGGGGGGACTTTCGAGGTATGTGCTGCAACCACCTTTTCTATCAGATTCTATCTTTGGACTATAATTAAGGCAGAAGACTGATTATAATCAACTTCTACAATAATGATTTTAGTAATGAAAGAGCCCATATGTTGCCTAAATTAGATTAGAAGGTCCTTAAGGACTTTCTCTAGTATCCGGTAAATCAAAACATTATACACCGGGGTGTGACTTCAATTTATGCCTTTGCCAACTACATTTTTTAAGATCCTGTGGTGTCATTGATGAAGAAGGGAATGGGTTAATATATTTCCTCATGATACCTATGGTAGTGCAGTGAACCATCTTATGGTCAAATATAATCTATTTTTTACCAAATGAAGCCTTTAAGATCAGGCTCCATTCACTGCAGCCTATCTAGGGAGAGACCATGAAGCTGTCATAAACTAGAGTTTGTTATCTGAGTCAAGTAGTGAGTTTGCCTGCAGTTTTAACACCAATATTAGTTGTTATAATGACCACCTACCTCAAAGTATTGTTCTCCATATTACAATGTAAAGAAAGGGTCAAGTTAACTCAAGGTAAGTTTCTGAGCTGGGGGCCCACAGGACAAATAGCCCATATATTGAGTGGGATACCATTATTCCAGATGATTGTAGCCCAGGTCATAAAGGAAAATACACCAGCCTTTGGCATTTCCTTTGATGAGGAGTCTCTAGTCCAAGATTTAAAGGTGGCTTTTCTAAAACTTTCCTTAGCCGTTAAAGAGAAGTTGAATAGAACACCCTGCCCTAAGAACCCCTCTAGGAGATCTATGGGATGGTTTGACCTCGACTGCAGGGTATCAAACAAAGCCCTAATTCAGTTCCTCAAGGATACTCCACATTCTGACAGTAGAGTGGTGGCCTGTAGGAAACAATAAAAATGTGCACTCTTTTCTATGAAAAAGGAGTTAAAAGTGATTGCTTGGGAGAATTCAAAGGAGTACTCCACAAACAAAGCTCATAGAGCTTTATGATCAATCATTAATTAACCTTTTTTGCAGCTTCTAGGGACTTCAATCACTGAGATCGTGATCCCTGAGGAGAAGTGGGTTATCTTTTCTCATAATATATTTTCTGTCTTAATAGTGGCTGGGACAGATCACCTTTCAATGGGGAGTGGAGCCTAAGAGGACACTTCAATATCAAAAGATCCAGTCACTTCATTCTCTTTCTATCCCACAATGGCAATGGTAATTGCTCCCAAGATTAGCATTGGGAAAGCACCCAGCCCGAATGGAGTTCCGCTTGATTTATACAAATCTAACATGAGCTTTGGGGAACACTCCTTACCAATGTTCTAAGGGCAATGGGACAGACAGGTAAGCTGCTGACATGGTTGAAATCCATTATCATACTAATTTTTTAAAAGGAGGCAGGGGAGATGTAAAGTGTTATAGACCATTATATTGTTAGCCTCACTTGTCAACATTTTGGGTCAAATTACCCTGACCAGATTGGAGACATGGATGGAGGAGAATTGTGCATTAGTAAATAGTGTATTCAGTATGGCTTTCAGAGGGGGATGGGTACTGAGGACCAGTGCCTTGCTTTTTCACTCCAGGCGGATAAATACATTAGGGTTTTACCAGGCAAGCTGTATCTGGGATTCATAGACTTGTTCAGTGCTTTGATTGTGTTTCCCATAACAAGGTGTGGCTTGTCTTGGGGAATATGAGAGTGGGTGAGTTCCTGATATCCCTTATTAGGGAAATCTACAGTGATGTTACTGTTAGAGTGATGTACGGTACAGAAGGAGAGTGCACTTGGATGTTCAAAGTTAATAGGGGTATGAGACAGGTTTGTGCCTTTGTCCCTTCCTCTTCACCATCTACATTAACCATCTGGAGGTGTTGGTGGAGGGTTGCAGGGACATGCCATAGTGAAAACAGCAACTGATTTCCATGCTCCTCTTTGACAATTATGGGGTTAATATGGACCTCCCTCTGATGTCACTGCAGCTCTCTTAAATAGTTTCTCCTTCATGGCAGAACTCGATCAAAAAGTAAATGTTTCCAACACATTTGTCCTATATTTTTGTTCTATAAAGGAGAAGTCAAATCATAAATATTTGGCCTTATTTGCTCTGGAAAGGGGCAGCTCAATATAGATATATTAAGTAGTATTACATTAATTGAAACTACATAATTGTCCATAATTTTTAGTGGCTCAAGAATGTTAAATCTTAGCACACGATTTCTGCTTTCTATACAATATATTCAAAACTGAACAAGTTCCATCCTCTGGTTATCATCGGATGTCTAATGGGCAAACTTTGGAAAATAATCAGAGGTTTATTTATGAGCCCTTGCGTCACTTTTGCTCCGCAGGTGCATCACTTTTTTTGTCGCACCAGCAGCATAAAAAATGTGCCTTGTTGCACCATGTGTACAAAGTGACACATTTAGATAGATGCGTCACTTTGTAAACCCCTGCGCCACATTATACCTGCGCCAGGTGTAATGTATGCAATGGGGCATTCCAATACAAGAAAGGGTCTTAGAAGTGACGTAGTGAAATCTATAAGATTTCACTGCGTCACTTCTAGGACGCAAATGAGTAAATATCTTACACCTTCCTCATGGCAGGCTTAAGACTGACGAAGGCACATTTAACATGATGCTTGCACATGTGTAATGACCAAGTGCTGGAGTTGTGTCTCTTTTGTACCACACTACAGCAATGCATAATTTTTGCACCTACAGATACGTCAGAAATACTGACGTATCTGTAACTCCTTGCACCATCATGCGTTATACTTTAAATATGACGCATCATTGGTGTCGCAAGGAGGGTGCTATGAAAAGTGACGCATCGCTGTTTTCTCGCAGCAATGCGTAATTTTTCATAAATGATGGCCTCAAAGTCCAGAAAACTACCTATGATGCAGCTGTAATACAACTCAAGATATATGTCTCCCAATTTATAAATTGCAGATTTTTTAATAACAGTTCAACTCATTGTCGTTCTAATGTGTCATAGATTTCTGTTTGCAAGCTTTCCATCCAAGGCCTTTATTAGACCTGGGTGGAGCTAGCAGAGTTTTCCATGGAATTTCGCAGACTGACAAAAAAAAACGTGTGATATTCTGCAGAACTCTGCGGGAGGGCTGGAATGCTCACCCACGGGTTTTCTGCAGTTATTTTACATGTCAGTAATGCGAGGTGTGCTTTCAAGATGAAAACTCAGCGGAAACAGCCCCACTGGACTCGCATGGATGTGGCCATTTTGTTTTCCATGCTTTCTGTTCTCTGCATGGTGCTGGGCCTGATTTTGTCATCCTTTTCAACCCTTCCCCACCCCGATCATCCACCCCTCATTTACCATTTTTTGATCAGTGTGTGTCTTTGTGCAGTTTACATGTTTTGTTTTTTTACTTTTTCTGTGACTTTTGGCAATTTGTTTTGTTCTCCCTCTACTTCCTTTTGTTTTTCCTCCTGCTTCTGTAAGATTTGTTCTTTATTTTCTATCCTACCCAGGGCCATGGCAGAGCACCAGGGAGCAAGGAGCGGACTTACAAAACTGTATGCAAGTTAGGTTTACCCTTGTCATACTACCCTCTGCAACTATATTGACCACTGGGGGTGATTGCTAATGCCTGTATTACCTATATTGCCTATTACAATTCAGATAAACAACATATTCAGTAACAGCTAGTAAATAACTAAACTAGTTCGCTTAACTCAATAGTTCTCTTACCTGAATTGATGAAGTGATGCTGCTACATCTCTCAATCTTATTACAACAGGGTTTCTCAAGGTTCCTTCTTAATCGTGGCGGTAGTAGTAGCAGGCTAGTGCACTAACAGGGAAGACATCATAAGCGTGGTCCTAATCCCACTGAGGTGAACTCCAACTGTAGGATTAAATTAAAGACCACCGCAAGCCGGGCAACTACAGATTGATCTCATTGGAGGAGAAGAATATAATCCTCCAGTTCCAGACGGGTTTCAGACAAGGGATGGGTACCACAACCAACCTGGCCATTCTAGCACTCTTAATCGAAAAAGCGCTAAAAACAAATCCAGCCTATTAGCATGTTTTGTGGATATCAAATCTGCCTTCGATCGAGTAAGCAGGAGTCATCTTTGGAATAACCTTAAGGCGTGGGGTTTGCCAAGTGCAATGCCCAATGCTATAACTACCTTATACACGGATACCTGGGCAAGACTAATGCTGGGCGATAGGTACAGCACAACCCCAAGCATCCATACGCAGCGAGGCTTGAAACAAAGCTGTGTTCTAGCCCCTAGCCTTTTTAATTTGTTTCTATCAGGCATTGCATCGTACATCGAAAAAGCCGATTGCCACCCCGAACATGGCCAATGAGTCAGTTGCCATCTTACAATATGCAGACAACATTGTTTTGTTGAGCCAAACTCCCATTGGTGTACAAAGATCAATAAATAATCTAGCAATCTGCTTGGATCAGGAACAACTGGAGCTTAACAAAGAAAAAAAAAATGTTTGTTTAGTGGATTCCAAAAATAACAAGTTTAAATGGTTGGCCAAAGGGGCAACTGTGGAAGAGCAGCGCTCATATAAATATCTAGGCGTAACAATTGGGCAGGGTGCATCTCATAAGGAACATAAATTGGCATTAAAAGCTAAAGCCCAATCACTAATTTACACGTATAGATTACTATGTAAAAAATTGGATTGCCCGAACTATAGTCATCTGCTAAATGTTATGGCCGCACAAATACAGCCCAGCCTGTCATATGGTCTAGCACCCTGGTGCGGTAAGGAAGGGGACTTACTGAGCGAGCTTCATACAAGGATTTACAAGGCCGTCTTTGACCTACCAAAATCTGCCTCTCCTTCTCAGGTCTAGCTGGAATTCAGCCTCCAGCACCAGAAATTCCAGGGAATGTGTGGCTTCCCTAAACTTTGTCACAAATTCCGCTTCTCTAAACCAGACTCCTTGAACAGATTATGCTGGGACGAAATCAAGCACCGAATTCGTGGGGAAGTTTCCTGGGAACATCTTTGGCTGATCTGGAACTACAAACAGTATGGGAAAACGGGGAAGATAGTGTAGCTTCGGCAAAGCTGCAAACGCCACAGCTACAAAGAAATCCCTGCTGGCTGACAAAAAAGCAATTACCAAGCGCCGGCACGGGTGTACAGTCATCAACTCGTATAGATCACTAAGGCCTCAAGCATATCTATCTGCTCACTTTAGCTTGCAGTTAAAAAGAGCTTTACATACTTTCGAATGGGTGTGCACGACACAAAAGACCTGCATCCAACCTGGAAAAAGTATTTACGAATCTGCGAATTGTCGAATATGTGGTTTTAAATCAGAATCCTTAACCCACATATTATGTGCCTGTCCAGCAGTCCTTGACCTGAGGAGACAGCATTTTAAAACTCATTTTCAACACCCTGAACATTCGTTCAAGCAGGCAAGCAGTGATATGCTGGCTGGAGGGCACGTCCATCATCTTGGGCTGCCGGGGGGTCAAATATATGACGGCAATCAGAAGACACTTACGGCAAGTCGATGGAGAGCAAACAAAATAAGTAGGATCCATGCCACCGTGCAACAGTCGACCCATCATATTAATAAGCAGATAGTACGCTAATCCATAAAATGACCTTGCTTAGCTGTAGGCCGCAAATAGACGGTCAAGAACATTATAGTTTTGAGCACTGGAGCTTTATCAAAATAATCATCTTCCTTAAGGGGTCCCACAATTTTAATTACGCTGTTCCAAGTTTTAAATGGTAGCCCCTACTGGAGTTGTAACGTCCTGCTAAACTGATAGTCCATCTTCTGTGTTTTTATTCAGGAGACGTGGAGAGATTACACCAAATAAATCAAAGAGCTATCAGGGTTTTAAGCTAGGAGAATGACTCGGTAAGTAGGAATGCCTATATATGAGTTTTTAATGAAAAGCGTTTGTATTTTTGTCAAATAATTACGGTATTAAGTTCAAATCAGGTGTATTTAAAAAATGTAATGATATTTTTTCTATGTCTTTTGATCCACATCGGAGGGAAATTGGAATGATTTTAATTAATCAAACAATAAAACTTGACTTGACTTGACTTGATTAAATTAAAGACTATCCATCACAGGCAACTAGATTGAAAGAAACACATAGTTAAGGAGTTACATTATACTTATATCATAACACCAGAAAGATGGATAGCAGACTGCCATCATGACAAAACAAACAAGACCTAATATTATAACAAAAACTATCAAATGTAACTTTTTCTGAGCAATGATGAGCTAGTATTTAATTAAAACTAACCTTTCAAAATCCTTGAGTCAGAAGAAGTAGGCACAGAGTCAGACGTGGACAAGGTTAAGCTTTTATGCAACACAAGGCCTGAATGATGATCTTGAGAAATTATATTCTTGTATATCTAAAATATGGACCACTTTTATGTGTGGGTGAGTAAGTGGGGCTGCTGTGGCCTATTGCTGAGGTAATAGAAGATCCCGCAGTGAGTTGGAGCCGCTTTCACCACATTCGACTCACCAAGTCATGTGAATCATTTCATGATGTGAATTACGTTACTCCTCAATAAATGACACAGCCTGGAGAAGAGGGTTAGGGGTTTGTTGAATGGATGGTAAAGGGAATTTGGGAAAAGGTGTGACAAAGACAAATACCATTCATCAGGGCCATGAGCAGCACATCATCTTCAATTTGTTGTGGAAGGAATGAGTATGACACAGTTCAGTTAAATGCATTGCAAACAGTCCTTCAGCCCTAGAGCCCCAAGTTATATATATATTCACTGAAAAAACCATAGGTTTTAGGCCATATATAGGTAGGGGTTAGCATTTACAAAACCTTAATTTACTCGCACATAACCATAGAAATTCGCATATATAGTTAGATGCAATAACTATATATCGCGCACATGCAATCCACTGCTGATGATGTCACATATTACATCATTAATGACACACCAATCCATATACATATTACAAAATCACAATTCAAAGTAGAAAATTAATTAAACATATTTAATGGTTTATTTTTGCTGTTATCAGAAAAAATCAAAAAGGTATTCATCATATAACAGCGGGGAAAAAAAACCACAATCAAAATGATTGTGTTTAAAAAACCCAAATAATATAAATAAGCAGAAATAGGAACTTCTCCAAAGTAACTTACTTTCTCTGACGTCAAAGGATATCCTATAAACAGCTTATACTCAGTTGTGCTGTTACTATTTTCTGCCCGCCACTTTCTGAAAGATTAACTCAATTGTTTGAAGAAAACTGAGACATACAAAGCAATTTGAAACAGCACACTAAGTTACAGCAACACCTAGAATCACTGTAGTCCAATTACCTACCCTAAATTCTGACTTCAAAAATCAAGTTAAAAGGCAACATTGCTTTATACTCAATTAGTAATGTTTAATGAAAGAATAGCCATTTTTAAAATTTTAAATAAGCTGTGTAATATCCAGATATTGTCAAAGGACCAGCATATTATGTAATAACTGCAATGGAAATGTTCTTCCTGAAATCGATGACTGTGTAGCAAAAACATTTTAAATTAGACTGGACAACTTATTTTCTTCTAGTTTATGTAGTTGAAATTGTAAAATGACATTTCATCCATAAGTTTTCAAAAATAATGTGGACAGCATTGCAGACTTACATTTCCTCTACTCCTTTTTTTGATCTGCTGCTTGACTTTGCTTATAAAAACAAATAGTTTTCACTCTGTACTACAATTATCCACAAGGCCATATATAGTAGGAGCCATTAGAACCTCTATAAATTCCTCTAAACAAATCCCAAGCTTCCTTTCCTAAAATTTTGGTTGTAAGAACACCAGGTAAGAATTTTGAAGGTGGAAAGGCAATCTTTTTTTAAAAGTTAAAACAGAATCATTGCAGAATGACCATCCGTTTCCAGATGTTAAATAAGCTGTGTAATGTCCTGAATTAGTTGATGGACCGTTATGATATATAATTGCAGTAGTTTTAAAAGTCCTTCCTGATATTGACAACTGCGAAGCCACAAAATTATTAATTAAAGTTGTCAATTTAGTTCCATCAGGCCTACATCGTTGGAACATTAAAATGACATACTGGCCATAACTTCGTAAAATTAACGTGGACAGCATTCCAGACTTACATTGGCTGCACTCCATGTTTTGATCGGCTGCATTTACTAGCTTATTGAAGGATACTGATTTACTGTCAGGCAAAGTTAAATATATAAATCTTTCTGAGTCTACACTAGTAGTACTTGATAGCCTACAGTTCTCGCAGTCATGCTGCCATTGATAAGAAAGGCCAAATAGATAATCTACATCTACACCCTCATCTTGCAATACATCAAGCATATACATTAAAAACTCCTGACAATCCTGCTGAATATTTTCAGAGAATTCTGTTTGACCTGAACATTCGTCTAACAGAAAACGAATTTCAGACACACTTTCTACTCTTGTCTTATCAGCACTACATTTTTCTAACACAGAACTCAACAAACAGCATAAACTTTGTTCCGAATTGATCACAATCTGTTCTTTGAAAGTCTCTAGTGAAAAGAGAACATTAACAACTACATTAGCATAGCAGTTGACACCAGAACTATTTTCAAATTTAAAATCAACAACATTATCAACAGAATTCATTTTATTCCTGCTTCCACTTTTGGGTTCATCGACTTTTGCTCTTTTTGCTACAACCTCCCTACTATTACTGATATTTATTCGTTTCCGGCCTACCACACGTTTCTCAATCAAAGGATTGAGGCAAATGTAGCGCATACTCTCTTCTTAACCTATTGTATTCCTTAACACAATCTAGATCTGCACAAATGTTTGTGACATCACAGTCAATCAAGTACAAACCCGATAAAGTTTTGACTCGTGACAATGCTACATAAGCCATACCCTCTTTGAATACAGAACTGCCAATATTCACTAAAGCAGTGTCTACACTTAAACCTTGCGATTTATGAATTGGCACCGCATATGCCAAGCAAACAGGAAACTGCTTACGGCGAACATATAAGTCTTTAACAAGCAAAAACCTAGCAGAGCAACGACCAATTACCTGTACTTCCTCAATGCCATCAAATTACATTTTTAAAAATTCAATTCCATCTCTATTTCTGTATTTCTCAAAATCAACAACATAACCCATTGATCCATTTACCAGACCTCTTTCAACATGTAAATTCCTTCTCAAAATGATTCGACAATTTAAGCATATATTCAAAGTCTTTTCAAAACCCGCAGTTTTAGATATAGTCTTCTCTAATGAATCCAATTTAGATTTCAAATTCTCTGACAAAATAATTGTTGCTCCCATATGCTCTATTTTGTCAATAGCTTCAAGTTTTACAATCTCTTGTTTTTCTAAATTCAACATTTTGTTGTTGAAGATGGAACATTCTGCAAGAGTTGGCATCAAACATATTCCAGATTTCTTCACAGTAATTTTCTGAAAAATATCCTCTGGCAAAACGTCTTCTTCTGGATATAAATTTGACAGTAAGCGTGCATGTAAAGCTTGTTTACCACGCTCAGTCACTCTCCCAATTCTAATATCTTGTAGAATATTCTTGTAATCTTCGTCCTTCGCCTGACACATATTTTCACGCAGCTCAGCATAACTGAAGTTTAACCATATGTTAACGTTGCCAATGCTCCCTAGGCACTTCTTGGTATCTTCATGTGTAAGCAGTTTAAACACTGGTAGAAGATCACCAAAAACAATGATGTGTTTGCCACCGAATAACACATCATATTCTGTTTTAAGAACTTCCTGCATTCTTAAATGCACAAAAGCAAGCATGAGATTGGAAACCATGCTTACTTCGTCAATAATAAGAAGTTTCATCTTCTTCAAAACTCGAGATACTTCACAACAAGTATCTCCAGATAACTTGTGGTATTGTAATTTGTTATCATGCTCCACTGGCAGCATCAGTAACCGATGCAAAGTAATCCCTTTAATGTTATGAGCTGCCAGTCCAGTTGGAGCGGTCACAACACATGACAGTGATGAAGCAGTCCTTTTCTGCATATAACATGAAATTGCTTTAATAAGGAAACTTTTTCCAGTTCCTGCTTCTCCACTCACATACAGTCGGAAAGGCTTCAACGACGTACATGAGCACTCTTTCTTCTCATGACTTAATCCATGCTCAATTTGGTTGGTAACTTCGACATATATTTTCCTCTGCTCAACGTTAAGTTGTCTTTCCAATTCTTCTAAGTTAACCGCATCCTTCTGAGCATGTGCCATGGCTCTTTCCACTTCAATCATGGCAGTGGCAGCTTCATTTTCAATAACTGGTTCTCCTAGAGGATCCTGACTCAATGAAACAGAACTTTGACTGTCCTGAGAACTGTCTCTAGCAATCTCGGCTGCAATTGTTGCTTCCTGCTGAATTTCTGCATTCAACATTTGTAGATATTTTGGAAAAACAGGACATTCTATGGACTCCTTGGCTGCATTGAAAGAGTCTTCGTAACAGAGGAAATCCCCAAGCAGTTCCTCTTCTGCACGCCAAGGCTTGAAAAGTTGCAAAAGAGCTAAATAGAAAAACTCGATTATGCGTTGCAGCAAGACCAAGACTCGCCCAAATGATACTACTAGATTTGGCATAGAGACTTGCTGAAGATAACCGGTCAGAACATACGTAAGCTCCAATTTCTCGATGCGACAACATCTTCAGACTGAAACTGTACAACTTCTTACTGAGGCTCTTTTCATGGGAAATATCCTCCCACATATCCTTCAGTTCTGTCTTTTCTTTTTTAGTGATGTAAGACGTCACATACCGAGCCACAGCCATACAGTTGTCAGCCACAAACTGTATATCCATGTTAGCATTCCACATGGACAAAATCACTGCGTTGTAGTCGTTGATGTACTTGGACTCTTCGTTTCTTTTCAAATTGTATGTGTTTTTGGGTGATTTCCTCGTCACATTATGTCGCAGCGATGACATCAAATTGTTAACTCTTCCTTTTGATAACACCAACCGTGGAAATGCAAAACGACATTTGGTGTAGTATTTGTCCGTGTTTCTGAATTAACGACGACAGTACTTTCCACAACGATGACTTTGAAACCGTAAAACTTGTTCTCTTAGACTTTTGTCTTCATTTGTCTTTGGAACAGCACATGTCGCATACTGTTCTATGAAACTCATCAGAAAGTCATCCGGATCTGTCCAAATTTGTGTGCATCTTTGATCCATAGTAGCATATGTATATGAGGAGCACCTCTTGCTTGATACTCCTTTCTCCAAAAGAAATCCAACACCTCTCCAAGAGGTGGATTTTTCTTGTTCGTGATGAAAGACATCATAGCTTCAAATCTATGATTGAAGTACCTGCAAACATTCACAGGATCCAAAGAGCACAGTTCTCCGGGTGTCTTAAATTCAATATTTTCAATGTTTCCATTTACCTCTCGTAGAAATTCAAGTAAGTCTTCCCAACCATACTCAGCACAGCTGAGAGTGAGGAACCATGTGGGAGTTCCTAAGTTCCTCAGCATACATTTTAAGTCACCATGACGGCGGTACCAATACTCATTAGTACCACGCTGACAAGCCATGAGATTAATCAGGTGAGAATCCAAAATACTGTCTTGCACATTGACTTTATCCATAAAGTCCCTTGCCGAGATATTTCGCAGTTGTATACCACTTTTCAAGATGTGATTCACTGCATAAGACAATCCAGAGAGATCACTTTCAAACAATAGATGAAATAAATAGGGAATACATTGTCGAAACCTAGGATCTTCTGTATACAATCGTAAAGTCTGGTATTCTGAAGCAGGAATTTGAACAGGTCGCTCATCATAACGTCCTCCTCGACCTGTGGGAAATAACTGAGGGAAACACCAAGCTTCCAAACTTTCCTCCCAAACACTAATAGGACTCCCTTTGGCTTGTTTCATTTGAAACAACTCAGTAGCATTCCCCATGACTTCCTTGGAATGCAAAGGATGAACACTATAATGTTCATATATTTCTTCCTTTTTAGAGGCTTCTATTTTCTCAATTTGACCAGGACACAAATCGCTGTCCTCTTCTTCACTTACTTCGTCTTCTGCAACACATGCATTCCTGTAGTACTTATTATTTTTTATCAAATACAACTTTCCTAACATCCACTAAATCTTGCCAGATTTTCTTACTCTTTGTCGTAACACCATTAACTATGATAACCAGAGGTTCCTCTTCCACTTTCTCTACTCCAATTGTATTAATGTTTTTCTTCAAATCCAAAGGCAAATAAACAATCCTTCCCTTTAATCCTCTCTGTAAATCTGATGGAGGCAACTTCCCTGTCTTTGGCTCCATTCGTACAATAGCCTGGAAGGGATGGACACTTTGAATCAAAATAGATTCATAAGTATTTAAATCCTTCAATTCATAAGGAATGTCATCTAATTCCAGATTATTATAAACCGCTCTAGCAGGCATCTGGTTTTGGTTTAATTTGTTATAGCAATAAGTACACATATGTTGGTCTGCTCCCAAATCAAAACAATTTTCTACCATCAAGTATGTGGCAAAATCCTTCCATTCACTATTGTTTTCCATATCACTCTTTGCATATATATCCACTAACTTAGTCTGATTCTTATAATAAGTCCGTCGACAACACACAGAAGTGAAATTAGGCCTCTCACTTGATTTTACCATAAACGTGGAAATTTCCTTGTGAAACTTATCTGTACTGAAAATCTGTTCACTGTCTTCCACATTACCATCTTCTAGTGGTTCAATATCAACATTGTTCTCTTTGCCAGCAAAATAACAGAACTCAATTTCTTGACAAATATTCTTCACATCTACTTCAGAACCATGCAAAAGAGCTCTGCTTAATTTTTTAAGCATAATTGCTGGACTCTTAGCATAATACAACATTCTAACTAATTTCCTCACTTTATTATGATGCACTGCAAGCATCCTGAAATGATGAAATACACTCTGGCATACTCTCCTAGAAAGACAAGCCAGTGAATGACCACGCAAACCTGTCACTTGTCTCACTCTGCAAGGATCTAATTCTTGCAACAACTTTATTTTTTGCTTTACACTTTTCTTATGAAACGTCCGTATAAAATCACAAAGCAAATTGATGGAATCCTGTCGCACACTGCAAATAGAACTACACTTCCAGGTGTGCACTGGTCCCTTAGGACGTCTCCCTAAAACCTCATCACTTAGTGCCTCTTCTGCATCTGCAGACACAAGTATTTCTTTTTCAACCGGATGACCATCTTTTACCTCATATGCTCGACCACTGCTGTCAACTGCATGCACCAAATCATTGTCCTGAAAATAACTCTCCTCATTAAAAAATGCCTCACTATTTGAACTATGCATCCATTCTCATAAGAAAACTTCACAAAAATTACTCCGATTAACGTCTCTGTTCCATCTACTATTAGATTTGAAAACATAGATTACCTTGTTTAGTTTCCTAATTCTATTAATTACCAAAATAAATAACTTTCGCTTGATTTCGAAAGCCTGATCAATCATTTTCTCTACATTTTTCTTTTTCTTATAAAATGACACTTTCTGTTGACCTTTTTTTAATTGTTTTACCAAATTGACAATTACTCTGTTACGGAACATTCGCTTACGAATGTCCCTGAAAATATTTGCCCTTCTACTGCCATGCACAGAGTTATCTCCTGCTCTAGCACAAACTTTTTTCACAGGCCTTTCCTTTCCATTTGAATTGACTCTCTTTTTCTGGACTAAAACTTGTTCTGTAGTTATACTTTTGTTTCTACAAATGTTTTTAAGGAATGATTTCGTTCTCTTACCCGGTGTTCTCTTCGTCCGTTGAGTTAATATTAATGTAGAGGACTGCTGCAAAATTTTTGGTAACTGCTGTCTTTGACGAATTGTAGCCTTTCGAATTCTATCCTTAGACGGCATTGTCTAATTCCCAAATAATCTGCAGTTGAACCTGTGGTGAAATATAATAAAAAATGTTATTAACCACTATTACCAAACAGTAAATCAATAACAGTAAGAACTAGATTCGACAATGCTATAAAAAAAAGAAGTATTCACAAGGGTGTAGGGGGTATCACTTTGACACCCTATGGTACCCTCAAAACAGGCACAGGTGCCATTTGGCAGGCATACCAGCCCTAAGGGCAGGTCTGCCTTTCACATAACATAAGTGTGCATGCACACATGTGCATGCACACCGGAATCGGTAATTTACCATGAAGTTTGATTTCATGTTAAAATACCGATTCGTTAAGGCCTTTGGGACTCAGAAGAGTCCCCCCTACATAGCAAATTTACAGAATCGGTAAAATTACCGATTCGGTATTTTACCGAACCAATAATTTTTCCGATTCTGCAAATGTAGATTTACCTACATGTGGCCTTGGATTTAGGCCCCTACATACCGATTGGCCATTTACCGGTCGGAAACAGCCGAAATCGGCCGTAACCGGTCGGTAAATGGCCTAAAACGACCACCTACATCGGTCCCTAAGTGTGCATGCATTTGATTTCAAACAAAGTTTTTAAACCTTTTATGTAAAACAATAATACACCTACATTCATGGGGAACAGACTTAAAATGCCCTAATACACATGAAAACGTTTTTTACCGATTCTTTAAAAGTTCGGTATTTACCGATTCGGTAAATACCGAATCGGTATTTGCTATTGAATCCTATGGGCCTTGAAGCCCATAGCATTCAATTCAAATACCGATTCGGTATTTACCGAATCGGTAAATACCGAATTTGTCAAGGGTGTCACTTTGACACCATCTAGCACCCCCAAAACGGGCATGTGTGCAATATGGCACACAGACATGCCCTATGGACACGTCTGTCTGTCACATGGCATATGTGTACAAGCACAGATGTGCATGTACACAGGAATCGGTATTTTACCATGGATTTGTATTCCATGGTAAAATACCGATTCTGAAAGCCATGTGCCAATGGAAAATTGGCTACCCACATTTAAATCTTGCATTTTCGGTAAAATTACCGAATCTGTAAAATGACCGATTCGGTAAAATTACCGATTCGGTAACATTACCAAAAACGCTACATTTAAGGGCCCCTACATGTCAATGCCCATTTACCGGTCGGTAACGGCCGAATTCGTCCGTTACCGATCGGTAAATGGCTATTTTCAGCCACCTACATCTAGCCCCTACATTCATGGGGAACAGACTTAAAATGCCCTAATACATATGAAAACGTTTTTTAAGGAACTTGCACCTTTTTTTCAATAACTTTTAACATGGCTATGTAACTCAAACAATCAAAATGAAAATTTGCCAGGCACACATGGGGGCGTATTTATAAGGGCCTTACACTACAAGGAAAGTAACTTCAAATGACCAGACACACATGGACACATATTTACAAGACCCTTGAACCCGGGGGAAGTGACTTGAAATTGCTAAGCACACATAGGAGAGTATCTACAATGCCCGTGCAACACTTATGCATCATTTTTTACATGTACACCGTAACATTAACAACACAATTACATCATATATCTGTTCCGCAAAAGCGACGCATTGCAGGAGTCACATCATTTTACCATCAAAAACAATTTCTCTGATTCTGTAAATGTAAATTTACCTACATGTGACGCTGGATTTAGGCGCCTACATTCCTTTTCGCCATTTACAGGTCGGAAACGACCGAAATCGGCCGTAACCGGTCGGTAAATGGCCTAAACGACCACCTACATCGGGCCCTAAGTGTGCATGCATTTGATTTCAAACCTTTTATGTAAAACAATAATACACCTATAAATGAAAAATGCAAAATCGCCTTTGAAAGCAGAATGCAAACACTTGACGCAAAACATCATTTTAAATACACAGCTGACTTTCTTATTTACGCAAAAAAGCATACTACTCTTTAACTAAAATATATAAACAATAACTCACCTTCACAAATTCTTTTTGAAATTGAAAACAGTCTCAGAAACACACCAATTATTCTGATCCAGAATTAAAGGTATGCACTCCCGAGGCTGGAACCAACAAAGGCACCGAAACGCTGATATTCAACACACATATCTCTCATGTCAGCCAATAAAAACTCTTCCCTCACTTTTTTCAAATCAACACCCTTCCCCCCTCTGCCCTTTCTACCTCTTTTCCATAGCAACTACCGCCTGCCTGACTATCATGGCCACAAGTTCACACAACAATGTTTCAAATGAACTCTGAACTCTCAGTACACCTGCTAATCCACTGCAATCTTTCATAACAACATTTTTAAATAACCATTCAAAATACATGTTTCAAAGAACACATCCATACACCCTAACTTTCTGTTTTCAGCAATGAAAATACACCAATCACTGCTAATGAATCATTTGCACTTAAACTCCACAGTTTTTTACATTACAAACATCACTATTTCAACTGCCATTTTATTCCCACACTTCATCTGACTGCAGAAAAAACTCCTCTAGCCATGTTTTCAGTCTGGATTCTGGGACATAGCTACATCCACTGGGCTCACAGGTATGCTGATTACAAAAATGTACACAACCTCAATTTACAAAATGTGGAAATCAAATGGATTGGTCGAAGAGGATTGAAATGTCACCAATTGATACCATTGGTGAAAACCTTTTTACATTTGCCAACCCCTGACCTCATAATAGTGCACTGTGGAGGAAACGATTTGGGCACTTTGACTGGGGTTGGTCTGGAAATGCTTTTAAAGGACACCTTTGAGCAATTCATGACACTTTTTCCTCAAACTGCCTTGGTATATTCTAATATATGCCAAAGACAAAAATGGAGATGGTCCAATCAATTTTGTCCACAAATTGAGAAAACGAGGAAGCATGTAAATAAGTCTGTTTCAGCTTACATGAGGGACCATGGAATGGGCTGCATCTACAACAATAACTTGCGTTACTACATGCAAGATATCTACAGAGGAGATGGCGTGCATTTCTCAGATGAGGGAAACAGAGTTTTCATACTAAATTTACGAATGTGTATTGGTTCCTACTTATAACTTTCTAGAACATACACAAAACCCAAAAGCTCTTTTCGGAGCTACCTTAACTTAGTGTACTCTTTTAAAATTTCGAATGAACCTTTTTTTTCACTTAATTTCACCTATATTCGCTTCCCGGTACGCTACCCAGTTCGCGTACCTGCAGCTAACCACGCGAAAAAAAACATTTTTATTTTATCGACATATATGACCCTCCTCAGCCACCCTCAGAAAACTTAGGGAAACAACATACGGCTAAAGTACCCCAATCTACCCATTCTGAACATTATTTACCCTCCATCTTGTATCTCAATTCTACCAAAACACAAAATGGAGAACTCCCGTAACACTGCAAGTTTGCATACCGGGAAACGCACTGACAAGCACTCGCTCAAAAAAGGTGGGAAAGTAATTTTCACAAAAACCACTGGAGACACTTTCACCAATTAAACAGTAGCTCATACTACATACCAATTCCTACCATTTTCACAAATTTAGTTGGAATACCATTTAGCCATTTAGCATGTAGAACTCTCTAAAATCCCTGAGGTAAACTACTTCACAAAACATATCGGAAGTGTTGGAAATGACAACCAATTAAAATATTACTTTCAATTTCTACTATTATATCATGACATTTGATTGGTTATGTACCTGAACATATATAAACAAAGAGAGAGAAACACAGCTATTTTGACTACTACTTAGTGAAGTGCAGAACAACAAAAAATCAACTGATAACTTCAAATTATATTTAAAAGGTAAGATATTATTTTTAAAACTGAAGTATGTTCTGTACTGAAAGCTAATTAGAAAAACATTTTCAAACAGTTTTATTCTTTCACTCTGTAATACTTATAGAATAAAATAGACTTTTCTCTTTTAGTTATGGCAGGGCCAGTCCAAGGATTTGCGAGGCCCTGAGCTAAAAGGGAACGTACGCAAGGCCCCCTCCAAATTACATAACTGACCACTTACAAGGAGAACATGCACAGACACTGTGGGGGCCCCATTGTCCATCATTTTGACGCCCCCACAGTTTTAACTTTTAATCCACACGCATTTCTCACACCTTCATAGGTGTGAGAACTGATTGTGGTCTAAAAGTTAAAACTGAGGGAGCGCCAAAATGCTGGACAATGGGCCCCCCACAGTGTCTGTGAATGGTCTCCTTGCAATTGAGGGATCGTCTCCTTCTCCCTCCCCTATACCCCCTGACACCATCCATGAGAGGCCCAAGGAGGGGGCCCCCTCCAATGGACCTTAATTGCAGGCAACACCTTTCTTTCTGATAGATCTCCAGGAAAACAAAGGGACACATCACCAGTGCGTGGCCCCATGCTGGTGGGCTGAGTGTGAGGCCCTGAGATAAGGATAGAGTTAGACTTCTATAGTATAATTCAGAATTGACTAAGAGGTTATTTGATAATTTTCTCATATTTCTACTTCCAATTTGAAACCATACACTGCCCAAAGTAAAAAACACTGTTTAAATAACCAAACAGCCTGTCTGTACTGAAACCCAACAATGCCCTTTCTGTACTGATATATTTAAAAAAAAATAATTTTTCAGAATTGAAAATGGAAGAACAACAAAACAACATGAAAACTGAAACAGAAAAAAAAATTGAGACAGAAGTTGACATGGATTTCTACGACGACACAATAAATAATGAACTTGTGCAATGTGTAGATGCAGTAGATTTTCTAATAAAAAATGAAGAAAAAAATGATCACGATTTTTTAGATTTTCTTTTAAATTTTGAAAAACAATCTGAAAAATAAATTTTAATTTCTTAATTCAAAAATTGTTTCACACATTATTTATTTTTATATGTATATTGAAAACTGGTAGCAAATTGATAAAAACGTGAAATCAGACTTTAAATATACTGTGCAACTTTTTAGTATTACATACTAACTTTATTCATAGTTACTTCCTTTCTCCCACTATATTATCTCCAATGTATATTAAACATTTCTTTATAATCTCCTGCCTCCATGTTGTTTCGGCTTTCCAGACAGACTATGGTATGAATTCCATGTACCACAATAACTTCTTTAACAACAGGCAAGATATCTACAAAGGAGACGGCGTTTATTAAATTATAGACTCTACATTGATACCTACATGTAGCTACGTAAATAAAAATAAACAAAAAAAAACAACAAAACGAACAATCAATAAACATACAATAAGTTAAGAGTCAATCATTCTTGTTTCCTTATAGTACGCTCCCCAGACCGCTTGCCAGTACGCGAACAGGGCGCACCCCACGAAAAAAAACAATTTTTTTTTTTTTTTTGGCCCCGCGGGGCACTTTAATATCCCCCTCATCAATCCTAGGGGGTCAGAAGGGGTCTACCTTGCCCCATTTCCTTCATTTCCCCCTTTGTTTTGGCCTCCTCTTGTCTCTCGATCATACCGAGAGACAAGATGGCGGCCGCTACGGACTGTTTAGAATGTTGACAGACACCGGAGAACCAATCAGCTTCGCTTCGCAAAGCTCCGTTACGCGAAAAGTACGCGATCTGGAGCGCTATCTACGACGCTGTCACAGATATATCTGTTTTTTTAAACGTTAATTTCTCAAAATCCACTGGAGCACATATATTGAGACCCAGCAAAGGCACATCGGGCAAACAGTCCCTACAATTTTGACAAGTTTTGTGTAAATCCATTCAGCCGTTCGAGCTAAAAGTGAGGCCAAAGGCCCTATGGAAAAATGAACATTTATACATATATATATATATATATATATATATATATATATATATATATATATATATATATATATATATATATTCACTGAAAAAACCATAGGTTTTACACACGTTATAGTTAGGAAATAGCATTTGAAAAACCTATGAAATTCACTGAAAAAACCATAGGTTTGACACCAGTTATAGTTAGCTGGAAATTTTACTGACATAAAACCAATGAAATTCCACGTTATAGTGAGTTGGACTCACTATAACTTGCGCGTGTAATGCACTGCTGATGACATCACATATTACATCACTCATGACATGGTCAGTTACATCACTCATGACATCACTGATGACACCATCCAGTGAATGTGTGTCTTTCTGAAAAATAAATATGTTTTATATATGTATATGTAAAGGTCGATGGAAGAATAAATGTTTAAATAAGTGTCTAAATGGATTTTTTTTTTTAATTGATTGGTAACTGGCTTATTAAGTGTATCTTAGTGAATACATATATTAGCGAGTAATGTTTAAAAATTTAAATATATGTATCAGTGTTTCACTTTGTGTATAAGTGGCTGTATGGGTTGGTGAGTAGCTACATGTGTGTGTATATGGGTTATTATATGTTTTTTTAGTATCAGTATGAGTGTCTGTATGGTTTGGTGGGGGTGTTACTTAGCACATACATGCATCAAAGACTGACTCACTGTTTGTATGTTTTTTGAAAACAGCATATGTGCAGGACTGTATGAGTAGATGAGTGTGTATATGTGTGTGTTAGTGATTGAATGCCTATCTCAGAAGTGTCAGTAACAAGATACATTTTAATCTAGTATATGTGAGTATTGATGTATATAAGTCAGTATGTGTGAAAGTGAGAGATTGTAAGAGTTCCTGTTTAAATAAGTATGTGTTTCTATAAGTGATTGTTTAAAAGAGTACATATGTATAAGTTTCCTTAGAAGTAAGGTGGTAGTGTGTGTATATCTGTATATGCAAATAAATGGATGTTTATTAGTTTATTTGCATATGTGAGTATATGTGTGAGTAACTTGTTGATGACTGTCGGTGTGTAACAGGATGAATAGGTGTATCACTACATATGATGAGTGAGTATATGTATGAGTGACTATATAAAACTGTTGGTGAATGTGTGAATGTGTACATAGATAGTGAAGTTACTGAATTCGTTGTTGTAACTGGTATGGGTATATCCACTTTTTTGAAAATGTTAGTTTCTATTTTTGAATATGTGTTTCAAGGGTTACTTTACAGTGAAAGGAGATCAGTCACTGTGTCACAAGGATGGTGTCATCAGTGATGTCATGAGTGATGTAATATGTGATGTCATCAGCAGTGCATTACACGCGCAAGTTATAGTGAGTCCAACTAACTATAACGGGGAATTTCATTGGTTTTATGTCAGTGAAATTTCCAGCTAACTATAACTGGTGTCAAACCTATGGTTTTTTCAGTGAATTTCATAGGTTTTTCAAATGCTATTTCCTAACTATAACGTGTGTAAAACCTATGGTTTTTTCAGTGAATTTCATAGTTTTTTGAATGCTAGTTCCTAAGTATGTAATCACGTTCGTAACTAGATAGTGTCAGCTCCTACACGTCCTGAGAAGCGCATGTAAAGTCATGTGACTTGAAAACAAGACTTCCAATTGGTTCTTAGTAGTTTCTGTTCTGGAATTTACATGAAGCACTCCACCCACTTTCCTCCCAATCTTTTCTACTCTCAAGAGACAACAACATCGAGCATCTTACGGAAAACTTTGCTGAAATGGCTGCCCTTTCGCATTCATCTTCCGAATCTGAAGGAAATGAGCGACCACCGTTAAGAAGAAAAAAGGAATCTTTCATTTGGCAATTTTTTACTTATCCTAAAGATCAAAAGAAAGTGAATGCCCCAAAAGTAACCTGCACGATATGCAATTCGGAGCTCTCAAGGGGAAATCCAAATAAAAAATATTCCTTTTCTATACACACCATGCAGCGGCATGTTAAACAAAGGCACCCTGAGCATTATGCAAAAGCATCGACAAGAGCCCTGGCCACGCTATTACCATCAGAGGTGGCCAGCACATCTTCTGGTGGACGACCTGTATCTCCATCGAGTGCTGAGATGGACTTGAGACCATATCTTGCGAAGGTGCACATGAAATGCAACGAGTGTGGAGAAATTCTTTTGTACGGAGAGCAGAGCCTCGTTCTTATTCAACTCAAAATTGAAAGTCATAAATGCCCCAAGAAAAGATACATTTCTTTACTTAATTTTCATAGTATTACATACTGAAAAATGTAGTAGCAACTTTAAAAAATCGAAAGCATCATAACACTTGTTTCCAAAAAAAACAAAAAAAAAAAAAGTTCTTTTCAGAACTACCTCTTTCTACCAAAACGTGCTCCAAGAGCATATTATGACATGTTTTTTCACCGCTTTATTTTAGTGCGAGACCGGGTGCGTGCACCCTCCTATCGCGTACAGGACCTGACACTTGCATGTGAAGTCATGTGACTTCAAAACAACACTTCTAATTGGTTCTTGGTAGTTTCTATTCTGGAATTTACACGCAGCACTCCACCCACTTCCATCACTTTCTGTTCTACTCTCAAGAGAGAACAACGTCGAACATCTTCCCGAAGACTTCGCTGCAATGGCTACCGTTCCGCATTCATCTTCCGAATCTGAAGGAAATGAGCGACCACCTTTGACAAGAAAAACGGAGGCCACGCTGTTACCATCAGAAGTAATCAGCACATCTTCCGGTGGACGACCTGTATCTCCATTGAGTGCTGAAATGGACTTGAAACCATGTCTGGCGAACGTGCACATAAAATGCAACAACTGTGGAAAACTTCTTGTATACAGAGAGCAAAGCTTTACTCTAATTAAACACAAAATTGAGAGTCATAAATGCTCCAAGAAAAGTTAAATTTCTTCACTTTATATGGATAGTATGACATACTGAAAAATGTCGTAGCAACTTTAAGAAATCAAAAGCATCATAACACTTGTTTCCCAAAAAAAAAAAAAAAAAAAGTTCTTTTCAGAACTACCTCTTTCTACCAAAACGTGCTCCAAGAGCATATTATGAGATGTTTTTTCGCCGCTTTATTTTAGTGCGAAACCGGGTGCGCGCACCCTCCTATGGCGTACAGGACCTGACACTTGCATGTGAAGTCATGTGACTTCAAAACAACACTTCTAATTGGTGCTTGGTAGTTTCTATTCTGGAATTTACACGCAGCACTCCACCCACTTCCATCACTTTCTTTTCTACTCTCAAGACAGAACAACGTCGAACATCTTCCCGAAGACTTCGCTGCAATGGCTACCGTTCCGCATTCATCTTCCGAATCCGAAGGAAATGAGCGACCACCTTTGACAAGAAAAACGGAGGCCACGCTATTACCATCAGAAGTAATCAGCACATCTTCCGGTGAACGACCTGTATCTCCATCGAGTGCTGAAATGGACTTGAAACCATATCTGGCAAACGTGCACATGCAATGCACGAACTGTGGAAAACTTCTTGTATACGGAGAGCAAAGCTTTACTCTAATTAAACACAAAATTGAGAGTCATAAATGCTCCAAGAAAAGTCAAATTTCTTCACTTTATTTGGATAGTATGACATACTGAAAAATGTCGTAGCAACTTTAAGAAATCAAAAGCATCATAACACTTGTTTCCAAAAAAAAAAAAAAAGTTCTTTTCAGAACTAACTCTTTCTACCAAAACGTGCTCCAAGAGCATATTATAGGATGTTTTTTCACCGCTTACATTTAGTGCGCGACCGGGTGCGCGCACCCACCTATCGCGTACAGGTGTCGAGACACGCATGTGCAGTCATGTGACTTTAAAACAACACTTCCAATTGGTTCTTACTAGTTTCTATTCTGCAATTTACACGGAACACTCCACCCACTTCCCTGGAAAACCAGTTTATCGAAAAACTTTTAAAGCCTCCTCTTATGAAATATTCGACATCGTTCACATAGCAGAGTAGTAAATAGCACTATATACACTCCGTCCCTTAAATATAAGAGACTTATTGCTATGTGAGAACAACTTTTGTTTTCACGCGATAATGTGAAATGCTGAGCCTGTTACAGAATTTTATTTCACATATATGTTACTATTCTCCTTCGAACACTAACACCGTAGAAAATACCACCAATAGCGGTGATATTTTTTACACCGAGAACGGGCGATTTGTATCGCTTAGAACCCTTACAATTATAAAGTTTTATTTCCTAAGTCTCTGATCTCACACTGTGCAACGTGGCTCCCCTGTGTGTCGTAATAAGGTCCATAAACAAAAACTACAGGGCCAGCATTATACACATGCACAGAACCACAAAACGACTAGAGCCACCATGTTAATATATATCCTTAATATAATAAACCTCTGAGAATAAATACATATTTCCGTGCAACCCTATAAAAGAAATTTGGCGTCCTCTGACTCTGCTTCATTGCCAAACACCCTAACCCCCCGCCCCCCTCACTCTTCACTAAACTCCGCACTCCACCCCACCCGGACCCCCTATTACAAACCCCCAACCTACCCTCCCTGCCCAAGCCCACCATGAACCTCAAACCGCCCCTGGAAAACTTATAAGACACAGGATTACTAAAACTCAAAGAATACGCAACAGGCAGATAATCTAAATAGTACATAAAGGCACATATTTTTTCCATAATACTATTGAAAAACATGTTCTATTTTTTATAAATCTATCATGCATCTGACCCTCTAGAACCGCTTTCAAAACGTGAACTATAAACCTCTACTTTTCATTTTCAAACCATACACTTTCAATTACATTATTTTTTTTGTTTTACAATTCATGTAATGTTACACACCTTTTCTAAAATACACCAGTCCCTGTTATTTATAAGGATTTTTTTTCAGTCTTCATCAGTGACACTTTCTTAACATATAATGAAAATCACTGTAACTTTTTAAACGACAATGCTAACGCGGTAAAAATAACCCTTCATTTCCTTTCTTTTAAGAATGCAGACTATCTACCCCACGCATGCGTTTCTTGATCTTTGTATTTGGCAGCGAATACCGACCTTGAATCAGAAGACATGAACAAGACCTCCATTGTCACATTTAAAACTGAACGTTGCATCTGCTCACACACATATCTTTCACTTAGCTAACATTCACAGAAAGCAGCATTGATGTAAAAAAAAATTGACCTTGCTTTACAACTTGGTCAAATAACTCCCTTATTTTTTAACGCATCCTCCACTTCAAGAAAAGCTACTTTTTTGATAACTACTAAGCAATATATAAGTGACTAGACTCCTAAAAAATGTATCAAGTCATTCTGCTCCTCTCCACTGCATAGCCGGCGACCTAATTCTGTGGAGTTGCTATACAACCGGCAGTGCTGCGCCGTTTCCTTTACCATCTTGGGAAATTCAAAATGGATGTCCCTCCTGCCTTCGCAAACGAGCCGGACTACTTAGAACTATTTCGACAGAGAATGCTTCTGTACTACGGCACCTTACCACTCTCAACTTTGAATACTTCATATCGATTAACATTTCGATATTCGTATTTCACCTGTGTGCAGCCTGTATTTCATTGCCTGAGCTGTGATTTCACGTGGGCCCTGGATTTATGTCTCTGCAATTTGGTACCTCCTGAACCGAATTACAATCACCTCATGAATCCGTTACTTGATCATGAACAGCTTTGTTACAACGGAGGGTTTATGGCCTTTGCAGCGATACAAGGAGTTCTGGGTCATTGGAATATATTCGCAGCGGCGCAAAATTTCCTAACAGAGAGCTACATCGAAAACCCACTGGGCTGCCCAATGATGGTAAAAGACGCTCCAATAATGACAGATCATGAATGCTCCTTTGATCTTCTCAATTGGATGGCTGACATGTTTTCAGATGATAACAATGATTTCCTGTTAGAAGCACTTGCTGCATACTTTGCCTACACAATGGATGGTTAACTCTTTCCTAACAGAGAACTACATCGAAAACCCACCGAGCTGCCCTCTGATATTAAAAGAGGCTCCGATTTTAACAGATCATGAGTATTGCTTTACTCTTTTCCATTGGATAGATGACATACTTTCAAATCATAAAAGTGATTTCCTGTTACAAGCAGAAGTTACCTATTTTGCCTAAACAATGCTTCAATAACTCTTATACAAGCCATTGACGTCCTCATTTCCTTTTGCTTCCCTATATGCTTCACGTTCTTTTCCATATTTTCTTTTGGCTTTACTAACAGTGGACATTATGATTTCGATTTCGATTATGATTTCGTGTTGTTTAAATTTTGGTCTTTTATGTGGACTACATTTGTTTCTTCAGCTACTCGATTTTCAACTTTTTTTTTTTACAGTCTAATCTCAACAATTCTATTGCATATCTTATCTAAGGTTATTTCAAACGTACTCGATGCAAAACTCGCTAATATATGCTACATGTACCCTAATTAATGTGTAAATTATAAACGAGTTTTTTATAACTGTAAACGCCATTTCGCATCTCAACTGCTTATTTCCATGTATTCCATGTACTACTGACAATACCAATTACTGTGTTTTTTGCAATTTCTGTACTCATATTACATAATGATTTGCCTTTAAAACAGTACATTTCTAAATAAACATTTCAAATATTCACGGTTTCTCTTTTAATCCATAATCTCAACTGAAATGATTTCATATTGAAAAACTATTCATGGGTTCCACATAACCTTAACTGTAGTCACTGAGGACCTTATTTATGAAGACCTTCCGCCGCCGGTGCCTCATTTTTTAAAATGGGAAACAGTGATGCACCGGTGGCGCAAGGCCTTCATAAATAAAGTCCTGAATGTTTTCTTTTCTCAACCTCACTTACTGATACTAGAACCTGCAAGCCAATTACGGCCTGTGAACTTTTTCTTAGTAGGTCGCGCACCGTACAGACAGTTATACCACTGTTAAAAAAATTTTTTTATTCTTTACCAAGCACCGCCACAGTTCCGCTTCACTCAGAGTTAATCACTGCTCCCACGCTTCTAGAGGCCAAACGCTATGTCGTATTTCTCTCCTTATCACCCTTTCATCTCTACAATAACAAACAGTTGTCCGCCTGCCACCACAGAACAGAGTCAGACACAGAGGCACCAAAGAGTGAACCCATCACCAACTGCCATCTCCGGCTGTTTCCATGGTTACACCTCATTCTGCACCTTGCTGAAGGCACAGGTCAAAAGTTCATGTCTCAACGTTCTACAACAAATTAAGAAGACTTTTTCCCTCCAGAAACACCTGCCAATCCACAGCTCTGTTACATGTCTTGTTTTTTCACACCCAATAGTACTTCTCGTTTAACATAAACATTAACATGCAACGTACTCTTCAATCTCCACTTATTACAATCAACCAATCATTTTTATTTTTTTAACCACACCCAGCCTCTTCCTTTTTCTTTATTTAGAATTTCAACTTCTAACTACCATTCCACTTCCAGAACCGATCGGAGGACGACTACAAATCCCTTGAAAATGAAGGTCTGGCTTATAGGACACAGTTATATTCACTGGAGTGAAAAATATGCAGTAAGCAGACGAATTTGCAACCTCGGCTTACCAAATGTACACATAACATGGATTGCCAAAAGAGGATTGAAATGTCACCAATTGATTCCATTGGTGAAAACTTTTATGCATCTCCCAGAACCAGACCTTATAATTGTGCACTGTGGTGGGAACGATCTAGGCACAATCACTGGGGTAGGTCTGGAAATGCTTCTAAAAGACACCTTTCGACAATTGATGACACTTTTTCCTCGATCTGCCTTGGTATATTCCAATATATGCCAAAGACAGAAATGGACTTGGTCCAATCAACATTGTGCACAATTTGAGAAAGCAAGGAGACATGTAAATAAATCTGTTTCTGCGTTCCTCAGAGATTATAGCATGGGTTCTATTTACCACAACAACTTGCGATACCACATGCAAGACATCTATAGGAGAGACGGTGTTCATTTCACGAATGAGGGAAACAGAATCTTCCTCTGCAACATCAGGCTCTGCATCGGTACTTACTTATAAATGCAGAAAACACTCAATTAACACAATGGCTCTTTTCAGAGCCACCTTATATCTAAGCACTCAAACTTCTGATTTATCTCCATTTTCACACTCTTGTAAATAGGTGTGCGCGACCGGGTGCGCGCACCCCGTATTTTTTGGGGGTGAAAAATTATATTTTTTTGCGTTTAAGGGCCTTACTGCACACCCCGAGAAAAGCTACGCAGCAAAACAATCTCTACCTTCTCCCCTTTCCATGTTTCAACGCTTAGAAATTAACAATATATTTACTTGCAGTGACAAAATGGCGAACAAAACTTCCTGATTTCCTTCTAATCGAACGTTAAAAGACGTCACGCAGCAAAAAAAATTCCGCTCACGCGCAGCCGCTTGAGTGCGCGCACGCGTGCGCGCCTATAGATATATAATTGACTTTAACTTTAATTTTCTCAACAACTACTGAACGGATTTACACCATTCCAAAAAAAGCGTAATCTGCGAACCGGACTCTACAGTTTTGCCAAATTTCTTATAAATCCATTCAGCCGTTCGACCTGTAGCCGAGTCTAAAGGTCCTATGGAAAATAACATGGAGAAAACACGTTTTGGGACCCCCCTTATATCTCAGCCCCTACTTCACCAATCCCCCCCAAACTTTCAGGAAAGGAGTGCAGCGGACCGAGCCATCTTCTTTGAGAAATTCACAAAGATTCATCCACGAGGGCCAAAGTTATTCCAAATAGAATGTTGAGGATTTCCTATGGAAACTAGGTCCTAACTATAACTACCTACTGGCGACCGCCAGTAGGTAATATATATATAATATATATATATATATATATATATATATATATATATATATATATATATATATATATATATATATATATATATATATATATATATATATATATATATATATATATATATATATATATATATATATATATATATATATATATATATATATATATATATACATATTACCTACTGGTGGTCGCCAGTAGGTAGGTATAGTTAGGATTTTTTTCGATGTTAAATCTCAAAATTATATTTGGAATAACTTTGGCGCCGGTTGACGAATCTGTCTGAAAATTTCCTCAAAATGGCCTTGCGGCGCCCCGGTCCTTCCCTGAAAGTTTGGGGGGGGATTTGTCGAGCGGGGGCTGAGATAAAAGGGGGGTCCCAAAACATGTTTTCCCCTTGTTAATTTCCATAGGGCGGTCGACCTCACTTTTAGCCCGAACGGCTGAATGGATTTCCACCAAACTTGGCAAAATTGTAGGGACTGGCAGCCCGATGTGCCTTTGCTATGTCTCAAGATATGTGCTCCAGTGGATTTTGAGTAATTTAGGTTCAAACAAATATATATATCTATGGCAGCGCTCCGGTACGCGCACCGGGGAGCGCTCCGGGCACGCCACGCGACTTTCGCACGGAAAGCTGATTGGGTCTTGGGTGTCTGTAAACATTCAAAACAGTCCGGAGCGGCCGCCATCTTGTGTCTCGGTAAAATCGAGACATAAGAGGTGGAAAAAGCAAAGGGGGAAATGACCATAAGGGGGCAGGGATAGACCCCCCTCACCCCCTAGGTTTGATGTGGGGGCCATTAAAAGGGCCCAGCGGGCCAACAACATTTTTTTTTATTAGCGCGGGGGAGTGCCCATTACGCGCACTGGGGAGCGGACCGGGGAGCGTACCATGTTGAAAAAAGAATGACAGACTTTTCAAAAAATGAAGCCTTTTTTTATAAATTGGAGGTAGTTCTAAAAAGAACTCTTTTTTTCTTCTTTTTGTTGTTTTATATTTTATTTATAGTTTTTTTGAACATTTTGTACTTTTTTTGGATTTTCTGAACAGTTTTATATTTTTTTTGTATTTTTCATGGAGAGAAACGAAAAAACAGGGAATTGAAAATGGCTCAACTGGAGCAAAAAAAAAAAGAAAAGAAACAATTAGGGTTGATTGGGG
Source organism: Lissotriton vulgaris (assembly GCF_964263255.1). Lineage (NCBI taxonomy): Eukaryota > Metazoa > Chordata > Amphibia > Caudata > Salamandridae > Lissotriton > Lissotriton vulgaris. Next base: position 1,011,203,021 of record NC_141687.1, read on the forward strand.
CATTTGTGGTTGTCCCCAGCAAGGACGATGAGCTTTACGCTCTGTTCTCCGTAGGAGATGGTCTTCCCACAATATTTACAGATAATTCTGAAATCTGCAAATTGTGGTTGAATGCAAGGCATCGTCTCACTTTCCTCTGGTGCCGACGGAGTGGGTTGCTTCCTTTTTGAGGTGGTGCTTGTGGATTGGTGAGGGTTACTGGCCAGTTCCCTCATCTCTGCAGCAGAATATTTTATTGGATGCTTGCGCTGCATGTGGCGTATCATCATGTTATTCCCAAATGAATATTTCTTATTCGGGTTTCCCCTGGAAAGTTCCACGCCACAGATTCTGCAAGTCACCTTTGCTGCATTTACTTTTTTCTTCCCCTGTGGGATAAAAAATTGGTGGAATGTATATGCATGACAGACTTCAGCAGTGAACCACAACCCACTTGGGATTATATTTTGGTGCAAATTACAGGAATGGCACAGCGATCCACTGTGAAATTATTGCGAAGTCTCCAAGTACCAGCAGACCACAGTGTTTGCCACGCCCATCTGGGTGGGAGTTAGTATTCAAAACTGCTGTGTTTTCTTGCTCACATGATGGCCCACAACCCCTGAGGAAGTGATCGTTATCACGAAACGCGTTGGGCATTGACTCTATGTGGAGCACTTCGTGAGTGCTGAGCATTGTTTTTCTACCAACCAATAAAGATTGCTTGAATTTGAACATACCAGTGAGAGGCCTCCTTACAGCAGGCAACATCTGGCTGGATGTTTAGTGGTCTCGCCTGAGCCGCGAGGAGTGCCCCGCTGCTCTTGTGCAGCTCCACTGAGGCACCAACCGGTGTTGCAGTTTTGGAACAGGTTCGTCGCCGTTGGTGGAATGTATTTGCATGACAGACTTCAGCAGTGAACCACAACCCACTTGGGATTATATTTTGGTGCAAATTACAGGAATGGCACATCGATTTACTGTGAAATTATTGTGAAGACTCCAAGTACCAGCAGACCACAGTGTTTGCCACGCCCATCTGGGTGGGAGTTAGTATTTAAAACTGCTGTGTTTTCTTGCTCGCATGATGGCCCACAACCCCTGAGGAAGTGATCGTTATCACGAAACGCGTTGGGCATTGACTCTATGTGGAGCACCTCGTGGAGTTCTGAACATTGTTTTTCTACCAACCAATAAAGATGGCTTGAATTTGAACATACCTGTGAGAGGCCTTCTTACAGCAGGCAACTTCTGGCTGGATGTTTAGCGGTGTCGCCTGAGCCGCAGAGAGTGCCCCGCTGCACTTGTGCAGCTCCACTGAGGCAGCAACCGGTGTCGCAGTTTTGGAACAGGTTCGTTGCCATTGGTGGAATGTATATGCATGACAGACCTTAGCAGTGAACCACAACCCACTTGGGATTATATTTTGGTGCAAATTACAGGAATGGCACAGCGATCCACTGTGAAATTATTGTGAAGACTCCAAGTACCAGCAGACCACAGTGTTTACCACGCCCATCTGGGTGGGAGTTAGTATTTAAAACTGCTGTGTTTTCTTGCTCGCATGATGGCCCACAACCCCTGAGGAAGTGATCGTTATCACGAAACGCGTTGGGCATTGACTCTATGTGGAGTTCTGAACATTGTTTTTCTACCAACCAATAAGGATGGCTTGAATTTGAACATACCTGTGAGAGGCCTCCTTACAGTAGGCAACTCCTGGCTAGATATTTAGAGGTCTTGCCTGAGCCGCAAGGAGTGCCCCGCTGCGCTTGTGCAGCTCCGCTGAGGCACCAACCGGTGTCGCAGTTTTGGAACAGGTTCGTCGCCGTTGGTGGAATGTATATGCATAACAGACTTCAGCAGTGAACCACAACCCACTTGGGATTATATTTTGGTGCAAAGTACAGGAATGGCACAGCGACCCACTGTGAAATTATTGCCAAGACTCCAAGTACCAGCAGACCACAGTGTTTGCCACGCCCATCTGGGCGGGAGTTAGTATTTAAAACTGCTGTGTTTTCTTGCTCGCATGATGGCCCACAGCCCCTGAGGAAGTGATCGTTATCACGAAACGCGTTGGGCATTGACTCTATGTGGAGCACTTTGTGGAGTTCTGAACATTGTTTTTCTACCAACCAATAAAGATGGCTTGAATTTGAACATACCTGTGACAGGTCTCCTTACAGCAGGCAACTTCTGGCTGGATATATATATATATATATATATATATATATATATATATATATATATATATATATATATATATATATATATATATATATATATATATATATATATATATATATATATATTACCTACTGGCTATCGCCAGTAGGTATATATAGTTAGGATTAATTCCCTATGGCATTTCTGAAAATTCTATGTCTAATAACTTTGGCGTTTGTGGACGGAATCGGCTGAAATTTTCAGGAAAATGGCACATTTTGTTTCTGAGCAGCCCCTAAAAATTTGGGGGGGTTTCGTCAAGGGGGGGCCGAGAAAAAAGGGGGGTCCCAAAACGCGTTTTTCCCATGTTAATTTCCATAGGGCGGTTGGACTCACTTTTAGCTCGAACGGCTGAATGGATTTGCAGGAAACTTGGCAAAATTGTAGGGACTGTTAGCCCGATGTGCCTTTGCTAGGTCTCAATATATGTGCTTCAGTGGATTTTGAGAAATTAACGTTCAAATCAAGATATATATCTGTAACAGCGCTCTGGGCAGCGATCCGGTCCGCTTACTTTTCGCGAAACGGAACTTTGCGCGCAGAAAGCTGATTGGCTCTCCGGTGTCTGTCAACATTCTAAACAGTCCGGAGCGGCCGCCATCTTGTCTCTCGGTAGGATCGAGAGAGAAGAGGTGAAAAACGAAAGGGGAATTTAATGAAAGGGGGCAAGGTATCCCCCTCTTGACCCCCTAGGAATGTTGTTGGGGTTATTAAAGGGTCCCGTGGGGAAAAAAAAAAAAAATGATTTTTCACGGTAGAAGCGCTTCACGGGCCGCGAACTGGGCCGCAAACTGGTAGCGAAACGGGAATTCGCCATTTTGGGCTTCGTTAATTAAATTACTAGGTATAAGTGGGTGCGGGAGACGTATCCTAATCCCCTATGTTTCCTGAGGGTGGCTGAGGAGGCTGATATATGTTGATACATCTCTTCCAGCGGCTGTGCGTGAGCTTTTTTTTTTTTTGCTGCGTGACAGTCCGGAGCGGCCGCCATCTTGTCTCTCGGTAGGATCGAGAGAGAAGAAAAGGTGAAAAACTAAGGGGGAATTTAATGAAAGGGGGCAAGGTATCCCCCTCTTGACCCCCTAGGAATGTTGTTGGGGTTATTAAAGGGTCCCGTGGGGAAAATAAAAAAAAATAATTTTTCACGGTAGAAGCGCTTCACGGGCCGCGAACTGGGCCGCAAAATGGTAGCGAAACGGGAATTCGCCATTTTGTGCTTCGTAAATTAAAGTACTAGGTATAAGGGGGTGCGGGAGACGTATCCTAATCCCCTATGTTTCCTGAGGGTGGCTGAGGAGGCTGATATATGTTGATACATCTCTTCCAGCGGCTGCGCCATCTTGCCTTTTTTCCAATGCCACAATTTTGTCGTGCACGGCAGCCATTTTAGATGCCAGGCTGGTCCCAGGCTATCACCTAACCCTGCGGATGTAGTTTATGGCCCCAGCTGTAGAGAATTCAGACATGCCAATCCTCCCGATTCAGGCGTGTGACTACTGATTTCAGTGCTAGTCTCCCGCCTCCCGATTTCTGCAAGCAAAAACCCGGGGGCATATTACGAACAACTAGCGATAATTTTTGTCTCTAACTTGTTTAGAGACAAAAATTATCGCCGTACATCGGCGATTTTTATCGCAGATAAACCTTGCTATTATCGCAGAAAAGTCAGCGATATTCATGTATTATCGAGCAAATGCTCTTAGCCATGTTATCCACCTCCCATTGGATAACATGGCTAAGAACTGCTCAGGGCAGGTGTTAGATTTTGGAGATATTCGCGCTTAGCGCGAATATGTCCAAAAGTTGGTAATAGAAGGTAGCGATGTTAGGGACTGTTTCCAGTCGCTAACATCTTGGCACGCCACTTTGCATGTCATTAGTGATAAGTATCACTGACATGCAAAGCGGGGCCCAAGATGGTCGCTATCTCCTTTTAGCTGTCACTAACTGGTGTTAGCGACAGCTTGGTAATAGGGAGATAATTTTATCTCCGCTTTCAAGGCTTTTAAAGCCAAAAAAGCGGAGATAAACCCCCTTGATAATATGCCCCCCGATTCCTCGGGGGTTTCAGCTGACAGGGCTTGGTATTGTGTTACATGGTAATTTTTCCAGGAAACGTCAGAGGGTCGATGCAGGGGTTCTAGAAGAGGTGATAAACCATTTAAGCCTCATGAACAAGCGCATGGTCTTTTAAAGATTTGTGAAGTACTCGGAGCGGCGGTGTGTGTGTTTCCTCTTTCAGGAGCGGGCGGGGGGGCACTGCCAGCAACTTGCCAGGTCAGGTAGTGTTCAACACGTGCATCACCCTTTCTCTGCTTGCTATTGCGCTCCATGCTTCGGAAAGGTAAGAAAAAGAACGTGCATTTGAGTTTGAAATGTCCGATCCTGCAGCAGCACACTTCCAAAGCCCACACATGACAATAACCCGATTCAAGGCCCCATTCACCCGTTTAAAAAAAAATAGATAACACTCCAACAAAGTAAGGTTATAAAACTTTATTAACTATTAACTTTAACGAACGGAACAAAAACTAAAAACATTTAAACATTTCTCAACACAAAAAGCAACAATGGTTAGAAGCTGTCTTTTGTGCGAATAGTCCCAAGGCAGCACAACGTGCAGAGTTCTGGACGGCACCCAGGTGATGTCGCCTGGGTGCCGCACTGGTTTATGGATCCTACAATGCTGCTCCGAAAATTGGCGTGGGGCGTCCCGGGTGGGGCGGGGGGAGGCCTCGTCAGTAGCGGTCTGTTGTGCGAATAGTCCCAAGGCAGCACAACGTGCAGAGTTCTGGACGGCACCCAGGTGATGTCGCCTGGGTGCCGCACTGGTTTAGGGATCCTACAATGCAGCACAGAAAAACAGCGTGGGGCGTCCCGGGTGGTGCGGGGGGAGGCCTCGTCAGTAGCGGTCTGTGTCCAGTGTCACATGGCTGACACAACATGTACGACAGGCACCCAGGTGATGTCCAGTAAACTGCCGCACTGGTTTTGGTATCCTACAATGCTGCTCCGAAAATTGGCGTGCGGCGGCCCGGGGGGGGGGCGTGGGGGAGGCGGCGTGAACGGGCCTCCCCAGGTGGCGGCCATCTAGCTGAGTTGCGCCCGCTCTTGCGGCTACAGCGTCTCGCTCACCATGTTGTTGAGTTGCTCCCACTCTTGCAGTGCAGCGATAGGCGGCTGCCACATGGCTCTTAAAATGGCGGACGGCTCCTCGGTTTTGGGCCTGGTCCACTGAAATGGCCCTGGGACACTTTGGAACTCGGACGCTTGCCTGCTAGGGCTTGGGCTCCATTCTCGAAAAGCGTCCCCTCAGCCGTGAAGATTGTACAAAAGTCTTGGGGGCCCCCGACTCCCGCAGGCTTCCGGTGGGGAGCGGCTGCCATGATTGCTCGCGGAATGACCACGACGGAGCCACGAGATGGTGGTGCTCTCATGCTGACGCCAGCTTCAGTCTGAATGATCCAGAAACAAGGTGGGGCTTTCATCGTTTGGGAAAAAAAAATGTTCTAAACCAATGAAAAGTGTTATTTTTAGGTCATATGACCAAGCCTTCCATCTTTAGGAAACCAAAAGTAAAATGAACCAATGAAAAGTTTTATAAACAAGTCACATGACCTGTTATGCGGCATAGGGCTACAAAAAGCGTAGAAAATCCGTTGGCACGTGAGGCGGCGTCAGTAGCGGACCGATGTGCGAATAGGCCGAAGGCAGCACAACGGGCCGAGATCCGGATGGTACAGAGGTGGTGTCCAGCAAATTGCCGCACTGGTGTGGCCATCCTACAATGCTGCGCCGAAAGACGGCGTGTCCAGCTGAGTTGCGGTCACTGTTGCGGTACAGTGACTCGAACGCGCCGAGATCCGGATGGCACCGAGGTGGTGTCCAGCAAATTGCCGCACTGGTGTGGCCATCCTACAATGCTGCGCCGAAAGACGGCGTGTCCAGCTGAGTTGCGGTCACTGTTGCGGTACAGTGACTCGAACGCGCCGAGATCCGGATGGCACCGAGGTGATGTCCAGCAAATTGCAGCACTGGTGTGGCCATCCTACAATGCTGCGCCGAAAGACGGCGTGTCCAGCTGAATTGCGGTCACTGTTGCGGTACAGTGACTCGAACGCGCCGAGATCCGGATGGCACCGAGGTGGTGTCCAGCAAATTGCCGCACTGGTGTGGCCATCCTACAATGCTGCGCCGAAAGACGGCGTGTCCAGCTGAGTTGCGGTCACTGTTGCGGTACAGTGAGTCGAACGCGCCGAGATCTGGATGGCCCCGATGTTGTGTCCAGCAAGTTGCCGCACTGGTGTGGCCATCCTACAATGCTGTGCCGAAAGTCGGCGTGGGGTGCCCCGTTGGCTTATGAGGTGATGTCAGTAGTGGACCGATGTGTGAATAGGTCGGAACCAGCACAAGGCGCCAAGATCCGAATGGCAAGTCCTGGATGTTGAGTGCCTCAGTTGAGAGTTCTGAGCAGTGCTTGTAAGACTGTCTGAAGCTTATTTGCACCTGCTGCAGCTTCACTAGGTCCGGCGGAACTTTTTTCCTTTTCCTTTCTGCTTCTTTTCCTACAATCCGTTTCATCTGAAGACACGATCAGGTCCCTGAATGTGTGCAGGGGGACGCTATTGATTGAATGAAAATGGCGGCTTGACACAAAGCTGACTCAAGCGTTACTGTTGGTGCTATACAGACAAAAATTGGTTTTCAGTTTGTACATTCTTCAGGTTTTTTTTTTTCCATCCAAGTCTGATTGAGAGTTTGTAGAAAAATGGCTTCAGATTTTCCACATACTACTCTTCAACATTCTTCCTAAATGTAACAATGTGAAACTCACTAGGAGAACGGCTGTTTCTGTTTCCTTTCAAAATGCTGCCAACAATATTTTCTGAATGGAAGACACCATCTTGTAGCATAAAGGGCCGAAAGGGGTTCTGGTCTGGACGATTGTTGGTGGAGACATTTTGACTATATCTTGGACCTGCCCGGCCTCGCCCAAAATGGCGCCGGTATAAATGGGACTCGTAACTCCTTGCCCGCAAATGTATATCTAGAAAATGTTATTGTAAGTGGCCCTGTTCTATTTTAATTACAAAATGTATGTCCACCGATTCCGCAACTGTTAGACACCTTAGTTCTTGCAACCTAATGGCCCGCTCGTTACGTTCCTCTACAGTGTAAATGTCTCCTCATCATATACGATTTCAGTTTGCTCCGTGGCCGGCCCACGTGGTTATAGGCCCGTATTTGTATACTGACATTTTCACAATAAAGGTTTTTAAAACAAAACACGGTAGTAGTATTTACATTGGTAAAGTTTTTACTTTTAGTCACTGTTTTCGAATCAGTAAAAGGCAAGTGAAATAAAGCAGTCCAATTACATGACGGATAAAAGGTATAATATGTAGGAACGCAGTAAAGATAAATGGTCAAGGGCAGTTGTGTTTTTCATGTCTGCAACATAAAGTGATCGATAAGAATCTGATAATCAGGCGTATCGGCGACTAAGACAGCAGGCCGAATCTCTTTTACTCAACGGCTCCGTCATGGAAGGAAGAAACGCCCTTTTTCTCGAAAAAGGAATATATTTTACTTGCAAGACAGTTGTAAATTTTCCGGGAAAGTACATTAGCCTGGAATATTATAACATATGTTTGAAAAAAAAATATTGTTCGAAAATAATAAAAAGCGTAATTTTTAGGTCATATGACCAAGCTTTTCATCATTAAATTAACAAAAGTAAAATGAACCAATGAAAAGTTTTATTAACAAGTCACATGACCTGTTATGCTTACGTTACGCGCTGCGCGCCGCGCCTCGGATCACTTCCGGGTGCGCTAACGCGGCGTGTCATAAAACGCATTACGCGACAACGTAGGTCAAGAATATAGTCTAAATGTCTCCACCAACCAGCGTTCAGAACACAACCCCTTTCAGCAGTCCAAAAAGTTCTGTTAAATGACAACAGAGGGGACAGGCAACAAGAACCATCAGTCAAAGAGGGGAGGGCAAGTTCTTCTCTTCCGGGTCATGTTGGGGCGCTACCGGAACTGATCGAATTGGTAGTCTATAGTGTTTCTGGATGTTTCAGACTAAAGCAGGCGTCAGCATGAGACCACTACCATCTCGTAGCTCCGTCGTGGCCATTCCACGAGCAATCATGGCAGCCGCTCCCCACCAGAAGCCTGCGGGAGTCGGAGGCCCCCAAGACTTTTGTAGAATCTTCACGGCTGAGGGGACGCTTTTCGAGAATGGGACCCAAGCCCTATCAGGGAAGCGTCCGAGTTCCAAGGTGTCCCAGGGCCATTTTAGTGGACCAGGCCCAAAACCGAAGAGCCGGCCGCCATTTTGAGAGTCCTGTGGCAGCCGCCTATCGCTGCACCGCAAGAGCGGGCGCAACTCAACTACATGGTGAGCGAGACGCTGTAGTCGCAAGAGCGGGCGGTAAACAGCTGAATGGCGGAAGAGGCACAGTGTAGCAAAAGCGGGCGGAATGGCAACTAAAACGATAAAGGGGCGCCCCACTACAGCTTGTCTTCAGGTCAAACGGATTGTGGGACAAGGTCCAGAATTGAAGAGTCATCAAAAGGCAAAAAGTTCCGCCGGACCCCGGGAGCCGGCCGCCTATGTCGGGGGCGATCTCAGGCTACACCAGTGCTATAAGACTTGGGGAGGGTGTCGGAGCCAAGCGTCTTCTCCGAGTCCATGGCCATCACACCGCCCCTCAGGGGCCTCCGTCAAGCTGTTTAGGAAGGTAACATATCACATTGTTTTCTAATGCAGTCAGGTCCACAAACGACACTCACTTACTTTGAGAATAGTGAAGCTGCAGTAGGTGGAAATAAGCTTTAGACAGTGTTACAAGCACTGCTCAGAACTCTTAACTATGGCACCCAACATCCAGAACTTATGCTATTTGAGAATGGCAGTGACATCGAAGCATCTCAGGGACCAAAACCATTAACGTATTTTCACGTATGAAAATCTTACTTGGGGAGGGGGCAGGAGCGAAGCGCCCCCTCCCAGTCAGCGCCACCACACCGTATGTTGAAAATCTGAAGCCATCGTTCTACAAAGTCAACCAAACTTGGATTGAAAAATCTAGAAAAATGTACAAACTGAAAACCAGTTTTGGTCTGCATAGCATCAGTAGCAACGCTTGAGTCAGCTTTGTGTCAAGCCGCCATTTTGATTCAACAAAGCACAGGCATTGAAAAAGGCTGAAATTCAGAACTCTAAACTATGGCACCCAACATCCAGGAGCTTGCCATCCGGATCTTGGAGCCTTGTGCTGCTTTCGATCTATTCACACATCGGTCCACTACTGACATCATCTTATAAACCAACGTTATGTAAATAGTTTTTTAATAAAATGTTTTACCCTGTTTCTTTGCTGGTGTGTTGTCTATATTTTTAATATTTGCATAGGGTTTGTCATTATTTTGTGCGGGATGGGTGATGGAGCCGAGCTGTCTTGCAGCCCTCATGGTGTGGAGCTCAGTTCATCTCACTATTTTCGTATTTGTCATGAAGGGTTGTTCCTAATATTTCTATTTTAGCGAGGTCAAAAAGAGATCCAATTAGTGGCCTACTGATTTTGCTCGATTCCTTTTATTTTTTTACACAATTTTTCACTATCTGCAAAGACTAAACAGAGTATTGCGACTTTGTGCTTGTTTGTATATAGAGAATGATCCAAAGAGAACCAATTCTAAAACAGTAAATGCTTGGACAACAATCAATCAAATGGAGAGACAAGGAGGCACGACGGATTACAACGGGGGTAAAGGCCTGCGTTAACTACCCTTCAGTACTACTAAGACAAAAGAGGGGAGGGGGGGGGGTGCAGCGTTCAAAGCACATCAGCGTGCATAAATACGAAAATGTTTTTATCTATCACGTACTTGACATTTTAAAGCTTTTCATATTTGCTATTAAAAAACCAATGAAATTCACAGAAAAAACCATAGGTTATAGTGGATATATAGTTAGGAATTTGCATTTACAAAACCTTGAAAATTCAATGAAAAAACCATTGGTTTTAGGCCATATATAGTTAGGAATTAGCATTTACAAAACCTTATTTTACTCGCATAAAACCATTGAAATTCCATATATAGTTAGAAGCGCTAACTATATATCGCGCACCCGCAATCCACTGCTGATGATGTCACATATTACATCATTCATGACATGGTCAGTGACATCACTGATGACATCACTGATGACATCTCAAATGACATCACTGATGACATCACTGATGACAACTCAAATGACATCACTGATGACATCTCAAATGACATCACTGATGACATCACTGATGACAACTCAAATGACATCACTGATGACATCTCATTTGTCATCACTGATCACATCACTCATGTGATAATACAATGAACCTCTTCAGACTCTAATATAACCTTACATACACTCAGTATAAACAGACACTCACAGACTGTCACTCATCCATGGAGTTACTCACACACCTAGTCAGTCATGCAAAGAATCAATCACACCTCCATTTCCTCAACTATACAGTTATACACATCTTACTTATTCAAACATATAATAACACATATTTACTCTCTTATATAATCCCTGATACAAGCTCACAGTGATCGATACAGCCACTCAAACATTCACTGGCTCTTATGTTCAGTTATTTATATATCTCAACTCTCACATGTATTGTGTTTTACATACGTACTTACTTGCACATGTAGCAATGAGAAATCCATTCACTCACCAACACACCCATGCACAGTCAACCGCCCATATAGCTGTTTCCACATGCACTCTTGAACTCATACTCCTAGTGAATCAACTGCTTACACATCTATGCACAGAGTCACGCACCTCCCAGCCACCCACACACACACTCAGCCTCCCATTCAAATACTTGGGCAACCAATCAATAACCCATATGGCCACTCTTATAGCTACTGATCAACACATGCAGCAGCTTACACAACAACAAACATACTGATGCACAAATTAAGACAGTTTAGTCACTAACCCATGCATTCAGTGAGACACATTCATTCACTCGCTCATACAGTCAGTCACGCACCTACTAAATCCTTCATCCAGACACTTATACATCCACTCATTCTTCAATATGTAAAACATATTTAAACTTTACAGACACATACAATCACTGGATGATGTCATCAGTGATGTCATCAGTGATGTCACTGACCATGTCATGAATGATGTAATATGTGACATCATCAGCAGTGGATTGCGGGTGCGCGATATATAGTTAGCGCTTCTAACTATATATGGAATTTCAATGGTTTTATGCGAGTAAAATAAGGTTTTGTAAATGCTAATTCCTAACTCTATATATTGCCTAAAACCAATGGTTTTTTCATTGAATATATATATATATATATATATATATATATATATATATATATATATATATATATATATATATATTAGATGCGCTAACTATATATCGCGCACCCGCAATCCACTGCTGATGATGTCACATATTACATCATTCATGACATGGTCAGTGACATCACTGATGACATCACTGATGACATCACTGATGACATCATCCAGTGGCTGTCTGTTTCTGTAAAGTTAAAATATGTCTTACATATTGAAGAATGAGTGGATGTATAAGTGTCTGGATGAAGGATTTAGTAGGTGCATGACTGACTGTATGAGAGAGTGATTAAATGTGTCTCACTGAGTGCATGGGTTAGTGACTTAACTATCTTAATTTGTGCATCATTATATCTGTTGTTCTATGAACTGCTACATGTGTTGATCAGTAGCTATATGAGTAACTGTATGGGTTATTGATTGTTTGTCCAAGTATTTGTATGGGAGAGTGAGTGTGTGGGTGGGGGTGGCTGGGAGGTGTGTGACTCTGTGCATACATGTGTGAACAGTTTATTCACTAGATTTATGGGTTCAAAACTGCATGTGGAAACAGCTGTATGGGTGGTTGACTGTGTACGAGTGTATTGGTGAGTGAATGGATATCTCAGTGCTACATGTCAAAGTAAGTACATATGTAAAACACAGTACATGTGAGAGTTCACATATATAAATTACTGTGCATAAGAGCCAGTGAATGTGTGAGTGGCTGTATGGATCATTGTGAACTTGTATCAGGGATTGTATAAAAGAGTAAATATGTGTTAGTATATGTTTGAATAAGTAAGGTGTGTATAACTGTATAGTTGAGGATATAGAGGTGTGATTGATTCAGTGCATGGCGGACTAGGTGTGTTCGTAACTCCATGGATGAGTGACAGTCTGTGAGTGTCTGTTTACTCTGAGTGTATCTAAGGTTATATTAGAGTCTGAAGAGGTTGATCGTATTATCACATGATTGATGTCATCAGTGATGTTGTCAGTGATGTCATTTGAGTTGTCATCAGTGATGTCATTTGAGTTGTCATCAGTGATGTCATCAGTGATGTCACTGACCATGTCATGAATGATGTAATATGTGACATCATCAGCAGTGGATTGCGGGTGCGCGATATATAGTTAGCGCATCTAACTATATATGCGAATTTCAATGGTTTTATGCGAGTAAAATAAGGTTTTGTAAATGCAAATCCCTAACTATATATGGCCTAAAACCTATGTTTTTTTCTGTGAATTTCAATGGTTTTTTAATACCAAATATCAAATGCTGTCAAATGTCAAGTACATGATAGGTAAAAACATTTTCGTGTTTATGCACGCTGATGTGCTTTGAACGCTGCCCCCCCTCCCCCCCTCTTTTCTCTTAGCAGTACTCTCTCTTTGCAGATAGTGAAGGGTAGTTAACGCAGGCCTTTGCCCCCGTTGTAATCCGTCGTGCCTGCTTCTCTCTCTATTTGATTGATTGCTATCCAAGCATTTACTGTTTTAGAATTGGTTCTCTTTGGTTCATTCTGTATTTACAAACAAGCACAGAGTCGCAATACTCTGTTTAGTCTTTGCAGATAGTGAAAAATAGTTTAAAAAAACAAAAGGAATTGAGCAAAATCAGTAGGCCACTAATGGGATCTGATTTTGACCTCGCTAAAATAGAAACATTAAGAACAACCCCTCATGAGAAATACGAAACTAGTAAGATGAACTTAGCTCCACACCATGATGGCTGCAAGACAGCTCGACTCCGCCGCCAACCCCACCCCACCCAAAATAACGACAAACCCTATGCAAATATTATAAATATATACAACACACCAGCAAAGTAACAGGGTAAAACGTTTTATTAAATAACTATATACATGACAGCCTGCTGCAACATCGATCCAAATGCCTTTTGGTGACTCTTCCATTGTGAACATTGTCCCACAATCCGTTTGACCTGAAACGATTACACAAAAAAAACATTTGTGAGTTTTAAATTTCCGGAGAAGTATAATTCACCAATCGTTTTCTCTGTAGATCTTTTTCCATTAACAATCCCAGTTCCATCACCCGCCCAGGATATCACTACTGTTAGTTGTCATTGTTGCTTCTGTTTTAATAAAAAATGTTTTAAGGTGTTTACTGTTTTTGTTGCGATGTATATATTTATAAGTTATTAAAGTGTTATAATCCTACTATTTTTTTTATCGATTATTGCTGTTTGAGATATTCCCTGTCTACAAACAGAGAAGAATAGAAATATTCTGTCTCCCTTTGCAGATAGTGAAGGATAGGTAATGCGGACTTTTGTCCCCCGTTGTAATCCGTCATGCCTGATTGATTGATTGGCTGGACATTTATTGTTCAAGGAATAGTTCTTTCGAGGTACTCTCTGTTTGCAAATAACGTGGTGGAATAGAAATATTCTGTCTAGTCTTTGCAAGTAGTGAAGGGTGGGTAATGCGGACCTTTGTCCCCCGTTGTAATCTGTCACTCCCCACTGATTGAGAAACTACTTCCACCCGGACCATTTATTAGAGGTACATCATCTGACTCAACCGGAGAGAACCCCTAATAAAGAAGACATATGTAAAATACGAAGTAATCCCTGTATCCTGTTAAACAGAAACTTTAGCATGAAACACACTTGAAAAGGAAAGGAAAGAAATCGAACAAAATCAGTAGGCCTCTGATGAGTTTTTGACTTCGCTAGAAATAAGAAACATGAAAGTGGTGAAAGAAGCCAAGCTTGACGTTACGGCAGCCACAAGGTAGCTAGGCTCCGCCACCCCCCCACTGCTCCAAGCATGTCTGTCCCACCGCCCGCCACGCCCAATAACGGTAACATGAAATAAATACAAATCGGCAGATACCCACCCCCATTCCGGAAACTCCCGAAGTGCAACAGGTTTGCGGCTACGCCCATCCGGAAGACGAGGCCTTCGGCACGTGTAGGGCGAGTCCTGCCGGCAGCCGTCGGCCGGGGAGGTCATCCCGTAAGGTGGGCCAGGAGAGGAGCCGAGGCCGACGGGATTCTTCTTCTTTCTTAGATAATGACTGCGACAACGGGGGGGGATGTCTTGCACATGCCACCGACCCCCCCCTCGTATCTCCTGGTCTGGCCCCGGCTTGATATGAGCTCCCCATTCGGGCCTGAAGCGGCGCCCTGCAGGCCACGGGGGGGGATGTCTTGCCTCTGCCTCCGACCCCCCCCCTCTTATCGCCTGGTCCGAACATCACGGATATCAACGCCAGGTGTCGGCGTGGGGTGCGCTGGGAGGGAGAGGCGGCGCAAACGAGCATCTCCCACCCCCCCAGGTGGGGGCCCTTCAGCTGTACCCCCAACTCTCCACTCACCCAACAAAAGGGTTCGTCCACTCTTGCGATACAGCGACGCTCCACTCGCCCAACAAAAGGGTTCGTCCACTCTTGCGATGCAGCGACGCTCCACTCACCCAACAAAAGGGTTCGTCCACTCTTGCGATGCAGCGATGCTGCATTCACCCAACAAAAGGGTTCCTCCACTCTTGCAATGCAGCGACGCTGCACTCACCCGACAAAAGGTCTCGACCACTATTGCGAGGCAATGATGCTCCGCTCACCCAGCGGGGGTCTCGTCCACTGTTGCGGTGCAACGGCGCTTCTGAGTTCAACTACAAAATGAGTCCTGCATCCAGAAACGTTCTCCTCAACTTTGAAGATTCTATAAGAGCCACGGGGGCCCCCGACCCCCGATGGGGAATGACTGCCATGATCACCCACGGAACGAGCACGACGTAGCCGCGGGACGTCGGCGCGCTCATGCCGGCGCCGGCCTCAGTCTTGAAATCACCAAAATCCTGCAAGACTACCAACTTGATCAGTTCCGGTGGGACACCAGTATGACCCGGTAGGAGAGATTTTTGCCTCCCACCCCTCTTTGACTGATGGTTCATGTCGCCAGTCCCCTCTACTACCCTTCAACGAAAACTTTTGGACTGCCGAAAGAGGTCCCGGTCCAACCACGAGTTGGTGGAGACATTTTGATTATACTTGGACCTTCCAGACCTCACCCAAAATGGCGCTGGTACAAATGAAACTATTGTGCCCCGATTGCTCAGCCTTGATATCATGAGATATGTATGCAGTTTTTAGCACATGAATTGATATGGGATAAGACTGATTATATGTTCGGACAATGAATTGATCCGGGATGGGTATTGATTATACGTTCGAACAATAAATTGACATGGGACTTGTACTGATTAGGAAAAACACAAGGGAAGTCCCTGGTATATGTACTGACTTTGGAACCTAAGTGTAGTTCGTATGAACCAAAAAAAACTATATCCCAGTACTAAAGTATAAATTCATAATGACACTGTAGTACACCAAATTTATATAAATTTTAAAACAGAATTGAGAAAATAAGAAATTAAGAACCTTAGAGTTTGTTGTTTTATCAAATAAATGTACAGTTTATTACAATGTTAACAAGGTTAAAAACAATCATATGCACAAATAAAAATTAAAAAAATATCACAATGAGTTAAAAACAATGGGTTTCAGAAGTCACAGTTTGTTTTCGTTGTCAACGAAAACAAACTGTGACTTCTGAAACCCATTGTTTTTAACTCATTGTGATATTTTTTTAATTTTTATTTGTGCATATGATTGTTTTTAACCTTGTTAACATTGTAATAAACTGTACATTTATTTGATAAAACAACAAACTCTAAGGTTCTTAATTTCTTATTTTCTCAATTCTGTTTTAAAATTTATATAAATTTGGTGTACTACAGTGTCATTATGAATTTATACTTTAGTACTGGGATATAGTTTTTTTTGGTACATACGAACTACACTTAGGTTCCAAAGTCAGTACATATACCAGGGACTTCCCTTGTGTTTTTCCTACTTAGTCCTCCTTGTCCCTTATACCCATATTAAGGAGGCCTCCCTTCTCTTTTTTACTTGTACTGATTACACATTCGGACAATGAATTGATATTAAGTTCTAATGTATCATTGATTACTGTATTTATTGAAGGTTAGAATTGTCGACACTTTTGGTACTTGCTCACAATGAATTATCGATATGATTTTGTCGCACTTGTCGCACTTTTTACTGATTATATGTTCGGACAATGAATTGATCCGGGATGGGTATTGATTATACGTTTGAACAATGAATTGACATGGGACAGGTACTGATTACACGTTCGGAAAATGAATTGATATTAAGTTCTAATGCATCATTGATTACTGTATTTATTGAAGTAATACTGATCTCTCCGCATGAAATTAATTTTCCACATGCTACACAAGTCAATCTCATCTGCCCAAAGTTCTTTTGCAGATTTGGGACCATTTCCCTTGCCTCTGACTCACTTATTGCTAAGTCATTGGTGGATGTTTTTGCCGGTCGGGGGTTATCCCCCAAATCTCGAAGTTGTGCTTTCGAATAATTAAGAGGGTGCCACCTCTCCATGTGCCGATGCATGGTATGATTACCATAGCGCTATTTTTTTTCGGTCCCTCTCGAGAGTTTTTTTTTTGCAGATGAGGCAGGTAACGAACCTGGCTTTAACTTTCTTTTCATGAGAAGGAAAAGAAAAAAATTGCCAGATAAAATTCACTTTCACATGGGACGTTCTTGGCATTTCTTTTAGTTTTTTAATGTACATGTTCATAAAACGATTACACAAATGAAACATTTGTGAGTTTAAAATTTCCGGAGAAGTATAATTTACCAATAGTTTTCTCTGTAGATGTTTTTCCATTAACAAACCCAGTTCCATCACCCGCCCAGGATATCACTACTGTTCCCCATGTCATAAACCATTGTTGCTTCTGTTTTAATAAAAAATGTTTTAAGGTGTTTACTGTTTTTGTTGCGATGTATATATTTATAAGTTATTAAAGTGTTATTTTCCTTCTACTTTGTTGGAGTGCTATATATTTTTAATATGACACATAATTGTGAAGACTTTGATGTACAAAAAGGCATCCCTGGAATCTTCCGCTTCAGGCTCGGTCCCACACACCCTCACAGTGAGAATCCCCTCTCCAATCACAATACAGGATGGTTATCAGATTGCAGGAGCGCGTGTAGTGTGACGGATCTCATCAGGTGGGGGCCTTGATCTACTGTAACTTCTTTGAAGAGGTGTGATTCTTTACAGTTGAGGCCATAAACTACATCTGCAGGGCTAGGTGATAGCCTGGGACGGGCCTGGACAATCGGACACAGAGGAAGAGGAGTGTCAGAGGGTACAGTAGTGAATAGGGTGAAAGGCAGGTGTCGGGCGGGCACAGGGTGTGATTCTCAGAGAAGAACAGCGCAGATGGGAGGAGGTTTCTAGCCCATACATGAAAAAAAGAGAGCGGGAGTGACCAGTGCGTGGGGGAGATGCTTGCGAGGGTGCAGACAGTGGGTCTGGTCAAGGCATCTAAAATGGCTGCTGTGCTCGACAAAAGTGTGGCATTGCAAAAAAGGCAAGATGGCGCAGACAATGTTTATCAATAATGATTTATTTATAACAAATAAAATATTTACTCGCAGTGACAAAATGGCGGTCAACACTTCCTGATTTCCGTCGAATCGAACGTTAACAGACGTCACGCAGCAATAAAAATAAAACGCTCACGCACAGCCGCTGGAAGACATGTATCAACATATATGAGCCTCCTCAGCCACCCTCAAAAAACATAAGGGATCAGGATACGTCTCCCGTACCCCCTTATACCCTGTAATTTAATTAAACCGAAACACAAAATGGCGAATTCCCGTTTCGCTACCAGTTTGCGGCCCGGTTCGCGATCCGGGAAGCGCTTCTACCGTGAAAAATCATTTTTTTTTATTTTCCCCACGGGACCCTTTAATAACCCCAACATCATTCCTAGGGGGTCAAGAGGGGTCTACCTTGCCCCCTTTCATTAAATTCCCCCTTCGTTTTTCACCTCTTCTTGTCTCTCGATCCTACCGAGAGACAAGATGGCGGCCGCACCGGACTGTTTAGAATGTTGACAGACACCGGAGAGCCAATCAGCATCGCTTCGCAAAGCTCCGTGACGCGAAAAGTACGCGATCTGGAGCGCTATCTGGGACGCTGTCACAGATATATAAATTTTTCAAACGTTAATTTCTCAAAATCCACTGGAGCACATATATTGAGACCCAGCAAAGGCACATCGGGCTAACAGTCCCTACAATTTTGCCAAGTTTCGTGCAAATCCATTCAGCCGTGCGAGCTAAAAGTGAGGCCAAACGCCCTATGGAAATTAACATGGGAAAAACGCATTTTGGGACCCCCCTCTTTTCTCGGCCCCCCCTTCACGAAACCCCCCCAAATTTTCAAGGGCTGCTCAGAAACAAAATGTGCCATTTTCCTGAAAATTTCAGCTGAGTCCGTCCACAAACGCCAAAGTTATTAGACATAGAATTTTCAAAAGTTCCATAGAGAATTAATCCTAACTATATATACCTACTGGCTATCGCCAGTAGGTAATATATATACATATATATATATATATATATATATATATATATATATATATATATATATATATATATATATATATATATATATATATATATATATATATATATATATATATATATATATATATATATATATATATATATATATATATATATATATATATATATATATATATATATATATATATATATATATATATATATATCCTGGAAACTCGAACCACTTCCTGATCTCCGCCACAGCAGACAGGCGAGGAAAGAGACACAGACCTCTGAGGTTTTCAAGTGGGCAAGATGATTATTTAGCAAGTGACCCAAACACTGTTCACGTGTGTATAACATTTTCTGTCTTCTGGGTTTGAAATATAGTTACTACAAATTATGGAGGTATGATGCGAACCTTCGCTTTCCTACATTTTATGATTGCTAAAAGAAAAATAAGACTGCATTGCCAAATTGAGAAGTGCATCTGCATTCTTTTCGGTATGTCAGTCACTCTTGGGTGTCTGGAAGAACCCATTTGGAAAAGTAAGCATGAATTTTATGGAGCTTCCACCTTTCGTGCAGAAGAAGACTAAGGCTGGCAGATTGCAAAACAGAAACATTATTGTACAATCAAGGAGAAGGACAGAAGGTAAGCTTCATTAGGCACAGCAAGAGCATAGGCTGCTGCAAACTTTCAAATTATGACTCATGAGCAATTAATTAAGTGAGAAGTGGGAGCAATCTTACAACTAATCATGGATAAATATTCTCTGCATAAACCGGGCTGATAAATCTCACAAGTGTCATCATAAGACTTAGCCAAGTGCGTGCATCATGTAACAACAACAGGCCTCCTCTAGACCACAGCCATTTAATAGAGAAGTTTCACATTTGAGCCAGAACACACTCTCATAATTTAAAAAAATAAAATCAGCCCAACTGCATCCCGACCCAAATGAGTGAGATCGACCTGTATTGCACTGCTGTTGATGAACAAGGAGAGACACATTATTTGAGTATTTGTGTAGATTTGTGTTTAACTAAACTGACTGGTCTGGTCTCAGATATATAGCTGAGTGCATGGATCATGTGACGATCATGTAACATCAAATGTATGTCTTCAGTTACAACAACAGGCCCCTCACCGGACCATAACCACACAATAAAAGAGTTTTACATTTGACCCATTTGACCCAGCACACACACTCAGCAGCATTTCCCAAATCAATGTACCTCCCTCTGGTCCATATAGCCATCATCATGTTGTTTTCCCCGAAGTCAATAACTTCCTTCTTCTGACTGTGGAGGCAGTCACTCCCTGTACCCTTCCATCACGAGTAAGGATTCAGATTACCCCGTCCCTACTCAAATGAGAGAGATTGACCTATAGTGTACTGCTATTCATGAACAGGAAGAGAAACATTATTTGAATATTTTTTGGGATAGATTTGTGTTTGTTAACTAAACTGACTGGTCTGGTCTCTGAAGATTGAGAACCAGAAAAAAGGAGTAGACCCAGCAAGAAAATCTCGCTAAGTGTGAACAGGCCAATCACTTTCGGTAAAAATGAACACTCATGCCCCAAACATTGCAAATCATTAAAATCAAGTTTACAAATTAGTTGAACACCCTCACTCACTGTGCACCACCAAATGAATCATCAATCATCATTCACAATCCCTCATTATTGTGTCACTTATTGGTGCAATAGTTACATGTACCAATCAAAGCATGGTGGTACACAATTGTATCTACTCGTTGATGCAAGCAACACACAATTAGGTTTTCTAGGGCAGTCCTGCTAGGGTATGGGAAAAAGGATAGGCATTGAATGGAGGCAGGCAATGTCTTTAGTGTCCTTGAAGAGAATGAGGAGGCTTCTCTCTGCACGTTCGTATAACTCCAACCTGACCATTCATGTGCCGCAAATGGTGGGGCTGCAGAAGTCCGTCAGTGTTAGAAATGAGGGTCTCTGCTTGGCAGAGGTAGATACCTTTTACCAAGTAGGAACCATTTTTCCAAGGCAGGTTAAGGGGAAAAACCTTCTAAAATAACCCCTGCTCACCCCCTTGGTAGCTTGGCACGAGCAGATAAGATTATCTCAGATGCAAAAACAACAGTTGATGGACAGAATGCAGAACAATGTCATACATTCACCCCAGTACAGATATCTGGGTCTAAATCCATAGTTTTTTTGGTCACCACGCCAACCCAGTTCAGACATGGCCATATGCAAATCAGCCTTGACCCTGTGCCTCATGGGAAAATTCTAGCCCGAACTGCCAAGCCATGTCTAACCTGGAACAGAATCAAGCATCCTAGGACTGAATTCTGGCTATCAGCCGTCTTCACTAGCAACAAAGAGAGTACACACAGTTCCCCACAGTTCCCCACGAATTCTACACGAATATTCCACAACAAGCAACTCTTGAAGCTGTAGAGACCGCTCTCCGAAAAGAAGAGTGGTCTTCCCCAACACCAATTTCCTTCATCATGGCTTGTGCAACCATAGCTCTTACTGAAAACTTCTTTAATATGGGACACAATTATACCACCAGATCCAGGGAACTTCAATGGGTTCGACATTTGCTCCTAGCTTGGCCTGTATTTACATGGTGACATTTGAGGAGAAAGTAATCAGTAATCCTCAAAACCCATACTTGACCAATATAACACTCTGGCGTCGTTTCATTGACGACATTCTAAGTTTTTTGGAAAGGGGATCACCTGTCATGTGAAACTTTCTGCACCTGGATCAATGAACAAAATCCTTACTTCAAGTTCACAGGGACTATCTCTGATACATCAATCCCTTTTCTAGATCTCAAAATCAACCTGGAAAGGGACAGTCTGAACACCTTACTCTATCGAAAAAATACAAACAGAAATAGTCTGCTACCATACGGGAGCTACCATCCAAGAGCACTGAGGGATAACCTCCCTTTCGGACAGTTTCTCAGAATCCGCAGGAACTGTTCCGCCCTGGCTGATTTCAAACAGGAAGCTACTATCCTCCAACATAAATTACAGGACAGGGATTATCCCACCAGACTAATCAGAAACTCCTACAAGAGGGCAGCCAACAACCCGAGGGAATCCTTACTGGAGACTAGAGTGAAAGAACCAGAGGATGTGATCACTTGTGTCACTACATTCACCAAGAACTCATCATTCATAAAGAAAACCATTAATAAACACTGGGGCATAATTAACTCTGGTGGTATGAACCTTCCTAATCCTAGGTTCGCATTTAAACGTACCCAGAATCTGAAGGATGCATTGGTCCACACCAGACCTAAGAAAGTGAACAACAATAATCAGAGCACACTATGGGATCTCCCACGGGTACAGGGTCACTTTCCGTGTGGTGGTTGTGCAGTATGTCCCCAGACCAGTATGACTAAAGAGATCCAATTGACCGAAACCTTCACAAGGCAAATACTCAGACATACAAATTGTAACAGCACCAAATGCATCTACCTCCTCACTTGTCCCTGTGACCAGCATTATATAGGAATGACGATGAGACAAGTGAAACTACGTATCCAAGAACATAAGAGCAATATAAGATGTCTCAAAACACACACCAAACTATACCAACACTATAATCAAAAGGGACACACAGCTGACAGCATCCGCTGGTTGGTTCTTGAAAGTCACCCTGCCATCACTACTCAGGGATTGTTCAGGATTGAACAGAGATGGGTACATCGCTTGAGACTGGAAATAGTGGGTCTCAACGATTCGGTACCTTGGGCCTCCTTTCGAGACTAAATCTGATAGAACAATCCCTTTACTGTCATCACTTAACCAACTCCAAGATGGCCGACGGCTAGGTCCATCTCCTAGTGGCTGTAAAATCAATTTGATACTAGCCATGTCGTCCAACAAAGGCACATGTGCGAACTCTGACCGGGTAGCCGCGCCCACTGCAATAATCACGGTATCGAGGCGGTACAAAAGCCACCGCACTATGCAACTTTTGTACCAGCTGCTCCAGATCCCTGTCGGATTACGCGTGGGGGTAGGTTTGCAGGCAGAGACCGCACACCGCTTGGGTAAGTATCACCAAATCTGCGCCGGGCCCCTTCGGGTACCGGATCACAATATCGGTCGAGGCCAGTGATGCCTTGACTCGCTGAGGTTCTCTTGGCTCACTGTTACTACCTGTTTGGGGGCACCCCAGTTTCGGCGGGATACTGAGGTCATCTAGTCGTTAACTGTTGGCGTGTGGCCCACCGGCGGACAGGCGGGGGCACGGTCTCTGCTCGGGTCTAGTGCTTACCGTCTACACGGTCGGTGCGGGACCCGGGTGGTGTGAGGGTGCCCCTTGCTTTGCCCTGGTTGCCATCGCCGACACAGTGGCGCTAGCCCTCTTAACATCCATCCGAACGGTTTAGTGTTACCAACACTTGTGGCCTACGATGTGCACAATTGACACCTGTAGTGTTGTGGGTTGACCAGTCCCGGTCCTAAGTGGTCTCTACCACGACCTGCTTCCGGCACACGTTTGGGGATACAAATTGTCCTGTCCCCCTTCCCTCCTCTCTTGTCCTAGGTTCCTGACTCTTCTGTGCAGGTCCCACAGAGCAGACTGAGAAGCACCTTAGGGATTTGCTTAGGGTAAGCGTTCCTGGTCCTTTTGTCTTCAACCAGACTCCACCAGAGTCTTTTTTAATGTTCTCTATAAGAGTGTGTATATTGCTTTATGTAGAAGCATGCACCTAAATTACATAGGAGTGTTATTTTGATTCTGCTCCTGTTGTATTTCCTTCCATTTAGGTTGCATTACTCAAGACAGGACCAACTGGCCTGTCCAACTACAGACCTTAAGACCCAAGGTTGTATTAAGTTTTTAATTTTTAATTTCACTGTGTAGTACGAGCACCAAGGTCCTGAGGAATTGCTAGTTTAGCATGAAACATGTCGACCTCAACTGAGGGTTGCAGATAGCCTTGCCACATACTAGCGTAGCATCTATCTCCCCTCCCACAATTTTAATCAAGGGAGTTAGCCACGTTAATAAAGTCCCTTGTGGACTAACCCACTTTTTTAATTAATCACCACCCACTCACGACTACACATTCACCTACCCTCTCACACGCATGCACCATATGGCTGGAACAAAAGATCTCCGCTAAACAGCCCCTTCGCGGGTGCCCGTCGGACATTGCAGCGCCAGTCCAACGAGGAGCAGGACCCATATGATGAAGCATGACACCTAGCTTGCTGGGTGTGTGAGGGTTCTAGTTCCCAAGAGGGAATTCCCCCTTCCCTTTCTTCTTGGTTTTAGATTCTATTTCACAACACACTCTCCTTCCCTTCCTCCCTGTCCTCCTGGGGAACTGTGTGTACTCTCTTGGTTGCTAGTGAATTCGACACACACACTGGACCCCGTTAAAAATTGTCCACCGAAAGTTCCTCTCCTTGTTAAATATATCAGCCGTCTTCAGACAGGATAGCTTGTCTCCAGTGGCGTGGAGAGCAAGGGACTCACGTCTGAGCATACCCGTCCCACTAGGGGTGACAAATGCAAAAACAAAAGTTGATGGACAGAATGCAGAACAATGTCATACATTTACCCCAGTATAGAGATATGGACGTAAATCCATAATTTTTTTGCTCACCACGCCACCCCAGTTAACACATGACCATATGTAAATCAGCCTTGACCCTGTGCCTCATGGGAACAGTCCAGCCCGAACTTCCAAGCCATGTCTTCCCTGGAATGGAATCAAGCATCCTAGGACCGGTTTCTGGCTATCCACCGTCTTCAGCCAGGATAGCTTGACTCCAGTGGTGTGGAGAGCACAGGACTCACGTCTGAGCATACCCGTCCCACTCGGGGTGACAAATGCAAAAACAACAGTTGATGGACAGAATGCAGAACAATGTCATACATTTACCCCAGTATAGAGATATGGGCGTAAATCCATAATTTTGTTGCTCACCACGCCACCCCAGTTCAGACATGGCCATATGTAAATCAGCCTTGACCCTGTGCCTCATGGGAACAGTCCAGCCCGAACTGCCAAGCCATGTCTTCCCTAGAATGGAATCAAGCATCCTAGGACCGGTTTCTGGCTATCCACCGTCTTAAGCCAGGATAGCTTGACTCCAGTGGTGTGGAGAGCACAGGACTCACGTCTGAGCATACCCGTCCCACTCGGGGTGACAAATGCAAAAACAACAGTTGATGGACAGAATGCAGAGCAATGTCATACATTCACCCCAGTACAGAGATCTGGGCCTAAATCCATCGTTTTTTTGCTCACCGCGCCACCCCAGTTCAGACATGGTCATATGTAAAGCAGCCTTGACCATGTGCCTCATGGGAACAGTCCAGCCCGAACTGCCAAGCCATGTCTTCCCTGGAAAAGAATCAAGCATCCTAGGACCGGTTTCTGGCTATCAGCCATCTTCAGCCAGGATAGCTTGACTCCAGTGGCGTGGAGAGCACGGGACACACGTCTGTGAATACCCGTCCCACTCGGGGTGACAAATGAAAAAACAATAGTTATTGGACAGAATGCAGAACAATGTCATAAATTTACCCCAGTACAGAGATCTGGGCCTAAATCCATCGTGTTTTGCTCACCACGCCACCCGAGTTCAGACATGGCCATATGCAAATCAGCCTTGACCCTGTCCCTCATGGGAACAGTCCAGCCCGAACTGCCAAGCCATGTCTTCCCTGGAACAGAATCAAGCATCGTAGGACCGGTTTCTGGCTATCCACCGTCTTCAGCCAGGATAGCTTGACTCCAGTGGTGTGGAGAGCACAGGACTCACTTCTGAGCATACCCGTCCCACTCGGGGTGACAAATGCAAAAACAACAGTTGATGGACAGAATGCAGAACAATGTCATACATTCACCCCAGTACAGAGATCTGGGCCTAAATCCATCGTTTTTTTTGCTCACAACGCCACCCCAGTTCAGACATGGCCATATGCAAATCAGCCTTGACCCTGTGCCTCATGGGAACAGTCCAGCCCGAACTGCCAAGCCAAGTCATCCCTGGAACGGAATCAAGCATCCTAGGACCGGTTTCTGGCTATCAGCCATCTTCAGCCAGGATAGCTTGACTCCAGTGGCGTGGAGAGCACAGGACTCACCTCGAAGCATACCCGTCCCACTCGGGTTGACAAATGCAAAAACAACAGTTGATGGACAGAATGCAGAACAATGTCATACATTCACCCCAGTGCAGAGATCTGGGCCTAAATCCATCACTTTTTTGCTCACCATGCCACCCCAGTTCAGACATGGCCATATGCAAATCAGCCTTGACCCTGTGCCTCATGGGAACAGTCCATCCCGAACTGCCAAGCCATTTCTTCCCTGGAATGCAATCAAGCATCCTAGGACTGGTTTCCTGCTATCAACCGTCTTCAGCCAGGATAGCTTGACTCCAGTGGCGTGGAGAGCACGGAACTCACGTCTGAGCATTCCCGTCCCACTCGGGGTGACAAATCCAAAAAATAACAGTTGATGGACAGAATGCAGAACAATGTCATACATTCACCCCAGTATAGAGATCTGGGCCTAAATCCATTGTTTATTTGCTCACCACGCCACCCCAGTTCAGACATGGCCATATGCAAATCAGCCTTGACCCTGTGCCTCATGGGAACAGTCCAGGCCGAACTGCCAAGCCATGTCTTCCCTGGAACAGAATCAAGCATCCTAGGACCGGTTTCTGGCTATCAGCCGTCTTCAGCCAGGATAGCTTGACTCCAGAGGCGTGGAGAGCACAGGACTCACGTCTAAGCATACCCGTCTCACTCGGAGTGACAAATGCAAAAACAACAGATGATGGACAGAATGCAGAACAATGTCATACATTCACCCCAGTACAGAGATTTGGGCCTAAATCCATTGTTTCTTTGCTCACCACCCCACCCCAGTACAGACATGGCCATATGCAAATCAGCCTTGACCCTGTGCCTCATGGGAACAGTCCAGCCCGAACTTCCAAGCCATGTCTTCCCTGGAACGGAATCAAGCCTCCTAGGACCGGTTTCTGGCTATCAGCCGTCTTCAGCCAGGATTGCTTGACTCCAGTGGCGTGGAGAGCACGGGACTCACATCTGAGCATTACTGTCCCACTCGGGTGACAAATGCAAAAACAACAGTTGATGGACAGAATGCAGAAAAATGTCATACATTCACACCAGTACAGAGATCTGGGCCTAAATCCATCATTTTTTTGCACTCCACACCACTCCAGTGCAGACATGGCCATATGCAAATCATCCTTTGACCCTGTGCCTCATGGGAACAGTCCAGCCCGAACTGTCAAGCCATGTCTTACCTGGACCGGAATCAAGCATCCTAGGACTGGTTTCTGGCTATCAGCCATCATCAGCCAGGATAGCTTGACTCCAGTGGTGTGGAGAGCACGGGACTCACGTCTGAACATACCCGTCCCACTCGAGGTGACAAATGCAAAAACAACAGTTGATCTCGGGACTTGCGTGAATGTATGACATTGTTCTGCATTCTGTCCATCAACTGTTGTTTTTGCATTTGTCACCCCGAGTGGGACGGGTATGCTCAGACTTGAGTCGTGTGCTCTCCACACCACTGGAGTCACGCTATCCTGGCTGATGACGGCTGATAGCCAGAAACCGGTCCTAGGATGCTTGATGCCAGTCCAGGGAAGACATGGCTTGGCAGTTCGGACTGGACTGTTCCCATGAGGCACAGGGTCAAGGCTGATTTGCATATGGCCATGTCTGCACTGGGACAGTGTGGAGTGCAAAAAAATGATGGATTTAGGCCCAGATCTGTGTACTGACGTGAATGTATGACATTTTTTCTGCATTCTGTCCATCAACTGTTGTTTTTGCATTTGTCACCCCGAGTGGGACGGGTATGCTCAGACTTGAGTCCCGTGCTCTCCACACCACTGGAGTCAAGCTATCCCGGCTGATGACAGCTGATAGCCAGAAACTGGTCCTAGGATGCTTGATTCCGGTCCAGGGAAGACATGGCTTGGCAGTTCGGGCTGAAGTGTTCCCATGAGGAACATGGTCAAGGCTGATTTGCATATGGCCATGTCTGCACTGGGGTGGTGTGGAGTGCAAAGAAATGATGGATTTAGGCCCAGATTTCTGTACTGTCGTGAATGTATGACATTGTTCTGCATTCTGTCCATCAACTATTGTTTTTGCAAGATTATCTCGGAGGCAGTGTGTAAAGCATTTGTGAACTCATACAGTGATACAGTGAAAATACTACAAATGGACACCGCACCAGTTTCTAAACCAAACAAAGACCAAAACGACAAAACTCTACAAAACAGTATTCAAAATATGACTCTCAATGGTAAAAGTAGTTCCGTTCAAAGCAAATTGCAGATGCAACACTTTTCGCACAAAGTACCTTAGATGCGTCACGCACATAAACAAAAAATTGTCGCAGGGAAGGTGATGTGTCGGTTCCTTACACTCAGGGAAGGTGATGCATCGGTTCCTTGCTCCGGAGGAGGTGATGTGTCAGTTCCTTACTGCTACACAGGGGGGGTGATGCAGCAGTTCCTTACTTGAGAGGAGGTGATGCATCTGTTTTTTTACTGCTTTTGGCGGTGATGCGTCGTTTTCTTACTCCATTCCCCAATGGTACGATGGCCCTGGCGCCTTAATGCGATGCACCAATCTGGGGCGATGAATTGGATTTTGCAGCTGCACAGCAGGACTTGCATTGGAATCGGTGCAGTGATCTTATATGTCAGAGACTGGTGCACTCAATGCTAATATTCAATGTTTGGTTTTACAAATAACATCTACTATTTCTATTTTTAAAAATAAAAAAACATAGTATTCAAGTGTTAGAATTTTTTTACCTTTATTTTTCTCATTTGTGTTTCTTTTCAGCAATTAAATGTGTACACAATATGCAGTTAGCGCTTCAGCAATTATTTATTTTCAATTCATGTGTATCTTATTCTCTGTACAAGGGTTCTACTATGACAAAAAGTGCATTTATAATACCAGTAGACAGGGGCGTAACACAGGCCCCGCAGCCCCTGCATTGCAGGGGGCCCTGGTGCTACAGGGACCCCCTCCGCGGCTGCGCATGCAGCACTTACTTTACTCTCGCCATAGATAACTCGCTGCGGCCTCTTTAATAAGGAGAAAAGGTTGAAGGCATCTGCCTCGCAGCCAGAGACCATTTGCATATTTTTATTTGCATAGTTACATACCTTTGTAAACTAGTTACAGAGGCTTAGTGTTTTTTTTCTGGTTCCAGTACCCTCTGGGCCCCCACTCTGCCTATTCCTTACATGTTTATTTTACATTTACTGCGTAGTGTGAGAATGCATTTCATGAAAAAGAATATAATGTAGGGTTGCCAAAAGAAAAATGCCAGCAATGTGTTGTATTAGGAGCCTGGAAAGACCTCGTGTTGACACTAAATAAGGTTATAAACAGGGCAGAAGTCGGGGATAATGCGGGTGGATGGCGTCCACCCACTATTTTCACTAGTTGGGCCCCACTGGAAAATATGCTGAATGCATCCCAGTATAATTTGCAAACACAGCGACACATTCAGCAGCGCCTGCATGTTGTTGCCTGCTTTAGATCGCAATAACGTGCAGGCGGGGAGGGGGCTCTCTTAATTCAGACTCCTGCTGGGTCCATAACAAATGCTGAATCTGAGGGGTCATAAGACCTCCTTTTGTTGGAGTCTCCTGGCTGGCAGGAGTCAGGAGCCTCACACCTAGAGGCAAATTCAGAAGAGGGGAAACAAAGGCTCACAACTTGTTAGCACTTCACACATACTTAAAAGAGGCAGCTTTCCACCTTTTTCAGGCTCTGTTTAGGAGATATGCATGCGCTGTAAGAACGTCAGAGGTGTTGGTCTTTCCCGGTATTTACATAAAATAAATAGGATTTATATAGTGCTTACTACCCCTGAGGAGGCGTTGCATCAATTTAAATATCACCATTTATTCTTGTAAACCACTAAGGGTAGAGGAGGTTTACACTGACAAAAGGCAACACTGCTTTATGTGTAGCTTACAAATGTGCAAATCATTTGCCTAAATCAGGAGGGATTCCCTGTATACTTGAAATGTGCTTTAATGCACTAATGATAAACAGGTTAAACATATATGTGAAGGCTTAAGTTCTGATGTCACTTCTAATGATGCCACTTCCTGTGACACAAAAGGGGGTGGTGATGCACGGAGCTTCTGAATAATTCAAACGGTCACACCCAGTCAAAAGATCTGAGTTTAATCCATCACCGTTCTTTAGCTCACTCTGCCACCCCAGTTCAGACATGGCTATATGCAAATCAGTCTGACCCTGTGCCTCATGGGAACAGTCCAGCCCGAACTGCCAAGCCATGTCTTCCCTGGACCGGAAACAAGCTTCCGAGGACCGGTTTCTGGCATTCCAGCCGTCTTCAGCCCGGCTTGCTTAAATCCAGTGGCAAAGGGAGCAAGGGACTCACGTCTGAGCATACCCTGCCACACTTATGGCGGCCAAAAGCAGTACAAAAGGGGGTGGTGATGGACGGAGCATCTGAATCAATCAAACGCTCACACCCAGTCAAAAGATCTGGGTTTAATCCATCACCGTTCTTTAGCCCACTCTGCCACCCCAGTTCAGACATGGCTATATGCAAATCAGTCTGACCCTGTGCCTCATGGGAACAGTCCAGCCCGAACTGCCAAGCCATGTCTTCTCTGGACCGGAAACAAGCTTCCGAGGACCAGTTTCTGGCATTCCAGCCGTCTTCAGCCCGGCTTGCTGTGATGTCACACGCCTGATTAACTAGGTTAGTCCCCCCACTTCTTTTTTTAGGATTTGTGCCCTTGTTATAAATTTTTTGAAAAGTATGTATTCATTTGTAATGTGACTTTTCCGTCTTTGTTCCCTTGAATTATCAGTCATGGAACATTCAGGCATCCCTAGAACACGATTAAAAGTGCTTTCTATTTGTATTTGGTGTTCGAAGTATGCACAGATAAGTCAGTCTGGGACATCAAAAAAAGTGCTGGCAACCCTAATCATAAGACTGGAAGTTTGTTGCAGGATCAGCACATTATTTATTTCCTACACCCTCAGTCCCTATTAATGCAATAGTTTAACTTATATCTGAAACCCTACGACATCGTAAATATAATTCTGAGTTACTTCAAGTGTCTGGGAATGCAACCTGCATTCAGACAACTCACTCCTCATTCCTGCCCTTCACTTTTACGCTCACCCTGCACTCACAGCGATCACAATGCACTAACACTGATCACCATGCACTCACACTATTCGCTCGCTCACCCTGCACTCAGTGATCACTCTGCAATCATAATGCACTTGCGCTGTTCACTCTGTACCTCACCCTGCAGTCACACAAGCACACTACTCATCCTTCACTCACCTGTCGCCCTCACTGTTCAATCTCCAATCTCACTCAAACAAGCCCTTCACTAACCATGCATTCTTTTGTCCCACTCTGCACTTACATCCGCACCCAAATTCATATGGTCACCTCACTCATCCTGCAGTCACGCCTCTTACCCTACTCTCACACTGTTAAATTGCTCACCGTGCACTCACATGGGCACTCCTGCCACCCAGAAGGCGCAGCGGATTAATGTGCCTGCTACTAAAAACGCGTACCATGCATATCACAGAACTGAGTGTGAGTAGAGCTAGAAAAAAATGAAATGTTTGTCAGAAAGGTACTATAGTGAGATGAGGTGCATTGTTGGTGAGTGGTAGTGAGGGAATTCATGGAGAAGGAGGAAATGGGGGAGGAGCGCCAAAAAAGACTTGCACCATGTGCGACCAGTGCTAGGGCCAGCCCTTGCTGGGAGTGGTAGCCCCCCCAGTAATTCGAGTCTATTTGCACCCCTAGTTTCAATCCCCCAGCCAACTTAGGACTTTCATTCTCGCTTCCCTGATCTGTTATCTTAGGCTTAGGTCAGTGATGGCCACTGGGGAAGCAAGGGGCAAAGCCAATCCGTGAATGGGTGTGCCACCCCCATTGGCACACCTATTTGATCTCCATAGCATAGAAATGTCTATCTCTGGACATTATAAGGTACTTCCCGCGTTTTGAACCATGAGTGAAAGCTCACGGAGTTGAATATGGACTTTTATGTTTTAAGCACATTGCTATCCTAATACAGAATTGTCAACCATGTTGAAAATAAGGAGTTGTTCCAAACTGTATATTTTTTGTATACAACTGTGTGTATAATGTGATGGCACATAAGTCTCTTACTCCTTCCAGTATTGATGTTAATTGTTCACCAGATGTGCAATATTCATCTCCATTTTCAGGGATTCATCTTCACAATAACCTCTCTGTGGAAACCAACGCCTTAATATAGTTTGTTTTACTCCCTTTTAAAATTCTTTTGCATTCATCGGTAAAAGAGAAAGGAAGGTGATAGTAATCTTTGCTTTTAAATAACAACATTATCATCTACAGCTTTACTCTGAACATCCTAAAACACTTCAATATAGACTTGCTCAGACAGAGAGCTGTTATATGGGAATGGAGTGTATTGAAAAAAAGATGTGTGCACATATTTTAAAAGCAAGCTTACAACTAGCTACTATTTGTTTGAAATCAGTTGCCGCTTGAGCGGATTTGGATTCTTCTAACTAAAATGTACATGCTTTTGCTTTTCCAAGTTGCGAACCAACGCGAGGGGCTAACAGACATCTTTTCAAATGATTTAGGTGTGTGTGGGTTGTGGTGCCCCTTTGCCTGCAGGACTGTCTCTGGCCACCCTGCTACTTCCATTTACATGCCCACCATTTTGTGATGGGCTGCTATCTTCCCTCACACTTCCTTTCCTGAGTAGTACATTCTCAGCTCCTGTTTCATGCCAGGGCGCAGGCCTGATTCTAAGTGCTCTGCCACAAATCATTGGTCGCGCCATATCCTTGGGATCACCTCTTGCCAGGGCCTCCTTTACTTTACCCAGGACACAATTGCTACCTCTTAAGCTGCCATTACTGGTTGGGAGAATGTTGCAACCATTAAAGGCAGATGCCATCCAGAGACGTTTTAAGGCATGGGCAAAATGGGCTCCGGCATCTTTATGGACAAATAAAAGGAGCATTGTTTGACTAGAGGAGTTTAATGTTTATGCTGCTAAATTGTATTGCTTTACCAGGCACTTTGAAATATTTATCCCTTCATGCACAAACAAAAGCGGAATTAGTTTTACTAAATAGGTTTGTTTTAGGTATGCTGCTGTGTGCGGGTCTTGTTACTGTTTTGCCAGTCACTTTCAAATATTTGAGCCTTCAAAAAGGGAATTGTTAGTCTAAATCGTTTTGATTATTGTATGGTGCTATATTTTCTATTGGTTACCAGTTGCTTTGAAATATATGTGCCTTCATGCACACACCAAACCGAGAATTGTTTGACTAACCTGGCTTCATTTTTGCATACTGCTGGACTTGTTTTTATCATGCACTTTGAAAGCATTTTCACCTCGATGGAAGGAAGTTGGATTGTTTTACAAACCATGCTTGATTTTTGTATATTGCTGGACTGGTGATTGTTTTATTATGCACTTTGGAAGAATTTGCACTTTTCTTTTGCATTACCAACTACAGTTTGTATAGATTCTGTCATTAGGTACTTGTTGATATGGTTTGTTTTTATTCTACATTCGGTGTTATTAATGGTGTTGCTTGATTTGTCTGTAATACGTGTGCCTTAAATCTTATATTTAGCATTGTTTACACTACTGAAATGATAAATCAGACAAACATCTGCATCAATGTTCTGAAGCATCGAAACAATTTTCATCCTCAGCCTTGTTTGCCTGCCTGTTTTGTAATGCTTACTTATAAAGACATGATGGTAGGAATTGAAATGGCTACCTCAGTTCACGTTATTATCATGCACAACTCTTGACTAGTGTGTGGCATGCAAATATTCCATCAGTCTATTTCTCTTGAATTTCACAGGATACTGAGTTATATCTTGTGTACTTCTCATGTATATTGTTAGTCAAGTTTTTATGGAATTGCAGGTTTGGGTTTGTCTTTCAGAGTTTCAAGTTATTGTCCATTAATGTCAATTCTATGCCAGACCCTAGTTGTTCTTTGTTCTTCAGCCACAGGCAGTTCCTGAGACAACAGGATCACACCTTGGCATTGTTCTGATAGCTACCTCAGTTAAATAATCTGCTCTTGACAGTATTGTTAAGAGTGTTTCCCACGTTCTCATTAGAATTTTGAGACAAGACAATATAGAGGCATTTCATTAAATGTTGGAGGTTTCAAATCAAAATATACCAGATTTTTGGGTGGTGAGGCAAAGTGGAAGGTGGTGGGCCAGGCCGCGGGGGGGGGGCGGAGCCTCCATGTGCTTCGCAGGGGGGCCCCCTCAAGTTTCGTTACACCACTGCCATAAGATACAATGAGCTCACATGTTTGCATTATTCACTTAGCAAATCTTGTACTTGCACACTAATAGGAATATAATACTACATTTCAATTGCTATAGAAATCTACAACAATAATTGTATTTTTCTCCCTTAAGTTAAACAATTCTAAATTCTATAATTCATACCATTATAATGTACTGTTATGTGTGCACATATTTGTCATAGGCTCCCTGTTGAGTGACTTTGTATTTCGTTACAACATTCGTTCTATTTGTGCTTCTTTGTTTCTTTCTTTTATTATTCGTTTTTGTACACTGCCAATCAAATTCAAAATATGATGACACCTTCTGCCAAAAGACAAAGCAGCATAGCCAGTGGTATATAAGCTGAAAACACGTGCTTCACTGCATTAAAAGAAAACTGGCTACATTTCTTTTATCAAATAACCTTGATCGAAATGGATGTACAGCGCGTATGTCGATCATTAGTTTCAATTTGCCATTCTTTCGTGCCTTATTGGTTATTGTTACATCAATGCCGTTTTTCTAGAGCATGGTTTAATGGATTGCGTGTTCTTTACAGTGATACATTAAGCCGCAGCTACCGTTGTTTTCTTTTAATTAATACACACTTGCTATTATTATTTCTAACACAGCTGAAGTGTGATTCAAAGCTTTTTCTCTTATATTACACTCGCTAATGCGTGTCCTCAATAGATTGTTTTTTTCAAGAATCATTCGGGAAGACGGGTATTATTGGCATTCACCTTGTTTAAGAGTAATTAAATGCATTATGCCTTAGATATATTTTGACAATGTATATCGTTTCGACTGGTAGGCAGGATAAGTCATATTTGTATTCAAAAGCAGTATACAGCTATGTTCTTCCATGCCGATTAATTACTTTTGACATTAACCAGTCATTTGTTCTCGCGGAAAAGAAAGGATGTGCATTAGGCGTATGGTTTCTCCAATTAGTTGTTCGCGAAAGTCATCCCGGTTGCAAAAGCAGAAAAAAAAATATTTTAAATTAATTTGAAAATACCTCCAGTTGGAGAATGGCATTGCTTTAAAAGCGCTATGCAAATGAGTCCAATTTAGCATCTTGTATTCAGCTGGAAACCATTGCTAAATGATCAGGATAGCCAGTCACAGATATTAAAATGAATTATATCTAATCTGAATTTTAGTCACGCTACATTAACTAATAGAAAGTTATTAACATTTCAAGAGAAAAAAAGCTTTTGCCTGCAAAATTAACAGTGGCTGAGATGTGACCTGTGAGCCATGCTGCCTGATCACTGTAATGACAGTGTAATGGCATATTTACATTAAAATCTCTGCAGCTAATATGTGATTCAGAATTGGACGTTAAGTCGAGGATTATTTAGTCTGGCCTGTTGGCCTTTCTCTAAGTAGTTTTTTTACTTCAATACAAATCTGAAACTTTTCATTTCATGACTATTTATGTACTCGTTTCTCTGGATATGTCTCTCCATTTTTAAATGCTCCTCTTTTTTATTGAGGCAGATTTCGCTTTTATATTTTCTTCATTCAAATACGCACTGCATTTTCCATTTTGCATCCTGGAACCCTCAAAGACAGCCGAGTCTGTTTGCAAAACCAAAGCAAAGAAGCAGCCATAGCTTGACTGTTTATGAAGGGTAAGTATGTGAAAAGTTTTGAGGTTTAGCAGAATATATGTGTGTTTAACATATTTGAATCGGGAATTCAGCAGAAACCTTCTGTATTTTTGGTCTCACTTGGTGCAAATCCTGTCACACAAAAAAGTGAGCTGAGAACCATTTGTTCTTTGTCTTTGGCTTGTTGTGAGGTGCAGAATTAAGAGAATATTCTAGACATTTTACAGAAATCTCTAATGTAGAACAAACAGTTGATGAAGCTTGTACACTCAATCCCTAGAGGCATGTGTGGTATGAACTAAGCATTTTTAGTGTGAACACCAGCGGCGGCCGGCCAAGGTAAGTGCAGTAGGGCAGGGCAGGGGGGGGAACCGACAGACAACAGAATAGGTATAATGAATTAATTTAATTATACCCATTTTGGTGTCAAAGTCCCCCCTTCCCACCCCGCCATGCCCCCCCCGCCCTACCGCATTTACCTGTGCCGGCCGCCTCTGGTTATCACTGCCCCAAATGCAATGTTTAATGCTTCAGAATACTTACCAGTAATTTCATTACTCTGAATCCATCTTCCTAGTCCCAGTCATTACAAATATCAAGAGTATGCAGTTCCCTAACAGACACTCTGCTTACCATCCTAAACAAAAAACACTGAGTCCTTTTAGAAAGTGACACAGCTCCCTGTATGACATATAAACAAACCATCTCCAATTTCTGAGAAGATTACCCTAGCTTTAACGATAGCCATTAGTCTAGCCAGGGTGAGAAGGGGGGGACTAAGGAGTGGGACAAGAACGATAGAATCGATACAATTAAATTACTGGTGAGTGATTTGATGCATTAGTAACGCTTTGAACTATTTTGCTTAAAGGGTGCATCCCATGAGTGGTACATGGATGTTCCCACACTACCACCAATGTTTTTGAGGCAAAGTCTTATTTTCATATTTACTAATATTGGTAGATAGGGCTTTACTCAAGAAAATAACAGTCCCTTGGTGGGCAGAAGTTATTAGCCCTTTATTCAGACAGATTACATGCTCAAGCATAATTCCTAATTCATGGAATGAGTAATTTGTAAGCCTGTTCACAAGAAGGGCACTGCTAATTATAGATTCATTTCACTTTTAGATACATCTTCCAAGACTTACGCTAATACTTTGTTGAAAATTTCTCAAGCCATGGGTTTTTGAGATTTGCATTGTGCCTAGAGAGCAGGGGGCTTCAGGCAAAATGTTTTGTACATTGGGGTAGTACAAAAAGTCAACAATAACAGTAGGCAAACCATGTTCCTGTATTGTTGACTTCCACACAGCTTTTGACTGGGTAGGTAGGGGCATTCTGTGGAAAAAGCTAACAAGATAGAACATCCTGCCTTATTGCTGTTTATATTGCAGCAATTACATGCTGGAAACTGGGTCCAGGTTGAGGTGAATGGATCTGTAATACTATCATTAAAAATCCTGTTCACAATCAGCTAAGGCAGGGGTGTGTCTCAGTACCCTGCCTGTTCAGTCTCTTTATTTCTGATTTGCCATCTGCTTCAGCTAAGCCACGTTTCTTTCCTTACATAGGAGGGACCACGCCCATTGTGTAATGTATGCACACAATTTAGTCTTAATTCACTCTACTTAATGGACTATACTCCAATAGGTTTACAATATAAACTCTGTGCTCGTCATTCCTATTCTGAGTCTAATAGTCTCCTTATTAATGTGGAAAAAATATAAGACTTTGATTTTTTCCAATCTACCTAAGAAATGTACCTGGCATTCAAAGAATGTCCCCTTGAAACAGGCCAGTGACTATAAATATCTAGGCCTTATGTTCACTAGCAACCTAAACTGGGACAAGCACACAGCCAACGTAAGAACTTTGCTTCTTGTGAAGGAAAATGCCTATAAAAGGTTTAGTCTTCGTTATGGGGGGGTCTTTCATTGAGCTCCTCAAAAAGTGTTGTATTAAGCAGAATTCATTACTACGGACTGTTATGGGAACCACTGAAAAGTCCCTGTCTAAAGACTTTTTTGGGTCTCCCAAAAACATAAATGATCATGCAATAAGACAGCAAATGGGTTTTGACTCTTGGGCACTTTAAGCTCAATCCCCAGTCCTAAGATTTCTGTTCAGCATCAAACGATGTACTAGTAAGGACAAAATCTCTTCTGATGATGCAGGAAATAATGATGAATCTTTGTCCCTCACTGCTGATTTAATTAAGAACTCGGCGTTGGAAATAAATATGTTTAAGAATGATGGATGTTTCAATGCCGATAACTAAGGTAAAGGGAGCTCTCTGGAATGTGGTAAGGGAAAGCTCAAAAGCTGTTAATAGAGATTATCTTTCAAAGAAGTGTTCAGCATATCATTGTATTGTAAAAGTGGGCACGACTGAGATTTGTCCTTATTAGTCCGAAATCCCCAACAAGTAAATACAGAGAACCATTCTCCAATTTCAGATAGGAATTGACCTTAACTGGAGAATCTCTAATTTTCCAAAAGAGTCGTAGAAAATATTGGTTATTGATTTTGAGATCTAAAAATGAAATACCCTTTAATTTATCGTCCCTTGGGCTGTTCTCTCTTTCTGATGGAAAGGAAAGGGGTTTTATGTCCACTACTCAGTAAATATATTAGAACAAGAATTGAAGCACAGGTCAAGGTATGCTCTGTGAATCATTTAGATACAGTAATCACAAACGCAAAGTATTTCATGTCAATCTAAAATAGATTTTTCTGAAACTATATTGGACCCTATTCAGAAAATTTCAGGAGCAAATTATTGGCTTATTAGAAGACTTTTGTTTTTCTTTTATTTTTATTAAATGGTTGCAAATTTTCCCTGTGTTGGTAGGTTAAATGGTACATCTCGTTTTTGTCAGTGTTTAAACTCACACAAATCAGTAAATAAAATTATAAACAATGGAAAGAAAAAAACATTGGCAATGTAAGGTGATGACCCGCCAGATCTGACAATGAGTTATATTTCTTAAAGACAGATCTGCACCTATAATCAGGAAAACTACTGTCTTTCACAGTGCAAGTGAGGCGAGCCATTGCCCAATACGGTGATGAATGGAAGCAAAATGTGTATGAAACTTTGTAGCAATTTGTGTTCCACCAAAATAATCCCTCAGAATGTTTCGCATTTGACTTCCCAGTTTTGGGACTTTTACTGTGAGGGAGTCTCTCCACCTGAGTCTCACTCTCAGTATATTCCTTTTAATGGAACTTAGCATGCTAACCACCAGTGTTTAATCTATATGATAAATTCACTGCTGCACAGCTAGGGTAATAGGTTCTGGTATAGTTACACATGAACTCTTGAGCACATATTTGTGCTCCCACATGTGGGTTGCATGTGTGAGACTAGCATCTTCAGAAGCACGCATCTGGACATGGGCACCCTGTTACAGATTAGACTCAAGGAGTGGTACTGACCTGGGTAGGCTAATTCATAGTGTAGGCCTGTAGTGCTTACTGAAGATTTGTGGTCTTTATACAATATTACAAAATATAGTTGAAATCTGCTATTTTGCTCTACTAGATCTTCCAGGGTTCAGAGGGGTATCAATCTGGGGCTAAACATGTACCCTGAGTGAAGATTTACAGCCCCTAATATACTAAGTACGCTTATGAGGGCACTTTATGATTTGTCAGCTCAGATATAGATACAGTCCTATGTCCTCCCTACTGGACAAAGTTAAATACTCTCTTTCATAATAGAGGGATCAAAGGTCTTTCCACACAATAGAGCAACTAACAGTGTTGGACCCAGTTTCTGGGAAAGATAGCGGTAGGGAGAACTTGTCACACCGCACATGGGCTGGGACAACCCAAACCCACTGGAAAAAGGAGGTGGGTCAGAACCAGTGGCAGTCCATGCATGTAAGCCCAGCGGGATGGGGCGGCATGGGGTTAGTGGGCAGATGACGGAACAGGGAAAATCATATCCGTCATCTGTCAACTTTCCCCCCGTCCAAAGCCCCACCATGATTACTGCCCCACCGTGTTTACCGGCACAGACTACTTCTGATAAGAACTATGGACCCAACACAGAATGGGCTCACCTGGCAGTTTTTATGGGAAGGGATCAGTCAGGTGTTCCAGCCAGCTCTTTCCACAGAAAACTAGAAATAGATTGTCCCAGAATGTTGTGGAGCTTGGTTGGAATAGGGCAAAATGATGTTGTGGCATACAAAAATTGCTCAGGGTTGCCTGCCTTCTAGAACTTTTCACCTTCACTTCAAGACTCCTGCAAAAGGGAGAGATACATGAGAAGACATTGGACGTGGAAGCAATATTGGTGAAAGAATGCCAGCTGGAAGGAGATGACACCTGATGCCCTACAAGGAAGGCCTGAATGACTTTAATTCCAACTGACTTGGATGGGACTCTCCAGTGCCAGTGGCACTGGCTTCCTTATGACCAAGGTTATTGGCACTGGCTGCCTTATGCCTCTTAAAAACAGTTGGAAGAATCGACCTGCTGGGAAACCCTGGATGTTGCCCCTAGAGACTTCTGTTGACAAGTCCAAGACTCAGCTGATACCAAGTGCCCTTCAAGAAACCAGGATACACTAGGACCTGCAGAGTGCAGCACAGAGGGTATTTTGCTGCCTGGTTGAGGATGGATTGGGCAAGATGCTCCCACCACCAGTAGAAATGCACCAGGAGCCAAGCATAGTACAGTTCCGGCACAGGGAGCCCCTAAAAACCAAGCTCCCAGCACAATCCACCTTTAGAAGCAAGGAGACCTTAAGAGCGTGCTCTT
Organism: Lissotriton vulgaris; assembly: GCF_964263255.1. Classification (NCBI taxonomy): domain Eukaryota; kingdom Metazoa; phylum Chordata; class Amphibia; order Caudata; family Salamandridae; genus Lissotriton; species Lissotriton vulgaris. The sequence goes on from NC_141687.1 coordinate 1,011,243,848, forward strand.
GTTGGCTCGGGATAGCCAGCAGGGTTACAAATCTACACTATGGGCGCAGAGAAAGGTGCCTGCTAAATCTTGTCCCCTGAAAGAGAAGTAGCCTGAAAAATGAATCATTTAGCGCTTCCCAGCCATTTCCTAAATATACCCACAGGGTGGTCTAAAACCAAGAGATTGATATATTACCTTTTAAAATATTTTTATTGGGAGGAGGTGTGTGGGCCTCTTTTTCCCAATAGACCTGCGCAACAGAGGTTTATACACCCTCAGGAACATTAAGAAGAAAGGAGAAATGCCAGGCTGGGCACTTTGCCCACACCCCAGGCCAGAGTTGGGAGAGGTTGGTTGCGTCAGCCCTCTTTCTCCCGTCCTGTGGCATGGGCAGGAGAAACCCCTTGTTCCAGTCTGTGAAAGAGAACAAAATAATGTCTTATGGCTCCCAACCATTATGGTGCCCAGAATAGTGCTGTTGGTAGCTCTGTGCCACACAGGGAGTGCAGTGCATATGTTTAACTAAAAGGGGCCGAGAGTCCCTTTGGGCTCCCCCGACTGCCCCCAATCAGAGCGATAATAGAAGTGTTCAAGTGGAGATGGGCACCTGAGGGGCAGGACTTCGACAAATGTTCCAATTAGAATGGCTGCAGGCGGTTCAGCAGCCCCCCAAAATATGTTTTTAGAAAAGTTATCTCCCCCACGGAACTGAATCACTGACCCATAGAGAGGGCATTTAAAGCATTGCTGGAGCTTTTCTCTTGGGCTGTGGAGTGTTTGAACTCTTGTGATTGGTCCTACAACTGCAATGGCAGTCAGAGTAAAGTTAAAGAAAGAGTCAGATTCGTTTTGAATTGAAATGGATTAATTATAATACTGATTTAGAACGATTAGTATTGAAATTGATGTGTTTGACTATTGTTACTGTGCCTGTTGATTTCAAAGATTGTGTAATGGTGATTCATGATATGTGGCTGATTTTACTGATGCAGTGACTTTGTGACAAAAACTGGTGGGTCTGTTGTTATCCGCTTGATATTGTGGTGTTGCATCTAGTGATTTCTGGAATGTTGTTGTGTCCCAGAAGACTGAGGTTGCTAGCCCACACCATGTATCCAGAGTAGACCTTGACCTGCTCTGCTTTGCAATCCTTAGAGAGTTAAGTGCTAAAATGGGGTACTTACTTCCTAGCAAAAAGATAATTGTGGTCTTACTACCAGTCAAGTACTTATATCCTTTGTAACTAAAAACCCAGTTTCTTGGACACTTGAATAGAACCAATAGATGAAGTGTGCTGGTCCAAAGCCCTCTGTGTATGTAGACCTTTACTGGATTACATGAGGCTGAAGAAGCAGTCACAGCTGTCTGTAAATGAGACCTAAAAAGGACGCTAGTAGAAAATGAAAACAGAAACCCATATACGAAAAATAAAATCAGCTAGTCCTTATAGATATGAGAGCCTAGAAATTCTAACATTTTGTATTCCACCTTGTATTACTAGTTTGGTGAATTATATGTGTGACATTACGTTTCTATATTTAGTGAAGGTAAAACAGCGCAAGGATAGATTATATCAATCATTTATGGTCTAATTTCTATAGTCTATTTGGTACACTAGCTTTAGATAGGCACGTCTTTAACACCTCAATTACTATACACAGCCCCGCATTTCAGTTTATGTTGTTTCTCAATTTACAGCTCGGTTATGAATGTTAGCAATGCTTGTGAAAGAAATAACTGCTGGTTAATAATAAATAATTCAAACACCGTAACTGTCAAATCTCATTATTTTAAATAAAGTCTTGAAGTTGCAGTTCCCACTTATTAATTGCATCATTTAAATATAATATGTTTGAATATGTCAAGCAGCAATGATGTTAAATAAAATGTTTAATGCTTGTCAGAATAAATCAGAGAGGTGCGCGTGTGCCCTTATTTTAACTAAACATTTTCAGCTAATTTCAAATTTAGTATACTATAGCACAAACAGAAAGCACACATTCGATATAGATCTAAAGAAACTCTAATAATGGCGACTGCACTGTTGGGGTAAAGTATCCGTCTTTGCCTCGTTACAGAATAAAAAGCAATTGTACTAGATATTGTTGGTGCAAAGGTTGTCTGATAGTGCCCGAATATTATTTCTTTTTTAATGGAATAGAAGCAAACAAAAGTGGCACACATCATCTGTTTTAGTGGTTTGCACACCATTTGAACATCCAGCACTGTTAGTGTGGTCCAACCTCCACACTGCACTTCTGCTTGTTCTTGCTGGGACAGTACTAGGACAACTGCAGACCTGAGAGAAATTGAGTTAGCCTCCATAGCCTAACCAGTGGTAACAATTCTATCCCACATTAGCCATCTTATATAGAGTGACTAGAATATTAGGATACTGTTTTATGTAGGGTGGAGATGTGAACACCTATGATTTATCTCACTCAGTTTTCAACTTCCGTTCAAGTCCATAAAAGAAGAGAATTTTTCTATTAAATTAATTTTTATTTATTTGACATTGTTATATGGGTCTAAGCACATCGGGTTGAAGCGCTTCATAGATGTGAGGAAAGAAAAGGAAAAACAAGCTAGGGGTAACTAAATGTACTGATGTAAAGTAAAAGCAAGCAATAGACAAATAGATGTTAACAAGGGTGCAGGGAGCTAAAAAACATTTTTTAATTCAATTTGCACTTAATGAATCCATTATTTTAGAAGCCTACCCGGTGAAACTTGCCATTATTATTGCCAAGGAACAGTGTCTTGAAAATAGATGCTTGAATGCATTGGGCTTAAATTATGACAAGGGTAATCAGTGATTGTAAGCTTTCAAGAATGCTTATGGGGACAATTACAAGGCTTGATGAGATATATAAAACTAGATTTTGTTTTTATTCAAGTTAAATATAATGAAACCACTGGTCAAGTATAAAGAAAAAGAAAGGAAGATGAGTTTACTCATTGAGGCTCATGTGTCAGTCTTGGGTGTTTTGGATGTTTTAAATGTTGGGATACAATCAATGGAGTTACCCTCTTTTCAAGACAAACAGCTTCACATTGTGAAATAATCTCCTTGCAAATTAACTTGTTATGTTACAACGCAGGTTGCAAACTACAGTAATTTGGTGAGATCACACCTAGTCCCAGGCCGCATTACTCAAGCATTTTTCTGGCTGGTAGCAGATGGTTCATTTGTGTCATGTGAAAAAACAAGTTATTGTCAATAGACTCCAGTAATGCAATGCTGCCATTCGTAATTGTATGACAATTTTAAAGTGACATTGATCGGTGTGATTCAAAGCTTATTAAAGTAAAGAGGTAAAATAATTCAGAAAGCAGAAAGACCAATTGAGGGGAAGTGCACTCTGAAGTCGGCCAGTCGATATCTGATCTGACTGACAGAATCCTTTTTCAAAGGCAACAGGTGCAAAAGGTCCTGGTGAAAACCAGTTTACATTGGCTCCTTTAGTGGTCTTTCAACAAAATATATTTTAAAATATATTGTGGAACAAAAATATTGAATCAAGAACAATGTCATGTCAAAAATATTGTGGACAGAAATATTCATACAGTAAAAAATATTGTTTTCTAAATAGTTTTTTTTAGTAGTATTTAATTAGTGTTGTATGGTAAATATTTTGTTAATTTTTCTTGTATGGTATATTAAAGAGATTTGTATTCTAATTATTTTTTAAGAATAAATTAAAGGAATTTTATATATGTATTAGATTTATAATGTGAGAGGAAAGGGATGTTGGGTTTATAGGGGAAAAGGGTTGGGAGATTTAAAAAAAAAATGCATTTTATTTTATATAAAATATTGTGTATCAGCTAGAATATAACTTTAATTTAATGTGCAATAATTCGATTTTGAATGAAATATTTTTTATTATTTTGAAATTAAAATATTACTTTGTTATGTTGCTATATTGGTGTTTTCATTTTGTAATATTTATTTGATTGTGTTTATAGATTTTATATCTAATGTGTAATGCAAATTGATTAAATATGAATTATAGAAATTAAATAATACTTATTAATATTGTAATAGAATAATTTATATCTTTTACTACTTAATTTATTGACAATTTGTACATATTTTATAACATTGTTACATATTTTAAAATCTTTTTTAATTAAAGTTTCATTGTTTTGTTTAAGGAGAGAGCCTTTCTTTGTTTTCATTTAGTGGCCATTTATTTTACCGTTAAGTGTACTTTTAAAAATTCTATTCCTGTACTTTTTCTTCTGATTTGTTCAGTGCGAATCACTGTTGCCTGCGCTGATGATCGTTGAATAAGGCAAGACCTTGTTAAAGTTTTTCTAAACATCTTTGGGGTTTAACAGGACTTGGAAGAAGTAGTTAATTGTAGTTATTATGTTTGTTAGGGGTGGTGTAAATATTCTGTTCCATCTGCAAAATTGACAGATTTTTGATGACTCCGCATTACTCTTGCAACATGATGTTCTGGCTAAATTCCGCCAATTGTGTGGTGGAATTTTCCCCATGAGATTTGCATCCCCTAGCACAGTTTCCGGTCGCTAGGAGGACATTCTGCGTGACTCTTCTAATGCAAGCAGTTGCCGAAGGCAGTGACCATTCACAGTCAGAAGACAGCTGCTCGAGTAGAAAATCTACTGGAGCTGCAGCAAAGTCAACTTGAGTAGCTGCACCCTCTGGCCAAGTGGTGCTGTTCACGCAGATTTTTCATTGTGAAATGCACTCCTGGCAGTAAATCACAAGGAAGCAGCATCACATGCCCCTTCCACACATAGGCGGAACTCTGTGGAATCACACAGAATTTTTATGTAAGTCAACAGAATTCCACTGAGCGAAATTCAGTGAGTTTCACTCACCCTTACTGTGAGTTTTAATTTTCAGGATTAGTTAGTGTTAGAACTGAGGGTCGCTAGTTGGCGGAGGTAGTTACCTTAGGCTAGATAGGGACCTTTGCTTCCACGTCAGGGAAAGGAAGGACACCATCTCAGATAGCCCTTCCTCACCTCCCTCAGTAGCTTGGCACGAGAAGCCAGGCTTATCTTCTTAGGCAAGTGTGTAAAGTATTTTCAACCACGCTCTCAGTAACTCACTGATGACAGCACAAATGGACTCCACACAAGTTTCATAAAAACAAGTATATATTTATATAAAAGATATACGATGAGACCACACAATATAAATCCAACATATGCGTATTTGTAATATTCCTCCTGGCCAGTTATTAAGTCAGCCAGCCCTTGCAGGTTCTGGTGCTATCAATGAGCAATTCTAGATGATCCACTGCAGTCCTAATGCAATGCTATGCAGTTTGTAATGCAAGAATCAGGTACTTCTCAATGTAAAAATAATGCAAGTGCTTCCAATATATTTAACCGGACCTTTTCACCATGATTGATTCTGTATTCAGTGACTTGTATCAAGGACACTTTCTTTTGCATTTGTTTTTTGTATAACTTTATTGTTCACTCGGCTGCGGACACACATTACGAATCACGCACTTGCTAGATATTTCTGTGTCACGACTTAGGTATGCATATTATCAATTTTTGATAGTTGTCTGGTGACATGTGACATTGGCCATTATTTATGTCATTGTCAAAAGACGCTTTGTGTATTATATCACTGGTTTATTTATTTATTTCCTAACAAAACGCATGGATTGTGTGATCAGGTTACCATTATTTTCAATGGAATCATGCATTTGCTTCAGCCATCATGGATAATAGAATACTGCATTACTTATGTGTTATCATGAACCATGCATTTTTCTTAGATATATCAGTCTGTTTACCATGTCCTTTGCTGTGTTTCACAATATCTGTTGCCCCATTGGTGTGTATAATTCACGTGACCAAGCTTCGCGGAGAAGTGAATCACGTTGTGAATAAACTCTAGGGGCCCAATGAGGATGGCGGGCGGATTGCCCCCGCCGCCCGGCGGGGGCAGTCCGCCCGCCATCCATGTTGAAAACATCCATGTTGAAAAGACCCCCGCCATAATATTATGGCTGGGGGATCCGCAGCGACCGGGGGGGAAAAGCTGCAATATGGTGGGTGTGTCTTTCAGACACCGCCAGCCATATTACAATGGCCATGTAGGGATGCCTTTCCGTGGTGGCAATGCCGCCACGGAAAGGCATGCGGGACCCTAAGTACTCCAGGGGGGTCAGGGGTGCACATGGGGGTACCTATGGTACCCCCCTGCAGTTCAATGCACAACATGGCAGGCACGGCCCGGTGCCTGCTATGTTGTGCATGGCAGTGCACAACATGCCTCCCTAACATTGTGGCGGGCAGTACTGAGTGCACCGCCCGCCACAATGTTAGGGATTCAGGATAATGTCAGGGCGGTCCCTCTGTCCGACGGTGCCGGCCATCCTAATGTGGCCCTAGGTGTTTACTTTATTGGTGACGATTTTGATATTTCTGAGAGAGCGCTACATTGCAGAAGTTTCCTAATTGAGATATATATAAATGTATGTCTGTGTATATTACCTACTGGCGGTCGCCAGTAGGTAGTTATAGTTAGGATTTTTTTCAATGCAAAATCTCAAAATTCTATTGTGAATAACTTTGTCGTCGGTTGACGAATCTGCCTGAAAATTTCCTCAAATTTGCCTCGCTGCGCTCCGGTCCTTCCTTGACAGTTTTGGGGGGATTCATGAAGCGGGGGCCGAGATAAAAGGGGGGTCCCAAAACGTGTTTTCCCTATGTTAATTTCCATAGGGCGGTCGACCTCACTTTTAGCCCGAACGGCTGAATGGATTTCCACCAAACTTGGCAAAATTGTAGGGACTGGTAGCCCGATGTGCCTTTGCTATGTCTCAAGATATGTGCTCCAGTGGTTTTTGAGTAATTTAGGTTCTAAAAAATATATATATCTGTAAGCGCGCCCCGGTACGCGCACCAGGGAGCGCACCGGGTGCGCCACGCGACTTGTGCACGGAAAGCTGATTGGTTCTCGGGTGTCTGTAAACATTCGAAACAGTTCGGAGCGGCCGCCATCTTGTGTCTCGGTAGGATTGTGACGCAAGAGGTGGCAAAAACTAAGGGGGAAATGAGCAAAAGGGGGCAGGGTAGACCCCCCCTGACCCCCTAGGTTTGATGTGGGGGCCATAAAAGGGCCCCACGGGGCAATTATTTATTTATTTTTTTTTCGCGGGGGGAGCGCCCGGTACGCGCACTGGGGAGCGCACCGGGCAGCATACCTTTGGGAAAACCCAGTGAAATAGTAAAATAATTATTTAAAGTGCTTAGAGGTAGGGTAGCTCTGCATAGAGTTGTTGTGTTGTACACCGTCTCCTCTGTAGATACTCCTCTGTAGATAATTTGCATGTTGTTACAAAAGTTATTGTGGTATATGGAATCTATAGTATAGTCTGTCAGGAAAGCAGAAACAACATGGAGGCAGGAGATGATAAAGAGATGTTAAATACACATTGGAGATAATATAGTGGGAGAAAGGAAGTAACTATGAGCAAAATTACTATGTAACACAAAAAAGTTGCACAGTATACTATAAGTCTCACTTTATATTATATTTACTTTGGTACTATTTTATAATTTACATATAAAAAAGAATAATGTCTGGAAGAATTTTTAATTTTTAAATAAAAATGTATTGCTGTGATTTTTCAAAATCTAAATGAATTTCCAACATTATATCGTCAGGTATGTCCTCATTTGGATTCGATGATTCCATTTCTTCCACACAATTAAGTAATTCTTGGTCCAGAGACTGATCCAAAAAGTCTAATTCATCAATCTCTTCCCTAGGATTGTTTTCCAGATCAATTTCGATGGAAATATTAAATTTGTTTTGTTCTCCTTCCATTTTCTTGCTGTAAATTGCATAAAAAATAAATATATCAGTAGAAATAGGGCACTGTTGGGTTTAAGTTCAGACAGGTACTTGTGAGTTTTTAACAGTGAAGTTATCTTTGGGCAGTGTATGGTATGAGGTAGGAAGTAGAAATATAAAAAAGTGTATGTGAAGAAGCCTAAGAAAATTCTTAATTATACCCGAGAAGCCTAATTCAATCTATAACTATAACAGAGAAGCCTATCTCAAAATTATGAACAATATACATAAAAAAATAGTATTACATAAATATACAATATAGGATTCATTTTAAAAAATATTACATTACATAGCTATAGAAATTTGCTATTAAAAAACCTTTGATATTCACTGAAAAAACCATAGGTTTCAGACCAGTTATAGATAGGAATTAGCATTTAAAAAACCTATGAAATTCACTGAAAAAACCATAGGTTTCAGACCAGTTATAGTTAGGAATTAGCATTTGAAAAAACCTATTAAATTCACTGAAAAAAACAGAGGTTTCACAGCAGTTATAGTTAGCTGGAAATTTTACTGACATAAAACCATTGAAATTCTCACGTTATATTTAGTTAGACTCACTATAACTTGCGCGCCTGCAATGCACTGCTGATGATGTCACATATTACATCACTCATGACATGGTCAGTGACATCACTCATGACATCACTGATGACACCATCCTTGTGACAGAGTGACAGACCTCCTTTTAGAGTAATGTAACCCTTGAAACACATATTCAAAAATAGAAACTAACATTTTCAAAAAAATGGAGATACCCATACCAGTTACAACAACCAATTCAGTAATTCCACCATCTATATACACATCCACTCATTCACCAACAGTTCTATATAGTCACTCACACATATACTCACTCATCATATGTAGTGATACACCTATACATCCTGTTACACACCGACAGTGATCCAAAAGTTACTCACACACATACTCACACATGCAAATAAACTATTGAACATCCATTTATTTGCATATACAGCTATACACCCACTACCACCTTACTTCTAAGGAAACTTACACATACTTACTCTCTAAAACAATTACTTATAGAAACACAAACTTATTTAAACAGGAACTCTTACAATCTCTCACTCTCACGTATACTCACTTATATACATCAATACTCACATATACTAGATTAAAACATATGTCTTTACTGATAAAGACACTAGTGAGACAGTCATTCACTCAATAACACACACATATACACACTTATCCACCCATACAGTACTGCACATATGCTGTCTTCAAAACACATACAAACAGTGAGTCAGTCATTGATGCATCTATGAGCTAAGTAATACCCCCACCAAACCATACAAACACTCATACTGATACAAAAAAATCTAATAACCCATATACACACACATGTAGCTACTCACCAACGTATGCAGCCACTTATACACAAAGTGAAACACTGATACATATATTTAAATATTTAAACATTACTCGCTAATATATGTATTCACTAAGATACACTTAATAAGCCAGTTAACCAATCATTTAAAAAAAAAAAATCCATTGAGACACTTATTTAAAAATGTATTCTTCCACCGACCTTTACAAATACATTTGTAAAACATATTTATTTTACAAAAAAAAGACATTCACTGGATGGTGTCATCAGTGATGTCATGAGTGATGTCACTTACCATGTCATGAGTGATGTAATATGTGACGTCATCAGCAGTGCATTGCAGGCGCACAAATTATAGTGAGTCCAACTAACTATAACGTGGGAATTTCAATGGTTTTATGTCAGTAAAATTTCCAGCTAACTATAACTGCTGTGAAACCTCTGTTTTTTTCAGTGAATTTAATAGGTTTTTTAAATGCTAATTCCTAACTATAACTGGTCTGAAACCTATGGTTGTTTCAGTGAATATATATATATTCACTGAAAAAACATAGGTTTTACAGACTTTACAGTTAGGAATTATCATTTAAAAAAACTTAAAAATTCAGGGACGTTATAGTTAGTTGGGCATTTGACTCATATAAAACCAGAGAAATTCACCAGTTATAGTTATTTGAGCTAACTATAACTAGCACGCCTGCAATGCACTGCTGATGACATCACATATTACATCACTCATTGCATGGTCAGTGTCTGCACTGTCTGCTTCATTTACTGCTAATTCTTCAATTTCTTCAAATGATTTCAAGACTCCATTTCATTTGCAGGCAAGACCTTAATTTACCCAAATGATTCCTCGTGACTTTGAATTCAAACAATCAATCTGAACATTCATACAATCCAATTTATTGGTGGAAAACCATTTTCAAAGTAAAGCTGTACAATTCTTTACTAAGGCTTTTCTCTTGTGTAATTTCTTCCTACAGTACTTTCATCTCTATTTTTTCTGATTTTGTTATGTACGATGTAACATAACATGCAACAGCAATGGAGTTATCTGCAACACACTGAATGTCCATGTTCACATTCTACATTTTCAAATTAATGGATTGTAATCATTGATATACTTTGAGACTTCTCTTCTTTGTAACTTGTAGTTATTCTTTTGAGGTTTCCAAGTTATTGTGTGCCTTACAGAAGAAAAAAAATAATTTACTCTTCCTTTACAAATGACTGGACAGGAGAAACCAAACCGACATCTGGTGTAAACTCTTTTTTTTTTAACTTTATTTTTGGAGTTTACATCGATAAACCTTCATCAAGGAGTGCATCACAGTTTCACAGTAAGTTTGATTACAGTACGTATAAGCATATATAACACCGGAACATGTATCACAATATGGCAATGCAGTGAGAGCGGCAGTCATTTCAATAATGCAATAATCAATGGGCTAATCCTCTCCAAGGGCCATCGTATGCAATCTTCCTCCATAACAGATATAATCACATCAACAACCATACTTCGCAATAGAGAGTGGCACATGTATGCAGAGAATAGGGAAGAGGCCTTGCAATGGGAAGGTGGGATGTTCGGTCATAGCATTCTCCTCTCATCTCCAAAGGGATTTGCACTCAGTGGTTTCCCGTCATCTCAGGTAGTGTCCTTACATCTAATGCCTATTCATACAGTGGGGGATATTCAGATGAGGTGTTGGGAAAGGGGGGGGGGTGTTTATCCCATGTTTCCCTCTACGTCGTCAGCATGTTCTTGAGAAAGGTAGCATCGGAAAGGGGCCCATATATCACTGGGCCTTGAAGTAGTAGGCAACAAGTCAGAATATGTGTTTAATTGCTCCTGGCAATATGTTAAGTCATGTAGCCATTCCTTGAATTTCGGGGCCCTACCTCTGCCCCAGCGACACGCAACTCTTCTTTTTGCTACCAGGAGGGCCAAGGCAACAAATTTGCGGTATGTCGCCGGTATGGGCTCAACGTACCCCAACAATGTCAGCACAGGGGAGGGGGTTATCACAGTGTGAGTCATTTTGGACAGCGCCTCGAGTACTTGAATCCAGTAGTGTTGTACCGAGTCGCATGTCCACGCAAGGTGCAGGAAGTCAGCCCCAGGAGCATGGCATCTGTCACAATTGTCAGTAGTGCGGAGCTGGAGTCTACACATACGGGCAGGGGTATAATACATTCGATGTAGGAACTTATAGTGTATGATTCTATGCCGACTGCTAGCAGATATGCTTTCAGTTTGCTGGAGGCAGAACACCCATTGCTTATCTGTGAGGGGTCTATCTAGCTCCAGGTCCCATTTCTGCCTGGCTGCCAAAGGTTGATAGTCTACTTGTGTATGCACCGTTCTGTAAATAGTCGACACTAGTTTGCAAGGGTTGTCCGTTTGGAGTATGAGCTGCAGGGGGACCAAGGCATCAGGCTCACTAGGAAAGTCAGGTGTTAGTGTTTTAAGTCCTTGACGGAGCCTAATATATAGAAAAATGTCAAGTGGGGATGGTTGTATACCTGCATATAGATGCTCCATAGAGCGAAACGTGCCCTCATGGTACAGGTCGCCCAAAGTCTCCACGTGAATCCTGTGTAGCAATTTGCGAAATCCCCCTTCCTGCAATAAGGGCATATCCAGATGGTAGGCCAGAGGCAACAGCGGCGCATAGAGCATTACGGCTTCGAGTCTAGTAGCCAGTCGGGCCCAAGCCGTGACTGTGCTCATCACAGTTGTGGGTGTTTTATCCCTGCCAGGCACTACAGAGTAGAGCGCGCCCTCTATAGGGATAGGATGGGCCAACCAGTGCTCTGCAGCTAGTTGAGGCATATATCTAGGTTGGTGCACCCAGTAGTATGCATAATGAGCTTGAGCTGCTTGATAATATAGTTCGAAATCAGGTACTCGTAATCCACCTTGAGTATAAGGCCGAATCAGGGTGTCCCAACGTAACCGTGGGGACTTTCCGCCCCATACGAGTTTAATGAGTTCTGACCGAAGCTGTTGGAAAAATGATCTGCTCGGATAAAACAGGATATTAAAAAAAAGGTAGAGAAGTTGTGGGAGGCTCACCATTTTAATCAAGGATGTTCTACCTGCCATTGAAAGGGGCAAGGCAATCCATCGTGTAACGTTGTAAATAATGCGATTCATATTGGTACCGTAGTTGGCTCGAAGCAGCTCATCCCTATCTCTTTCAATATGTATGCCTAGGTATTTGAAATCTCGGTCACTCCAGGTAATGGGATAATCTAGTTCAAAGCGCGTTGTGGAGGTTGTGAGTGGGAAAATGCAGGATTTACCCCAGTTAATCTGGACGCCGGAGAGTCGACCAAATTGTATAAATTCTTTAAGGATGGGGTTTAGGTTTTCGCTGGGATCTCGTATATACAAGGTGATGTCATCCGCATACATTGATAGCAATATTTACCTTTGTAAGCACCTCAGTGCCTTGTCATTATGATGCTGGCGGAGTTTGGCAGCCAGAGGTTCTGTGGCAATCGCGAACAAGAGTGGTGAGAGGGGGCAGCCCTGTCTGGTGCCCCTGGTGATGGGAAATTCCTCAGATATTTTGCCATTGATGAGCACCCCGGCGACAGGCCGTTCGTAAAGGAGCCGTATCCAGGAAATGAAGATCACCGGAAAGCCCATTCTCTCTAGTACTTGAAATACATAATCCCATTCAAGGGAATCAAACGCCTTAGTGGCGTCGAGGAAGATAGCCGCCATTGGTAGGTCCTCGTGCACTGAGTTAAGGACCGAGAAGAAGGTTCGCAGATTGTGTGAGGTAGCCCTGCCAGGCACAAATCCGGATTGGTCAGGTAAGATCAGGGTGGGAAGGAGGAGGGAGATACGGTTAGCAATAAGCTTAGCAAGCACCTTAACATCGCAATTAAGTAATGAGAGCGGGCGATAAGAGTCACATTTAGTCGCAGGTTTGCCGGGTTTGAGCAGCGAAGTGATGAGTGCAACTCTCATAGATGGTGGCAGATGACCTACCTCTAGGGCATCTTCATAGACCTCACGAAGCACTGGGGCCATAAATTCAATGTAAGTTTTATAGAATTCTATCGGGATACCGTCCAACCCCGCGGCCTTCCCCGACCTCATGCCCATAATCGCCTCCCGAACTTCATCCAGCTCGAATGGCGCACTAAGAAAGGCCCGCTGCGCGTCACTAAGCCATCCAAGGGATATGTCAGCTAGATAGTCTTGCAGTCGAAGTGTACCCACTCCAGATGTGTCGTATAATGTGCTGTATTGCGTCACGAAGGAATTAAGGATTTGTGCAGTGTCGCGAACCACTAAGCCATCTGGGTCTTCGAGTTCCAGTATGATATTGGGTGTGCAAGCTAGTTTGATCGTGGAGGCCAAGGCTTTCCCTGGTCTTTCGCCCTCGCCATAACGTCGAGCAGCCCAGTACTTCCCTCTAACTTTCGATTCCCTTGTAGCCTCCATAGTATATTCAGAAATTTTTTCTCGCACCTGAAGGAGCGCAGCATCAGTGGGAGCAGTGGCCAGTGTCACCTCCAAGAGTTTACGGTCTTTTCCAGCGCCTTTATCCAGGCAACAATCACCTTCAAAGCCCCAGCACCTTTCGCGATGCAGATCCTTCTTAGTGTTACCTTGAATGCATCCGAGATAGTCTCCACATCTCTAACTGAATCTTTATTCCTATTTAAAAAATCTAAACATTCCTCCCTTAGTTCTTCCTGAAAAGTGGCGTCCAGCAACATCGTAGGTTGCATCCGCCAAGCCGTCGTGGGAGGGCCTAGGTCCGCTGAGCGCAGTGTAAGTTTCACAGGGGAGTGGTCTGAATATGTTCTGGGGAGGTGTTGCGCATTGACAAGTGAGGTATAGAGCTGCGATGTTAGGAAAATATAGTCAAGTCTGGCCCATGAGCGCGCCTGAGCTGTAAAGTGTGTGCCTTCCCGTGTATTAATGTGTCGTTGTCTCCAGGCGTCAATCAAGCTATGATCTGTGACTGTCGCGCGCAGTTCTGCACGTGCCTTAGTGTAGTGTTGTGGAGCCGGGTGTGACCTGTCCAAGGTAGGGTCTATTGTGGTGTTAAAATCTCCTCCCCAAATCAGGTGATGGGGTCCTGTTCCCACGATTGCCGCCCATAGCTCAGTGAAGAATCCCGGGTCATCAATGTTGGGGCCATAGCAACATACCAGTGTGACAGCCATGTGTCCCAGTCTGCCCCACATCATGCAATAACGCCCTTGAGAATCTATCTTGGTTCCGGCCAAGGTAAAGGGTGTGCCTCTTTTAACCAAGATTGCTGTACCTCTAGCGTAGGTCGAAAAAGACGAGAATATAGTATGGGTCGCCCACCTACTGGCAAAGGTGTGAGCATTCTGCTTCCTGAAGTGGGTTTCCTGGAGGAAGGCTATGTGTATTGAGTGGCGATCTAGGTACGCCAGTATTTGCCTACGCTTCCGGGGGTCCCCCAAGCCTCGTACATTCCATGTCATAATATTGAAGGCAGTGTCACCCATTGGTAGTATATGATCTCATTTCGCGAGGGAGCACGCACCAGTGGCCGCAATCCATCCCTCTGCATCGTTTTTGAGTTGTCGCTCCTGTGTCCAACAGTAGCCTAACTCTTGGGAGTGTAACTTGCAGTGTGAGACTCTTGTCTCGTGTACTTTTAGAAAGTCCTGATGTGTCAAGGTTTAGCAACTCTTCAGTAGGTTTCGTGCCAAACAGAGTTATATAATTAAAAAACAAAACGATCCCCCCTCCCCTATGGAGCAACAACCCCAACAAGTGCGGTCTAGATGCAAGCGAACAAACAAATGCAATCGAAGCAGCAGGTCGCATCAAACATTGCGCTGGGTACCACCCTCCAACCACCCCACATAGCAAAGTCCCAGAGAACACAATAGTATACATTGTAAAAATTTCTACATATCGTTGTGCCAGGTATAACCTCCCCTCCTCCCAGCCACGCCACACAATCCAATATGCTCGTACCCTTATCAGGTTGCAAGAACTATGCGCATGTGAAATAGAGTCACCGCATGCAAAGAGTATCGTGTAATGAAAGTTCAAAACTATGCAGTTCAAACAAACAATTGCATGCATTATCGCAAGTAAACCAAAATAGGCAAATAATAGCGCACCAAAGTGCCACATTGCTCTAGAAAGCACGGTTCCACCCCCCTCCCACTGAAGCAACCCCAACTTGCCAGTAACCCTTCCCCTCCCCCCACCCTTAGCAATTCCAGAACCATCCAACATTTGGAACAGAGTCAACAAGTGCAATGGGGTATTCCCTTCGGGGTGCGATCTAGTTGCGCACAATACCACCCCCCACACCTCGCCCCTCGTCCTGTTTGACCACATTGGGGCGGACTCGTGGTAATGGGGGGGGTGCCTGGAATACTTTACCACCAGTAGTCCGATGTCCATCCAATGACCTCCAGCTGGCATCAAGGCTCCATTTACAGTAGTCCTGCCAGCGGTTCTGAGAGGTAGAATTCCAAAGTGAAATATAGCCCAGACAGGAAATGTCTAGAGTTATTCGTCTTCATTCGCCGAAAGGAAATCCTCCTGCCTATCATCGCCATTACGCCTGTTCCTAACGCGGTCGCGCTTCAAATTTTTCACGAAGTCCTCCACCTGTTGTGGATTTGTAAAGAAGTGTTGTTTAGCTTGATGTGTCACTCTAAATTTAGCAGGGTACAGTAGTGCATAATCCACTTGCAGCGCTCAGAGTTTTTTCTTTACTTCCAGGAATTTTCGACGCTGTTCTTGCACCACAGGGGTGAAATCAGGATAAATGGAGAAGGAGACCCCTTCGCATGCGAGGGTGCGGTTGGCGCGCGCCGCCTTCAGTGCAGCATCTCGATCTCGATAGTTAAGAAGTCTCGCAATAATGGGACGCGGCGGGGCTCCAGGGTTAGGTCACGGCCCCAGTGACCAATGCGCTCTCTCTACAATAAACTGTTTGGACAACGCCCAAGGACCAATCGCAGCTATGAGTATCTTCTCCACATATTCCTCCATACGACCTGTG
Organism: Lissotriton vulgaris; assembly: GCF_964263255.1. NCBI lineage: Eukaryota > Metazoa > Chordata > Amphibia > Caudata > Salamandridae > Lissotriton > Lissotriton vulgaris. The sequence goes on from NC_141687.1 coordinate 1,011,260,082, forward strand.
TTGGTGGACTCTGGCACACCTACAACGCGGATATTATTACGGCGACTGCGGGCTTCCAACTCCTCATTCTTAACCGCTATGACTCTTAGAACAGTATCCATTCTTGAGAGTTGCGTTGTGTGAGAGGCCGTGGTGTCATCATTGTCTTAAATGCGCCGTTCCGTTGCAGAGATGCGCTCTTCGTGGACGTCAATTTTTTGTACCATGGCATACATTCTGGAGGACATCCTGTCCACTTTGTCCACTATGTTGGCGAAGCCTTGCCTCATTTCTTGCATCATCTGCTGCAGGTCGGCTGTGACGGAGTTGGCGCCAATGTCGGATATCGGGTTGGTCTGGGAGGATCCTGCCTCCTGCGTGCTCCGTAGTCCCTTATTGGTCGCAAGAGGGTCAAACGACAATATGGGTTGACGATGATCTGGCTTTCCCATGGTGGGCCTTTTGTAGGGGCTGGACGGAGCTGGCGAGAGACGCTGCCCACGAGAGTCACGGAGCGGGCCTGAGTCAGAGTCCATCAATGATTGCCCCTTGTCCTGTTGCTCTGCTAGTTAGTGCACCAATGGCTGTGGGTAGGGAAAGTGTCTGTGCAGCAGTGGTGAGCACAAAGTCAAGATACCCTCGTGGTAAAATGATCCCAACACAGGCAGGTAGCCAGGGCAGTAAGATGGTCAAGGGTGTTTATTGCACCAGGACTTTCAAAGGGCCGGGCGACCTCCAACCCCTAGACAACGAGTAAAGACTCCTCTCTTCATAAGCCTCGCTTCTCTGAGCTCGAGGGGGGGAGGGGGGGGGGGGGGCGGCAACACACCACTTCTCATTCACAAGCTGCAGTCTCTGTTGCGGGGGGGGGGAGGCGGCAATCAGTCGGGTGAAGCAGGCTGCCGTTCCTACCTCCCAGGGCCCCCACTCAGCCCCCAAATACCTCTGAGTTGTTCAGCCTCGAAGATCACTGAAAAAATCGGCTCCTCTCCGGGTCTGCCCGTCCTACACCTCACCCTGCGTTTCTATGCAGCCAGCAGTAATCCCGATAGTAGGCAAACAGCATGCGACTCCCAGCAGCAAAAGCAGCTTCCCCTTCTCTCCGGTATGGTCTGAGCAATCCCCAAGGGCTCGGTGCGTCCAGGGAGCTGTTTACTTAAAGGAGACTCGTAGGGTTCTTGACACCTCGTGGTGGGCCGTGGCCTAACTTAGGCCGCCGATCCCGCCAGCCTCACCAGCCAATTTAGAGCGCAGCTCGGGTCCCAGATTCCGGCCGTTGTATCTTCAGAACGGCAAATCGCAATTCGTCTAGATTGTCACCGAGGCTGCCAATCTGTTGATACTCCGCTCCAGAGGGGTCAGGAAGGGCAAAGGTGGTGGCGAAGGAAAGATAAATGACGGATTGTTATCCAGGCAGCAGGAGCCTCACATGAGTGCGGCCATTCTGCTTGCGCGCTCTCTAGCGCCCCCGATCTGGTGTAAAATCTTCCTTTAAACTTGTATTTTCTTCTGCAATACTGTCAAGAACTGTGACTTTGGAAACATAAAACTTGCTATCTCAAGCTTCTATCTCCTTCTTCTCTTGGTATCTCATATGTCACATACAATTCAATGAAAGACAATACTGTTTCATCAGAATCATTTCCAAATATAGGTTCAACCTTGAACCATAGTAGCATATGTATGTGAGGTGCACCTCTTGCTTGATACTCCTCTCTCCAAAAGAAATCGGTAACCTCTCCAAGAGGTGTATTCTTTTTTATTGCAAATAAAAGACATTATAGGTTGAAACCTATCATTACAATATCTGCACACATTTACATGATCCAATGAACACAGTTCACCACAAGTCTTTATTTCAGCATTTGTTATATTGGAATTCGCTTCTCTTAGATAGTCAAGCAAATATTCCCACGCATACTCTGCACAGCTAAGTGTGATAAACCATATTCTTGTACCTACGTTCCGTAACATACACTTGAGTTCTTCATGACGACAATACTAATACTCATTTGTTCCACGTTGACATGCCATCAAATTGATTAAGTGTCCTTCTAAATTTTCATCTCTTTCTTGAACTTTCTTCACAAATTCTTTCCCAGAAAGAACTTATTGATTTACTTTAGTTTTGAGTATGTGGTTCACTGCATACAACAGAGAAGACAGATCACTTTCTGACAAAGGGTGAAATATGTATAAAATGCACTGTCGAAATCTAGGACCTTCAGAATATAATCTGAAATTTCAAGTGATCAAATTGAGAAAGTGGACAAGTCAAGGACTGAAGATATTTATGAACATTACACAATATAGCCTTTGCATTCAAAAGAAGTAATAGGAAACAGCATAAAGTTATTTGAAATGAAAAAAGCACAGGGGACTCCAATGAGTGTATGGGAGAAAACCTTGGAAGGTCATTATTTTCCACAGCTGTTTCCTACAGGAGAAGGTGGACAGTGAGGTAATCTAAATTTTATGGTCAAGTTGTGTTCCCTAGCGAGTACCCCACCGTCTCCATGTACGAGTTAAAGTGCATGTAACTTCCCTCCTGTGTCAGCTATGAAGACGCAAATACATTTGCGTCCAACGTTAACATGTCCTCTTTCAGACCCACCATGAATGGGTCGAATGGTCCGTTCCTAAGTATGCTATGCCAACGTCTTTTTGTAGTGTACTCCTACGTTTTTCAGCTCTGGCTGAAGTAGGCCCTGAATCTCTGCCACCGAGCCTCTTTTCTGGCTTCTGACTCCGAGAAATCTCTGCCCAGGCAGCCCCTGTACTCGTGAACTCTGACTTACTTTCAGCGCGGCCCCTCGCGCTCGGCTCAGCCTGCTGCCTGCCAAGATTGACTATAACCTTCGAGTTATCTGTTTCCCTCCCCGAAAATACATTCCAGCCTGCTAGCTGCAGTAAACATCCTTCCTCAGCTACAGGGCTAAAGGGCCGACCTGTCTCTGTGCAAGTAATTCATAGCTTCGTTGCCATGCTTCCATGGAAGGCCCCATGCCCCCACACTTCTCATACAGACACTCAGGCGCTTATACACGCACTCACAGCAAGTATAGAATAGCTTCTGCTCTAGAGACCTTTCTGCCCAGATAGCTTAGTTCCTAAACATCAGATATCAGATATGATAGAAGCACAAGTTGATCTGACATGCCAGACTTTTGTCTCTTTCCGTCAGTGTAAATGTCAAGTCCCCTGCACCCCTCCAATTACACGTCATGCAGCTGCGTGCGCATCCAAGCTTCCGATTTCTGCTGACATTGCCACATTTTCGGTTAGTGCCACCCCTTTGTGACACCTATCAGTGACGTTTCCAGAACACACCTCTAGTTCACGCCTCTTGATTACGCACATGTACCACGTGTATATTGTTATCTTGTCTTCTCTCAGCTGTTACGCCTTCTATACTGTTTTCAATGGTGTACAATAAGTATATAAGCTATGTACTGTTAATAAAATGTTGGCGCGCTCATCTATCCCTTCTGACACCCTGTGTGGTGGTCAGAACATGATATCTTGGCCATGACCATTCCTTTTTGAGGAATAAAACCCTTAGAACTCTAACACCACGGACTCTGTCTTTTTTCACCCGATCTGAGTTATTATTGATTAAGTACTTACCTGCATAGAAATTAAGAGAGTAAATTAATTATTTACGTCATTTTGGCGCCCGAATAGGGACCCCTCCCCCACCTCACGCGCCGGTTGGCGCATTACAAGCTCTGTCCCCTGCCATCAGTTAGAAGGAACATACGCGTACCGGCAGGATTTCCTGCATCTCCCTCTGACCCACGGAGGTGACGAAGACTGCGATCAGTGCCCAGACGAGGCGGTGAGGAGTGCGGAGGATCCCGACCAGAGCCTAGCCGAAAGAAGCAAGGTCCGAGGTGTCAAGAGGCCCACCAGGTTTCCGAAGTTTTCCGTAAATTCCCGAAGTTTTCCGAAGTTTTCCGAAGTATCGAGTCGAGTCCAGTCGAGTTTTCCGAGGCCTTCTGTTTCCGTGCTTCCCGGTGAGTACCATTGCTGGGTCGTATCTAGACGGGTTTGGGTACGCAAGTCCGGTCTGCACTGTTTTTTGGCAGTGTATCTGTACTGTTTAGCAGTATATCTAGTATTCCGAATTTCTGAATTTTTGCACTGTTACAGCAGTGTATCTGTACTGTTGAGCAGTACATCTAGTATAGTGGGGTAGTCATCTATGTTTTAAATGTTTTTTGTGATCAATGTCGTGGTATGAATGTGATTGTTTTCCTTGTGCATTATTGTGTTTTCTTCTATGAATAGTTACATTCAGAATTAAGTATCAAGGATCGAGCATTTCAGTATCAAGTAGGCACAATGCCGTTTTTCAACAAGTTAAAGCAGATAGGAACTAGGAAAGGGATGTTAGAGGAAGAAATTCCGATCCCCCCTAGGGACACTCCAGGTAATTTCATGTATAACAAACATGGCATAGACGCCATATTGTATCTAGAGTTATGGACCGATTATACCAAGCACCTAGAGGAAAGATACCGATGGCCGGCTAACGGAACATGGGATGCCGAGTGCATCATAAAGGTAGAAGAAGCATTACGGAAAAAGAAAGCCAGACAATCTCAGAAAGACGCCATAGAATTTTGGCGTAAGGAATCACATAAACGTGCTGAAAGAGCACTTCGTAGAGAAGACAGACTTAAAGAATCAGAAAAGGCCCTTGAAAACGAATTAGTTATTGAAGGAATTCGAGTAAAATCAGAACAAATAGATCGCATCCGAAATAGCCAAGTGAACAACATGTATCTTTTGGCCGAAGGTACACCTGACGCCATTTCAGAAATACCGAAAAATTTGCCGTCACCATTAGTTCCAACTAAAGTAATGCACAAAACTACTAAAGACATATTCCTAAATTCATACTTAGACGATGTAGCACCAGCTTACACCAATCTGCCTGTTCGTGCCCTGCCTACTGACAGGGACGGGGGTGGCACTCCACCCCCAGGTCACGTTCCGCCGGTACCGCAACAGACCTCCCCTGTTCCGCCAGCCCCGCCACTTCCCGCACTCAAAACTGACCTACCGAAACCACGTTTGCCTGATCCACCTAAACGACAAGTTCAAGTTCAGATACAGACTCCACAGGGAGGTAATGCACAAGCGTCCGCTTCAGGAGGTGCGACCGCGGGTCCTCAGACCCCGCCACCAACTCACAGATTCAATCTCAGAGATATGCAGAGTCCTCTCACGTACAGGTCTCCCCACTCCTCTAATTCATCCCGCCTTGACGCATTAAAGGAAAACATGTCAGTTTGCAGATATGATCCAGTACCCGGAAAGGACGATTTAATGATATTGGCATCATTACGGTTAAGATCTGCTACTGATAGCTTGTTATGCTATGCAGGAATGAAGGAGCGTCTAGACAGAATATATGAGTTTGTTCAGACAGGAAAGGACCCTGACAGTATTAAGGATGCCATGGAGAAACAGAAAGTTGGCATGCAAGCGCTGATACTACGATTTTTCATAAATTGTTTAATAAGAGAACGAGACAGGCCCGGAACAGATCAGAGTGAATTAGACGCATTGAACAAGTGGGGTCAAAATATAGCTGATGGAAGACATGACAGACAGAATTGCATAGACTCTATGTACAAGAAAATTAGGAAAGCAGTGATAGCCGTACATCAGAAAGAGAAAGAAGAGGCTCCCTCCGAGGAGGAAGAAGAACAGGAAGAACCCGAAAGAAATGTAGGAACTATAGCATATGTAGGTAAGGGAACTTACCTTAGGAAGGGTATCCGTCCGGAGAGCAAGAGAGTTTTCTTCTCTGCCTTAACAAATCCGAATTCTGCTGAGCATCAGTTCCAGGAAACTGATAAAAGGCTTCGAGATCGAGTTGGGTACCATGTACTCAATTCTATGGATGAACAAGAACTAGCCCGATCAGCTGTATCATGGGCCGAAAATGCAGACATATACAATGATGACACAGTAGCGCAGACATTTCTGAACCTCTCCCCCGACGAACAGAAATTAGCAGGTGTATACATGATTCAGCACCTTCTCATCAAATACAGAAAACATTATTCTGATCCAGGTCCCTTACACGAGACACTAGAAGCACTACTGATGGATAGATGGAGAGGCTTAAGTACTAAACTAATTCAAATAATTCTAGAACAACGACATAGATATGATACCTTTGTAAGCTCTGAATATGTTCCCGCCCCACCTCCAGAAAGGAAAATGTACCACATGCAATGCGGGGGTGGTATTGAAAGTCAGAACCCCTTACGAGAAGTGCACCCTGTTATGGGTGAGGATAAAACCTTGAAACGCGTGTATGTACACACGCCTCTGACTAAATTAGAACTGTTAGAAATGAAGAAACTAGTACCATGCCATGATAAAGACCCTGCAGGTTTTCATAGAGAGCTTAAAGACATGTTATTAATGGGGGATTACACATATGATGATATCATGAAAATGTTGAAGGTATTATTGCCTACGGGTATATTCGAGAAATTAAAGGAAAAAGAATGGGAGGTGGGAGACACAAAGATTGCCTGGGCAGAAATAGAGGAAGAAGAAAAGAAACGGGTCCCAGGGTTAGGCCTTGGGGACAAAACTAAAGCATTACCAGGTTTGATAGTACAGGTCCTGCCCAGATTATTGACAACAAGAAAGGAGGATTGGGATGCAATCTCGTCCTGTAAACAGAAACATGATGAAGATACTAGTGACTTCTATTCAAGATTCGAGAAATGTTTTATTATTAATAGTGGCCTCCAGCCAAGTAGCGAGTCGTACCCGCATCTTTTTGTATCAAAGTTAGTAGAGAATTCCTTACCGTTAGTCAAAAATAGAGTGTACAAGGTCGAGAGTACATGGCAAGCAAATACGCCATCACAGATGTTACAAATGTTACAATATCATCAGAACAGAATCAGAGAAGAACAAGATCAGGAACAAAAACGCATGAAAGACACAAAGATGAAAATGTTAGTAGCTCAGACGGTCCCATCCGATGGTCACAGAAAGGGTGCGACCCAGACAAGTCACACTGCAGCTCCCGTTAAAGGGACATGCAATTATTGCAAGCAGCCAGGTCACTACGTACATGAATGCCCAGTTCTGAAACATAACATAGCGACAGGTAAAACTAAAGAAAGACCGCATCCGCCTAGACAAGACCATAACCAACACCAGTCTTCACAGAATACACAGGGTACACAGCCTATGCATGCTTCTTCGACTCCAGCACAGACCGTAGCAGTACCACAGCCACAGCCCATCGCCGCAACTCAGCAAGTTTCACAGCAGATGTACCAGTATGCCCAGTCCGCTTACCCCGAATATTCCCGATATACATGAAACAGCCTAGAGAGGGAAGGTGGCTTGCCTCTTATTGAGATTCCTGTAGATCAAGAAGGTCCTTATGTACACAGTCAAGTATTGGGAAAAGACAGAAAGTTTTTAATTGACACAGGGGCAAGTCGCACTACCATCAGCCATGATGAAGTTCCAGGGGCACCCCTCTCAGGCTCACAAAATGTTTCCCTGGGTTTTTCAGGACAGCCTATTGTAATTGAGGTATCAGAACCAGTTCCCCTGGCTGTGGGTCCATTATCACGTGTTACAGACCTGTTACTCACGAAATCATGTCCAGAAAATCTGTTAGGAATTAAAACATTGAAGGCTCTAGGAGCTATAATATGCTGTTCCCCGGAGGGAGTTAGACTCTTTCTGCGGGATTTCAAGGGTCATTATGTTCTGCGTGAATTTGATGTCAGATTGAAAAATGTACCAGATTACTTGTGGGCAAAAGGCCCAACTGATGTAGGCTGTATGCACATTACACCATACCGCGTTACACTCAAGGCAGGTGTTGTATTACCCAGAATCAGACAATATAAGTTACCACCCGATGCTGTAGTGGCTTTACTGAAAATCATTGAAGAGCTCATTGCCCAAGGAGTGGTCGTCGAGACCGACTCCAATATCTGTAATTCACCCATCATTCCGATTCTTAAACGTACTGATCCCAATGCACCGCCAGTATATCGGCTGGTGATTGATCTTCGAGAATTGAATAAATGCATTATTCCACAGTATCCTGTGGTCCCCGATATCTCCTCTCTATTGACTGCTATTGATTCAGAAGCAACGTTCTTTACTGTAATTGATCTCAAGAACGCCTTCTTCAGCGTGCCTATTGATCCAGAGAGCCAATATCTCTTCGGATTCAGTTTAAATGGACGCAGTTTCAAATTTTCGCGCGCACCTCAAGGATTCACAGAAAGCCCCAGCATCTATAGTCAAGCACTGAAAAGACAACTAGATTGTATTCAAATGCCAGTTAACACCGCTTTACTGCAATACGTCGATGATCTGCTGATCACCGCACGAAGTGAGCCCGAATGTGAAAAAGCATCACTGACAGTTTTACACTTCCTGGCCGACAAGGGACACAAGGTGTCCCCTTCGAAGCTACAATTCTGTGTTCAGCAAGTTGTGTACTTGGGTCACTTGCTGTCCAAAGTGGGGAGACAGCTCACTCCCGATCGCATTCAGTTAATTGCAAATATGCCACAACCCCAGACACAAAAGGAAGTGCGGGCCTTCATAGGCCTCACCTCGTACTGCAGACAATGGATTCCCCAGTATGCATTTCTAGCCAAGCCACTCATCCAGTTAACGACACAGGAGGCAGCGACTTCGACTGCCCTCCCTTGGACTCAGGAACATACACAAGCTTTTGAAGACTTAAAGAAAGCCTTATGTCAAGCACCAGTTTTAGCGACACCATGTTACAGCAAACCGTTTACACTTTTTGTTACAGAACGTGATGGTACAGCGTTGTCTGTCCTCACCCAAGATCAAGCAGGTTCACATAAGCCTTGTGCTTATTTTTCTAGTACATTGGATTCAGTAGCCCAAGCACTCCCTGCGTGCTTAAAGTCAGTAGCAGCAACAGCGTTAGCAATAAGACAAAGTGACTCAATTGTTTTAGGTCATCAGTTAACAGTTCAAGTACCACATTCTGTAGAGGTTTTGTTAAACAGAACCCAGACTCAACACTTGACTATAGCACGACTGACAGGTTATGAATTAACACTATTTCAGCCACACATAGAAATCAGACGCTGCAGTATCCTGAACCCCGCAACACTGTTACCAACAGTTATGACTCGTCCACCCCACCAAAGACTGTGTTGAAAGAAAAGACGTTACAGTGTCTGAACGAGAAAAGACTCCCCCAGAACTATATCGTATGAAACTCCGATCTAGCAAGTCAGACAGTTTAATTGTTTAAGTCCTCCCCTAGGTGAATCGGTTAAATAGTTTCTGACATGTATCCCCTAGATCGAGATAGAGAGAGAGAGAGAGAAGCAAAGAAACGTACATACTGTAAATCACTGCGTAGTCACTGTATAGTGACGTTGTTAATAATGTTTTTTCTAAGTATTCTAATTATTATTGCCAGCATTCTGCTACCTATATATTGGCCTATTTTCAGGCGTGGACAATCTGTTTACAATGTCTCTGCTGAACACACTTTTAGTGAACTTCCTGCACATGAACTATCTTACAGACTTGCGCTGCGCAACAATACATTCATTAGTATGTTACACCACTCCCATCAGACAAATAATGCTACCGACTGCTGGATATGTGGCCGACTCCCTCCCTACCAGAATTACAAGGGAGCTCTGCCCCTCTTTCCGTACCCGTTCACTCACAATGGCTCCTGTGGGGCATGGTTTAAAATAATTAATTCCTTAGATCCTGATATTGCTGTTTTCGATGGGGGCTGGGTTTGGGGAAACTTGAACTTAGTCCTGCTCAACGTCTGTTATCCTGATAAAGAGGGACTTCCCACTCGAATAGGAACTGATCTAGAAAATGAAGTATATGGATTAGGTAATTACACAATTAGCCTTATGATCCTTACTGTAGAATCCGAGGATGCTCCAGTTCTGCCCCATATGTTAGTATTACCAGTCACAGGTGAATTATGTGTTAGCAAGAAAGGTTCAGTACACGTAGGTCATAGTAAATGCACTACTGTGGTCAAATTCAGTGATCATGGTAAATCGTCTTTCAAAGCTACCAGTCACTCCTATTTTGTTTGTGGTCATACCGCATACATACGTTTGCCTCCAGATTGGGATGGCACCTGTTACATTGCATTCCTTCTGCCACCTGTTTTTCTAGCTCCCCCAGATTACCATAGAAATACGAATCTAGTACCGAATAGACCCAAAAGAGATATTCCACTTGTCGACTACACAGAAACGGCATGGGAACAGTACACTGATTTCAATAAAGGATTCTTTTTCTTTCTAGGACCTGTCCAAAACAGTAAATTAATACGTAGATTAACTAGAACGCTTGAAGCAGTAGTACATGAAACTGCCTCCGCCTTAGGTAACTTAACAGAGGAGCAATCTGCTATGCGGGTTGTTGTCCTTCAAAATCGTCTTGTTATTGACGTCATCTTGGCAGATAGAGGTGGAGCCTGTAAGGTCATCGGGTCAAGTTGCTGCGTTTTCATCCCACAAAATGCACCATCTGTCTATCAAGCTATTACCCGTCTGCATAAAATTGCGAATCAGATACATCAGAATCCAGGCACCTGGACTTGGTCCGGTTGGTTCTGGACAACGTTAACAGCTTGGGGATGGAAGATCTTATCCTTCCTAGGCATTGGCCTTGTTATAGTATTCAGCTGCTGCCTGTGCCTACAGTGTGGGCCAGCGATATGTGGACTGTGTGCCACTTCCTGCATTGAACATCCCAATTGTCTCTCAAACAGTCAAAGAAAGAAAGATGAACGTATAATGTTACAAGAACAAACCGATCGATTTATGAGGATCGATATATCATGAAGGGTCCGTAGGGAACAAGGAGGGAATGAGGTAATCTAAATTTTATGGTCAAGTTGTGTTCCCTAGCGAGTACCCCACCGTCTCCATGTACGAGTTAAAGTGCATGTAACTTCCCTCCTGTGTCAGCTATGAAGACGCAAATACATTTGCGTCCAACGTTAACATGTCCTCTTTCAGACCCACCATGAATGGGTCGAATGGTCCGTTCCTAAGTATGCTATGCCAACGTCTTTTTGTAGTGTACTCCTACGTTTTTCAGCTCTGGCTGAAGTAGGCCCTGAATCTCTGCCACCGAGCCTCTTTTCTGGCTTCTGACTCCGAGAAATCTCTGCCCAGGCAGCCCCTGTACTCGTGAACTCTGACTTACTTTCAGCGCGGCCCCTCGCGCTCGGCTCAGCCTGCTGCCTGCCAAGATTGACTATAACCTTCGAGTTATCTGTTTCCCTCCCCGAAAATACATTCCAGCCTGCTAGCTGCAGTAAACATCCTTCCTCAGCTACAGGGCTAAAGGGCCGACCTGTCTCTGTGCAAGTAATTCATAGCTTCGTTGCCATGCTTCCATGGAAGGCCCCATGCCCCCACACTTCTCATACAGACACTCAGGCGCTTATACACGCACTCACAGCAAGTATAGAATAGCTTCTGCTCTAGAGACCTTTCTGCCCAGATAGCTTAGTTCCTAAACATCAGATATCAGATATGATAGAAGCACAAGTTGATCTGACATGCCAGACTTTTGTCTCTTTCCGTCAGTGTAAATGTCAAGTCCCCTGCACCCCTCCAATTACACGTCATGCAGCTGCGTGCGCATCCAAGCTTCCGATTTCTGCTGACATTGCCACATTTTCGGTTAGTGCCACCCCTTTGTGACACCTATCAGTGACGTTTCCAGAACACACCTCTAGTTCACGCCTCTTGATTACGCACATGTACCACGTGTATATTGTTATCTTGTCTTCTCTCAGCTGTTACGCCTTCTATACTGTTTTCAATGGTGTACAATAAGTATATAAGCTATGTACTGTTAATAAAATGTTGGCGCGCTCATCTATCCCTTCTGACACCCTGTGTGGTGGTCAGAACATGATATCTTGGCCATGACCATTCCTTTTTGAGGAATAAAACCCTTAGAACTCTAACACCACGGACTCTGTCTTTTTTCACCCGATCTGAGTTATTATTGATTAAGTACTTACCTGCATAGAAATTAAGAGAGTAAATTAATTATTTACGTCAACAGTATAATGATCCACCTGCACTGATTGCAGCTTCAGAATATCGATCAACAAGATTCATCTTCTAAGCTTACCTGTTCACCCACATTTACAGTTTTGTAATAAATATTGTTCTCTATAAGATATAAGGTAGCCTTTTCAACTTTTTTAACACCCACAAATTCTTGCCATATTTTCCTACTTTTTGTAACTACACCATTTCCTAGAATGACTACTGCCTGATTTTCCTCTTTCACTCCAGCAATGGTTTCAATATTTTTCTTAAAATCCAAAGGTACCTACACCACTCTTCCTTCAAGCCTCTTTGCAAGTCTGTTGGTGGCAGTTTGCCTGTTTTAGGCTCCATCTGAATTATAGTTTGAAAAGAATGAACAAATTGAATTAGAACAGACTCATATGTATTCAATTCTGCCAGTTCCTCCAGAATAGCTACTAATTCTAAGTTATTATGTACTGCTCGAAAAGGCATTTTGTTCTCTTCTAATTTGTTGTTAAAATATTTACATATACGTTGATCACTACCTAACTCAAATTCACCTTCCACCAACAAGTAAATTAAAAATGTTACCCACTTACCATTGTTCTTCTTTTCACTTTTCAAATACAAATCAACATTCCTTCTTTGACTTTTATAATCAGTACATTAACAACAAACACAACCAAACTTTCGTATTTCAGACCACACTACAATAAACTTCTTCTTCAAACTGATCAGTGCTAATCACTTTCCCATCTTCTCCAACATCTGTAATTGTTAAACTTTTTCTTTCTATGAACTGCTCCTCTGAACCAAAATATCACATTTCAATATCATCAAACTTTTTTTGAACAACTAATAAAGAAGCATATTAAAGACTTGTACTCAGTTCACTTAAAAATAAAGCAGGACTTTTTACATAGTACTCTTTCCTCACAAACTTCCGCATTTCTGAATAACATACTGCTAACATCCTCAACTGATGAAAAACACTTTCACAAACTTTGCTTCAAAGACAAGCCAGAGAATGCCCATACTTCTCCGTATATTTTCTTACATGACATGGATCTAGTCCTTGTAACAACTTAATGTTCTGTTTAATACTTTCTTTTCAAAATCACTATGAATAACTTCTGTTTTAAATTGAAAGCACTATCCACTATACTTTCAAAGTGCTGTTTCTCTTTCAATTCAAAAACTTTTGTTATATATTTGCAGCATTGTTTTCATTGAATTCTGAATCACTCTAGATCAAAAAAGTATCCGATGATTTTCATGAAACTGATGGGATGACGGGGACTGCAGAGATCCACGCCTCTGCGTAGTCTCCCGTGACTCACGACCCATGGCCCCGCCTTCAGGAATGGCGATCGGGCTTCAGAGACGCTAGCTGTTTTCCGCTGCTTCCCGCTGCTCTCGCAGTCTGCTTCTGCCGCCGCTTCTGCTGCCGCCGCGAAGCAAGGAAATGAGCGCTGGAAGCTTCCGAGGATAGAAAGCAGAGGAGCCGCTTAAAGCTTTTGCCTCGCGAGTCCGGCTCAGCTGGTAATTACCGCGTTCTACACTCACTACGTTCCTGGACTGCCGGCGGGATTCTAAGAATGCCAGAGGTGAGCACTCCCTCAATGATACCTCAGGGATACCAGCACCACGACAACTGAGAGATTCAAAGACTGGGGTTAGGAACAGGTTGGCAAAAGCGGGGGAAAATGAAAAGAAAATGAAAAAAAAAATGTCAATCTCACCCTTCCATTAGCAGAAGCTGGATATAGCGTCTTACACTTTATTCAAGCATTTCATGAAAAATCGGCTGTAAAGTATCAGCGGAGTTTCTCAAAACTCCAGGGCCTTATAAAAACTGCCAAGCTGCAATTGTGAGGAATTAAAAAAAAAAAAAAAAACTTCTGATGGTCACGCAATTGTACAGTTAAAGTCTTTGCAAAAAAAAAAAAATATATATATAAAGGAGAGGCTGCACTTCTAAAGATGGGCAAACCGCAGAAAGAGTGCGAGGATGCAGTCAAACTCAGTAAAGTGGAAGCGGCTGCCCGACAGAAGGCTAAAACTCGCCTTGCTCTGGCTAGAAAGGCGGCACGCAAGGCTGCTAAGGATAAAAAAGAGGATGGCAACATGGAGGAAAGCCCTGTGCCTGAAGACACAACACCCGAGTCTTCAGATGATAAACTGCCTCTCTCCTCCACCCCCCAACAGCATGAAGAACAGTGTAAGGAAGTTATCAAGGAGAGCAACATGGCTGACCTTAATACAGTAGTTCCTTCTCTTCAGCTGGAGGTGGTAGCTCATCCTCAACCTCAACCCCCAAATTCTTCTCCAACTCTGGCTTTACCAGCAGCCCAGTCAGCCCAGTCAGAAGAGGGGGGTGGAAAGAGTGGAACCAGAGGAAAGGAAGTGAAGGATTTTCCACTTTTTGCGAAAAAAACAACTCCAAAATTGAACCTCCCCTCCTCTTCACAGGATACACCTACCCCAAGTGCCTTATCTAAAGGCCCCGACAAGACAGTATCTACACCTCTAATCCAGCTTCCAACAGCAAATGAGGAAGTAAGGGATGGGGAAATCATACAAGCGATAACCCCCAGGAATGAAGAAGCAACAGGGCTCGACTTAAGTATACTGGACTCTGAAGGGAGATCTGAAGCAAAATTCCAGCTAGACATTCGTGAGATGCTCAATTTAATTCTCGACGAAATTCGCGAGATTAAAAATAATCAACGTACTGAGCTTGCTGCCATCCATGCCAGAATAGATAAGCTGGAGGAAATAACATTAGCACTCCCCATAAGGGTTCAGGAAGCTGAGTCAAGGATAGCAAGCTTGGAAGATCAGATGAATAGGGCCTCAGGAGCAACCCAGGAGGCTGTAAAGAAGAGGATCTCTATGGAGAATAAACTTGAGGAGTTGGAGAACCATTCTCGTAGATCAAACCTGAGAATTGTGGGGGTTCCCGAAGGAACAGAAGGCCCAGACACGATACAATGGGTTAACTCTTTCATCCAGAAAGTAGTCCTGCCAGACTTTGAGGGAGACCTAACAATAACTAGGGCCCACAGAGTACCAGCTCAGCGTTTTCCAAACTCTCCTTTTCCAAGAACTATCTTACTGAATTTTGCGGACTTCAGGATTAAGGAGCGGATTCTTTCAAAGGCCTATCAACAACGTCAGTTTGCTATTTCAGAAACTATTAAATGTAGGATATTCTCAGACATGACTGCGGCCGCAGCCAAAAGAAGGAAAGAATTCGTAAAATTGTTACAATTGTTCAAAGCTAATGGCGCCCAGGCCTCGATTGCTCAGCAATCAAAGCTGAAGGTTCTTGTAAAGGGAAAATTCTTTTTGTTTACCGATATTGAAGAGGCTCAGACTCTTCTCAATGAAATATCCACAAAGGCCTAGGTTATAAGGCTCAAAAGCTCAAAAAACTTAAAAAGCGTTTACATTTAAGAAATCCGAGTATTCTGCTAGCAAAAGCAAAACAAAAAAAAAAAAAAAAAAGAAAAGAAATATGTATATTCATATAAAAGCAAATAAAAAAGAGGGAAACAACCAAGGTGGCGCCTGGGTTAGTGGGTCACACCAGGTGTAACAAGAAGACACCTGAAGAAGCTATGAGGGGGGGAGATGTGGGCTGTGTGGTCGGAGGGGGGGCTCCCACGTCACTGGGGGGGTGTAGGGTGGGGGGGGGTAAATGCAGTAAAAAAATACAAGCACAGTAGGCCTGCTATTTTTGAAATTAGTTGGTACAGAATATGTTTAAGATTTTTTTCTTTAGATGGGTTTTGATCCATGCAAAATCCTGTCCTTAAATGCAAATGGGCTTCTCAACAAACAGAAATACGGTGCCCTTTTAAAATGGATTACAGCCCTTAAACCCCAGGTGGTCTTCCTCCAGGAGACACACCTGAAAACACATTATCCAAAATTGTTTCTGCCAAGATATTTCTCCCAGGGGCTCTTCTCCTCAGCAGGGGTGGCGCAGAGGGGTGTCGCAATCTACTTCTCAAGAAACCTACCCTGGGAAATTGTGCAGGTACAAAGAGATCCTAAAGGTAGATGGCTTTGGGTGGTAGTAAAATTGCTGGGAAAAACATTCAACCTTGTAAATTACTACGGCCCAATCTTGGATGACACCACAGCCCTGACTGAAATTAGTGAAACGTTAAGGGGTATTCCGGGGCAAATTATAATAGGGGGCGATTTTAATTACATTCAGGATTTAAAGAAGGATACCTCTAACAAGAATAAGAAACAACTAAAACCAAAAACTAGAAGGGTGCTAGAGGCCCTTATGGCAGAATACCAACTGCGAGACTCTTGGCGCTCACTGAACCCCAACACTGAGTATTACACATGTTATTCTAATAGATTTCAGACAGCCTCTAGAATAGACTTATTTCTATCATCCAGATCGTTGCAAATCTCCAACGCATCGATAGGTTGTAATCCGTTTTCAGATCACGGGAGGATTGAAATTGAATTGATTCTGGAGGGTACGGAGGGGGTGCGTCCCAGGTGGCAGCTGGATCGTACCCTCCTACAGAATACATTATGGGTAGAGAGCTTCAGAGAATGGATAAAAGAGTTTTTTTTGGTCAATAAGGATTCAGCAGAGCCTTTTGCAATATGGGGCGCATTTAAAGCTGCAGCCCGAGGACAGATTATAGCATATTCCAGCAACAAGGCAAATGTCCGTAAGGGAAAAATATCTACCCTTCAGTGTATCGCTGAGAAAGAATATGCATTAAAACTGCATCAAATGCCTAATAAATGGGAACAAGCCAAAGCATCGCTCAGGGACTTCTTTATTTTGGAAGAGATAAACAGCTCAAAGGCCTTCCAGCAAAAACTATATGAAGATA
The DNA here is from genome assembly GCF_964263255.1 of Lissotriton vulgaris. Lineage (NCBI taxonomy): Eukaryota > Metazoa > Chordata > Amphibia > Caudata > Salamandridae > Lissotriton > Lissotriton vulgaris. Next base: position 1,011,277,030 of record NC_141687.1, read on the forward strand.
GTCAACTGATGGGGAAGCTTTTGGCTAACTCAATCCGAAAAAAACAAGAGTCCTCTGTTATTTTGAAAATTCAGGATCCCCTCGGTGGCACAGAGACTCGGAGTGAGGGGATCGCGAAAATATTCTTAGATCATTACAAGAGAATATATTCTCCTGCTATTCAAGTGGAAGAAACACTAATCAGGGAATATTTTGACAATCTGGATATACCCAAAATTTCTGTCTCCAGGCATAATCAAATAAATAGGGAAATAAGCTCCCTAGAAATACAAAATGGTATAAAGGAAACAGCGGGAGCGAAAGCCTCAGGAATAGATGGGTTCCCAATTGAGTTTTATAAAGTGTTTTTGAAGGAATTAGAAGACCCCTTAAAAAATCTATTTAATTTTATTCGACTTGGCGGGACGGTCCCTTTAGAGTTCAAAGAGTCCACAATTATTAGTTTCGTGAAGAAAGATAAAAACCCCGAGGATGTGAATTCCTTTAGACCAATTAGTCTGTTGAACTCGGACTATAAGATCCTTATGAAAATCTGGGCTCAAAGATTTGTGTTCGCAGCCCAGGAGGTAATTCATCAAGACCAGACGGGGTTTATAGCCGGTCGCTATATGGCTGCTAATACAGAATATTTGATACAGGCACTAGATTTTTTTAATATTAACACAATCCCTGCATGCATCTTAATGATTGATGCAGAAAAAGCGTTTGATTTAGTTAACTGGTCAGTTTTATTTACTTCCTTGGGTTATTTTGGGTTCCCTGCTCTAATTATTAATATGCTGCAGAATATTTATGAAGGGGCATCAGCCCAGGTTATAATTAATGCTAGGCAAGCAGGGAAGATAAAAATTAATCGAGGCACTAGACAGGGGTGCCCTTTATCCCCTTTGCTTTTCACTTTTTTTATTGAGCCTCTAGTAATAAAATTAAGGAATAATGTAGCAATATCTCCCCCAATCGTTGGAATGTCAAAACTAAAATTATTCGCAGACGATATTATCTTATATATGGCCCCCGATAAAGAAAATATTCTTCATCTTATGAAAGATCTTAAGGAATACGAAAAGATTGGGGGTTATAAGATCAACGAGAAAAAAACAGAAGTTCTTGTTTTATGCTCAAATTCAGATTTTCTTCCGCTAGAACTCCAGCTCCAAGCAGAAAAACGGGATCCAATAAGATACCTAGGGATCTATGTAACCAGGGAGTATCAAGAACTTTTTCGTTTAAATTATGTAAAAACGAAGAACAAAATCAAGAGCTTACTTGAACAATGGGACCTGTTGCCTTTGTCCTTGATTGGCAGAGTGGCTTTGGTAAAGATGAACGTACTGCCCTTGCTTTTATTCTTGTTTAGCAATATCCCAATTAAAGTTAACATGGCCTTTTTTAATGAACTTGAATCCATGCTGAGGAGATTTATTTGGAATAAAAAGGCCTCAAGAGCCAAGCTTTCGGTGGTACAACTTTCAGTAAATCTAGGTGGACTCGCTCTGCCCCATTTTAAAACATATTATGAAGCAGCTTTTTTTGACATAGTGGCGGGATTATTAAGGAATAGACAGACAAGAGACAATTTTTTTTTGGATAAAATGCTTGAGGAATCAGGCTCTCAAATTTTTTTCTTTTTAAAAACTGCAAAGCTTCCTAAGAAAACCAGATATAAGACACTGATGGGATATGCATCAAGATTACGGCTCTTATTTAAAAAATATGGTTCAGATGGATCTATCTATTTGAAATTGATAGAATGTGCTAAGATGGGTCTTCAGATATCATTGAATCACCTGCTAGAATGGGAATCCGCTGGATTTGGGGAAATAAGGCACCTACTCAACCAAAATTCTGTAATTGGCTGGCAAACGGTAATAGATAGAGCACATCCTAGACGTATTAGGTTCTTCGAATATATACAACTGGTCAATTTTATAAAAAAAGAAATAGGAGGGCTAGATACAACACCTAATGTTTTGTTAACAACTCTATATGGGGAGAAACATACAGGTATTGGATTCTGGTATAAAAAGCTCTTCCCCTCTGGACCATCTCCAATAACTGCTTGTCACTTAGAAAAAATTAGCCTTATGACTCAGTGTGTTTTTACAGATAAAGACTGGGAAGTCATATGTCATTTAGGAAACAAAGCACTCCGTGCAGCTAATTTTAAACGTATGTCTTTTTTTTCTCGTTGGTTGTTATATTATACCCCTGAGGCTTTGCAGAAAATATTCCCTGCATACGAGAACAAATGTTTCAGATGTAAAACTAGGGGTCAGGGTGGCTGGCAACATATTTTCTTCTCCTGTCCTAAGTTAGAATCCTTTTGGAAGGGGATCTTTATAGACATAGAGATGGCAATCGGGAAAATTTTACTACCAGAAGTAGAGATAGCCCTTTTCGGTATCGGTAAAGATAGGAACAGGTTTAACAAATCAGAAGAAGTGTTTATTTTTATCTCTACGGCGGTAGCACGATCTTTAATCTTACAAAATTGGAAATCTACGATAGCCCCATGCCAATTAAAATGGATTAATAAAATGAGAAGAACATGTAACTTTGAGAGAGCTTATGCAGGTAGAGTGGGAGCGATTGCTAGGTTTGAAAGGAACTGGAAATATTTTGAGATGCTTGAATCGATAAAAGGAAGTCAATAGTCTTATTTAAGTCAAATTTTTAGAATGTATCGCTTCTACATTTTAATGAATTTCAACTACATATTTAATTTGCTATATTATACCAGTCGTTTGTGTATTCCATCATAAGATATATTAATTTGTTAACGTTGTGCGATTTTACATTTGTACTTTAAAGAAATAGGATAATACTCCTCCTGATATATATTGTCGGTTCACCCACTTTAACGCTCTAATCTCTTTACATATGCCAACGTTACATGTTACTGCACTAGCACTTTAAAAAAAAAAAAAAAAAAAAAAAAAAAAGTGTACAATAATATTCTTGCTGTCTTAAATTAGCAGCTTCCATACTACAATGCACTAGCACTTTATTAATCCGTATTGTAATCTTGATGTTTGTTCCATACCAATAGTTTTTATATTTTCAATCTGACTACGTTTTTGTTTTAGCTTTTTATGAAAGGAAAAACGTTTAGTCATACGTTATTTTTAGTTTGTGTAGTTTTGTCTCTTGTATATTGCCTGAAAATTTTTTCTAAATATGAAGTAAGCAATGTACCAATGTTTATCCTACGGCTTGTTTAATAAAAAAAAATAAAAAAAAAAAGATTTTCATGAAACTGCTTTTGTCTCCGAGTAACAGATACTATTTCTTTATCATCTTTCCTTTTCCTGGTATTTGAAATTGAATCTGCTTCACCTTGCTCGAAAAATTCTTCTGTTTCCTCTTCTGTGATCCTTTCTTCATCTTGTACTTATAGTAGAACAAACTGTTTCTGTACTACTCCCATTTTTTTCTAATTCAAACTTTTGCCTTTTGCCAAAATATATATTTTTCTTCTCTTTTCTTTTTTTTTTTTGCTTCTTCTTGGCATTTCCAAATTTTAATGCAAACGAAATGATTTTCTGAAAAACAAAAAATATTTGTTCAATATATTAAAATAATAACATACAATTACAAAACTTCCACTAATGACTTCCACACCCAGTGCTGCCACATGATTGAGCACGACAGAGCAGCACTAAGATGACAAGTAGTGGCATAGAACATATAGCAAGTATTTATTTAATTATTTATCAACACGTTGACAATTTATATGTAACTCCACTACCTCGTACTTTTGACCTCTCCACCGCACCCCACCACCTCACACCACTCTCTCTGCAACCCACTGTAGGCAACTTTATAGATAGTATTTTGAAAAATGTTAACCTGTGTACTTAAGAAGATATTATCAACCAAACAGCACACACAAAAATTACCTTTATTAGCCTACAATGTTATCCACAACTTTCCAAACATAACACTGCCCCCTGGCTTTAAGTGAGGAGGGAGTGTCTGTGGAGGGTCTGAGCACCAGCACTTTATTTTAGGGGGCCTCAAACAGGTCTTTATGGGGGTCTATTTTTGGGCCTGGCAAACCTCATCCATTTTTTCTTTCTTTATTGCACTGCAGTGAGACTGTGAAAGCATGCACATTACTCTCTACTTAGAAGTGCAGACATCATGCCAGGTGACTCGCAATGTAGGAGAAGGGAAATCCTTTAAAAAGACACATTTTCTCTCAGAATTTCCCTTCTCTTTTTGCAGCGCAGGAGCAACATCTTCGTGGGGTAATAAGCAAAGAGACCACCAGGCGCGCTTCGCCCATTGCCCTGGACTCTCTCAAACAGCTTCCTGGGCACACACACACAGCTGCACCTGAGCACTTCACAGGTCTTTAAAAGATAATTTTTTGGTAAAGAAGACTGTTCTTTTTCACCCCTTTTTATAGCTCCTACATCTCCACTCTGCCTTTCACTGAAAGAATTAGGCTCCCCCAAAATTTTGCTCTGGTTGCGCCTCTGGAAATGACCACAAGCAGGCAACTCCAGCACGAACCTGCTCTGACCTTACACATTCTCTTGTTTTAGTGCTACAAAAACACATGCTTTGCCTGCCTCACTTAGTTGACACACCCCCTCTTTAATATGAACATAAAAGCTCCTTTACTTTTCTTTCGCTATATGTACCTTTCTTTAAAACACCACCAGAAAAGGATGGTGAGGTATGCTCCACAAAGAGCAACTCAAAGCTTTGTTATTCTTTGTAAAATAATTTGTCTGCCAATGCTTTTTGCAAGCCTTTTCGACCCCTTAAGAGAGGCTGGATGGATGAGTGTAAAACGTCGTATTTAGGATCGGGGGAGGAAGATGCACGAAAATAAGAACGTATAGTTGAATAAAGGGCGAGTGGATGCATGGCCAGGTGCCTTAATGCATAGATACATAGATGGATGTATCAATGTATGGATGGAAGGATAAATGAATACAGGGACCAGTACTTACGATAGACGGGTTGGCTGATAGATGCCTAGGATTGGTTATGGGACTGATGTATCTATGGATATATAGGCGTATGGCTGCATGAATGACACAGTGCTTACAATAGGCGAGCGGGCTCATAGCTGCTTAAGATAAGTGCAGGAACAGATGTATTTATGTATATAAGTATTTATTTAATTTAATTTATTTATTTAAAGAGTTTTATATAGCCCTGGCTAGACCCGGAGGTTTCAGAGTGCTTTACATGAGAATCAACAATATAACAGAAAATCAACGATGTAACAGAAAAAGTTCAACAATTACACAATACATCCCAAAAAATAGGCAATACAATCAGGAGAGGAGAGAAAGGAGAGAGAAAAGTAGTGGAGGGGGCAGGGGAGGTGAGAAAGGGAGGATAAGGGAAGAGACAATACGGAGAGACGAAAAGAAGTCTGTCTAAAGACCGACTGGCTAGGTAATGACCAAGGAGGGAATTCACAGCCCATCTCCCCTATAGCTAAACCAGGTAGCTCCACTGGGCATCAGACAAAAAAGTTCAGTCTCAATATATTGAGAGAGGGGAGAAGGAAAGACATAAATAGAGGGAGGATGCGGGAGGAGAAGACAGGAGGGATGAAAAGAAATGCAACAATGTGGTTTAACAGTATAACAGAAAAAGATAAACAATTACACATTATATCAAACAATCAGCAATACATTAGGAGAGGAGAGAAAGGAGAGAGAAAAGAACTGGGGGGCAAGGGAGGTGAGAAAGTGAGGATAAGGGAAGCGACAACCATAGAGACGAGAGGAAGTCTGTCTAAATACCTACTGGGTAGGTGATGACCAAGGAGGGAATCCACAGTCCATTTCCGCTATAGCTAAACCAGGTAGCTCCATCGGGCATCAGACAAAGTAGTTCGGTCTCAAGTGTCGCGGGAAAAGGTTTGCAGAAAAACAGGATAGGAGGGATATACGGTAGAAAGACAAAAAAAGTCTGACCAAAGACCGGCTGGGTAGGTGACGGTCGAGGGGGAAGTCCCAAAACCCATCTCCTCTACAGCTATCAGGTAGGTCCACCGGGCTTTGGCCAAATAGCTAGGTCTCAATAGGAAACATTTAAATAACATAGAGGGCAAAACAAATGGAGCGTAGAGGGGAGGGAACAGGGAAGGTGAGAAAGGGAGGATAAGGGAAAAGACGACAAGGAGAGACAAAATGAAATGAAATCTGTCTAAAGGCCAACTGGGTAGGTGACGACCAAGGAGGGAATCCACGGCCCATCTCCCCTATAGCTAAACTAGGTAGCTCCATCGGGCATCAGACAAAATAGTTCAGTTTCAGTACATTGAGAGCGGAGAGAAGGAGAGATATAAATAGAGGGAGGAAGCAGGAAGAGACAACAGGAGAGATGAAAGGAAGTCTGGCTAAAGAGTGACTGGGTAGGTGACGTCCAAGGAGGGAATCCCCGACCTGTCGCCCCTATAGCTAAACCAGGTAGCTCCATTGGGCATCAGACAAAATAGCTAGCTCTCAAATGATGCGGGAAATTCACAGGTAAACAGGGTGTGGACTAGGACAAGGACAGGTGAGGGCACAGGTCAGTAGCAGGAAAGAGGAGAGGAGTAGAGCGGGGAGGGGTAGGGGGTAGGTAGTTCGGTAAAAGTTCCCATGGATCTGCTGCGAGGCATTCAAAAAGCAGGTCCGTTTCTTCACAGCTGCCATCTTGAGGTTAAACCGCCGGGGGAGAATTACACCAGAAGTCTTGTGTTGCTATGACCAGTAGGAATGGCGGCCACAGCATAAGACGGTCCACAAATTTGTACAAAACCTGCTTGGTATGCTGTGAAATGTGTTCATCATATGCTTACTGGTTTTTAAAGCCATGGTTGCAGGTATCACAAAAATGAGAAAAATTGGGTTCTTTCCTCTTTTTATTCTTTTTCTTCCTTGTCCAAACTTGATCAGAATTGGAGAAAGCGTGTGCTGCATCTTCTGCCTGACTTCCTTGGGTAAAATACCCTTGGCCACCTGGAGACTGGCCCTGCGTCTGCTGGTTCTTGTCGCGCCTGTTGTGCTGCTGCAAATGGTGCTGGTTAAGCAGTTGTTGGTTGTGTCAATTCTGCGGATTCGCTGATGAAGCCTGATGGCTTTTGTACCTGAGGCATAGGAGAAACCGCTCTCTCCTAACCCCCAAAGGGACGCTTGGGGTAGAAAGGTAGGAGGGCGCAGCACTGAAGGGGGCTCAGGAGGAGGAGGTGGGGGTTGAGGTGGTGGTGGGGAACAGAAGCCGCGAAGCGGGGAGCTGAAACTAGGGGGTGGAGGAAGAAAACCCGGAGGAGGAGAGCTAAAGTCGGGGGGGGTGGATACAGCATGCGGAGTGATTAGGATAGTAGGATGCTGGGCTTTAATTGGGCCGGGTCTGAGGACCGGCACTTTTTTTTAGGGAGCCTCCAAACGGGTCTCCGTTGGGCTCTAATTTTGTCCCTCACAAACATAGTCAATTTTATTTTCGGCCCTCGCAAACATAGTCAATTGCTTTTTTTTATTGCACTGTAGTGAGAGCATGCACATCGATGTACGCATGCTTATTTTGCTCACTACTGAGAACTGGAGACATAACGCTAGGTTACCCACTTTGTAGAAGGAAGAGAAATCCTTTAAAAAATGTTTTTTTCTGAATGTAGGATAATTGGAGAGGATTTTCTAAAGCACACAATGATACTTATCTTGATTTAAACAACGAGCCCCAGGACACACTCAGACACCCAGTGTTGGTGCAACCCTTTTGAATTCAGACATTACTCCATTGCAGGGAGAAATCCTGAGGAGCACGAATTAATTGGACATAAATTCCCATTAAAGAAGTTGCAGTGCGCAATCACATCGTAGAATCTATTTATACGTCCTGCCACGAGACTGCAGCATGCATTCCACAAAAATGCAGTACGAAGAAATAACGCATCTCACTGAGAGTCGAGCTGAAACGTTTGCATATGCAAAGATGAAATCACCAGAATATACTCATTGATCAATGAAGAAACCACAGAATATTCTACCTCCAGGACCAAAGAACAACAAATTAAACAATTGCTATATTTATCACGAAAAGTGATCAATCAACGCCTGCACGCGACCACAATTGTAAGATACCATAGAGCATCACGAATTCCTCGAGGTCTAAGGATCTCACTAAAACTGTCCTTGTGTAAAAATTCCAAAACATTTACAGACAGATGGTTCGCGATATTGAACAAATGTTCACTCGATCTTATTTTATTAATAATTGAGGAACTATCACAAATATTAGAAGAACTAGAAAAGGATATTACAATGGTGAAAGAAGAATTGGAAAAGTCAATGTCCACAGAAGAATTGAATAAAATACTTGAAGATATTAAAACACAACTCAATAAACACACAGAAGAGGTCAATGAAAGGAAATTAAGAAAGTATCGCAGAGATACTATTGACTATAAATTGGGCGAGGTTTATACCTGGGCCGAAGTATATGCCAAAAAACGACAAAGTCGCCCATACTCAGCACAAACAGACACCTCGTCTACTGACACTGATACATCGGAAACAACAAGAAGGACAGCGATTACTTCAAGAACACAACCTAGTACCAGTATGGCAGCGCAGCCTTTTTTAGAATCAGGCCCCCCAGGAGGGGACCACCCAGGAGGTCGAAGAGACGAAGATGCATCGGAGAAAGAGAAGGATCCACCACAAATGTGGAATGTCACGTCCAAGAAGGACAAGAAGAAGAACAGACAATGAACAATCTGGTAATAAACATCTCCGATGTGAAACTCTCGAAATTTCAGATTGCCACACTACAGAAAGGAACATCTTTTGTTCCCACCGCCAGTACTAACCTATTGGAGTTAAACATATGTTTTTTTAAACTTATGAGAAAACTTAGACTTCGTTATTTTTTTTAAAATGTCATTACTGAGCCCAAAGAACCAAAAGAAGACACACTTAAAGGCCTCACCAGTAAGAGTTCCTACATGGCTCCAATAAGCCACAAGGCACTTGACTTATTCGAGCAATTGGTAAAAAAGGATCTAGCCAAAATCAACTATAGCAAACCAATCAAAGCAAAAAACATGACACAAAAGGAACAGGCTACACTCAAATCCATAGCGGAAAACAAGACCATCATTTGTCAAAGGGCAGATAAAGGTGGAGCTCTAGTTATTATAAACATGGAATACTATCAAACCCAGATACGGACACACTTGCAAGATGAAAATATACATGGAACTAGAAATTAATCCACCAATGGAAATCCAAATGATTTTACAGAAAATCATCCAAAGCGCCATGGATAAAGGTATAGTTGATGAAAAGATGAAAAAATTCCTTACCAATGAATACCCCAAACCACCAAGGTTTTACATGACATCGAAAATTCACAAGGATCCGAAGAAACCACCTTGTCGGCCGATTGTTTCCACATGTGGCAGCATACACGAACTAGTAGGTAAACTTATTGATAAATATTTGCAGCCTTTTGTGATCACGATGGGTTCATTCGTGAAAGATACAACTGATTTTTTAAATAATTTAGCAGCAATTGAATTGACACAAGAAGAAGAGATCATCATGTGTAGCATTGATGTCCAAGCATTATATACCTCCATACCCCACCTTGCGGGGATCGAGGCAGTGGAGAAGGCTCTGCTAACAATGAATTAAGAGGAACCCATGAAAACATTCATATTAGAACTGCTAAATTTCACCTTGATGCATAGTTATTTCACCTGGGAAAATCATTGGTATCTCCAAAAAAGTGGTACATCAATGGGCAATTCGGCGGCGCCGGCGTACGCCAATATCTTTATGCACCAATATGAAAATTATCACATTCTGCAAAATATCAAATGGAAAAATCAATTGCGTTTGTATTTAAGATACATAGACGATATATTCATTTTGTGGAAAGGTTCAAAAGAGGGAATGATTGAAAACATCATGGAATTAAACAAAGTCGATCCTAGAATAAAATTCACTTTCGAGATGCATGAGAAAACCATCAACTATTTGGATGTCCCAATAATGAAAAAAGACAATACATTTGAGACTACTTTATTTTCTAACAAAACTGATCGTAATAACTTACTGGCATACCAGAGCTCCACCCCCAAGCACTCAGACATCATTTACCATACTCGCAATTGTTGCGAGTAAAAAGGATCGTTTCAGACCCAGAGGAATTCATCAAACAGTCAGAAAAAATGGTCCAACGTTTTAAGAAGAGGGGATACCCGGATGGGATATTGAAACAATCCATAGAGCGTGTTAACAGTCGCGACAGAAAGAGCCTATTGTCAGCAACAAAAACAGTCAAGGACCCCAAAATAACATGTGTAAGCAAGTTTTCCACTGTTACCCCACAATACATACATATAATTAAAAAACATTGGCCGCTTTTACAAACAGAACCAGAATTTAAGGAGATCTTCAATGAAATACCCATTTTTGCTTTCAACAGAGGAAGAAATTTTGGTGAAATCATCAAGCAACCTCCAAGTTTACCTCATGTACAGAAATTTAAGGGTACCATTCCATGTAGAAATTGTGGAAACTGCAACAACATTCTACAAGGTAACACCATCACTCATCCCATGAGGGGCAACAAAATCAGTTTGAAAGTGAACGCTACATGCGATACGACTAATATCATTTACATGATTAAGTGCCCGTTTGGCAAGGCCTATATAGGTCAGACCGAGCGAAAGCTTAAAGTACGGCTGAATGAACATAAAAGTAATATCAGAACAAGGGCATTAAAATCAGTCGTGGCAACTCATTTCATCGAAGCTAATCATCAGATTAGTCAAATTAAAACATGTGTTTTGGAAATAGTGGAGAAATGAGCAGATAGAGACAACAAAAAAACACTGTTAAAGCGGGAGAATTATTGGATATATAACTTACAGACTCTTAAGCCCAACGGGATGAACGAAAGGACAGAATGTATCTGTTATTTATAAACATTGTGTATTCATATAGCATGTTAAAGTAGGTGTTAAATATCCCAATCTCAGAACAGTTGATGTGTAGTGCAGACGTTTTAGCATGTTTTCCATTAATTTGGTTTACTTTAATTATGTGTCACACAATGACATTTGGTTTATAACAAGATCTTTTTATGCAGATCCGTGTTTCACCGCTGTTCAAATCTTAATTGTTACCTTGATAGGATCACTGAGTTTGTGCAGTTACACTGTCCCTTTTATAATTAGAAGCGCGTAAGCCCATATCCTAATCCTGTGATATTTGGTTTATAACAATGATCTCTTAATGCATATCTGCGTTTCACTGTTGTTCATATCTTTATTGTTACCTTACGGGGGAAGACTGAGTTTGTGCAGTTACACTGTCTCTTTAACAAATAAAAGCGTGTAAGGCTATTTCCCAAACCCCAACCCCTACACAGTGTCACACGCCGATTAATCCCGACGAGGGAACCCATGGTGGTTACCCGGTTACTCTGTCCGTATTTCAGGCTTTAACAGATACAGCATTCTAAAGTGGTAAGCGCAATATCAAGCATATTGAAGCACGAGCTAAGCGCGCTGTGCTCTTTTAATAACAGTTATACTGTAAAGATCGTATAAATAAGAACTAGGATGCCCTGACACAGACAAGTAGTCCATATAGACTAATAACTTGTAGTCGCACGCGAGCACCCGATTTAGGAACCAACCATTTGAGATTTTTACAGATATGTTTAGAATACCTGATGGTGGCACAATGTGATATTACCTCCTATGATGTGTAAAATCGTTATATTGTAGCGTGCATTTAAGTAGTAAATGGATACAGGTTTATAAATCCATAACGCTAGAGCACACTAGTACATAAGGTTTTTGAACAGTTATTCGAATAGATGGTAAACAATGATGGCATTAATCTAACATTGATATCATGTTAAAACGATTTGGCATATTATTTAAACTAGAGGTAGAGTTTTAGGAGTCTTGTTTTATTTTTGCAGAGTTCCCTGATGAAGGCATTCATGCCGAAATGCATTGGAATGATGGAATTATGGAATGATATATAAGAATGTAGGTATGACGATAAGAATATATTTCTACATATGGAATTGAATGCAAAATTAAATGCGAGTCGTATTCATGAAGTATGAATAAAAGACTTTGAAGATAGACACAACAGTTCTTTATACTTTATTTGGAAGACCTTTTGCTGCAGTATTACAGCACATATCTGTGCCCCAGGAGACACTCACACACCCAGTGTTGGTGCAACCCTTTTGAAGCGCCACTATATTTATTTATTTTCGATATTTTTATTGCGCAAACAATTACCCGAAGGTGTCTCGGCGCATGTAGAGGCCAGAAGGACCGAGCAACAAACTTACTGGTTAAACAACCATGTCTTTAGGAGCCTACGAAAGCTCATCAAATTGGGGGCGGTTTTAATCATGAGTGGCAAAAGGTTCCAAAGCTTGGGCGCAGCAACCAGGAAACGTCTGTCTCCCCAGGTTGCTGTTCTCGTGCGGGGTACCGGTAGAAGGCAGGTGTTGGCAGATCTCAGCTGCCTTTTAGGGGTGTACAGCTGAAATGCTTCAATCAGAAACTTGGGTCCAATGCCATGCACAGCCTTATAGGCAATGCAGAGGGCCTTGAATTTAATACGGCCCTCTACTCTCAGCCAATGCAGATGACGAATGGCGGGAGTAGTAGGCTGGCGGCGAGGGATGTCAAGAAGGATTCTAGCAGCCGCATTCTGTATGGACTGCAACTTAGATATAACGAGTTTCTGAGAGTTAAGAAAGAGGGCATTCCCGTAGTCAATTTTGGAAAACACTAGGGTAGAAACCAATGTCTTCCCAGCTGAAATAGGGAAATAAGGCAGCAGTTTCATGATTTTCTTTAAAATAAAGAACGCATATGACACAACCTGGTTGATGTGAAAGTTAAATGACAGCTTGCTGTCAAAAATAACTCCCAGGTTTCTAGCCTTTTCAACTGGGACAGGTGGAGAGCCCAGCTGGTTGGGCCACCAGATGGAAGACCATTCCGGGGAGAGTTTACCGAAAGTCATAATCTCGGTTTTGTCCGAGTTAAGCCTCAGACAATTGGAGGACATCCAGGTACTGACAGCAAGCATGGCCCTTTGGAAATTGGCTGCCGCCGCTGGGCCGTCCTTGTGGATCGCCAGAACCAGTTGGGTGTCGTCTGAGTAGGATGTAAGTCGCAACCCATGGGCCTTTATTACCCTCGCTAAGTCCGCTACATAGATAATAAATAGCGTAGGACTTAGCGAGGAACCCTGTGGGACTCCACATGGGAGTGCAGAGACGGGAGAGTAGAAATTACCCAACTTCACTGTCTGGGTACGGTTGGCCAGAAAAGATGAAATAAGATCTCTAGCCATGCCGTTTATCCCCAGGGCTGTGACACGGTCGACCAAAATAGCATGGTCGACAGAGTCAAAGGCTGCGGACAGGTCCAAAAGGATCAGGACGGCCACACCTCCCTGGTCCATAATAGCTCTGATCTCGTCGGAGGCCTTTCAGAGACTTAATGTCAACAGGTGTGAAGCGGACTGCTCATCAGCAAAACGTAATAAAACATGCAAATTTGCAGGTAAAACAAATACCATGCCATAGGGCACTGTATAAGTGTTCCCAGTGGTACTACATCACCTTTAGTAGCTCCACATCTCCACGTTACTATATTCTGTGTTTCAAACAGCAACATAACTACTTACCCCACACCCACCCCTGCCCTTGGTTAACCATACGAAATCAAACAGAAACACCCACCATTCCTAGTAGCGCCACTATACCCATACACAGGTTTAATTTTAACAGGTGTCTGCCGGAACACTTATCAGCAAAAACTATTCAAACATGCAAATTGGCGGATAAAACATAAACCATCCTATAGCACGGTTTATAAATGGGCCCAGTCGAACTACACCACCTTTACTACCTAGACATCTATATGTTACAAAACTCATTTATAGCAGGGCATGGGGAGAGTAAACTAAGTTTTAATTCCCAAACGTTTGATATACCGTCCCTTTACTGTATCTATATTAAAGATATTAAATGGAATGAATAAATTGACGAGTATCTCAAAAGGGATAGTGAAGCTCAGCATCAGTAAAACACAGACCACTTCAACACCTACATATATCCACCACAGCGACACAGCCTGACAAATAGTATCACTTATAATCACATGTAGTTCTCTAATGTCAACAGTCATACAGAAAATATACTGCACATTTACATTTTTTTTATCTCTCACACATTTATAAAACATCTCTTCTAAAGAACCACTCCCCAACCACTTGCATTCCATTGGAACAGACAATAATTAATGTTTACTACCATTTATTTTAGTATATCTACCATTTCATTAATCACTAGTCAGAAACTACAAAAACTATTAACTATATCCAAATGCAAACCAGAAACCATGTTCATGTTATATCTCAACCTAGGATCACATGATTCAAATTATGCGTACATATAAAAGGAACATATCACTTTTCCTACCTCCACCTCCTATCCATGTAATCTCCAAACACTGTAGACGGTCCCACTGTATAACAGCCTACATTGACTCACATTCAAATCTACCTCTCAGTGTCAAAAATGAGACCACAACCTGCCCACATAACATTTCTGGATTTCGTTTTATCGTTTATAACTTAATAACACATAACTCTCCTACCACCACCCCACCCCACTATTTCCACAAAAGTATAATTTAGAAATGTGCAACATTTTGTTCATCTCCCCGAATTCACTACAAACACAAATTAACACTGTACCTCATTATCAAAAGCATACTTAAAAAATTAGAAACATCACCTCAAATACTTAATCACTACTACAGAACACATAACACACCTTCTTCATTTCTAACTCACCTTTGTAGTTGTTATGCAGTTTGCAACTATCACACATGCATTGAATTCGTTCTTCCTCCCACACTGTTATGTTATGTTATGTGCTGTCTCTTCTATAGCGCACGTCTACCCGAAAGGGTGTCCCGACACTAGATGTAAAGCACTGCTTTTATCAAGAATGGAACCAGTAATGGCACAATTTCTCTGTTGCTCCACACATAAATACATATAGACGACATTCCAAACTGTATCTCCTTGGTTAATTTGGAATTTTCCATACAAAAAGCTACTTGATATTCTGAGCCACAAATAGTTCACAAGTTAAATCTATTTTATCACCACACTTTCTGAAACATTCTATGACACCTGCAGGTTAAAAGTTCATCAATTCCTTTTGCAACTTAACAATATACTTTTGCAACATTTTATCGTACATTTAAAGGCACATGCATGTTAAAAGTTCACAATAGGAGTCAGTAGTTCATCAGCTTTCTCCCCCAACTCCAGCAGCACCTCAGCTTACGCCCCCAGCTCCATCAGACCCTTAGGAGTCAGTGCTTTCCACTTCCCAAATACCAAATTCATTTTATTCATACAAATTTACCTTTGCACTCCCTCTATAACACCCCCTTAGCACCATACACAAGTTACATTGTTCAAAACAAAAGTTCCTCCGAGTACCTATACTACATGCTGACACTACTTGGACAGATGTGGCACAGCAGCCAGAGCACATGACATCACAGCTTATGACACACGGTTTGGGCTCACGCTTTCATCCCCGAGTCCGGCAGCAACTCAGCTTAGCAGCATAAGACTCTACACACTACCTCACACTTTTTTCGTACCCCAAGACTTTCAGACCAATACGGGTCAGTAGTTTATCCTAGTAGTTATAAACACATGCTGACACTACTTACACAACTATAGTGCAGCGTCCATGGCACATGACTTCACAGCATAAGACACACACTTTGAGCTCACGCTTTATTCCCAGAGTCCAGCACCAGCTCACCTTAGCAGCATCACACTCTAGGCAATACCTCTCTCAATTTTGGTAGCCTAGCACTTTTATGTCATCAGTGATGTCAAGAGTGATGTCACTGACTATGTCATGAGTGATGTAGTATGTGACGTCATCAGCAGTGCATTGCGGGCGCGCAAGTTATAGTTAGCTGAACTAACTGTAACGGGGGAATTTCAATGGTTTTGTATGGGTGAAATGTCCAGTTAACTATAACATGTGTGAAACCTATGGTTTTTTCAGTGAATTTGCAAGGTTTTTTAAATGCTAATTCCTAACTATAACGTGGCTCAAACCTATGGTTTTTCAGCGAATTTCAAAGGTTTTGTAAATGATAATTTTTAAATGTATTAATCATTATATTTCTTTCTTTTTATACTAATTCCCTACATTTCTTTTACAAATACTTTTATTTATCTTATTTTTTAAGTTATATTTCATTTTTTTAATGTAAAATAATAACAAAAGTAAATTCAAAAAGTTTTTTTATTACTGTTTTTTTTAATATATTAAAATTAAATTCAATATGATTACTTTTTCATTGTTTTCTTTTAGTTAATCATACCGTACGCGTACGGTGATCGCACCATACTTTGTACGGTAAATCGTCGTTGCGAATGCGCTTTGATGTTACATGTCGCATCCACATTTCCGTGTGACAGCATATACGGCGCCCCGTACGCGTACGGCGCGAAAGTTTCTAATTGTTCAAAAACATATATTTATGTATTTAATGAACATATTAAGGTAAGACATTAACTGACATTGTAAAGCCCTGTGCCAGAAGGAGGCTTTCCTGTGCGGGGGGGAGTGTTCTGGCGCTTGAACGCCTCCTAAAAGTGACTTAGTGAAGTCTATAAGATTTCATTCAGTCACTTTTTAGGCTTATGCTGCATCAAAACCTTGCACCTGTTGAAGCAGGTGTTAGGATTGACACAGCATTGTGATCATAGGGCCCCAAGAGCTTTGCTGGAGCTGCGTTACGCTTGCAACCCAAGTCAAGCAATGTGTCGCCTTCACAACACAAAATACATCACATATCTGTGTTGTTTTTGCCCCATAGTACACCACATTGTGCTGATGTCACAGTACACAATAACTGGCATATCTCTAGGAATGTACTACTTATTGCACATCTGTTGATTAGTGTTTTAATGTACTGAATGGATTACTACACACTGATCAATTAGTCACTACAAAATGATAACAGGAGTGACAGAGTGTTTAGTGGAACTGTAAGAATAGAGATTGGGGAATTGAACATATAAAAGGCAGATCTGCAGGTGCATAGAACAGTGCATGTATAGTCTATATGGATTTAAAGCACTCCATGCCCTAAGGCCCACTTTGCACCACGAGTACTTGAGTACTAGGTGAATGATTACAATTCAGCAAGGAGAGTGTCTGCCTCAATGTATAGCAGCTTCACTTTTAGAACAATTGTTTGACTTGGCCCTTCTGGCAGGTTCACCCCTAAACTTTTTGCTTTTAATGGTGACCTGGTGATGGTGATTTTTTGGGTTCTGCGCACTTTCACTGTGTCCCAGTGGAAAGTGCGTGCGCACTCTGAGTGCATGGAGTAAGGTTGGCCTGCCCTCCCATAGGAATGCATGGGGAATGTATGTGTCCCTGGTAGTTCCTGATGCGTGGGGTGTACAGGTTCGAGTCTGGTATGTGCAGACTCGTGTGATTGAATGCTGCGAAATGATGTATGCGGCGTGTATGTGTCTAGTGTGGAAGTGCCACTTTCAGACATGGCTGTGCATGTGCTGTAAAGGTGCTGGAGCGTGATTGGTTGGAGCTGGCTGGCAAGCCTGGCTCCAGGAAGTCTGGATGAGTCTGCCCAGGAGTGAGTGGAGAGATCAGCATGAGTGATGTGAGGGAGGGCTGCACCTGGTTCCTGAATGGGGCTGGGCTTTTCCCACACAATGCTGGCTCCACCCCCTGTGGTGCGTCTAACGACCCTAGCCTCCCTAGTGAATGAAAGAGGTGGTTGAGCCATCAAGGGTGCTCCAAAACTAGCTGCGACTGGTTTCTCCCCCACCCTGCACCTACAGACAAAGGATTGTACAGTATAAGAAGGGGCTGTGTCTCCATGAATGTTGTTCTCTGCCAGGATCCTGCCTGAGGGGGCTGCTGCTGTTGCTGGGGCCAGGAGGACCGCCACTTGGATTGCCTGGAGACCCAGTGAGCTGGCTTTGGGCCCAGCCTTGCCCCCCTGCCTACCTTCCTGAACTTTGCAGGGACTTGTTGCTGCAGCTTTGGCCCTACAGCGCAGGGAGAGCGCTGTGAATTGCCCCTCTAGCGCTGGAAGCGCTTTGTTTTCACATATAGCGCTAGGAGCGCTTTATTTGTGTTCTGGCGCCTGGGAGCGCGTTGACTGCCCTCTGGTGCCTGTGGGCCGGTGCCCACCCGGCATTTTCCCCCATAAATTGCGGTGGGATCGTCCCTGCCGCCGCCCGGCGCCCGACCCGGAAGTCAGGCAGGCCGGGGGCGGGACGACAGAGACAACAGGAAGTGACCGTGCTTCCCCCGGGGCTCCCAGGAGGGGGGGGAGAGCCCCGGAGTGCACCAGCAAAGGCGGCCGCGAGAGCGAGGCCCCGGAGGAGAGGAGCCCCGCCCGCGGTCCCAGCGAGACTGCCCGCAAGAAGGTGAGAGCAAGGGGGCCCGAGGTGCATTGTCAGCGCCTGCCCCAGGGAGACAGAGGAGCTGCCTCGTGAGTCCCGGTGAGTGGGGCTTTGCCTGGGCAGTCGAGGGGGCATCGTTCTCAGAGTCCCGAGCAGGGGGACTTCAACGTGCAGTGCGGGGGCCGTTTCCCTTGGTTCCAAGAGTGGCCCCGATTGACAGAGGGCCGCTCCAACTGTAAAGGGGGCATTTCTTTCTTTACTAAGCCACGAGAGTTCTGGGGGCAGCTTGAGGAGATCGAGTCCCCCGGGAGGGACTCCAACGGTAGTGACGGGCCCAGAGAGGCTCCAGGCGGTCCCCGTGTGTTGGCGAGCGCAAAGAGGCTTGTGGGGGTATTGTTTGTTTTGAGCCCTGCAAGGCTCCAGCAGAGGGCCGCTCCCCTGCAACAGTTATTCAGAGCCCTGAGAGGCTCAGGTGACCTTGATGTGTGAAGAGCCACGAGAGAGGCCCAAGGCGCTATTTATTTCTACGAGCCACAGAGGCTCAGGGGGCATTCTGTTTGGTTCTTGAGCCCACGAGGCTCCAACGTGTGGCCCCATTGTTTGCACCAGTTGCCCAGCACTTTGTGGGCAACTGCTACGTTTAGGCCCCTGACACTGGGACACATGGCGTCCTAGCCCCCACAAGGCCAGTTGGCCTAGGGACAGTCACAGGTGGTGACTTATGCGAGTTGACGCAATTGTTCTTTAATACACCGCTGAGTGTGTTGTTTATGCTTCATGTGTTTTCCTTCCCTGCACCTCTGAATGTGTTCTTATGCGTCATGTGCCTTGTTCTCACACCGCTGAATGTAGGTTCTGCATCATGTGTTTTCCTTCCTTACACCTCTGAATGTATGATATGCATCATGTGTTATGTGCTTATACCCCTACAGGTATTGTGATACTTAGGTGGTTGTTCTTGCTAGTACAGGTGGTGCTAGTGAGGTCCTAGTTCCATGCGTGACATTCTCCTAAGGTGGTTAGGGTTGCGTAGGTGTTACTTACCTGGTACCAGTAGTTACTAGTTGTGTGCTAATGTGATTATTATTCTATGATCTACAATATGCTATTTCTAACAGTATTTCTAGTTCTAAAAGTGCTGATTCCTGACAGTGGTCCAGGTGGCCCTGTCTTGTACATATCCCCTGTAAATTCTGCCTGTGCCTGTTGGCACATTGTAAAGTGTGTGTTTTTATCTAATGTATTTTGGTGTAACACAAAGGCTATTTTTATATAACCTTATGTGGAGTTTCCTTTGTGGTGGGCCTTGGGTGTTGTTGCTGGGGTGCGTGCGCAAACACTTAACTCACATCGCCTCCAAGTTTAGCCTTGCTGCTCGCGCCACGTTACCTAGAGGGTGAGCAGGGGTTATCTTGGCGTGTAACTCCCATGCCCTGACTTAGGAGTGGTGGTCTCTGACTGACTTTGGCGCAAGCCCTGGCCAGCCAGGGATCCCATTTCTAACAACAATGTATAGATAAGCACATACTATTCTATGATTCATTTCAATACTGAAACAGTAGTGTGAGAGTGTTTGATGAAACTGTAACAATACAGACTGAGGAATTGAAGGTATAAAAGGCATGTTTGCCCGTGTATAGAACAGTGGCTGCATAGTCTATAGGGATTTGAAGCAGTTTATGCCCTAGGGCCTACCTTGGTGCATGAGTACTTGGGAACCAACTGAATGCTTACAGTTCTACATGAAGACTGTCTGGTTGAATATATAGCACGTTCACTTTTAAAAGTGCATACATAAGAACATACTGCTGCATGACTCACTAAAATACTAAAATTACTTTGGTACTGACTGCATGATTACAGTTCTGCAAGGAGAGTGTATGGCTGAATTTATAAGAGCTTTATTTTTAGCACAGTGCATAGATAAGCACATTCTACTGAATAGCTCAGTACAATACTGAATAAGCAATCACAGAGTGTTTGATGGAAGTGTAAAGGTACGGACTGGGGAAATTGAAGGTACAAAAGACAAGTTTTCAGGTGCATAGAAGACTGCAAATATAGTCTATATGGGTTTAAAACAGTGCATGGCCTAATACCAACTTTGCTTCATAATTACTTGGGTACTGACTGCATGATTACAGTTTTGCAAGGAGAGGGAATGAGTGAATCTATAAGAGCTTCATTTTTTGCACAGTACATAGATAAGAACATTCTACAAAATAGCTCAGTACAAAAATGAATCAGCAATCACAGAGAGTTTGCTGGAAGTATAAGGATACCGACTGGGGAATACAAGGTACAAAACACAAGTTTGCTGGTGCATAGAACAGTACACGCATAGTCTATAGGCGTTTGAAGCAGTCCATGCCCCAAGGACAACTTTGCCCCATGACTAATTATGTACTGGCTAAATTATTATAATTCAGCAATGAGAGTGTGCCGTTGAATATATACGAGGTTCTTTTTTAGAACAGTGTATAGATAAGCACATACTGCGGAATGACTCACTACAACATTGAAACAGTAGTGTGAGATTATTTGGTGAAAGTCTAATGATACAGACTGGGGAATAGATGCTATAAAAGATACGTTTGCCAATGCATAGAAAAATACATACGTAGTCTATAAGAGTTTGAAGCAGTCCATGCCCTAATGCCCACTATGCACCATGAGTACTTCAGTGCTAGCTGAAAGATTACAATTCTACAAGCAGAGTGTCTCAAACCATTATTATTTTATAATAATAAATGTATTCTTGTAACATCTCATAATTTAGAGCTTTTAAAATAATGTTATCAGGTATTTCATTTTACTGGTTAACAATTTCAAAAGTCATCTGATGAATCTCAATGTCATCTAATTTTTCCACAAAAGCATCATCCAAGGTTTCACCTAGAAAATCACAGCTGATATCTCCAGCATTCATTTCTTCCTCCTCAAGTTGCTGCTCGTAAAAGGTATGTTCAGCTCTTCTACGACACTGCTATTAATTTTGAAATCTTCCATATTGTTTTGTTGATTTTCCATAGTGAATTTCTTATATTGTAGATCCTTGTACAAAACCATAAACACCTTTTTTATCATCTTTCCTCATACAGAACACAAAACTAGCTTTATCGACTAATTTCCCTTTAAAAAATATTATACAAATACCATTGTCAACTACTTTATAACATTACATAAATATAATTATTTATATGAATGTTCAGTTTTTAAAGTTTCTTAAATCATCAAACCAATCACTCCTTATCACTATCGAAAAAACCCAGGCTGTTATAAAATGCAGTACTAAAAAAAGTACAATATGTCTATTTACCTTACCTGGTCCAAAGTAGCAGATGTGTTGTAGTAAAATGCAAAGAACACTGGTACAATCAGTATATTTATATTTTAAGTTTTTCAAATGTATATAAAAGATATAAACCATCTTTGAACACTTATGCACTCTATCCAAGTTTTGTTATTTCACCTCTGTAGAAGCACTCTCCACTGGCCATTCTTAACAGTTATTTATACTTACCTTAAACATAATAAATAATAATACAATTATATATTATAAAATTAGGATCTGTGGAAGACAAAAAAATACAGTTACAATATATCCTTTACAACACCAAATAATTTGTAAAGCATTTCATTTGCCTCTTTTGCTGTTCTCAGAATATATTGAATTTCATTAGAAATACTGAGTTCAATAGTACTCATCAAATAACAGCGGGCAAGAAAAGACAATCAATAAAATTATCTTTAAAAAACCCATTCAACATTCTCAATACCAATGTAAAAAATTTAAATAAAACATATGTTAAATGTTTTTTTCAAACAACAATATCTCAAAGAATTTTAAAATACCAAAACACTATCATTAATTTTCATACACTGTTACTTTTAAATATACGCTGAGAAAATATACAACAAATAGTCCTTAATGGTTTTACATACTTTTCCACATGGCCAAATAGTATATCTCAAATTCGTAGTAAAGAAGTTCCTCAATAGTAATCCTCAGCATTCGTCTCCCACCTTTCAGATCCAAAACCACCAACATCATTTGCAACGTCCCCCCAGGGCTCATCCCTCAACCTGACACTGTTCAACATCTACATGGCACCCTTACACAAGTGGCCCGCCATCACAACCTCAACATTATCTGCTAAGACGACGAAACCCAACTCATCTTCTCCCTCACCAAGAAGCCACATTCCACCGAAAGATGTAACCAACTGCATAAGAATCAACTCTCTAAATCTCAACTCGGACAAACACCTACAACGAGTCCAACGACTCCAGAACACCTCCGCCTGACTGATCATCAATGTCCCCTGCCGCAGCCACATCTTGCATCACCTCAGATACCTACACTGGCTCCACGTCAACAAGAGGATCACCTTCAAGCTCCTCACCCTCACTTACAAAGTACTCTACAACACCAGTGCAACCTACCTTAACAGCAGTAATCTTGAAAGGCCAAATTTTGTTTTTAAAATGTTGGCTTTAAAAATATTAGGTAACAATTTGGTAACTCTTTAGGCAAATGTTGCTTAAAAACCAATTAACTATCATTACAATGTATCCAACCTTTCAGACATTTTAAATAAACAGTTTAATGTCCAAATGTTGTAGAAGGTCCATCATGAAAAATAATTTCAATAGCTACAAAAGTTCTTCCTGATATTGATACTTGAGCAGCTACTAAATGTTTAATTAAAGTTTCCAATTTTCTTCCATCAGCTCTACAACGTTGCAGCATTAAAATTACATACTGTCCATATCTTTGTATAAATAATGTTGACGACATTTCTGATTTACATTGGCTATACTCCATGTTTTTACTTGCTCCTCTAATTAGATTGTTAAAAGACAATGATTCACAGTCAGGTAAAGTCAAATATATGAATCGTTCACTGTCAATGTTACTGCTACATGTAAACAAACAATTTTCACAGTCATGTTGCCATTTATAAGAAAGGCCAAAAAGGTATTCCATATCTATACCTTCATCTTCCAATACAACAAGCATATACATGAGAAATACCTGACAATCTTGCTGAATATTCTTCGTAAATTGAGTAGAACCAGAACATATGTCCAAAACCTTTCAAATATCAGAAACACTTTGTATTTTACTTTTATCATTACTACATTTCTCATAAACAGAATACAACAACAAACAGAATCTTTTTTTCCGATTTTCAACAATTTGTTGATGCAAACGTTCAAGAAAGAAAACAACATTAATAACTACATTAGCATAGCAGTTGACACCACAACTATTTTCAAACTGATAACCAACATTCTCTTCAACACTGTCCTTTTTCTTTTTACCTCCAATCACAACTTCATCTTGTTTTTTTTCTTTCTCTACAGTTTCACTACAGATATTCTCAAATCTTCTTTTTCTACCTACCACACGCTTTTCAAATACTGGATATTGACCTAGATTGGGTGCATATTCTCTTCTTAACCTATTATACTCTTTCAAACAACTTGCATCTGCACTAATCTTTGTCTCATCAAAATCAATCAAGCACAATCCAGATAAAGTTCTCACTCGAGACAAAGCAACATATGCCATACATTCTTTAAACACGGTACTTCCAATATTCACTAAAGCACTATCTACACTTAAACCTTGAGATTTATGAATGGTCACTGCATATGCCAAAGAAATAGGAAACTGTTTTCTGTGAACATACAAATCTTTTACAAGCAAAAACCGAGCTGAACAACAACTAAATTGTTGTACTTCTTCAATTTCATCAAATTTGATTTTCAAAAATTCTATACCATCTCTATTTACATAATTAACAAAATCAAAAATGTTACCCATTGCTCCATTTACTAAACCTTTTTCCACATGCAAATTACGTCGTAAAATTACCCTACAGTTTACATATGCATATAAATTATTTTCTAAACCAACAGTTTTACTTATCGATTTTTCTAAAGAATCCAATTTCCTCTTCAACTTTTCAGTCAAAATAATAGTGATTCCTTCATGTTCTATTTTATCAATAGCTTCCAATTTTATAATTTCTTCATTTTCCAACTGTAACATTTCTTCATTGAATATAGAACATTGTTATGTTATGTTATGTTAAAAGGGTGCTTCTATAGCGCACGGCTACTCCGAGGAGTGTCCCGGCGCTGTTGGAGCCTCACAAGACGAGGAGAAGAGCAGAGGAAAAACCAGGCGGTATAGGTCCTGAGAAACAGGAAAGGGATGGAAGAGACTTATTGCTGAAACAACCAGGTTTTCAAGTCCTTCCTGAATGTCAGGAGATTGGAACAGGACCTGAGCGCGAGAGGAAGATCGTTCCACAGTTGGGGCGCCAGATGTTTAAAGGCGCGACCGCCGATGCGAGCTCGATGAATCCTAGGGGTGACTGCCCTAGCTTGTGACGACGAGCAAAGGGATCTCGATGGAAGGTAAAATGTGATCCACTTTCGAAGGTAGCGGGTGCAAAGACCATGCAGGGTTTTAAAGGCGATGGTCAGGGCCTTGAAAGCGATCCGCTTCTTAATTCTAATTCAGGCAGTGTTGGCATTAAGCAGATTACAGATTTGTTTTCTGCAATTCTCAAATATATTTTCTCTGGGACAATAGTTTCAATTGGAAACAAATTAGAAAGTAATCGTCTCTGTAAAGCTTCTTTGCCATGTTTAGTCACTTTTCCAATTCCTATATCTTGAAGAATAGTTCCATAATCAGCATAATTTGCCTGTCGCATATTTGTAATAAGTTCCTTATACTCAAAATATGACCAAATGTTTACATTTCCAATGCTCCCAAAAGACTTCCTGGTATCTTCATGCGCCAGTGTTTTAAACACTGGTTGTCCTTTAACAGGAGTAAGTTGTAGAAGATCTCCAAAAACTATGACGTATTTTCCTCCAAATAATACGTCATACTCTGTTTTAAGAATTTGCTGCATTCTTAAATGCACTAAGGCAAGCATTAAGTTTGATGAAAAAACCACAGGTGATGGACAGAATGCAGAACAACGTCATACATTCACCCCAGTACAGAGATCTGGGCCCAAATCCATCGTTTTTTGCACTCCACACCACCCCAGTTCAGACATGGCCTTATGCAAATCAGTCTGACCCTGTGCCTCATGGGAACAGTCCAGCCCGAACCGCCAAGCCATGCCTTCCCTGGACCGGAAACAAGATTCCGAGGACCGGTTTCTGATATTCCAGCCGTCTTCAGCCCGGCTTGCTTGAATCCAGTGGTGTGGAGTGCGTGGGACTCACGTCTGAGCATACCCATCCCACTCGGGGTGACAAATGCAAAAACCACAGGTGATGGACAAAATGCAGAACAATGTCTAACATTCACTCCAGTACAGAGATCTGGGCCCAAATCCATAGTTTGTTTGCACTCCACACCACCCCAGTTCAGACATGGCCATATGCAAATCAGTCTGACACTGTGCCTCATGGGAACAGTTCAGCCCGAACTGCCAAGCCATGCCTTCCCTGGACCGGATACAAGCTTCCGAGGACCGGTTTCTGGCATTCCAGCCGTCTTCAGCCTGGCTTGCTTGAATCCAGTGGTGTGGAGTGCGTGGGACTCACATCTGAGCATACCCATCCCACTCGGGGTGACAAATGCAAAAACCACAGGTGATGGACAGAATGCAGAACAATGTGTTACATTCACCCCAGTACAGAGATCTGGGCCCAAATCCATCATTTTTTTGCACTCCACACCACCCCAGTTCAGACATGGCCATATGCAAATCAGTCTGACACTGTGCCTCATGGGAACAGTTCAGCCCGAACTGCCAAGCCATGCCTTCCCTGGACCGGAAACAAGCTTCCAAGGACCGGTTCCTGGCATTCCAGCCGACTTCAGCCCGGCATGCTTGAATCCAGTGGTGTGGAGTGCATGGGACTCATGTCTGAGCATACCCATCCCACTCGGGGTGACAAATGTAAAAACCACAGGTGATGGACAGAATGCAGAACAATGTCATACATTCACCCCAGTACAGAGATCTGGGCCCAAATCCATCATTTTTTTGCACTCAACACCACCACAGTTCAGACATGGCCATATGCAAATCAGTCTGACCCTGTGCCTCATGGGAACAGTCCAGCCTGAACCGCCAAGCCATGCCTTCCCTGGACCGGAAACAGGCTTCTGAGGACCGGTTTCTGGCATTCCAGCCGTCTTCAGCCCGGCTTGCTTGAATCCAGTGGTGTGGATTGCATGGGACTCACGTCTGAGCATACCCATCCCACTCGGGGTGACAAATGCAAAAACCACAGGTGATGGACAGAATGCAGAACAATGTCATACATTCACCCCAGTACAGAGATCTGGGCCCAAATCCATCGTTTTTTTGCACTCCACACCACCCCAGTTCAGACATGGCCATATGAAAATCAGTCTGACCCTTTGCCTCATGGGAACAGTCCAGCCCGAACCACCAAGCCATGCCTTCCCTGGACTGGAAACAAGCTTTCAAGGCCAGGTTTCTGGCATTCCTGCCGTCTTCATCCCGGCTTGCTTGAATCCAGTGGTGTGGAGTGCATGGGACTCACCTCTGAGCATACCCATCCCACTCGGGGTGACAAATGCAAAAACCTCAGGTGATGGACAGAATGCAGAACAATGTCATACATTCACCCCAGTATGAAGATCTGGGCCCAAATCCATCGTTTGTTTGCACTCCACACACCCCAGTTCAGACATGGCCATATGCAAATCAGTCTGACCCTGTGCCTCATGGGAACAGTCCAGCCTGAACCGCCAAGCCATGCCTTCCCTGGACTGGAAACAAGCTTCTGAGGACCCGTTTCTGCCATTCCAGCCGTCTTCAGCACGGCTTGCTTGAATCCAGTGGTGTGGAGAGCATGGGACTCACGTCTGAGCATACCCATCCCACTCGGGGTGACAAATGCAAAAACCACAGTTGATGGATAGAATGCAGAACAATGTCATACATTCACCCCAGTACAGAGATCTGGGCCTAAATCCATTGTTTTTTTGCACTCCACACCACCCCAGTTCAGACATGGCCATATGCAAATCAGTCTGACCATGTGCCTCATGGGAACAGTGCAGCCCGAACTGCCAAGCCATGCCTTCCCTGGACTGGAAACAAGCTTTCGAGGACCGGTTTCTGGCATTCCAGCTGTCTTCAGCCGTGCTTGCTTGAATCCACTGGTGTGGAGAGCATGAGACTCACGTCTGAGCATACCCATCCCACTCGGGGTGACAAATGCAAAAACCACAGTTGATGGACAGAATGCAGAACAATCTCATACATTCACCCCAGTATAGAGATCTGGGCCTAAATCCTTCATTTTTTGCACTCCACACCACCCCAGTTCAGACATGGCCATATGCAAATCAGTCTGACCCTGTGCCTCATGGGAACAGTCTAGCCCGAACTGCCAATCCATGACTTCCCTGGACCGGAAACAAGCTTCCGAGGACCGGTTTCTGGCATTCCAGCCGTCTTCAGCCCGGCTTGCTTGAATCCAGTGGTGTGGAGAGCATGGGACTCATGTCTGAGCATACCCATCCCACTCGGGTAACAAATGCAAAAACCACAGTTGATGGACAGAATGCAGAACAATGTCATACATTCACCCCAGTACAGAGATCTGGGCCTAAATCCATGGTTTTTTGCACTCCACACCACCCCAGTTCAGACATGGCCATATGCAAATCAGTCTGACCCTGTGCCTCATGGGAACAGTCCAGCCCGAACTGCCAAGCCATGCCTTCCCAGGACCGGAAACAAGCTTCCAAGGACCGGTTTCTGGCATTTCAGCCGTCTTCAGCCCGGCTTGCTTGAATCCAGTGGTGTGGAGAGCATGGGACTCACGTCTTAGCATACTCATCCCACTCGGGCGACAAATGCAAAAACCCCAGTTGATGGACAGAATGCAGAACAATGTCATACAGGCCCAGTACGGAGATCTGGGCCTAAATCCATCGTTTTTTTGTTGCACTCCACTCCACCCCAGTTCAGACATGGCCATATGCAAATCAGTCTGACCCTGTGCCTCATGGGAACAGTCCAGCCCGAACTGCCAAGCCATGCCTTCCCTGGACCGGAAACAAGATTCTGAGGACCGGTTTCTGGCATTCCAGCCGTCTTCAGCCGTGCTTGCTTGAATCCAGTGGTGTGGAGAGCATGGGACTCACGTCTGAGCATACCCATCCCACTCAGGGTGACAAATGCAAAAACCACAGTTGATGGACAGAATGCAGAACAATGTCATACATTCACCCCAGTACAGAGATCTGGGCCTAAATCCTACCTCATTGTCAAGTGGCACATGTGCTAAGTGAGGGTTGTGTCCACTTTAGCAGTGACAGCCGAGTGATCTGTGCCAGGGTGTGTCTGTCTGGTCTGCTGAGGGTTCTTAAGTGGAGTAGGATATGTGACTGCTTGGCACGTGCTGTCCCACACCCTGCAGTTGCATGTGTTGGCCAGTGTGTGCCATGATTAGTGAGTGTGTTGCACCTGTTACGCCATCTGTTGCCTTTCAATGCCATGTAGTGCATTGGGGTTTGCCCACAGGCCTTATTAACATGGACAATGATGCAAGTCCTGTCAGCATCCTATGCCCTGTTCACATTATCAATGTTGTGCAAGTGTGTGTCTCTGGGACATGGAGCAGGTGTAGTGATGTTGTTTCACTTTGTCTTCCTAACAGGTAACTGCCTACGAGAAGGGGCAGATATGGTGGGAGATTGTCAGGGCTGTCAGGTCTGTGGGGGTACATCGCCGGCGGCTGCGCAACATCCAGAAGAGGTGGCAGGACACCCAGTGTTGGACCTGGTGTATCGCCCGGGTCCAGCTGAAGATGGTGCCTCCACGCCGACATGGTGGAAGCCGTCACCACACCCCCCACATGATCCGGGTCCTGGCAGTGGTCTTTCCAGACCTCAATAGGCAGTTGCAGGAGAGACAGCAGCAAGGAGGGGGTAGGTACATGGCTGTTTGTTGTGTTGTGTGTCACCTGCTTCTTGAGGTACTCTGAATCCTGGATACACTCCCACAGTTGGGGTATCTGGTCAGACAGGTTATATGTGCAGTGTATGTTCAATTCCCCATATTCAGCTGGTTCTCTCTTTTATCCCTTCCCCTCCTTCACATGTGTCCCCTGGTCTGTGTGTATTCACATTTGCACATGTTTGTCTAGGGTGCAAGATAATTAGACTGCACATTGGCTGGTCTGTGACATGTGTTGGGACCTTGCCTGTGTCATGACCTGTGCACTGTGTTTGGGCTTCATATTTGTTTGCACCAATGATGATTCTCAACATAGGAGTGTGAGGTTTCAACTGCATACCCTTGCAGCATGCATGACCCATGTTGTGTTCTCAGACATGATGTACAGCAGTTGGGAGATATACATTGTGCCATGACGGTTACTCATGGTACAGTCAGCTCATTCCACACCCACGAATCAGTGTGCCCGCTACAGTCCCCTGAGAAACCCTGGCCTCCTAATCATGTGTGCCATCCAACGTTGTGCCCATTCTATGTGGGTTCAGCATGGGTCTGCATCTGTGGCATAGTTTGTATTTTTCCTGTGTCTGCTACATGTGCTCACTGGACATGGGAAAAAAGATTTTGCTTGTGCATACTCACACTGGGCAGTGCCTGTGTGCCTATTCACAACAATCTGTTGTTGGTTGTTTATGACTAATATGTATTGCCAGCCCCACGAGGTGAGCTTGGGTTACTTTTGGAATTGTTGCTGCACAGTTCTTGTTACCCAGATTCTGAGTTCTCACTTCTTGAGCTGTATCAATCACATTGACTGAGGGATGGTGGTGTTGTGCAGGAGAGGTCTAATGGGCCTGCCTGATTTGGCCTTGCCAGGTGTGACCTGTGGGTGAGAATTGACTGGTCAATGTTTCACCATGCACTTCCCATGTGATGGTGGCTAGTGCTTTCATTTGGGGCTTGACAGCCTATGTCATTTGTTTCCAGACATGATAGTGCCTCATTAATTTTTGCCATATGTATGTAGTTCTGGTGCAACACTGTTTTGTCTTAGTGTGCACACTACTGTGTTGACATTTTGCCTGGGGATAAGGGTGTGTCCACAATGCAGCAATGATTTTGTTCATCACAAATGCAGGCCCATTAGCTTCAGCATTGTCCTGATTTGGGACATGTGGGCCACTTCACTTGACAGCCAGTAGGTCTTATATGCTAGCAACTGTATAATCAGGTAATGGATGCCCCTGTGAGGACTGACATATTTCAAGTTCTGTCACATTGATGATTGTACCTTGGCACGCCCAACACTTGTTAAAAGTTGTTCATGTTTTGAATGTGTTAATATGACGAATTGTGTAAGTAACACTTATGTGCCTGCATGATAGTTGTCTCACAAGGTAGTGCACACAAAACGACATTTCCAATTTTTTGAAAGAAGCAGGCAGCTTTTGAAGGAGGCCAGTTTTAGTGATTAATGTTGTGCCTTGATCTCCATATACATGTCCCCACAGTGGTCTTGAGGTCTTGAAACTCCTTTGTTGTCAATTGCACAAACTAATGTGTGTCAAGCCATCACGACCTCCGTTGGACCATGTATATGGCAAATCTGCAATGCCATTTGTTTCTAAGTGTTTCATCTTAAAGGGTGCCAGCGGTTTTAATGAATGTGTACATGTTTTTTGTGTGCATTTCATTGTGAGACATCTTTCATGCAGGCACATACGTGTTCTCTTCACACAATGGTGAATTAACACATTCAATACATGTCGAATGTGTGAAGTATGGTGAGTCCCAAGATGCCAACAATTTGTTACATTATTTTTCACCCAAATGTACTTACAGGGCTCTGAGTGTGGTGTCACCTTGGGGAGTGAGGTGTGCTAGTTTGCCCTGAGGGGCACCACCACTGTTTATTTCTTTGTGAACTTGCGGTGTCATCACTTCATTGTATGGATCTGCTCTCCTGTAAACAAACAGAAGCTTCTCAGTGTAATTCTCATTCAAGTTGTGGCCTGGTGTGTTCTTTGGATCCTTGTGTCCAAGTAGCATTGTGTCTATACCAACTGGGCAGTACAAGTCTCAAATATGTGCAACACTATCTGGCTGTTACTCATGATGCATGCCATGATTTGCAGTTTGACCTACTGAGTTTGTGCTCATGTGTCAGATGTGTACAGGTGACTGATGCTTTTTAGTTTCTTCTCCTTGCCCACAGCATCATCAACAGAGACAGGAGGATACATGAGCACAGACCAAGAGGAGGGACCCAGCCACAGTGCCACCACAGCTGAGGAGTCGAGGGAGCCAGTGGCACGGAGGTTGAGTGGAGTCAGGTGGCGGAACTGTTGGAAGGTGACACTTCCTACCACGCTGACGGATCCACTTATGACTCCCAGGAGGAGGGGGAATATGCCACAACAGCATCCAACATCACTGTGTCTGTCCCTACCTCCTCCAGACCCATCTCCACCCTCCCAGTTGCTAGGGTCCCTTATGTCCGTACA
This sequence comes from Lissotriton vulgaris, assembly GCF_964263255.1. Lineage (NCBI taxonomy): Eukaryota > Metazoa > Chordata > Amphibia > Caudata > Salamandridae > Lissotriton > Lissotriton vulgaris. The sequence goes on from NC_141687.1 coordinate 1,011,309,016, forward strand.
GCCTCCCATGTCTCCTTTGGCCCCGGCACCACAGCCCCTGCCCCTGTCTCCCCTGCTGCCCTCAGAGTAGAGTCTGTGGACCTACTCCGCCAGACTCAGGTTGGTCAGACATCAATGCTGACTGTCCTCCATGGCCAGACTCGCATACTGACCCAGTTGTTGTCATTCATGGAGGGCATGTCAGCTATGATGTCTGACCAACGTCGGATTCTCACGTCCATGGACTCCTCACTGACGGCAGCAGTTTCCCTCCTGCAGCGGTCCGCCCCCCCCTCCTTCGGACCCATCCACACCTCCCTCTCCCATACCTGTCCAGAGCACACGCAGAAAAGCACAATCACGCACACCAACAGACACAACCAGCACACCACCACAGAAGTGTAAGCGCACACTCCTGGCATGCAATCTCAGAGGGCTGCAGGCACACCCACAGGGACTGGGGTCAGACCGCAGACACGCAGCCAAAGAGAAAGTCCGCAACACTCACAGCCCTCTACCTCCACTCCCATAGTGTCCTTGGGTGCAGGTGGTGGTCTGGATGAAGTGGCAGCAGTGTGCAGCGCTGACTTTCTTTCCACCTTTGGGGCTGCACAAGCCACTGAGGATTACACCCCCCCCCCCGCACCCACAACACCTACCCTTCACACTACTGTCCCTGCGGTGACTGGTCCTGACCCGGATGATGCCCCCCGCGGGTCAACAGCCCATTAGGTCATTCCTGTGCAGGCAAGTTTGGGGTCGACGACCTCCCCGACTTCCCCTACCAGACTTCGATGTGGACTGGCCATTGGCCTTGTTTGAGCTGGGACTTATTTTTGCACTTCTTTTCATTTGAAGCTGAATAAATCATTTTATTTTTCATTCTACACTATTGCATTTCAGGTACTTGCTTTAGGTGCTGAGGGCCCTGAAGTTGGTGTCATGGTAATGTTTTGGGGTTCTGAAAGATGTTTTTTGATGATGGTAATCAGGTGGACCATGGTATCTATGTGCCATCACAATGTCTCTGCAATTAATCATTGGTTGTGTGTGTTCAGTTTGGCTAGAGACATAGTCCCAAGGAGTGTTCCTTTGACACCTAAGATCTTCACTACAGGTAGTTGCACAATTGTTGTGCTGACGTGTGCACATTTCCTTTTTTGGTGAAGGTTGCCTTCAGCAATGGCCATGCCTGCGCACAGATGTCTACTGCTCATCAGTCTGTGCCATCCATGCTACTCACTATACTTGTGTTTTGAGTATGTACAAATGCCTTCATGGACACATTCACCCTTTTTCCCACTATGTTTATGTTAATGTATTTATTTTTATATAGCGCATATATCACCGTTTGGTCTCAGAGCGCTTGCGGGGAGCTAGACTAAGGATAGAGAGACAGGGGGATTTTATCAGATTTAAAAAAGTCAAGTTTTAAGATTTTTGCAAAACGTTTTGTGGTTAGGGTCAGTTCTGATAAACAGTGGTAAGGTGTTCCAAGTGGTGGGGCCTATTTTAGAAAAGCTTCTATCCCCTTTCCTGACTGTCCTAACCTTTGGGACTTTTAGAAGGTGTTTATTTGATGAACGTGGAGTCCTTCCCGGACAGTAACCCTGGAGCTTTCTCTGAAGGTACTTAGGTCCCTTTCCATTTATAGACTTATGCACCAGGTAGCATATTTTAAATTTGATTCGTTTTCTTATTGGGAGCCAGTGGAGAGTCCTAAGTCATGGGGCTGATGGGGTGCGGGTGGAAGGTCAAGAATCAGCCTCGCTGCAGAGTTTTGCAGGGTCTGAAGTTTAGTTAGAGAACCTTCGTTCACATCAGCCAATAGTGCGTTGCCATAATCAAGGCGACTGATTATAAGGCCCTGAATAAGGGGTTTCCGAGAAGCAAGTGGAATCCACTTGAAAATTTTTCTGAGGCTTCTCATTAGCTCGATGCCGGTGTGAACCACTTTATTTATGTGTTGGGACAAGGCCAGTTTGTCATCGATGATGACTCCCAAATTCCTGAGTTTTTCGGGGCTGGGCAAGGGCCTAAAGACGGTGGCCACCATTCATCCGTCCAGATTTTATTGGCCATACCAAATAACAAAATTTCTGTTTTCCCAGCATTTAACATTAAATAGTTGTTAGTCATCCATTCTTGAATGGAGATCATACACTGTTGGAATCTCACTTTGGCATCTGAGTGGTTGGGGCCTAGGGTTATCAGAATCTGGGTATCATCGGCGTAAGATACTGTATCAAAGCCATAGGCTTTGATTACCTTGGCTAAAGGTGATAAATATACATTAAATAAGGTTGGGCTTAAGATTGAACCCTGCGGAATACCTTTGTGATTTTTCACATAAGGCGAAGAGAAAGAACCAATTTTAACCTTTGAACTATGCATGTGTGTCATCATAGCCTTCCCCTATGTTGGAAATTGTTCTGCAGGGTGTTTGGGCACACGACTCACATTTTTGAGCATTGCATTCTAATGTTTTTCAACCCTATTCCTTCCATGAGACACTAAATTGTGGTGGTTTGACCAGCACCTGGACATTCATATCAGCCCAGGTATATACATGACAGTGTGTATTCCCTTTAGCTCTATTTGTTTGGTGAGCTGTTACATGACAATACACTATTGTGTCATGATGGTAGGGTGTGCATGTTGCCAGCAACCTCCATGGTTGTGTATGCATGTGGAATTCGACATCACACCCATATGTGGTGTGTCACACAGTGTGTGACAGAAATCCATCATCCGTGGAGTGGGACACTGCTGTAAGTGATGTGTTGCTACGGCACTATCATGAAATGCACAAGTTAAGGATGTGCACATACCCCCATGTAGTTGTGGTATGATGATGGTGATGCCCCCCTATATCTGAGCACTGCTGGGAGTCCTGGGCACCCACCCCTCTTATGTCTGGGCACTGCTGGGAGTCATATCCACCCACCCCTCTTATGTCTGGGCACTGCTGGGAGTCATATCCACCCACCCCATACTGTTGGGCACTGCTGGGAGTTATATTCACCCACCCCTATTATGTTTGGGCACTGCTGGGAGTCCTGTGCACTCACCCCTCTTATGTCTGGGCACTGCTGGGAGTCATATCCACCCACCCACATACTGTTGGGCACTGCTGGGAGTCATATCCACCCACCCCTATACTGTTGGGCACTGTTGGGAGTCATATCCACCCACCCCTCTTATGTCTGGGCACTGCTGGGAGTCCTGTGCACCCACCCCTATTATGTCTGGGCACTGCTGGGAGTCATATCCTTCCACCCCCATACTGTTGGGCACTGGTGGGAGTCTTATCCACTCACCGCTCTTATGTCTGGGCACTGCTGGGAAGCCTGTGCTCCCACCCCTCTTATATCTGGGCACTGCTGGGAGTCATATCCACCCACCCCCATTGTGTTGGGCACTGTTGGGAGTCATATCCACCCACCCCCATACTGTTGGGCACAGCTGGGAGTCAAAGCCACCCACGCCTATGCTGTCGGCCACCCCCATGCTGTCGGGCACTGCTGGGATTCCTGTGCACCCACCCCTCTTATGTCTGGGCACTGCTGGGAGTCCTGTGCACCCACCCCTCTTATGTCTGGGCACTGCTGGGAGTCATATCCACCCACCCCTCTTATGTCTGGGCACTGCTGGGAGTCCTGTGCACCCACCCCTCTTATGTCTAGGCACTGCTGGGAGTCATATCTGTCCACCCCCATATTGTTGGGCACTGCTGGGAGTCATATCCACCCACCCCTCTTATGTCTGGGCACTGCTGGGAAGCCTGTGCACCCACCCCTCGTATGTCTGGGCACTGTTGGGAGTCCTCTGGACCCACCCCTCTTATGTCTGGGAACTGCTGGGAGTTATATCTACCCACCCCATACTGTTGGGCACTGTTGGAAGTCATATCCACCCACCCCCATACTGTTGAGCACAACCTGGAGTCAAAGCCACCCACCCCCATGATGTCAGACACTGCTGAGAGTCCTGTGCACCCACCCCTCTTATGTCTGGGCACTGCTGGGAGTACTGTGCACCCACCCCTCTTATGTCTGGGCACTGCTCGGAGTTCTCTGAACCCATCCCTCTTATGTCTGGGCACTGCTGGGAGTCCTGTGCACTGACCCCTCATATGTCTGGGCACTGCTGGGAGTCATATCCACCCACCCCCATACTTTTGGGCACTGCTGGGAGTCATATATACCCACCCCCATACTGTTGGGTACTGCTGAGAGTCACATCCACCCACCTCCATACTGTTAGGTACTGCTGAGAGTCATATCCACCCACCCCCATGTTGTTGGGCACTGCTGGGACTCCTGTGCACCCACCCCTCTTATGTATGGGCACTGCTGGTAGTCATATCCACCCACCCCCATACTGTTGGGCACTGCTGGGAGACCTATGTAATCACCCCTCTTAATTCTGGGCACGGCTGGGAGTCATATCCACTCACCCCTCTTATGTCTGGGCACTGCTGGGAGTCATATCCACTGACCACTCTTATGTCTGGACACTGCTGGGAGTCCTGTGCACCCACCCCTCTTATGTCTGCTGGGAGTCCTCGGCACCCACCCCTCTTATGTTTTGGCACTGCTGGGAGTCCTCTGCCACCGCCCCTCTTATGTCTGGGCACTGCTGGGAGTCATATCCACCCACCCCCATACTGTTGGGCACCGCTGGGAGTCATTTCCACCCACCCATCTTATGTCTGGGCACTGCTGGGAGTCCTGTGCACCCACCCCTCTTATGTCTGGGCACTGCTGGGAGTCCTGTGCACTCACATCTCTTATGTCTGGGCACTGCTGGGAGTCCTGTGCACCCACCCCTCTTATGTCTGGGCACTGCTGGGAGTTATATCCACCCACCCCCATTCTGTTACGCACTGTTGGGAGTCATATCCACCCACCACCATACTGTTTTGCACAGCTGGGAGTCAAAGCCACCCACCACCATGCTGTCGGGCACTGCTGAGAATCCTGTGCACCCACCCCTCTTATGTATGGGCACTGCTGGGAGTCCTGTGCACCCACCCTCTTATGTCTGGGCACTGCTGGAAGTCATATCCACACACCCCCATACTGTTGGGCACTGCTGGGAGTCATATCCACCCACCCCTCTTATGTCTGGGCACTGCTGGGAGTCCTATGCACCCACCCCTCCTATGTATGGGCACTGCTGGGACTCATATCCACGCACCCCTATACTGTTGGGCACTGCTGGGAGTCCTATCCACCCACCCCCATGCTGTTGGGCACTGCTGGGAGTCCTGTGAACCCACCCCTCTTATGTCTGGGCACTGCTGGGAGTTCTGTGCACCCACCCCTCTTATGTCTGGGCACTGCTGGGAGTCATATCCACCCACCCCCATATTGTTGGGCACTGCTGGGAGTCATTTCCACCAACCCCTCCTATGTCTGGGCACTGCTGGGATTCCTGTGCACTGACACCTCTTATGTCTGGGCACTGCTGACAGTCATATCCACCCACCCCCATACTGTTTGGCACAGCTGGGAGTCATATCCACCCACCCCTCTTATGTCCGGGCACTGCTGGGAGTCCTGTGCACCCACCCTCTTATGTTTTCGGCACTGCTGGGACTCATATCCACCCACCCCTATACTGTTGGGCACTGCTGGGAGTCATATCCATCCACCCCCATACTATTGGGCACTGCTGGGAGTCCTGTGCACCCAACCCTCTTATGTCTGGGCACTGCTGGGAGTCCTGTGCACCCACCTCTCTTATGTCTGGGCACTGCTGAGAGTCCTGTGCACCCACCCCTCTTATGTCTGGGAACTGCTGGGAGTCATATCCACCCACCCCAATACTGTTGGGCACTGCTGGGAGTCATATCCACCCACCCCTCTTATGTCTGGGCACTGCTGAGAGTCCTGTACACCCACCCCTCTTATGTCTGGGCACTGCTGGGAGTCCTGTGCACCCACCCCTCTTATGTCTAGGGGGATGCTGGGAGTCATATCCACCCACCCCCTTACTGTTGGGCACTGCTGGGAGTCATATTCACCCCCCCCCTCTTATGTCTGGGCACTGCTGGGAGTCCTGTGCACCCACCCCTCTTATGTATGGGCACTGCTGGGAGTCATATCCACGCACCCCATACTGTTGGGCACTGCTGGGAGTCATATCCACCCATCCCCATGCTGTTGGGCACTGCTGGGAGTCCTGTGCACCCACCCCTCTTATGTCTGGGCACTGCTGGGAGTCCTCGGCACCCACCCCTTTTATGTTTGGGCACTGTTGGGAGTCCTGTGCACCCACCCCTCCTATGTCTGGGCACTGCTGGGAGTCATATCCACCCACCCCCATACTGTTGGGCACTGCTGGGAGTCATATCCATCCACCCCTCATATGTGACGCACCGTACCCCAACATTTATGGCGTGTGTGCGGCTCGTATTACTCTTGCAATGGTGGTAAACGTGAGCGTGTGTGACGCACCGTACCCCAACATTCATGGCATGTGTGCGGCTTGTATCACTATTGCAATGGTGGCATATGCGAGCATGTATGACTCACTGTACAGGTACACTTCCGTTGTTGTGGTACGTTGTTCTCACCGTCTGCGCCATCATCGGATTCTATGCACCAGGTCGTAGGCGTACAGGACTAGGATGACACGGACGATGGGGTTCATGGCGTGTATGTCGCATACCAGGTGCAGTTCGAGCTGGCCTCTGCTTTTACGGTTGTTTTCGGGTCCTGTAGAAAAAGGGTTGTACGGAGTGTCGCAGAGACGAATCGTACTTGCTGGGCCGGAAACTGCTGCTTGTTTACGTACGGACGTAACGTACTGCGTGAACCCGATACAAATCGTATGTATTTTTGTGTCGTGCTGTGTTTGGTATGAATCGTACGTAGATCTCCTTTGGGTTTGGATCGGACTTGTTCGTAATTTACCGGGACGTTGAAGGTGTACGATTCGTACGGGAAATACGCTCCATACAGCTATTGGGAGCGCATTTTCCCGAATCGGAATCGACCCCTATATCTCTACTTTTGCTTTCCTTTTTAAAGTATTTGTGTTTATGTACAATTATGTACAATTATTTTGTATGAATCTTCCTTTAATTAATTTATAATTACTTCATCACCATGCAATTTGATTCACCATCCAAGTTTTTACAAACAATTGGTGAGGCACCTATTCCTTGGATAAGGTTGAAAGAGGAGTTTTTCACCTATCTTAAAGCAATTAATGGGGAACGTATGTCTGCTGAAAGAAAGAAGAATATTTGTCTACACTGCCTAGGATCTGAAGAACAATTAGTATATAGAACACTTCCTCCTGTCAGATCTGGTGGTGATTTTAATGTATACGATGAAGCTATTTTACAAATTGAAAGTAGATTTAGGCCTACTACTAGTGTAGCACTTGATAGTAAGCGTGGGCGTAAAATCCGTTTCGTTCGCTGAATTTGCGGATTTTTTGCAATTTCGCGGTCCGCGAATACTGCGAATTTGTCCAAAAATCCATAAATTTGCAAGCTTACAGATTTTTTTGCTTGGTCGCTCTTGAAAAATACAATATCGCGCTCGCAGCATTGACTTACCGTGATTCTGAGTCCGCCGAGTTTTTATCCCGGTTTGCGTGTGCTGCGCCATTTTGGATCTTGCTGCGTGATCGCGTGAGAGTTTTTCGACCGCAATTACATCATCGCGGTCCTCCATCTTGCACAGCGAGAGTTTGACAACGCGAGTACGTCATAAGGGTCCGCGATCACGCATCACAAGAGTAAACAATGCTGAACACGTAGATGCGGCGCGCAGCTGACTTCTGGCGGGAGATTTGAACAGCTCGCTTATCCGAAGTTGCAAAAATTGCAATTCTGCACAAGAAATCCACCGCAGGCAGCATAAACCTTCTGAAACTCATGATTTTGATCAGAATAACTCTTCAGATTGACATTTGGCTGCACTTTTTTGTGCAAGGAGTCCATTTTGGGCGGGGGTGAGAGGAAGGAAGTGCCCCAGAGTCTCCAACTTCCTGTTCCTGTCTAGCAGGCTCCTCCCAGTGCTTTGTCCATGTCCTGGTCACTTTTAATTTGGATCTGGAGCAGGAAGGATTACTTTTTGTAGCTGCTGCTGGATATTTGTATTTGAGGACTTTTTGTTTGGATCACTTTTGGATTACTTTTGGATTTGAGATTTTACAAGTAAGTTGGTGTTGTTTGCTTGGGGCATTGCAATTGCTGCAACTACAATTGTTAAACTTTTTCACAACTTTAAAAAATATATATTTTGGGTAGCCACAGTAAGCAGTAGGCCCAGGGTTAGTCATGGGCGCATTATACAACTGTTTCTGTGAGTTTTGTTGAACTTAAATATCATTTATGTCATGGAATTGAATAGCTCACTGTTATATGTGGATTTTTATTTTTTATTTTGGGGTGCGTGTAAAGCCACACTAGCCAGTAGGCCCGGGGTAGTCAGTGGTGCATGGACCAAGTCTTTCTGTGGGGTGTCTTGAATTTAAACATCATTGAGGGCATGCATGGCATTGGATAGTGTGGATTTTTGTGTTTTTCGACTTTTTGGGGTGGTGTTGGGGCCTGGCCATGTGGGTGGGGGCCATTTTGAGGGCTGGTCCATTCAGGGCCTGGCCATCTAGCTGTTGGTCAAGGGCCCATTTTGAAGCCAGGCCGTGTGCTCAGGCCTGCACCCAGTTTGCCTTGCTTTCTTCCATTAGGCCCAGGGGTAGTGAGTGGTGCATGGACCAAGTCTTTCTGTGGGGTGTCTTGAATTTAAACATCATTGAGGGCATGGATGGCATTGGATTTTGGTGATGTTTGTGTCCTTTACGACTTTTTGGGGTGTTTCTTGAGCCTGGCCATGTGGGTGGGGGCCATTTTGAGGCCTGGTCCTGGTAGGGCCTGGCCATGTGGCTGGGGGTCAAGGGGCCATTTTGAAGCCAGGCAGTGTGCTCAGGCCTGCACCCAGTTTGCCTTGCTTAAATCCATTAGACCCATTAGACCCAGGGGTAGTGGGTTGATCATTGACCAAGTCTTTCTGTGGGGTGTCTTGAATTTAAACATCATTGAGGGCATGGATGGCATTGGATTGTGGTGATTTTTGTGTGTTTTTTCACTTTTTGGGGTGTAGTTGGGGCCTGGCCATGTGGGTGGGGGCCATTTTGAGGCCTGGTCCAGGCAGGGCCTGTCCATGTAGCTGGGGGTCAAGGGCCCATTTTGAAGCCAGGCAGTGTGCTCAGGCCTGCACCCAGTTTGCCTTGCTTTCTTCCATTAGGCCCACGGGTAGTGAGTGGTGCATGGACCAAGTCTTTCTGTGGGGTGTCTTGAATTTAAACATCATTGAGGGCATGGATGGCATTGGATTGTGGTGATTTTTGTGTGTTTTTTGACTTTTTGGGGGTTTAACTGATGTTCCTTTGGCTTCCATTGCTTTTAGGTGCACAAGAGAACCACCAGTGCCAGGAAGAAGTCCTGTAGCGGTGTGTGCAGCACAATGTCACGTGACGTCACGTATGGCCACAGACAAGACAACTCTGCAACTCGTGCAACTGCAGCCTGCTGTTCTGACATCTGAAGAAGATGGTCCCAAAGAAATGTGGCTGTAGCGCCTCAGCGAAAAAAGTTGCCAGTGCCACTGCCAGTAAGAAGGAGCAGAATAAGCAAGTGGCACCACCTACCAAGGAGACTGGTGGGCCCACTGACACCTTTTTGGGGAAAAAAACTACGCCTGCAGCAGCAGCGGTGTCCACCGGGGACCAAGCTGGAAGCAGCACCTCCGCTTCATTGGGCTCAGTGCCACCACGCCAAGTTAAGTCCAACACCATGAGTGCTGCTGAGGCAGCCAATGTAGTTACTCAATCACCATCAACCAGTGATGTTGGCTCATCACAAGAAAGTACCATCCAATCAACGCCGGGTGTAACTCAGCTGACGAATGTTCAACAACCACAGCCGCAACAACAACCACAGGTGCAACTAGTACAAGCGCAAGTACATGGGCAAGGAGAGGCGCAAGTAGAGGCGCAAGGAGAGGCGCAAGGAGAGGCACAAGTAGAGGCGCAAGGAGAGCCGCATGGAGAGTTGCATGGAGAGGTGCAACTGGAGGTTCATGGAGCGGCACAACTGCCTACAATGCTTGTTCCTCCAGAAGTAGGGGCACATCAGGAAATTGATATTCAAGAGGAGGAAACATCAGAGGAAGCCACTCCTCCTGATGATGATCCATTGTCTTCCAGATCCCCAGCAAGAAAAAGGTCAAGGAGGGCTACTACTACTACTACTACAAGTTCTTCTTCAAGCCCCCTTCATTCTGATGACCTCGATCTTGATTGGAACCCACCAATGCAGTCTGAGAGTGAGGCCCGTCATGAGCCAACAAAGGTAGCTGAGCCAAAAAGGAAGGTTTCTGTAAGGCTTCCACTTATGGGTGATGACGACGAACAAGAAGTGGTGTCTTCTGCTGCTGATGAACAGTCTAGCAACGACCCAGTAATCCCAGTCATCACTCCAGCTCCAGCGGGCATGCAGCAGACAGACATTTTCACCCTATCCCGAATGGCTGCTGAGCGGGATGTTGGCGGCGTGGCACTGGTACCACCACCAACGCAGTTAACTACAACACCAACACGACCTACAGCTTCCATATTTTTTAGTCAGAAGGGCCCGCTCAACCTCCATTACCTCAAATAGTGGTGCTGTAAGTAAACAACAGAAACAAATTCAGCCACGCCCATCCTCCACTTCATCTGGCATTGAAACTCAAAGTAGCACCTCCACCACCAGCAGACATCTCCAGTCCCCAGTTTGGGACTTCTTTACTGTTAGCCAAAAGGCGGAAAACATGGTCGTTTGTTTGATTCGTAAAATATTAATTAGTCGGGGTAAGCTTGGTACCAACTAGGTCATCTCCAAAAACACCACATTATCCAGTGGGAGGCGCACCTAAGGAAGATCCAAGAAGCCAAAAGTAGAACTGATCCAAATGTATCCATTCACATTGCATCTGATGCTGACGAGTGGCTGATTGTGCAGGGGGGAAGTCAAGAACCGACCGACATTTTTTCTGGTACACCCAGTACCCCTGGCAGCAGTACTGCAGTGGTAGCGCCCACACCCTCGACCCCTGCAACATGTATGAGGCACACTAAGAGTCTGGGAGAGACACCAATGCAAAAAAGTACATCAATGAGCCTAAGTGGTTTGAAGAAGTCTGCATCATCATCATCACGTAAAACGGTCCAGACCACCATTAACAGAATGTTTTGGTCGGATGCGCCATTTGAACGCAACCAACCAACGGCACGTCTGTATAACGCAAAGCTGGCTGAAATGCTAGCGCTGGACCTTCTCCCTTTTTCTTTCGTGGAAGGGGTGGGTTTTCTAGAATTTGTGGCAACAGTCTGCCCTAAATGGAAGGTTCCTAGCCGGTCCTATTTTGCCAGGGTTGCTGTTCCAGCACTACAACAAGATGTGCTGGAGGTGATTGGCGCAGCTATTCTGAAGAGTGCTGTTCACACTATCCACCTGACAACAGATATGTGGACCAGTTGCCAAGCCCTTGATTACATGTGCATCACTGCACACTGAGGCTCTTTTGCAGGGGTTAAAGACAAGTTAAAAGCAGGCGTTGACATGGACCCAGTTATTCCAGCTACTCGTGAACATGCAACAGTAGCCATGTTTGCCATGGAGAAAACTCATACTGCACCTAACCTTTTAAAGGAGTTTGATAGGAAGGTCTATGAATGGCTGCATCCAAGAAATCGCATTGTTGGTTATGTTTCCATGGATAATGGCAGAAATATAGTTAAGGCCAGGCAGGATGGTGAGTACTTCAGAGTGCTGTGTTTGGCGCACAGTATTAACATCGTGGTGCAAGATTTATTGAAAAAAGAAAACACAGTCAGCAAGTTACTGACCACCTGCCGAAGAACCTGCACACATTTCAGCCATTCTTTTAAGGCCCGGAAGCAGCTGAGGAGCATTCAACATGAACGTAGACTGCCAGTCACAGGACTCATCCAGTAGGAGGCAACACGTTGGAACTCAAACTTTTACATGCTTGAGCGTCTGTCTGAGCAATGGGGGGGATAATAAATGATTATGTCTATAAACTGGGTTCTACTATGAAAGACATGAGGCAAGAGTTAGAGGAATGGAAGCTAGTAGCAAGCCTGACAGACATGCCTCATCCTTTTGAGGTCTTCACGCGTGAAGTCAGCAGGGAGGACTGTTCTTTGGGCAAAGCTATCCCATTGTTGGTCATGCTAGAGCACCAACTGAAGGCGGTGTCTTCAACGTTCCGAGATGATGCTGAAAAGCAAGACGCATATCAGTTGGCGGAGAGGTTATTAAGCCGCCTAGTTGACAATGAAAGGCTTGAAAACATACATACAGAACAACATTACATTTGTGCCACTATTCTGGATCCACGGTACAAAAAGGCAGTGGCCAGCAAAGCATTCATTCCTTTTTATGAAGCAGATGTTTCAAAGTACAAACATTGGCTAGCTGTGTCAGCCACTTGGTTCGAAAAAGAGCGGCAGAAAATTCAAGGAGCCGGCAGAAGTACAACTGAATCAGCAGGCCATCGGGTGTCAAGTTCCACTTCTGAATCTGTGGCCGAAGGGAGTCACTTTCCCTCACAGCCGTTAATGACACCAGCAACCGTATCATCATCCTCACCTGCACCAGGCCCAGCCATAATATTGTCGGAAGCAGATTGGCTAACTCATCAAGGGTTTGCCACTTCCAGTGCTGCAAAGGCCACAGATGGTACTCAAAGTTGAGCAACCCTGGAGAACCTCGAGTCGATAGTGCAGGCCTATCTGGATGACCCAACAGAGGTCTTTGTTAATCAGAACCCATTGCTGTATTGGTATAGGAAATGGCCTCTATGGCCACTGATCGCCAACCTGGCTCTAAATTATTCATCTTGCCCACTCACAAGCGTGTCTTCTGAACGTGTTTTCAGTGCAGCTGGTGCCATTGTAACTTCAAAAAGGACCCGCCTCTCGGCCAAAAATGTGGAGAGGTTAACACTGATCAAGATGAATCAGCACTTCATACCACCAGATTACGAAATACGTGAATGCATGCAGGAAGAAGAGGACACCGACTTAGGTAACTGAAGTTCTTCTCTGTTGGCTGACCTACTCCCGTCTCAATTCATAGTGTTTGAGGACGAGCTCTACTTCCCTGACACCGAGGCCTGAAAATGACTTCCTTTTTTTCGTTCTTATTCACTATTATTCCTGTGTATCTTTCTTTTTTTTGCAACTTTTACCACAACATAACTCAAATCGCCTAATCACAACAAGTCCATTAGCAGCACTGTCTTCATCTTATTTTCCTTATTGATTTGAAGGTGCCGCAGTCTGCATTCCTGAGGTACACAAGTTCACAACTCAATCATGCTCCTCTATCCTCCTCCTCCAGACTCCCCCTATCCATTTCCCTCAAGGCAGATGGATGGATTACGAAGAATAAAGAAAAATTGTCTTCATAGACAATTCCCCTCAAGTGGGACTGAAATTACTGACTGACTACATGCTTGTTGATTGCTGACAGAGTTACTTCTGAAATTGACAGGAGAGGCTGCCCTGTGGGCCCTCACTTTCCGAAGAAGATGCGGACAAAAAGTAGAACAGGTAATGAATAATGAGAAGATGGCATGCAGTGGACAGCAATGGCTGTCTGGCTCTGATGAAACCAATTGCTGTTTGTTTTTTGTGCATGAAATGAATCATATGTCTTGTCTTAGTTATTATTTAATCTTTTACAGAGTAATTGTAACTCATGTCTACTATTCTGTTTTTTTACCTTGAATAATTCAAATTGTACCTCAACTTCAGGGGCCACTATTTTGCATTTTCCAATATACCATGATGATTGATTAAATAATGTATATTTTTTTTTTTTACAGTCACTCACTGGGATGGATGGATCATCAGCATCGGTTTACGGAAGAACTATGGCCAATACGTGAGGGGCAAACAGGTAAACCAGTCTACAACAACTACTACCGCAGAACTACTTGTCTGTCTATTCGTGGTATGTAGTGGTCGAGGGCGAGGCAGTGTACTGTTGTTGTTATGCCAGGCAGAGTCCACTCCCCTTCAGACAGCAGTTCATGTAAAATTGGGGCTATGTGGCTTGCTGCATACAATTAAATATGCTTTGTCTGTCTGACAAAGAGCCTAGGTATGCTACATCAGGTTGCTTCACTCAGTGGTGTGCCTGCCTTGACCGTCTGCATGGCACTGCCTCAAGCTTGGGCCAAACATCCATTATGTTTGCGAAATTTGCTGTTTTTCGCGAATCTCGCGAAATTACCGAAAATTTGCAAATTCTTGAGCGGAATGGAATTTTGGCCCATGCTTGCGGCAGGGCCATGCAGACAGTCAAGGCAGGCACCACTGAGTGATGCATCCTGATGTAGCATACCTAGGCTCTTTGACACAGACATATCTAGGGTTTAGGGTTCAGTGCGATTTACTAGGGTTTTTGGGTTCAAGTTGGTAGGGTTCCCGCTGAGTCTAGGGCTCAGGGCCCGATGCAGGCTCGTTCATAATGATGTTGGCAAGGTTTTAGGGGGGTTTGGCGTTCTTTGGTCCAGAATTGGCAGAATTTGGGCCTTTTTTGGTGTTTTTCGGACGCGTGTGTTTGGGTGAAAAGTGAAAACTAGTCGTAGACCTTCTTCTTCTTCTTCTTCTTCTTCTTCTTCTTCTTCTTCTTCTTCTTCTTCTTCTTCTTCTTCTTCTTCTTCTTCTTCTTCTTCAAAGAGCGCAGTGGTTCGATTTTGTTCTGCCTTGCTGAGATTCTTGGGAATCGCTTGAACAAGTGTCCAGGTAAATTTCAAGAGGATCGAAGGAGTGGAAGTGCTGAAAACACCAGGTTTTTGTGAACAGCGCAATTTGCCATGTTTTAGATATACCAGTATTGCATGTTTTTGGGGGGCTGTTTGGGGGTTTTCTAGATTTGTGGGGGTGGGTCAGGGGGTCTTGGAGCACTGCTGGGAAGGTCTTATTTTGATTGCAAGTGGTTTCAAGAAAATCCATGATGGAAAAGGGGGGTTTGGGCCTAGTTGCAGACAGCGTTTTGGCACAATTTAAACTGAGGCCTAGCAGTATTGCATGTTTTTGGGGGGCTGTTTGGGGGGGTTCTATGTTTTTGGGGGTGGGTTGGGGGGTTTGGGAGCACTGCTGGGAAAGTCGAATTTTGATTGCATGTGTTTTGAAGAAAATCCATGGTGGAAAAGGGGAGTTAGGGCCTAGTTGCAGAGCGCATTTGGAGTGATTTTGAGGTAGGCCTCAAATTTTCTAAGTGTGGTATTTTCCATTTTTGCTTTTGGCCTGTTTGGGGTGTTTTACTTTTTTGTGGTTGGGTTGAGGGGTCTTGGGGCAATGCTGGGAAGGCCTAATATCGGATGCAAGTGGTTTAGAGAAAATCCATGGTGAAAAAGTTTTTCTTTTTTAGCTCACTTGCGTGTTTTTGGGGGGCTGTTTGGGGGGGTTCTAGGTTTTTGGGAGTGGGTTTGGGGGTCTGGGAGCACTGCTGGGAAAGTCTAATTTTGATTGTTTGATTGCAAGTGGTTTAGAGAAAATCCATTGTGAAAAAGTTTTTCTTTTTTAGCTCACTTGCGTGTTTTTGGGGGGCTGTCTGGGGGGTTCTAGGTTTTTAGGGGTGGGTTGGGGGGTCTTGGAGCACTGCTGGGAAAGTCTAATTTTGATTGCATGTGTTTTGAAGAAAATCCATGGTGGAAAAGGGGAGTTAGGGCCTAGCTGCAGAGCGCGTTTGGAGTGATTTTGAAGTAGGCCTCAAATTTTTTAAGTGTGGCATTTTCCATTTTTGCTTTTGGCCTGTTTGGGGGTGTTCTACTTTTTTGCGGGTAGGTTGAGGGGTCTGCGGGGCAATGCTGGGAAGGTCTAATATCGGATGCAAGTGGTTTGGAGAAAATCCATGGTGAAAAAGTTTTTCTTTTTTAGCTCACTTGCGTGTTTTTGGGAGGCTGTCTTGGTGGGTTCTAGGTTTTTGGGGGTGGGTTGGGGGGTCTGGGAGCACTGCTGGGAAAGTCTAATTTTGATTGCAAGTGGTTTGAAGAAAATCCATGGTGGAAACGGGGAGTTAGGGCCTAGCTGCAAAGCGAGTTTGGAGTGATTTTGAGGTACGCCTCAATTTTTTTGTGTGGCATTTTCCATTTTTGCTTTTGGCCTGTTTGGGGTGTTCTACTTTTTTGCGGTTGGGTTGAGGGGTCTTAGGGCAATGCTGGGAAGACCTAATATCGGATGCAAGTGGTTTAGAGAAAATCCATGGTGAAAAAGTTTTTCTTTTTTAGCTCACTTGCGTGTTTTTGGGGGGCTGTTTGGGGGGGTTCTAGGTTTTTGGGAGTGGGTTTGGGGGTCTGGGAGCACTGCTGGGAAAGTCTAATTTTGATTGTTTGATTGCAAGTGGTTTAGAAAAAATCCATGGTGAAAAAGTTTTTCTTTTTTAGCTCACTTGCATGTTTTTGGGGGGCTGTCTGGGGGGGTTCTAGGTTTTTGGGGGTGGGTTGGGGGGTCTAGGAGCACTGCTGGGAAAGTCTTATTTTGATTGCAAGTGGTTTGAAGAAAATCCATGGTGGAAAAAGGGAGTTTGGGCCTAGCTGCAGAGCGCGTTTGGAGTGATTTTGAGGTAGGCCTCAAATTTTTTAAGTGTGGCATTTTCCATTTTTGCTTTTGGCCTGTTTGGGGGTGTTCTACTTTTTTGCGGGTGGGTTGAGGGGTCTGGTGGCAATGCTGGTAAGGTCTAATATCGGATGGAAGTGGTTTGGAGAAAATCCATGGCAAAAAAGTTTTTCTTTTTTAGCTCACTTGCTTGATTTTGGGGGGATGTTTGGGGGGTTCTAGGTTTTTGGGGGTGGGTTTGGGGTCTGGGAGCACTGCTGGGAAAGTCTAATTTTGATTGCAAGTGGTTTGAAGAAAATCCATTGCAGAAAAGGGGAGTTAGGGCCTAGCTGCAGAGCGCGTTTGGAGTGATTTTGAGGTAGGCCTCAAATTTTCTATGTGTGGCATTATCCATTTTTGCTTTTGGCCTGTTTGGGGGTGTTCTACTTTTTTGTGAGTGGGTTGAGGGGTCTGGAGGTAATGCTGGGAAGGTCTAATATCGGATGCAAGTGGTTTGGAGAAAATCTATGTGGAAAAGGGGGGCTTGGGCCTAGCCCTAGTTGCAGAGAGCGTTTTGGCACGGTTGAAAGTTAGGCCTAGTAGTAGTATTGCATGTTTTTGGGGGGCTGCTTGGGGGGTTCTAGATGTTTGGGGGTGGGTTGAGGGGTTTGGGGCACTGCTGGGAAGGTCTTATATCGGATGCAAGTGGTTTGAAGAAAATCCATGGTCGAAAAGGGGGGTTTGGGGTGTTCTACTTTTTTGCGGGTGGGTTGAGGGGTCTGGTGGCAATGCTGGGAATGTCTAATATTGGATGCAAGTGGTTTGGAGAAAATCCATGGTGAAAACGTTTTTCTTTTTTAGCTCACTTGCTTGTTTTTGGTGGGATTTTTGGGGGGTTCTAGGTTTTTGGGGGTGGGTTGGGGGTCTGGGAGCACTGCTGGGAAAGTCTAATTTTGATTGGAAGTGGTTTGAAGAAAATCCATGGTGGAAAAGAGGAGTTAGGGCCTTGCTGCAGAGCGCGTTTGGAGTGATTTTGAGGTAGGCCTCACATTTTCTAAGTGTGGCATCTTCCATTTTTGCTTTTGGCCTGTTTGGGGGTGTTCTACTTTTTTGTGAGTGGGTTGAGGGGTCTGGGGGTAATTCTGGGAAGGTCTAATATCGGATGCAAGTGGTTTGGAGAAAATCTATGTGGAAAAGGGGGGCTTGGGCCTAGCCCTAGTTGCTGAGAGCGTTTTGGCACGGTTGAAAGTTAGGCCTAGTAGTAGTATTGCATGTTTTTGGGGAGCTGCTTGGGGGAGTTCTAGATGTTTGGGAGTGGGTTGAGGGGTTTGGGGGCACTGCTGGGAATGTCTAATATCGGATGCAAGTGGTTTGAAGAAAATCTATGGTGGAAAAGGGGGGTTTGGGCCTAGCCCTAGCTGCAGAGAGCGTTTTGGCACGGTTGAAAGTTAGGCCTAGTAGTAGTATTGCATGTTTTTGGGGAGCTGCTTCGGGGGTTCTAGATGTTTGGGAGTGGGTTGAGGGGTTTGGGGGCACTGCTGGGAAGGTCTAATATCGGATACAAGTGGTTTGAAGAAAATCTATGGTGGAAAAGGGGGGTTTGGACCTAGCCCTAGTTGCAGAGAGCGTTTTGGCACGGTTGAAAGTTAGGCCTAGTAGTATCGCATGTTTTTGGGGGGCTGCTTGGGGGGGTTCTAGATGTTTGGGGGTGGGTTGAGGGGTCTGGGAGCACTGCTCGGAATGTCTAATTTTGTTCTAAAATCGCAGTTTACACCTTACACCTTGCTTGAGGGGAAAGATCCGTAAATTTCGCCCACACTTATTTATCCTTGAAAAGGAGCCTCAGAGTACGCACTTTCGAAATGATGCTTGTATGTATTTTAATACTGTCGACTCTGAAACTGAAAGTGTTATTTTTGCACTACACAGCGTACCTTATATTTTTTTCTCCGTGGTGTTTTAATATCAATTCCTGTTTTTCCATCAACATTTAGAGGCCGTCTTTTACCCTGTGCAATGGCAAAAAGGATGAACTCAGGCTTACAATTAGCGACCTGCAATTCAGCATTCGCCAGGCAGGCAGAGGACAAGTTGTCTTCTGGTCCCCAACATTGATCGATGGCGCGTCAGATGGAATGGAGGAGTACCGCAAAAAAAAGAGGAATGGCTGGATGCATGAAACTTCCCAAAATTAACAGGACAACTACAACAACATACAGTTGCAGTATCCATCTTCATTTCTACTTATCTTTTAAGTAATGTTATTGCTGTGAACTTCCATGAGTGTGACTCTGTGCAATTGTTTGCTCTCTGCTTCAATTCATCCCTCCAGCCATTGTAAACTTTTGTCTTTGCTATTTTTTAAACTAATTTAATGTACTAAGTGGTTCTTCTCTCTGAGGGCAGATAGGCAAGTGAAATTGCGTAATTACTGCAGCCCTGTACTGTCACATTGTTTCTTCATAGTTAGTACATTGTAGAAAGTACAACTTACTTTTCAGTAACCTATCCATTTAGCAAACAACTTCAAGCATGCAGTAGTGCATGCCCTTCCTTTATGTCCCTTAAAAGATTTATGGATAACTTCATATCCAAAGATTTGTTTATCTTCATTTGTTGTTTGTCCATGCTGTGTTTTTTTTCCTCTCTCCACAAAACCTTCCCCACAAACTCCATTCCCATCCAAGTTTCAAACCCTAACCCTCTTCCCCGGGCTGTGTGGTTTTCATTGAGGTGTGAGTAAATTACAACAATAATTCCACACACTTGCTGGGGAGGATAAGGTGCAAGCAACCTCCTCAAACCAATTTTAAGGCAGCTAGATGAATGCTAGGATATTGTAATTCTGGTTAAAAAAACAATTCTGAATTTCATGCCCACCATCGATTGGATCCATTGTCAAAATCATCCTCCTACATGTCAAGAAGACTTGTTGTTACGCTGCTGTGTCACTGTTCTTGTTGTAGCCATAATCATCCATGCAATTCTTTTTTCCCCATACTTATCTTCAGCATTGCTTAGGCTACTGTTCCTTCTAATACTCCTCTCAGGCCACTCAATGTCTCATTTTTTTACTTTGTTTTTCATATGCTGCTACTGCTAGTGTGGTACCACTTCTACTAACACCACAACAATGGAATTTCGGTCCGGGATGGTGTAATTGCCATTTTCCATGCAGCCAGCGCTGTGCCTAGCTCTATTCTCAAACACGAATCACAGGTAAGATAAGCATTTTGGGGAGGTAGAATAATGGGCTAGGCATCGGAGGAGAGACTGACAGTAGTACTAGTAAAATACTAGTAGGCCAATTGAATTCACTAACTCTGTTAGTGGCACTTTTGAACATTTTTGGACATTTTAGATAAATCATGCTGGTAAGTTTGAGGAAACCAAACGTGCCATAACCCCCGCCCACCACCCCACAAAATAAGATCAATGCGTACACTATCTTGAAGTATGTAAAATGAATAATGATATATTTCCCCTAACAGAAATAAATTAGTCCCACCCCTCCTTAACACAAACAATTGTCCATTTCAAATAGTCCACTAGTCCCAAAAAATCCCCAACTCCCGATTCCCAACCCCTCAACAGTCTTTAAAAAAGGGGCAAGGGACACAGTCACTTCCGGCGGTGTCTGGACAGGCGGTCCCGCCGCTCCTTGCGCAGGTCCCGGAGCTGTTTTTCAAGGTCGTCCACCTTGCGCTCCAGGTAGTCCACTCTTAGGCTTAGGCGGCACATGCGTGCCTTCCAGGCTCTGGGGGGGCCAGCTGCTGGTGTTCTTGCAGCTGAGCGGCGGCGGGGGGCTGTCCGAGCACGGCGTCGTGCTGGAGGCTGCTAGCTGATGGACACGAGGGCAGTGCTGGAGGAGGTTGTTGACGCCCCCTCCTCCTGTTCCCGAGCCCACAGGCGGCAATATTCCACCCGAAAGGCCTCCAGCTTCCGGGCCCTGGCCCGGACTGCCATCTCCCTTCTTGTGAGCTTTTTGGGAGTATCTATATGAAGAAAGAAAGTATAACATTTTGGCATGTACCTTTCCACCGTCTTTGTAGGCCTGTAACAGTGGGAGTTTCAGGAATTCTACTACCAGGCAGCACTATGGACTCAATACATAGTCAGAGAGTCAGAGAGTACACCAGTATTCTTCTTTTTTTCTCTAGTTTTGCGTAAGAAATTACTTGTACGTGAACTTGTGGTAGCCGGCATAATGCCAGCTCAGTCAGCTTGCACCCAAGAAAAAGAGACACAAGCCATGATGACGCAGACTTGCATGCATTACTTTAAGCAGTACATGCAGGTGGGGATAGGGAAGCTCTTACTTTTGTATAGGGGTGGCACTGGCCATACTCGGTTACATCAAGGGCTACTGCTCAATGTAATTTATATTTCGCACTGCCCAACCTGGCCCTTCAGTACTACAAAAGGAAAATGAAGACTATTCACTTCTGATCATGTATCCAGCCAATCACATGATCTCTTTGCTTATATGATGGATGACTTTAGGTGCTTTGTTGTGATAGATTGATTGAACAACAGCGATAGTCCACCCAGGATTAACACAGCAGAAAGAAAATTATGAACATAGGGAGTCAGTCTGGTAACCATAATTGCCGGAGGAAGGGACTTGACTTGATATAATTGTCAACTATACAATACATACACAATATTTGCTGTGCTTGCAAAGTACACTACTGTACTGTTACTTTAGGCAAGTGAGAGTTTCTGAACAATCACTACTTATAGTATTTGGATTTCCTCTGCTTTGATACTCTGCCACGGACATGCTGTTCGAACAAAGTAACACTCTTCATGCACTGAGCATCTGCTCTACATACACCTCTGCTATGCATGAGGAAGAATATACCATCCAGGCTTCCAAAGTAAACGTCTATCATTCTTCTTAATGTCTCAACTGTAACACCTGTTAGAACTGGGATTTCTTGTTGGCTAAGGCTTACGCCAAAGCCAGGTAGAAACCACCATTCTAGTCAGGGCAAGGGAGTCACACGCCAAGATAACCCCTGCTCACCCCCTTGGTAGCTAGGCACGAGCATACAGGCTTATCCCGGAGGCAATGTGTAAAGCATTTGCGCACACACACAACAGCAACAACATCCTAAACACACCACAAAAGGAACTCCACACAAGGTTATCTAAAAATAACTTTTGTATTGTCAAAACACATCAGATAGTAATCACACAATATACATTGTGCAAATTGGCACGGGCAATATTCACACAGAATTATTTACACCAGGACAGGGCCACATGGGCCACTGTCAGAATCAACACTTAGCTGAAATAGCACTTCTAGAACTTAGAATAAGTGTAGCACAAAATAACAATTAAAGATTACAACGAGTAATCACTGGTAACAGGTAGGTACACACTACGTAATACTAATAACCATAGGCCTAGATCACGCATGGACACATAACCTCTCTAGTATAAACTATACTAGGCAAAGCAAACGTCTAAGCATGAGCACCTTTAGAAGTCTAACACAAGCATAAAGGCAAAGCACATTATGCAGCAATCACATTTAGGCTTAAACAGTATAACTACAGTAGGCAATCTCTCCCTAGTCTAAACACATTAGACTCTGCCTCCTAAGAATAAATCATATTTAGGGGCGTAACTCACAGTGAAGTAAACTCTCACTAACATAAACCTACATAGGTAAAATAACCTCATAATCATAGTAACATCACATTGCGAAAAAAATCACATTAGGCAATTCCCATTATAAACATAGTAAAATCACATTATGCAATAATCACATTAGTGCCTCGCGCCCTACCCACATACCAGCCCCTGGCCAACTGGCCATCCAACAAGGGGACTCAAAAGCCCTGTGTCCAGAATGTCAGGGTGCACTGCCAATGCAGTGCCAGTCAGGGGTGCGCCACCGGCGCAAACCTAAACGTTGCAGCTGTCCACTACTTGCTGGGCAGCTGGGGACAATCAGAAGGGCCTAAACGGTGCAGCTGCCCACTAAGTGCTGGGCAGCTGTAAGGAAAACTGCGGCATGGGCTCTCACTGGCCCTTGGGACAAACTGCGCCGCAGGGGTTGGAGCCACACAGGCTCTGAAGAAAATATGCGCGGGCTGGAGCCTACACAGGCTCTGTAATACATTCATGGCCCTTGGAGCACTCGGGCTCCTCATATCAACCATGTCCCCAAAACATTGGAGTCCACCCTCTGGAGATTCGAGATTAAAAGAAATGCCCCGTGAGCCTCTCGGGGCTCTAAGAACATATGTGGCGCGGTGAGCCTTTCTGGGCTCCTCAACAAAGACGCTGCCTGCTTCGCTGGAGTCCCCCTCCTGGGGACTCACAAAGACAATGGCCCCCGGAGCCCGGGTGGGCTCAGAACCGCCCTGCGCCCTCTGAGCCCCGTGGGCCTGTTTTTCAGAAATACCCTGCTACGTTGGAGCCCCTCTCCGGGGGACTCGAAATAGATTTCTGCCACTGAGAGCCTCCGTGGCTCTCACAAAGAGGATTGTGCCCGTTGTTGGAGCCCCCCCCTCTCTGGGGGCTCGAGAGCACTTCTAACACCCCCAAGATTGCTGGAGTCCCACTCACCGGGATCTGGTGGGAGAACTCCTCTCTTGTCCTGGCATTGCTGCTCGGCGGGGACTGCTCTCGCCAGGGCGCTCCTTCAGAAGGTGGGGCTCTCTCTCTCTGCTCCTCCGGGAGAGCCCCGCGGGGGAGTAAGCTTACTTCCTTTCTCGGCTCCGGGCAGCGAGAAAGGAAGTCCACCAGTCCAGGACAAAGGTCAGCAAAAGTCCTTTCCGGAGTCCAGGACATCAGCAGTCCAGGGGCTGGGTAGGGCAAGCCTTCCCCTGGGCCCCAGCAGCAGCATGCCCCTGGTAGATTCGAGTGGAAAACAAGAACATTTTCAGAGTGTCATAGCACCCTTTTTATACCCAAAATCCTTTGTCTAGCAGGGTGCAGGCAATGTGAGAACCAGCTACAACTGGTTATGGGGAACTCCTTTCACTGGCCAGGCTAGGGACATCAGGCGCACCACAGGGGGTGGAGCCAGCATTGTGGAGGGAAAGCCCAGCCCTATTCAGGTCCCAGGTGTACCCCTCCCTCCCATCAGCATGCCAATCCCTCCATTCCACACTGGGGCAGACCCATCCTGACTCCTGGAGCCAGGCTCACCAGCCAGCTCCAGCCAATCACATGCCAGACACAAATTACACAAACATGCCAACTTCTAGAAGTGGCACTTCCATACTAGACACACTAGACACAATCATGCCACATATATCATTGTGCAGCACTTAATCTCATGAGTTCGCACATACCAAACTTGACCCTGCACTCCCCACATATCAGGAACTACCATGGTCACACATATTCCCCATGCATTCCTATGGGAGGGCAGGTCACTCACCACACACACAGAGAGCGCACGCACTTTACACTGGACCACAGTGAAAAAGTGCGCAGAGACCTAAAATCACCAACACCAGGTTACAGAAACAAGCTAGCAAAAGCAAAAAGTTTCGGGGTGAACACCCTTTTCATTTTATTTGGTAAACCACCGTCTTGACTTGCATTTGAGTTTCACCAAAATGATATATTGCAATGCATACCATACATGAATTTTCTGATTGACCCACACAGGCAGTATTTTTTTCTTTCTCCTCAAACCATCCTTGCTTTAAGCAGACATGCACCTGATTCCTTCCTATCAGCCGCCTCTGCCTGCATTCAAAAACACGTATCATTCTTTAGTCATAAATGTTATGACTCGCTAGTCCTTCCATTGACCCTAAGTTCTTTCCCTTTTTGTTCATCACATCCCTCAAGTTCATCTGATATGACTTGGCTTCACGATAAAAGCTTCCCAGCTGATTTGAAGTGAAATAGAGGGGGCCATTGCTTACTCGAGAACTACCGCCGCTAATGCTATTGCTAAGTCAAGGGTGACTGTCTTCTCCGTGATTGGCTAAAAAAATGTAGTTCTAAATCAGTAACTGTTCTTAACAATACACTGTACTTGTAGTAGTGTATTGTCTACTGTACAGTACATCATACACTCCTTTGCAAGCCTACTCTAAAATGTCAATAAGTAAGGAGTACAATAATAACTTACCACCGTCCGCGCTGCTGAGCCATCCCCCTCAGCTCCTCCTGGTGGTGCCGCCACATCCGCCGCTTGAGTGGACCCCTCCGCGCTGCTGGCCCCGGCACTGGTGGTGGCAAGTGCTGCATCCGATGTTGTGATGCCTAGAAAAAACATGTCTTATTTTTAGATGCCATACACCACCCCCAACTTCGTCTCGTAATGGAAGAGAAAATGTTAAACAATTTTTAATAATTGGGACTGAAAATAAGTCACGGTTTTGGGGAGGGGGTTAACTTATATGCTAAGCCATAACATGCAACTCTTTTTGGCACAACTGATGAATGCTTGCTCTTTAACGTGCAACATTTTTATGATTACATACAGAACCAACTACTCCTCATCACCACCAGGAGAAACTTGAAGTTCCAACAAGGTGAGGGCTCCTGAGTCCCGCACAGTTACTTCTGACTGAGGTATGTGGAAAGTCGAACTGCACCTATCATCAACAATGTCGTATTTCTCTTGTCCATACTTCTGTATGTGCAGAATAGTCCCTGAAACACTAGCGGTATGGTATGTGCTACTATCAAATCAAAAAGCCAACTACTAGCTTATTCTTGATGGACATTGACATTTTGTTGTTGGAAATTGTCAAAGCACTAACATTAAGAAGACTGGAATAGACAGCAAGGGCAACCCAGAGGACAGCACTGAGTGCCTCTAGAGCTATTGCTAGATCAGAGTTTTGTTTAACACCGTTTGCCGACTGGGCAAGCTTAGCTACCTTCACAGACCGACTCATAAGTAATAGTAAATAGTAATAGCACAGAGAGTGATGGTAGAGAGGCAGGATAAGAAAGTAGAAACAGTCTACAAGAATATCAAAGACTATTTTGTAAAAAAAAGAATTAGGAAACAGTTTGTAATGAACAGGAGCTGTAAATGTTAGGGAACTATAATGATATTAACAACAGAACAACTTACTGGGGCCGGCAGACGAGCCTGCAGAGGACCGTTCCTGCCCACTCTGTTCCGCCGGAGTCTGGGATGTTGCTGCCTTGCCCCTGGGAGGTGCTGATGATCATGAAATAAACACAAACATGAATGATTGATTTTTGGAAATATTTTATTTCTTTGACCACAATCTAAAATTATCTCGGGAAAACAAATTAGCAACAATTGCACTACATGTATTGACCTATTTGATCTTGTCAACTAGGAGGATACTAGTACAGTATTGCTGGATTCGCAGACCGTCTACTTGGAAAGGTATGCAAATCACTAACTAAACCAACAACAAAAAGGTTCTACTACGACTGCCAGCACTCAGCAGCACGCGACGTGACAGACACAGTCCGTCATCATAATTGCAGAGCACTAAAACATGTCCTACTACTAATAACAAGTCATAATATACTCAACCTATCAATCCATCACTATCTCTTCTTCTTAGTGGCAGCAGGAGTACAAAGGACTAGACTTGAGTCTCTAGTCTCTCTAGCATTACGCATTTCTGTAAAGTACTACACTCATACATATGCAGGCCAAATGAGCACAAAGTTGCAAACAAGTATGCATAGTAGCAACGCTACTGAGGAGGCGAGCACCTACAATCACAGAAGCTATTTAAACACTATTTTACCTGCAATGCAATCGAATAGGCAGCATTCTTGCTCTTCGGGAAAAACATATATTAGCAATATAACACAGAGCAGAAGAATGCAAAGTAGTTATTAAATAGCTACTCACCAAGGCCAGAGATCTCCACGCCTAGCAGGTGGAGCAGGTCCTGCTCCCGGTCGAGGACGTCGGCCCACCGGTGCGTCGCTTGGCCATAGGTGCTCCGGACCCCCGACTCCCCCTGCATGGCCGGGCACACCTTATCCCATCGCTGGTGATGCTCCCGGTGGCCATACTATTTGACAGGGCCTGCCCCCTGCTGCCACGGTCTTAGGGGGGTGGCGCAGAACAAAAAATATATGGGCTGCCACCTCCACCGCAGTGAAAATCTCCCTGGCCAGCACTTGCTCCCCCCTTCAATCGCCCGCATGGGAGCCCGGTGCGGGGTGCGGGACCCTTCCCCTTGCTCTTCCCAGCTCCCTTTGGCATGGTCCTGGACAGCTGAAGAAAAAAAAATAGGAAAGAATTGGGAAAAAGTAAAGAAAAGAAAAGAGTTTAAAAAAGTAGCTTTAAAGGTAACGAAAAGTTGAAAAAAAAACAAAATATAGATGTAGAAAAATAGAGGGATAGATAATGAGTAAAAAAGATCAAAAAAAAGTTTAAAGAAACAAAGGATTGCAGAGATTAGGGGAGGATAGGAAAGGCATGCCCAGAACCATACCAATGAATGAAAAACAAGATGGCCGTGCCCATTGAGGACCACGTGGGTAAGTTTGCGGGATATTTCCCCCGCGAGCACGAAAAAACACACACCAACTCGTAATAGTGCGCCACTCACAACGCGAGCTTGCCAATAGCGCCCGGAAATGGAAATACGCAACGCGAACAAGATTGCCGCGCCCATGTACGACCACATGGGTAACTTCACGGTTGGTGCACTGCAAGCGGCCGGCAAATACGCAAAAAACCCTGCGAACACTCCCAAAAAAATCTGCAAATTCGCAGATTATGCGGATCGCAAATTCGATTTCGTACGAATTCGCGGAACCCAAATTCGCAAATTTTGCCCATACTTACTTGATAGGTTTAAATTCTACACTAGAGCACAGGATGAAATTGAAAGTTTTGATGAATTTCACGCTGCTCTCCGTGCATTGTCTTTAAATTTTAACTTTGGTTTGATGACTGACGAAATGATCAGGGACCAAAACATTGTTCATGTAAAAAGCAAAAAAGTTCAAGAGCAGTTGTGGATTTTGGGCGACCCCAACTTGGAAACAGCAATTAGTGCTGCTAAACCTTTAGAACAATCTGATAAATGGATTAAGTCACTTGATAAGGATACCAAAACCACTACATCTATTACATCTAATGAAGTTAGCACGAATAGTTCCAATGTATCCTAAAAATCTTCCAGTTATAAAGGGGATAGCAAGCCCAGATAATTTTACTGTTACAGATGTGGAAATCCTGATCACATAGCTTCCTTTTCGCAGTGTCCTGCTATTGGTAAACAGTGTAACAAATGCGGACGTTCTGGTCATTTTTCCAAAATGTGTAAGAATGATTCGAAAAAGTCATCATTCACTTCTTCTAAAACTCGTAATGGAAAAGTTTCATGTGTTTCTGATGATTCTGGTAATAATGATGCTCGAAGCAATGTTGAGTCTGGCATTGTAGTTTCAAATCAGGATTTCATTTATATATCGGAAACTGATAAAATATCTTCTCCTAAATGTATTGGAAATGTTCTGGGAAAAGAATTGGAACTCATGGCAGACTGGGGTTCTCCTTGGACTATAATTTCACAAGACTATTGCACAAAATCTCTAGGAGATCTTGTTGATTTTAATTCACTATGTGAACCTGATATTATTGCCCATAATGTCGATGGTTCCAAGATTGATTTCATGGGTTTTAAAGAAGTACTCATTCAATTCAAATGTAATTCAGCTATTATCAAGTTGTACGTGGCATTTAAAGGTGTAAATGTATTAGGCTGGCATTATCAAGCTAAATTAAGAATTATTTTGAATCCCAGAAAGAAAGACCCAGTGTCTATTCTTACGTTATCTACATCCAGTACGGAACTTACTGATCTCTTTCCCAATGTATTTTCTGATATTTTGGGAAAACGTAAAGGTTTCAGTCACAAAATTAAGGTAAAAGTAGGTGCTGTTCCTGTGAAACAAAAACTAAGGAGAGTTCCCATAAGTATCAGAAATGAGTTAAAAAATATGTTGGACACAATGGTCAAAGATGGCATTATTGAAGAAATCGAATGATCAGAATGGGTTTCTCCCATTGTTTTTGCCCTTAAACCTGATAACAGTATCAGATTATGTGTGGATTTAAGAGCTTTGAACACTGATCTAGTCACTGATGGTCACCCTCTTCCGAATATTAACTAAATGGTATGTATGTTAGATGGTTCATGTGTATTTTCCACTTTAGATCTTCGATCTGCAAACCAACAGATCAAGCTCACCGATGATTCGAAACATTTTACTGCTTTTATCACACCTCAAGCTCTTTTTAAATTCAAAAGGATGCCATTTGGCAGCCGCATCAGTTTTTCAGAGGGCAATGTATCACATTTTTAAGGATGTGAGTATGTATGTTAAATGATTTCACGATAATATCCTTCTTTTTTCAAGGAATGAAAGTGAACATTGTTTACTTCTTAAAGAGGTTTGCTCTAGATTAGGGGTGTGCAGTTTGACACTTACAGCTAGCAAATGCAAATTCTTTTGCAAATCCATAGAATACTTGGGTCATACACTTTCTAGTGAGGGTGTAGTACCCAAAATTGCATTGGTTGATGCCATTGCCAATGCTCCTGCTCTTGATAATAAGGAAAAACTTCTCTCGTTTGCAGGTTTATGCAAATACTAAAGTAAGTTCATACAGAATTTTGCTACTAAGATGGAACCTCTTAGAGAATTGACCAGAAAATCTTCTGAGTTTATTTGCTCTGAAAAACAAGATGCTGATTTTAAGCAGATCAAAAAGTGAGATTAAAAATGCTCACACACTTAAGTCTTTCTGTCTTAACAAAAAATGCATCATTACTGTAGAAGCTAGCCTTTATGGTCTCGGTGGAGTTCTTGGCCAATGTTCAGGAAAAGAAGAGTGGTGTGTAGCCTTTGCTTCAAGGACTCTTTCTGCTACGTAAAGGAGATATGCTGTAATTGAAAGAGAATTATTGGCATGTATTTGGGCAGTTGAACACTTTCGAAATTATGTATGGGGAAGCAGATTGACACTTAGGACAGATCATAATCCTCTTGATGGACATTTATCTCCTGGCGGTGGCTGGAATTCTACTGCTCGTATTGCCCATCTGACTTCTCGTCTTCAGGAATATGATTTTCAAATTGTATATGTTCCTGGCAAGAACAGCTGATTTTCTTTCAAGGTTACCTTGTTCTGAGGAAAGCATTTCTACCATTGAGCAGGAGGTAGATGTGATCACGACTATAAATGATTTTGTGTCTCAAGAATTCATGACTTTGTCTGAAAAAGAATGGGTTGAGGAAATGAAAAATGATGTTTTGTGTCAGCAGATTTCTGAATGCGTAAAGAAAGATGTGCCTCTGCTGACATTTCTCCTTTTTTCCATGTGTGTTCTGAAATTAAAGAAACTGGAGGTTTGCTGTTCAAAGGATGTAAGATTATTCCTCCTGTTTCTATGCAGAATTTTTTTTGTTGTTATCTCATCAGGGACACTTAGGTATGTCTTCAATGAAACATCTTATTAGAGCAAATTTTTGGTGGCCTGAAATTGATTAAATGGTTTACAGGACTGTTAGGGAGTGTCCCGAGTGCATAAATAGTGACAAGATGCTTCATATCTCTTCGGCTCCTCTCTAACCAGTGCCTTGGCCTTATTTTCCATAGCAAAAGGTGGCCTTTGATGTTTCAGGTCCTTTTAAACATCTACCTCTGAATGGCCGTTTTGCTTTGGTCATTGTAGATTACCACTCCAAATCACCTGAAGTTATTATCACTTTTCTTATAGAGGTTTTCGCTTGTGAGGGTTCTCCAAAAGTCATTGTTACTGACAATGGGATACAACTCACTTCTCATGAAATGGAAGATTTTTTTCAAAATTGCAACATCAAACATATCACCACATCCTTGTACGAACCCAGAGAAAATGGCCAGGTGGAACGGTTTAATCGAGTCCTTAAGGATAGCATTTAATCTACTCCTGCTTTGTCTTGTGAACCTTGGATGGATGTGGTGAGAAAGAAATTGTGGATGTACCGTATCACTCCACACTCAGTTACAAACAAGATGAACATTTTTGATTCAAAAATGAATGTTAGGCTACCTGATTTTGTGGTGGGGAGTGGGTTAGGATCAAAAAAACTATTTTTGGTGAAAGGATATTCCAAATTTTACCCTCCTATTAAGATAGTGAAAGTTTGTAAAAATAGTGTTATTACCCAAGACGGTAGAGTATGGAATATACGAAGAGTTGCCAAATGTAATATTTCATACATATTGCACAATTGTGACAATATTCATGATGATGTTGTTCCTCCTGCTCAATCAATTGCTTCCAGAGTTAAAAGTAATATTCGACCAAAAAAACTACCTGGAAGTTAATTATCTTGATGGTTTCATTTTTGTGTTAGGGGTAAGATGTGTTACATTTCCACAAGCGTTTTATTCTACTTCCTTGTTATTCATTCGCTGCATGGACCCGTCTAGAACATGGAATGCAGTGATGGCTTGGCAACTTACATATTGTCTTCCATGTTCTATGTCTGACAGTTGCGCTGATCTTCCGTTGCTGTCAGACGTGCTGTGACTGATCTCTTCTTCTTAAATAAATATTTTGGCTTACCTGCATTCCGGAGTTTCGTCTTTTCTACACATATAAATACAATACAATTGATAATTAATTAATAAATAAGTATTACTTTATTAACTTCCCCCACTTAAAATATAGCATAACAAATATAATAATTTCCCAATTTACATAATTATCAATTAAATAATTAATAATTAATTATAAAGACATAATTTCTTAATTTCCTTCCCATCCTATAACCCCTACAAACCCAACAACTCACACCTAAAATATATCTTAAAAATTATAAATATGCAATCTACTTATTTAATTACCAATTAAACAACTAATTTTATTTGAAATTAATCATTAATTAATTATAATTAATTTAGTTCACACTCTTTGTCTCTAAAAATACCACAACCCGCACCTAAAATAAAGCTTACAAAATATTTGAATACACATTTTACATAATTATTTGATCAATTTAATAATGACTTTTAATTAATATTCATTTTTAGTTATTGTCATAAATGTACTTCCCACACTGTACCCCTATAAATCCAATTACCCACACCTTAAAAAACATTTCTTTAAATGAATTACAGAATTTGCATTATCAATTAAATAATTAATTATAATTAAAATTAATTAATAGTTAATTAAAATAAATGTATTTCCTACTCTTTAACCTTACAAATCCCACAACCCGCATCTAAAATAAAATTAAAATATTCGTCAATTACACAATTTACATAATTAGTTATCAATTAAATGACTAATGTGAATTAAAAATAATTATTAATTATTTATAATTCCTTTATTTCCTACCCTGTACTCCTACAAACCCCACAAACCGCTACAACACTAAAATTTACAATTAACAATTAAATTACATTTAAAAACAACTAACAATTTAAAAACTGTATTTAAAAGCATTAAAAATAATTATATAAACAATTTACAACATATACAATTAAAACATATACTGAAATACAAAGTAAAAAAACAAAATTTTTTAAACTATATTTTTGCAAACAATATTAACAACATAGATATTTTTGACACCAATATTACTTACCTTAGTAATCCCACATTCTTGTCAACGATTTTCCTGCATCACAATATTTGTGGATCACGATATTAAAAACTCGATATTTTTGTGTCTCGAGATTTTTAACTTAACACATTGTCCGTAAAACCTGTGTTTGTCATTATTTATGTTGTCATGTAAGAGAAAGTGTTCCTCATTACGTGTGGTGGTTAAGTGTTCAGAAATGTAGATGTCTTCGTATCTTTTAAGGGCTACAGGCTCATCAGTGGTGGCTTTCATAGTTCATGCTATTAAGAGTTTTAAATTTGGTATAGCTGGTAGCTGTCCTGTGATGCTTTCAGGTACTTATTAGGAGTATTAAGAGTACAGCAGTCCTGTGGATCGATCGAAATACTCGAGGTGGCAGTCCAACCACTGCCACCACTGCAGGTCTGCCCGCAGTATTCAGGACCACTTTGTCTGCCGGGGATCCCACGGTGGTTGTGCAGTGGAAGGGGGCAACAAAATGCTGGTGGTGCACATTACGAGTTGACTGTCCCCGCCCCTTTCATGGTGGTGATCCCACCATGAAAAGGGTGGTGAAGGGGCAACTTAGGGGGCCCTAACAGGGCTACCTTCCACTCCTGGGCCATGGGGTTCATGTGGAGGGGTACATGTTGTACCCACAAGGAATTTCACCCCAGCACCCTCTATATGGTCATCGGCATGGTGGCCTGAGGCACTGGGTCAAACCCCTGCCCTGAAAGCAGAAGTAAAATATCTAGGGGTGTGGTTTAATTTTCAAATAAGATTTGAGAGCCAAATCAGGAAGGTTGTGGGGAACTGTTTTCAGACTCTCAAAGTCCTAAGGAAACTCCTAGTTCTGTTACTGATTGCTACCAGAAAAACTATTGTTCATGCCTTGGTCACATCCTAGATGGACTATGGTAATGTTTTCTATCTGGAAGCATCAACAAAAGGCCTAATCAAGCTTCAACCTATTTGACATTTTGCTGGTTGCCTAGTCCTGAACCTTCTAAAAAAAGCATCTGCAGCGAAGGCTCTGGTCACCCTCCACTGGCTCCCTGTTGAGAAGAGGGTCACTTTTAAGGCCTGTGCTATTGTCACAGCATTCTATGGAAAAAAGGTCTGAGATACCTTCGCTCTATGTTATCCTTTTACATGCCTGCACACAATTTAAGATCAAAAGGAATATCCCTGGTCACAGTGCCAAGAAGTAAGGATAAAAGCTCGATCTTTTGGATATCTCACAGCCATAAGCGGAATTCTTTGCCAGTGATTTTGAGAACTGAACCTTGTGAAAGTACTTTTCGCAAGGGTTTAAAGACCTGACTGTTCCCATCTTTATACTTAGAGCCTCTTCATGTTCTTGGGACTCTTAGCTAGTTTTGCTTCCCCGCTTGCTCCACACAGAAGTCCAGATAAGCGTGTGGACACATCAGTGGTGTAACCATGCGCTTTACAAATCAATAAAACTAAAACTAAGTTTCTGCATGGTGTGGCATAGTTCAGCCTTTAAGTTTCAACTTAAAATCCCTCAACATCAGGCTGTACGAAGCATTCGCCACTATATATATAGTCCAACACAGTTACCCTGGTTATGATTACAACCATAATTTACTCACAGGGCAAGCCAAAGATAAGTAGAACCATCTTTTAAAAGTCAGCGACTACCCAGAATAACTATATAATCATCAAAATCTGTGTAGATTAAAAATCTTATAAATATCTAGAATTTCGCTAATACAGCTTATGGCATATCTTTCTGTATTGCCTCTCCGCTTTTAATTGAGTAACTTTCTATATGTACAGGCTACATCGTGAAAATTGTTCTGGCCTTCGTCACTTTGAAGCATATTGACTAGACCTAACATTTATTCATTGTAAGTTCCAGTAAATTCTATTCTATATTATCTTTTACTTGGCACATTAAGGGTGACTCTTACCTTTCTGATTTCAAAAAGCTCTTGCATTTCTCTCCTTGGTGATGGTTATCACTAAGCATGGGCGAATTTCGTGAATCTGGGGTTCGCGAACTCGCAATCCGCAAAATCCGCGAATTCTCGCGAATTCGCGGGGTTTTTTTGTGTGTTCACAATGGTTTCTGCCAGTTCGCGAGGGTTTTGTACCAGTTCGCAATTGTGAACTTACTTGTCGGCTCGCAACGGTCGCGACTTTGTTGTTTCTACGTCTGGTTCATCATCACAGGTTCACAGCACCCACCCTCTGTTTCACCACTGCCACCCTCTGATTCACCCATGCCACCCTCTGGTATATCACTGCCACCCTCTGATTCATCACTGTAGATTATGGGGGGGGGGGGAAAGCAAGCACACGTGCCCTGCTTCAACTGACATGAATTAATTTGGGGCTGATTAATGTGTCACTGAATTTAAAGTTCCTGTCTGGCACCTGCTTCCTTATCTGTAATTTGCTTTCTGTTGCAGTGAATTTTTTTCCCCCAGGACCTTTGTGGCCTACTTGTAGCTATTCTATGAGCCTGCTGTGAGGGTCAGAGCAGGGTCATAGAATAGTGGCAAGTAGGCAACTGAACTCTGAAGGGGCCCCTCAGGAAGCACTACAGGGAATGGTTACTAATGATGAGTTTGAACTTTTGCACCTGCTCAGTGCTTTCAGTTTTGCAAAACTCGTTTTTCTGCAGAACAGCAACTGTAATGCCCCAACAAACTTACTTGTGAAAGTTGATTTCTAATCCAAAAGTGATCCAAAGAAAGTCAAAAAGGCCTCAAATCCAAAAAAGTGCAGGCAAATGTCAGCCTGAGGAGTTATTCTGATAAGAATCATCATTTTCAGAAGGTTTATGCTGTTGCTGGTGGATTTCTTGTGCAGAATTGCAAATTTTGTAATTTCGCGAGTGCGAGATTGTTGCTGCCCGCCGCATCTACATGTTCGCAATTGAGAACTCTTGCGATGCGTCGCCAAACTCCTGCGGGATCCCGCAGCAAGATCCAAAATGGCGCAGCACTCGCAAAATATCGAGAAAAACAACTCGGCAAACGCTGAATGACGGTAAGTGAACGCCGCACGCCGCAATATTGTATCGCCAAGCAAAAAAATCCACTGCGTGCGAATTTGCGGATTTTCGGTAAATTCGCGGATTGCGAATTTACCAAAAATCCGCAAAATCCGCGAGCGGAACGGATTCTCCGCCCATGCTTAGTTATCACTGACTGGATTTTTACCCATATTATTCACAATAGATCCTTTGATATTCTTTTGGCAATGTTTGAGTAATCTCTTCTACTTCTTATTTAGTAAAAGAACTTTCCTAAATTCAGTGTAATTTTACAGAATTGAATTTAGTAATGTCGTTGAAATTTTTATAGGATTACAACCTGTGACACTCCTGATGAAGGCACCTCCGGTGCCGAAACACATGTAGAGAACTCTCATCACACAGCCACACTATACTAGTCTTTGCTTTTTAACCTTTGTTAACACCATTTACATGTTTCATCTGTGATGCTTTTGTATTCCTTATTATTTAGATTCCATTGTTTATCAAACCCGACAAACTAAACAATGAATATACCATATCTAATTTGTAATGTATTTATGTGTATCTTGAATCATTCTTAAATGCATCCATTTTTTTAACAAAAATATGAATAAAGTGAAATTTTGTATGTTTTAAAGAAAATAAATTGATGTAAATTGCATTATTAGAACTGCCTAGGATTTTTTTCTGCCATTGGTGTGGCATGCATGCCACACTGTGTTACAGGCACCGCCACAACCATTAAGACTTACCTATTAGACTTATACAACCGCTGCCATGAGACCACCACTGCACCACCTGCCATGGATTACAGTTGTAATCTGGCAGGAGGGCACGTAGGTGGCGGGCCAAGAGGAGGACAGTCAGACTCGTAATCAGCAATTAGGCACTTCGTAGCAGCCTCTTTGGAACTAGTGCTTGCCTTTTTTAAATCTTAAAGTACAAGCCTTACTTCAATTTCAGTGACATTTGGGAATTACCAAAATAATTTTTCATAGGTGCCCTCCCAAACATTCATTAGAGCAATATTTTGTAAATTTCGAATTAAAATTGTCATACTTGTGCTTTCTTGGCTGTAAATGTAGACCATGTGCAAGAGTAATTGTTTACCTTTCTATTATATCTGTCATTCCGTCAGAAAATAGTTTGATAAGACAGTTAAATAAATTGTAATATTTGTAGCTTTCCTTTACAAATGTACATAAAATATGAAGACAATCTTTTGACATTTTTATACTTACATATGTGTTGTTGAATATATTTGCTGTTTTTTAAATACATCTTTCGAAGGTGTTCTAATGTGGATCAGGTGGTTTATTCTGTATTAGGGGAAACGTTTCTTAAAGGTGTTATTGTGGGCAGTTTGTAGGGAGTGAGGGTTTTTAGTTTCATTGTTACGTTTAAGGTTTAGCTGATATTTAGAAGTGGTTTAGTTGTACTTACTTTTTATGTGCCCTTTTCTCAGTGTTTTAATATTGAATTGTATTGGTGGATCCATAGGTTCTGGGTAGTCTTGAACTTTTTCTCTGTAGTACCTATGATTTGAAAGATAAATACAAATAGAGATTGTGGTAAGTTATTTGTATGTTTACATGTTTTAAATAAATTACTTCTAAAGATGTTAAATAATGCTTTACTTACTTGTGAAGGTAGTTTTTCTTTTTTCTTTTTTTGTTGGCAATCCATCAGAGTTTCATTTTCTTGCAGCATTTGTGTTTTTGGTGTTTTATAAGTGTTTACATTTTCTACTCCTTTCGTATTGTATTTTTAATTTGTTTCCTACTTTTATTGTTAGTTTGCTTTAAAGTTTTTTGTATTGGCTAGCGTACATTTAGTTTGATTTTTATTATCAGGTATTACATTTTATAGTGAACACTAATTAGGCCTGCATTACGATGATGGGCAGACACCTTTTGAGGGAACTGCCCGACCATAGGTCATCGGTAATGCATTCTGAATTAGGATGCAACCGCATATGATGCAGTTGCAAACTTCCATTTTACAATGGGCGGTTGTGCAGCGGTCCGAAACCAACCGCAGCAAAAGCTCCCATTGTAAAATGAAAGATTTTGCACATCGCTGCTCTGTGTGGCAGGTGCATCACAGTGCCTGCCAGATGGTGCAGGGATGTGAAGGGGGCATCATAGGTGACCCACAGGACAAGAGGGGCAAGGGAGTTGAGTTCTTGCCAGGGACCTCAAAATCACTCTCCAACAGCCTTTCCATGTCAGAAAGGCCAACATGGGAATACTTTCGGAAACCAACATGGTAATCCCAATGGCAGAAACATGGTCCTTAAGGGATTATGAGTGGCTTCCGACTGACCGACGGGCTTCTTGACTCTGTAGGAGCCAAGTTGGTTTTCCTGGCTGGTTTACACTCTGACCACCGACAATATAGTTCAGAGGTCAGAATGTAAACCTACCAAGTAGGTTGGGAAGCCTCCGACTGCTCCTCAGTGGGGCCTCAAAAAGTGACACACCAGTGGTGCATAAGTGTTGCAACAGCTCATAAATTAGCACCTTAGTATTTCTCTTTTAATGTGAAATATATATTTCTGTGTTTTGTGTTATTTTGAATGCATTTTTTGGTCTAATTGTACTTATTAATGTTTATTTTTTATATTACATTAATTGTAGAAAGTATGTTTGTTAAATATTTGGGGGTCGATTACGTTGCAGCTCGGAAAAGGCTCCTAAATAAGTTAGGAGCAATCCGAGCCTCATCATAATGTGCCGGTTGGATTCCATTCCAACTGCCTCATTTTGATAGATGTGATCAGAAAGGAATGTGACCGGTCATTCCGGCTGGCTTCTGACCATCAGTCGGAATGGGGCAAGTAATCTCATGGGGAGGGCCTTTCCTCCCTTGAGATTACGATAACAGTTTCTGACATGGTTTCCATGCCAGTCTGTCTGACCTTGGTGGAAAGTGCCTTTGGGGTCCCCCAGCAGGGACCCCTTTGGAGCACATCCTCTGGTTGAGGGCCCGTGCCCCTCTGTTGATCCCTGCACCTTGTGGCGGGCACCTAAAGGTGCCTGCCACGGGGCAGGTGCCTGACACAAGGTGCAGGGATGAACTGCACCTCTCATTTTACTATGGGAGCATGCATTACGGCTGGTTTATGGCCAGAATGTATGCTCCCATAGTAAATGTAGGAATGCAACTGAACAGTGTTCAGTCATATCCTAATAGGGCGGTTGGGACAGCTGACTGGGTGTCGGTCGGTCCCATGACCGATGCTGTGTTGGGCAGTGATGCCACCTGACATCGTAATGAGCCCCTTGATGTTTTGAAATATATATTTTTTTATGTGTTTAAAGATTATTTTATTGTTGTAAAATTGAAATACCGTAGTTAGAGGTTTTATGGATTTGTGTAAATTTTAATTTTATATGTTGATTATTGTAAAATTGAGTTAATATACTGTTTTGCAATATTTGGTTTAATATTTAGCAATATTAATGTTGTTGATATTGTGTTTTTTCTTACTTTTGTCTTTGTATATATTAATAGGTAACAATATGTTTGTTTGCAATATTTGTGGTTTTGAAATTAGTAGAATAAATATTTTTAACGGTGGTATTTTGGTCATCAATATCTGTGTTGTTGTTAATT
Organism: Lissotriton vulgaris; assembly: GCF_964263255.1. NCBI lineage: Eukaryota > Metazoa > Chordata > Amphibia > Caudata > Salamandridae > Lissotriton > Lissotriton vulgaris. The sequence continues at coordinate 1,011,347,828 of NC_141687.1, forward strand.
GAGTATAGATGGTGATATTTTTGCAAATTATGTTTTTTTCAAAAATGTTTGTGGATCAATATTGCTCTTAGCCATTATATGTCATTGATTCCTCCAAAACTACGTCCTCAACTGCCTGATGGGTTCGTCTTTCACTGTTGTTGAGTCAACAATGATGGCTTGTCTTAGGCATCTATGGTCCTGATCTTAGTCTTACTTCACAGACTCTGAACCTATAGTCCACAACGAGCCACAAGAATGACTATTGCTTTGCAAAATCAATGTCTGCTTTAAAAGGCTTCTGGGATATTATGCTGGGAGTAGGGCTGCATCAGCATAGCAATTTTGAATTAGTGTGAAAATCATCTAACTGACCAATGCTGTGTTGCACTGTTGTATCAAAACGTTTGACTCCTCATAATCCCTAGTTAAACATATTTGTCGTACCAGTAATCATCCACACTTTCAAGTAAAGTAGGTGTTTAGTGGATAGTGAAACACTTCAAAAGCTTGGGGGGGCATGTTTGAAGTGTATTTTGAAAAATGTGTCATTTCTATATATAGCTTGCATTTCATTAAAGATGACAAAAAGTCAATCATTGCATTGAAAATAATTCCCTAGCACGTCTTAACCATCTGTCAATTGACCGAGTATCTAAACAGTGACTGGAAAACTAAGCAGTTTTCCTCAGCGCTTCCTTTGTAAAAGACTGGGAGCCCGTTGGCCAAAGCTCTGCTTTGAAGCATGTAGCTGGTGCAATTAAATGATCCCACACAGAATACCATTGCTGCATAGTCCTAAATCCATCTCAAGCATCATTAATCACTACCAGGCACTACTTTCCTCTTAATATGACACTTGCAGGTTCCTTTGGTCTCTCTTGGTGATGGTTTTTCCATCTTTCTCTTCATCCGTATTTCCTTTTTCTGTGTTTTTCCCTCTCTTGCTCTTTGTAATTATCTGATGATTTAAAATGGGTGTCAGTCCCCCAAAATGTTTGCCAGTGTCCCCCACCAGCAACAACTGGCTCAAATGTTTGCACTGACTTTCTGACTTGCAATAAAGGTTTCCAAAGGCCACAAGGATTACTTTGTCAAATGAGATATTGTTTGCTGTAATATTAGAAACTACATTTTACATTGAAATGTACAAATACAATACAATTGTTGTAGCGTGATAGAACTTTAGCATTCAGAAAATAGATTATCTCCAGTATTTTCAAAGCATTTAATTAAGCAGGTTACATGTTTATTTTCCTTGCTGGGTTGTCATCATTGTAATAATAGTTGTACTTCTCTTGTCGGTTCTGATTGAGAAACCAAAACAAGTAAAAAGTAGATTGTGTGGCTCTGGATTGTGTATTTGCTATAGCACCAGCATGTGTTGAAATATCAGTGCACCTAACTCAGCACCCAAATAAAAATTTTGATTAACCTTAGCTTTGTACAATAAAGCCTGCAAATGAATTTACATTTGTTGATAGAGTGAGACCTTTCAATACACTTATTTTTGAAAGAGTGCACGAAATGTACATAAATTAGCACATTCAAATTACTCAGGAAAAATAATGTAAGATATTTCAATACTGATGAATGTAAAGAACACAATATGTTTAGGGGAGTGACTTTGCTATGCGTGGCAAATAGGGACTGAGGTATGAAAAGTGAGAAATGAAAGCATGAGACGAAAGCTATACGATTTCCAATCACATGTTCTTTGTGTTTTTCGAAGAAACATTTCAAATGTAAATGTTGTAAAAGTTCTTAAAGTCAATTCAAGAAACCACTCTTATCCTTGGATGCTTTCCCACTAATCCTGATAAGAACCTGTAAAGGATGAAAACATGCCAAGTAGTTGATTCATTTCTAAATCAGACCAGTAGCTGTACAACTGCCAAATAATGTGTGCTATGAACCACCTTAAAACAAATGGAATGCTTCCCCTATAACAGCAAAACTCTTTCAAATAGCTATTATTCTGCCACATTCACAGAATTCTTGTCACATCTGCGAGGTATAGGTGACATGTTGCTGTGGCTGCTATCATGTTAATATTAATGTGTAAGTAACAGATATACCTAGAGACCTAACTGTTAATGGACAAACTATTTACTGACAGCCCAAGAAACATTAGTCAGCAAAATCAGCATTGATGCCACATTGGGGGCCCCTGTCAGCACCTCTGCTCCCTTTTAAGGGCCACAACACAGGCCGCTATTGAAAATTGATGGTTCTGACTGCCTACAAATCAGTCAGCTGGTTTCAATCCTGCAACAAAGGCAGTCGCACATTGGTATGACCGCCATTGTAATGACCCCCTTAGTTGAAAGTTATACCAGGACCTAGGTGCTGTCAGTGTACATTTAGAACTGCAGACCAAGGGCTCTAATCAGTTGTGTCAGGGTTATTATTTAAGAATTGAACAACAAGGAGACAAAGTATCTCCCAGGGGAGGCACGGACTAAACAATACAATGAGGAGAAAAAACTGCTAGGTATACTTGTTAAGCAGACCCCAAAGAAAAACCAGACCACGCTAGTGACATCATTCATTCTTCCAAAACAAGCTGCAACTGAGCACAGAACCACCTATTGACTATAGTATAAAATGCTACGTAGAAATCTAATAGAATAAGAGTTGCAGGGCATTTTGGAATCTCAGAATCAGAAAAGCTGTTCAAGTATGTCTAGAACTGTTGTCTCAGGACTTCTAGAAGGCTGAAGGCCAGACTGAATATCCCAGAATAACATATTATTCTCAAATAAATAATTATATTTAAGGTTATCTTGTAATTGAGCAATAGCTATTTAGTCTGTAATTGTTACAGGAAATAGAATAGATGCAATAGAATGAAAATGTGATGTACAGTTGGCCTCTAAACCTATGAATATGTGAAGTATATTCATATATAAATACGATCATAGACAATGCCCCTCTGAGAAACATTTTCCTTATTAACATAATCATTTTGAAAAACAGATGTCCAGGTAGGCATAAGGCAATTTATTAGAAATGTCTGCTGGCAAGGATCAGTGGTTTTCTGTTAGTGGTGGATAGAGGGATATAGACTTGAATATGTTTTCAAAGAGTTCAAAAGGTAACAAGCATTTACAATGCAACGGTTTCGCCTTTGGAAAAGTTAGAGCTATTGGCAATGTAAATGACAATGCCATTTATTTATCTGTTTTCAAAACCAACACATAAATACAAATTTTGTCATTTACAATGCCAATAGCTCAAACTTTTCCAAAGGCGAAACCGTTGCATTGTAAATGCTTGTTTAAAACTGGTGTCTGTGATATGAAGACTATCACTCAGTGCCTACAGGTCTGAAGCACTCCCGGCACATTCCCCTACTTTCATGTAATATAGAAAGTACACCTCAATGGCTGATGAAAGTGTCACTTGTGACGGGTCAATCAATACCCAAGGATATACAGTAGTTTCCACCACTTGCTTGTGCCTCTTGTTGCCGGCTCGTCGAGGCGCACCGCGGTAAGCGCTTTGCCTTTGGTAATCACAGCACACCTTGGCATCGCCAGTTATGCACAAGTGCCCGCAACCCCCGGTTCAGTGGCAGTACTTGTGGGGTTCTTACCGCTGAGTCCTCTTTAAACCACGGCAGGGGTGGAAACTCAAGCTTCATATTCTCCATGCCCCCGAGCCTGGCTGGTGTGCAGGGTGGAAGAAAGGCGTCTGGCTTCGGCGGAGCGGTTATTTCTGTAACACAGGTTACGGTTCCTTGTAATCCAGCGCAAGAGCAGCAAGCAATTCTAATTCAGCCGCCATGCTGCTCCTATTCAATGGGCGGGTACGCGCAGCCACGCGCTCCCAGCTACAGGAACTTGTGCTTCCGGGCCAGCGTAGCCAGAGACACAGGAGGGTGGATCTAGAGGGCTCGCATAATCGGCCTAGGTGCGCTGCTGCCGGCCTCCCCGCCCGAGTCTTGAGTGAAACCGCGAGGCTCCAGCACCTGCCAACGACAAGTCATAGCTTCACTCAGGCTCTTGGGTCTCTGTACCGTGCCACACGGTGATTGTTTTGGACTTCCCGTCCGGTGTTTCACGCCTGGGATCGCCCACCTAGAGCGATGCTGTGTAAACAGTGGTGCGTGCCGTGGACTATATCAAAGCTTCACCTCCGTGTGATAATTGATACTTAAGGTTGCCCTTACTCAGAGGAAGAATTTTTTTTCCCCAGCAGAGTCCGTTAGGACAGACAGTTCTAATTATAACATTTGGGGAAAGTGTTTTTGTAGATGACTACAGTTTTGTAAAACTGATTTTTCCGCTGTTCAACAACCCACATGCGGTCCGCCTACATTTTTAAATTACATTTATATATGGCTTACTGCCCCTGACGAGGCGCTTTAAAGAGTAGCACGCTACCCCCAACCGAAAGTTAGTGGTCCAGTCCATTAGCAGATAAGAGGAATATAAAACAAGTCAGGTCCCGGGCTGGCAGCCAATCACAGCGCGGCCCGGGGAATGACGTCACAGGGGTGTCCCAGGCCGGCAGCCAATCACAGCGCGGCCCGGGGAATGACGTCACAGGGGTGTCCCGGGCCGGCAACCAATCACAGCGCGGCCCGGGACACACGGCATCAAGGGGCGTGACTTAAAAAAAGAGTCAGAAACGCCCACGATTCGCGTTCTGACCGGGAGAAAGTGATTGACGCTGATGTCTTCCAATGGCTAGCCTCCATTTACGGAGATAGCCAATGGAAGACAGAGGCGGAACCAAAGCCCCATATCTAGGACATAAGATTTCGCCCTGGGCGGAGCAACTGCTACGCAGTTGCTCCGACCAGGGCGAAACCTAAAAATACTTCACATACATTGCATTCTACATAGATGGCAGAAAATCACTTTTTGACAGCACAAGACAATCCAAACATTCTGTCAATCCTTGATGAGAGAGATCACCCTAAAATCCTTTTTTTTATTCAGCACAAACAAATGAAAATGGTCAACAGGAAATTGCAGACCATGCGCTGTGGGGTGCAACACAGTGGCCAGTCAGTTGGCAGACAATCAGACCAGGAAGATACAGCAAAGCTTGTGACGTTGCCAGCAGGACAACCGCGTCCCTGAGCCCTACTTGTCAGATCTGCCACTAAGGTGGTTGAAGATGGCCCGCGAAGGGGTGCTTGGGGATTGCAGGGTGGACTGCCTATAGGATAATGTGTATAGGAGAGCTTGTGCTTATTTGAAGACATGGTGGTGGATTTTAGTATTCCTGGCCGGCAGTTCTTGTTGTACTGGGCAATGATAGTCATGATTAAGATTCATTGGGAAAATGGAGACTTAGAACTGCAAGTACAATGACGGGCTGTGTAAAAGCGGTCGCACCACTATATCAAGCCACACGTGCTGACATTCTAATTACCCTCATAGATCTGAAAGCAAAATGGGGGATGGATTTAGAGCTACAGATTGCTGATATAGACTGGGAGAAGATCCTAGCATATCAACTGTCTCTTGTAATGGTATACTCAAATGAATTATTTTTTATTTTCAGCATAGAGCTTTCCTCACACCTGCTAGGGTCAATAGGTTCTAGGCGGCTACTGCCGCATCATTTCTAAGATGCGAGGGAGCCTGTGACAGAAATTTTCCATTTGATATGGTCATGCCCCTCTTTAGTAATGTACTGGGTGGTGGTAGTGGACTGTGTTAATGATATCACACATCAGGTGATCTCTTGTACACACCTGTCCTTTCCCATTTGGTTTACCCATGCTGTAAAAAGCAAGAAAACCCAATCAGATTTATTGATTTGGCATTGATACTTGCAAAACGATAACTGACAATGCATTGGAAATCTGCCGGGGGACCACAACTGCTTAAATTGTGAGATGAGCTGGTTGAATGGACTTGACAGTTTTGTATTGTTTCGTGAATTGAAGAGAGGGCCGGGAACAAGTGATAGGACTAGAGCACAGGAACATTTAGTAGATAACCGATGGGTTCCAAACATTGGCTCAGATACATCTGACAGCTCCTTTCTTTTGCTCGCCGATTCAGAAGGTGGAAGTAATTGATTTTAATGGGGAAAGTTTGGGTGGGATTTGGAACTACAGTGATGCGCTCAACTTGGCAAGGGATTATGGAACTCTAAATATGACAGCTTGGTAACGGGACACTAAAGATGGGGGTGGGGTTTTGTTTTTTGTGAGTGACTAGTTGAAGAGGTGAAATGACATGTTTTATAATGTTATGCTTTCGGGCTGAATGAGTTTGAAAGATGTGCACATCTTTAATCTATTTTACAATGTACTACTATGCATAGATCATTGTCTGTTTCTGATGTGGTATGTCCTGGACATCTGTTGCTCCGTACTACCACAGTGAATAGATCATTGTCTGTTTCTGATGTTCTAAGTCTTGGCAGCTATTGTCTTTTTATTTTTTTGTTATATGAAAACAATAAAGTTGTGTTTAACATTAAAATAAATCACCCAGAAAGAAAAGATCTGAACACAACAATTCAATTCAAAATATCTTTATTTCGGTAAAATTTTACCATAAAAGACGTTTGTAATAGACATTAAAACATTTCATTTAAATGATTTATACAGCAAGTTGTAAAATTCATAAAAACATCTCTAGCAAAAAATCCTTGTATGCTAAAAACGAGTCTGCACTCAAGTCTGTATTTTAAGACATTTCCTTCTGATAGACCAGAGAGCGCCCAAGTACTTAGCCATAGCAAACACAATATGGTCCGACAGATCAGTTTTTAAGACTCTAAAGGCGGCCAGACACCTCTCGAATCCCAGATTCCTACATAGGGGAGCAATCCAGTACCTTCGGATCTCTCGATCAACTGGGCAAAAAAAAAGGATGTGGAGCTCAGTTTCATCCGAAATTCTGCACGCTGGACAGGCGCTGCTTGGATCGTCACTCCATTTAGATGTAAGAGTTCTAATGGGGAGAGACCCATGTCTCCACTGAAGGTATAATTTTCTCAGTACGGAGGGATACATTTTATCCAGAGTTTGTTCCATGTTATAGTTAACCTTATGGGACAAAAAGGTAGCTGTCAGAGTCCCGAGATGTTGATGATTAAGTAGCAAGAGAAGTTTGCTTTCACGGTATGACTTGGCTAGTTCATTTTTGGAAAGGATATGGCACGTGTTCAGAGGGTCAGACCACATTGTTGAGCGACCCAGGGCCTCCAGGTCTAGTTTGATGGAATTGAGCCATTTAATTTTTCCAGCACCTGGGATAGCAAGAACCTCCCGGAGTCCTTCTCTGTAGCTGGCCAATTCTGGAGTTGTCCATAGTCTACGCCAGAAGGCCAGTGGGCGTAGAGCCAGATCCTCATCAAGCGGGCATAGGCCTAAGTCCATCCTGAGGGGGACAAGGGGAGTGCTCGGTGGTAACCCAACAAGGTTGTGAATGAATTTATTTTCCACCTTCAGCAGCATTGATGTTTTTTCATGGCCCCAGAGTTCAGATCCATAGATGACAGCCCCCTTGGCCTGAGATTTGTATATCTGAAATGGAGGGCCAATGGGCCTGATTGAAGATTTATTGCTTGCCAAGAGTTTCATTATGCCTCCTGAATGCTGGGTCAATTTAAGTGCTGCCTTCTCCAGGTGTGAGCTCCAGGTAAATTTGTCATTTAGCACAATTCCCAAGTATTCGAAGGTTTTTACTCTTTCAAGCCTGATGTGTGCAATACTTGGACTAAAATGGAATTTCTGTGGGGGGTTGAGGACCATGAATTTCATTTTGATGGCGTTGATTTCTAATCCATGGGCCACACAGAAGTCCACAAAGCCGTCGAGGATGCGCTGAATGCCTTTTGCCGACTTTGACAGTAGCAGTGTGTCGTCGGCAAACATGATGGCTGGCACCCTTTCAGCGGCCAGTTTTGGGGCGTCAGAGTTAGGTACACCCGCTAAGTGGGTGATTACCCCGTTGACATAGAGGCAGAACAGGGTTGGTGCAAGCACACAACCCTGCCTTACCCCCCTGCCAACGGGGAACCTCTCGGACAAGGCACCCATCCTGCCACATCTGACCTGGGCAAAGGTAGTGCGGTGGAGGCAGATTATCATATTCAAAAGACCTTCGGGGACCCCCAGTTTGGCAAGGACCTCCCACAGCTTGTTCCTCGGGACCAGGTCAAACGCTGCCCTCAGGTCCACGAATACAGTGTAGAGGCTGCCACCCTCCAACTGCACCGTTTTCCAGTATATGAGGACGAGGCGAAAGACCTGGTCCACAGTGGAGACCTTCTCCCTGAAGCCTGCTTGAAAGGGGCTAAGGATGTTGAAGTCCCTGATCCACTCATGTAAGCGATTTAGCAATAGCTTGGAAAATAGTTTTTGGGATACATCGATTAGGCTTATTGGCCTATAATTTGCCGGGAGGAGGGGGGACCCCTTTTTAAAAATTGGCCCTATTTCAGCCCCTGGCCAGGTGGAAGGGATTGGCAGGCCTTTCAGAATGGAATTAAATAGCACCCCGAGATAGGGAGCCCAGATTTTGGGTTCATGCTTGTAAAGATCGCCTGGGAGCCTGTCTAGGCCCGGCGCCTTGCCTGCAGGCAGGGACGAGATTGCCAGGGTGACTTCCTCTGTGCTAAAACCATCCATGGCAATTGCACTATTGTTAGTGGAGAGGGACGCTCCTGCAGGTTCACTCATCCCCTGATCACTGCTATGTGGTTGATATAGATTTTTGAAATGTTCCTCCCAGACAGATGGTGCTATGTTGGCCTCAACTGCTGCAAGTGGTTCGGCCGAGCCGTGCCTAACAATCTGCCAGAAAGTCTGTGAGTCTCGACAAGCGAGGGCAGCTGTTATTTTTGTCCAATTCCCCTCATCCCAGTCTATTTTTGCAGTGCGGAGGGCTCATTTGTAGGCTAATCGTCTCTCCCTGATTATGTTTAAAGTGTCTTGTGCTTTGAGTGATTTCAATAGAGTGGTTTTTGCTTCCCTACAAGAGGCATTGAACCAGGTCGCTCTTCTCTGTTTGGACTTGTGAGGTCTGGCCACTGGGTTCAGTACCTCTGCAAGATTGGTGCATAGCTCAAAGTGGATGTTACCGAGATCAGACAATTGTGCCTGGGTACACAACAAAATGGTGCCCCATTTTGTTAAATAACCAACTAAAAATGATATCCTCCTGTGACATAGACCTTCTTAAATCTGGTTACAAACACTTAGCCAAAAAATGTATATATGTAACTAGAGGACAGTATTGTACACATTCAATCCATTACTCACATCAGCAGTATAACAGTCATAAAATCATCATCCCAGTTTACACATGATACATTAATAAACTCACATTATATTCACTGTAGTTATTAATGGCATCTTATATTAACGGGAAATAAAGCCCTGTAATGTCACAACCCCACCAAAGATCTCAGTTATTATTGGTTTAAAATCATTTGTAAAATAAAACATTAAGTAAACATCAAGTTATTGTATCTAATCAAAATCTGCTTGCCCCCGGATTCTATTTTAATATATCTATTGCATCCAGTCAACCAGTCATCCTTCAATATGATAGTTAACAACCTCATTTATCATAACTGTTACTCCATCTTGTCCTAGCGACCAACATAACCTCAGCATATTAACATCCCACTACATATCTCCATAGTTGTTAACTGTACATCATTATCTAATTGAATGAATGAAAGTAAACAACAAGAACTTGGATTTGACCTAACTTATTGAGCCACCATATGCCACTTTCTTCAAGATATTGCAAGCGATTATCCTTCAACATTATAGTAACAAGGCTCTCATTCCGGCAGTCTACAGCAAGAAAAGCCCAGCACATTTACCTGTAAAGCACTCAATAAAAAATCACTCACTGTAAACTCTCCTTCCATCCTCATCTCCGACCAACAGACTAGCAGCCATTACACCACCGGCTTCATTTTTAAAGTGTCATGCTGTTATACCTGTAAGCCTTAGGATGGCCTTTCACCAAACATTTTACCTCTATTTTTGTGCTGAAATTAATTTTCGTTGTCCTTAAAACTGTGTGCACTTCACCATCGCTAGCCAGTATTAAGGTGCTTGGGATCACTCCGCTAAACATGATTTGATTGGATTACAGCTGTGTGGCTTATTTAATTTACCTAAAAGTCGCTTGTAGATACTGTAAAATGTGTGATCTTTCAAGTAATAAAGGATGAAAGTCGAAGGTATCTTTCAGGAGCAAGTTATTCGCCTCATCCACAAACAGCCAGAGTACAACTGCTCAGAGTTCACAATACATTCTCCATTCTAAGAATGATCACAAGGAAGAGATCTAAACTCTATAAGGAAGCAAGAGCTTGTATGCAAAGTAAGACATTACACATCTCCCTCCTTTACAACAACAATAAACACAATAAAAGAAATAGGAAAAAAGAAAGAGAGGAAAGAACAACTTAATATTCCTAATAGTGGAAACAAATGAGAATTAAACATAATCTTTCATATAAGACGGTGCTCTGCGTATTCTTTGACTTCTCATGCGATGAGCAGTAGGATTGCTAGAACTGGAAATAGGAAGATTAACAGTGGTGGAAGATTCACAAACAGGATCAATGTCACCTTGAGAAACATTCCTTGATCTAATCACAACTACACGACTTCTATTCCAAATCCTTCCATCTTGTGTCTTAATGGCATTCCCAAATACTTTAATAACAGGTCTGACATTGGTAAATTTAGACCAAGATCTTCTTCCAACAGGTGTTTTTATTTTGACAAGATCACCTACTTTAACTTCCTGAAATTGAACACATTTTTTTTTAATCAAAATATACTTTTCTACAAGCTTGCTTTTCTAATTCCCTCTCCCTCCAAGCACCAACATGATTGTCAATGAACCCCTTGTTCAGATTCATCCAACCAGGACACCACATTGTGTTAGGTACTCTACCTTTGAATAATTTAAAAGGAGATTTACCAGTGGTAGAGTGAGGGGAACATCGGTAAGCCTCAATTCTTTCTCTAAGTGCTTCTTTCCAATTTAAACCATTGACTCTAGCAAGCTGAATACATTCTTTTAATGTTTTGTTGACCCTCTCAACTGCACCATTGGTTTCCGGGTGATATAAGGAAGCCCGTTTGTGCACAATACCACATTTAGTAAGGTAAGCATCAAACACTGCAGAACAAAATTGAGGACCATTATCAGATAAAATACTGTTGGGAAAACTCTCTCTCATGAAAATCTCAGACCAGAATCTGATAACAGAATCAGATGTTATCTCACTGACAGCACTCACTTCAATCCAACGTGAATATAACTCAATTTAAACTATCAAGTAAGGAGTGTCTGAGACACCATTAAGAGGACCCAAAATATCAATAGCTAACTCATCCCAGGGATGGTCGGGTAAAACTCTGCAAACCATGGGCATCTGTCTGGTTCTCAGAATTTTGTCACTAGCGCAACATTCCACACAATCTCTAACCATACGTTCTATTTCTAAATCCATTCCGGGCCACCAAAACTGAGTGCGCAACATTTCTTTGGTTTTCACTATACCTAAATGGCCAGCGTGTGCATGTATCAATAATCTTTTCCTTAAAGTAGAGGGAGGCACAAGTCTCAAGCCTCGTGTCAACATGTCATCAGTTATGGACAATTCCTGAGAGACTAGAGACCATGGCTTTTCTAAACGTGTATTATCCCTCAGCAAGGATAATACTTTAACTAACTCCTCATCCTTTAGCAATTAATCCTTCCACTCATCTTTCCCCACAACACCCTCAGTGACTTCACAAACGTTGAGAAAATCATCTTCATCCATAAACACCTCATCATTACATAGGTCATCACCTTTTACGAGTCTCGAAAAGCAATCAGCAGCTTTATTTGAAACACCAGGTAAGTACTGTACCTCAAAATCAAACTCTTGCAAAGATATAATCCATCTACTAATCATAGAGGAAATAGAATCAAAACCTTTCTTACAAAAAACTTCTTTCAAAGGTTTGTGGTCTGACTTAACAACAAACTTAGTACCCCAAATCAAATTCTTAAAATTTTTTAGAGCCCAAAAGATAGCTAATAACTCTTTCTCAATAACTGAGTAATTAAGTTCCGGTCCACGAAGACACCTTGAGGCACAAGCAATAAGAGAATCATAGCCAAGCCTATTTTGTACTAATACCGCTCCCAGACCTTTGTCACTTGCATCAGTAAACACATATGTTGGCAAACCAGGAACAAATGCTTGAAGACAGGGAGCTTTCTTCAACTCCTCTTTAATCTCCTCAAATTCTTTTCTACAGTCATCAGACCACTCAAATATAACATTTTTGCAGTAAGTCGTCTCATATTCTTTGTTTTATCTGCAAAATGTAGAATAAACTTCCCATAGAACTCTACCATGCCAAGAAACGATAGTAACTCATCTCTACTAACAGGTTCAGCCATGTTATCAATGGATGTAACTAAATCTGACTTTGGAAATACACCTTCACTCTTAATACAGTGCCAAAGATAGTTCACTTCTTCTAAACCAAACCTGCACTTCTCCTTTTTAAGAGACAAACCAGCTTCAGACAACCTTTTCAGCACATCACACACCCGTTCATTATGTTCTAGCACGCTAGCACCATAAATTAATAGATCATCTTGATAGCATTTCACCCCCTGAAGTCCTCTAAGAATATGTGTCATTATTCGTTGAAATACTAAAGCTGCTGATATTAAACCAAAAGGCATCCTTTTGAATTTAAAGGTTCCCATGGGGGTTATAAAAGCAGTCAAATCTTGGCAAGAGGCATCTAGTTCCACTTGGTGGTAGGCAGAAGCTAGATCCAAGGTGGTAAAGTACTTTGCACCTTCTAATGTTCCCACAATCTCATCAATGTTGGGCAACGGAAATCTGTCTACAACTACCTCCTTATTCAAAGCCCTTAAATCAATACATAAGCCAATTTCGCCAGTTGGCTTCTTAGCTATAACAATTGGAGCCAACCATTCTGTTGCTTCTACTGGTTCTATAATATTGTTCTCAATCAGCTTTTCAATCTCTTTTTGTACTTTTCCTTGTTCAGCTAAAGGAATCCTTCTTACCTTTGCTATTATGGGAATTGCATTCTTTTTTAATTTTATGCAATGTTTGTAACCTTTTAAACATCCTAACTTTTCTTTAAATACATTTGGAAATTCCCCTGCAAACATTTCTGACAAATCTTCCACCTCTTGTATTTGCACCTGAGGTTAAGCATTCGGATTAAGTGTAACACCTAAATCTAGCTGGTCTCTCCAACTGATTAAGGCATCACCCAAATTCGTCACATATATCTTACCAGGAATGATGCGACTTCCCAATTCAAGAGTAGCCATGAAATAACCTAATATTTTAATTGGTTTCTTTCCATAACCTAATGGTATGATATCGCTTTTGAAAAGTTTGACATTCTTTCCAAAAGTCTTATGTAATAACTCTTCATCAATCATAGTGATCTGGGAAAACGAATCAAACTTAAACTCAATCATGGCATCATCCACTTTCACTAAGTGTGAGGGATGTTCTAATGGACCACCATTGACTTGGAAAGTTACAGTTTTCACCTGGGGTTGAGACCATCTTCTATTCACATTATCTCGCTTGTTGCTTTTAGTTCTACAGCACTTTGAGAAATGACCTCTTCTACCACAATTATTACAAATGGATTTCAGAGCAGAGCAGTTTGGCGAGTTAGCTAGATGACCAATATTCCCACATCTAAAGCAAGAAAATTTGTTAGAAACATTAAAGTTTGGATTGAAAGTATTCGTTCCATTTTCATTTTTTTCTCCAGACATTTTTTCTTCTTTCTTTACTTGACATACAACTTCTTCAACTTTAGGTTCATTTTTCTTTTCAGGCTCATTCGTCTTTTCCTTTTCTCCTTTTAATTCATCTACGCATTTTGTCATATGTTCAACCTGCTTTGCTATAACCAGAACTTCTTCAAATGGTGGTTCATCTTTCAACCATAGTTCCTTTCGAATGCTGTCATGAGCACATTTCAATACAAATTGATCCTTTATTGTTTCGTCCAAGGTCTGTCCAAACTTACAAGATGAGGCCAACTTTCTTAGTGCAGAAACATAGTCTTCAACTGACTCATCTTTCTTTTGCCCTCTTAAACCAAAATGATATCTTTCCATTATTGTAGTCAATCTAGGAAGATAATGTCGATCCAATTGTTCAATAGCTATCTCGTACTCATTTAAATTTCTTTGTTCAGATGCTGAGAGTTCTGGTAAATGTTCCAACACATCTTGACCTTCACCTCCTAAACAGTGTAACAATAACAAATGTTTCCTTTCTGCACTTAAGTTTGTGCCACATACTCTTGCATAGTTCGCAATTTTTTTTTCTCCATTTTTGCCATTTTAGATTTGGCTCACCTGGACTTGTTAAAAAAAATGCGGGTTGTGTTACATTCTGCATTTTTTTTTATATATATTCAAGACTTTTCCTTTTTAAATGAATTGAAATACTTTGTTTAATGTTTCTTGTAATATGAATTTGAATGCTCCTTGTAATAATGAATAGAATGCCTCTTGTAATAACACAGAGAAGAAAATCCCTTTTATGGATTCTTTAAAGAAATTCCATTGCAATTGTGATCTGTTGTGTAATAATTACTTCTTTCTTTCCTCCAGATTATTCCTCCTCCTTTTTTTTTTTTTACTGTTTATGTCACAATGCAATTATAAACACAGAGGCGCTGAGTGAGTTCTTTACCAAAGATTTTTCTTGTTGTTAATATTCTGCAAGCGTCACAATGCTCTTTAATTCAATGACGCACAAGAATTCTTTTCTTGCAGCTACTGCTCGCTCTACTAGAACACTAGTCAATTTCACACGAGGCCGAACGTTGTACGTCAATGACACGCACAGTATACGTCATTGAAACGCACGGCCATTAAGCTGCGTCATTCAATTCCAGCGCAAGTGAATGCGCGAGTAGAGCGAGTGAATGCGCGAGTAGCACGAGTGAATGCGCGAGCACTTTACAAACTGTCTTTGAGCGCACGCGTCATCTATATAATTATATTTCTTTTTTTTTTAGTTATTTTAAGTCCCTCTTTACAATTAACCTCCCACTGTACTCCTCACCGTACGGACTTTTCTTCAATAGTGGTGATGGATTTAAAGAGCTGCCGCTGGGAAGACAACGCTTCCTTTGATGTAAAAACAGGCGCTGGAGAGGTCAGGGACGGCTGTGTGTTGAGGCGGAGAGGTAGGATGATCGTCGCAGTGTAAAATGTGTGATCTTTCAAGGAATAAAGGATGAAAGTCGAAGGTATCTTTCAGGAGCAATTTATTCACCTCATCCACAAACAGCCAGAGTAAAACTGCTCAGAGTTCACAATACATTCTCCATTCTTAGAATGATCACAAGGAAGAGATCTAAACTCTATAAGGAAGCAAGAGCTTGTATGCAAAGTAAGACATTACAGATACCATATACCCAGGCCCTGTAAATTAAATGTTACTAGTGGGACTGCTGATCTTATTGTGCCACTCACTTAAGTAGCACCTTCAAACGTCTCCAAGGTCTGCAATTGCAACCTGAATGCAGTTTTAAACTGCCAACCCAACTTGGCAAAATACTCTTTGCCAGGCCTTAAACTCCTCTTTTAATGCATAAAAACCACCCTTAAGACAGGCCCTAGGGGGCACTGAAATTAAAGATTTGAACGTTTTACATGTCCTGGCAGTGAAAAACTACTTCATTCATATTTTACTACTGCGAAGCCTACCTGTCCCATAGGATAACATTGAGTTGTCTTATTTCATTTATTAAGTGTTGTAAACAGTTTGGCAATAATGACAAACATTTAGGCAAAGGTTAAATATGCCCAAGCATATTTCAACACAAAACCCTTTCCTGTTAGTTTTACCTAGATTATTGGACACTTTCTTACAGCATAGCTAGATATGTTCTACACAATATGCCAAGTAATAGCATGCCACTTATTGCGCCTTCAGGCCTGAAGTTAGAACTCAATAGTTCAGCATCTACTACAGCAACCAGTCCGGGTGTTGAACAATGCCCGAGTACAAAAGTCCTTTATTCCTTTCTTAAGCATGATGTCTGATAGAGCAAGGAGGTATTGGATCATGCTCAACTCCTGATTCATTTACAGAAAATCTGAACAATACTTCTTGTTCAAAAAGTGTATCCTTAAACTATATTTCTCAAAGGATTTGCTTGATGACACTGGGCTTAAGTGGAACTCACAGTTTATTAAATGTTTGGGGATTCAATACTCTTCCTCCATTGTAAAACACATCCAGATTAATCTAGATGCTGTTCAACACAAGATTCTTCAAATGACAGAAAAATGGTTCCTTTTGTATTTGTCTTTGTGGACAGGCTACACACTATAAAGATGATGATGCTGCCCGTCATCAATTTTATTTGTCCATGTGTTGTGACCGTATTTTTGGCTCTATTTCTGAGTGATGGTGACTTTAAGCTTGCTACCATCCTGAATCTCTATTCTTCCCTTGTGTTGGTCCTTTTCAGGCCTTTTTCAGAACCTAGGAGCATAAACTAGAGGATAGCTGCTTTATATGATGATAGATCCCTTATTCTTGACTCTAATCCATCTATTGCCTATTGGCTTTGACATAATTATATGTCCTTTCATCATCCTACCTATAGTAGAGGGTGGATCCTGTAGTCCTGACTTTATATTACATATTGGTATGGTTTGTGTATGTACTCTGACAGAGCTAAGGGTTATTTGATCCTTCTCAGGCCTACAAGGCCCAGAACTAGAGAGACTCCATTTTGCTTTCTGTCCCTGCAGACTGAGATGCTTGCAGGGTAAAGGTGATGTTTTAGTTATGAGGTGTTGTTCACTTGGAGAGAACCGGTCTGGGCCAGCCCTTATCGGTAGGCTGTATTATTCTTTGTGTCGAAGACACCACAAAAGGCCGGCCGGCTGGGTGTGTGTCCTTGACGCAGAGTGGTGCAGAGATCTGATGGGCGGCAGGCAGATGGCTGGAACTTTCCAAGAGGAGAGAGCATTCCATATTAGTGAAGTGCAGAGGCGGAGTCAATGAGAAGGAGTTGAGTTGGAGCAGAGGAGATAAGAAGACAGTCGATGCTTGGAGCAGAGAAAAGTCAGTTAGTCAGTTTGTCAGTGAGACAGTTGGAGCCAGAGAAAGAAGAAGATGCTTGGAACAGAGAGAATACAGACAGACAGTCAGTGAGCTGGAACCAGAGAGAGAAGTCAGAAGCAGTTGTGAGCAGATGGTGTTTTGAACAGAGAGAAGTGAGATGATGTTTGGAACTGAAGGAAGCAGTCAGAAGCAGTTCCTTGTCAGAAGGAGTTGTAATCAGCTGGAGTCTGAAGTGATGCCTTTTGGAAGAGACTGAAGTTATATCGTGGATTAGTCTGTGGGAGCAGCTGGAGTGAATTGGACATTGGAACTGAGATAATCAGACAGAGTGAAGAAGCTAGTGGAGCGAACGGTTATCAGAGCGGCAGAAACTATTAGGCTGAAGCTGGAAGGTGGAGAGAGTTTGTGGGGGAGAGGAATCCAGTGCAGAGTGATCAGCGCAGATGCGTGTAGCTGAGACGAGCTAAGGCACAGATGAGAGAGGAACCCAGATGACAGCTAGAGCAAGACTTCATACTAACCAGGTGATACCCTTCATGTTATATAGTTTGCTTTATATTTAAACATTAACCTTGTCCCTATTGTGTTGCTGATCCTTTTTCTTTCAGCGGTGTGCAGTCTATTTACAGTCCCTGTTAGTTACATGTGGATGTGGTATAGTAATAAAGCTTTACAGAGACCCCGCAGATCTGTGTATGTGTCTATTCCCATTTTACTTTTCAGGCTATGTGTTATAGTATAGTGTTATATTGCTATTGTTGTTCTGATAAATAAAGTACCCCAGTTCTTAGTGAACCGGCATGTGCCTCTTATTCTTATACCATAAGGGTAACCTGTTCTTCTAGTCAGGTACTGTTTTGTGAACAGACGCAATTCCCGATCAGGTAAGCAGTGGTTGAACAATGAGGGAGAGAGGAGCTCTTGACGTGGAGGATAAGTTGTACATCTTCTAATTTGGCTATCATTGTGTGATTCATAATATCGTAGTATTGTACCTCTAGTGAATAGTGAGAGAAACTTCCCAACATAGAGAGAGAGAGCTGAAGGTATTCATAGGAAAGTGATCGTTGTGTAGCGGCGTTAGTGAGAGCACTGATTATGGTCAGTGTGTATACCCACAAGATTGTGGCTTGAGAGGCCACCAGGGGGGAAACTGGTGTGTAATGAGATCGCCTCTAGGGAAAGTGGCGTTAGTGAGAGCACTGATTATGGTTGGTGTGTATACCCACAGGATTGTGGCTTGTGTATGTATGAAATAGAGAGAGTACCAGGGATGATACTGGTATTTATACCCACAAGATTGTGGCTTGTTTAATGAGAGCACTGGTTGCGGTCAGTGTGTAATGTTAAGTAATCAGAACTGCCCCAGGGAAGATTAGTCTGGGCCCATGTGGTCGCGAGACTATATTGTATGAGTGTGGTGTAGGGCATGGATGTCCTTAGTAATCAGTGAGTATTCCTAGTGATCCCTATAGATTTAGTGGTGTTTCTGATGATATGAGCTTGTATATTGCTAATTCCCCATCCTCAGGTAGGTACCCAGGTGCCTGGATAGATGGGTGTTGAGGAGGGAGGTGGTTGCGTTTCGGCTGGGTTGGTGGTGCTCTGATGAGCTGATTCTATCTAGTCCGAAAATCCGGTTGTTACATCTGGCGTCACGAATCGTTTACTTAGCCTATGTGCGCTGTATTGTTTTTATCTTGTTGGTTTGCACTCGGCACGAAATTGACCTATGGGCTTGAACAGTTGGAGTGTAAGGAGATTGCAGTACATCATGGCATTTGACTTATGCAGTGTGGAAGAAATGCTTTTCATCTTGGTGTTTGAACTATAAGGCGCGAAGGGTAACTGTATGTGAGGGAGCCAATTACATCTTGGTGTTGATGCAGTTGTACATATGTGTGTGAAAAATGCTTGTAAATTGCCCATTCAATGGCTTGCTGCAATTGCTTTTGCTGTGCAATGTGAAATGTATTCAGTGTAATATGACTTGTGGAGTTACCCACTTAAATTCTTCAAGGCACTTAATGGAAAGGGGCGACCACTCGGTCCACCCGAACGTATGGTCAGGTGCCCTGATCCCCCCGGGAAACCATTTTGGGCGGGAGGCGTGTCACGGCTGGTATGCCCGAAGCGGCGTAGCCGGGGCGCGCCTTTTTCCCGCCCAAGAGGGGTTGTCCTAGACACTTACACCATTGGCCACGCCCTGTAGGCGGTCGGAGGAGGGTCCACGCCCTCCCGGAGAAGAATAAAAGGAGCAACAATCCAAGGAAGCCAATTTTGAGAACTTGTAATTTTGTGTTTCTTCTTTCAGCGATTTCGAAGCTTGTTGACCTAGGACCTCGAGGAATATCCGTGAACGATGCCTGGCAAGAAGGTTGGAAAGAAGGTCGGAACCGAACAGATGCTTCGTATGCTGGTGAAGGACATGGCGGACATGAAGAAGCAGATGGCGGCGATGAATGGTGCGGGTGGACCAAAGAAAGTCATCGGACCAGCATTGCCGGGAGTAATCCCTAACGGGAGAGGTAGAAGGGCCAGGAAGGGGGCATCAGGTGGGGAGGTTCCGGTTCCTGAATCACCTCCAGCGAGCCCGGTCACTCCGATCGAGGCCCCAGTTACGGTCCCGAAGACGGGACAACCGATCCCTGTAGTGGTCACTCCGGTGAACGAGGGGGATATGCCTACTGAGCTGGCTGCCCAGTTGGCGGCATGGTTGGGCAGAGAGAACGAAGGGGCCACGGCTGAGGAAGCCAGGTCGATAATGAAGCAGTTGCGGCAATCGAAAGATGCTGCGAAGGCACCTTGTCCTCTTGTTTCCCCGCAGGTTCCTGTCGAACAACCAGTATCGAGCGTTGGATCGGCAGCGACAACAGTCACAGCTACTTGTTCGGGTAAGCAGCCATTGCCGATGGCGGGGGAGGGATCGTTACCCTCAAGGAGGGAAAAAGTGGTTCAACATATACCGATGGATGTGAAAGAAAGGATTTGGGCAGATAAATATGTGAACATGTTTTCCTTGTTGACCGATCACTATGAGATTGAGCATGTGAGAAATCAGAAGGAGTTGTTGCATCCTAGTGTGTGGCGTGCAAAGATGGCGGGTTTCAGAGTAGATGAAACGATTGCCAATTGGGCCAGGGCGTTTGGAATGTTCACTGCAATTATGGGGGAACGTAGGCCCGAATTATTGTTGGAACTAGCTGTTTATCAGACACGTATCATGGAATTCTATGAATCGTACGGGGGCAATCAATGGTGTGGTTATGATAGCACATTTCGTAAGTCCAAGGAGCATGACTCATCCCTGACGTGGGATTGTTTCGACTCCATTTCCTGGCAGAAACTTGTGGGGTCGAACATGGCGAAGTCGCCTTCTTTGGGCGGGAACGGGGCTGAGCCTTCCCGCCATTCTTTGGGGGCGCCCTTTTGAGCGGGCACAAGCAGTGATCAGAACGCAAAGAATAATGGGAACTCGGGTAGGAAAGGGGTCTGTTGGAGCTTTAACAGAGGCAAGTGCACTAGGCCACAGGGGACATGCAAGTTCAGGCATGAGTGTGCATGGTGCGGACAGTCCTCACACCCCGAGAGTTCGTGCAGAGCCAAGAATGGTGATACGGGAGGTAGAGGAGGCGCCAAACAGGTCTAAAATCGACCGAGGGGCACCATTACCTACTCCTGTTGATATCATGGCACTGATCCCTTGGCTGAACGAATATCCTGATTATATCTCCGCCGGGGTGTTGCGAGACGGTTTCTCATATGGTTTCTGCATCCCGGTGGGGGATTTTCGGGGGGATGCACAATGTAAGAACCAACTATCTGTTCAACAAAATACGGCGGTGGTGCAGGCAAAGATTGGGAAGGAAGTGGCCCGAGGTCGGGTTGCTGGTCCATATGGCATGCCACCAGTTGGCGACTTTGTTTGTTCACCGTTGGGAGTGGTCCCCAAGAAGGACCCAGGTGAGTTCAGGTTAATACACAATTTGTCCGCTCCTAGGGGTCTTTTGGTGAACGATGCGATTGACCCGGGAGTTTGTTCGGTGCGGTACGCATCCTTTGATGAGGCCGTCGCCATTTTGAATCGCCTGGGGCCCGGAGCGCTGATGGCTAAGTCAGACATCGAGTCAGCGTTCCGGTTGCTCCCGGTACACCCAGATGATCAGCGTCTCCTAGGTTTTATGTTTCAAGGACGCTACTACATGGATAAATGTATGCCAATGGGTTGCTCCATCTCTTGTGCGTATTTTGAGAAGTTCAGTAGTTTTTTGCAATGGGCGTTCACAAGAGCCACGGGCTTTACGCAGGTTATGCATTACCTTGATGATTTTCTGTTTCTGGGGGCAGCCGGGGACATGGAATGTGCACAGGCTTTGAGGGAATTCTGTAAACTTATGAAGGAATTTGGCGTGCCACTGGCACCAGGTAAGACGGTAGGGCCATCTACTACACTCGAGTTTCTGGGAATTGAGCTCGATTCTGTAGAGGGGTGCTTCCGCTTGCCCAAAGAGAAGGTAATGAAATTCAGGGCCTCGCTTGAAATGTGCCTCGGCGAGAGAAAAGTAACTCTCCATCAGCTGCAACAGGCTGTGGGTCAACTTAACTTTGCCCTTAGAGTGATACCGATGGCTCGCCCCTTTTCCCGCTCTATCGCACAAGCCATGGTTGGCCTCAAGGAAGGGCACCACCGCACAAGACTGTCAGCAGAGGTTCGCCAGGATATGCGCATATGGCTGGCATTTCTGGCAGATTTCAACGGTCGTGTCGTGTGGACCGAACCGCCAGTTTCCTCGGAAGAACTGGGGTTGTGGACCGACTCGGCAGGGAGTGTAGGTTTTGGCGCCATATTTGGCAATCAATGGTCGGCACGAACCTGGCCAGTGTGGTGGCACGATAATGGGCTCACAGGTAACATTGGGTTTCTGGAGCTGTTCCCCATTCTGGTGGCCCTGAAAACATGGCCTGAGGGGTTTCGTGATCGCTCTGTGGTGTTCTGGTCTGATAATATGACCGTGGTCGAGTGTATCAATAATCAGGCAGCACGCTGCAAATGGATTTTGAGATTGCTGAAGGAAATTGTCCTGCTATGTATGAGACTAAACGTCCACTTTAGGGCAAGACACGTGCCAGGGGGACTAAACCAGGCAGCTGATGCACTCTCTCGTTCCCATATGCAGGCCTTCCGGGGTTTTCTGCCCTCAGCGGACTCGGTGGCGGCACCATTTCCCGAAGCTCTCTGGTCTCTCGGTGCCCCGGATTACAAAACCTCGTGGGAGAGAGTCTAGCACCCAGGACAAGGAAGGCATATGAAGGGGCGTTCCGTTCCTATTGGTCCTTTTTGGGTTCAGCTAGGGGGGAGCATTGGGGGCAGGAGGAGTATGTCCTGAAATTTCTGGTAGCATTACATCAGGCAGGCAGATCAGTGGCTACGGCCAATACGCACCGGGCCGCCATTTCCTTCATGGCGCAGGCTCATGGCATCCAGGACCCCACATCGTCCTTTCTTGTACAGAAGGCGCTGCGTGGGTGGCAACGCCTTGAGGGTCGTAGAGTGGATGTGAGGCACCCGATAGGTTTAGAAAGGTTGTCCCTGTTAATGTCCGTACTTCCTGCGACATGTTCATCCCAGTCAGAGACAGTGCTATTCCGGGCCGCTTTTGCATTAGCATTCCATGGGGCTATGCGGGTAAGCGAACTGGTAGCGAGGAACAAGCAGGACAAGGGGGGAGGACTGTGTCGAGAACACATTCAAGTTAAGGGCGAGACAATGGTGATCTCGATAGCCAGGTCCAAGACCGATCAGGGAGCGATCGGGGACAGTGTGGTAGTCCAGCGGATTCCGGGATCTCCCATGTGCCCGGTTAAATGCGTTGAAGAGTACTTAGCGCTGAGGGCGGCAGCATGGGGGGGAAGCTTGCTGAGGCACACCGACGCCACCCCACTGACTAGGTTTCAGTTTCAGCGGGTGTTAACAATGGCAATCGCGGCGGCGGGCTTGAACCCGAGCGATTTTGGGACCCATTCCTTCCGGATAGGGGCTGCTACAGAGGCTACAGCCAGGGGTCTGAGTGTTGAAAAAGTGAAGCGGTTGGGGCGTTGGTCCTCAAACTGTTATAAAAGGTATGTGCGTTTGCACATGTTGTGAAGCTAATGTCATGCACTCACGCTTCTTGTTTTCTGTTTGGTTTTCAGTTTCGCAAGCAGGCTTTGCGGGGCGGACTGTGCAGTTGACCCAACACCTGGGGACCAGCGGTCAAAGATCACCGGCTGAGGAAAGAGTGGTGTGGGTCGTTGGCCACTCATACGTGAGGCGCGCCGCAGACGTATTCAAAGCAGGTGACATGATTCACGTGGCTGGGGAATACGGGTACAGGGTGACCTTCCACGGAAGGGGCGGGCTCTGTATTGACCAGTTTCAAAGTTTCATGAGGGACTGTTAGGGCGGACGAGGTCACCGCCATCTGTAATCATAGTGCATCTTGGGGGCAATGATTTGGTGACCATTGGTCGACGAGTACTTCTCGAGTTAATTTTGTCCACAGTAAGTTGGTTGGCGAGAAGGGTTTCGGGGTGCACAATCGCATGGTCACACATGATCCCTCGGAAGGTGTGGCGGGGGGCCCTCTCTGTGCCAGCTTTGAACCAGTCAGTAAAGAAGGTTAATAACAAATTGAGTAGGTTGTTTCGTACAGGTAAATTGCAGTGTATTCCACACGGGTGTATCCGGGGGACCATATGTATTTGGCGGATGGGGTCCATTTGTCCCGGGAGGGAAATGTCTTACTCATAGGAGACTTCTTAGCTTGGTTAAAGAGTTTATGTAACTATGACCTTTAGTAGGAGCTTTGTGGGGGGTCCGGATAGCCGGTCAACTATCCGGCCTGTGGCGGTAAGGTCATGATCGGTGAGCAGTAATTGGAAGATCCCTAGAGGTGGGGCACCACCCATTATGGATGGGAGCGCCCGGGGGGAGGCGGCCATTGGCCCCTCACACGGGGAGGCGGTGCCCTTCTAAGGATGGGACCGCCGAAAGGGAAGGTGGTCAAGGCCCCTCCCTGGGGAGGAGGGGCTACGGGTCCCCACCTTGGAATTTCCCGGGGCCAGGACATCCGCGACAGCGGATGTGGTAAGCAGTGTGGGGTGGGAGGGGGGTCTACGCTACCTTCTAGACACCTCACACGAGTCCTCGGACGACCACCAAGATGGCGTCGAGTAAATATGGGCCCCCGTTAAGACAAGGGAAATTGGAAGTTGGCACAGAGGTACAGTCCTCTGTGCGCCCGCCCCTCACAAGTAAGGGGGGGAGTTCTGGTTTAGGGATCTGACACCGGTTACGACCTTGCCGTTGGCCCGTAATGTTAGGATGTACAATTTGAATTTTGAGAAATGCATTTACAGGATGTTTTAGAATCGGCTAGGAGAACCTTTGTATTAGAGATATGTTAAGGTTAGCCAATAAACATCGTAATGTATAAATGAAATTGTACATGATATGAAACTGTTATTTTAATGTTTTAATTTTGTTTCATATTTTAATAAATACGGCCAGGAGGGTAACTCCCTCCCGCCTTCCAAAAGCTCAGGAACTGTATCCGTCTTCCCATTCTTGGGGATTGTGTTGGGAGGGGGTGACGGGTATCCAGGCCATATGGAAAGGGGCGACCACTCGGTCCCCCCGAACGTATGGTCAGGTGCCCCGATCCCCCCGGGAAACCATTTTGGGCGGGAGGCATGTCACGGCTGGTATGCCCGAAGCGGCGTAGCCGGGGCGCGCCTTTTTCCCGCCCAAGAGGGGTTGTCCTAGACACTTACACCGTTGGCCACGCCCTGTAGGCGGTCGGAGGAGGGTCCACGCCCTCCCGGAGAAGAATAAAAGGAGCAACAATCCAAGGAAGCATCCTCTTGTTCCTGTGCTTGGAAGCTGCACCCCTTCGTTGCACGTGAGCCCTTGACGGAACAAGAGCCAATTTTGACCCACCCACCAGCCCCTGATGACAGCGATGTGTATTGCAATAAAGTGGATTGATAATGATATTACCTCCTTTTTCAGGTTGTTGATAATAAAGTTTGGTGTTCTGATATACAATAAATGGTTGCTCTTTTAGCATGAACTCAGGCGAGTATCGCAGCTGTGTTGGAAAAAGTGTATGGTAGAGATAAAAGTTTATACTTGAAATGCCTAGTATAATTGTTTATTTCGTTCTCATTAAACAATGTCGTATTTATTTTTTGGTCGGGCGGTAAGGTCATGATCGGTGAGCAGTAATTGGAAGATCCCTAGAGGTGGGGTGCCACCCATTATGGATGGGAGCGCCCGGGGGGAGGCGGCCATTGGCCCCTCACACGGGGAGGCGGTACCCTTCTAAGGATGGGACCGCCGAAAGGGAAGGCGGTCAAGGCCCCTCCCTGGGGAGGAGGGGCTACGGGTCCCCTCCTTGGAATTTCCCGGGGCCAGGACATCCGCGACGGCGGATGTGGTAAGCCGTGTGGGGTGGGAGGGGGGTCTCCGCTACCTTCTAGACACCTCACACGAGTCCTCGGACGACCACCAAGATGGCGTCGAGTAAATATGGGCCCCCGTTAAGACAAGGGAAATTGGAAGTTGGCACAGAGGTACAGTCCTCTGTGCGCCCGCCCCTCACAAGTAAGGGGGGGAGTTCTGGTTTAGGGATCTGACACCGGTTACGACCTTGCCGTTGGCCCGTAATGTTAGGAGGTACAATTTGAATTTTGGGAAATGCATTTACAGGATGTTTTAGAATCGGCTAGGAGAACCTTTGTATTAGAGATATGTTAAGGTTAGCCAATAAACATCGTAATGTATAAATGAAATTGTACAAGATATGAAACTGTTATTTTAATGTTTTAATTTTATTTCATATTTTAATAAATACGGCCGGGAGGGTAACTCCCTCCCGCCTTCCAAAAGCTCAAGAACTGTATCCGTCTTCCCATTCTTGGGGATTGTGTTGGGAGGGGGTGACGGGTATCCAGGCCATATGAATTGCTTGGCGTTTTTTTTTTATGGAGTGGAAGAAAAGCACGTATTTCCTTCACTGCCCTTTGCATACTCAAAGAATTGGGCGGTGTAAACTTTCCAAATTTTCAACAATATCACACTGCATTTGTCTTAAAGCAAGTCCCACCTTATATGATTGATAATAATGTTTTGTTGATAATGTATGCAATATCACAATTCTCTTTCCATTCTCTTGTAAATTTTTTCAAAACGCCCTAGCTCGTTTCCTCTTCTCTTATCAAAGATTCTATCCAAGAATTTTCCCGGAGTTTTACACAAACCTTCCCTCAGTTGCAGGAATTTCTAGAATCTTCTTTTTGGCATAATAAAATAATCAAATTATTTAATCACTCTATTTTTTGGAAACACCGTATCATCAAGGGCATGATTCAGGTTAAACAATTAATGTGTGGAATGATTCCTCCATCTTCATTGGATATTTAAACTTAATTTGGTCTTTCATCTGCTTGCATTTCCAAATATGAGTCTCTAAAGACTGCCCTCTTTCAATCTGTTTCCATGCTCAAGTAAACACAACTCTCTGCTCTCCCTCTGCCTCCTGCTCCAGTCAGTCTCGCGTCTCCACTCAAAGCATCTTACATATATAAATATTTGCCCTACTTGAACCCTCTCGTCCAAAATCTAAAACTGAATTATTATGGGAAACAGACCTTCAGCATTCCTTTTCTTTGAAGATCTTGAATTCATTTTGGAATAAAATACAAGATACTTGTTGTAATGCCAGTACTACACAAACCCTTTAATATTTTTATAATAGGTTGTATATTACTCCAGTTTCTATACATAAATACAACCCAACTCTTCCAAACACATGTTGGTCCTGTAAATCTCTCCCTGGCACATACCTACATATGTTTCCCTAATTAAAGCCTTCTGGTTTCAGGTGTGTAAGACTATTTCCACTATTTGTTCTCTTATTGTTCCCTTTGATATTCAATTCGTTTTTTGGGGAAGCTCCTCACACTCTTGGTCAGCTAATTATAAATTAGGTATCTATTAGTTGCCATTGCACTTCAAGTCATTACATCCAATTTAAAAAACGCTAATATAGTCAATATTACTAGTTGGTGGAATCTTCTGTGTTCTTATCATAGACTTGATGCTGCATCAGTTACTTCTATACTACAGGTGACTAAGAAGGATATGTTCTGGTCACCTCTTACTGATTTTTTAAACACAAAGCATAAAGATTCAAAGGACCCTTTCCACTTTTCCTCGTTTTTTCTTTCCTTTTCTTTTGTAACTGTATTATAAAATAGAAAAGGTGATCTTTATAGGTACAGAATTGGTATATTATTGTATTTGGTTTTCAATATATATTGCATCA
Source organism: Lissotriton vulgaris (assembly GCF_964263255.1). NCBI lineage: Eukaryota > Metazoa > Chordata > Amphibia > Caudata > Salamandridae > Lissotriton > Lissotriton vulgaris. The sequence continues at coordinate 1,011,375,289 of NC_141687.1, forward strand.
TTTCTTAACTCATTATTCTTTCTTGTAATTTTCTTGTGGCATTATTTTCTCACGCAATCTTGTTTTTTTCGTTCTACAAGGAAACTCTGTTCGTATGTAGCTTAATTTAATAAAACTTTTTTTTAAGTAAAGAAATCGTGTATTCTGAAACTTAATGCTACTTTCCTACCTTCTTCCTGCAGGATGGAACACATAAGATCATCTTCACGAGTAGCTATCTTTCTGCTGGGGCGTTTGCATATAACACATGTTTCTTAGTTCTGTTAGCATGAGCTAAGGGAAAACATGGCAATTGAAACACACTTATTAGCTGCACAGACGAAAAGCAACGTGTTCGTCTAATTTCTAGGCTCTGCAGCTGCACTTGTGCCACACATTTCAGTGTCTCAAAAGGACTTCAACAGCAATAATGTTAAAATACAATAAGACCTGTCTTGTATGCAACACCAAAAACATACAGATGGTGTCCTGTACACAGCAGAAGAATAAGCACATTAAGGGGCAGATTTATGAGGCCGTTGCGCCTCTTTGCGCCGCAATTGCGTCACTTTATTTGACACAACTGCGGCACAACAATGCACCCTATTTACAACGTGACGCATCTAGGAGATGCGTCATGTTGTAAAGCACTGCGCCATAAGGAGGTGTTCCTGCGCAGGGGGGGTGGGGCGTTCCTGCGCAGGAACGCCTCCTGAAAGTGACTGAGTGAAATCTATGAGATTTCACTCAGTCACTTTCAGGGCAATGCTGCGTCAAAACCCTGCGCCTGCTTGAAGCAGGCGTAAGTCTTGACGCAGCATTGTGCAGATGGTGTACCCCCGAGCCTTGCTGGAGCTGCGTCGCGCTTGCGACGCAACTCCAGCAATATGCCACATTTCCGGCACAGATGCATCACGCATCTGTGCCGTTTTTGCACCATGGTGCGCCGCATTATAAATGCGGGGCACCATGGTTGGCGGAGCTGTGGCGCACTGTGGCGCACGTTAACTGGCGCATCCCTGGGGATGCACCAGTTAACATAAATCTGCCCAAATATATATAAATAGGCAGCAATGGAGAGAGTCACATACTCAGATATAATTCTGTCATTTATCCTTAATTTAAGAAGATAACTACAGTGTATTTTTAAAACAATCGTCACTAATCAACAAGATCTTCAGGATGTTTCATCTTTAGATGGTAGCATTCGGTATACAGAGTTTTAATAATGCCTTTATATTGCGATGGAAACGTAATGTTGTACATCAAAAAATCTAATAAAAAAAGTATTAAATGAAATTATATTATTCTTTGGTGGCATGCATGTACTTCAAAGTGCAGCAATTTTATGTGGCTTGGCAATTCCTAAAGAGATTGCCATATTTCTTATCCTGATAAAAATGCTTAGTGTCTCAGACTGTCATGTTTAATAGCGGCTGTCAGTTTGTAATTACTAAGCCGCATCGGTAATGAATGTACAGAAATTGTTTCTTGTCATCGACAGACAGGGCTATTTCTTTTTGAATACCAGGAGCCCAACCCTGTGATAATATTTGTGTAATTTCTACCTTACATGGTGGAAAATGTACTAGCATACAAATCTTCATATGGATTGAAGTCCCAACAGCCCCTCCTCTTCAAATATATTCCCCCTTATTTGCATATTTTGCCTTTGCTGCTATAACATCAGTTCAAGTCATTAAGAGGAACTAATAGAAGCAAATGCAACAGAGCAGAAGGCAAATCGATGCTTCCAATTCTCAACCTTCGTCCCTATTTTTCACTGCTCACCATCTCATATAATTCTGCCCTTTTTCTCTTGTATCATCCTTAAACTGAACTCACGTTGGTCGGAAACCTTTATTTTACAGACCCTTCCGGAGAAAACAAGTGTTCACAATTACACTTTACCGTCATTAATTAACAGTGCTGATAGATGGCAATTAACACTTTGTGTTATCTGTGTCTGTATTCATACAGTGACGTTTCTTAATTGTGCACACTATTCCCGAAGGAGGCATCCAAAATGCATAGAAAGGACAGGCAGGTTTGTCGTAAAAAAACATTCACGTTACATCTTTTTGTAGCACAAATGATTAAACAAATAGAATATTTTACCACAACGGGGTAATCATCGAAGTATGTGGATAAGTGGTCGCCATGTTGGCTCCTCGCACTTTTTCAATAACAGAACACACTTTAATACCTTAAGCGGCAGTTTTAATGTAAGTGTGCCAAAGCACTGCTTATCACTAAGGAGATGAAAAAACAAATCCTGCCAGAGAACATAACCCTGAATACACACCTCCGGACCAGCAGGGCTTCAGGATTCAACCACTTCCTCCACTGAGTGCAGCTTCACTTGTTTGGATACAGAGCTGCTCCATGCAGCTTTAGAATACTAACCGTGTTCAGCCCCTGTGTCCACGGCCTAGACAGCAGCTCCAAGGATGTGTAAGGCTCATTAGATTGCTGATCTTAATTTACTCAGAGGCTTTGAAGTGATTCTTTGGATGACTGTCAAAGCATAATTTGCAGGGTGCTGACTCGTCACTTCAGTGTCAGTTGCTGTGCCAATGTGCCCACAGTCACAAAGTGGGTTCCACCATGCCTCCATTTCCAGTATCTGTGCATTTGGTTCTAACACCTGTGCCTGTGTCTCCCTGCCCCAAGGTCTGAGTCCCTATGTCCTAGCACCTGTGTTGGATGTTCTAATGTCAGTTAGTAACTCCTTCAGTGCCATTGTCTTCCTGTCACAGCATTAGTACTGCTCAATGTTGATGTCTCTGCCATATCACTGTCTTCCTGTCTCAGTGTCTATAGATCCCTGCTTCAGTCACGTCTCTCTTTCTCATTGCCTGTTTATTTTTTTTGTCAATGGATCCATGCATATGACAAAGGGTCTTTATGTTCCTGTGTCCATTGTCCATTTGCCCATCAATGTTTGAATGTGTTTCTATTCCAGTGTCTGTTCTTCCCCTTTTCCACACCAATTGTTTGACATTTTTAGATATGTATCTGTCTGGTAGGTGGCTCATGGGAAACTTCCCTTAATATATCAATACATTGGAGAAGCACATTAGTTTAGTCAAGAAGAGGTATTGTTTATATCATTTGTATTCCATTTCTCTGAGTACTTGCTTTTTTCATTACAGATCTCAGGTGAGTTCACTTCTTCAGACAAGCACTCTGTTGCCTTATATTCATCCCCTAATCAAAAATAGCAACACCCTTACCCTACAGTGGGTATAAGCAAGGAACTCAAGTGAAATCCTGCAATGTCCACTAGTTCTCAAGTACGATCAACCAAAACTCAGGACCAGAAGCATGAGCCTTTTATAGATCTGTCCAAATAAGCGGAACAGGCGACCCTGCTTTGGCCTTGAAGTCTAGAACACAACTGTTACCATGCCAGAAGTCCCAGAATAAATGTTCCTTAAACTGTAGCAACAGTGTCCATGCCCTGGAAAATCACTGTGCTTAGGACCATCTAATGATCATGTCAAAAATTGGGTTAGTAATTTGTGAGGGGATTACTACACCCAAATTAACAAACACAGTCTGATTAGGTAAAACATGGTTCTTAGGAATCTCTGCTTAATAACGAGTAACAAAACCATAAACAGCAATGAATCACCAGAGATGAGCAAGTTAATTTCAAGCAGGACCAACAATTTTAAAACAGCAAAAATAGATTAATACACGTCCCCAATCACTTTAGAAAAACAAAGCAACATTTACTGAGCAAAATGACCCAAAGCTGATCACACTAGAACAAGGGAGCCAGAGATACGAATTTTAAAGTTTAAGACAAAAATTCCCCAGAAAAAAGTAAAAGTCTATTGAAAAAAAGCAGTTTCGTGTCGACAAGTATATCAGTGTGATTTCAGGCAGACTGTGATGGAGCAAAGGTCGGATGCTGTTTGTCCTGGTCCACACTTTTACCTTCAGACTTAGGGGCTTATTAGGATTGCGGATTTTCCGCATCCTTTGGGCCGGCGGAAGCCACTGCCGGCCCGGAGGATGCGGAAAATCCGCAGCAGACCCACCAATGACCCACCGCCACATTAGGATGGCTGGTGGGTGCTGGTTTCCGTCCGCTGCTTTTCCACCGCGGTTGACTTACAACCACGGCGGAAAAGCACTAATATGGTGACGGTGTCTCTCAGACACCGTCAGCCAGGTTAGGATGGGCTCTGATACATGCTTTTCCGCGGCAGCTTTTCCGCCGTGGAAAAGCATGTGTAACTTCACTGCGGGGGCCCGCTGCGGGCCCCCTAGGTGAAGGGGGGGTGGGGGGTGCACATGGGGGGTATGCAGAAAGCGGCAGGCACCGCGCGGTGCCTGCCACTTTCTACATACAAATGCAATGCGTGCATTTTTAACATTGCTGTGGGTGCAGCTTGAAGCCGCACCCGCCACAATGTTAAAAATAGAGGATGTGACCGCCAGGGTGGCGGTCACATCCTAATTGCGCAGGAGAGAACTCCGCATGCCATGCGGAGGTTCCCTCCTACTCTGGGGTCGCGGACGGACGCAAGTCCGTCCGCGATCCTAATGGGCTCCTTAGTGTGTGATTTAGAGTTAGGTAGACAGACCGTTAAAGTGGAACTGATCAGCTGTCTGACTGGTGGTTATCCATTCTCCTTATTTACAGTTGGGCTGATGGATCATTATCCCCCATGACAACGAAAGGATCATCGTTTGTCCTTCCGTCCATCATCGTTGGTCCCCCTCATGCTCCATTATGAGAGCAGTCCACCATGAGGTGTGTCTGTTAACATACACCAAAACCACCTGCAGCTCGCACTGCAAAAGACACTCTTCAAACTGCACCAACCATCTACCATTCAAAATACGAAACACCAGCACAGAATTTGTTCAAAAATATTCTTTAGGATGTCTGGGAGATGACAAATCAGATGCTCAGAAAATGAGTTCACTGTGATGGCTAAAGAGATAATCAAGACTGATCCTCAATTGTTTGGAGCACAGATAGAGACAACAACCATGAGACAGAGAAAGGAAACATGGATCAGAATCATTGATAAAGCGAATCTTGTCTCCAACAGCAGACACACAAAGTCAGACATCCACAAGTGGTGGAATGACCTCCAGCGGGGGAGAGTCCATCCTCTCACATCCTGGGTACACCAAGATGATCTGGAAAATGGTAGAAGGTTTTCAAACCCCATCAACTTCATACCGTGAAGAGGAAGGTGTTGCGAGTGGAGACCAGCAAGCATAAACACCAACAGAGAGGTTTGCTACTTGAGTTGTGTCACAAATCCCTACATTCCAATATGATCAAAATATACCATTTACCACAAATTATAACCACTTATGTAAAGGCACCATCCAACGAGTTAGCTCCACCAACTCTAATCATATTCACATACCAATTAATACCTCTCTAGAGCCATTACAATGTCATTTTAAAAACTGCTCATACTAGAAGTCTCAACCAATGAATCCAAGTCATTAGGTAAAAATGATCCGTGTCTTGAATTAACATTTCACTGCATTCTTGGTTTTGATTTTGACTATTTTATTTTGACTATTGAACTAACACACATGATTCAATTGATACATAAACCCAAAGAATGTAAAAGTGGTGTTACTGTTACATTGATCGTCAAGTAAAAACACGTTACTATGACACACATTATCCTTACACATAACATTAAGTCAGTTTGATGATGAAAGTGAGAGTTAGTTTTATTTATAAAACCAACACACGTATATTGATTTGTCTACTTTGAAGTGGAAATAGAGTCAAGTATCTATAAGAAATTCAAAGCATGGCAAATTGGCCTGTATCTGCTGACCACATTTGTTCAGCTGTCTCTAGTCTCAACAGTGCAAAACATACCTCTTCTAACACAGATAATAAGTGGATAAGACACCCTTGTCTGCTGATACCCAGACATTGCCAGAACGTCTGTTGGAAAAATAGTCCTAATTAAAATATAGGAATTGAAGGGCAATGCTGCACCTGCTTTGTGTATCTTTTGTATGGACCCAACTCTACAAATCGGCAGGTAGGTGAGTTACAGGGAATAAGCAACCTAAGATGCCTTTGATTTACACCTGCTGATTAACTACCTTAAAATTAGTGTAGGTTTTGTAACTTTGAACTATTACGAAATAACTCAATTTGTGTCAATACTGTGATGGAGTGCTCTATAGTTCCCACCCTACCCTCCTCTGCTGTGATGCATTCAAAGCTTCAGTGTGTTCACCTCAAGACCTCTTTGTGGAAGGGACCACTGGCTTCACAGGCGGTCTGCACCCTGGTGGTTGGAGTGTAGGCTGTAATCTTGCTGTGTAGTAGCAGATCCTGGAGACCTAGCATAGTAGGCTTGAATGCCAGGTCTCAGAAAGTGACATTGTGATTCCAATCCCAACATTCCAGAGTCTCTATTGTTTAAAGACCAGGCTGGTCTTATGGGTAAGGAAAAAGTCTGCCAAATAATGTATTTTTCTCCGTCTGCTCCATAGAGGTTTACGATGTCCTCCCCCCTCCATTTATTGGTACAGGGGAATTCTTTCTCTGCCTTCCTTTATTGGACTGTAGCATTGTATGTATTCCGGAACTTAATTGTGCACCTATGATGTAATGGGTTTTCTGAATAGAACACCATCAGTTTTTGGCATCAATATCATTATCATAGTTATTTATGACCCAGAGTGAAGACACCCAGGTGATTTAGAGGATTAATAGGAACTAATGGAGCACAAGTAAGGTGCATGCAGGAATTTAATGTGTTCCACAATAATCATACATACAAAACCCTCATGGTACAGCATTGCTCATGGAATTCAAATTTAATTTAATTATGGAGTAAAGATAAGCATAACTCCTGTGCTGAACAGCTCATCTTTTGCATGCCTGAGTGTGTGAGTGTATTTTCCTTTTCAGATCTCCCTCCCAGTTTTTCCCATCCGAACACCCTTTCCCCCACCTGAACACTCCAATACTCTGTGCTATAATATAATTCAGAGTTGGAGGTGTCGGAAGATTGACACAACTCTGTGCTGACCTCTCTTGAGAAGGCATCATGGTAATCCGTACTATCTAACAATTATTGGTCATTGTATTTTCAATTTCAGGTTGATTCTGTTGAGACGAGGCGTCTGTCTTCCCAATATTTAGATATGGTTTATTTTGAAAATTGGGTTCCTGGTTGAGAGGGATGAAATCATACTATGGCAGCTGGGGCTGTTAAGCAGAGTCATGCATCATCATCGAGGATGCTGTTGATGATGGGCTTGTAATGTAAAGTCCTGCATTGAGGAGATGCATTGTGGTAAATTGGTTCTGCTCACATTATCACAGCTGGGCTTCCCAAGGGTCCAGGACTGCTGTGACACCACTTGGGGGGTAGGACTCACAGCAGGGTTCAAAGTGGTTGGAGCTTTTTCTGTCCACAAGGCACTAATCAGGAGTCCAGCTAACTAGTCCTTGGAGTCATTCTGGTGGTCCTGGGATGATCAAGATGGAGGTCCAGTCCTTCTTACTCAAGCAGCATGATATCACATTAGCAGTTCTTATGGTAGTGCAGCACAACAGTCCTTCTGAGCCTTCCTCAGATTCAGCGGTATATTGACAAGTTAGCTCTTAATTTACAAAATTAATACCTGTGGCCCAATTTGAAGTAAAAAAGAGGTTCTGCAGTTTCCCCCTCTCAAAGGTGTTTGGAATTTCCTGCCCCTCTTTTGGCAGCTTATCTTGGGTCAAAAAGGACTAGAGTCAAAACCCTGTGTGAGTGTGCAGGACAGGTCCTTTGTGTGGTGCATGTGTGGTAGGTAGCAGCTCCTCCTCATCAAGTCAGTGATGGCCCATCCTGCTAGCCACTATTCCCCTTCGTCTCACTATCTAGAAGCAGTACAGAAAGACTAACTGCCAGCTCTACCAAAATTTCTAAAAGTTACATTTTCAGAATTGTGACTTAAAATCCAACTTTACCATTAAAGAGGGTTTTAAATTACAATTCCTTAGCCACCAAACTCGATATTCCTATTTGCTCCCAATCAAGCGTTATTCCTGGTAACATGTAATAAGGTAACTCAATGTTATCCTATGGGAGAGGTAGGCCTTGCATTAGGGAAAAACAAACCTAAGAGTTTTTCAGTACCATGACATGTAAAACACACTGCACCCTGCCCCATGGGCTGTTCAGAGCCTACCCTAGAGGTGAGCTAAACATATTAAAAAGGAAAGTTTAAGCCTCTCAAAAGCTTTATTTTGCCAGGTGGAGTTAAGAAACCAGGAAGGTTAAGGTAAAAATGTTGGGATTGACCCTGCAGAAAGGGCCAAGTCCAAGAGTTTATAATTGATCACAAAGTACCTGATTTAGAGTTTTGCAGTTTGGTTACTGTGTCACAAATGTGCCGAACATCCTGTCTGCTGTAATTCAAGTACAATCAGCTATAATGAACATGTAATATGGTAGACCTGATATATGTTACATTTGTGACAGAGTAACCCATACACCAAATGCTAAATCAGGTCCAGTCTTAATCAGAAAGAAACTGTGTCCACATAAGTTGTCTGGGAGTTAATGCCCTGGCTGACTTTAAAAATGGTAAATTTCTGTGATCTATGTGGGCCTCTATAGTTTTTTAGCTCCCAATAAATATTATTTCAAATCGCTTTTTTGTTAACAGCTCTTTGCAAGAGTAGACAATTCTACAGGTGAAGCATCTCAGAGAAGATACTCATGGGATACACCTGTCCAGTTACAGAATTTCTCTGACTAAACACTCCTCTCTGTTCAATGATATGACGCATTTGGTTCTACAAACAATAGGAGTTCCACCTTTGAGTGCGTATATCAATATTCCTTTATGGTGAAATTTAGTAATGGGTTCGATAATCCTAGAGAATTGATGAATAACCGTCTGTACAAATTGGCACATTCTAGTACATTTTGCGTTATCTTTTTAGATGTTGTAGAGAGATAATCAAAATTGTTGATGTATTTAGTCATTAATATGCATGCCCTGGGAACTCAATACATATTCAAGAAATTCTACAGAATTGGTGTGAAATACACTTACCAATTTTAGCAAAAGTAGGATGTTCTCTTGTTTGCAATGCTCTTTTAACATCGTGTTCATGTGCCTCCAAAAGAATCACAGTTGAGCAAGATGTCATTCACGTATAATATAAAAAAACACATCCAGAATCCCTCTTGGAGCTCCATCAATGAAATATTTAAATGCTGCTGGAGTGCTAAAGCCTTTGAAGGGAATGCCTGATATTCAGATAAACAAATCTTACCCTTGAATGCTGTTTCCACACATCACCCTCACTGATTCTGACCAGATGATAGTCTTCTCTGGGGTCTCGATTAGTGAAAACTTGTGAGTGCTTTGTCTTAACTAAAAGCAGAGATAGCAAAGGTAATGATTATACTTTCTTTATGGTGCATCTGTGGACTGTCTGATGGTCAATACATGCCACTAGCTTACCTCATCTTCTAAGCAAAAAACATGGGTGAAAAACCAGGAGACTGTGATGGTCTAATGAACTCATCAGCTAAAGTTTAATTGATATATTGGCTAAGGTTGTCAGACTCAGACTCTGTGAGTGCATGTAGCCGACTACAGGGTTAGCTGTTTCAGTCTCTGTGGAGATTCTATTCTTGATGTCCTTTCATCAAACACATCTTGAAAATCTTTGTAGCTGTCAGGTAAGGAGGCTACACAGGCAAATGCATGAGATGTTACAATGTTTGCAAATTCCCTAGAAGGGGAACTGATAACATTCACAATTTAGTAAACAATGGGTGCACAATAATCAAACTTTAATTGTAATGCTCTCACTGCAAAATCAATTTAAGGATTATGCAGAGTCTGCCACGGCACACCCAGCCTGACCTTAATTTAAAGCTCATCGATGAAATAGTAAGCTCACTGATTACCACATCTGGTCTGCCTAAGCAAAGGATCTATCATCATCAAAGAAAGTGGTGGCTTATTAACACCTCCGCCGTAACTTACAACACATATTTAATTGTAGTACTTGTGTTTAGATCTTAAAGAGGTGTTAATATGTCTGCAGCCACACACATAGGAAAAAGTAACAATCTCTGCACTGCTGTTAATAATTTTAATATGCATAATATGATATGTTGAGGAATCCCCTCTGTTGCCTTGCCTTGAGTAAAACATAATCTAGAAGGCTAAGGTGAATGTTTCACTGTATGTTTTGTTCTTACCTTACATTTTTTTGCACTGCAAGTCCATATGAACATTTATACAGCTGGCTGTGAAAGAGAAAGAACAAAGGAAACACACTAAAAAGATATTTCCATTACAATATTTGTATTGCATAGTAATCTTCAGTAATCAAATATCTTTCAGATAAGAATCTCAGCTTTATCAGAATAATACTAATAGCACATTAAGGGCCTAATTATGATGTTGGGCATATCACCACTGACCGGCCATTTGTGGTGGTCCGCCAACATCTGAGGCAGCAGTATGATTGCTGGATTAGAATACCGGTGGTCAGAGTGCATGGGGGGAGACTGCTGCCTTTGACAGGCTCATGAAGCCTGTCGGGTCGGCGTTCAGAGCCTAATTCCCTACAATGGAGGCATATGGTTTAGATTGTCAGTATCGGCAGCTATTTCATGGCAGTCCAACCACCATGAAAAGGCTGTCAGAAAGTGACTTTGGGGGTCCCCTCTGGGCCCCCATCAACCATGGGCCTCTGCTATGTGGCCACAGGGCATATGTGGTGCCCTCACAAACCATCCATGGATGTTTAAAGCATGCCTTTTTCTACTGCGGCTTGTGCTGTGGCCTGTTACTGGGCCACAGCACAAGCCACAATAGAAAATGCCATATTTCCATTACAATATCTTTAATGCATAGTAATCTGTAGTAATCAAACATCTTTCAGATATGAATCTCAGCATTATCAGAAAAATACTAATAGCACATTAAGGGTCTAATTATGATGTTGGCGTATCACCACCGACAGACCATTGGTGGGGGTCTGCCAACATCTGAGGCAGCAGTATGACCGCCGGATTAGAATCCCGGCAGTCGGAGTGCATCGGGAGGACACCGCTGCCTTTGACAGGCTCAAGGAGCCCGTCGGGTCGGCATTCAGAGCCTAATTCCTTAAAATTGAGGCGTAGGGAATAGATTGTCAGTTTCGGACAGCTATTTCACGGCATTCCAACCACCATGAAAAGGCTGTCAGAAAGTGACTATGGGGACCCCCTCTGGACCCCCATCACCCATGGACCTCTGCTTTGTGGCCACAGGGTATATGCAGTAACCCCCAAACCATCCATGGATGTTTTAAGCATGCCTTTTAGTACTGCGGCTTGTGCTGTGGCCTGTTTCTAGGCCACAGCACAAGCCACAATAGAAAATGGCATGTTTGCGACCACCTACACTGTGGTGGTATTATAATTTGCAGGGTGGAACCACCAACTACATGTCCGGTGGTCTCCATTCTGCAGCGATGGATGTCGGACACTCGTCCAACCGCCATCATATTTAGGCCCTAAGTGATAAATGCATACACATTGACCAGCTGCTGAAGTTCTACATTCACTTAAGAATTTGGACCTACCTCTGATATAGTGATAGGGCTACGCGTATTGTGAGTTCCAACCATCAACCATTATTTGAAAGTCGTATCTCTATTATGAGACATGTGTTAATTATAAAAGTCTTGAATCATTTTGTCTGGCAGGGAGATAGCACTACAGGTTAAAATAGGGGTTTTAAAAAAACACTTACCTTACTCTTTTTGACACAATGAAGAATACTTTTCCTACAGGGTCAATGCATACATAAAACCTTGACTCAGGATTACAGATAAAATTACCATGTTCTTATTTTAAAAAGGATACCATGACGGTTAGTATTTAGTGCTCCACTCAGGCCCTCATTATGCTTGTCCCATTAAAATCTCTGGGTTTTCGCCCCATGCAATGACAATGCCTGTGGTCTCAGGCATTCCATGGATGGAGAAATAACAGCATTTATCAGGTTTGGTTAACTAGCATGTGTTAATCAGTGTTGCTCTAATTTTCCATGTTTTGTCCTGGTGAATGACTTAGAATTTTTGACTACATTCAGTGCACAGAATCTCTGTGGCAAACATAAACAACTTGTAATATTGATGGGCTTGGTAACTCCAGTCACAGGACTAATTGGACTAAACACACCACTCATAATGAGGGCCTTAATGTGTAAGTGTTTTATTTTAAGCCAATGACTTCATATCAGTGCCCACACCCATATAAATATTACTTGTTTAAGAATCATTTAAGTTTAGTTGTGGAGCAAATCAATGTGGAGCTCAGATGCGGTAATTTGGACAGAGAAAGACTACTTTTCATTTTCTTGCAGCACACCTCTGTAATTCACTCTGCTAATAGGATGCCCAACATAGTTGAGCTAGTTAATCAAACCCATATTTGATTAGCTTTGCCAAAAGTCAGCCCAATACTTTCCCTAATATTTTGATCATCATACTGTGGCAAAGCTAGTATTAAATTCAGATATTTTCATTTGGCTCTGAATAATTAAGGGCTACTTTCAATGAACCATACATTTGCATCTGAAGTTTTTTTTATTGTATTAAAGAAAAATGTATGTAACTTCATAGCCAATAAAAAGTACAGATGCACTTTAATGAATCAATGGCATCAACTATAGGTGTTTGTTAACTGAAAGAATGTAGGGTTGTAGAGTGGCCTCCAGGGAAAGTGTTTTGGAGTCATGCATAACTACCACAGTAGTAGTCTTCTCATGTTGCTGTTTAGTAGACTTTAAGATACAATACTGGAGTTTTGTATTACCATTGTGTGTGGAATGTGAGAGTGACCTTTGTGGGACAAATTTTGGTGATGTGCAAGATGGGAAGGGAAATTCTCTTTTTATATTTTTTTCAATCATACAGAAGCTATTACTCCTAAAGTGGAATGAAGTGGAGCAGGGGTATGAATGAATGAAACTTTATTGTATAGTTATTTAAAACCGTTACAAAAATACAATTATGATAATAGCTAAGACACAGAAAATTTACACGAATGTGAGAGTAATAAAATTTAAAAATGAAGATAAAAGCAAATGTCTTTCTGGGGTAAAGAATAGCAGTTCCAAGTTCAAGATTTTGCCAATGTTCCTTGCTTTTTCTCAAAATGTTCAATAAATTTTATTGACCTACAAATGAATTGCGGGTCTGTGGTGCATAATGTTTGTATAATCGCGGACCTGCAGGTACGTATTCCATACTGCTTGAACTTGGCTTTCAACCAATTCCGACGTTCCTGTATTAGAGCCGGGCAGATGCAAATCAGGTGGATAAAGTCTTGTCTTGCTGCACCACATAGCCCGCACCCTTCCATTTCTTGGGACTTCCAATTAGGATGCTCGGCATTAGTTGGCAGACTTCCCAACCTTATATTAAGGTATCTGCGTTTGATATAGGGCGAAAAGGCCAGATCCAGGAAGTGCGCCGGCACTAATTTTTTGTATGATTGGATAGTCATCCAGGCATGTGACCGGAGACTGAAAGCTATTTTGTCGTCCAACAATGAGTGTTTAATTAATTAATTAATTAATGGCTGCCTTCCTGACCACCTGTTTGAATGAAGGTACTTGGAGCTTGGATTCCCAGAGTCCTGCCAGATTTGTTGATTCTATTGACATTTTAAGGTACTTGGCATGGTTTGAGTTTGGACATTTGATGATGGTTTCCCACATAGCACGATTGATCATGATCTCTTGGTGCATCCAGACATTGTACCAGAATGTTATGGACTCATACTTCCTCAGCAGCACTTGAGATTTCAGGCCTAGTTCCAGTCTTACCTGAGCCGGGGATGTTTTACTTGGTAGCGCGAAGACACGCTTATAAATTTTCATTTGCACTTTATCCAAAAGTTGTGCGCTCTTGCCATGGTGCAATACGCTCCCGTAAGCTATCGTTGGAATTAGTTTAGCTTTCATTATTGTTAACAGTGGTGAGACCAAAGGACCTTTGAGTTCGGTTGCTAATCTCATAAAGGCGTGCATTAGGGCCGTGCCCTTCTTTTCCATGCTGTTAAGTTGTGCCTGGAAATTAAGACGCTTGTCCAGCAGTATCCCAAGATACTTGTAACTTCCAACCGCTTCCAATTTGACATTGTCTATTGTAAAGGTTGGTGGTGGTTTATGGCGTCGGGTTATGACCATGGTTTTTGTTTTCGCGCTATTTATTTCTATCATGTTCTGTTTTGTGTAGCAGGTCAGCTCCTGTAGTAGCCGATGGAGGCCTATTCGAGTCTGACTTAACAGGACCTCATCATCGGCATAGGATAGGTGTGTTACACGAAGCGTGGCCAGCCGAGGAGGATGGGAGTTGATCAGATCAAGGCTTGCTGTTAAGTCGGCCATGAATAAATTGAAAAGGTGGGGAGCCAACACACAACCTTGCTTCAACCCATCAAAGGTGTGTATCTTCCTGGTTTGCCTTTGCCCATTATTGATTTTTACCTGCATCCAGGTGTTGCTATACAGGTCAATGATCGGCGTTAGAATTGACCTTGGCAGACCCTGCTTTTTCAATTTGGCCCATAGCAAATTCCTATTAACACGGTCGAAGGCCGCTTTAAAGTCAACAAAACAGGTGTATAGTTCTCGATGGTTAAGTAGACTGCTTTCGCCAATCAGGCACAGCGCCATTGCATTAGCCATTGTACCAGTACCGCGACGAAACCCCATCTGATTTAACGGGATCTTGCTATTCATGTCCGACCACTGTGTTAGATCCGCTAGCACTAAGGATGCATAGTATTTTGCCTCTGCATCGATCAGGGCAATTAAGCGATAATTTCTTGGATTTTTGCGATCTCCGCCTTTATAGATGGGGTTGATGATGGCACCCCTCCAACTTTCCGGGACCCCACCAGAGTTGCTAATTGTACGGAATAGGAGGTTAAATTTGCATGCCCAGAATTCGGGGTCCTCTTTATAGATCGCCTGCGGGATGCCATTTGGCCCTGGAGCACTCTCTCGCTTGCCTTTCTTAATTATAGAACATATTCGGTGATCGTCAGCTGACCACATTGATTGGTCCAAGCCCTCCACGCAATTGGACGTGACACTGGGACTGGAAAAAGATTTACTTTCCTTGACCTTGTATAATGTAATTTCGGGTACCATTGTAGTCATCATGGTCGGGAGTTCCACTGGTTTTACCGCGAATGTGTCGACTATATGTTGGACCCAGACATATTCCGGGACACATGTCATGCTTATGGGTTGTGCTGCTCTGTTGATTGAGTTGATTTGCATCCAGAACGCCCTGGAGTCTGCTTTTTTAGTGTTATGCATCAATTTGGCCCAGAAGTCGTTGTGTTTGTTCCTTTTTTCCATCCATACTAACTTTTTGTATTCTTTCCTAATCAACCGACCTTCTTGCCAGGTGCTTTGTTTTGTCTTTGAACCTTGTACCTGTCTTGTTAGCTTTTGAAGATGTTTCTTCATAGCTAAAGTAGTTATTGAAAATTTGGTTTTGGTCGTGGGACTGCTCTGCCTCCTGGCATTGCTGCTTGATTTTGGCAATCTTTCCAGGAAGTTAGCCCAGGTTTCTGAACAAAGATCACTCTCTGCCATAATCATTTGTAATAAGTTCTTGGCGTCCAACGCTATTTGGGGTAGTGTTTTGCTTGTCCACTTAAGCCGCTTCAGGTTGATGGTTGATAGTTGTCCTGGTATTTTTGGAGCCTTTGTATACCTATTAGAGCTTAGTTTCATTTCAATATGTTGCATGGAATGATCACTGTCTAGAGTGCTGATTATTTGGAATTTTTTGACTAGGCTCATCAGGGGCAATGTTATTAATGTGTAATCCAGAGTTGAGTTTGTGTTGTGACCTATGTATGTAGCAGCAGGATGTTTATCATGCATCGATCTTCCATTTAATACCCGTAGACCGAGTCGTTCCAGGTCCCAAACCAGTTGCTTACCCATTTGGTCTGTCCTCAAGGCCGATATAATCTCCTGGGATTCGACATTCCACATTTCATTTGCCACTGAGATATTGTCCTCTTCCTCCGATTGATGCTAGAGATTTGAGTTAAAGTCACCTGTAGCAATAATCTCCCAACTTGGGTGGTCGAGACGGATGGAGGTTATAACATTAACTACACGTTGGAACAATTCTTTTTTTTGCTGTATTTTTGGGTGGGCGTATATGTTGATTAGGACGATTGTCCTTGCCACGCATTTAATTGTGCTCTCCAGCTTAATGATTTGCATATCCGTTGCTGAGGCAGGCATTTGAGAGACGTTGATCTTTAATGAGGTGGAAACATAAATAGAAAGACCTCCCCTTGCACGGCCGTAGCGCTGAAAGCGTGTCGCATTTTCATGGAAACATAATCTACCTGGTACATCAATTGGCTCAGTTGACCAAGTTTCCTGTAGCGCTATGATGTCATATTGATCCCAGGTAGCTGTTTTCCTGCTATGATTTAGGATGTTTTTCGCTCCTGCGATGTTCCAGGAGAGCAGTTTTATAACGTTTTCTTCAATTTTACCAGCCTCAAGATTGGTTCAATTACCATTAACGCCCTGTATTTGTCTCTGGTGACTATTGATTGATGTTTCAGCCCCCCTGGCACCATGTAATATTGAATGAGTGGTCAGGGTTGAGTAGTCTTCTCTTTTCCTACATCTTTTTAGCAGGGGTGAGGGATAGCCCTTTTTTGTTTGTTCTTTCAAAGAGATTCCCCAATCTTCAAATTTATTTGCTTCTGCAAGGATGCTTTTTGCCACTTCTAGGCTCCTCCAGGTGGCAAGTGTGCCTTCCCTAAGGGCATTCTCTCCTAACGTGACGAATTCGATTGATAATAGGTCAGCCGACGTTAGGTGGCTTAGGCTGGGGAAGGAGGATGTGAGGTGGAGAATATTCCCTCGGTTTGAGAAGTCTTGGATGCCTTGAGGCTCGTAATTGGGAATAAACAGTATCTTCCCCGCTGTAGCTAGTTGCATCTCAGAGGGTATTTTGCTGCTGATCTGGACTTTTTCATTATTAGTAAATTTCTGATCATCGTAATCCTTTGCATTGAGGTGGAGATATTGCCCTATTTGATTGTACGTTTCATTCTGAGTCAGTACTAGTGGTGTTTTTGTCGTGGCTTTTGCCTCACGGCCTAGTCTGTTAGATCCTGCCTGTTCTCGGTGGTGTCCACTAGATGTAATCACTAGTGCAGGGCAAGGACCTGTTCTTTCCATATTTACAATCTCTTTTGATGCTTGAGTGCCAATAATGCCAGTGTATATTGTGAGTTTCGGTTGGTCTTCCATATGACTATCAGCCTTTATTCTTATTTGTCTATGACTCTTTTGGTCACTTTTTCCTGGGGTTTGATGGTCAGTCAGTATGGTGATGCTTTTCCCTGTGGTTGCGTTGGTGCTTGGTAATGTGACACGAATGGAGGGGACCTTTTTTTGATTTTTGTTTGTATCTTTAAGTACGGCCCAATGGGGTCTCTTGTTACTTAGTTCATATCTATTCATTTGCTCGGACTTGTCTGTGTGGTTCCTTTTATCATCAAGACTGGTGCGCCCTATTTGTTTGAGAGCGGACTCAGTTTTTTGGAATTCATCCAGAAGATTATCTGGAGTTTTATTTAACTGGGTGGCAACCCCGAGCCCTTGGTCCATACTGTTGTCAGTGATGCTTGCAGCAGTTGTTGAACTCAGAAGTTCCGCATTACTGGCATTCCCCGCTTCTGAGTTTTTAGCAGGTGCAACTCCCACAATTTGTGACGACTTTTTTGTTGTTATCACTTGAGGTGGGGCCTTGGGGCTTATCCATGGTCGTATTTGGATATCTTCTCGATCTTTAAAGTTTTTATGTTTCGTCTCCATCTTAATTGTTGGATTATGTTTCCCCTCTGCGACGTTCGATTCTAGCTTTGGTTTCGATTTTACCTGATTAAAAATAGGGAATGTGACCAAAGTCTGTTTGTTTGCGGGTGGGCAGTTTGTCGGCTGATTTCTGATTTTCCTTGCCCGTTTTTTTGCCTCTTAGTTAGGCGTTTCTGGTCATTTTGATTCGCCCCGTCTTGGTTTGATGATTGTAGTCCCAATAGTTTGTGGTCATCATTTTGTACGATAAGGGATGTTGCGCCGATTGTTTCCGGTTCCTCTATTTTATCGTCAGGTTTCATTTGCAGATTATGCCGTGTGGTTTTTCCCACTGTTGTTTGCCTTGCTGGACCATTTGATTGGCCTGCATGTTCGTTTTGTGGGCTCTTGGAGTTTTCAAAAGAAATAAGGTTGCATCCAGTTAGTGTGTTGTTGTCACTATGATTTGCGTGTTTGCATTCCTGCAGTATATCTGTGAGTATCAATGGCAAATTCTTTAATTTTTCCAATATTGGATGGCAGGTGCAGGTTTGAGATGATACCCACGGTCGGGTCTGATCCTTGATGATAGCAAAAACGCTGGCCATGTCGTCTAGCTTTTTATTTTTGTTAGCTATGTATTCCGCCATTGTGCTCATAAGATGTATTTGAATGTCCAGTTTATCAGACTGCATATTGAGGGTTTTGATTGAGGTTTCCAATATGCACCCTAGTGCACTATGCAATGTGATTATGGATTCCAAGTTTTCGCCGATGTCATGTCCTCTTTTTTGCCGGGGTCGGTCTCCAATGTTGCAGCCAGAAGAAAGTCCATGTAGAGCTTGCTTTGTAGATGTTAAATCATTATCCTACTCTTTAGTTTTTTGCCTTATTTCACGACATGTTCCAGGAATTTTTGTTGTTACAATGTCGCAGGCAGCTGAAACACTTGAGATCTCTATGATTGAGGGCTCTGCTTGGGCGTTACTAGGAGTCACATGCGGTGAGTCTGTTAGTAGAATAATATCAACCTCTTGGTTCATTCCACTTGATATATCTACTATGTTTTTACTTGACGACTCCTGTGATGGAGAGTTTTTAGTACCCCAACCGGTTACCGTTGCCCCTTGGTTCATCATTCCAGTATGGATTACTTTGCTAGGGTTTTTTTGTCCCTCGAGTTTGCTTCCAGTTATTTCCTGCGCCTCGATTTCGGAGGTGATTGATTTACTGCAAATTTTCAGCCCTTCTTGGGTACTTTCAATTGTATGGCTGTCCGAACAAGTTTCTTGTGTCTTAGTACTTCCTTTGTTATGGATCGGTACTTGGGTCGCCCAGCGGAGGTCTAAGTCCTTTGTCTTAATCCTCTCTATGGATTTATTCAATACTGGGCTCATACGTTGGACCGGTCTAGGGGTTGAGTGACTATATGGAGACACCTTATGTGCCATTTCATACATACTTATGTCAGATTTGTGGCAGGCTTCGTTGTTGAATTGGGCCGAGTGGCTTCCCGTTATTAATTGCTCTTGAAATGTGGCAAGGGTTGATGTTAATGGTGTTAATGGTGTTTGTAAAATTTGGTCATACTTATTCTCATCATTTTTTTTGGGGGGCGTGGAGCTTGTTTTATTTCCTTCATGCTGGCCGCCCGCAGTATTAGATGATCCTGTGTGGGTTGTTAGTAATTTCTCCTGTACTTGCCCTTGAATTATGTAGTGCGTTTTATTATCCTTTTTATTCTCCTTGTGCACCTGGGCTTGAAATTGGAAAATATTTTTCACAAGGCTGGCATTCGTGCGCTTGTGCGCCTCCTCTGTTTCGTTGGCCTTATCAGTGTTCGTAATTTGGGCATTCCGAGGAGTCCTTGGTGCTGTTGGTACTGTTGGTCCTGCTGGCCTTATTTCAGTTTTTTTTGGCGACATTGGTTTTTGCAAGCCTGTTGGAGTATTTGGCAATGCATAAAGTGCTGTTGCAGGATCTTTCAGAAAGGCAAATCTGCCAGTGTGGTTCATATTGCTGAAGATTGGAAATACAGGCGGAATTAGTGGTGCAGATGAGTTTCCGTCCTCTAGGTCGGCGGGAGATTTAGTTTTGACCTTAGCTTTTCTCCTAGGATTCTTGGGTGGGTTTGTACGTGTTCTCCCCGACCTCATTCCCTTTGTTTATTTTATTTTGTTTATTTATTTATTTATTATTTTATTTATCCCCCGCCGTCTCCCCTCCGCTTCCCGTTCCACTTCCCAAGCCTGTCTGTGTCCTTAGTCGGGGAGATGGAGCAGTAAGTACTATTGCGGTGTGTGGCCGGGAGACTAGTCTCACTCTAGAGATGGAAAAAATGGGTTCTTACAGAAAGTCTTATAGAAAGTCCTTATTGGCAGTTGCTTTATTTTTTTTTTTGCAGTTGTTTTTTACCGTTGTTGTCACTTGGGCCTGTGGTGCCAAATAACGCAGATATCGCCTGACTAGTGCCAAGTAAGGCCGCTGGTGCTAGCGCCTCTCACCTTATGTCCTGTGGGCGCTGGTACTGCCGCTGGATGATGCTGATAATGCTGGTGTGGTCCGCCGACCGCCGTCCCCTACCCCCTTTCTTGTGTCCACAGATACGCAGGTGCCACCGGGGGATAGCAGGAGTACCGCTAGGCAGGGCCAGGGTCAAGAAGGTTCGGTCAGCCCAACCAGCCCCTGACAATCCCCCCGAGCTCTGTCAGCTGCACCTCCCTGTAACCGCCAATATTTTCCAATTTCCGGTTATGGGGAACTAAGGCGGCGGTTGTGGCTAGGGGGGGTCCGACTGTTGGGGTCCTGGTGAGATTTAGAGGCTCTGAGGGGACTTAGCGGCCCCTACCACAGCTCCTGTCACGGGAGCAACGTTGTTCAGCGAGGGGCAGTGTCTAGTCACCTCTGGTCACCTCCTCGCTGCTGCTTGCTGCTGCCTCTACTTGCCGTGTTTCGGTGCTTTTTTGCATCGGCTGTGGCAGCGTCAGCACCTGACATCAGCTGACGACTCTCCCTGCTGCAGTCTCCTTGCTCCGCGGTCCGCGGCTCCCCCGCCCGCCCCGCCTGCCTCCCTCACCTCAGTGCAGGCGGCTGCGGCTGCGGCTATAAATTTGGAGGATTCGAAGGGTTCGAGTTGATTTCCTTTTCTTTTTCGGGTGCCGCAGTAGCCTCGATATGCTGGGTTTAGTTGTTGGGGCTGTTTCAACTCGCACCCGGCGTCTCCTCCGCAGGGTAGTTGCACATACGATCTTATCTACCACCCTTGTCGAGCAATAGGTCCTTAAAGAGTATGAATGCTGATTGGACTCAAACTGAGGGAATTGGGAACACAGCGTTTTCACTGGCAGTGAACTAGGTTTTCTATTTCCCCAGTGACTGTTGTACGTTTAGAGATATGGCTTCCATGTAGGATCTTCAGGTACAACTTTCCTAGTGTTAGTAGTGTCTTTAATAGGCAAATTGTACTGCAATGTAACTGCAACTTGATCATACTATATGCATGGTGGTTTGCAAATATCAAGGTCACAAGTTTCTAAAAGTATTGATTGCTCCTTCTTAGGTTTTCAGAGACATATCATGAAGTTGTGTGGTCTAAGGATAAACTCTTGAACTAATTCTTGAGCACATGTTTAAGCTTTAAAAGTTAGTGAGTTATAAATTCATGTGATGGTAAGAAGCTGATCATAGAGCACAATTAGTAGCACAAAAGAGGGTACAAAGTTCCCCAGGAATAAAAAGAAAAAGGCTGTGTGCGTGTAGTAAAGAGCAAAAAAGAAGGGGGGGAAATTCCCTTGTTGGAACTAAAACCCTCACACACCCAGTAAACTGGGTGCCATGCTTCATCATATGGGTTCTACTCCTCGTCAGACTGGCGCTGCAATGCCTGACGGGCTCCCGAAACCGGGGCTCTTTATCGGAGATCTTTTGTTCCAGCCATATGGTTCATGTGTGTGAGAGGGCAGGGAAAGTGTAGTCGCGAAGTGAATATGGATAAAAAAGGTGGGTCAGTCCACAATGTACTTTATTAGCGTGGTTGACTCCCTTGGTTAAAAGGGGTGGGAGGGGAGATATATGCCAAGAAGTTCCAGAGCAGGATATCTACTACCCTCATGTCAGGTCAACATGTTTCTTGCCATAATGGGAATTCTTCAGGACCTAGGTGTTTGGTACTACACAGTGAGAAATAATCATAAATTACAACCTTATTGAATAGGTCTGTGGAAGGGCAGGCCAATTGGTCCTGCTATAGTTAAGCGACCTAGAGGAAATAAAAAACAAGCAAGTTGGGAACTACTTCGCAAATGCTCTGTATTGTACACACACACAGAAATGTTTAAAAGCATAACCAAAAACAGAGGTTTTTTTTAGAATCAAACTACCCATAGTTATGCGGAGACAATCTCAATTAAGAGTGAAAATAAAAACGCTGCGAACAAAGGAACTGAGGAACAAAGGGCTCAGTGCTTACCCTGGGAAGTTCCCTAAGGTGCCCCGCAGACTGCTCCCGTGGGACCGGCAAAAAGGGTATGGTACCTGTGGGAGAGAAAGATGCCGAGCACGGGGCATGTTTACTAAATTGGAGACAACTAGTGGCATGTGTTGTCAAACCGTTATAGTGGAGCCCATCTGGCTTATCAGTGACAGCTCAAGTAAGTGGCTAACTCTCGTCGAGCCCAAAGTCTGTGTAGTGTAAAGATCAAAATTGCCTATTAGACAACCTACGGCAACCGAGGCCATCCGTTCCCACTAGGAACCGTCAACCCACAAGGCTGCACACTGCCCGTATCCTGCCCCCGCTGGAGAACCTGCGGAGGGATAGGAGTAAGGCCGTGCCAAGCAAGCAGATCTGTGGCATCCGTCGGTGGAAAAAGGACGAGCCTCACATAGACCGTGCTATCCCGGAAGCAAGTGTCTTCCATGTCATCGCCAACAGAGGGTAAACCGAGGCGGAGCTAACCGCAGTCTATCAAATGCCAATAACGTGGTTCTGGGCATCATTCAAAGTGTAGATACCCCATTAGCTTACCGCAGCCGGCGCGTGGTCCAAGCCGAGTAACCTACCCCCACGAACAGAGCCTGGTCAGGGCGCAGAGCAGCTGGTGGCGAGCCGGGTAGAGAGCCCGGGTTTATGAGCCATCGCTAGTTCGCCGAGTCAGTGTTGTCAGGGGCGTGGCGTCTCTCGTCGGGGACCGCGCATGCGCCGGTCCAGGCACACAATGTGAACACTACATCGATGTTGAGCCAGAGAAACAACCGGGTCAATGCGGCGGCCATCTTGGGAGCGAAAACTATCAAAGATAGTGCAGGTGGATAATGAAACTGGAATAGGTGTCCGGGAAGGGGATTTATAGTGATGGCATTCTCAAAAATAGAGTTGTGGTGACTGTTAGGTCAGTGTATGGAAATGTTGACGTAGTTTAAGTCCCAATGAGAAGTGCCAAAAGGCAGACAATACTAAGTTAAATTCCAGTGGGACAGGTAGTCTATTCGTAATCATGACTCCCACATTAAGGATTGTGCAGTCAGTTGGTCTATTCATAATCAGTAAGCCCACATGGTGAATTGTGCAGTCAGCATAGTGGATGGGAGTCCACGCTGCGGAAAATAGAGGGGGGATGTTTCTTATCAATTGGTCAATGCCCACAAGAAGTGTACAGGTAGCCTACCGTGCCAAAGAAGCCCAGGGGACAATTCAGATATATAAATATTAATTCACATTATGTATAATGTATTAGAATTCCAGTATGCATAAATATTAAAGAAGAGAGTATCCTCGTCTTCCACTAAAGAGTTAAAGAGTATATAGTGGTGGCCCAGCTTGAGGTAGTTATTCTAAAGATGCATAGATGTGAAAGTATTTATGTGTTTAAATTTCTTTATTCCATCATTGTTTTCAAAACAGTTTCCTCTATTGATTGTATTACAGTTGGGTTTATATATCCCCAAACTCCTGCTCCATAGGAGACTTTGGCACAAGATTTTGCCACAAGCAATCTTTTAACCATATCTATCTGTTTTGGGCCAATCTTTTAAAAAACAAATATATGGCATTGATGCTTATTTCTAACATGATCCCTCTGTTAGACACCATGGGGGACCATGTTGACAGGTCAAATGTTACCCCTAGATAAGAAAACAATTGCTTCTGGGCCACTTTGCGTTCAGATATAAAAACCGTTGG
Organism: Lissotriton vulgaris; assembly: GCF_964263255.1. Lineage (NCBI taxonomy): Eukaryota > Metazoa > Chordata > Amphibia > Caudata > Salamandridae > Lissotriton > Lissotriton vulgaris. The sequence goes on from NC_141687.1 coordinate 1,011,399,326, forward strand.
AGGTTTCTTAACCTTTGTTCCTTTTACTAAAATGAAAGATTTTGACGCATTTGTTTTATAGGTCAGGCTTTTTCATAAAACGTACATATTCCTGGAGGACCTTTCCTGTGTGGGCAATTAAAACTTCATCATCTGCATAAAGTAAAATTGGTAGACGGACCTGATTCATTAAAGGTATATCTGTTGTTGATTCTCACAGGGGGGCTTCTACTCCATCAGTGTTAAAGGAGAACACTGTTGAGGAATTTGGAAAACATCTAGTGCACTTCCCCTGTTGACCATATCGCACACAGGCATCAGCCTTTGTGTACAGCTGCCTATTAAATCACATTATTGCTTCATAGACTCCATCTCCTTCATCATCTCCCACAGGTAAATATGGGCAACTCAATCAAACGGTGCAGATAAGTCTATAAAAGACAAGTATAAATTGCCTTGTTTGTTTTGAGTGTACTTAGCAATGAGGAGACTCAAATTAAGACATTGGTCCTGGGTACCTTTACCCTTTCTAAAACCATATTGGACGGAATCACGATTTTGTTAGTCGATGCCCATTCCTCTAATCTATTTAGTAGGACTCTGCCCATAAGTTTCACAGTACTGTCCAGGAGGGAGATTGCCCTGTGTTATTTTGTCTCAGATTTATCACCCATTTTATGGATTCAATCAATCAATCAATCAATCAAACAATTTGTAAAGCACGCTACTCACCCAGTGGATCTCAAGGCGCTGGCGGGGTTCCGTTATTGCTCGAAAAGCCAGGTCTTGAGTTGCTTCCTGAACGAGAGGTGGTCCTGGGTCAGCCGTAGGTGGGTGGGGAGGGAGTTCCATGTCTCGGCCGCCAGGGAGGAGAAGGATCTTCCTCCAGTGGTGGCTCTGCGAATGCGTGGTACAGCGGCGAGGGCGAGGCTGGCCGATCATAGCTGGCGGGTGGGGGTGTAGAAGGTGAGGCGGCTGTTGAGGCACTTCGGGCCCATGTCGTGGAGAGCCTAGTGTGAGTGGGTGAGGAGTCTGAACGTGATCCTCTTTTTATTGAGGGGGAGCCAGTGCAGGTCTCTCAGGTGGGTAGAGATGTGGCTGTGGCAAGGGATATCCAGGATGAGTCGTGCGGAGGCGTTCTGTATGCGCTGGAGTCTTTTCTGAAGTTTGGCCATGGTTCCCGCGTAGAGGGGGTTGCCGTAGTCCAGTCGGCTGGTGACGAGTGCCTGGGTGACTGTCTTCCTGGTTACAGTGGGGATCCAGCGGAAGATCTTACGGAGCATGCGTAGGGTGTTGAAGCACAATGATGATACGGCGTTGACTTGTCTGGTCATCGAGAGGGAGGAGTCCAAGATGAAGCCCAGGTTTTGTGCGTGGTCCATTGGCTTGGGGGTGGTGCCCAGGGCAGGGGGCCACCAGGAGTCATCCCAGGTGGAGGGCGATGATCCCAGGATGAGGACTTCCATCTTGTCTGAGTTCAGTTTCAGGCGGCTGTTCTTCATCCACTCGGAGACGTCTTTCATCCCTTCGTAAAGGCTGGCTCTGGTGGTGGCGGGGTCGTTGGTGAGGGAGAGGATCAGCTGGGTGTCGTCAGCATAGGAGATGATGTTGAGGTTGTGTTGGCGTGCGATAGCTGCAAGGGGGCTCATGTAGACGTTGAAGAGGGTGGGGCTGAGTGAGGATCCACATGTGTGCATGCACACCTGTGCCATATGACAGGCAGACCTGCCCTTAGGGCAGGTATGCCTGCCACATGGCCCCGAACCTTTTTTGGGGGTGCTAGAGGGTGTCAAAGTGACACCCCCTGCACCCTTGTCAAGATCGGTATTTACCGATTCGGTAAATACCGACCGGTAATGCCCCATTCATTCCTATGGGCTTCAAAGCCCATAGGAATGAATGGAGCATTACCGGTCGGTATTTACCGAATCGGTAAATACCGATTTATACCGATTCGGTAAAAGGGAACATCTGGATTCCCTACATACCCACCCCTCACATTTACCGATTCTTAATTACCGAATCGGTAAAATTCGGTAATTTTCGGTAATTAAGAATCGGTAAATGTTACTTACCTACATCTATTCTTTATTGATGTTTAAAATGGCTGCTTTACAGCATTCCAGGTTTAGGATAAAGAAATGTAGAGTATCCATGATTGAAGTATGCACAAGTTACATACAGTAATTATTTATTTCTTATATCTGTAAAAAAATATGTGACTACTACGTTTGAGGAGTGGTTCGGTTTCATACAAACAGTGTAAAATGAAAAATGTGGAATTGCTTACTTCTTGACGTTTGAAAACTAGTACAGAAAAAAAGTATCTGAGATACATAAAAATACTCAATTGGACATCCACCCTTACTCAGAATAAACAATCCCCTCGCTGATCAATCTACCTTGAAGCCAATCTCATTCATAATTGTAATCTGGTTTGTAGAAAGACAACACTTATTCTTCTAGTGAAAGAGCTTCTTTTATATAGACAAGTGTATTTTTCTTTTTTTTTTTAAATGTACAAGATCTAGGTTTCCATTGTATTGACACCAAACTGAATCATTTTGAAACTACACTTCAACCCTCTAATGTTGCATATGCTGGGAACAACAGATGAGGATAATTCACTGGGTATCCAACAACTGGCATGGAATATCCCGGCGCAGGAAGGAAATAATTGCGGAAGGCCAAATAAGTTATCTAAGAAACTATTGGGGGGTCCTTGAACATCTTAGCTTTTGTGCACTAAATGTCTGGGGCCTCATTTATGAGAAATGACGCATCGATGCGTGAAATCAGCGATGCGTCACTTCTCAGTGCGCACTCCTTGCGACATTCCTGATGCGTCATATTTAATGTATGACGCATCATGTCGCAAGGAGTTACAGATACGTCAGTATTTCTGACGTATCTGTAAGCGCAAAAGTGACGCATTGCAGGAGTATGTCCCGAAAGTGACGCAACTCCAGCAATGCGTCCTTTCACATGGGGGCAAGCCCCATGTGAAAGGGTCTGCTCCAGTCTTACGCCTGCTGTGAGGCAGGCGCAAAATTTTGGTGCAACAGCGTCCTGAAAGTGAGGCAGTGAAATCTCATAGATTTCACTGCGTCAATTCTATGACCCTTCCTTGCGTCAATATGCCCCCCTTGCATACATTATACCTGGCGCAGGTATAATGTGACGCAGGGGTTTACAAAGTGATGCATCTACCTAGATGCGTCACTTTGTAAATATGGTGCAACAAGGCACATTTTTTACGTTGCTGGTGCGTCACAAAAAGTGACGCACCGGCGGCGTAAAAGTGACGCACGGCCTCATAAATGAGACTCTCGGTTTCCGGGAGACAACACCAAAGCTGCCACCTTCCATACTGCGACAACCAGCACAAAAATAGACTATACTTTTGAAACCCTTCCTCTGACAAATAGTGGACTTCCACCTGGGGGCAAAGTACAACAGCGATCACCTTCCACAAGAAATGACAATGAGTGTGCAAGTTCTAATACCAATACAATCAGCAGAGTTCCTAAGTCACACACACACACAGAAAATAATAAAAAAAAGTGTCAAATGTAAAACACATGAACCAGAAAGTCTGCTGGCTGAGGTAAAGATACTTTAGTAGGAAATTCAAGAGACACGATACGAAGCATTAGCCGGCTGGGTGATCTTTACAAGGGCATTAGGTGCAGCTCACTCAGTAGGAGCAGAGCTGCATCCAAAGATGATGGAAGAACTTTGATACAGAAGGCCTCCACTCCTGAGAATGCAGAGATTAGAGCCCTTAAGAAGGCTATAAACAAAGCATTATGGAAGCTTCATCGAAATGGACAGGATGCCAGAGTCCAAAGGGAGATCAGGCTACTAACAGCTGCATGGAAAAAGCTTAGCTGGCAGTCAAAAAAAGGGTCAGAGGAGACGTTTTGGGCCAAACTCCTTCACAATATAAAGAGCAACAACAATGATCGGTTTTGGTGCACGGTTGACATGCTACAAAGCCTTTTATAGCATGGAATCAGCTCACACCTAACTGAAGAGGCTTGGGTAAGCTTCTTTTGGGTTCACTTTAACAACAAACCCTAGACCAACACACATGAAGAAGATACAACAAGACCAACAGAGGAAGAAAGAACATACAAAATAAGTAATAATCAGGCAATTCCAACAATTACATTCTCTGTTAACCAAATTTCTAATAGGTAAGCCAAATGCAGAAGAGAGGGAGCACCTGGCCTGAACGTGATCCTCCTGGTCTTGATTAAAATAGACCATGAGTATTGTGCAGAAGCACTGAAATCAGTCTTTGACCAAATTATACAAACAGAGGCAATCCCAGCCTTCTGGAGGGGTTCTATCATCTCTTCAATCCATAAAAAGGGCTACAAGAATGAGGCCAAAAAGTACAGACTGGTAGTCGTGATAGACAATGACGCTAAGGCCTAATCCTAGAGAAACTGACATCATGGGCGACGGCCAGCACAATTATCCCTCCTAACCAAACATACTTCAGCAAGCTCATGGGAACAACCATCAACATTTTAACTCATTCCCTGCTGATTAACGTGAAAATAGTAGCTAAGCTGCGATTGTATGTCTGTTTCATTCACTACATCGCGGCTTTCAACCATATAGACAGGAGCAAACTGTGTCATAAACTTTTCAAATGAAATATTCCATCCCCCCTTTTGAAACAGTTTCCCTCCTGCACACAGATACATGGGTATAAGTGAAGCTTTGGACTGGAAATTACCAGCCCTCACCCGACCCCGCTCCTGCTCACCTTCCATGATACTTGACTCGTAGATCTTTCCATCGGCAGCGGAGACCTAGACATTTTGACTGATGCCCGGTGGAGCTACCTCGCGAGCTAAAGGGGAGAAGGGCTACGGATTTCCCTCTTTGGCCATCACCTACCCAGCCGGTCTTTGGACAAACTCTTGTGTGCCTCCCTACTGGACTTTTCTCCCATCTCCTCTTCACCATACCCCCTAATCCCCTCCTCTCTACTCTTCCCCACTTTCCAGCTATTGACCTTTGTCCTCACCCGCCCTTGCTCATAGTACCCACCCTGTCTATCCTCTGGACTTTCTTTTGTGAACTTTCCCTCGTCAGTTGAGACCTAGCTATGTGAGTGATGCCCGATGGAGCTACCTGTTTAGCTAGTGGGGTGATGGGCTGTGGATTCCCTACTCGGACGTCACCTACCCAGTTGGTCTTTTGGCAGACTTCCTTCCGTCTCTCCTGCTGTCTTTTACCTCCTCCTCCCCTTCACACTTCCCCCTCCCCTTCTCTATTTGTCTAACCTTTCTTTCCTCTCCCAATTTGTTGCTTAGTTTTTGACTTAATGTGTATTTGTTTTCATTCTCTGTAGCATTGTGTAGCCTAATGTAAAGAGCTCTGATACCTAAGGGTCTAGCCATCACTATAAATACCTCATAAATAACGTTCCTCTGAACTTCTGTTGGACCTTAGACGACGCCCCATGGGCGTCAAAACTGTTTGTACTCACCTCGATGCACGAGCAACCTTGGCCGATGCCCAGTGGCAAAGAGGAGTGGCCCTGGTTTCACCCCATCGGCCGTCACCTACCCGGCCGGACATCTGACATTGTTTTCTTTGTTTTTACCGTTGTGTATTCCCTCCCTCCCCCTTCTCCTCCACCTGTGACTCTTTCATTTAAGCGATGTAACCATGTAACCTGTAACTCGCTGTAACTCATGTAAAGCGCTCTGATACCTCCGGGTCTAGCCACCACTATATAAAACTTTTCAAATCAAATAAAAATAAATTCCAACTACAAATGGGCTGAAACAGGGCAGCGTGCTAGCCTCAATCTTGTTCAACCTTTTCATGTCATACCTGTCAGCTAGGCTGACAGGTCTGACATGAACTCTCATGAACCTAAGATGGACGGCCTCCAATCTACTGTACATTGACGATCTAGTGCTTATCAGTCAAACTCTGGTAGGCCTTCAGCACTTACTAAAAACAGCACAAAAATATTCAGCGGAAATGTAAATTGAGCATAAATCTGGACAGGTCCAAATTAATGCACCTGCATAATTGGAAGGCAAAAAGAACACATCACTGGTACCTTGCAAAAGAACAGTTGGAAATCATCCAGGAATACAAATATCTAGGTGTCATTGTCGACAGTGGCCCTAAAAAACTTAAGGAACAAAATCATCGGACCAAGCTTCTCTACACTGGTCTAAGTAATACAGGTGAAACCCATCCCTACAGTTACCTATGGAAGCGAGTCCATGAGAGGGAGAGACATTGCCATACTAGACAGTATAATAACAGGTGCACTTTAAATGATCTTCAATCTACCTAAATACACATCACCAGCTCAAATAGAATTAGAATTCGGTCCACAGAGGCAAGTACTGGTCGCCAAACTACTTATATCAAATACTGGCATGAGATCAAGAGGTCAGAGCCAAGGTCCTTCAATGCGCACCTGTGGACCAAACTGCAGCCCAAGGAGAAAAGTGCAGCAAGACTCAATAGAACAATTTAGGTGTCGGGGACTGAGGGAGACTTAGGGTCACATGATAGCTCCAAAAAGCTAGTCAAGAGAATCATCAAATGGGTCTCCTTGGTAGAGGACAAATCAATACTCACAGGTAGTGCATTTGGATGGTTAACCCAACAATAGTTACTGCACGGCAGCGCCGTAGTAGTACCTGGGCACAAGCTTCACCAAAATCACCTGCGGTACTAGCTGGGCATTTTACCATCTGTGTTCTATCTGCCACCATGGAACGTCCTTCATCAACATTCAGCTGCCGTCTGTGTGGGGAGAAAGGAGAATACTTAATCCATCTGCTATGTATATGGAAGGAAAGGATGGGAGAATGCAGAGTGCTGCTAAAGCCTCTTTTCAACCTCAAACGAATACAAGCATGCAGGTAGGCGGCAAAAGCATGCTTTGCTGGTTAGGATGTGCAGTTAAACTGTGACCTTGTAAGATTTCCGAATATCGTCGAAAAAGATTAAACAGCATGGACTATGGGAAAGGTAAAACAGATAACCGTGTGAAATATCTTTTTTTAATCCCTCGTATAAATGGTCTAGCTCTGTTTCTTAAAAATGTTATTTTACCTAGCATCGGCATAATCATCCCCTTTGGGAACTGTATTTTAAAAGGATAGTATATTAGTATAATGCTTTTTAAACTGCTCACAATGATTAATTAAATTGTACATCTTTTATGATCTTCCATGATCGAAATAAAGATTTTTGAATTGAATTGAAAACAGATAACTAGAAGAAGCCGAGGATGCAGCTTAACAACAGGCAGCCAAGTATCAACACCCTACTAATCTTCCCTCAGAAGTCAGGAGCCAATCAAACAGCTAGCTACACAAAGATTTTTTTGCAATGACCATTCATTAGCATGGCGTTGAAGGAAAGAAAGTGCAAACTTTAAGACGCGCTGATTGGCCATTAAACCAATACTGGTTATAACTGTAAACAGTATCATATTTTATCTTCAGCTAAAACAAGTATAAGCTCCTAGAGTACAGAATAAGAAGCCATCATAGGCAATACAGTTGTATTCATAATTTTAGATGATTGCCTAATTTCCACAGTTATCCTTATAAATCAACTAGTGGTAGTAGCCGAGAATCAGCTGACAAGCATGGAAGCTGCTTGTCGAAAACTACGGGACAGAGTGACAAACAAATTTCTCTAATACATCGTCCAGACTAACATGAAAATATATTGTGTTTTATGGTTGGTACAAACTGAAAAGAGAAACTTAGGGGCTTATTTACAAGCCCCTTGCGCCACTTTTGTGTCATTTCTAACTTGGAAAAGTGACGCAAAAGTGGCGCAAGGGGCTTGTAAATAAGTCCCTTAGTTTTTAATATTGTTACTACACACGCAAAGGTTTTGATAACTGAATCATATCTCACTGCCTCAACTATATATGGCCGCAATTGAAGGACTGGTGCGATCTCAACATTATGTTGGCTGAATTCACGTTTTTAAAGTCCTTTCTGCTTTTTTGCAAATTCTGATTGCTATTTTTATTCGCAAACTGTAAAATGTAATTGTAATGGTTTTAATTAATCATGCAAATTAGGATTTACTTACTTGTTGTATAATTTCAAAAGTTACATTATTAGCAGATCAGTCATTTAAAAGTTATTCCATTGCCCATAAAAATTAAGGTGATTACCTGGTAGTAGGCAAAATGTCAATACGCCCAGGAGAGGTGCGCTTATGTTACGCGAATACGCTTATTGTCAGTGCCTTGGCTACAAAAGCAATCATGTAAAATACCTCAGCACCCTAACCCAGATTACCTGTGATCAGGTTAATGCCTCATATACCCCCCACCATTAAAGTGGCAGCCTTCACCAGTTTTACAGTGTGCTTCTAAAATACCTGATTTTGATCAGTTTTTCACAAAGTAGGTTCTGCTGGAACGCAAATATAGCAAATTCGACAATATGCCTTCTAATATAAATTCATCCAGTATATTATTAAATCTAGGAATATTTCTGGAGAGCAAAACTCGCATGGCGGAAATAGTCAGCAAAGCCAAAAATAGACTTATATGGAGCTTCACTATTCCCAGGAAATATAACGAGGAATATTACCAAGGGCATTATCGCCGCATTAGCGGGACTTTTTCCCGCTAATGCGGCGATAATTTTATCGCCCTGTTACCAAGATGTCGCTAACACCAGTTAGCGACAGCTTGTAGGCGATAGCGGGCATTTAGGGGCCCACTTTGCATGTCAGCGATAATTATCGCTAATGACATGCAAAGTGGGCTTGCCATGATGTTAGCGACTGAAAACAGTTGCTAACATCTCTAACTCCTATTAACAAATTTTGGAAATATTCGCGCTAAGCGCGAATATCTCCAAAAGCTAACGCCTGCTAAAAGCAGTTCTTAGCTATGTTATCCAATGGAAGGTGGATAGCATGGCTAAGACCATTGTCACAATAATGCATGAACATCGCTGATTTTTCAGCGATATTCATGCATTTCACAGGATTTTTACCGCTTTTGAGATAAATCTTGATAATATCAAGGTATCTCAGCGGTAAAAATCCCTGGTGCTCGGCGATATTTTTTTTCCGCTAACCAAGCAATAGCGATAATTATCACTATTGCTTGGTAATATGCCCCATCATTGGGCATGTTATTCTTGTTGGAGATTAAGATGCGAACAGTAACACCATTTGCCCTCCCGCTCTTTCTTCTCTGACTGTTAGTGAGATGTTCAAACCAATCATTCAATCACTTAAGGGAACCATTAGTGCATGAATATTCAAATATGGACAAAAATTGAGATCCTGTGGAGGATTCATCTCCATAACTGTGGATACCTCAGTGCCCAAGTCAAGTGATTTGGATTTTGTCTGCAAATTATTATTTCACGCACATAAACTCCATCTTTGTACACTCTTCTTTTTCCATTTCAGCATTAAACGTGCTAATTCTAATATCAACAGATGTAAACCTTTTTAAACTAGGGGCTCGTGATGCAACTTAGACTATACAATACTTTTCACGGGTTAATTTTTGAAATTGCACCTCAAGTTCTAATTAAATAAAAAAGTGGGAGAAAGGGAATTCGAACTAAGAAGCCTTTTTTATTTCGTTTTCATAGTACTTGGTGGCTGCGGAACCACGTGTATATTTGGGCAATCTGACCAACACAAATTTAATTTAGCTATAAACAAGACTCAGCGATAAGTGTGTCATGAATGTTTAGTAATTATTTTGAAGAGCACCAAGAGGCATATTAACAAGGGCTTTATCTCTGCTTTTTTGGCTTAGAAAGCCAAAAAAGCAGAGATAAAACTATTGCCCTATTTACAAGGGGGTGCTAACATGAAAAATCACATGTTAGCACCCCTTTTCACAATGCCTCCTTTTGCATCTCTAATGAGATGCAAAATGGGTGTCACTGGACGTACCCCAATGGACTACCTTGTAAAATATCGCTGATGTTCACATTGCGATATTCACAAGGCAGCCCACAGGATTTTAGCAGATGTTAGATTTCTAATGTCTGCTAAAATCCTGACTTAGCTATCCCTAACATAGGTGGCGGATTATGCTGATACGACCACAGCGTTCTATCAGCAAGGTTATCATCGTTTTGCAGAGAACCTTGCTGGAAAACCAGCGATGTTCACTGCAAAACGGCGATTTCCCTGCTATCGCAGGAATTGTATCGCCTTGGAGATACGCGTTGCTGTTAACGCGATATCTCCACGATAAAAACCTGTGATTGCCAGCGTTAAAAAAATTATCACTCAGCGCGCCTTGCGATAGTTATGGCAAAGAGTTGCTAATATGCCCCCCTAATGTCATCTTTCCACTACTTACATCACAAAAGTTTGGAAGAATTCCCATAAAATAGATCGTTATGTTAACCTTTGTTGATCTTGTTCTATAGCTCAATTCATCATAAGTATAAAGATATTTAAATTTATATTCCTGCTTAGGAAGCTTTTTTATAGACACAATGATATTTAAAATATCTACCTTCATTTTTAGCTAAAGGCACAAAACCTACCACAACAACTATAACTGTTATTGGTAAATAATGAGAACTTTGTCTTCAAATACAGTATCCGTATCCCACAAAATGTTTTTCATCCTCTGAGGGACAAACTGTACTCCGAATACGTTGATATTACAGTTATGGCAGAATCTATAATATGGAAAACTCCGGCTTTGCCCAGGCAAATGAGGTATGGCACGCTGCCTGCTGCTGGTCTATGTCCCATTATAGAATCTGCACTGGATGAAAAACTCCATCCACTTACTGGGCATTTTGGGCACCACTTTGCCAGTGCCTGCAAGGGTTTAGAAAGGGTGAGATATTTACCACACTTGGGGCCTCATTTACTACAAAATGACGCAGTGCTGCAAGCCATTTTGCCGCACCGAGCAACGTCATTTTAAAAGTGCAGGGATCCATCGTATTAACAACAATATGATGCATCCATGGACTTTACCCTGCGCTGATGCACAATTGACTGCCATGCGCCAGTGCAGGCACACTTGCAACAAGTTGCATGGGTGCCTGCGTTGCAGGGATATTTTTTTTGTGCAGGAAGGTACACCTTCCTGCATAAAAACAATCACTGATGCCATTTCCTCTTTCTATGGGTGCTGCAGAATGCAGCACGCAAAGAAAGTGGGACAAAAATTAGGAGAAATAAAAGTATTTGTTCTCATTACACCACTCCTACGCCTCCCCTGGGGAGATGTAGAATTCTGCTGCATTCCCAGCTTTACAAAACATTGTAAATCTGGGAATGTGTCATGTTCCATGGATGTTGCGCAGGATAATCCTCAGCAACACACGTGGAATGCCACTTTCATGCAGATTAATGTGTGAAAGGGGCCCATATTTGCAAGGCCATAAAAAGTTATGCAGGGTGACTTTATGTGTCCTTGTTAATATGGGCAAGCCCATTGCGCTAATGGTGCGTTAAAAAAAGTGACGCACTAGCGATGCAATGGGCTCGTAAATGAGGCCCCCTGGGAACTACCAATAGCTTAAGGATTGGTATTTACTCAGTGGAGTAAACACTTGCTATTTCACATTTTGCTCTGGAAAATGTAGAATTGGTTTCTTCCACACAAAATCTGATTTGTATTGAAATTTGTTGCAGATTTTCCCCCAGTAATTTTTTTTCATTTGACAGCCCAAAAAAATCGTTATTTACGGTGATTGAGTCACGAAGAAATATTTCATATCAGGCATTTTGCTGTGATAACCTTGAAGCCTTCTCTATTTTTGCCATAAGTAATATGGCATCTTTATTCATACCTGTTTATTTAGCCACTATATCATTTGATGTCTGATATACTCGGTTTCAAATCAGTTTGAGCAACTTTCTTAGAACATTAGATAAGTAAAGTGATATAAAAAGTTGCATTAACTACCAAACATTCAGAAACGATGTGATGTACTTTACAGGCGTTAAAGAGCTAAATGCTAGCGCTTGCCAACTTGTCTACGTATCTTAAAAGTGCCCTCTAGTGCACCGAAATTGAATTTCATACAAATGTAGAGATGCTCAGGCGAATAATAGAAACTAAGGAATACCGAGATAGTGTAAAATAACCAGACAATAGCAGAATCAAACGAAAAATTCCATCTACAATTTAATGTCAGTAAAATATTTTTATAGCAAAAAAAATTATTCTCAGTGAAAACACAAAATCATTGCAATATGTTCTTTGTAATTTTGTGGTTTTTATTTTAAAAATGAAAATATTGCATGTTTGTATATTGAACATAGTATGTAATATATCTCTTCATTTATTGATATCTACAATGCGCTTGTTAAAGGCACATAAACGACGCAAACCAAAGGCTAAAGTTTCTGTTTACAGCAAGTCTCTTTAGGTTTAATTCACTTATACTTTCGTTTTACAACCATGCGGAAACCGTGTCCTGGTGATTAGATTGTCTCCAAAAATATCCAATTTATGTAACAGCGTGAAATCTTTCAAAAATCAAGTGACTTGTTTACTTTTTAATGTCGTTATTTAAAATAATTGCATTTAAGAGTTTAAGTAACGCTCATCGCAAAAGTACCAACATTTTCATTTACATAAACCCTTTGTTCAAACCATTTCGGCTATTAGTGTAATTATATATTTTTTACAGCATCACACACTTCCTTTTTCGCAAATTTTTCCCACTTGATCAAGAAGAAACTAATTGAAAAATATGATTAACAAAAATGAGGAGAGGTACAATTTGCCCTGCGTATATATTCGGCTTACGTTAAGTCAGTATTGTGTGCGTTTTTTAAATATGCAACTCGTTATGCTCTTATGACAATCCATAAACATATATGCAAATAAACACCATTTCATTAGTGTTGTGAAACTCAAATGCTCCTTTGTGAATGTGTGCTTTGGCTTCTGTTAAGGGTATAAGGGAAATACATTATTCATGATTTCAAACAATCTGTGGATAATGCAAATGAACTGTCTTTAGCGGAGAACTGATGGGCCAAATGTACAATGAAACTATCTGATCTATTTTCTGAGTGATTTTTCTAAAATTGATATATCTAATGACAGATTACTGAGGATGGATTCCTGGATTCTCTGATGTGACAAGAGCAGGCTCTAGCTTTGCTTAATTTTCATTTGTGTAACTCTTTTAGCACTAATCGGGAGAATCCCTGATTGATTACATTCGCATTTAACATTGATATCTGTATCTGTGCGTTGGTAAACTATATACTTTGGAATTTAAGCTATATTATCAGTAGCTGTGTCAGCATCATTTCATAAACGCCATTAATGTATTAGACGGTTATGAGCTTCGCAGATTTTACAGTGCAGAATAGCTGGCCAGTCATAGGCTGTGAACCTGAACACCCCTACAAAAACTGACAGCATTTCCACATACTTTATGGAGTAGATGTTTTGTGAGTTCTAATAGTAAAGCTGTAGAATAGAGTAAGCTAAACGCCCTCATTCACAGAGTGGGGCAAATTCAGGAGAAAATTTGGGAATTCCTGAAGGTAAGAGACATATCATTTCCATTGTTAAATGTGGAATAACTGTGCTAATGAGGTTAGCTCAAGTTTACACACATTCGCCTATGTGTGGCTAGAGGAGAAAGTGTCTTAATGTGTGAGTTGGGCTTTGCATTCCAGTCTAGCACACCGCTCCTTTGATCAACACAGCCCCATAGTGACATGGCCTTTGCTACCCACATAGTGACCCCATATGGTGAGCCAATGTGCAAATTTCCTCTCTGCCTTACTGAATGGGCACAGACTAGCAAAAGCAATGCTCATATTGTGTCAAATATATCCATAAACCCCCATGTATGTTGTGTTTCATTCTTCTCCACCAATGGCCCAATTAGAACCCCTTGTAATTGGGTAGTGTAACTGGGTTGCTGGTTGATTGGGGTGTGAGCTCTGGTCAAGCAGCAACAATAATTCTTGACAGGGTAAGGCACAAGCAAATCTCAAATTAACCTGTGCTCACTCACCTTATATACATACATACATACCTTGGTAGCATGGCACTGAGCAATCAGGGCTAACTTTGATTCAATGTGTAAAGTATTGGTGCAACACTTCAAACAGTAAAACAATGCAAAAGTAGCCCACAACTGATTATAAAAATAGATTAATTTATAATAAAAAAAAGTCAAGACCAAACTGACAAAAACGCAATCAAGTAGAACCAGAGATATGCAGGATTAAAGATTGCAGTAAAAACAGCATCAAAAAGCAGAGCGCGGCAACTGTATATATCTGGTCATGCCGTACCTGGACAAAGTCACAAGTTCAGGCTGACTGCGATGGGGTGCAGGCCTGCTACAGGGACCCAGTTTGGCTCACCGAACAAAATACCTTAAATCCTGGGTTGCGGAACATTGCAAGGATCTGCGTCAAAGATGGGTTGTGCATCCAAAGTGATGAATCGGTTCCGAGTTGAAGCAAGGCTGCAGTACAAGGTCTTGCTTCATTGTGAAGTGGCAGGGCAATGCGTTGGTTTGGAGGTGCTGCAAGGGTGCAATGTGTAGTCCATCATCGTCATTGAGGCTGCTGTTGGCGCTGGATTAGTGAGCCTGGACCATGGATGAATTGTGCAGCAGCGGTTCCAAAGGGCTGCAATGCAATTCTGGAGTTTGCGGTGGTTCAGATCCACACAGCAGCTGTAATGTGTCAGTTCTGCTCAGAGTTGCACCGCACATCAGAGGAGATGCATCAGTTCTGCTGGATCGACAGAGGTTGGCAGAGCACCTAAGGCCCACTTTGAACGGTCCAGAGCTGGGGTGGCACCACTTAGCAGGGTGCACACACACATGGCATAGTCCAGGTGCTGGGGCTGAAGTTGTTGGAGCCTCTGTCTCCAAAGCTCAGTCAGGAAGCCTGTCAAGTAGTCATTGGAGTTACTCTCTGGTCCTGGGTTCAAACAGATGCAGGTCAGTCCTTCTCACCCAGACACTAGGGCTTTAGGGCAGCAGGGCAGCAGTCCTCCAGAGCACCAGTGCAGCAGAGAGGCAGTCCTTTCAGCAGGCCAGCAGCCCTTCTTCCTAGCAGAGTATCCACAGGTCCAGAAGTGTACTTAAGTGGTGGTGTCTGCGGTCCAATTTTCATACCTGGTGCCCTTCCTCTGGTAGGTGGGAGAAGCTTCTAGAAATTTTCTTTGAAATGCAAACACTTCCTGCCTTACTTTCCATGGCTCCAGACTAACACTAAGGGTATGCAGCTCTTTGTGTGGAGGCAGAACACATTCTATTCAAGTGTAAGTAGGGCTGTACTCAGCTCGGCCCTCCCATCCGGCCAGTGTTGTTCCTTCTAGGCACACCTAAGCACTCTATTGTGTGTGGACATCTAGGAGGAATAAACATATACAACTGTCCGCAACACACAGTCATGTGACCCAGAGACAGGCAACAGGCATTAAATGGCTAAGGCAGGAAAATCATACAAAACAAAAAAGATACACATTCCAGAGGTTCAAATGAATGTGTTTCCTCTCATGGTAGGATGCACACAGTGTTTGCTTAAATATCCCTCTCACATCAAAAGGGCCCTTGGTGTCACGCTTCATCATAGGGGTCTTCCCTTCCGGCTGCGGCAAGTGCCGTGCTACGACCAGCAACTACACGGGAGCACTGAAAATTAAGTACAATGTGTGATGTAGAGGCAGTGATAGGAACGGTGAGAGAAGTGAGTTTAAAAAAACACCTGACCTCGTAGATTTAAGAAACGCTGATAGGTCGGGGAGGTTGGTGTTGTTAAAAAGGTGGTGCAGAGTAGTCCTGTGTGTTATGTGCAGGTACTCCTCATCAAGTGAACATGTTTCGAAGCATCAAAGCTTCTTCATCAGGACTAGAAATTATCTCTTCTGTATCAGTGTGTTGCTATCAATTTTGTGCTAGAATAAGGCGCTATATACAAACACGTGATCATATAAGCTCTTCTTCAGGACTACACAGGGCCCAGCCCTGTGCGTATAACTACAAAGGTGACCGAAAATGAAGGTAAATAGTGAAAAAATGATAAAGAAAGAAAACGCTGCAACTAATATGCATGCGTTAATTTATACATACGATAAACCCATTGGCAACGTAGTATTCATTTAGAGGCAACATTGTGCCCCATGGTCTTGAGGAGTTGAGGGGCACTTTTTCAAATTTTCATCTGAGCTCTTCTCAACGGCACACTACCTATTAGCTCCCCTCAAGACCCCATATCAACATGAAGAAGAGCTTTGGGGAGGCTCGAAACATGTTGACATATACTAGGGACTCTTAACTCATTACGGCTAGGTTCTTTCTACTATCTCACCCCTGTTTTTAGACATACCAACTAGGAGCTAGAATAAAGGTACTGCACCCCCTAGTTAGGTATTTTTAACTCACTTCTCTCATTCCACATCACCACTACACTACACATATTTATCACAAAAGTGCTCCTACGTAACTTTGCGAGTCGCAGCACGCCTCAATCCGCACCGGATTGAGATGGCCCATATGATGAAGCATGTCACCAAGGGGTGAGTGAGGGGACTAAAAAAATACATTTTTCTTTCCTGTCTGCAGATTTTCCCATTCATATTAACCGGAAATCTATTTCCTTTTTTGCTAGGTTCTTTATCCGACATCACAGATTTTGTTGTTCTACTATTGTATTAGGAGGGTGGACCTAGCACATACCTATACCTCCCCTGTTTTCTGATTTTGAAGAGACAAGGCCTCATGGTAGCTGTGGTGAAGTTGCTGTGACTTTTAGCAACGGCTGAGAAGAGTTCAGCTACTTGACTGATACTGATGATAGTTCAGTAGCAAGATGCCTGCCAGGTAAGAAGGAGGAGAGAGGAGTGTAGCATGCTGAGTGGAGGTGGAGACAAGGCCTCATGGTAGCTGTAGTGAAGTAGCTACATATGACTTTAACAATGGGTGAGACGAGTTCAGGTACTTGAGTGATGATAATTCAGTAGCAAGATGGCTGCCAGGTGAGAAGGTTGGGGAGGAGTGTAGCATGCTGGGTGGATGTGAAGAGACAAGGCCTCATTATTAGCGGCTGTAAATTGAGACTTGATTGATGTGTAGTGTTCCACAGGTGTATATTATACAGATATTGTTTTCTAAAATAGATGCAGCATTTGTAAAAAGCATTGGAACATGATGCAGTTTATGAAATTTAAGTCATTTGCACCATTGGTCATTGTCACAGACAAACATCTGAGACATTTTCTTTGTGGCATGGTCTGGGATTAGACGCAAATGAGGATAGCGAAGGCATATTTGATAACAATCAGGAGAGTGAAATATTGTGGTATTCTTCTATTGCAGCTTAGCAGAGTCCATTCTTCCTGGTATTCCTTCCAAGCCCTCAGTGTGTAGGATGGCCAAGACCTTCTCCTCCCAAAGCATGAGTTGTAATGGTGCTCTAGGAGGACCACTGCCACTCCTCTGTGCCTCCAGGTGGTGGATGTTGTACTTGTGACGCACTTTCTTATGGAGGTCGTTCCACATCTTCCTAATGTTGTTCTGTGTGCTTGGGGTGTTTCCAAAAGCATACAAACTGTTGACTAACCTCTCCCACATTTCTGCTCTCATACTGTGAGGAGTATGCTGTACTTGGGCTTCAAAAATGTGGGGCTCTACTCTAGTGATTTCATCCACCAAGGCTCTTAACTCTCCTTCAGTGAATGCAGGGTTCTTGGGTGCAAACGACATCCAGTGATGTCATTTGAGATGTCATCAGTGATGTTACTGACCATGTCATGAATTATGTAATATGTGACATCATCATCAGTGGATTGCAGGTGCGCAAAATATAGTTAGTACAACTAACTATATAGGAGCAATTTCAATGGTTTTGTATGAGTGAAATGTCCAGCTAACTATAACACCCCTAAAACTTATAGTTTTTTGAGTGCATTTTAAAGGTTTTCTAAATGCTAATTCCTAACTATATAAGGCCTGAAACCTATGGATTTTTCAGTGAATTATATATATATATATATATATATATATATATATATATATATATATATATATATATATATATATATATATATATATATATATATATATATATATATTCAATGAAAAAACCATTGGTTTTAGGCCATATATAGTTAGGGATTTGCATTTACAAAACCTTATTTTACTAGCATAAAACCATTGAAATTCCATATATAGTTAGATGCGCTAACTATATATCGCGCACCCGCAATCCACTGCTGATGATGTCACATATTACATCATTTATGACATGGTCAGTGACATCACTGATGACATCACTGATGACAACTCAAATGACATCACTGATGACAACATCCAGTGACTGTATGTTTCTGTAAAGTTAAAATATGTCTTACATATTGAAGAATGAGTGGATGTATAAATGTCTGGATGAAGGATTTAGTATGTGCATGACTGATTGTATGAGGGAGTGATTAAATGTGTCTCACTGAGTGCATGGGTTAGTGATTAAACTGTATTAATTTGTGCATCATTATATCTGTTGTTCTGTAAACTGCTGCATGTGTTGATCAGTAGCTATATGAATAACTATATGGGTTATTGATTGGTTGCTCAAGTATTTGTATGGGAGACTGAGTATGTGTGTGGGTGGCTGGGAGGTGTGTGACTCTGTGCATAGATGTGTAAGCAGTTGATTCACTAGGTGTATGAGTTCAAGAGTGCATGTGGAAACAGCTATATGGGCGGTTGACTGTGTGCATGAGTGTATTGGTGAGTGAATGGATATCTCAGTGCTACATGTCAAAGTAAGTACATATGTAAAACACAGTACATGTGAGAGTTAACATATATAAATAACTGTGCATAAGAGCCAGTGAATGTGTGAGTGGCTGTATGGATCATTGTGAACATGTATCAAGGATTGTATAAGAGAGTAAATATGTGTTAGAATATGTTTCAATAAGTAAGGTGTGTATAACTGTATAGTTGAGGAATTGGAGGTGTCTTTGATTCTTTGCATGACTGTCTAGGTGTATGAGTAACTCCATGGATGAGTGACAGTCTGTGAGTGTCTGTTTTCACTGAGTGTATCTAAGGATATATCAGAGTCTGTAGAGGTTCATCGTATTAACACATGAATGATGTCATCTGTGATGTTGTCAGTGATGTCATTTGAGTTGTCATCAGTGATGTCATCAGGGATGTCATTTGAGATGTTACTGACCATGTCATGAATGATGTAATATGTGACATCATCAGCAGTGGATTGCGGGTGCGCGATATATAGTTAGCGCATCTAACTATATATGGAATTTCAATGGTTTTATGCGAGTAAAATAAGGTTTTGTAAATGCAAATCCCTAACTATATATGGCCTAAAACCAATGGTTTTTTCATTGAATTTTCAAGGTTTTGTAAATGCAAATTTCTAACTATATATCGACTATAACCTATGGTTTTTTCAGTGAATTTCAATGGTTTTTTAATAGCAAATATGAAAAGCTTTAAAATGTCAAGTACGTGATAGATAAAAACATTTTCGTATTTATGCACGCTGATGTGCTTTGAACGCTGCACCCCCCTTCCCCTCTCTTTTCTCTTAGGAGTACTCTCTCTTTGTAGATAGTGAAGGGTAGTTAACGCAGGCCTTTGCCCCGTTGTAATCCGTCGTGCCTGCTTCTCTCTCCATTTGATTGATTGTTATCCAAGCATTTACTGTTTTAGAATTGGTTCTCTTTGGTTCATTCTCTATTTACAAACAAGCACAGAGTCGCAATACTCTGTTTAGTCTTTGCAGATAGTGAAAAATCGTTTAAAAAAACAAATGGAATCGAGCAAAATCAGTAGGCCACTAATGGGATCTCTTTTTGACCTCGCTAAAATAGAAACATTAACCACAACCCCTCATGAGAAATACGAAACTAGTGAGATGAACTGAGCTCCACACCATGAGGGCTGCAAGACAGCTCGGCTCCGTCACCCATCCCGCCCAAAATAACGACAAACCCTATGCAAATATTAAAAATATAGACAACACACCAGCAAAGAAACAGGGTAAAACATTTTATTAAATAACTATTTACATAACGTTGGTTTATAAGATGATGTCAGTAGTGGACCGATGTGTGAATAGGTCGGAAGTAGCACAAGGCGCCAAGATCCGGATGGAAAGTCCTGGATGTTGGGTGCCATAGTTCAGAGTTCTGAGTTTGAGCCTTTTTCAATGCCTGTGCTTTGTTGTTTCCCCTCCATCAAAAACAAAAAAATATATAAAACTGTGCAAAAATACAAAAAAATCAAAAAATGTTTACAAAAGCAGTGCTTGTAAGACTGTCTGAAGCTTACTTCCACCTACTGCAGCTTCACTATTCTCAAAGTAAGTGAGGGTCGTTTGTGGACCTGACTGCATTTGAAAACAATGTTATATGGTACCTCCCTAAACCGCTTGACGGAGGCCCCCGAGGGGCGGTGTGATGGCACGGACTCGGAGAAGACGCTTGGCTCCGACCCCCTCCCCAAGTCTTATAGCACTGGTGTAGCCTGAGATCGCCCCCGACATAGGCGGCCGGCTCCCGGGGTCCGGCGGAACTTTTTGCCTTTTGATGACTCTTCTATTCTGGACTTTGTCCCACAATCCGTTTGACCTGAAGACACGCTGTAGTGGGGCGCCCCTTTACCGTTTTAGTTGCCATTCCGCCCGCTTTTGCTACACTGTGCCTCTTCCGCCATTCAGCTGTTTACCGCCTGCTCTTGCGACTACAGCGTCTCGCTCACCATGTAGTTAAGTTGCTCCCTCTCTTGCGGTGCAGCGATAGGCGGCTGCCACAGGACTCTCAAAATGGCGGCCGGCTCTTCGGTTTTAGGCCTGGTCCACTAAAATGGCCCTGGGACACCTTGGAACTCGGACGCTTCCCTGATAGGGCTTGGGTCCCATTCTCGAAAGCGTCCCCTCAGCCTTGAAGATTCTACAAAAGTCTTGGGGGCCCGACTCCCGCAGGCTTCTGGTGGGGAGCGGCTGCCATGTCTGCTCGTGGAATGGCCACGACGGAGCTACGAGATGGTAGTGCTCTCATGCTGACGCCAGCTTTAGTCTGAAACATCCAGAAACACTGTAGACTACCAATTCGATCAGTTCCGGTAGCGCCCCAACATGACCCGGAAGAGAAGAACTTGCCCTCCCCTCTTTGACTGATGGTTCTTGTTGCCTGTCCCCTCTGTTGTCATTTAACAGAACTTTTTGGACTGCTGAAAGGGGTTGTGTTCCGAACGCTGGTTGGTGGAGACATTTTGACTATATTCTTGACCTACGTTGTCACGTAATGCGTTATATGACACGCCGCGTTAGCACACCCGGAATGATCCGGGGCGCGGCGCGCAGCGCGTAACGTAAGCATAACAGGTCATGTGACTTGTTAATAAAACTTTTCATTGGTTCATTTTACTTTTGTTATTTTAATGATGAAAAGCTTGGTCATATGACCTAAAAATTACGCTTTTTATTGTTTTCGAACATTATTTTTTTTTAAACATATATGTTATAATATTCCAGGCTAATGTACTTTCCCGGAAAATTTACAACTGTCCTGCAAGTAAAATATATTCCTTTTTCGAGAAAAAGGGCGTTTCTTCGTTCCATGACGGAGCCGTTGAGTAAAAGAGACTCGGCCTGCTGTCTTAGTCGCCGATACGCCTGATTATCAGATTCTTATCGATCACTTTATGTTGCAGGAGTGGAAAACACAACTGCCCTTGACCATTTATCTTTACTGCGTTCCTACATATTATACCTTTTATCCGTCATGTAATTGGACTGCTTTATTTCACTTGCCTTTTACTGATTCAAAAACAGTGACTAAAAGTAAAAACTTTACCAATCTAAATACTACTACCGTGTTTTGTTTTAAAAACCTTTATTGTGAAAATGTCAGTATACAAATACGGGCCTATAACCACGTGGGCCGGCCACGGAGCAAACTGAAATCGTATATGATGAGGAGACATTTACACTGTAGAGGAACGTAACGAGCGGGCCATTAGGTTGCAAGAACTAAGGTGTCTAACAGTTGCGGAATCGGTGGACGTACATTTTGTAATTAAAATAAGACAGGGCCACTTACAATAAAATTTTCTAGATATACATTTGCGGGCAAGGAGTTACGAGTCCCATTTATACCGGCGCCATTTTGGGCGAGGCCGGGCAGGTCCAAGATATAGTCAAAATGTCTCCACCAACAATCGGCCAGACCAGAACCCCTTTCGGCCCTTTATGCTACAAGATGGTGTCTTCCATTCAGAAAATATTGTTGGCAGCATTTTGAAAGGAAAGTTAAACAGCCGTTCTCCTAGTGAGTCTCACATTGTTACATTTAGGAAGAATGTTGAAGAGTAATATGTGGAAAATCTGAAGCCATTTTTCTACAAACTCTCAATCAGCCTTGGATGGAAAAAAAAATCCTGAAGAATGTACAAACTGAAAACCAATTTTTGTCTATATAGCATCAACAGCAACGCTTGAGTCAGCTTTGTGTCAAGCCGCCATTTTCATTCAATCAATAGCGTCCCCCTGCACACATTCAGGAACCTGGTCGTGTCTTCAGGTGAAACGGATTGTGGGACAAGCAGAAAGGAAAAGGAAAAAAGTTCCGCCGGACCTCGGGAGCCGGCCGCCTATGTCATGGGCGATCTTTGGCCACACCAGGGCAATAGTGAAGCTGCAGCAGGTGCAAAAGAGCTTCAGACAGTCTTACAAGCACTGCTTTTCTAAACATTTTTTTGTATTTTTGCACAGTTTTATATATTTTTTTTGTTTTTGATGGAGGGGAAACAACAAAAAACAGGCATTGAAAAAAGCTCAACAGTGCAGGGCGCCTTGTGCTGGTTCCGACCTATTCACACATCGGTCCACTACTGACATCACCTCATAAGCCAACGGGGCACCCCACACTGACTTTCGGCGCAGCATTGTAGGATGGCCACACCAGTGCGGCAACTTGCTGGACACCACCTCGGTGCCATCCGGATCTCGGCGCGTTCGAGTCACTGTACCGCAAGAGTGACCGGAACTCAGCTGGTCACGCCGTCTTTCGGCGCAGCATTGTAGGATGGCCATACCAGTGCGGCAACTTGCTGGACACCACCTCGGTGCCATCCGGATCTCGGCGCGTTCGAGTCACTGTACCGCAAGAGTGACCGGAACTCAGCTGAACACGCCGTCTTTCGGCGCAGCATTGTAGGATGGCCACACCAGTGCAGCAATTTGCTGGACACCACCTTGGGCAATAGTGAAGCTGCAAAAGGTGCAAATAAGCTTCAGACAGTCTTCAACTTAGTCTGATTCTTATAATAAGCTTCAGATAGTCTTACAAGCACTGCTCAGAACTCTCAACTATGGCACTCAACATCCAGGACTTGACATTCGGATCTTGGCGCCTTGTGCTGGTTCCGACCTATTCACACATCGGTCCACTACTGACATCACCTCATAAGCCAACGGGGCACCCCACGCCGACTTTCGGCACAGCATTGTAGGATGGCCACACCAGTGCGGCAACTTGCTGGACACAACCTCGGTGCCATCCGGATCTCGGCGCGTTCGAGTCACTGTACCGCAAGAGTGACCGGAACTCAGCTGGACACGCCGTCTTTCGGCGCAGCATTGTAGGATGGCCACACCAGTGCGGCAATTTGCTGGACACCACCTCGTTGCCATCCGGATCTCGGCGCGTTGTGCTGCCTTCGGCCTATTCGCACATCGGTCCGCTACTGACGCCGCCTCACGTGCCAACGGATTTTCTACGCTTTTTGTAGCCCTATGCCGCATAACAGGTCATGTGACTTGTTTATAAAACTTTTCATTGGTTCATTTTACTTTTGGTTTCCTAAAGATGGAAGGCTTGGTCATGTGACCTAAAAATAACACTTTTCATTGGTTTAGAACATTTTTTTTCCCAAACGATGAAAGCCCCACCTTGTTTCTGGATGTTTCAGACTGAAGCTGGCGTCAGCATGAGAGCACCACCATCTCGTGGCTCCGTCGTGGTCATTCCGCGAGCAATCATGGCAGCCGCTCCCCACCGGAAGCCTGCGGGAGTCGAGGGCCCCCAAGACTTTTGTAGAATCTTCACGGCTGAGGGGACGCTTTTCGAGAATGGAGCCCAAGCCCTAGCAGGCAAGCGTCCGAGTTCCAAGGTGTCCCAGGGCCATTTTAGTGGACCAGGCCCAAAACCGAAGAGCCGTCCGCCATTTTAAGAGTCACGTGGCAGCCGCCTATCGCTGCACTGCAAGAGTGGGAGCAACTCAACAACATGGTGAGCGAGACGCTGTAGCCGCAAGAGCGGGCGCAACTCAGCTGGATGGCCGCCACCTGGGGAGGCCCGTTCACGCCGCCTCCCCCACGCCCCCCCCCCCCCGGGCCGCCCCACGCCAATTTTCGGAGCAGCATTGTAGGATACCAAAACCAGTGCGGCAGTTTACTGGACATCACCTGGGTGCCATCATCATCTCAGCGCGTTCTGCTGCCTTGGGACTATTCGCACAACAGACCGCTACTGACGAGGCCTCCCCCCGCACCACCCGGGACGCCCCACGCCAATTTTCGGAGCAGCATTGTAGGATACCAAAACCAGTGCGGCACCCAGGCGACATCACCTGGGTGCCGTCCAGAACTCAGCACGTTGTGCTGCCTTGGGACTATTCGCACAAAAGACAGCTTCTGACAATTGTTGCTTTTTTTGGTGAAAAATGTTTAAATGTTTTTACAGTTTTTGTTCCGTTCATTATATTTAAAAGTTAATAAAGTTTTATAATGTTACTTTGTTGGAGTGTTATATATTTTTTTAAAAACGGGTGAATGGGGCCTTGAATCGGGTTATTGTCATGTGTGGGCTTTGCAAGTGTACTGCTACAGGATCGGACATTTCAAACTCAAATGCACGCTTTTTCTTACCTTTCCGAAGCATGGAGCGCAATAGCAGGCAGAGAAAGGGTGATGCAAGTGTTGAACACTGCCTAGCCTGGAAGTTGCTGGCATTCCCCCCCCCCCGCCCGCTCCTGAAAGAGGACACACACACACCGCCGCCCCGAGTACTTCACAGATCTTTAAAAGACCATGCGCTTGTTTATGAGGCTTAAATGGTTTATCACCCCTTCTAGAACCCCTGCATCGACCCTCTGACGTTTCCTGGAAGAATTACCACGTAACACAATACCAAGCCCTGTCAGCTGAAACCCCCGAGGAATCATGGGGCATATTATCAAGGGGGTTTATCTCCGCTTTTTTGGCTTTAAAAGCCAAGAAAGCGGAGATAAAATTATCTCCCTATTACCAAGCTGTCGCTAACACCAGTTAGTGACAGCTAAAAGGAGATAGCGACCATCGTGGGCCCCGCTTTGCATGTCAGTGATAGTGCCCTGAGCAGTTCTTAGCCATGTTATCCAATGGGAGGTGGATAACATGGCTAAGAGCATTTGCTCGATAATACATGAATATCGCTGACTTTTCAGCGATATTCATGCATTGCGGCCGTTTTTTATCGCATTTGCGATAAACCTTGCTAATAGCAAGGTTTATCTGCGATAAAAATCGCCGATGTGCGGCGATAATTTTTGTCTCTAAACAAGTTAGAGACAAAAATTATCGCTAGTTGTTGGTAATATGCCCCCGGGTTTTTGCTTGCAGAAATCGGGAGGCGGGAGACTAGCACTGAAATCAGTAGTCTCACGCCTGAATCGGGAGGGTTGGCATGTCTGGATTCTCTACAGCTGGGGCCATAAACTACATCCGCAGGGGTAGGTGATAGCCTGGGACCAGCCTGGCATCTAAAATGGCTGCCGTGCACGACAAAATTGTGGCATTGGAAAAAAGGCAAGATGGCGCAGACAATGTTTATCAATAAGGATTCATTTATAACAAAATATTTTATCGCAGTGACAAATTGGCGGTCAACACTTCCTGATTTCCATCGAATCGAACGTTAACAGACGTCACGCAGCAAAAAAAATAAAAAGCTCACGCACAGCCGCTGGAAGAGATGTATCAACATATATGAGCCTCCTCAGCCACCCTCATGAAACATAGGGGATTAGGATACGTCTCCCGCACCCCCTTATACCTAGTAATTTAATTAAAACGAAGCACAAAATGGCGAATTCCCGTTTCGCTACCAGTTTGCGGCCCAGTTCGCGGCCCGTGAAGCGCTTCTACCGTGAAAAATCATTTTTTTTTTATTTTCCTCACGGGACCCTTTAATAACCCCAACAACATTCCTAGGGGGTCAAGAGGGGTATACCTTGCCCCCTTTCATTAAATTCCCCCTTCGTTTTTCACCTCTTCTTCTCTCTCGATCCTACCGAGAGATAAGATGGCGGCCGCTCCGGACTGTTTAGAATGTTGACAGACACCGGGGAGCCAATCAGCTTTCTGCGCGCAAAGTTCCGTTTCGCGAAAAGTAAGCGAACCGGAGCGCAGCCCGGAGCGCTGTTACAGATATATATCTTGTTTTGAACGTTAATTTCTCAAAAACTACTGGAGCACATATATTGAGACCTAGCAAAGGCACATCGGGCTAACAGTCCCTACAATTTTGCCAAGTTTCGTGCAAATCCATTCAGCCGTTCGAGCTAAAAGTAAGTCCAACCGCCCTATGGAAATTAACATGGGAAAAACGCGTTTTGGGACCCCCCTTTTTTCTCGGCCCCCCCTTGAGGAAACCCCCCCAAATTTTCAAGGGCTGCTCAGAAACAAAATGTGCCATTTTACTGAAAATTTCAGCCGATTCCGTCCACAAACGCCAAAGTTATTAGACATAGAATTTTCAAAAGTTCCATAGACAAATAATCCTAACTATATATACCTACTGGCGATAGCCAGTAGGTAATATATATATATATATTCACTGAAAAAACCATAGGTTATAGACCATATATAGTTAGGAATTCGCATTTACAAAACCTTATTTTACTCACACAAAACCATTGAAATTCCATATATAGTTAGTTGCACTAACTATATATCGCGCACCCGCAATCCACTGCTGATGATGTCACATATTACATCATTCATGACATGGTCAGTGACATCACTGATGACATCACTGATGACATCTCAAATGATATCACTGATGACATCTCAAATGACATCACTGATGACATCACTGATGACATCTCATTTGACATTACTGATCACATCACTGATGATATCATTCATGTGATAATACGATGAACCTCTTCAGACTCTAATATAACCTTAGATACAATCAGTGTAAACAGACACTCACAGACTGTCACTCATCCATGGAGTTACTCACACACCTAGTCAGTCATGCAAAGAATCAATCACACCTCCATTTCCTCAACTATACAGTTATACAAACTTTACTTATTCAAACATATACTAACACATATTTACTCTCTTATACAATCCCTGATACAAGTTCACAATGATCCATACAGCCACTCACACATTCACTGGCTCTTATGCACAGTTATTTATATATGTCAACTCTCACATGTACTGTGTTTTACATATGTACTTACTTTGACATGTAGCACTGAGATATCCATTCACTCACCAATACACTCATGCACACAGTCAACCGCCCATACAGCTGTTTCCACATGCACTTTTGAAACCATACATCCAGTGAATCAACTGCTCACACATCTATGCACAGAGTCATACACCTCCCAGCCACGCACACACACACTCAGTCTCCCATACAAATACTTGGGCAACCAATCAATAACCCATATAGTTACTCATATAGCTACTTATCAACACATGCAACTGTTTACAGAACAACAGACATAATGATGCAAAAATTAAGACAGTTTAGTCACTAACCCATGCACTCAGTGAGACACATTTAATCACTCAATCATACAGTCAGTCATGCACCTACTAAATCCTTCATCCAGACACTTATACATCCACTCATTCTTCAATATGTAAGACATATTTTAACTTTACAGAAACATACAGTCACTGGATGTTGTCATCAGTGATGTCATCAGTGATGTCATTTGAGATGTCATCAGTGATGTCATCAGTGATGTCACTGACCATGTCATGAATGATGTAATATGTGACATCATCAGCAGTGGATTGCGGGTGCGCGATATATAGTTAGTGCAACTAACTATATATGGAATTTCAATGGTTTTGTGTGAGTAAAATAAGGTTTTGTAAATGCGAATTCCTAACTATATATGGTCTATAACCTATGGTTTTTTCAGTGAATTTTCAAGGTTTTGTAAATGCTAATTCCTAACTATATATGGTCTATAACCTATGGTTTTTTCAGTGAATTTTCAAGGTTTTGTAAATGCTAATTCCTAACTATATATGGTCTATAACCTATGGTTTTTTCAGTGAATATATATATATACATACATATATAAACATATATCATCTGTATATCTATATAAATACAAACATAAATGCATGCATACATATACTTATATGCATACCGATGCATGTTATTTACATGAAAGTTGAAAAAACACTAAGAAAAGCAAAGCTAAAAAGCCACCTCATTACAAACAGAATGGCTTTAACTTAAACGAGGGCGAGATCTATTGCATTTTCAATGCTTGTTTACTTTGGTTCCATCAAGAAGGCATTCAGATGTGTCACACATTTGCCATAAATTCTGAATGTTAGCACTCTAGTTGCACATTAGATCACTGTAGTAAAGCTACTGCTCACCAGGGACGTCTGCTGCTGGTATTCAAAGTGCATGTTTCAGTCTGCATGTCAGAATTTTTTTAATGAAATTGAAGAGGGTTTGAGAAGTCACTCAAAATGTGCCCTAATTTTTCATTCTGCAGCACTAATCATACTTTCTATGGCAAAATATACCCCCTCATGTTGTTTCTTTTTAAATTAAATGTTTTAAGAGTTACCACTTTATTCCAATCAAGATGGATTCAGGTGTGCCATACCTTTGTAATAAGTAGGACTGTTAGCGCTCTAGTTGTTCTTTAGAACACTCTGGGACATTCTGTCATTGGGCTATACTTGGGCTACATCTGGGTGATATTTGGGCTACATTTGGGCTCTTTTGTCTCTGGTGGCCATTTTGGGAGACTGCATGTCAGAATGTTTTAATGAAATAGAAAAGGATTTGAGAAGTCACTCAAAATGTGCCCTAATTTTTTATTCTGCAGCACTAATCATACTTTCTATGGCAAAATATACCCCCTCATGTTGTTTCTTTTTAAATTAAATGCTTTAAGAGTTACCACTTTATTCCAATCAAGATGGCTTCAGGTGTGCCATACCTTTGTAATAAGTAGGACTGTTAGCGCTCTAGTTGTTCTTTAGAACACTCTAGGAGGCTGCAGTAGAACACAAAGGAATCAACTGACAGTCTCTGTCCTTGTTGGATGTACATGTTTTACTGAGAATGTCAGACTTCATTTTCACATGACTGAGAAAGATAATGTGAATTTACAGAAAATATGCTTTCAGTTTAGCTTATAGATCCCCTTCCAAACCCCTGTGGGAAAATCATGAGATATTAGTTTTCTTTCAAACAATATTCATGATATCACAGCAGAAGTTTTTTTCACATGGTAAAATCACCTTAGAACCCACCACAATTCCTAAAACGAGTATGGTACCATCAACAAATGATTTATAATGTAACTAAAGTCCTAAAACCCTCTATTAACTACAATGCTTTTTAATGAGGTGCTATCATGTATATTTGTCCCAAGATGGCTGCCAACACTTCTTGGATGAAGTGCTGACAGCCAATCAGATCAGATGTGTGGTTAGGCTCCGCCCAGATATATATCTTTTTTTTAACCTAAATTACTCAAAATCCACTGGAGCACACATATTGAGACCTAGCAAAGGCACATCGGGCTAACAGTCCCTACAATTTTGCCAAGTTTCGTGCAAATCCATTCAGCCGTTCGAGCTAAAAGTGAGGCCAACCGCCCTATGGAAATTAACATGGAAAAAACGTGTTTTGGGACCCCCTTTTTTCTCGGCCCCTCCTTGATGAAACCCCCCCAAATTGTCAGGGGCTGCTCAGAAACAAAATGTTCCATTTTCCTGAAAATTTCAGCCAATTCCGTCCACAAACGCCAAAGTTATTAGACATAGAATTTTCAAAAATCCCATAGAGAAAAAATCCTAACTATATATACCTACTGGCGACCGCCAGTAGGTAATATATATATATATATATATATATATATATATATATATATATATATATATATATATATATATATATATATATATATATATATATATATATTCACTAAAAAAAACATAGGTTATAGACCATATATAGTTAGGGATTAGCATTTACAAAACCTTATTTTACTCGCATAAAACCATTGAAATTCGCATATATAGTTAGTTGCGCTAACTATATATCGCGCACCCACAATCCACTGCTGATGATGTCACATATTACATCATTCATGACATGGTCAGTGACATCACTGATGACATCACTGATGACATCATCCAGTGGCTGTCTGTTTCTGTAAAGTTAAAATATATCTTACATATTGAAGAATGAGAGGATGTATAAGTGTTTGGATGAAGGATTT
The DNA here is from genome assembly GCF_964263255.1 of Lissotriton vulgaris. Classification (NCBI taxonomy): domain Eukaryota; kingdom Metazoa; phylum Chordata; class Amphibia; order Caudata; family Salamandridae; genus Lissotriton; species Lissotriton vulgaris. The sequence continues at coordinate 1,011,429,850 of NC_141687.1, forward strand.
AGTAGGTGCATGATTGACTGTATGAGAGAGTGATTAAATGTGTCTCACTGAGTGCATGGGTTAGTGACTAAACTGTCTTCATGTGTGCATCATTATGTCTGTTGTTCTGTAAACTGCTGCATGTGTTGATCAGTAGCTATATGAGTAACTATATGGGTTATTGATTGGTTGCCCAAGTATTTGTATGGGAGACTGAGTGTGTGTGTGTGGGTGGCTTGGAGGTGTGTGACTCTGTGCATACATGTGTAAACAGTTGATTCACTAGATCTATGGGTTCAAAAGTGCATGTGGAAACAGCTGTATGGGCGGTTGACTGTGTGCATGAGTGTATTGGTGAGTGAATGGATATCTCAGTGCTACATGTCAAAGTACGAACATATGTAAAACACAGTACATGTGAGAGTTCACATATATAAATTACTGTATATAAGAGCTAGTGAATGTGTGAGTGGCTGCATGGATCATTGAAAACTTGTATCAGTGATTGTATAAGAGAGTAAATATGTGTTAGAATATGTTTGAATAAGTAAGGTGTGTATAACTGTATAGTTGAGCAAATGGAGGTGTGATTGATTCTTTGCATGACTGACTAGGTGTGTGAGTAACTCCATGGATGAGTGACAGTATGTGAGTGTCTGTTTACACTGAGTGTATCTAAGGTTATATTAGAGTTTGAAGAGGTTCATCGTATTATCACATGAATGATGTCATCATTGATGTGATCAGTAATGTCAAATGAGATGTCATCAGTGATGTTATCAGTGATATCATTTGAGATGTCATCAGTGATGTCATCAGTGATGTCATTTGAGATGTCATCAGTGATGTCATCAGTGATGTCATTTGAGATGTCATCAGTAATGTCATCAGTGATGTCACTGACCATGTCATGAATGATGTAATATGTGACATCATCAGCAGTGGATTGCGGGTGCGCGATATATAGTTAGCGCAACTAACTATATATGCGAATTTCAATGGTTTTATGCGAGTAAAATAAGGTTTTGTAAATGCTAATCCCTAACTATATATGGTCTATAACCTATGGTTTTTTCAGTGAATTTTCAAGGTTTTGTAAACGCTAATTCCTAACTATATATGGTCTATAACCTATGGTTTTTTCAGTGAATTTCAATGGTTTTTAATAGCAAATATCAAATGCTGTCAAATGTCAAGTACATGATAGGTAAAAACATTTTCGTGTTTATGCCCGCTGATGTGCTTTGAACGCTGCCCCCCCCCCCCTCTTTTCTCTTAGGAGTACTCTCTCTTTGCAGATAGTGAAGGGTAGTTAAAGCGGGCCTTTGCCCCCGTTGTAATCCGTCATGCCTGCTTCTCTCTCCATTTGATTGATTGTTATCCAAGCATTTAATGTTTTTGAATTGGTTCTCTTTGGTTAATTCTCTATTTACAAACAAGCACAGAGTCGCAATACTCTGTTTAGTCTTTGCAGATAGTGAAAAATCGTTTAAAAAAACAAAAGGAATCGAGCAAAATCAGTAGGCCACTAATGGGATCTGTTTTTGACCTCGCTAAAATAGAAACATTAAGAACAACCCCTCATGAGAAATACGAAACTAGTGAGATGAACTTAGCTCCACACCATGAAGGCTGCAAGACAGCTCGACTCCCCCGCCCACCCCACCCCACCCAAAATAACGACAAACCCTATGCAAATATTATAAATATATACAACACACCAGAAAAGTAACAGGGTAAAACATTTTATTAAATAACTATTTACATAACTATTTTATACTTTTTGTTGCCCGATCCGGCTAGCTCAATCGATCGAGCATGAAACTCATGCACTCTGATAGCAAGCGTTGCTGCTGATGCTATGCAGACAAAAACTGGTTTTCAGTTTGTACATTCTTCAAGATTTTTCCATCCAAGGCTGTTTGAGAGTTTGTAAAACGATGGCTTCAGATTTTCAACATACGGTGTGGTGGCGCGGACTGGGAGGGGGCGCTTGGCTCCTGCCCCCTCCCCAAGTAAGATTTTCATACGTGAGTGTACGTTCATGTTTTTGGTCCCTGAGTTGCTTCGATGTCACTGCCATGCTCAAATGGCATAAGTCCTGGATGTTGGGTGCCATAGTTCAGAGTTCTGAGCAGCGCTTGTAACACTGTCTGAAGCTTATTTGCACCTGCTGTAGCTTCACTATTCTCAAAGTAAGTGAGGGCCGTTTGTGGACCTGACTGCATTGGAAAACAATGTGATGCGGTGCCTCCCTAAACCGCTTGACGGAGGCCCCCGAGGGGCGGTGAGATGGCGCGGACTGGGAGGGGGCGCTTGGCTCCTGCCCCTCCCCAAGTCGTGTTGCCCTGGTGTGGCCTGAGATCGCCCCCGACATAGGCGGCCGGCTCCCGGGGTCCGGCGGAACTTTTTGCCTTTTGATGACTCTTCCATTCTGGACCTTGTCCCACAATCCGTTTGACCTGAAGACACGCTGTAGTGGGGCGCCCCTTTACCGTTTCAGTTGCCATTCCGCCCGCTTTTGCTACACTATGCCTCTTCCGCCATTCAGCTGTTTACCGCCCGCTCTTGCGACTACAGCGTCTCGCTCACCATGTAGTTGAGTTGCTCCCGCTCTTGCGATGCAGTGATAGGCGGCTGCCACAGGACTCTCAAAATGGCGGCCGGCTCTTCAGATTTGGGCATGGTCCACTAAAATGGCCCTGGGACACCTTGGAACTCGGACGCTTGTCTGCTAGGGCTTGGGTCCCATTCTCGAAAGCGTCCCCTCAGCCTTGAAGATTCTACAAAAGTCTTGGGGGCCCCTGACTCCCGCAGGCTTCTGGTGGGGGGCAGCTGCCATGAATGCTCGTGGAATGGCCACGACTGTGCTACGAGATGGTGGTGCTCTCATGCTGATGCCAGCTTCAGTCTGAAACATCCAGAAACACTGTAGACTACCAATTCGATCAGTTCCGGTAGCGCCCCAACGTGACCTGGTAGAGAAGAACTTGCCATCCCCTCTTTGACTGATGGTTCTTGTTTCCTGTCCCTTCTGTTGTCATTTAACAGAACTTTTTAGACTGCTGAAAGGGGTTGTGTTCCGAACGCTGGTTGGTGGAGACATTTTGACTATATTCTGGACCTACGTTGTCGCGTAATGCGTTATATGACACGCCGCGTTAGCGCACCCGGAAGATCTCAGGTGCGCGAAGCACAGCTTCCCGGAAGCGATCCAGGACGCGGCGCGCAGCGCGTAACGTAAGCACAACAGGTCATGTGACTTGTTAATAAAACTTTTCATTGGTTCATTTTACTTTTGTTATTTTAATGATGAAAGGCTTGGTCATATGACCTAAAATTTACGCTTTTTATTGGTTTCGAACATTATTTTTTCTTAAACATATATGTTATAATGTTTCAAGCTAATGTACTTTCCCGGAAAATTTACAACTGTCCTGCACGTAAAATATATTCCTTTTTCGAGAAAAAGGGCATTTCTTCGTCCCATGACGGAGCCGTTGAGTTAAAGAGGCTCGGCCTGCTGTCTTAGTCGCCGATACGCCTGAATATCAGATTCTTATCGATCACTTTATGTTGCAGGAGTGGAAAGCACAACTGCCCTTGACCATTTATCTTTACTGCGTTCCTGCGTATTATACCTTTTATCCGTCATGTAGTTGGACTGCTTTATTTCACTTGCCTTTTACTGATTCGAAAACAGTAACTAAAATTAAAAACTTTACCAATGTAAATACTACTACCATGTTTTGTTTTAAAAACCTTTATTGTGAAAATGTCAGTATACAAATACGGGCCTATAACCACGTGGGCCGGCCACAGAGCAAACTGGAATCGTATATGATGAGGAGACATTTACATTGTAGAGGAACGTAACGAGCGGGCCATTAGGTTGCAAGAACTAAGGTGTCTAACAGTTGCGGAATCGGTGGACGTACATTTTGTAATTAAAATACGACAGGGCCACTTTCAATAAAATTATCTAGATATACATTTGCGGGCAAGTACCATGGGTGACGTTAATTCGAACTTTCAATAGTACAGTAATCAATAACACATCAGAACTTAATATCAATAGGGATGTCGAAATATTCAATCAATTCTCGTCCCCGCCCGCCATGTGCTTCAAAACTGCATACGTATCTCGTGATATCAAGGTTGTGCAACCAGTATACAACAAGAAGTTACGAGTCCCATTTATACCGGCACCATTTTGGGCAATACCACCCTTGACGCAGCCCTTTATGCTACAAGATGGTGTCTTCCATTCAGAAAATATTGTTGGCAGCATTTTGAAAGGAAAGATAAACAGCCGTTCTCCTAGTGAGTCTCACATTGTTACATTTAGGAAGAATGTTGAAGAGTAGTATGTTGAAAATCTGAAGCCATTGTTCTACAAACTCTCAACCAGCCTTGGATGGAAAAATCCTGAAGAATGTACAAACTGAAAACCAATTTTTGTCTGTATAGCATCAGCAGCAACGCTTGAGTCAGCTTTGTGTGAAGCCGCCATTTTGATTCAATCAATAGCGTCCCCCTGCACACATTCAGGGACCTGGTCGTGTCTTCAGGTCAAATGGATTGTGGGACAAGATGCAGAAAGGAAAAGGAAAAAAGTTCCGCCAGACCCCGGGAGCCGGCCGCCTATGTCATGGGCGATCTTTGGCCACACCAGGGCGATAGTGAAGCTGCAGCAGGTGCAAATAAGCTTCAGACAGTGTTACAAGCACTGCTCAGAACTCTCAACTATGACACCACCTCGGTGCCATCCGGATCTTGGCGCCTTGTGCTGGTTCCGGCCTATTCACACATCGGTCCGCTACTGACACCACCTCACAGGCCAACCGGGCACCCCACGCCGACTTTCAGCGCAGCATTGTAGGATGGCCACACCAGAGCAGCAACTTGCTAAACACCACCTCGGTGCCATCCAGATCTCGGCGCGTTGTGCTGCCTTCGGCCTACTGTAGCCGCAAGTGCGGACGCAACTCAACTGGATAGCGAGTGAAACACCAAGGGGCGCCCCACTGCAGCTGAGGAGCCTCCATCTTGGGGTCGACGCACAGCATCACATTGCTTTCCAATGCAGTCAGATCCTCAAACAGCCCCCACTGACTGACGCGACCTCACAGGCCAACGGGGCGCCCCACGCCGACTTTCGGCGCAGCATTGTAGGATGACCACACCAGTGCGGCAACTTGCTGGACACCACCTCGGTGCCATCCGGATCTTGGCGCGTTGTGCTGCCTTCGGCCTATTCGCACATCGGTCCGCTACTGACGCCGGCTCACGTGCCAACGGATTTTCTACGCTTTTTATAGCCCTATGCCGCATAACAGGTCATGTGACTTGTTTATAAAACTTTTCATTGGTTCATTTTACTTTTGGTTTCCTAATGATGGAAGGCTTGATCATATGACCTAAAAATAACACTTTTCATTGGATTAAAACATTTTTTTTTCCCAAACGATGAAAGCCCCACCTTGTTTCGGGATGTTTCAGACTAAAGCTGGCGTCAGCATGAGAGCACCACCATCTCGTGGCTCCGTCGTGGTCATTCCGTGAGCAATCATGGCAGCCGCTCCCCACCGGAAGCCTACAGGAGTCGGGGGCCCCCAAGACTTTTGTAAAATCTTCAAGGCTCAGGGGACGCTTTCGAGAATGGGGTCCAAGACCTAGCAGACAAGCATCCGAGTTCCAAGGTGTCCAGGGCCATTTTAGTGGACCAGGCCCAAATCCGAAGAGCCGTCCGCCATTTTAAGAGTCCTGTGGCAGCCGCCTATCGCTGCACCGCAAGAGTGGGCGCAACTCAACTACATGGTGAGCGAGACGCTGTAGCCGCAAGAGCGGGCGATAAACAGCTGAATGGAGGATGAGGCACAGTGTAGCAAAAGCGGGCGGAATGGCAACTGAAACGGTAAAGGGGCGCCCCAGTACAGCAGACGAGCCTCCACCTGGGGAGGCCCGTTCACGCCACCTCCCCCTCCCCCCCCGGGGCGCCCCACGCCGTTTTTCGGAGCAGCATTGTAGGATACCAAAACCAGTGCGGCAACTTACTGGACATCACCTGGGTGCCATCCACATCTCAGCGCGTTCTGCTGCCTTGGGACTATTCGCACAACAGACCGCTACTGACGAGGCCTCCCCCCCCCCGGGGCGCCCCACGCCGTTTTTCTGAGCTGCATTGTAGGATACCAAAAACCAGTGCGGCACCCAGGTAACATCACCTGGGTGCCGTCCAGAACTCAGCACGTTGTGCTGCCTTGGGACTATTCGCACAAAAGACAGCTACTGACCATTGTTGCTTCTTTTTTCCAAAAAATGTTTAAATGTATTTACTGTTTTTGTTGCGTTGTATATATTTATAAGTTATTAAAGTTTGATAATCCTACTACTTTGTTGAAGTGCTATATATTTTTAATGTGACACATAATTGTAAAAAGTTTGATGTACAAAAAGGCATCCCTGGAATCTTCCGCTTCAGGCTCGGACCCACACACCCTCACAGTGAGAATCCCCTCCCCAATCACAATACAGGATGGTTATCAGATAGTAGGAACGCGTTTGGTGTGACGGATCTCATCGGGTGGGGGCCTTGATCTACTGTAACTTCTTTGAAGAGGGGTGATTCTTTTCAGCTGGGGCCATAAACTACATCTGCAGGGCTAGGTGATAGCCTGGGACGGGCCTGGACAATCGGACACAGAGGAAGAGGAGTGTCAGAGGGTGCGGTAGTGAATAGGGTGAAAGGCAGGTGTCGGGCGGGCACAGGGTGTGATTCTCAGAGAAGAACAGCGCAGATGGGAGGAGGTTTCTAGCCCATGCATGAGAGAGAGAGCGGGGGTGACCAGTGCGTGGGGGAGATGCTTGCGAGGGTGGGGAGCCATGCTGAGGATCAGCGGCGTGCAGACAGTGGGTCTGGTCAAGGCATGTAAAATGGCTGCTGTGCTCGACAAAAGTGTGGCATTGCAAAAAAGGCAAGATGGCGCAGACAATGTTTATCAATAATGATTTATTTATAACAATTATTTTTAACAAAATATTTACTCGCACTGACAAAATGGCGGTCAACACTTCCTGATTTCCATCGAATCGAACGTTAACAGACGTCACGCAGCAAAAAAAATAAAACGCTCACCCACAGCCGCTGGAAGACATGTATCAACATATATGAGCCTCCTCAGCCACCCTCAGAAAACATAAGGGGTCAGGATACGTCTCCCGTACCCCCTTATACCCTGTAATTTAATTAAACCGAAACACAAAATGGTGAATTCCCGTTTCGCTACCAGTTTGCGGCCCGGTTCGCGAACCGGGAAGTGCTTCTACTGTGAAAAATCAAATTTTTTTTTCATTTTTCCCACGGGACCCTTTAATAACACCAACATCATTCCTAGTGGGTCAAGAAGGGTCTACTTTGCCCTCTTTCATTAAATTCCCCCTTCGTTTTTCACCTCTTCTTGTCTCTCGATCCTACCGAGAGACAAGATGGCGGCCGCACCGGACTGTTTAGAATGTTGACAGACACCGGAGAGCCAATCAGCATCGCTTCGCAAAGCTCCGTGACGCGAAAAGTACGCGATCTGGAGCGCTATCTGGGACGCTGTCACATATATATAAATTTTTTAAAACGTTAATTTCTCAGAATCCACTGGAGCACATATATTGAGACCCAGCAAAGGCACATCAGGCTAACAGTCCCTACAATTTTGCCAAGTTTCGTGCAAATCCATTCAGCCGTTCGAGCTAAAAGTGAGGCCAAACGCCCTATGCAAATTAACATGGGAAAAACGCGTTTTGGGACCCCCCTTTTTTCTCGGCCCCCCCTTGACGAAACCCCCCCAAATTTTCAGGGGCTGCTCAGAAACAAAATGTGCCATTTTCCTGACAATTTCAGCCGATTCCGTCCACAAACGCCAAAGTTATTAGACATAGAATTTTCAAAAGTCCCATAGAGAAATAATCCTAACTATATATATATTCACAGAAAAAACCATAGGTTATAGTGGATATATAGTTAGGAATTTGCATTTACAAAACCTTGAAAATTCAATGAAAAAACCATTGGTTTTAGGCCATATATAGTTAGGGATTTGCATTTACAAAACCTTATTTTACTCGCATAAAACCATTGAAATTCCATATATAGTTATAAGCGCTAACTATATATCGCGCACCCGCAATCCACTGCTGATGATGTCACATATTACATCATTCATGACATGGTTAGTGACATCACTGATGACATCACTGATGACATCTCAAATGACATCACTGATGACATCACTGATGGCAACATCCAGTGACTGTATGTTTCTGTAAAGTTAAAATATGTTTTACATATTGAAGAATGAGTGGATATATAAGTGTCTGGATGAAGGATTTACTAGGTGCATGACTGACTGATTGAGTGAGTGATTAAATGTGTCTCACTGAGTGCATGGGTTAGTGACTAAACTGTTTTAATTTGTGCATCATTATATCTGTTGTTCTACAAACTGCTGCATATGTTGATCAGTAGCTATATGAGTAACTGTATGGGTTATTGATTGGTTGTCCAAATATTTGTATGGGAAACTGAGTGTGTGTGTATGGGTGGCTGGGAGGTGTGTGACTCTGTACATAGATGTGTGAGTAGTTGATTCACTATATGTATAGATTCAAAAGTGCATGTGCAAACAGCTGTATGGGCGGTTGACTGTGCATGAGTGTATTAGTGAGTGAATGGATATCTCAGTGCTACATGTCAAATTAAGTACATATGTAAAACACAGTACATGTGAGAGTTGACATCTATAAATAACTGTGCATAAGAGCCAGTAAATGTGTGAGTGGCTGTATGGATCATTGTGAACATGTATCAGAGATTGTATAAGAGAGTAAAGTAAATATGTGTTAGTATATGTTTGAATAAGTAAGGTGTGTATAACTGTATAGTTGAGAAAATGGAGGTGTGATTGATTTTTGGCATAACTGACTAGGTGTGTGAGTAACTCCATGGATGAGTGACAGTCTGTGACTGTCTGTTTACACTGATTGTATCTAAGGTTATATTAGAGTCTGAAGAGGTTCATGGTATTATCACATGAATGATATCATCAGTGATGTTATCAGTCATGTCAAATGAGATGTTTTCAGTGATGTCATCAGTGATGTCATTTGAGATGTCATCAGTGATGTCATCAGTGATGTCACTAACCATGTCATGAATGATGTAATATGTGACATCATCAGCAGTGGATTGCGGGTGCGCGATATATAGTTAGCGCTTATAACTATATATGGAATTTCAATGGTTTTATGCGAGTAAAATAAGGTTTTGTAAATGCAAATCCCTAACTATATATGGCCTAAAACCAATGGTTTTTTCATTGAATTTTCAAGGTTTTGTAAATGCAAATTCCTAACTATATATCCACTATAACCTATGGTTTTTTCTGTGAATTTCATTGGTTTTTTAATAGCAAATATGAAAAGCTTTAAAATGTCAAGTACGTGATAGATAAAAACATTTTCGTATTTATGCACGCTGATGTGCTTTGAACGCTGCCCCCCCTCCCCTCTTTTCTCTTAGTAGTACTCTCTCTTTGCAGATAGTGAACGGTAGTTAACGCAGGCCTTTGCCCCCGTTGTAATCCGTCGTGCCTGCTTGTCTCTCCATTTGATTGATTATTATCCAAGCATTTACTGTTTTACAATTGATTCTCTTTGGTTCATTCTCTATTTACAAACAAGCACAAAGTCGCAATACTCTGTTTAGTCTTTGCAGATAGTGAAAAATCGTGTAAAAAAATAAAAGTAATCGAGCAAAATCAGTAGGCCACTAATTGGATCTCTTTTTGACCTCGCTAAAATAGAAATATTAGGAACAACCCTTCATGAGAAATACGAAAATAGTGAGATGAACTGAGCTCTACACCATGAGGGCTGCAAGACAGTTCGACTCCGTCACCCACCCCGCCCAAAATAACGACAAACCCTATGCAAATATTAAAAATATAGACAACACACCAGCAAAGAAACAGGGTAAAACATTTTATTAAATAACTATTTACATAACTATTTTATACTTTTTATTGCCCGATCCGGCTAGCTCAATCGATCGAGCATGAAACTCATGCACTCTGATAGCAAGCGTTGCTACTGATGCTATGCAGACCAAAACTGGTTTTCAGTTTGTACATTTTTCTAGATTTTTCAATCCAAGGTTGGTTCACTTTGTAGAACGATGGCTTCAGATTTTCAACATACGGTGTGGTGGCGCGGACTGGGAGGGGGCGCTTCGCTCCTGCCCCCTCCCCAAGTAAGATTTTCATACGTGAAAGTACGTTAATGGTTTTGGTCCCTGAGTTGCTTCAATGTCACTGCCATTCTCAAATGGCATAAGTTCTGGATGTTGGGTGCCATAGTTAAGAGTTCTGAGCAGTGCTTCTAACACTGTCTGAAGCTTATTTCCACCTACTGCAGCTTCACTATTCTCAAAGTAAGTGAGTGTCGTTTGTGGACCTGACTGCATTAGAAAACAATGTGATATGTTACCTTCCTAAACAGCTTGACGGAGGCCCCTGAGGGGCGGTGTGATGGCCATGGACTCGGAGAAGACGCTTGGCTCCGACACCCTCCCCAAGTCTTATAGCACTGGTGTAGCCTGAGATCGCCCCCGACATAGGCGGCCGGCTCCCGGGGTCCGGCGGAACTTTTTGCCTTTTGATGACTCTTCAATTCTGGACCTTGTTCCACAATCCGTTTGACCTGAAGACACGCTGTAGTGGGGCGCCCCTTTACCGTTTCAGTTGCCATTCCGCCCGCTTTTGCTACACTGTGCCTCTTCCGCCATTCAGCTGTTTACCGCCCGCTCTTACGACTACAGCGTCTCGCTCATCATGTAGTTGAGTTGCTCCCGCTCTTGCGGTGCAGCGATAGGCGGCTGCCACAGGACTCTCAAAATGGCGGCCGGCTCTTCGGTTTTGGGCCTGGTCCACTAAAATGGCCCTGGGACACCTTTGAACTCGGACGCTTCCCTGATAGGGCTTGGGTCCCATTCTCGAAAACGTCCCCTCAGCCGTGAAGATTCTACAAAAGTCTTGGGGGCCTCCGACTCCCGCAGGCTTCTGGTGGGGAGCGGCTGCCATGATTGCTCATGGAATGGCCACGATGGAGCTACGAGATGGTAGTGCTCTCATGCTGACGCCAGCTTTAGTCTGAAACATCCAGAAACACTGTAGACTACCAATTCGATAAGTTCCGGTAGCGCCCCAACATGACCCGGAAGAGAAGAACTTGCCCTCCCCTCTTTGACTGATGGTTCTTGTTGCCTGTCCCCTCTGTTATCATTTAACAGAACTTTTTGGACTGCTGAAAGGGGTTGTGTTCCGAACGCTGGTTGGTGGAGACATTTTGACTATATTCTTGACCTACGTTGTCGCGTAATGCGTTATATGACACGCCGCGTTAGCGCACCCGGAAGTGATCCGAAGCGCGGCGCGCAGCGCGTAACGTAAGCATAACAGGTCATGTGACTTGTTAATAAAACTTTTCATTGGTTCATTTTACTTTTGTTATTTTAATGATGAAAAGCTTGGTCATATGACCTAAAAATTACGCTTTTTATTGTTTTCGAACATTATTTTTTTTTTAAACATATGTTATAATATTCCAGGCTAATGTACTTTCCCGGAAAATTTACAACTGTCCTGCAAGTAAAATATATTCCTTTTTCGAGAAAAAGGGCGTTTCTTCCTTCCATGACGGAGCCGTTGAGTAAAAGAGATTCGGCCTGCTGTCTTAGTCGCCGATACGCCTGATTATCAGATTCTTATCAATCACTTTATGTTGCAGAAATGAAAAACACAACTGCCCTTGACCATTTATCTTTACTGCGTTCCTACATATTATACCTTTTATCCGTCATGTAATTGGACTGCTTTATTTCACTTGCCTTTTACTGATTCGAAAACAGTGACTAAAAGTAAAAACTTTACCAATGTAAATACTACTACCGTGTTTTGTTTTAAAAACCTTTATTGTGAAAATGTCAGTATACAAATACGGGCCTATAACCACGTGGGCCGGCCACGGAGCAAACTGAAATCGTATATGATGAGGAGACATTTACACTGTAGAGGAACGTAACGAGCGGGCCATTAGGTTGCAAGAACAAAGGTGTCTAACAGTTGCGGAATCGGTGGACGTACATTTTGTAATTAAAATACGACAGGGCCACTTACAATAACATTTTCTAGATATACATTTGCGGGCAAGGAGTTACGAGTCCCATTTATACCGGCGCCATTTTGGGCGAGGCCGGGCAGGTCCAAGATATAGTCAAAATGTCTCCACCAACCATCGGCCAGACCAGAACCCCTTTCGGCCCGTTATGCTACAAGATGGTGTCTTCCATTCAGAAAATTTTGTTGGCAGCATTTTGAAAGGAAACAGAAACAGCCGTTCTCCTAGTGAGTTTCACATTGTTTCATTTAGGAAAAATGTTGAAGAGTAGTATGTGGAAAATCTGAAGCCATTTTTCTACAAACTCTCAATCAGACTTGGATAGAAAAAAAAATCCTGAAGAATGTACAAACTGAAAACCAATTTTTGTCTGTATAGCATCAACAGCAACGCTTGAGTCAGCTTTGTGTCAAGCCGCCATTTTCATTCAATCAATAGCGTCCCCCTGCACACATTCAGGGACCTGGTCGTGTCTTCAGATGAAACGGATTGTAGGAAAAGAAGCAGAAAGGAAAAGGAAAAAAGTTCCGCCGGACCTCGGGAGCCGGCCGCCTATGTCATGTGCGACCTTTGGCCACACCAGGGCAATAGTGAAGCTGCAGCAGGTGCAAATAAGCTTCAGACAGTCTTACAAGCACTGCTCAGAACTCTCAACTGAGGCACTCAACATCCAGGACTTGCCATTCGGATCTTGGCGCCTTCTGCTGGTTCCGACCTATTCACACATCGGTCCACTACTGACATCACCTCATAAGCCAACGGGGCACCCCACGCCGACTTTCGGCGCAGCGTTGTAGGATGGCCACACCAGTGCGGCAACTTGCTGGACACAACCTCGGTGCCATCCGGATCTCGGCACGTTCGACTCACTGTACCGCAAGAGTGACCGCAACTCAGCTGGACACGCCGTCTTTCGGCGCAGCATTGTAGGATGGCCACACCAGTGCGGCAATTTGCTGGACACCACCTCGGTGCCATCCGGATCTCGGCGCGTTCGAGTCACTGTACCGCAAGAGTGACCGCAACTCAGCTGGACACGCCGTCTTTCGGCACAGCATTGTAGGATGGCCACACCAGTGCGGCAATTTGCTGGACACCACCTCGGTGCCATCCGGATCTCGGCGTGTTCGAGTCACTGTACCGCAAGAGTGACCGCAACTCAGCTGGACACGCCGTCTTTCGGCGCAGCATTGTAGGATAGCCACACCAGTGCAGCAACTTGCTGGACACTAACTCGGTGCCATCCGGATCTCGGCGCGTTGTGCTGCCTTCGGCCTATTCGCACATCGGTCCGCTACCGACGCCGCCTCACGTGCCAACGGATTTTCTACGCTTTTTGTAGCCCTATGCCGCATAACAGGTCATGTGACTTGTTTATAAAACTTTTCATTGGATCATTTTACTTTTGGTTTCCTAAAGATGGAAGGCTTGGTCATATGACCTAAAAATAACACTTTTCATTGGTTTAGAACATTTTTTTTTCCCAAACGATGAAAGCCCCACCTTGTTTCTGGATCATTCAGACTGAAGCTGGCGTCAGCATGAGAGCACCACCATCTCGTGGCTCCGTCGTGGTCATTCCGCGAGCAATCATGGCAGCCGCTCCCCACCGGAAGCCTGCGGGAGTCGGGGGCCCCCAAGACTTTTTTAGAATCTTCACGGCTGAGGGGACGCTTTTCGAGAATGGAGCCCAAGCCCTAGCAGGCAAGCGTCCGAGTTCCAAGGTGTCCCAGGGCCATTTCAGTGGACCAGGCCCAAAACCGAAGAGCCGTCCGCCATTTTGAGAGTCATGTGGCAGGCGCCTATCGCTGCACTGCAAGAGTGGGAGCAACTCAACAACATGGTGAGCGAGACGCTGTAGCCGCAAGAGCGGGCGCAACTCAGCTGGATGGCCGCCACCTGGGGAGGCCCGTTCACACCGCCTCCCCCACGCCCCCCCCCCCCCCCGGGCCGCCGCACGCAAATTTTCGGAGCAGCATTGTAGGATACCAAAACCAGTGCGGCAGTTTACTGGACATCACCTGGGTGCCATCAACATCTCAGCGCGTTCTGCTGCCTTGGGACTATTCGCACAACAGACCGCTACTGACGAGGCCTCCCCCCGCCCCACCCGGGACGCCCCACGCTAATTTTCGGAGCAGCATTGTAGGATCCCAAAACCAGTGCGGCACCCAGGCGACATCACCTGGGTGCCGTCCAAAACTCTGCACGTTGTGCTGCCTTGGGACTATTCGCACAAAAGACAGCTTCTGACCATTGTTGCTTTTTTGGGTGAAAAATGTTTAAATGTTTTTACAGTTTTTGTTCCGTTCATTATAGTTAAATGTTAATAAAGTTTTAAAATCTAACTTTGTTGGAGTGCTATATATGTTTAAAAAATCGGGTGAATGGGGCCTTGAATCGGGTTATTGTCATGTGTGGGCTTTGCAAGTGTTCTGCTACAAGATCGGACATTTCAAACTCAAATGCACGTTCTTTTTCTTACCTTTCCGAAGCATGGAGCGCAATAGCAGGCAGAGAAAGGGTGATGCACGTGTTGAACACTGCCTGGCCTGGCAAGTTGCTGGCAGTGCCCCCCCCGCCCGCTCCTGAAAGAGGGCACACACACACCGCCGCCCCGAGTACTTCACAAATCTTTAAAAGACCATGCGCTTGTTCATGAGGCTTAAATGGTTTATCACCCCTTCTAGAACCCCTGCATCGACCCTCTGATGTTTCCTGGAAAAATTAGCACGTAACACAATACCAAGCCCTGTCAGCTGAAACCCCCGAGAAATCATGGGGCATATTATCAAGGGGGTTTATTTCCGCTTTTTGGGCTTTAAAAGCCCAAAAAAAAAGAGATAAAATTATCTCCCTATTACCAAGCTGTCGCTAACACCAGTTAGTGACAGCTAAAAGGAGATAGCGACCATCTTGGGCCCCGCTTTGCATATCAGTGATATTTATCACTAATGACATGCAAAGTGGGCGTGCCAAGATTTTAGCGACTGGAAACAGTCCCTAACCATCACTATCTCCTATTACCAACTTTTGGAGATATTCGCGCTAAGCGCGAATATCTCCAAAACCTAACACCTGCCCTAAGCAGTTTTAGCCATGTTATCCAATGGGAAGTGGATAACATGGCTAAGAGCATTTGCTGGATAATGCATGAATATCGCTGACTTTTCAACGATATTCATGCATTGCGGCCGTTTTTTATCGCATTTGCGATAAACCTTGCTAATAGCAAGGTTTATGTGCGATAAAATTCGCGGATGTGCGGCGATAATTTTTGTCTCTAAACAAGTTAGAGACAAAAATTATCGCTAGTTGTTGGTAATATGCCCCTGGGTTTTTGCTTGCAGGAATCGGGAGGCGGGAGACTAGCACTGAAATCAGTAGTCTCACGCCTGAATCGGGAGGGTTGGCATGTCTGGATACTCTACAGCTGGGGCCATAAACTACATACGCAGGGCTAGGTGATAGCCTAGGTCCGGCCTGGACAATCGGACACAGAGGAAGAGGAGTGTCAGAGGGTGCGGTAGTGAATAGGGTGAAAGGGAGGTGTCGGACGGGCACAGGGTGTGATTCTCAGAGAAGAGCAGCGCAGATGGGGGGAAGTATATAGCCATGTTATCCAATGGGAAGTGGATAACATGGCTAAGAGCATTTGCTGGATAATGCATGAATATCGCTGACTATTCAACGATATTCATGCATTGCGACCGTTTTTTATCGCATTTGCGATAAACCTTGCTAATAGCAAAGTTTATGTGCGATAAAATTCGCCGATGTGCGGCGATAATTTTTGTCTCTAAACAAGTTAGAGACAAAAATTATCGCTAGTTGTTGGTAATATGCCCCCGGGTTTTTGCTTGCAGGAATCGGAAGCCGGGAGACTAGCACTGAAATCAGTAGTCTCACGCCTGAATCGGGAGGGTTGGCATGTCTGGATACTCTACAGCTGGGGCCATAAACTACATCCGCAGGGCTAGGTGATAGCCTAGGTCCGGCCTGGACAATCGGACACAGAGGAAGAGGAGTGTCAGAGGGTGCGGTAGTGAATAGGGTGAAAGGGAGGTGTCGGGCGGGCACAGGGTGTGATTCTCAGAGAAGAGCAGCGCAGATGGGGGGAAGTATATGGCCCATGCATGAGAGAAAGAGCGGGGGTGACCAGTGCGTGGGGGAGATGCTTGCGAGGGTGGGGAGCCATGCTGAGGATCGGCGGCGTGCAGAGAGTGGCCCTGGTCAAGGCATCTAAAATGGCTGCTGTGCACGACAAAATTGTGGCATTGGACAAAAACGCAAGATGGCGCAGACAATGTTTATCAATAAGGATTAATTTATAACAAAATATTTACTCGCAGTGACAAAATGGTGGTCAACACTTCCTGATTTCCATCGAATCGAACGTTAACACACGTCACGCAGCAAAAAAAAAAAAAAAAAAAGCTCACGCACAGCAGTTTTTAGCCATGTTATCCAATGGAAGGTGGATAACATGGCTAGGAGCATTTGCTGGATAATGCATGAATATCGCTGACTTTTCAGCGATATTCATGCATTGTGGCCGATGTGCGGCGATAATTTTTGTCTCTAAACAATTAAAACGAAGCACAAAATGGCGAATTCTCGTTTTGCTACCAGTTTGCGGCCCAGTTCGCGGCCCGTGAAGCGCTTCTACCGTGAAAAATCATTTTTTTTTTATTTTCCCCACGGGACCCTTTAATAACCCCAACAACATTCCTAGGGGGTCAAGAGGGGTATACCTTGCCCCCTTTCAATAAATTCCCCCTTCGTTTTTCACCTCTTCTTCTCTCTCGATCCTACCGAGAGATAAGATGGCGGCCACTCCGGACTGTTTCGAATGTTGACAGACACCGGAGAGCCAATCAGCTTTCTGCGCGCAAAGTTCCGTTTCGCGAAAAGTAAGCGGACCGGATCGCTGCCCGGAGCGCTGTTACAGATATATATCTTGTTTTGAACGTTAATTTCTCAAAAACTACTGGAGCACATATATTGAGACCTAGCAAAGGCACATCGGGCTAACAGTCCCTACAATTTTGCCAAGTTTCGTGCAAATCCATTCAGCCGTTCGAGCTAAAAGTGAGTCCAACCGCCCTATGGAAAAATGAATGGGAAAAACGCGTTTTGGGACCCCCCTTATTTCTCGGCCCCCCCTTGACGAAACCCCACCAAATTTTCAGGGGCTGCTCAGAAACAAAATGTGCCATTTTCCTGAAAATTTCAGCCGATTCCGTCCACAAACGCCAAAGTTATTAGACATAGAATTTTCAAAAATCCCATAGGGAAAAAATCCTAACTATATATACCTACTGGCGAACGCCAGTAGGTAATATATATATATATATATATATATATTACCTACTGGCGGTAGCCAGTAGGTATATATAGTTAGGATCTGTTTCCATTGGAAATCCCCAACATTCTATTGGGTATAACTTTGGCGCTAGTTGATGAATCTTCGCAAATTTCTCAACGAAGATGGCTCGCTCTGCTCCGCTCCTTCCCTGAAAGTTTTGGGGGGATTCGTCAAGTGGGGGCTGAGAAAAACTTGTCAAAATGGTAGTGTCTGGTATGCAGATCACGCTTTTGGTAAAATAGTGTAAATCCCTCCAGTGGTTCCTGAGAAAATTAGAAGAGAAATCAATTATATATCTATATGCGCGCACGGGTGCGCGCACCCCACGATTTTTTGCGATTTTTTTTGGGGGGGGGGCTTGGAGGGTGGCTTGGGGGGCTTCTCTCTTTTATTTTAATGTATTTCATTTAATTTCGAGGGTGCCCACCCCTCGTTTTACCCCCAAGATCACCGCCGCGGCCCGAGCCGCCTCAAGATGGCCGCCGCCTGGTTGTGGGCGGGGCCCGGGAGGCTCGCCGTGATTGGCTGCCCAAAGCAGGAAGTGTGTGTGCGCCACAGAGCCACGGAGGTGATCTGTGAGCGAGGAGCTGGGCTGGCTCGTATGCACCGAGGGCCGGCTCGGAGGGGAGGGGTCTGTGAGAGACAGCCGGGCTGGATTTTACAGAGTGGGGTGCTCCACAGCGTGGGGTGCTCCTGTGCGCCACAGACCGGGCTCGGCTGCACACACAGGAGGTGGGGGGCAGCAGGCTGGATTACACACAGGAAGGAAGGGACTGCTGCTGCCCGCCGGTGGGGAGAGAGAGCCCGCCTGCCTCCCGGCTGGCAGAGGAGGAAGCGAGGCAGCCTGGGAGCGCCGGTCCGGAGCAGGCAGCGGCGGCATGGGGGCGCAGTGAACCGCGCACAGCTGGATGTACACTGGATTACACGGGCTTCACCACTGCTCAGGAAAGACGGACGCATCCTGGTGAGTGCTAGCCTCTGCTACTCTGCTCCTTCGAGGCGCACTCAGCCACGTACCTAGGGGGGGGCGAGGGGGGCGGTCCGCCCCAGGCGGCAATATTTTGAGGGTGGCATTGGCTCTTTGCGGCGGCCTTTATAAATTAGTCAGTCAGTGAGTGTACCCAAATTATAACGGCCGCCGCAAGGGCTCAGTGCCGCGCGGCCGTCGTTTCGAGTGCAAGCGATGCCTGTGTAGTGCGTACTTGCTTGGCAAAACTTTAAAAGCAAAACCATTTTGCCTGCAACGCACTGCGCATGCACCAAGGTGCGCGACGTACCCCGGTGTTTCTGGTGCGTTTGCGATTCTTTCAGAACCACAGGACAATCATGAAACAGGCCAGGCTCTTTACTTAGCTAAACTTCTCAAGGGGCTGTGCCATGCTGTCTGTCATGTGTCAGACGCCAAATAATCCCTACCGAAATGACGTGGGGGGGTATTTAAACTCAAAGGGGCTGCTGGGCGCAAGGTTTGTTTTTACTCGTTACACTTGCAGGCAGAAAGACCATGACACACGTTTTTTACTCGTTCCCGCCAGTCATCCGCCGTGTGTTCTAAAGGTAGCCTTTGAAAACTATAAAGGGCGCTGTTAGGTGTGCTAATACTGTAATTTGGCCTACATCTAGTAATGGCGCAGCATTGCTTCAGAACGGTGCCAGCGCTCTGGGGGGCTCTGTTCTGGCTGTCACTCTTCGGGCTTGTGCACGCCCAGTTCCTCGGAGCATGCATGATGTTGGAATCGCTGGTGTTGAAGCAGTGCTGCCCGCCGCTGGGGCCGGAGCCTTACATTGTGTGCAGTTCTCTGCACAGCCAGTGCAGGTGCGTGCCAGTATGCGTGGACGAGCGTCTGTGGAGTGGCCCCTCCAACATGCGGAACGTGGACTACCGGGAGAGGTGGCCTGTCAAGTTCTGCAACCAGACCTTCCAGAGTACAGGTAAGAGGCGTGCAAATTGCAGCGATCTGATGACTTCGAGCCCGAGGTACGGCATGTGTTACTTAATTCTGTATTTGTACACACTCTCAAGCTTCCGAGGTCCACGAGAGAAGCTTAGAGTCCTTGCTGTCTAGGTCTAATTGCGCCCTTATAAATCAGGACTACAAGTCCCAGAATGCCGTTATTTGGATTTGGTAGGCCGTTATTACTGGGTGGTTATGGCTTTAACTTGAGTAATTGTGACCAAGTCTCGTTTCTCTTAGCTACCAAAAGCGGAATCCCTTTTACAGCAGTGGTGGCCAGCTATTCAGCACAAAAGGATTGAGATCTCAGACATAATGCAAATCACCGTGACATGGCACGCACACCCTTCTTCATGTTGAATCCCCAGGAAGCTCGTTCATGAATGTTTTTGCCCAAGTTTATTTTCTCTATGGGCACATGTCTTTCCCCTGTGCCCTAGCTGTGCTGCTGGGATGACTACATTACGTGGCTAGAAAGTGAAATTATGCAGCATACTATTGCCATTTTTTAAATAATATTACTTCATTGTTTTGTCACTTGTAGACATTACCACTGTGTGAACAAAGGTTTGAACTCGTTAGCGCTGGCATCCACCCTGCATCCAACCATCATGCATCCACCCAGCATTCATTCATCCACCCACCCATCATGCATTCACCCATCATGCATCCACCCAACAATCATTCATCCATCATGCATCCACCAGCCATACATCCATGTTCCAGCCAACAATCATGCATCCATCCAACACCCAGCCACCCTCCCACCCACCATTCATGCACCCCATCCATCCACCCACCCATCCATCCATCCTGCATCCATCCATCATTCATGCATCCATTCACCCATCTATCATGCATGCATCCATCCATGCATCCACCCAACAATCATTCATCTATCATGCATCCAACCATCGTTCATGCATCAAAAATCGGATCCCTAGGGCTGCTCAGGTGGTCCCACAAGGATATTAACATATTTAAACGTTATCCGCTAATAGAATTAGCATTTTCAAAACCTTGCAAATTCACTGAAAAAACCATAGGTTTCTGGCCTTATATATATATATATATATTAGCTTTTAAAAAACCAATGAAATTCACTGAAAAAACTATAGGTTATACACTATATATAGTTAGGAATTAGCCTTTAAAAAACCAATGAAATTCCCTAAAAAATCCATAGGTTTTAGGCCTTATATAGTTAGGAATTAACATATAAAAAACCATTGAAATTCCTCCTATATAGTTAGCTGGACATTTTATTGATATAAAACCAATGAAATTCGACATATAGTTAGGTGCACTAACTATATATTTCGCGCATCCGCAATCCAATGCTGATGATGTCACATATTACATCATTCAGAGTTATATTAGGTATAGTAAGGCCACCTCTATCCAAGGGGAGTGATAATAATGCAAGTGATCTCCGAATCTTACCATTTTGCCACATGAATTTTGAAATAAGTGAATTAATCAACTCTAGCGTTTCCTGATCAATAGCTAGCGAAATTGCCCGGAATAGATAAAGGCATCTAGGTAACGTGTTCATTTTAACATAATTGGCTCTTCCTATAATAGACAGGTGGAGGCTATTAACTCTTTCAAAATCGTTCCTGATCTTGGCCAATAATGGATCAAAATTAGCTTTTGATATTAACTTAATATTTGCACAAAGAACAACTCCCAAATACGTAGCCTTTTCAGCTCTTCGCTGATCCAGACAGATGGTATTATCAGTACACAAAATAATCGTTTTTCCTTTATTAAGAGAATAGCCCGAGCAGCGTCCAAATTCAGTAGTCACTTTCTCTATTTCACGTACAGCCTCGATCGGGTCAGATGTAGTAACCGCGATGTCATCGGCATAGGCCAATACTTTAGTTTCGAAGTGGCGACTAGTAACAGGCTTAATAATATTGCTTTCTAGTAATTTAAAAATAAGGGGGTTAATATATAGAGCAAAAAGCAGGGGTGAGCAAGGACACCCCTGCCTGGTGCCCCTTGCAATATTAATATTTCCAGATAATAATCCTGCTGCTAGAATTTTTGCTTTGGGGCGGAGGTACATTGACTTGATAGATTTAATAAATTTAAGGCTGAAATTATTGCGTTTCATAACTTCCCAAAGGAAGTCCCATGAGACGCGGTCAAAGGCTTTCTCAGCGTCGAGTAGGATCATCGACATTTGTCCCCCCGTGGCAACCATGGCATCAAATAGGGTGATTGCCCGGCGAGTGTGTTCTGTAGTTCCTTTACCAGGGATAAAGCCATGTTGCCACGGGGAGATAAGAAGTTCAACGACCCCACTGAGTCTGAGTGCCAATACCTTTGCATACAATTTGGAGTCCGAATTGATCAGGGATATAGGACGATATGAAGTTAGTTGTTCGGGGGATTTTCCCTTCTTTGGAAAAACGATTATATTAGCCTCATCCCAAGAGGCTGGTGGAACACCATTGCATTGAATACCAAGGAATAAATCATGTAAAATAGGACATAGTTGGTGGCTAAGAATCTTATATAAATCAATCGGTAATTTGTCAGGGCCGCTGCCTTACCAGATGATAATAATGATAAAGCGGCCCCCACCTCTGCTAATGTAATTTCTTTTTCGAATTCTTCCTTAGTGACATCATCTAATAGCTTCGTAGCCTCTGAATTAATAAGAAAATTATCGAAATAATCTATTATGTCCTTTTCAGTAGCTGGAGCTTCCTCCGAGTAAAGATTCAGGTAATACCTTTGAAATTGGTAGTTAATATCTGTCACATGGGTAAACGTCTGCCCATTATCTACTATTGAGGAGATGTTATTCCTAATGTTTTTCTGACGTGTACAAAGTGCCAAATGTCTACCCACTTTCTCCCCACTTTCATAAACTTGTTTCCTGTGTGTTTGATATGTTTGGGCGGCTTTCTGGCTAAGTCTAGTGTTTAATTCGGATTTCAGTACTGCTACCTGCATCATCAAATACCCGGCTTCCTGTTTTTGTATTATCTTGGCAGTATGTTCCTCCTCGGCTTTAGCTAAGACTGCAATTTTCAGTTCATAATTTTCTTTTGAGATTTTTCCGGCTTTATTTTGGAAGCTAATGGTCTCGCCCCTTAATGCAGCTTTATAGGAATCCCATACAATATTTCTTGACGCGCTAAAGTGATTCATATAAAAAAATTCCTCAGTCCAGGTTTTAATGTAATTAATGTATTCATTATTAGCTAGCATCTTCCTATCAAAGGACCAAGGGCACTTTTGGGTAGGATTATTATCATAAGTAGTTAGCAATACTAGAGGATTATTATCCGATATTATTTTAGGTGGTTTGGTTATGTTAGAATAAGTTGCTAAGTCTCTGGAAGTGAAAATGTAGTCTATCCGTACATGCTTTTGGTGAGGGTGGGAGAAATACGTATAGCCAGGGTCATTTGGATTATTTAGTAGCCATATATCAGTCAAGCACAAACTATACACTAGACTTTTAGCTGCGCGATAAACCCTTGGTTTCCGGCCCATATATTTCTGTTTTGGCGTTTGAGTCGAAAATGAAGGGAAAAGCGAGATATTAAAATTGCCACAGAAAAGTAACGGGCCTTGCCCCGTGGCTAATTCTGTTTCCAAGATTTCAAATACTGCGGGATCATCATGATTTGATCCATAAACGGAACATATAGTAATTCCGTTGGCGAGTTTAACAATTGCCCACCTTCCATGTGCATCAGATAAGAAGCGTATTCCCTGGCCAAAGCAGGATTTTGCAAATATTGCTACTCCCCTGATATTTGAAGATTGGGATGTTGTTATCAACAGGTTATATCCCTTAAGGTTTAATAAGGCTCTTTTACTCCAAGGAATATGTGTCTCCTGAATGCACAAAATATCTACAGGATTTAGTTTTATTAATTCTCCCAGTCTAAGACGTTTGTCTCTGGATAAGAGCCCCCCTACATTCCAGGATTCCACACTAAGTTTAACCATTGTTAATGTAAAAGGATTGCGCAATATTCTTATTCATATAATATTCTTTGTCCTGCTGTATCTCCTTTCTTTTTGTTTCAAAAATTAACATTGCTCCTGCTGCTAAACCTGGTTCATTTTTTATTTTTTGCTCCCCTTCCCCACTCCCCCCCCTTACCGCCACCCCAACACTCCCTCCCCAGAACCCTCCCCAAAACCCTCCCTGTTTACCCCTCTGCCCTTTACGTAGGCATTCAGACTCCACTAGAGTCTGTGTGATGAAATTGCTGCACTTCTGCTGAGCTGCCGCTTCCTGGCATGAAGTAATAAAGAGCAAAGAAAAACCCTAATAGTGAGAATAAGGAGAAAAAAGGTTAGAAAAACAGAAGATAATTATAAGCCATTATAAACCATGATCTTGACCTAGAAGGCCCTATATCTTGTCAAACATTAATGTAGTTCTCAGCTCATGTCAGCTAGTTATTACGAAAGTATCGACGTTTATGTTACATGATACAAATCGTTCATGATTAAATGTTGTTCTTGCTTGAACATATATAGGTTGTTGCTAAAGATGTCCATAGATTTATCTAAAATCTATCTAGGATATTTCATCGAGATAGGCTTTTACCTTAATTTCAGACTGAAAAAACTTTGTCTCGCCACCATGGATAATTTTAAGTCTAGCAGGATTGTTCAAGTATGCCAAGGCTCCCTTTTCTTGGAATGGTTTAATCAGTAGTCGCAGCCGCCATCGTCTTTCCAATGTTGCGTGGCAGAAATCGGGCCTTGAAAAAAATAAAAAATCATTGAAAGATAGTTTGTGATCAGGTCTCGCTTTCTCGGCCACCACCTGTCGCAGTAAAACGTTTCCAAAATAAACTAGGATAGCACGGGGATAGACCCCTGGCTTGGGTGGTAGATTGAATGGAACTCGGTGGGCCCGCTGTACTTCCAGATCCCAGTTCCAGTTTTAAACTTCAGGCATAGATACACTAAGAAGTTTAATAACGAAAGCTCGTATATTCTCCCCCTCCATTTTCTCCGGCACGCCTAAAATGCGCAAGTTTTCAAAATCCTCAAGCTTCCATTTAATATCCATTAGCTTTGCCTCCTGTAGCTTAATTTTCTCTGAATTCTCAGAAGAGTCTTTTTCTGCCTACATTACTCTTACTTCCATTTCTGTAACTCTTTCACCTATATGGTTACAGGTCTTAGAAAGCTTCTTGACAACCCCTTGCATTTTGCGTAAGGCTGCCCGAGATCTTTTACTGTCTAACGCGGTCTCTTCTCTGTGAGCTGCTATCGCTTGTAGAATAGTCTCAACCGCCGTAGGAGGTATCTCCGAGATAGCGGAGCTAACACCGTGGTTGATGTCAGAGCGTCCTTTGGCTGGATTATTTTGCAGAGCTCTAGTACCTGCTTTAGGCTTAGTTTTAACTGTGTTAGCATTCTGTCTTCCTTCCCCATAACTATCTTCTGAGGATTAAGGATGAGATTCCAGTTCATCGTTTTTCTCCTCCTCCTCCGTAGACTCATAGCTCTCTGACCATTCCCCTACAACATCAGCTCCGACCTCTCCAGGTTCGTCAGAGAAGGAGTAAAACTCACTAAGATCTTTTTCCACCTCTGGGATCTGAGCGGTTTGTAGCAAGGCTACATTTGTTGATAGCTCATTAATACCTTCATTTACTACGTTTACTGCAGCTTGCTCAGGATATATGGTACCAGGCAATAGTTCTTCAGAGGTAATTGAGCGTAAAGTTGGTGTTGTAAGTATAGTCTGGTTTATAGCTGCCTCCCCAGTCAAATTAGCCAGCTCACTCTGTACCCCTAGAATGTTTCCACCTGGTCCTGTAAATGACATAGCACGCCCCTCCTCAACTTGATTCTTGCTGGTTTCTAGTCCCTCTGCCAGCTCACTGGTTTGTATAGGTTCAGAAGTCTCAGCAGGTTCAGTGATAGATTCAGAGATAGTCAGATTATTCGATATATCCACAACTACGGGCTGGAGGATAGCGGGAGCACTTAGGGGGTCAGATGTTCCATTGTTTAAACCAAAAACAACACTTGTCTGAGACATGGGGAGGGCTGAGGGGGCCTCATCCAGTATACTGTTTTGATCATTAATCAAGGGTAAGAGTAATGGTGACTCGGCCTCAGCCTGAGGGCTAGCCTGAACCGATTGTTTCTTCAACAATAAATCAAGTACTGCCCTCCCCCCAGTAGTACTTAACTTTCTCCGTGAGACGAGGGCTTCCTGTCTTGGGGTGATGGTCGTAGACACTGCTATCTGTTGTCTCTTTGATTTTGATCTCGCTGTTTTGGCTGGAGCACAGTCAGACTCTTCCCTGTCCAATGAGCCCTCTCGTTGCTGCCTTTCGATTTCCTTGCGTAGTGTTCTGGCTGCTTTCACAACCCGCGCTCTGGTTGCAGCGGCTGAAGCACTTTTCAGCGGCATTACTGGCAATCTCGGTGCTCTCGGCGTCTCCTTCCTTGAACACGGCTGCACCCAGCAGGAGAAGCTACACACCACGAACTCGGAGCTCCACTGCGGTGGCTGCACCACCTGACACGCCCACCGCAGCACCGCAGTCACTGGTCGGAGTCGGAGTCTGCTTGATGCGCCGTACGGAGGAACCACGAATCTCCGTGTTAACCCAGATAAGTTTGAGTGTGTATCGGGGCTTCCCCTGGATTTGCTACATTGTAATGCTCCTTGTAACATAGCGTCCTGTTGTAAAGCATCAAAGAGCAAGGAGCGGTAGTGTTAATTAGGGCGTTAGCTCAGGATTCGATACAGAGTTTCCCTTGGTTTCCACAATTCTTTTCCCTCGATAATCAGCAATCGAGGGCGTTAGCTCAGCATCGATCATCAGTTTTTAGCTATCCAAGAAGCCCAAAGCTGTTTCTACACCTCATCCAACAGAGAGCGATTGGTGGCGGGTTGGGTCATTCTCGATCATTGCAGTGATGCGGAGCTCAGCGAAGTGCCGAAAACCTGTCTAACGCTAGACTGCCATCTTGCCTCCCTCTTTTTTTTCGATCTATTGCATTTTCAATGCTTGTTTACTTTGGTTCCATCAAGAAGGCATTCAGATGTGTCACACATTTGCCATAAATTCTGAATGTTAGCACTCTAGTTGATCATTAGATCACTGTAGTAAAGCTACTGCTCACCAGGGAAGTCTGCTGCTGGTATTCAAAGTGCATGTTTCAGTCTGCATGTCAGAATTTTTTTAATGAAATAGAAGAGGATTTTAGCACACTCTGGGACATTCTGTCATTGGGCTACACTTGGGTTACATCTGGGTGATATTTGGGCTACATTTGGGCTCCTTTGTCTCTGGTGGCCATCTTGGGAGACTGCATGTCAGAATTTTTTAATGAAATACAAGAGGATTTGAGAAGTCACTCAAAATGTGCCCTAATTTTTCTTTCTGCAGCACTAATCATACTTTCTAAGGCAAAATATACCCCCTCATTTTGTTCCATTTTAAATTAAATGTTTTAAGAGTTACCACTTTATTCCAATCAAGATGGCTTCAGGTGTGCCATACCTTTGTAATAAGTAGGACTGTTAGCACTTTAGTTGTTCTTTAGAACACTCTGGGACATTCTGTCATTGGGCTATACTTGGGCTACATCTGGTGATATTTGGGCTACATTTAGGCTCTTTTGTCTCTGGTGGCCATCTTGGGAGACTGCATGTCAGAACTGTTTAATGAAATTGAAGAGGATTTGAGAAGTCACTCAAAATGTGCCCTAATTTTTCTTTCTGCAGCACCAATCATACTTTCAATGGCAAAATATACCCCCTCATTTTGTTTCTTTTTAAATTAAATGTTTTAAGAGTTACCACTTTATTCCAATCAAGATGGCTTCAGGTGTGCCATACCTTTGTAATAAGTAGGACTGTTAGCGCTCTAGTTGTTCTTTATAACACTCTAGGAGGCTGCAGTAGAACACACAGGAATCAACTGACAGTCTCTGTTCTTGTTGGATGTACATGTTTTACTGAGAATGTCAGACTTCATTCTCACATGACTGAGAAAGATAATATGAATTTACAGAAAATATGCTTTCAGTTTGGCTTTTAGATCCCCTTCCAAACCACTATTGGAAAAGCATGAGATAATAGTTTTCTTTCAAAGATGATTCATGATATCCCAGCAGAAGGCTTTTTCACTTGGTAAAATCACCTTAGAACACACTACAATTCCTAAAATGAGTATAGTACCATCAACAAATGATTTGTAATGTAACAGAAGGGGGACTAATTCCCCTTGCATACTGGGGTTCCCTGGGTCATATCTGCCCAAACGCGGATATTCCGAACGATTGAAAAAGACTTTTCTTGAGAAACATTTGGATTTGGATTATCATGTTCTATTCTTTGGATGTTTTGAAAGACTGACTTTGAGGATGCTATAAATTACTCAAGTCTGCCCGAATTGTGTGGGTAAAATTGATACCTAGTCACTTTTAATAAGAATGTACTTACGTCTTGTCTAACATTTGGAAGAAATATCTAGTTATATGACAACAGGATACCGACATAACTTGAAGGAAATAAGTACGCCCTAAAGAAGTACTGTTGTACAGAACGAAACGCGTCGGCTGGCTGTGGTACATAAACTTAAGGAAAATAAAAGCATTTGAATATACACCAAGATTCAGCGTTTCAATAAGGACTCTAAGTAATATGATTTGATTGGACTTATTGTGCAAGTGGTGCTGTGCCAAACTTTGGAATATTCTCCAGTACTCTCTATTACTTACTCACTACTACTCCACTACTCTCTAATACTCACTCTCTACTACTCATTCTCTACTACTCTGTACTACTCTCTCTCTACTACTCACTCCCTACTACTCACTATCTACTACTCTCTCTCTACTACTCACTCTTTCCTACTCACTCTCTACTACTCTCTACTACTCACTCTCTACTTCTCACTCTCTACTACTCACTCTCTACTACTCTCTCTCTACTACTCTCTACTACTCACTCTCTACTACTCACTCTACTACTCACTCTCTACTACTCTCAACTACTCACTCTCTACTACTCTCTCTCTACTACTCTCTACTACTCACTCTCTACTACTCTCTACTATTCTCTCTCTGCTACTCACTCTCTACTACTCTCTACTACTCACTCTCTACTACTCAGTCTCTACTACTCTCTCTCTACTACTCTCTACTACTCACTCTCTACTACTCTCTACTATTCTCTCTCTCTGCTACTCACTCTCTGCTACTCTCTACTACTCACTCTCTGCTACACACTTTCTACTACTCTCTACTACTCACTCTCTACTACTCTCTACTACTCACTCTCTGCTACTCTCTCTACTGCTCTCTACTACTCTCTACTACTCACTCTCAACTCTCTATTACTCACTCTCTACTCTCTACCTCTCTCTACTTCTCTCTCTACTAGTCTCTACCTCTCTACCTCTACCTCTCTACCTCTACCTCTCTACCTCTCTCTACACGCACACATAAACACACATATATATATATGCATATGCATTTATATATATGTATGTGTATATATATACATACATATATAAACATATATAATCTGCATATCTATATAAATACAAATATAAATGCATGCATACATATGCATATATGCATATATATGCATGTTATGTACATGAAAGTTTTAGAAACACTAATAAAAGCAAAGCTAAAAAGCCACCTCATTACAAACAGAATGGCTTTAACTTAAACACGGGTGAGATCTATTGGATTTTCAATGCTTGTTTACTTTGGTTCCATCAAGAAGGCATTCAGATGTGTCACACATTTGCCATCAATTCTGAATGTTAGCACTCTAGTTGCTCATTAGATCACTGTAGTAAAGCTACTGCTCACCAGAGAAGTCTGCAGCTGGTATTCAAAGTGCATGTTTCAGTCTGCATGTCAGAATTTTTTTAATGAAATAGAAGAGGATTTGAGCAGTCACTCAAAATGTGCCCTAATTTTTCATTCTGAAGCACTAATCATACTTTCTATGGCAAAATGATCCCCCTCATTTTGTTCCTTTTTAAATTAAATGTTATCAGACTTACCACTTCATTCCAATCAAGATGGCTTCTGGTGTGCTATACTTTTGTCATAAGTAAGACTGTTAGCGCTCTAGTTGTTCTTTAGAACACTCTGGGGTATTCTGTCATTGGGGTTTACTTGGGCTACATCTGTGTGATATTTGGGCTACATTTGGGCTCTTTTGTCTCTGGTGGCCATCTTGGGAGACTGCATGTCAGAATTTTTTAAGGAAATTAAGGAGGATTTGAGAAGTCACTCAAAATGTGCCTTAATTTTTCTTTCTGCAGCACTAATCATACTTTGTATGGCAAAATATACCCCCTCATTGTGTTCCTTTTTAAATTAAATGTTTTAAGAGTTACCACTTTATTCCAATCAAGATGGCTTCAGGTTAGCCATACTTTTGTCGTAAGTAAGACTGTAAGCGCTCTAGTTGTTCTTTAGAACACTCTGGGACATTCTGTGATTGGACTATACTTGAGCTACATCTGGGTGATATTTGGCCTACATTTGGGCTCTTTTGTCTCTGGTGGCCATCTTGGGAGACTGCATGTCAGATTTTTTTAATGAAATTGAAGAGGAATTGAGAAGTCACTCAAAATGTGCCCTAATTTTTCTTTCTGCAGCACTAATCATACTTTCTATGGCAAAATATACCCCCTCATTTTTTTTTTGTGTCCTCATTAGCCACTTAATCGTTCCAGGGATGCTCTAGCTGCAGAAAAACAATCGCCTCTGTGCCATCAAGAAACCAGAAGTTGGTTTCATAACCTCCACAAGGGTGGGCCTGATGTCTTGGCGAGAAAGAGCCCCACACGAACTATCTCCATTCGAGACCTTTATCGGCCGATAGTCCAGTGACGTTATGGCGTGGGGTGCCTCCCATTGGACATGGAAACTTAGCCTTAATCATCGGACCCGGGGGAAAAAAAAAACCCTGGGTACTCTAGTTGTCCTGTCTCCACTCAACTAAGAAGTTCTAAAATCTCAAAGTACGAGGGCTACAGGCTCTGGCTAAGTCTACTTTCGATGTTGCATAAAGTGAAGACAACCACTCTGCATGGGTCGGCGAATTGATGTTAACCCAATTTTTACATATTTCTCTTCTTGCTAATAGAATAGTATAATATAGAAATTCTCTTTCTAGCCCCTTAATGTTGTTATTAAACCCAAAGATGACTGAAGACCAAGAGAAAGGAATGGAAATGCCAAGAATTGATTCAAGTGATGTCTTAATTTCATGCCAGTATGTAGAGATGTTCAGACACTCCCAAAACATGTGTAAATCTGAGGCAGCTGGGAGAAAGCATTTACTGCAGCACTTCCCTGGTTGGAACTTAGAAAGCTTTTTAGTGGAATAGTACGCTCGATGTAATGTGAATGGTTGGTTGCGCCTCAACCAGGCAGGTTTAATAATTTTGTAGAGAAGGCTAAAAGATTCTATCCATTTCTCTTCTGCCTGGGGTTCTCCCTCTCCTCCCCATAGTTTTAACGGATGGTTAAATTCGCCCTCAGCTTCTTCGATGATATTCCAATAGTAAAAATCTACTTCTTTACCTCTGTAGGGTTTCTCAACTAGGTTTTTTTCCCGAGTACTATATCCTCCGAATTTGGCCTTTTTCTTTATTTGAGTTCGCAACCAGCGGGACAGTTGTAAATAGATAAACCAGGATAATGGTGAGGTTACCCTATCTGAAAATATTTCCCATTCCATTAAGGATCCTTCTGCCACTAACTCTCCCCATCGTGTTATTCCTGCTTCCAATAACACGGTTTTGACAGTCTCAGTATGTTGCGTGGAGAGTCCTGTAAAGTCCCAGATCGGTGCGTGATTGGAAAAGTACACTATCCCAGTCTTAGATTTAATTTGAATCCATTCTTTAAGAGAGCTATATAATATCTTTAGCCTAACTTTTTAAAAAAATCTCTGATGTCCAAACTTAAATAAGAATCCGTCCAATGGAAGATCAGAGCCCAGTATCATTGCTTTGAACATACGACCATTTGAATTATCCAGCGGGGTCTTAAATAACATCCTGGAGTGGGTCAGATGAAAAGCCCATGCATAGTATTCTAGGTCTGGCAAGGCAAGACCTCCCTTTTCTCTCCTCCTTCTTAACTTCTTCCATGCCAGCCTAGTTGACTTATAGCACCAAATAAATGAATTGTTAAAAGCCTCCAACACTTTGGAACAGGGGGCCGCATTGAAGGATTTTATTTTTATCGGCACAGCGGGATGTTCTGCACCTTCCTGACCCACTTGGGAAAGAATTTGGAAAAATTCGAAAGGGCACAATGGCACTCACTGGAGGTGTATTATTGGCTGAGGAACTGCAAGTACCAGTATGCTTTCTGGCATCTGCCCACTGGGGCGGGACTTGGACTCATTATCAGGTGTGCCTCAGCAAGCCCGTTATGCTCACTTTCATTCTGCCCGTGAACAAGGATACAAGATATCTGAAACGCGTTGGGCTAAGTTGAAGAAGAAGGGAGGAATCGTTGTTCTGCCTGGCTGATATCCTCAATAAAAGGTGTTACAACTCTCCCTGTCTGTGGCGTCTCCTCTTTGGGCTAACTCTTTGTTGGATATATATATATATATCTATATATATACATATACATATATATATATATATATATCTATATATATATATATATCTATATATATATATATCTATCTATATATATATAGATATATAGATATATATATATATATATATATATATATATCTATATATATATATATATATATATAGATATATATATATATATATATCTATATATATATATATATATAGATATATATAGATATATATATATAGATATATATATATATATATATAGATATATATATATTACCTACTGGCTATCGCCAGTAGGTATATATAGTTAGGATTTTTTCTCTATGGGACTTTTGAAAATTCTATGTCTAATAACTTTGGCGTTTGTGGACGGAATCGGCTGAAATTTTCAGGAAAATGGCACATTTTGTTTCTGAGCAGCCCCTGAAAATTTGGGGGGGTTCGTCAAGGGGGGGCCGAGAAAAAAGGGGGTCCCAAAACGCGTTTTTCCCATGTTAATTTCCATAGGGCGTTTGGCCTCACTTTTAGCTCGAACCACTGAATGGATTTGCACGAAACTTGGCAAAATTGTAGGGACTGTTAGCCCGATGTGCCTTTGCTGGGTCTCAATATATGTGCTCCAGTGGATTTTGAGAAATTAACGTTTAAAAAAATGTATATATCTGTGACAGCGTCCTGGATAGCGCTCCGGATCGAGTACTTTTCGCGTCAAGGAGCTTTGCGAAGCGATGCTGATTGGCTCTCCGGTGTCTGTCAACATTCTAAACAGTTCGGAGCGGCCGCCATCTTGTCTCTCGGTAGGATCGAGAGACAAGAAGAGGTGAAAAACGAAGGGGGAATTTAATGAAAGGGGGCAAGGTAGACCCCTCTTGACCCCCTAGGAATGATGTTGGGGTTATTAAAGGGTCCCGTGGGGAAAATTAAAAAAATTTGATTTTTCACGGTAGAAGCGCTTCTCGGTTCGCAAATTAACGGCTGAATGGATTTGCACGAAACTTGGCAAAATTATAGGGACTGTTAGTCCGATGTGCCTTTGCTGGGTCTCAATATATGTGCTCCAGTGGATTTTGAGAAATTAACGTTTAAAAAACAGGTATATCTGTGACAGCGTCCCAGATAGCGCTCCAGATCGCATACTTTTCGTGTAACGGAGCTTTGCGTAGCGAAGCTGATTGGCTCTCCGGTGTCTGTCAACATTCTAAACAGTCCGGTGCGGCCGCCATCTTGTCTGTCGGTAGGATCGATAGACAAGAGGAGGAGAAAAACGAAGGGGGACTTTAATGAAAGGGGGCTAGGTAGACCTCTCTTGACCCCCTAGGAATGATGTTGGGGTTATTAAAGGGTCCCGTGGGGCAAATAATAAAAATTTGATTTTTTGCGGTAGAAGCGCTTCTCGGTTCGCAAACTGGTAGCGAAACGTGAATTCGCCATTTTGTGTTTCGATTTCATTAAATTACTAGGTATAAGGGGGTACGGGAGACGTATCCTGACCCCTTTTGTTTTCTGAGGGTGGCTGAGGAGGCTCATATATGTTGATACATGTCTTCCAGCGGCTGTGCGTGAGCTTTTTTTTTTTTTGTTGCGCAACGTCTGTTAACGTTCGATTCAAAGGAAATCAGGAACTGTTGACCGCCATGTTGTCACTGCGAGTAAATATTTTGTTTTAAATAATTGTTATAAATTAATCCTTATTGATAAACATTGTCTGCGCCATCTTGTCTTTTTTCCAATGCCACACTTTTGTTGAGCACGGCAGCCATTTTAGAGGCCTTGACCAGACCCACTCTCTGCACGCCGCCGATCCTCAGCATGGCTCCTCACCCTCGCAAGCATCTCCCCCACGCACTGGTCACCCCCGCTCTCTCTCTCATGCATGGGCCAGAAACCTCCTCCCATGTGCGCTGCTCTTCCCTGAGAATCACACCCTGTGCCCACCCGACACCACCCTTTCACCCTATTCACTACCGCACCCTCTGACACTCTTCTTCCTCTGTGTCCGATTGTTCAGGCCGGTCCCAGGCTATCACCTAGCCCTGCAGATGTAGTTTATGGCCCCTGCTGTAGAGAATCACCCCTCTTCAAAGGAGTTACAGTAGATCTGTCACACCGCACGCGTTCCTACTATCTGATAACCATCCTGTATTGTGCTTGGGGAGCGGATTCTCACTGTGAGGGTGTGTGGGACCGAGCCTGAAGCGGAAGATTCCAGGGATGCCTCTTTGTACATCAAAGTTTTTACAATTATGTGTCACATTATAAATATATAGTACTCCAACAAAGTAGGATTATAACACTTTAATAACTTTTAAATATATAGAACGCAACAAAAACAGTAAATACATTTAAACATTTTTTTTAAAAAAGAAGCAACAATGGTCAGTAGCTGTGTTTTGTGCGAATAGTCCCAAGGCAGCACAAAGTGCTGAGTTCTGGAGGGCACCCAGGTGATGTTACCTGGGTGCCGCACTGGTTTTTGGTATCCTACAATGCAGCTCCGAAAAATGGCGTGGGGCGTCCCGGGGGGTGCGCGGGGAGGCCTCGTCAGTAGGGGTCTGTTGTGCGAATAGTCCCAAGGCAGCAGAACGCGCTGAGATGTGGCTGGCACCCAGGTGATGTCCAGTAAGTTGTCGCACTGGTTTTGGCATCCTACAATGCTGCTCCGAAAAACGGCGTGGGGCGCCCCGGGGGGGGGGGGGGGAGGAAGCTGCGTGAACGGGTCTCCCCAGGTGGAGGCTCGTCGGCTGTACTGGGGCGCCCCTTTACCGTTTCAGTTGCCATTCCGCCCGCTTTTGCTACACTGTGCCTCATCCGCCATTCAGCTGTTTATCGCCCGCTCTTGCGGCTACAGCGTCTCGCTCACCATGTAGTTGAGTTGCGCCCACTCTTGCGGTGCAGCAATAGGCGGCTGCCACAGGACTCTTAAAATGGCGGACGGCTCTTCGGATTTGGGCCTGGTCCACTAACATGGCCCTGGGACACCTTGGAACTCGGACGTCCCCTGAGCCTTGAAGATTTTACAAAAGTCTTGGGGTCTCCCGACTCCTGCAGGCTTCCGGTGGGGAGCGGCTGCCATGATTGCTCGCGGAATGACCACGACG
Organism: Lissotriton vulgaris; assembly: GCF_964263255.1. Classification (NCBI taxonomy): domain Eukaryota; kingdom Metazoa; phylum Chordata; class Amphibia; order Caudata; family Salamandridae; genus Lissotriton; species Lissotriton vulgaris. Next base: position 1,011,465,077 of record NC_141687.1, read on the forward strand.
GAGCCACGAGATGGTGGTGCTCTCAGGCTGACGCCAGCTTTAGTCTGAAACATCTAGAAACAAGGTGGGGCTTTCATCGTTTGGGAAAAAAAAATGTTTTAATCCAATGAAAAGTGATATTTTTAGGTCATATGATCAAGCCTTCCATCATTAGGAAACCAAAAGTAAAACGAACCAATGAAAAGTTTTATAAAGAAGTCACATGACCTGTTATGCTTACGTTACGCGCTGCTATAAAAAGCGTAGAAAATCCGTTGGCACGTGAGGCGGCGTCAGTAGCGGACCGATGTGCGAATAGGCCGAAGGCAGCACAACGCGCCGAGATCCGGATGGCACCGAGGTGGTGTCCAGCAAGTTGCACTGGTGTGGCCATCCTACAAAGCTGCGCCGAAAGTCGGCGTGGGGTGCCTGGGGGGGGGGAGGTGGCGCAAACTGGCCTCTCTTGCCTCCCCAGGTGGAGGCACCTGATGTGCAGTGCGGCGCCCCTTATCTTTTCACTCGCCGACCAGCAGAGTTGTGCCCGCACTTGCTGCTACAGTAGGCCGAAGGCAGCACAACGCGCCAAGATCCGGATGGCACTGAGGTGGTGTCCAGCAAATTGCCGCACTGGTGTGGCCATCCTACAATGCTGCGCCGAAATTCGGCGTGGGGCGCCCCGTTGGCCTGTGAGGTCGCGTCAGTCAGTGGGGGCTGTTTGAGAAAGCAATGTGATGCTGTGCGTCGCCCCCAAGATAGAGGCTCCTCGGCTGCAGTGGGGCGCCCCTTGGTGTTTCACTCGCTATCCAGCTGAGTTGCGTCCGCACTTGCGGCTACAGTAGGCCGAAGGAAGCACAACGCGCCGAGATCTGGATTGCACCGAGGTGGTGTCTAGCAAGTTGCCGCACTGGTGTGGCCATCCTACAATGCTGCGCCGAAAGTTCCATGGTCCGGCGGAACTTTTTTTCTTTTCCTTTCTGCATCTTGTCCCACAATCCGTTTAACCTTTAGACACGACCAGGTCCCTGAATGTGTGCAGGGGGACGCTATTGATTGAATAAAAAATGGCGGCTTCACACAAAGCTGACTCAAGCGTCGCTGGTGATGCTATACAGACAAAAAATGGTTTTCAGTTTGTACATTCTTCAGGATTTTTCCATCAAAGTCTGCTTGAGAGTTTGTAGAACAATGGCTTTAGATCTTGCCCTCCCCTCTTTTGACTGTTGGTCTTGTTGCCTATGTCTTCTGTTGTCATTTAACTGAAGCTTTTTTGACTGCCGAAAGGGGTTCTGGTCCGAACGCTGGTTGGTGGAGATATTTTGACTATATCCTGGACCTGCCCGGCCTTGCCCAAAATGGCGCCGGTATAAATGGGACTCGTACCTCCTTGTTGTGTACTGGTTGCACAACCTTGATATCACGAGATACGTATGCAGTTTTGAAGCACATGGCGGGTGGGAATGAGAATTGATTGAATATTTCGACATCCCTATTGATATTAAGTTCTGATGTGTTATTGATTACTGTACTATTGAAAGTTCGAATTAACGTCACCCATGGTACTTGCCCGCAAATGTATATCTAGATAATTTTATTGTAAGTGGCCCTGTCGTATTTTAATTACAAAATGTATGTCCACCGATTCCGCAACTGTTAGACACCTTAGTTCTTGCAACCTAATGGCCCGCTCGTTGCGTTCCTCTACAGTGTAAATGTCTCCTCATCATATACGATTCCAGTTTGATCCGTGGCCGGCCCACGTGGTTATAGGCCCGTATTTGTATACTGACATTTTCACAATAAAGGTTTTTAAAACAAAACATGGTAGTAGTATTTACATTGGTAAAGTTTTTAATTTTAGTCACTGTTTTCGAATCAGTAAAAGGCAAGTGAAATAAAACAGTCCAATTACATGACGGATAAAAGGTATAATACGCAGGAACGCAGTAAAGATAAATGGTCAAGGGCTGTTGTGTTTTTTACTCCTGCAACATAAAGTGATCGAAAAGAATCTGATATTCGGGCGTATCGGCGACTAAGACAGCAGGCCGAGCATCTTTTGCTCAACGGCTCCGTCATGGGACGAAGAAACGCCCTTTTGCTAGAAAAAGGAATATATTTTACTTGCAGGACAGTTGTAAATTTTCTGGGAAAATACATTAGCCTGGAATATTATAACATATATGTTTAAGAAAAAATAATGTTTGAAAGCAATAAAAAGCGTAATTTTTAGGTCATATGACCAAGCCTTTCATCATTAGAATAACAAAAGTAAAATGAACCTATGAAAAGTTTTATTAACAAGTCACATGACCTGTTATGCTTACGTTACGCGCTGCGCGCCGCGCCCCGGATCCCTTCCGGGAAGCTGCGCTTCGCGCACTGGAGTACTTCCGGGTGCGCTAACGCGACGTGTCATATAACGCATTACGCGACAACGTAGGTCCAGAATATAGTCAAAATGTCTCCACCAACCAGCGGTCGGAACACAACCCCTTTCAGCAGTCTAAAAAGTTCTGTTAAATGACAACAGAAGGGACAGGCAACAAGAACCATCAGTCAAAGAGGGGAGGGCAAGTTCTTCCCTACCGGGTCACGTTGGGGCGCTACCGGAACTGATCGAATTGGTAGTCTACAGTGTTTCTGGATGTTTCAGACTGAAGCTGGCGTTAGCATGAGAGCACCACCATCTCGTATCTCAGTCGTGGCCATTCCACGAGCAATCATGGCAGCCGCTCCCCACCAGAAGCCTGCGGGAGTCGGGGGCCCCCAAGACTTTTGTAGAATCTTCAAGGCTCAGTGGACGCTTTCGAGAATGGGGCCCAAGCCCTAGCAGACAAGCGTCCGAGTTCCAAGGTGTCCCATGGCCATTTTAGTGGACCACGCCCAAATCTGAAGAGGCGGCCGCCATTTTGAGAGTCCTGTGGCAGCCGCCTATACCTGCATCGCAAGAGCGGGAGCAACTCAACTACATGGTGAGCGAGACGCTGTAGTCGCAAGAGCAGGCAGTAAACAGCTGAATGGCGGAAGAGGCACAGTGTAGCAAAAGCGGGCGGAATGGCAACTGAAACGGTAAAGGGGCGCCCCACTACAGCGTGTCTTCAGGTCAAACGGATTGTGGGATAAGGTCCAGAATGGAAGAGTCATCAAAAGGCAAAAAGTTCCGCCTGACCCCGGGAGCCGGCCGCCTATGTCGGGGGCGATCTTAGGCCACGCCAAGGCAACACGACTTGGGGAGGGGGCAGAAGTCAAGCGCACCCTCCCAGTCCGCGCCACCACACCGTATGTTGAAAATCTGAAGCCATCGTTCTACAAACTCTCAACCAGCCTTGGATGAAAAATCTTGAAGAATGTACAAACTAAAAAACTGTTTTTGTTTGCATAGCATCAGCAGCAACGCTTGCTATCAGAATGCATGAGTTTCATGCTCGATCGATTGAGCTAGCCGGATCAGGCAACAAAAAGTATAAAATAGTTATGTAAATAGTTATTTAATAAAATGTTTTACCCTGTTACTTTGCTGGTGTGTTGTATATATTTATAATATTTGCATAGAGTTTATCGTTATTTTGGGCGGGGTGGGTGGCGGAGCCGAGCTGTCTTGCAGCCATCATGGTGTGGAGCTCAGTTCATCTCACTAGTTTCGTATTTCTCATGAAGGGTTGTTCCTAATGTTTCTATTTTAGCGAGGTCAAAAAGAGATCCCATTAGTGGCCTACTGATTTTGCTCGATTATTTTTTTTTTAACACTTTTTTTCACTATCTGCAAAGACTAAACAGAGTATTGCGGCTTTGTGCTTGTTAGTAAATAGAGAATGAACCAAAGAGAATAAATTCTAAAATAGTAAATGCTTGGATAACAATCAATCAAATGGAGAGACAAGCAGGCACGACGGATTACAACGGGGGCAAAGGCCTGCGTTAACTACCCTTCACTATCTGCAAAGAGAGAGTACTTCTAAGAGAAAAGAGGGGGGGGCAGCGTTTAAAGCACATCAGCATGCATAAACACGAAAATGTTTTTACCTATCATGTACTTGACATTTGACAGCTTTTGATATTTGTTATTAAAAAACCATTGAAATTCAATGAAAAAACCATAGGTTTTAGCCCATATATAGTTAGGGATTAGCATTTTCAAAACCTTATTTTACTCGCATAAAACCATTGAAATTCGCATATATAGTTAGATGCGCTAACTATATATCGCGCACCCGCAATCCACTGCTGATGATGTCACATATTACATCATTCATGACATGCTCAGTGACATCACTGATGACATCACTGATGACATCTCAAATGACATCACTGATGACATCACTGATGACAACATCCAGTGACTGTATGTTTCTGTAAAGTTAAAATAAATCTTACATATTGAAGAATGAGTGGATGTATAAGTGTCTGGATGAAGGATTTAGTAGGTGCATGACTGACTGTATGAGTGAGTGATTAAATGTGTCTCACTGAGTGAATGGGTTAGTGACTAAACTGTCTTAATTTGTGCATCATTATGTCTGTTGTTCTGTAAACTGCTGCATGTGTTGATCAGTAGCTATATGAGTAACTATTTGGGTTATTGATTGGTTGCCCAAGTATTTGTATGGGAGACTGAGTGTGTGTGGGTGGCTGGGAGGTGTATCACTCTGTGCATAGATGTGTGAGCAGTTGATTCACTAGATGTATGGGTTCAAAAGTGCATGTGGAAACAGCAGTATGGGTGGTTAACTGTGTGCATGAGTGTATTGGTGAGTGAATGGATATCTCAGTGCTACATGTCAAAGTAAGTACATATGTAAAACACAGTACATGTGAGAGTTGACATATATAAATAACTGTGCATAAGAGCCAGTGAATGTGTGAGTGGCTGTATGGATGTTTGTGAACTTGTATCAGGGATTGTATAAGAGAGTAAATATGTGTTAGTATATGTTTGAATAAGTAAGGTGTGTATAACTGTATAGTAGAGGAAATGGAGGTGTGATTGATTCTTTGCATGACTGACTAGGTGTGTGAGTAACTCCATGGATGAGTGACAGTCTGTGAGTGTCTGTTTACACTGAGTGTATCTAAGGTTATATTAGAGTCTGAAGAGGTTCATCGTATTATCACATGAATGATGTCATTAGTGATGTGCTCAGTAATGTCAAATGAGATGTCATCAGACGTGTCATTTGAGATGTCTTCTTTTTTTTTTTTTTTTTATTGAGATGGATTAGAATACAAAAATACAAAACATACATACATACATTTCGATTATCATCTGGATAAAAGAGAGAAATATACATGGAGGTTTAAAAAGGTCAATTTCTATCTACACACTTGCTTCTAATTTTTATATTTACACCCGTTCAAATACTAATAAAGTACCTCAGATCTTACAAAAGGCGATATCAAACCCTTATCTAAAAAGAATTTTACAAGCCTGCATAGAATCACCCATTTCATCCTCTTGATTCCCTCCACTTACTAAGGGGTGCCCAAATTTTTTTCCCGAATTCCTTCTTCTTTAGTCCCTTAAAGTTATATAAACAATCCTCGATATTATGAATCCCAAGCAATCTAGTTAACCATATCTGGAATGAAGGTGCTATTGGATCTTTCCAGGCTGCTGCTATTAAAATTCTTAATACTGCAACACACAAAAATACAAAGGCTTCAGCTTCCTGTGTAATTTTAAGATTTTCATCCCTGCCAATTAAAGCAGTCGTTGGGGATAGAGAAATTTGGCCCTCTAGCAGCCCCGATAAAAACTTCTCCATTTCAGTTAAAACAGGTTTCAAATTTGGGCAGGAATAGAACATATGAATTAAATCTGCTGGGCCTTGGTCGCATCTTGGACATCTGTCCGTATCCATTTTACCCCATTGAAACAGTTTCGCGGGTGTGTAATATAAATTAAAGATCATCTTATAATGTTGAGCTTTTAAATTAGTTGCTCTTAAAATTTTCTTGTTCAACGCCAGTGCATAGTCCACATCTACATTTGGGTCCCCATTTTTAAGAGCCCAAGCATTTTCCACATGTACAACATCCTCTTCCATGGCCTGTAACAGAAAACCATATCCTATTTTAATCTTCCTACCCCCATTCCTTATATACTGAACAATCGGGTTAATCTCCTGAATAGAGATCCTGGGTCTTATGGATTTCACAGATTGTTCTAACTGGTTATACAACATCCAGTGGTTCGCTGAGATACCGTATCTTTGTTGTAGGGTCTCAAATCCCAACATCTCTTCCTTGTTCATAACATCCCCCAAATACCGAATACCCAGCCTTTTCCATAGAACACTATTTCTATTCTGTCCCAGATGTATGAATGGGGCTGAATCCCACAGGTCTGTAATTCCATTAATCTTGGGGATTTTAAGAAATTTCAACATTAACTTCCAAACCCCCCATACACCTAACATCACCTTACTTTTGCTCCTCTTGAAAAATTGAACACTCACTTCCCGGGTCAAAATTCCATTAGCTTTTTCACCTACTACTAATTCATGGATTGTCGGGACCCTAGGGGAATCATCAAGGATATTGGAGCATAGTAGGTGTTTCATATGTAACAGTAAACTTACCCAATGATATAGCCTTAGATTGGGAGCTGCTAGCCCTCCTCTCTCTATTGGTAATGACAATTTATCTAATGACCTTCTTACTTTCCCATATTGCCAGAGAAACTGTGAGAAAACTGATTCCATTTTTTTTATCAGGGATTCATCAATTAACAATGGGATAGCACGAAATAAATACAACAATTTCGGGAACATTGTCATTTTAAGTACATTAACTCGTCCAATCAGGGAGAGATGTAAAACGTCGATCCTCCTTAGATCTTTCTCAATCACCGCTAATACTGGCAGATAATTTTCCTGAGTTATTTTACCCACATCAGCATTCATTTTGACTCCTAGATAAATTGCAGCATCAACATATCTTTGATCTCTTTTCGGAATATTCTTTGTACAAATTATTATCGTTTTATCAGTATTAAGTTTGTATCCTGAATATATCCCAAAGTGCTGGGCCAAGTTATTTAATTCTTGTATTGCTGTATCCGGCTTATTTGTAACAATTGCCAAATCATCAGCATACGCTAATATCTTAGTAGTGTGACCGTGAGATATAACCGGGGAAATTTCCTCTGACGCCACAATTTTCCTAATCAGAGGATCTATATATAATGCAAACAAAATGGGTGAACACGGGCAACCCTGACGTGTACCCCTTTTAATCGTTATCTCCTCTGATTGAAGCCCCATAGTGGTAATTCTGGCCACCGGGTTCATATACATAGCCTTAATACCTTTCCTACAGTTTTCTCCGAAACCCCTTTTCTCTAACACCTCCCACATAAAATTCCAAACAACCCGGTCAAACGCCTTCTCGGCATCCAATAAAATCATGGCCATGTCACTCCCTACCGCCGTAACAGCGTCAAATAATGTAATAGCCCTGGCTGTATGTTCGGTGGTACCTCGCCCTGGGACAAACCCATGCTGCCAGGGTGACACTAATTGATCTATAATCCCTCCTAGTCTTTTAGCCCAAACTTTTGAGTATAATTTCGCGTCTGTATTTATTAAAGATATCGGCCTATATGAACCGGGATTATCCTCTGGCTTCCCCTTTTTGTGAAATACCACAATATTGGTCTGCTTCCACGTATCAGGAATAACACCTGAGCATATAACTCCGTTAAAAAGATCCTCCAGTATTGGGAGAATTTCTTCACTCAGAGCCCTGTAGACCTCGATTGGAATCCCATCTGGGCCAGCTGCTTTACCCGATGCCAATTCCCTTAAAGCATTCATTATCTCCTCACTTGTTATACTCGCTTCCAATCGATCCCTATCTTCCTCCCCCACCCTAGGTGTTATAGGAAATTGGTCTTGCATATGAGGTACCACCCCCGGCTCCTGATCATAAAGTTTTTGATAAAACTCTTGAAACACCTGTACTATGGACTTTGGGTCGTTATAATCTCTCCCATTGAATTTCATCTTACTAATTTTATTTCTATTCAAATCCTGTCTTATGCGCAAAGCTAATGCTCTCCCAGCCTGCTCCCCTGTCTCATAGCGCCTAGCTCTTTGAGTCTGATATTCGCAAATCTCCTTTTGGGTAATTATTTTTAAGAGGTCCCCCTTAATCCTGGCCATATCTCTTGTGGTCTCTCTACTGTCCTTACCAGTTATTATTTCATCAATATGGTATCTCTCTATTTCTGCCAGATCTGCTGTGAGTTTATCTATCTTGATTTTATCCTCTTTCCTAATTCTCGATGAACAGCTGATCGTCTCCCCCCTTAATGCAGCTTTAAACGACTCCCAAACTCCATTTCTGGAGGCACTATATCTGTTGCAATCAAAGAATTCCTTTGCCCATCTTTTCATATGCTTTAAGAACCTTTCATCATTTAATAACTTTCTATCGAAAGTCCATCTGGATATTTTCCTAAGTACACTGGGAACTTTATAAGAGAGTATCAAAGGGTTATGATCAGAAATTATTCTAGGTAATTTCTGAATATTTACCTTACCTATCTCCCCTAGTGTAATAAAAAAATAATCCAACTTGGAATACTTTTGTGCTGGATGAGAGAAGTACGTGTAGCCACGATCACCTGGCATCTTTTCTCCCCATACATCTAACAGGCCATGGGATTGCATCATGGAACTTATCGCTGTGTTAACTTTTCGTTTACGGCCTGTAAAATTAGTCCCCTGTTGCCAATCCACAGAGATATTCATGTCCCCACATACTATCATTGGGGCTGTCCAGTTGGCCAATTCCTCTTCTAGTTTGTTAAACATCATAGGATCATCCTCGTTTGGACCATATATTACGCATAGTTTAAACCCCATACTCATTTCTGCTAATACCCATCTACCCGAACCATCCGTTTTTATGCGTTTAGCACCGCCCAGATGATTCTTAGCTAATACAGCCACTCCTCTTATCATTGATGTCTGGGTGGAACATCCAATCAAGGTAAACCCATACAATTCCAAGACCTTCCTTTTGTTCCATGGGATATGGGTTTCCTGAACACAGACTATATCAATATTATTTGATCTAACCAGATGACTCAATCTCTGCCGTTTCTTCCAGTCATTTAACCCCCCTGCATTTATACTACATATTCTAATGTCTGGCATTTTTTGCGAGTCTACCTTTCCCACAATACCTCATATCCATATACCTGATATCAACCTGAAAACTATTCTTTTCCATCTCATACTTTTTCATTATTTTCACCCCCCCTTCCCTCCCCACCCCCACCCACTCCTCCCTCTGCACTCTCGCCCTCCCCCTCCTGGGCTCCAAATTGGAGCCTCCCCTCACCCCCCCCGCTTGTCTAGAGGCGCTCAGACCTCTGGTCTGTGCACGTGATGGTTGCAGCTTAGTGTGAAGAGAAGTGATCGCGCTTCAACCTTTTACTCATAATATAGATCCCTCACCTTCTTTTTCTTTTTTTTTTTTTTCCCCTTACCATTTTTTTTTTTCCCCCTGAGCTCCCTCAGTGAGAACACCTCACCCAAAAATTGTTCCCTCCCCATAAAGATATTTCAGTAACTCCATTTGCAATTTACTTGTACATTTTGACACTACCGATACTCCATCTATGATTGAAAAAACTCTTTAGCTTTAATCTCTGAGGAGAAATAAAATGTTTTTCCGCCCTGAATTACTTTCAGCTGGGCGGGGTTGATCAAGTATGCCTGCATGCCCTTGTCCTGAAAAGGTTTGATCATCTGCCGCAGCCTCCAACGCCTCTCGACTGTACTATGGCAAAAGTCTGGACGGACAAAAAAGGTATATTCATCTACTGTCTTTTTTTTGTCAGGCCTTGCCCTCTCCGAGATTGCTTGTCTTAAATTGAAGTTACCCAAAAAGATTAATATCGCCCTAGGTTTATCTCCCTCTTTAGCCTTTTTATAGATATTGGCTGGGGTACGATGCGCTCTCTGAATCTCCCTATCGAAATCCCAGTCTTTCAGCTCTTTGAAGGCGGACACAAAAAGTTTAACGATGAATGCTTTCATGTCTGTCCCCTCGGCCCCCTCCGGAATTCCCAGGACACGCAGGTTATTTTGCCTCGATCTGTTCTCTAACGACTCCAATTTCCATTGGATGTCAGTAAGATGTTTTGCTTGAGTGTCAACTTTATCAACTGCTGCGGCCGCATCAGCTTCTGTGGATACCACTCTATCTTCCAAATTGGTCACTCTTTCCCCCAGGTTCACACAGGCCTTAGTCAGTTTTCTCACCACCCCTTGCATTTTTCTAACAGCCGCCTGCGATTTCCGACTTTCTTGCCGTGATTCTTCTCTATGAGCCAGTATCTCCTGGTGAATGATCTCCAAGAGTGACATTTGTGCGGAGTCTCCTTCCGGGCTATCTGATACATCTTTTTTTTGATTAGATATTTTCGCTCTCACCACCATTTTTACTGCTGTATTTGGGGGGCTTTTTTCCTCGGGTTCTAAATCGCTGCCAGTCTCTATATCACTGGTTTCTTGCCCCAAACTATCCTCTCCTTCCTCAGACCATTCACCGCCTTCAGATACCGAGAAAAATGCCTCACTCAGTGTCTCTTTTTTACTGCAGCTACTCCCCCCTGTGTCATCTTCCACGATTTTTTCGAAGCCTGGGTGAAGTGAATTACTATCCCCCAACTGAACTACTGCTGGAGTCTCCGATTGTTGTTCACCTTCCACCATTATTACTGAGTTCAATTAATCAGCGAGCTCTTCCACTATAGTGCCAGGAGATGCCTCATCATTATTACCAGCAACAGGGGCAACAGGGGCAACAGGGGCAGCCTGTAAATTATCTTCCTTTTGCTCTTTTGTATTCTTGGTCTTATTCACCTTTTGAAAAATATCCGAAATTGGGATAGTACCCGAGTTATCCAGGTTTCCCTTACTGGCACCCTGCTGTGCTGTTTTTTTTACTTGAGGGGAGCCTTGTTTTTTCCCCTTACCGCCATCATTGTCCAATGCCTCCGCTAGCTCTGCTGCTGCCTTCCTCCTAGCAGCCGCCTTAGCGCTGGCGCTTGACTTGGGAGCCATGATTGCCCTCCGCCTTTCCTCTGGCCCAAATGTCTCCTTACCGTTTGAGGAGTCACCGTTTTCAATCTCTGTCTCCGTCTCAGTCAGCAGAGCTCCGGCGCCCTCCAGAGTGCAGCCTGTCTGCTCCTCCTTGCCACACGGGATGTTGGAAACCGCCTTCACTTGTTTCTCGGCGTAGAGCTTCCTTCTCTGCCGAATTTGCCGTTTCTGAGCCAAACTCCGCAAGGCTTCCAAGCTGAATACCAGCTCCGCGAACTCCGCAGCCTCCGCTTGTGATCGGATGACAGCTCCGCCTCTGAGCCGCCGTGTCAGCTAAGCAATCTCCCGGAGCAGCCGCTTCAGCGGCTGACTACACGTCAGTTTCATCCAGCCGCGTTCACTTTGATACTATTTCTTTTTCACCCGCTCTCCTCTGTCTAACGTTGTAGGAGACTCGTATTCTACTTCACCTCACCACATTCCGGTTTTGTGGGGGAAATACGGGATCTTAGTCCTACATAGCGCTCCTCCTCACACGAGCTGCTTTCCGACCGTCTCACACGGTCGCCATCTTGCCCCCGGGAAAGCTCGTCATTTGAGATGTCTTCAGTGATGTCATCAGTGATGTCATCAGTGATGTCATCAGTGATGTCATTTGAGATGTCATCAGTGATGTCATCAGTGATGTCACTGAGCATGTCATGAATGATGTAATATGTGACATCATCAGCAGTGGATTGCGGGTGCGCGATATATAGTTAGCGCATCTAACTATATATGCGAATTTCAATGGTTTTATGCGAGTAAAATAAGGTTTTGAAAATGCTAATCCCTAACTATATATGGGCTAAAATCTATGGTTTTTTCATTGAATATATATATATATAGTTTGCCCGTGACGAAGGAGTGTTCCACTCCGAAACGCGTAGGACGTTTGTGTCTGCAATAAATCTGCACTGAAATAGAGGCTACGGCTCCTGTGTGATTCCTTTTGCTCTACTTGGAAAGGATTGCGCCGGACTACATGTGTGAATATATATATATATATATATATATATATTACCTACTGGCGATAGCCAGTAGGTATATATAGTTAGGATTTTTTTCCTATGGGATTTTTGAAAATTCTATGTCGAATAACTTTGGCTTATGAGGACAGAATTGGCTGAACTTTTCAGAAAATGGAACATTTTGTTTCTGAGCAGCCCCTGAAAATTTGGGGGTTTTTCGTCAAGGGGGGGCCGAGAAAAAAGGGGGGTCCCAAAACGTGTTTTTCCCATGCAATTTTCCATAGGGCGGTTGGCCTCACTTTTAGCCTGAACGGCTGAATGGATTTACACCAAACTTGGCAAAATTGTAGGGACTGGTAGCCCGATGTGCCTTTGCTATGTCTCAAGATATAGGCTCCAGTGGTTTTTACGAAAATTAACTTTGAAAAATATAAATTGGGCTACATTGGGCTATATATATGTTGGAGCCCAAATGTAGCCCAATGTAGCCCAATGTAGCCCAATGTAGCCCAAAGATGGCCACCAGAGACAAAAAACCAAATGTAGCCCAAATATCAGCCAGATGTAGCCCAACTATAGCCCAATGACAGATTGTCCCAGAGTGTTCTAAAGAACAACTAGAGTGCTAACAGTCCTACTTATTACAAAGGTATGGCACACCTGAAGCCATCTTGATTGGAATAAAGTGGTAACTCTTAAAACATTTAATTTAAAAAGGAACAAAATGAGGGGGTTCATTTTGCCATAGAAAGTATGATTAGCGAATATATGACGAAATCCCGCATACCATCAGTCCGCAAAAAAAATCCTGCATGTACTATTAGGCCGCAAATTAAAATAACGAAAACTTTTAGAACGAATATGCCTTTAGCATACACTAAACAACTAAACTACCCTAAACCCTAAAACACTACCCCCAGCATGACCCTACACTACACAAACAGTACAACACTACCCTAAACCCTAAAACACTACCCCCAGCATGACCCTACACTACACAAACACTACAACACTACCCTAAACCCTAAAACACTACCCCCAGCATGACCCTACACTACACAAACACTACAACACTACCCTAAACCCTAAAACACTACCCCCAGCATGACCCTACACTACACAAACACTACAACACTACCCTAAACCCTAAAACACTACCCCCAGCATGACCCTACACTACGCAAACACTACAACACTACCCAAAACCCTAAAACACTACACCCCAGCATGACCCTACACTACGCAAACACTACAAAACTACCCTAAACCCTAAAACACTACCCCCAGCATGACCCTACACTACGCAAACACTACAACACTACCCAAAACCCTAAAACACTACACCCCAGCATGACCCTACACTACGCAAACACTACAACACTACCCTAAACCCTAAAACACTACCCCCAGCATGACCCTACATTACGCAAACACTACAACACAACCCTAAACCCTAAAACACTACCCCCAGCATGACCCTACACTACGCAAACACTACAACACAACCCTAAACCCTAAAACACTACCCCCAGCATGACCCTACACTACGCAAACACTACAACACTAACCTAAATCCTAAAACACTACCCCCAGCATGACCCTACACTACGCAAACACTACAACACTACCCAAAACCCTACAACACTACCCCCAGCATGACCCTACACTACGCAAACACTACAACACTACCCAAAACCCTAAAACACTACACCCCAGCATGACCCTACACTACGCAAACACTACAACACTACCCTAAACCCTAAAACACTACCCCAGCATGATCCTACACTACGCAAACACTACAACACTACCCTAAACCCTAAAACACTACCCCCAGCATGACCCTACACTACGCAAACACTACAACACTACCCTAAACCCTAAAACACTACCCCCAGCATGACCCTACACTACGCAAACACTACAACACTACCCTAAACCCTAAAACACTACCCCCAGCATGACCCTACACTACGCAAACACTACAACACTACCCTAAACCCTAAAACACTACCCTCAGCATGACCCTACACTACGCAAACACTACAACACTACCCAAAACCCTAAAACACTACCCCCCAGCATGACCCTACACTACGCAAACACTACAACACTACCCAAAACCCTAAAACACTACCCCCAGCATGACCCTACACTACGCAAACACTACAACACTACCCTAAATCCTAAAACACTACCCCCAGCATGACCCTACACTACGCAAACACTACAACACTACCCAAAACCCTAAAACACTACACCCCAGCATGACCCTACACTACGCAAACACTACAACACTACCCTAAACCCTAAAACACTACCCCCAGCATGACCCTACACTACGCAAACACTACAACACTACCCAAAACCCTAAAACACTACACCCCAGCATGACCCTACACTACGCAAACACTACAACACTACCCTAAACCCTAAAACACTACCCCCAGCATGACCCTACACTACGCAAACACTACAACACTACCCAAAACCCTAAAACACTACACCCCAGCATGACCCTACACTACGCAAACACTACAACACTACCCTAAACCCTAAAACACTACACCCCAGCATGACCCTACACTACGCAAACACTACAACACTACCCTAAACCCTAAAACACTACCCCCAGCATGACCCTACACTACGCAAACACTACAACACTACCCTAAACCCTAAAACACTACCCCCAGCATGACCCTACACTACGCAAACACTACAACACTACCCTAAACCCTAAAACACTACCCTCAGCATGACCCTACACTACGCAAACACTACAACACTACCCAAAACCCTAAAACACTACCCCCAGCATGACCCTACACTACGCAAACACTACAACACTACCCAAAACCCTAAAACACTACCCCCCAGCATGACCCTACACTACGCAAACACTACAACACTACCCAAAACCCTAAAACACTACCCCCAGCATGACCCTACACTACGCAAACACTACAACACTACCCAAAACCCTAAAACACTACCCCCAGCATGACCCTACACTACGCAAACACTACAACACTACCCAAAACCCTAAAACACTACACCCCAGCATGACCCTACACTACGCAAACACTACAACACTACCCAAAACCCTAAAACACTACACCCCAGCATGACCCTACACTACGCAAACACTACAACACTACCCAAAACCCTAAAACACTACCCCCAGCATGACCCTACACTACGCAAACACTACAACACTACCCAAAACCCTAAAACACTACACCCAGCATGACCCTACACTACGCAAACACTACAACACTACCCTAAACCCTAAAATACTACACCCCAGCATGACCCTACACTACGCAAACACTACAACACTACCCAAAACCCTAAAACACTACCCCCAGCATGACCCTACACTACGCAAACACTACAACACTATCCTAAACCCTAAAACACTACGCCCAGCATGACCCTACACTACGCAAACACTACAACACAACCCTAAACCCTAAAACACTACCCCCAGCATGACCCTACACTACGCAAACACTACAACACTACCCTGAACCCTAAAACACTACCCCCAGCATGACCCTACACTACGCAAACACTACAACACAACCCTAAACCCTAAAACACTACCCCCAGCATGACCCTACACTAAACAACCACCACAACTCTACACTACACTAACACAACACTACACTACACAACACTACACTACACTACACAATCACTAACCCACGAAAAAATTAACACAAACCCACTTACCTCTCTCGTCATCGTGGTTTTCACAACGCAAATGCATTTACCATACATGCCTTTAAAACGTAATTCTTTGTAAAGGCATGCGCGATAAATGCACATGCGTTTTGAAAAAATGCGGGATAATGGTATGCGAGCTCAATGACCTTGCGGGATAATGGTATGCGGACTGAAAGTCTGCGGGATAAAAAATGCGGGAAAATGGCTGCAAACCATGATTAGCAGCAGACTTCCCTGGTGAGCACTAGCTTTACTACAGTGATCTAATGAGCAACTAGAGTGCTAACATTCAGAATTTATGGCAAATGTGTGACACATCTGAATGCCTTCTTGATAGAACCAAAGTAAACAAGCATTGAAAATGCAAAAGATCTCGCCCTCGTTTAAGTTAAAGCCATTCTGTTTGTAATGAGGTGGCTTTTTAGCTTTGCTTTTATTAGTGTTTTTAAAACTTTCATGTAAATAACATGCATATGTATGCATATATGTATATGTATGCATGCATTTATATTTATATAGATATGCAGATTACATATGTTTATATATGTATATTACCTACTGGCGATAGCCAGTGGGTATATATAGTTAGGATTTTTTCTCTATGGGATTTCTGAAAATTCTATGTCTAATAACTTTGGCGTTTGTGGACGGAATTGGCTGAAATTTTCAGGAAAATGGCACATTTTTTTCTGAGCAGCCCCTGAAAATTTGGTGGGGTTTCGTCAAGGGGGGGGGCCGAGAACAAAGGGGGGTCCCAAAACGCGTTTTTCCCATTCATTTTTCCATAGGGCGGTTGGACTCACTTTTAGCTCGAACGGCTGAATAGATTTACATGAAACTTGGCAAAATTGTAGATATGGTTTGCCCGACGTGCCTTTGCTATGTCTCAATATATGTGCTCCAGTGGATTTTGAGAAATTAACGTTTAAAAAAATATATATATCTGTGACAGCGCTCCGGTTAGCGCCCCGGTTCGCGTACCTGACGCGTAACGGAACTTCGCGAAGCGAATCTGATTGGCTCTCCGGTGTCTGTCAACATTCTAAACAAACCGGAGCGGCCGCCATCTTGTCTCTCGGTACGATCGAGAGACAAGATGTGGTAAAAAACGAAGGGGGAAATGAAGGAAAGGGGGCAAGGTAGACCACTCCTGACCCCCTAGGATTGATGAGGGGGATATTAAAGTGCCCCGCGGGGCAAAAAATTTTGCGATTTTACGCCGTAGAGGCGCGTCCCGGTACGCGAACCGGGCAGCTCACCGGGCAGCTAACCGGGCAGCTAACCGGCAGCGTAGCTGTCAACATTGTAAACAGTCCGGAGCGGCCGCCATCTTGTCTCTCGGTAGGTTCGAGAGACAAGATGTGGTGAAAAAAGAAGGGGGAAATGAAGGAAAGGGGGCAAGGTAAACCCCTCCTGACCCCCTAGGATTTATGAGGGGGATATTAAAGTCCCCCGCGATTTTTCGCAGTAGAGGCGCTTCCCGGTACGCGAACCGGGCAGCTAACCGGCAGCGTAACGGGAGTCCGCCATCTTGTGTTTTTGGAGCGTCCGGTTCGCGTACCGGGTAGCGTCCCGGTAAGCGTAACAAGGGGAAAACCAAGAGAAACAGTAAAAAAAAAAATAAGGGAATAGATTTCCAGCAAACTTGGCAAAATTGTAGGGACTGTTTGTTTGATGTGCCTTTGCAAGGCCTCAAGATATGTGCACGTGTGGATTTTGTCTAATTAAGGTTAAAAAAAATATATATATCTGTAAGCGTGCTCCGGCACGCTTACGTTACGGGTTTTGTTTGCGCTGCAGAACCGATACGTCACGGTTATGCGACGCGTCATGAGGCGTCTCACGTGGCTACGTGATACGTCACGTAATAAAGAATATATTTTACAGCTATAGATATTAGCTTTTAAAAAACCAATGAAATTCACTGAAAAAACCATAGGTTATAGACCATATATAGTTAGGAATTTGCATTTACAAAACCTTGAAAATTCACTGAAAAAACCATAGGTTAGAGACCATATATAGTTAGCTGGACATTTTATTGACAAAAAACCAATGAAATTCCATATATAGTTAGTTGCACTAACTATATATCGCGCACCCGCAATCCACTGCTGATGATGTCACATATTACATCATTCATGACATGGTCAGTGACATCACTGATGACATCACTGATGACATCTCAAATGACATCAGTGATGACATCATGACACACCAATACCAGTTACTACATACGCACTCACTGATTCCTACGTCTACACACACATTCACTCATTCACCCATACAATCACTCATACATACAGTCACTCATTATTACACTATCATATGCACTCATACACCTATGCAGACACTCACACACTGCCACTCATCCATGGAGTTACTCACACACCTAGTCAGTCCTGTAAAGAATCAATCACACTTCCATTTCCTCATCTATACAGTTAAACACAGAACACCATACTTCAGTGACATCACTGATGACATCACTGATGACATCTCAAATGACATCACTGATGACATCTCAAATGACATCACTGATGACATCATGACACACCAATACCAGTTACTACATACGCACTCACTGATTCCTACGTCTACACACACATTCACTCATTCACCCATACAATCACTCATACATACAGTCACTCATTATTACAACACTATCATATGCACTCATACACCTAGTCAGTCCTGTGAAGAATCAATCACACTTCGATTTCCTCATCTATACAGTTAAACACAGAACACCATACTTTTCACACATATACTAACACATACTTACTCTCTTATACAATCACTGATACAAGTACACATTGATATGCACAGAGTCACACACCTCCCAGCCAGCCACACACACACTCAGTCTTCCATACATCCACTCATTCTTCAATATGTAAAACATATTTAAACTTTACAAAAACACACAGACACTAGATGATGTCATTTGAGATGTCATCAGTGATGTCATCAGTGATGTCATTTGAGATGTCATCAGTGATGTCATCAGTGATGTCACTGACCAT
Organism: Lissotriton vulgaris; assembly: GCF_964263255.1. NCBI lineage: Eukaryota > Metazoa > Chordata > Amphibia > Caudata > Salamandridae > Lissotriton > Lissotriton vulgaris. The sequence continues at coordinate 1,011,483,881 of NC_141687.1, forward strand.
GTCATGAATGATGTAATATGTGACATCATCAGCAGTGGATTGCGGGTGCGCGATATATAGTTAGTGCAACTAACTATATATGGAATTTCATTGGTTTTTTGTCAATAAAATGTCCAGCTAACTATATATGGTCTCTAACCTATGGTTTTTTCAGTGAATTTTCAAGGTTTTGTAAATGCAAATTCCTAACTATATATGGTCTATAACCTATGGTTTTTTCAGTGAATATATATATATATATATATATATATATATATATATATATATATTACCTACTGGCGATCGCCAGTAGGTATATATAGTTAGGATTTTTTCCCTATGGGATTTCTGAAAATTCTATGTCTAATAACTTTGGTGTTTGTGGACGGAATTGGCTGAAACTTTCAGGAAAATGGCACATTTTGTTTCTGAGCAGCCCCTGAAAATTTGGGGGGGGTCGTCAAGGGGGGGCCGAGAAAAAAGGGGGGTCCCAAAACGCGTTTTTCCCATGTTAATTTCCATAGGGCGGTTGGACTCACTTTTAGCCCAAACGGCTGAATGGATTTCCACGAAACTTGGCAAAATTGTAGGGACTGTTAGCCCGATGTGCCTTTGCTAGGTCTCAATATATGTGCTTCAGTGGATTTTGAGAAATTAACGTTTAAATCAAGATATATATCTGTAACAGCGCTCCGGGCAGCGATCCGGTTCGCGTACTTTTCGCGTTACGGAACTTTGCGCACGGAAAGCTGATTGGCTTTTCGGTGTCTGTCAACATTCTAAACAGTCCGGTGCAGCCGCCATCTTGTCTCTCGGTAGGATCGAGAGACAAGAGGAGGCCAAAACAAAGGGGGAAATTACCATAAGGGGGCATAGTAGATCCTCATTGACCCCCTAGGTTTTATGTGGAGGTTTTAAAAGGGCCCAGGAGGGTCAAAAAATTTTTTTTTTTTTTTTTTTTGCGTGGTTAGCGCCTAGTACGCGAACCGGAAAGCGTTCTAGGCAGCGTACTATAAGGATAATAGAATGATACACTTTTCAAATACTGTATGTTAATTGTTTGTTGTTTTTGTTGTTTTTTTTTGTTTTCTTTTTTTTAAAGTTTTTTTTTATTTTGATTGTTTTTCATAATTTATTAAACTTTCTAACATTTCAGTGTCTGAAATGTCATTATTTTCTTGAAATATTCTTTGCAATTTGTGAGGTTGTAAAATGTCCTCATTTGCAAGGAGGGTATCTACTGCTTGGACACATTGCAGCAGTTCATTATCCAAGCTTTCATCCATAAATTCCATGTCAATTTGTTCAATCAATTCCTGGCTGCTCTCTTGCAGGTCCATCTCAAAAGAAACTTGCTGCTCGCCTTCCATTTTGCCTGAAATTTGGATTAAAAAAATATATATTAGTAGAGATAGGGCACTGTTGGGATTAATTTTAGATAGGCAGTTTTTATCAGTGAATTTATCTTTTGGCAGTGTATAGTATCAGAGTGGAAATAGGACTATAAAAAAGTGTATGTGATGTAACCAAGACAAGCCTAACTCCATTCATAACTATAACAGAGAAGTCTATCTAAATACATTACTACTACAGAGGGATAGTGTATATCTAGCAGAAAAAGTCTACTATATTAAGTTATAGTGCACAATATATTTCATTTTTAAAAATTATAACTTACCTTCACAAAGAAGTTGAAGTTTTTGGAAGCTATTGAAATGTGAGGTACAACAAGAAGTAGTAGTCAAAATGGCTGTGTTTCCTTCTCTTCCTTTATATATATACAGGTATATAACCAATCAAATGTCAGGTAATAAAAGTAGAAAATGAAAGTAACATTTTCATTGGTTGTCAATTCCAACAGTTCAGATGTGTTTTGTGAAGTAATTTACCTCACGGTACTTGGAGAGGTCTACAGGCTAAATGGCTAAATGAAATTTCAATTAAATTTGTGAGAATGAAAGGGATTGTTATGTAGTATGAGCTAATTTATATTTGGTGAGAGTGTCTCTAGTCGTTTTTCTGTAAATTACTTTCCCACCTTTTTTTTGGACCGCTTCCCGGGAAGCGGTCCGGTCCGCGAACTAGGAGCGTAACGGGAGTCCACCATTTTGTGTTTCGGTCGAATCAAGGTATAAAATGGAGGGTAAATAATGTTCTGAATGGGTAGAAGGGGGCATGGTACAAGTATTTTGCCCCCCTACGTTTTCTGAGGGTGGCTGAGGAGGACTATATGTGCGAAGAAAAAACTTTTTTTTTGAAATTTTGCGCGGTTAGCTTCCAGTTCGCGTACCGGATAGCGCTCTTTGAGCGTATTTTGTTGAAAATTACAGGAAAAAAGTTAGAAAAAAAATAATAAAAGTGTGTGATCAGATGAAGGGTAGCTCTGAGAAGAGCTTTTGGGTTTATGGTACATTTAGTTACTTATAAGTAGGTACCAATGCACAGTCTTAAATTCAGAATGAAAATTCTGTTGCCCTCATCTGAGAACTGAACTCCATCTCCTCTGTAGATATCTTGCATGTAGTAACGCAAGTTATTGTTGTACAGAGAGCCCATTCCATGGTCTCTCATGAAAGCTGAAACAGATTTGTTTACATGCTTCCTCGCTTTCTCAATTTGTGGAGAAAATTGGTTGGACCACCTCCATTTCTGTCTTTGGCATATATTGGAATATACCAAGGCAGTTTGAGGAAAAAGTGCCATTAATTGCTCAAAGGTGTCCTTTAAAAGCATTTCCAGACCTACCCCTGTCAAAGTGCCCAAATCATTACCTCCACAGTGCACAATTAACAGGTCAGGTTTTGGCAAATGCATAAAGGTTTTCACCAATGGTATCAATTGGTGACATTTTAATCCTCTTTGGCCCAACCACTTAATTTCCACATCTTGTAAATTGAGGTTAGGTAAATTTCTGTTCTCAGCATACCTTTGAGCCCAGTGGATGTAACTATGTCCAACAATCCAGACCTTAAACATGGTGGGAGAAGGTTGTTCTGCAGTCAGATGAAGTGTGGTAATGAAAGGGCAGTTGAAACAGTAGGAGTTTCTAAAGAAAAAAAAGTGTGGATTTCCAATGCTAATGAATCATTAGCAGTGATTGGTGCATTTCCATTTCTGAAAACAGAAAGTTAGGGTGCATGGATGTGTTCTTTGAAAGATGTAATTTGAATGGTCAAGGAAGAAACAGTTAATGAAAGATTGCACTGGATACGCAGGTGCACTGAGAGTTCAGAGTTCAATTGAAACATTGTTGTGTGAATTTGCAAACATGAGAGGTCTTCCAGGAGGTGGTTGCTATGGAAAAAAGGCAGAGAGGGCAGAGGGGGGAAGGGTTTTGATTTGAAAAAAGTGAGGGAAGAGTTATGATTGGCTAATATGAGAGATATGTGAAATGAATATCTGTATTTCTGTGCTTTCAATAGCTGCAGCCTTTGGAGTGCATCCTTTCTCTTCTGCTGAAGACAATTTGGTGTATTTCAGAGACTGTTTTCAAAACTCAAAAAATATTTGCTAAGGTGAGAAAAGATTTATTTAATTTAGATAGAGAATAGTATGATTTAAGGAGAAAATGATGAAGAAAGCTGTGTTTTTAAAATGTGGTTTTGTCTCTAGTGATATACTAATAGAATTAGTTTCTTTGAGAAATTGTAATTGCATATTCGGTGTAGCATTCTGGCATGCAGTAACACAAGTTATTGTGGTACATGGAGCCCATTCCATGGTCTGTTATGTAAGCTGAAACAGATATGTTGTTTTTAAAAACGATTTTAGAAATCAATTACATTTCTGGATATGTACTGCTAGAGCTTCATAGGTTGTTTTGGGCCATATTTATAAGGCATTTGAGTGTCTTTGATGTTATGTTTTCCTTTTTAAATGGAAAGCGTTCCTCATGGGGCAAGTGTCTTGTAAATACGCTCCCACTTGCGCTTGGCAAATTTAGATTTTGATTATGGGAGTTACCTAGCCATGTTAATAGTGTCCCAAAAATGGTGCTAGGGCATTCCAGAAAACACTTTCATGTGTCTCAAGGACATTTTTAGTCATTTCTTCATGAATGCAGGTATACAATTGATTTATATGCTGTGTTTAAAAACGAATTTTGAAATCAATTAAATTTCTGGATATGTACTGTTAGAGCTTCATAGGTTGTTTGGGGTCATATTTAGAAGGCATTTTAGTGTCTTTGATGTTATGTTTACCTTTTTAAATGGAAAGCGTTCCTCATGGGGCCCTGAGCAGTTCTTAGCCATGTTATTTAATGGGAAGTGGATAACATGGCTAAGAGCATTTGCTGGAAAATGCATGAATATCGCTGACTTTTCAGCGATATTCATGCATTGCGGCCGTTTTTTTTTGCATTTGCGAGCAGTTCTTAGCCATGTTATCCAATGGGAGGTGGATAACATGGCTAAGAGCATTTGCTGGATAATGCATGAATATCGTTGACTTTTCAGCGATATTCATGCATTGCGGCCGTTTTTAATCGCATTTGCGATAAACAATTACATTTCTTGATATGTACTGTTAGAGCTCATAGGTTGTTTGGGGTCATATTTAGAAGGCATTTTAGTGTCTTTGATGTTATGTTTACCTTTTTAAATGGAAAGCGTTCCTCATGGGGCAAGTGTCTTGTAAATACGCTCCCACTTGCGCTTGGCAAATTTAGATTTTGATTATGGGAGTTACCTAGCCATGTTAATAGTGTCCCAAAAATGGTGCTAGGGCATTCCAGAAAACACTTTCATGTGTCTCAAGGACATTTTTTGTCATTTCTTCATGAATGCAGGTATACAATTGATTTATATGCTGTGTTTAAAAACGAATTTTGAAATCAATTAAATTTCTGGATATGTACTGTTAGAGCTTCATAGGTTGTTTGGGGTCATATTTAGAAGGCATTTTAGTGTCTTTGATGTTATGTTTACCTTTTTAAATGGAAAGCGTTCCTCATGGGGCCCTGAGCAGTTCTTAGCCATGTTATTTAATGGGAAGTGGATAACATGGCTAAGAGCATTTGCTGGAAAATGCATGAATATTGCTGACTTTTCAGCGATATTCATGCATTGCGGCCGTTTTTTTTTGCATTTGCGAGCAGTTCTTAGCCATGTTATCCAATGGGAGGTGGATAACATGGCTAAGAGCATTTGCTGGATAATGCATGAATATCGTTGACTTTTCAGCGATATTCATGCATTGCGGCCATTTTTAATCGCATTTGCGATAAATCTTGCTAAGGAGAAAATGATGAAGAAAGCTGTGTTTTTAAACTGTGGCTTTGTCTGTAGTGATATAGAAATAGATTTTGTTTCTTTGAGAAATTGTAATTGCATATTCGGTGTACCATTCTGGCATGCAGTAACACAAGTTATTGTTGTATATGAAGCCCATTCCATGGTCTCTTATGTAAGCTGAAACAGATATGTTGTTTTTAAAAACCATTTTTGAAATCAATTACATTTCTGGATATGTACTGCTTGAGCTTCATAGGTTGTTTAGGGTCATATTTATAAGGCATTTGTGTGTTTTTGATGTTATTTTTCCCTTTTTAAATGGAAAGCGTTCCTCATGGGGCAAGTGTCTTGTAAATACGCTCCCACCTGTGCTTGGCAAATTTAGATTTTGATTATGGGAGTTACATAGCCATGTTAAAAATGAACCAAAAATGGTGCAAGGGCATTCAAAAAAACGCTTTCATGTGTCTCAAGGACATTTTCAGTCATTTCCTCTTGAATGCAGGTATACAATTGATTTATATGCTGTGTTTAAAAACGAATTTTGAAATCAATTAAATTTCTGAATATGTACTACTAGAGCTTCATAGGTTGTTTGGGGTCATACACCATTTTTGGGAAATTATTAACATGCCTATGTAACTCCCATAATCAAAATCTAAATTTGCCAACCGCAGGTGGGAGCGTATTTACAAGAAATTTGCACCATGAAGAACGTAAAATAGCATAATAGACACTCAAATGCCTTATAAATATGACCCAAAACAACTTATGAAGCACTAGCAGTGCATATTTCCAGAAATGTATTGGTTTTCATTTAATGATTTACTTCATTGGTAGGCCTTCACATGTTTTTTTACCTTGGTTTTTTTCAGTGAAAATCTTATCTGCAACCATGTGTTGGCCTGACCTCAAATAAACAAAACAGGTGATGGACCGAATGTGGATCATTGACACACATTCACCCCAGTCTAAAGATCTGGGCCTAAACAAATCTTTAGATAGGCTACATCTTATCGTCATCCTGAATTAATCATTTAAAATATTAGGGAGTGATTTATGATTGTTCTATGCCTGTTTTGTACCATTGAGTGTCATTTTTGTGATGCAGTGCTGGTGGAAAACATTTGCTATGTTGAATAATTAGTAGGGCATTAAGTTTTAGATGACTGTTATTCATTTACTGTTTGGTAATAGTGGTTAATAACATTTTTTATTATATTTTTCCACAGATTCAACTGCAGATTCTTTCATAGTTTGGAAAATGCCTACAAAAAATAGACTTAGAAAGGCTAGAAAACGTCAAAGACAGCAGGATGATCTTTTATTGCAGCAGTCCTCTTCCCCAAATACTTGTCAAAACACCAAGAAAGGTCCGGGTAAGAGCACGAAATCATTCTTAAGAAATATTTGTACTAAAAAAAGTTTTTCTCCCAAAAATGTTTCAGTCCACAAAAAGAAAAGCAATTTAAATGGAAAGGAGAGACCCATCAAAAATGTTACTGGTAGAGGAAGAGATAACTCTGTGCATGATAGTAGAAGGAAACAACAGTTTAGGGACATTCGAAATCGAATGTTCCGTAACAGGATAATAGTTAATTTATTGAAAAATATTTTAAAAAAAAGGCCAACAGAAAGCGGCATTTTATAAGAAGAAGAAAAATGTAGAGAAAATTATTGATCATGCTTTTGAAATTAAGCGAAAGTTGTTTATTTTGGTAATCAATAGAATTAGGAAACTAAGCAAGGTAATTTCTGATTTCAAAACAAAAAGTAGATGGAAGAGAGTAGTAAATCGTACTAACTTTTGTGAAGTTTTTTCCGGAGAATGGATGCATAGTTCAAGTTGTGAGGCATTTTTTAATGAGGAGAGTTATTTTCAGGATAATGATTTGGTGTTTGCAGTTGACACCAGTGGTCGAGCTTATGAAGTGAAGGATGGTTGTCCAGTTAAAAAAGAACAACTTGTGACAACAGAGACAGAAGAGGCGCTAAGTGATGAGGTTTTAGGAAGACGTCCTAAGGGTCCTGTGTACATTTGGAAGTGTAGTTCTATTTGCAGTGTGCGACAGGTTTCCATCAATTTGCTTTGTGATTTTATACGGACATTTAATAAGAAAAGTTTGAAGCAGAAAATGAAGTTGTTGCAAGATTTAGATCCTTGCAGAGTGAGACAAATGACAGGTTTGCGTGGTCATTCACTGGCTTGTCTTTCCAGGAGAGTATGCCAGAGTGTTTTTCATCATTTCAGGATGCTAGCAGTGCATCATAATAAAGTGAGAAAATTAGTGAGAATGTTGTATTATGCTAAGAGTCCAGCAATTATGCTTAAACAATTATGTGCTGCTCTTTTGCATGGTTCTGAAATAGATGTGAAGAATATTTGTGAAGAAATTGAGTTTTGTTACTTTGGTAGTAAAGATGAGAATGTTCAAATTGAACCTGAAGTAGAGGGTAATGTTGAAGATAATGTACAGATTTCCAGTACAGATTATTTTCAGAAGGAAATTGCCACGTTTCAGATGAAATCAAGTGAGAGGCCTAATTTCACTTGTGTATGTTGTCGACGCACTTATTATAAGAATCAGACTAAGTTAGTGGATTTATATGCAAAAAGTGAAAGGGAAAATAATAGTGAATGGAAGGATTTTGCCACATACTTGATGGTAGAAAATTGTTTTGATTTGGGAGTGGACCAACGTGTGTGTACTTATTGTTGTAATAAATTAAATCAAAACCAGATGCCTGCTAGGGCGGTTCATAATAATCTGGAATTGGTTGAGATTCCTTCAGAATTGAAGGATTTAAATACTTATGAATCTATTTTGATTCAAAGTATCCATCCCTTTCAGGCTATTGTAAGAATGGAGCCAAAGACAGGGAAGTTGCCTCCAGCAGATTTACAGAGAGGATTAAAGGGAAGAGTTGTTTATTTGCCTCTAGATTTGAACAAAAACATTAACACAATTGGAGTTGAGAAAGTGGAAGAGGAACCTCTGGTTATCTTGGTTAATGGGGTTCCGACAAAGAATAAAAAAATATGGCAAGATTTAGTGGATGTTAGGAAAGTGAAAAATGCAATTTTGTATTTGAAGAAAAATAATAAGTACTATAAGAATGTATATGTTGCAGAAGAGGAAGTAAGTGATGAAGAGGATAGCGTTTTGTGTGCTGGCCAAATTGAGAAAGTAGAGGTGTCTAATAGTGAAGAAATATATGAACATTATAGTGTTCATCCTTTGCATTCCAAGAAAGTCATGGGGAATGCAATTGAGTTGTTTCAAATGAAACAAGCCAAAGGGAGTCCCATTAGTGTTTGGGAGGAAAGTTTGGAAGCTCGGTGTTTCCCACAGCTATTTCCCACAGGTCAAGGAGGAAGATATGATGAGCGACCTCATCAAATTCCTGCATCTGAATACCGGACTTTACGATTGTATGCAGAAGATCCTAGGTTTCGTCAATGCATTCCCTATTTGTTTCATCTCTTGTTTGAAAGCGATCTGTCAGGACTGTCATATGCAGTGAACCACATTTCAAAAAGTGGTATACAGATGCGAAACATCTCGGCAAGTGACTTTATGCATAAAGTCAATGTCCAAGACAGTATTTTGGATTCTCACTTAATTAATCTCATGGCGTGTCAGCGTGGTACTAATGAGTACTGGTACCGTCGTCATGGTGATTTAAAATGTATGCTGAGGAACTTAGGAACTCCAACATGGTTCCTCACTCTGAGCTGTGCCGAGTATGGCTGGGAAGACTTACTTGAATTTCTACGAGAGGCAAATGGAAATATTGAAAACATTGAATTCAAGACACCTGGAGAACTGTGTTCTTTGGATCCAGTGAATGTATGCAGGTACTTCAATCATAGATTTGAAGCTATGATGTCTTTCATCACAAATAAAAATAATCCACCTCTTGGAGAGGTGTTGGATTTCTTCTGGAGAAAGGAGTACCAAGCAAGAGGTGCCCCTCATATACATATGTTGTTGTGGATCAAGGATGCACCTAAATTTGGAACAGATCCGGATGACTTAGTGATGAATTTCATAGAACAGTATTCTACGTGTGCTGTTCCAAACGCAACGGAGAAGAAAAGCCTAAGAGAACAAGTTCTACATTTCCAAAGCCATCGTTGTGGAAAGTACTGTCGTCGTAAATTCAGAAACAAGGACAAGTTCTACACCAAATGTCGTTTCAACTTTCCACGACCGGTGATTTCTAAAGGAAGAGTGAACAGTTTGATGTCTTCGCTGCGACATAATGTGACGAGGAAATCACCCAAGAATACATACAATTTGAAAAGGAACGAAGAGTCCAAGTACATCAATGACTACAACCCAGTGATTTTGTCCATGTGGAATGCTAACATGGATATACAGTTTGTGGCTGACAACTGTATGGCTGTGGCTCGGTATGTGACATCTTACATCACCAAAAAAGAAAAGACCGAACTGAAGGATATGTGGGAGGACATTTCCCATGAAAAGAGCCTCAGCAAGAAGTTGTACAGTTTCAGTCTGAAGATGTTGTCGCATCGAGAAATCGGAGCTTACGAATGTTCTGATCGATTGTCTTCAGCAAGTCTCTATGCCAAATCCAGGAGTCTCGTTTGGGCGAGTCTTGGTCTTGCTGCAACGCGAAATCGAGTTCTAAAACCTGTCCGGGAAATTGAGTATTTGGCAGAAAAGGAACCAAACAGTACCGACATTTTGAAGAACAACATGTTGGATACATATTATCCAAATCGAAGCAGTCACCTTGAGAATGTTTGTCTATATGAGGTTCTCCAAAATTATATATTCAAGAGGAACATCAAAGAAGATATTGAGAAAGGAGTGTATGCTGTAATTGGAAGTGAGGGATGCCTGGTCAAGCAAAGAAAATGCCAATTAGTAAACCATCGAAAATTGAGTGGTGAATCTCCAGAAAAAAAGGAGTTTTTCTATTTAGCACTTTTGCAACTTTTCAAGCCTTGGCGTGCAGAAGAGGAACTGCTTGGAGATTTCCTCTGTTACGAAGACTCTTTCAATGCAGCCAAGGAGTCCATAGAATGTCCTGCTTTTTCTAAATATCAAGAAATGCTAACTTTGGAAATTGAGCAGGAAGCAACGATTGCAGCCGAGATTGCCAGAGACAGTTCTCAGGACAGTCAGAGTTCTGTTTCATTGAGTCAAGATCCACTTGGAGGACCTATTATCGAAAATGAAGCTGCCACTGCTATGAATGAAGTAGAAAGAGCCATGGCACATGCTCAGGAGGATTCAGTTAACTTAGAAGACTTGGAAAAACAACTCAACGTTGAGCAGAGGAAAATATATGATGAAGTTACCAAGGAAATTGAGCACAGATTAAGTCATGAGAAGAACGAGTGCTCATGTACATCGTTGAAGCCTGTCCGACTGTACGTGAGTGGAGAAGCGGGAACTGGAAAAAGTTTCCTCATTAAAGCAATCTCTTGTTATTTGCAGGAAAGGACTGAGTCATCGCTGTCTTGTGTTGTCACCGCTCCTACTGGACTGGCAGCACATAACATTAAAGGTATTACTTTGCATCGTCTACTGATGCTGCCGGTGGAGCATGACAACAAATTACAATACAAAAAGTTATCTGGGGATGCTTGCTGTGAAGTTTCAAGAGTCTTGAGGAAAATGAAACTACTTATCATTGACGAAGTAAGCATGGTTTCCAATGTCATGCTTGCCTTTGTGCATTTGAGAATGCAAGAAGTACTTAAAACTGAATATGATGTGTTATTTGGTGGCAAACACATCATTGTTTTTGGAGATCTTCTGCAGCTGACACCAGTAAAAGGTCAACCTGTGTTCAAAATACTCACGCATGAAGATACCAGGAAGTGCCTAGGGAGCATTGGCAACGTCAATATATGGTTAAACTTCAATTATGCTGAACTGCATGAAAATATGCGTCAAGCAAAGGATGAAGATTACAAGAATATTCTACAAGATATTAGAATTGGAAAAGTGACTGAGCATGGGAAAGAAGCTTTAAATGCACGATTACTGTCCAATTTATATCCCGAACAAGAGATTGTGCCTGAGAATATTTTTAAGAAAATTACTGAGAAGAAATCCGGGATATGTTTGATGCCAACTCTTGCAGAATGTGCCATCTTCAACAACAAAATGTTGAATTTAGAAAAGCAAGAGATTGTGAAACTTGAAGCTATCGACAAATTAGAGCATATGGGATCAACAATTATTTTGTCAGAGAATTTGAAATCAAAATTGGATTCATTAGAGAAGACTATATCTAAAACAGCGGGTTTTGAAAAGACTTTGAATGTGTGTTTAAATTGCCGAATCATTTTGAGAAGGAATTTACATGTAGAAAGAGATCTGGTAAATGGATCAATGGGTAATGTTGTTGATTTTGAGAAATACAGAAATAGAGATGGAATAGAATTTTTAAGAATTAAATTTGATGGCATTGAGGAAGTACAGCAAATTGGTCGTTGTTCTGCTAGGTTTTTGCTTGTTAAAGACTTATATGTTCGCTGTAAACAGTTTCCTGTTTGCTTGGCATATGCGGTGACAATCCATAAATCGCAAGGTTTAAGTGTAGACAGTGCATTGGTGAACATTGGCAGTTCTGTGTTCAAGGAGGGTATGGCATATGTGGCATTGTCACGAGTTAGAACTTTATCGGGATTGTACTTGATTGACTGTGATGTCACAAACATTTGTGCGGATCTAGATTGTGTTAAGGAATACAATAGGTTAAGAAGAGAGTATGCACCACATTTGCCTCAATATTCTTTGTTTGAGAAACGTGTGGTAGGCCGGAAACGTAGAAATATCAGTAATAGTAGGGAGGTTGTAGCAAAAAGACCAAAAGTCAATGAACCGAAAATTGTTAGCAGAAAGAAAGTGGATTCTGTTGAAGATGTTGTCGGTTTTCAATTTGAAAACAGTTCTGGTGTCAACTGCTATGCAAATGTAGTGGTTAATGTTCTCTTTTCACTAGAGAGTTTAAAAGAACAGATTCTGTTGAATTCAGAACAAATTTCATGCTGTTTGTTGAATTCTGTTTTCGAGAAATGTAGCACTGATCGAACAAAAGTAGAAAGTGTGTCTGAAGTTCGTTATCTGTTAGATGAATGTTCAGGTCAAACAGACTTCTCTGAAAATAATCAGCAAGATTGTCAGGAGTTTTTAATGTATATGCTTGATATATTGCAAGATGAGGGTGTAGATGTAGATCACCTGTTTGGGCTTTCTTATCAATGGCAGCATGACTGCGAGAACTGTATGGTATCAAGTACTACTAGTGTAGACTCAGAAAGATTTATATATTTAACTTTGCCAGACAGTAAATCAGTGTCCTTTAATAAGCTAGTAAATGCAGCGGATCACAACATGGAGTGTAGCCAATGTAAATGTGATATGATGTCAACATTATTTATACGTAGATATGGCCAGTATGTCATTTTAATGATCCAACGATGTAAGCCTGATGGATCAAAATTGTCAACTTTAATAAAAAATTTTGTGGCTTCTCACCTGTCAATATCAGGGAGGACTTTTGTAACTGTAGCAATTATCTATTACAATGGTCCTTCAACAACATCAGGACATTATACAGCTTACTTAAAGTCTCGAAACGGCTGGTCATTCTGCAATGATTCTGTTGTAACTTTCAAAAAAAAATTGCCGTTTGACCTTAAAAATTCTTACCTGGTGTTTTTAAAACCAAAATTTTAAAGAAAGTTTTTGGGATTTCCTGTGAGGAATTGGAAATTGTTCATCAAGTAGAGGGAATGTAAGTCTGCAATGCTGTCTAGATTATTGGTCCAAAACTTTTAATTATAATGTCAATTTTAAAATCCAACTATATAAACCTGATGCAAGTAAGTCTGCTTCATAGTAAGCAGTATCAATGTCATAGGAAAAGGAGAACATGAGTGACAAAGAAGAGTAAGATATTAGTAGTCCAGGATTGTGAAAATATTCTCAAATGTTTTCTTTTTGAAAGATGCGAAAATAGAAAATGACGGGATTTGATTTGAAGAATTACAAGATTTGCGAATCGCTGCAACATGATTTGGCCTAGTGGAAACATGTGATAGAATGTGAGAAGTCTTTTTTTGTATGTGACATATTTTTCGAAATGATGGAGGTTTTCTTTCAGAAAGTGCCGGGCTGAAAATATTTATAGCACAACAGAGTGGATGCTGTTCATAGGAGATCCTTTGACGTTATTGAAAGTAAGTTAATTTTAAGGAGTTTTGAACAGAATTCTTATGTTGTATGGGTTTTTTAAACACAATCATTTTGATTGTGTTTTTTTTTCCCCGCTGTTACATGATGAATACCTTCAAATCACTGATTTAAGTGAAATTTGATACATTCTGAGAACAGCAAAAATAAACCATTTAACATGTATAATTAATGTTCTGCTTTTTGTACTTATGATATACATTTAGAAATGTGAGGTAGATATGGAAAAAGTGAGTCTTCTGTAAGTGTCAATTCTAATGCTTACAGTGCTGTACTTCTGGGTACTGTTTTTTTTGAAAAAAAAGAAATAGGCCTCACCTCTAAGAAAGCTCTTGAAAGCACACATCTTATTGGCATCCTGAAACAATCATTTAAAATGTTAGACACAATTTTATGATGGTTTTACATCTCTTTTGCGCTGTTATTGCATCACTATTGTGAGACATAAGTAATGCAAAAGAAGCATCATGTTTCAAAATAGGCCTCATTTCATCAGCATGAAGATACTGTTTGTTTAAAATAAATATCTTTAGGATTGTGTACGGGTCGTAGAGAAGTAGAGGTTTCTGTAAGTGACAAAGTTGTTTAAAAACTGTTTCTTCTTGAACCTTTTCCCTTCTTTTTTCTAATTTTTAAATACATGTTTTAATATTTTTGGAAATGTTTGTTCTCTCATTTACAGATTGAATATATGAAAATTTTTCTTTAAAAGTTATCAAGAATTATAAGGTAAATGTTTTCTACTTTTATAATCCGCATTCCACTGCTGATGATGTCACTGACTATGTTATGAATGATGTAATAAGTGGGCATGTTTTACTACAATGGTAGGTCTTCACCTCTATTATCTCCTCTGTATTCTTCAACAAGCATAAATTTGATATGCAACCCAGAGTACGGTTCACCTTAAACAAACTTTTAGAGAGGACACACCTTATCGTCACCCTCAATCAATCATTTAATCTATCACATTTAACATCTATTAGTTCTACTGCTTCATTTCTTTAATCTTTACTTTCCTGTGTTTGCTACTTCTCTCATTCCTTTCTCTATTACTTAATTTTTCTACTCCTTCCAGTATTTTTCTCACTCCCTCTCTTCTCATACTTCGTCATTATTATTCACTAATTCTGTCTCTATTAATGTTACTGTTTCTGAATGATCTCCAAAATTTTTTAAAACAAGAACAGTAAGTATAAGGATAGGAAAAGACATTTATGTTACAAGAAAGACAGGTATAGGAAGTAAACAAAAAAAACTGTTACTCGCAATCCACTGCTGATGATGTCACTGACCATGTCAAAAATTATGTAATATATGACATGATCAGAAGTGAATTGCGGGTAATAGTATCTTTTCTTTACTCCCTATAGCTGTCTTTTTTGTAACATAACTGTCTGTTTCCTTTCCTTATACTTACTGTTCTTTTTTTAAAAAAATTTTTTTGGTTCGCTCAAAGTTCGCGTACCGGAGTGCGAACTGGGAGCGAACTAATAGAAATAGAGCTTGGCAGAGTTCAAAGAATTCTACCAATTTTTTTTTAAAATGGGGAGGTAGTTCGAACTTTTTTTTTGTTTTTGTTGTTTTAAATTTTTTTAATTAGTTTTCTGAACATTTTTTATATTTTTTTGTTTTTTTCTGAACATTTTGTATTTTTTTTTATTTTTTGGGGGAAGGGGGGAAACAAAAATGATTCATCGAAGAGGGCTCAACAGGAGCAACAAAAAAAAGAAGAATTTATTTTTGGGGGCGTTTTGGACATACATGATTTTTGATGGCTCTTATTATAAGAGTTATGCTACTCTCGCGGTAGCATAATATTTGATTGCACCTCACACAAACTTGTTTCACTTCCCCCATGTCCATTTGAATATTTGGGATCAACTCCCTTGCTTCAGGTCCCGAAACTTCTGGCACGACCGATCTTCTGGCTATTGCTGGGGAATTCTGTTGTTCGTCCCGAAGCTGAGCAGCACTATAGTTATTTGGGTGCCATCTGCTCATGTGCCTGTGCATAGTGAAATTCCCATAACTATATTTTTTGTCCGTGCCTCTAGAAAGACGATCATCACAGATACGGCAAAAGACATACCTGGCGTTCACTTTCTTTTGCCCTGGTGGAAATTTAAAATTGCCAAATGAAATTTTCTTTCCTGTTGTACCTCCTGGGCTCCTCTGGCAAATATTCAGGTACTTCCTCCTCTTCCTCATCTTCCTCTTCTTGAAAAGATTGGTTGAGTTGGTGGTCCTTTCTTTCCATGAGGAGGTGGAGGTGGTGGTGGGGGAACACTACCAGAAGCAACAACAGAAGCCATTTCTCTTGATTGTACAAAGGTCTTTCTCTCACCAAGATGAAAGTCAGAGTGAGGAAAGAAGGAGGGGTTTTCATCATTTGGGAAAAGCCAAAGTTCTAAACCAATGAAAAGTGTTAATTTTAGATCACATGACCTAGTATTACATCATTAGGAAACCAAAAGTGAAATGAACCAATGAAAAGTGTTATTACCGAGTCACATGACCTGCTGTGTTTACGTTTCGTGCTTTGCGCCGCTTTCAGTCCGCTTCCGGGTCCGCTAACTTGGCGCGTCCGATGACGTATTACGCGACAACGCAAAACGTCATTCTAACGTAACAGTTACGCTGAAAGAGCGTTTACCGGTTCGCGGACTAGGAGCGGCTTTAAAATGAGCTAACGGAAAGCTGACCGGTTCGCGGACTGGGAGCGGAACAAAAAAATATTTTTTAAAAACATGTATTAAAAACATGTAAAATATATTTAAAGATTTAAAAAAGAATAGATTTTACAGCTACAGATATTAGCTTTCAAAAAACCATTGAAATTCAATGAAAAAACCATAGGTTATAGTCCATATATAGTTAGGAATTTGCATTTACAAAACCTTGAAAATTCAATGAAAAAACCATTGGTTATAGAACATATATAGTTAGGAATTTGCATTTACAAAACCTTATTTTACTCGCATAAAACCATTGAAATTCCATATATAGTTAGATGCGCTAACTATATATCGCGCACCCGCAATCCACTGCTGATGATGTCACATATTACATCATTCATGACATGGTCAGTGACATCACTGATGACATCACTGATGACATCTCAAATGACATCACTGATGACATCACTGATGACAAGATCCAGTGACTGTATGTTTCTGTAAAGTTAAAATATGTCTTACATATTGAAGAATGAGTGGATGTATAAGTGTCTGGATGAAGGATTTAGTAGATGCATGACTGACTGTATGAGTGAGTGATTAAATGTGTCTCACTGAGTGCATGGGTTAGTGACTAAACTGTCTTAATTTGTGCATCATTATGTCTGTTGTTCTGTAAACTGTTGCATGTGTTGATAAGTAGCTCTATGAGTAACTATATGGGTTAATGATTGGTTGCCCAAGTATTTGTATGGGAGACTGAGTGTGTGTGTGGGTGGCTGGGAGGTGTATGACTCTGTGCATAGATGTGTGAGCAGTTGATTCACTAGATGTATGGTTTCAAAAGTGCATGTGGAAACAGCTGTATGGGCGGTTGACTGTGTGCATGAGTGTATTAGTGAGTGGATGGATATCTCAGTGCTACATGTCAAAGTAAGTACATATGTAAAAAACAGTACATGTGAGAGTTGACATATATAAATAACTGTGCATAAGAGCCAGTGAATGTGTGAGTGGCTGTATGGATCATTGTGAACTTGTATCAGGGATTGTATAAGAGAGTAAATATGTGTTAGTTTATGTTTGAGTAAGTAAGGTGTGTATAACTGTATGGTTGAGAAAATGGAGGTGTGATTGATTCTTTGCATGACTGACTAGGTGTGTGAGTAACTCCATGGATAAGTGACAGTCTGTGAGTGTCTGTTTATACTGATTGTGTCTAAGGTTATATTAGAGTCTGAAGATGTTCATTGTATTATCACATGAATGATATCATCAGTGATGTGATCAGTAATGTCAAATGAGATGTCATCAGTGATGTCATCAGTGATGTCATTTGAGATGTCATCAGTGATGTCATTTGAGATGTCATCAGTGATGTCATCAGTGATGTCACTGACCATGTCATGAATGATGTAATATGTGACATCATCAGCAGTGGATTGCGGGTGCGCGATATATAGTTAGCGCATCTAACTATATATGGAATTTCAATGGTTTTATGCGAGTAAAATACGGTTTTGTAAATGCAAATTCCTAACTATATATGTTCTATAACCAATGGTTTTTTCATTGAATTTTCAAGGTTTTGTAAATGCAAATTCCTAACTATATATGGACTATAACCTATGGTTTTTTCATTGAATATATATATATATATATAGATATAGATATAGATATATAGATATATATATTCACTGAAAAAAACATAGGTTATAGACAATATATAGTTAGGGATTAGCATTTACAAAACCTTATTTTACTCACACAAAACCATTGAAATTCGCATATATAGTTAGTTGCAGTAACTATATATCGCGCACACGCAATCCACTGCTGATCATGTCACATATTACATCATTTATGACATGGTCAGTGACATCACTGATGACATCACTGATTACATCATCCAGTGACTGTAAGTTTCTGTAAAGTTAAAATATGTCTTACATATTGAACAATGAGTGGATGTATAAGTGTGTGGATGAAGGATTTAGTAGGTGCATGACTGACTGTATGAGAGAGTGATTAAATGTGTCTCACTAAGTGCATGGGTTAGTGACTAAACTGTTTTAATGTGTGCATCATTATATCTGTTGTTCTGTAAACTGCTGCATGTGTTGATCAATAGCTATATGAGTAACTATATGGGTTATTGATTGGTTGCCCAAGTATTTGTATGGGAGAGTGAGTGTATGTGTGTGGGTGGCTGGGAGGTGTGTGACTTTTTGCACAGATGTGTGAACAGTTGATTCACTAGATGTATTGGTTCAAAACTGCATGTGGAAACAGCTGTATGGGTGGTTGACTGTGTGCATGAGTGTATTGGTGAGTGAATGGATATCTCAGTGCTACATGTCAAAGTAAGTACATATGTAAAACACAGTACAAGTGAGAGTTGACATATATAAATTACTGTGTATAAGAGCCAGTGAATGTGTGAGTGGCTGCATGGATCATTGATAAGCATGGGCGAATTTTGCGAATTCGCGATCTGCGAATTTGCAGATTTGCGAATCCGCAAAATTCGCGAATTTGTGCGAATTTGCGGATTTTAGTTTTTTTGCGTGTTCGCGGGGTTTTTTGCGTGTTCGCAGGGATTTTTGCGTCTTCGCGAGCCTCTTGCATAGCGAAGTTACCCATGCAGTCGTTTATGGGAGAGGGAGAGAGAGAGAGATAGATAGATAGATAGATAGATAGATAGATAGATAGATAGATAGAGAGGGAAAGAGAGAGGGAGAGAGAGAACAAGAGAAAGAAAGAGAGGCCGGATTTCTGAAGGGCCAGATTCCTGAGTTGCCCCTACAGAACATACAGCTTTTTATTTTTAGCAAAATGCATATGAAAATTGTGCTGTAAAGGTCTCTTCTAGTTTAACCCCTCCTGACAACTCAAAATGGGTGTATTTGCTATCCTCTCCCTTCTTCCTGTTTTTTATATCTGTAAGTGCTTCCTGATGAGGTTTAATTCCTTGGACAGGTGCCTCGTTGCCTACTTGTAACTATTCTCTGACTCTGGTTCAAGGGTCAGAGCAGGGTCAGAGAATAGTTGCAAGTAGGCAACGAGGCACCAGGAAGCAATTAGCAGCAGGTGTCCAAGTTGAAGTTAATTTGTTTGTAACCCTTTTGTAAAAGGTTACAAAGAAATTAGGTTCAACTTTTGCACCTGATGCTGTAACCCTTGCTTGGCTGAAAATTCGTCCCCGCTGATTCGCGGATTTTACCGCAATTTCGCGAGATTCGCGGATCGCGAAATCGCAGAAAATCCGCAAATTGGCCCGCAAAACGGATTTTACGCCCACCCTTAATCATTGAAAACTTGTATCAGTGATTGTATAAGAGAGTAAATATGTGTTAGAATATTTTTCAATAAGTAAGGTGTGTATAACTGTATAGTTGAGGAAATGGAGGTGTGATTGATTCTTTGCATGACTAACTAGGTGTGTGAGTAACTCCATGGATGAGTGACAGTCTGTGAGTGTCTGTTTACACTGAGTGTATCTAAGGTTATATTAGAGTCTGAAGAGGTTCATCGTATTATCACATGATTAATGCCATCAGTGATGTTGTCAGTGATGTCATTTGAGTTGTCAACAGTGATGTCATCAGTGATGTCACTGACCATATCATGAATGATGTAATATGTGACATGATCAGCAGTGGATTGCGGGTGCAACTAACTATATGTGCGAATTTCAATGGTTTTGTGTGAGTAAAATAAGGTTTTCTAAATGCTAATCCCTAACTATATATGGTCTATAACCTATGGTTTTTTTCAGTGAATTTTTAAGGTTTTGTAAATGCTGATTCCTAACTATATATGGTCTATAACCTATGGTTTTTTCAGTGAATTTCAATGGTTTTTTAATAGCAAATATCAAAAGCTGTAAAATGTATTCTTCTTTTAATGCAAAAATATATTTTATATGTTTGTAATATAATTTTTTTATTTATATATTTTTTTTAATTATTTTTTTTGTTTCGCTACCGGTCCGCGCACCGGGCAGCTTCCCGTTAGCTCAATTTGGTTCCGCGACCCGGTCCGTGAACCGGTAAACATTCCGTTAGCGCAACTACCGCGTTAGAAAACAACATTGTAATGCGTCGCGTAAGCGCGACTTATCGCGTTGCCGCGTAATGCGTCTTATGACGCGCCGCGTTAGCGCACCCGGAAGCGCTCCGGAGCGCGAACCGAGGCGCGAAGCGCAGCGCCCCGGAAGTGCTCCGGGTGCGTAGCGGGACGCGTAACGTAAGCATAACAGGTCATGTGTCAAGCTGTCTGATTGCACTACTCACAGCTCTTGAGGCACAGCCGGGAGCAGGGCACAGACAGCTCATTTTAAAACTATTAGGATTAAAATTGCATTGATTTCTTTTACTTTGCGCCGTATTCGAACCTCCTCCTACTCAGCAGAGTGCTTGCTGACGTAGGCTCAACTTCCCTGCTGAAACGACGGGATTGGCCGGTCGCTAGGCCACGCCCACCTCCATAGCCACGCCCCCTCTGACATAAACGCGCGCTGATCACGAGCGCCGCGTTGATTGCACTACTCACAGCTCTTGAGGCACAGCCGGGAGCAGGGCAAAGACAGCTCATTTTAAAACTATTAGGATTAAAATTGCATTGATTTCTTTTACTTTGCGCCGTATTCGAACCTCCTCCTACTCAGCAGCGTGCTTGCTGACGTAGGCTCAACTTCCCTGCTGAAACGACGGGATTGGCCGGTCACTAGGCCACGCCCACCTCCGTAGCCACGCCCTCTCAGGACCCCTCTCCTCTCTGCTATAAAGCATGTGTCCCCACTGGAAGCGCAGCGGATGAGCGCAGCGGGCGCGACGATTGCGTGCCGAAGGCGCGCTTAAGGCAAGCCCGTCTTCGCCCATCCGCGGCCGACCGGGGCTAGGGGCACGCTACTCTGCCCAGCTGACTAGATACACTCCATCACAGCTTTGCTCCTACTGGACCCCTGGTACCATTCCTCTCACTGTATCCAATCGTGTGACTTCCCTTGGCTTGTTTATTCCGCCTCTTCGAACCCCCCCGGAAATCGTTACCCAGTTGACACTTTCGCCTCCCACCCTACCGCTCACCCCACCCCCTCCCTTCAATCCTCAAATTCCAGTATTTAACATCTCGGCTGCCCTACTCAACACCCGGTCAGCTGTTAAACATCAGTACGAGCTATTTGACTACATTGACACGCATGAACCTGATCTCTTGTTTTTAACCGAGACCTGGTTCAGAGCGGACTCCCTGCCCAATGTTCTAGCTGCATTGCCCCCCTCACATTCTGCCATTCGAGCAGATCGGCCTGAGGGCAAGTCGGGCGGAGGAGTAGCCTTGATAGCTCGTGCTGACCTGCACTTTCAGACCCTTCCCTCTCCTATAATCCCTGAAGTTGACTACTTGGTAGCACGCTCGACCTCATACCAAATCCCTTTGACCTGCGTCCTTGTTTACCGCCCTCCTCAAACCACTTCATCCTTTATTTCTAGTTTTCAAGATCTCCTGGCGACACTGGTGATAAATAATTCATCAGTCTTAGTCCTAGGGGACTTTAATTACTGGCCCAACGACCCCGCCGAAACCTCTTACTCCAAAGATTTCACTGACCTTATGACTAGCCTTAACTTTGTACCTCACATTCATAGCCCCACTCATACTCATGCTCATGCACTGGACCAAATCTGGGCCCTAAATGTCCCCACAACGCCCCCCACCATTTCCCCCTGCCTCTGGTCGGACCACTCCCTCATTTCCTTTTCCCTTGCACTATCCCCTGAGGCTAAGCCCCTGCTCCCCAAGAACACTTGGATTAGGAAATGGAGCAAAGCAGACATGCCGTCTCTCTGCTCGTCCTTGTCCGAGTCCAGCCCTGACCTTTCAGGCCTTGCAGCCTCAGCCCAATTGGAATCCATCAATAATTGGCTGACTGAATCGGGCGACAAATTCGCTCCCCTGAGGCGGATCACGGTCAAGCGAGCCCATGCAGCAAATAGGTGGTTCCACTCTGACCTTAAGGTGAAAAAACTAGTGGCACGGAGAGCTGAGAGAGCTTGGAGGAGAGCCTACAGCCCCTCACTGAAAGCCGGATACCACTCTGCCTTACAGATTTACAAAAAAGGCATTCTTGAGGCTAAAACAGAATACTACTCAGGAAGGATTTTAGCGGCAGAGTCCCAATCCAAAGAGATTTTTGCTACCGTCCATGAACTGGCAGCATCCGACAGAGTCACGACAACAGTCCCTCCCTCTCAACAACTCTGTGATTCGCTGAATGAATTTTTCATTGAGAAGGTCGCGCAGATAAAAATCAATATACCACCTCCTTCTCTAACCTTTGTTAACCCGTCCCCTCCCCCTTCTACTTCCAAATTGGCTAGCATTCCACTGCTGACCAAGGACTCCCTCCTTCCTCTCCTTCGATGGGTGAAGTCGGGTTCCCCTCTGGATTTTGGTCCCGCCCATGTTTTAAGCGAGATCTTCTCGGCCTGTCCCACCCCTCCCCTTACGTTCCTTAATGACTCACTAAGAAATGGTGTGGTTCCTCCCTCTCACAAATCAGCAGTCATTATCCCGATCGTAAAAAAAAATGGCGCTGATCCCCTGTCCCCTGCTAATTACCGCCCTATTTCCCTCCTACCCTATTTGGGAAAGGTCCTAGAAACCCACGTCACGAGTACCCTGAGCACTTATGTGGAGGCAAATCATTGCCTCTCCCCTTGCCAGGCGGGCTTCCGACCTCTACACTCCACAGAGAAGGTGGTGATCTCAGTGATGGACAGACTCCGCAAGGGTATTGACATCAACCTCCCGAAAGCCCTTGTTCTTTTGGACCTGTCCGCCGCTTTTGACACGGTGGATCACTCCATTCTTCTCACTCATGTCAGGGCGGCAGGCATAGAGGGCTCTGCCCTCCCCTGGCTTAATTCCTTCCTGTGTGACAGGGCACAGGCTGTTCATCTCACTGGTTTTACCGCCTCCTCACGAAAGGTGGAGTGTGGCGTCCCTCAGGGCTCCTCCTTATCCCCTCTTTTGTTTAATTTATACATCTCCCCCCTTATCTCTTCACTACAGCAGCTTGAGGTCACGGTGTTTAATTACGCCGATGACCTCAAGCTTATCTTTAATCTTTCTCACTCTGCCTCCTCTGTTCAAAACTTTCAAACCTTCATGTTATTCATCCAAGATTGGATGAACTGCAACCACCTTAAACTCAACCTTGACAAGACAGAGTTGGTCCTGACAGGAGATGGTTGCAGTCCCTGGTCCCCTTCGTTCTGGCCCCCTTCATTTGGTGTCCCCCCCTCCCGGTCCCTAAAGTTAAAACCCTAGGGATCTTTATCAACCCCCAACTATCTGTAAACCCCCAGGTGAGTTCGGTGGTCTCCTCCTGCATCTTTTCCCTCCGGATAATTAGAAAGATATCCCGCTTCTTTTCCCTCCCGGCACTGAAAATAATTGTGATGGCAATGGTGCTCTCGCGCCTCGATTATTGGAACATAATCTACAACGGCGCACCGGCCCATGCCATACACCGATTGCAGCTAGTGCAAAATCAGGCTGCCCGCCTGATCCATGGGCTGCCCAAATTCCATCGAGCAACCCCACTGCTGAAATCATTGCACTGGCTACCTGTGAGGGAGCGGGCCTTATTTAAACTAGGTTGCCTCACCTTCCAGGCTAGGATGGGCACTGCCCCCGAGTTTATATGCTCGGCCATCAAATCTTACCTGCCGGGCAGAGAACTCCGCTCTACCCACATGGCACTCCTGGCCACCCCTCGCTTTAAGAAAAAGAAAGCAGGTGGGGCAAAATTTGCGGTCCTCGCACCTGTCTTCTGGAACTCCCTCCCTATGACCCTTAGATCTGCAACCTCCTATTTGGAGTTCCAGAAGAATCTCAAAACCTTCCTCTTTTCCAGAGCTTTTGATGCCTAATCTGTCCCTCTTGTTGCAGTAGCTGGTAGTAGCCCCTTCAGCGCCATGAAACCGCTGGGTATAAGCGCGCTAAACAAATGCTTTTAAATTCAAATTCAAATGTGACTTGTTCATAAAACTTTTCATTGGTTCATTTTACTTTTGGTTTCCTAATGATGTAAGGATTGGTCATAGGACCTAAAAATAACACTTTTCATTGGTTTAGAAATTTTTTTTTTCCCCAAATGATGAAAGCCCCACCTTTTTTCCTCACTCTGACTTTCATTTTTATGAGAGAAAGACCTACTTTGATTCCTTAGAAATGGCTTCATTGATTGCTGCAGCTGGTGGACCCCCACCACCACCACCACCTCCTAGGAAGAGAGGACCACCTCCTCAGGTTATCCTACAGCAAGAGGAGGAAGAAGAGGAAGAGGAGCAAGGGAGCAGGAGGTTTTTACCTGAACAGCCAAGGAGGTCCCATGTCAAAGAAAATTATATATGGCAATTTTTTACATTTCCCCAGGGCCAAAAAAAGGTAAATACCGGTACGTTACCTGTCTGATCTGCCAAAATGATCTTCCAGAGGGACAGAAAAGAAATATAGCTATGGGAATTATACCATGCATCGGCATATGGAAAGGTGTCACCCTATAAATTATAGTGCTGCACAAGTCCGTGACCTGCAGGATAACCCCCCACCTGTGGCCAGTACATCCAATGAAGAGGCAGTGACGGGACCAGAGGTGAGGGAGATGGTCCCAAATATCCAAATGAAGTTTGGGAATGTAAAACACGTGTGTATTTTTTGTGGCCAACTGATTTGCTACAGGGAGAGTAGCATACATTTAATCAACACAGCTATTGATAATCACAAATGTCCAAAACGCCCCAGAAAATAAATTATCTTTTTTTTGTTGCTCCTGCTGAGCCCTTTATAACGAATCATTTTCATTTCCCCCCCCAAAAAAAACCAAAAAAATATAAAACCGTTCAAAAAATACAAAAAAAGTAAAAAAGTTCAGAAAAAAATAAAAAAAATATAAAACAACAAAAATTATTTACAAAAAAAGTCCTTTTCAGAACTACCTCCCTTTTATAAGAAATTGCTAGAATGTTTAGCACTCTGGCAACCTCTATTTCTTTTGATTCGCTTCCCGGTTTCGCGCGCCGGTACGCGAACCGGGAGCGAACTAGAATTTTTTTTTTTTTTAAAAAGAAGAGTAAGTAAACAGAGAGTAATGTTAAAAGAAAGACAGCTAGAGGGAGTAACACAGAGATACTGTTTAAAGAAAAGGAGTGGAAAGAGTAGAGTAAGTAAGTAATAGAAAAAGGAATGAGGGAAGTAGCAAAGGCAGGAAACTGAGGGTTAAAGAAATGAAGCAGTGGAACTAATAAAAGTTAAATGTGAAAGAGATGTAACGGAATGAGTACTAAACACTTACCTTATAATTATCGTTAACTTAGTCACTTGTTATTTTTATACTTTCAATCTGTGAATGAGAGAACAAAAATTTTAAAATTGATGGAAAGTAGTAAAAGATGAGTGAGCATGAGACAAGATGAGTACATATTAAAAATCAAAATTCAAAGTACAGAATTAATTAAACATATTAAATGGTTTATTTTTGCTGTTCTCAGAATATATCAAATTTCACTGAAAACAGTGAGTTGAAGGTATTCATCATATAACAGTGGGGAAAAAAAACACAATCAAAATGATTGTGTTTAAAAAACCCATATAATATAATCAATCAGAAATCAGAACTCCTCAAAAGTAACTTACTTTCTATGACGTCAAAGGATGTCCTATGAACAGCTTATACTCTGTTGTACTATTATTATTTTCTGCCCGCCACTTTCTGAAAGATAAGCTCCATCGTTTTAAGAAAAATGAGACATACAAAGCAATTTAAAACAGCACAGGAAATTACAGCAACACCAAGAATCATTATAATCCATTTACCTACCCTAAATTCTCACTTCTGAAAACAAGTCAAAAGGCAACATTGCTTCATAGTCAAATGGTAATCATTGCCGAAAGACCAGCCTTTTTTATATTTCAAATAAGCTGTGTAATATCCTGATGTTGTCAAAGGACCATCATATCATATAATAGCTGCAGTTACAAATGTTCTTCCTGAAATCGACGGCTGTGTAGCCAAAACATTTTTAATTAGACTTGACAACTTATTTTCATCCAGTTTATGTAGTTGAAATTGTAAAATGACATTTCACCCATAAGTTTCTATAAATAACTACATGCGTTACTACATGTAAGATATCTACAGAGGAGATGGTGTGCACTTCTCAGATGAGGGCAACAGAGTTTTCATACAAAATTTAAGACTGTGTATTGGTACCTACTTATAAGTTTTTTTCACAACAAAGTATACCTGGGGGTCAAAAGAAGGGGGAAAGTCAAACAGAGTGGGTCATAACACCAATACTACACAAAGGACACCAGTGAGGACATCATCCATGTTAGTAAATGCAGGCCAGGTAGAGGCTCAAGAGCATATGGAGAAATAGTTCCCATCAGAAGTCACACTGTACCGCCCTATTTTTCATCATTTGGGTTCTCCTTACCCAGGAGACAGAACGGCCGGTCAGATGTTACCGTGACCAAAAGATGTGATAAGGGGTGGTGTATTGATTACAGAAATTAACGTGGCTACTGAAAAAGCAGTGTTAAGGTAATAGGAGTGTTAAAGTGAGGGAAAGTAAAATTAGGTGATCGGGTGGACAAACAACATTTATTAGTGTCTCCCAATCCCTAAAGATTAAAAAGCAAGTGTAAGTGCGGGTTTTAAATAATCACCGTACTTAATTGTGGTCATACTTATAAGTACCTAGAACTTACACAGAACCCAAAAGCTCTTTTCAGAGCTACCTTAGTTATAATTACTCTTTAAAAATTTCGAATGTACCTTTGTTCACTAATTTTCACTTATGTTCGCTTTCCGGTTCGCTACCCGGTTCGCGTACCGGCAGCTAACCGTGCGAAAAATAAAACATTTTTTTCTCAACATATATGAGCCTCCGCAGCCACCCTCAGAAAACCTAGGGGGTCAGAATACGTCTCCCGTGCCCCCTTATACCCATTTCCCACATTGTTTTTCCTCCATCTTGTGATTAAATTCGACCGAAACACAAAATGGCGAACTCCCGTTACGCTACCGGTGAGCGACCCGGTTCGCGTACCGGGAAGCGCTTCTACCGCGAAAAATTGAATTTTTTTTATTTGCCCCACGGGACCCTTTAATAACCCCAACATCATTCCTAGGGGGTCAGGAGGGGTCTACCTTGCCCCCTTTCATTAAATTCCCCCTTCGTTTTTCTCCACCTCTTGTCTCTCGATCCTACCGAGAGACAAGATGGCGGTCGGTCCGGACTGTTAAAAATGTTGACAGACACCGGAGAGCCAATCAGCTTCTCCTCGCAAAGTTCCGTTACGCGTCAGGTACGCGAACCGGGGCGCTAACCGGAGCGCTGTCACAGATATATCTGGTTTTTTAAAACGTTAATTTCTCAAAATCCACTGGAGCAAATATATTGAGACATAGCAAAGGCACGTCGAGCAAACCATATCTACAATTTTGCCAAGTTTCGTGTAAATCCATTCAGCCGTTCGAGCTAAAAGTGAGTCCAACCGCCCTATAGAAAAATGAATGGGAAAAACGTGTTTTGGGACCCCCCTTTTTTCTCGGCCCCCCTTGACCAAACCCCCCCAAATTTTTAGGGGCTGCTCAGAAACAAAATGTGCCATTTTCCTGAAAATGTCAGCCAATTCCGTCCACAAACGCCAAAATTATTCGACATAGAATTTTCAGAAATCCCATAGGAAAAAAATCCTAACTATATATACCTACTGGCGACCGTCAGTAGATAATATATATAAATATATATATTACCTACTGGCGGTCGCCAGTAGGTACTTATAGTTAGGATTATTTTCAATAGGGAAATCGCAACATTCTATTGTGAAACACTTTAGCGCCGGTTGAGGCATCTGCCTGACAATTTCCTCAAATTTGCCTTGCGGCGCTCCGGTCCTTCCCTGAAAGTTTGGGGGGGGATTCGTCAAGCGGGGGCCGAGAAAAAAGGGGGATCCCAAAACGTGTTTTCCCCATGTTAATTTCCGTAGGGCGGTCAACCTCACTTTTAGCCCGAACCGCTGAATGGATTTCCACCAAACTTGGGAAAATTGTAAGGACTGGTAGCCCGATGTGCCTTTGCTATGCCTCAAGATATGTGCTCCAGTGGATTTTGAGTAATTTAGGTTAAAAAAATATATATATCTATAAGCGCACCCCGGTACGCGCACCGGGGCGCTAACCAGCGCGCTACGCGAGTTCGCGTGCGGAAAGCGGATTGGCTCTCTGGTGTCTGTCAACATTCCAAACAGTCCGGAGCGGCCGCCATCTTGTGTCTCGGTAGGCTCGAGACACAAGAGGTGGCAAAAACAAAGGGGGAAATGACCATAAGGGGGCAGAGTAGACCCCCCAGACCCCCTTGGTTTGATGTGGGGGCTATAAAAGGGCTCCGCAGGGCAAAACTTTTTTTTTTTCGATTTGCGCGGGGGGAGCGCCCGGTACGCGCACCGGGGAGCGGACCGGGGAGCGTACCATGGGGAAAATAGAATGACAGAGTTTTTAAAAAATTTAGCCTTTTTTTATAATTTGGAGGTAGTTCTAAAAAGAACTGTTTTTTTTCTTCTTTTTGTTGTTTTATATTTTTTTTATTTTTTTTGAACATTTTGTACTTTTTTTGGCTTTTATGAACTATTTTATATTTTTTTTGTTATTTTTATGGGGAGAAACAAAACACAGGGAATTGAAAACGGCTCAACTGGAGCAAAAAAAAATCAGGAAAAAATTATGGATTTTTGGGGCGTTTGTGGTTGTCACCAGCACGGTTGATGAGCGTTATGCTTTGCTCACCATAGGTGATGGTCTTACCACAAAAAGCACAAGTGATCTTGTATTGCCCAAACTTTGGTTGAATGTTTGGGACCATCTCCCTTGTCTCTGGTCCCGATGGAGTGGGTTGCTTTCTTTTGGAGGTGCTGGGTGAAGATTGGGGAGGGTTACTGGCCAGTTCTCTCACCTCTGCGGCAGCATAGTTGTTGGGATGCTTGCGCTGCATGTGCCGAATCATGGTGTTTTTGCCGAATGAATATTTCTTATTAGGGTTCCCCCTTGAAAGTTACGCAACGCGCCTCCGGGCGCGTCGCGTAAGCGCGTCGGATGCTTATTCGATCGAGTGCTTCCGGGTGCGCTTACGCCGTGCGTATCACGCGGACGCGGCTACGCGATACGTCACGATGATGTTTTTGTTCACGGCAATAGCGCTAACGGGACGCTCACCGATGCGCGCCCCGGGGGGTGCCGGAAAACTGCGCTTTCCGGTGCGCTCACCGGGGCGCGCACCAGGAGCGCAACAGGGCAAAAAAAAAATTGTATTATATAAATATACAATATAGGATTCATTATAAAAAATATTACATTTCATAGGTTTGAGGCCCTATATATAGTTAGGAATTAGCATTTAAAAAACCTATGAAATTCACTGAAAAAACCATAGGTTTCACACCAGTTATAGTTAGGAATTAGCATTTAAAAACCCTATTAAATTCACAGAAAAAAACATAGGTTTCACACCAGTTATTGTTAGCTGGAAATTTTACTGACATAAACCATAGAAATTCCAACGTTATAGTTAGTTGGACTCACTATAACAAGCGCGCCTGCAATGCACTGCTGATGACGTCACATATTACATCACTCATGACATTGTCAGTGACATCCCTCATGACATCTCTTATGACACCATCCTTGTGACAGAGTGACAGACCTCCTTTTAGTGTAATGTAACCCTTGAAACACATATTCAAAAATAGAAACTAACATTTTCAAAAAAATGGAGATACCCATACCAGTTACAACAACCAATTCAGTAATTCCACCATCTATATACACATCCACTCATTCACCAACAATTCTATATAAACACTCATACATATACTCACTCATCATATGTAGTGATACATCTATACATTCTGTTATACACCGACAGTCATCCAAAAGTTACTCACACACATACTCACACATGCAAATCATCATTTGAACATCCATTTATTTGCATATACAACTATACACACACTACCTCCTTACTTCTAAGGAAACTTACACATATTTATTTATTTATTTTACATAATTTGTATTGCGCAACAAATACCCTAAGGTGTCTCGGCGCATTAAGGACTTCATAGGACAAGAGCCAACTGGAGGAATCATTGGTCAAATAACCAGGTCTTCAATGATCGGCGGAAGGAAATGAGAGTGGGACAGGTTTTGATTGATATGGGTAGAGAGTTCCCGAGTCTGGGGGTTGCCACCAAGAAACGTCTTTCTCCCCAGGTGACAGTTCTGGTGCGAGGGACGGGTAGTAGAAAGGTGGAGGCTGATCGCAACGATCTTCTAGGCACATAGATCCGAAAGGCGTCCCTAAGAAAACCAGGTCCAGTCTCGTGTATGGCCTTATAGGCAATACAGAGTGCCTTGAACTTAATCCTACTTCTGATTCGCAACCAGTGAAGATGGCGTATGGCCAACTAGGTAGAATGATGTTTAGGAATACCGAGCAGGACCCGGGCCGCTGCATTCTGAATAGACTGCAGCTTATTTAGGATTTGTTCTTGTGAGCTGAGGAAAAGGGCATTACTATAATCAATTTTAGAAAAGACCAGGGTGGTTATCAGTGTTTTACCTGCTGAGGCTGGAAGGTATGGAAGCAGCTTTTTAATTTTTCTCAGCATGAAAAAAGATGACGAGACCACGGTGTTCACATGCTGTTTAAAAGACAGTTTGTTGTCAAAGAGGACTCCTAGGTTTCTCACCTTGGTCACCGGGACAGGAGGGGGTCCCATCTGCTTTGGCCACCAAATGGGAGACCAATCCGGAGAGAGGCTGCCAAAGGTCATCACCTCAGTCTTATCAGAGTTTAGTTTCAAGCAGTTCCTCAACATCCAGGAGCAGATGGCTAGCATCCCCTCCTGGAATCTTGAGACAACTGCTGGACCATCCCTGTGTACAGCCAGCACCAACTGAGTGTCATCCGCGTAGGTGGTTAGAGACAACCCATGTGCCTTTATGACCCTTGCCAAGTCCGCTACATATATATTAAATAGTGTAGGGCTTAACGAGGATCCCTGGGGCACCCCGCAAGGTAAGGTGAAGAAAGGTGAGTAAAAATCCCCTAGCCTAACTGCCTGCGTGCGATTGGCCAGGAATGAAGTGAGGAGATTTTTGGCCAGATGGTTCACCCCCAGGGATGCAACACGATCGATCAATAGAGAGTGATCGACCATGTCGAAGGCTGCAGACAGATCTAAAAGTATAAGGATTGCAGTCCCACCTTGGTCTAAAATGGCCCTAATTTCATCTGAGGCCTTTATCAGGGCGGTTTCTGTGCCGTGGCCCTTCCTGAAACCAAACTGAGTGTCATCCAGTAGTTGATGCTTGTCGATGAACTCAGAAAGCTGCTGGTTCATAACAGACTCAAAGATGTTGGCAGGGAAGGGAAGACAGGCGATGGGTCTGTAGTTAGCTGAATCTCCAGGGTCCTGAGAAGGTTTTTTTAGCAGTGGTTTGATAACTGCTTTTTTCCATATTTCTGGGTAAATCCCTGTTTGAAAGATGGAATTACAGATATCGGTCAGAGGAGGCGTGATGACCTCCGTGATGGAATTGGATATGGAGGATGGGCATGGATTTAAGGGGGAGCCTGACCTGATTGCAGTAGTGAGTTTACTAATTTGTTGTGCTGAGACTGCGTGAAAGAGGAAAAAGTATATCTCGGAGGGAGAGCCAGAGGAAGAGGGACTACAGGACCTTTGGGGGAGGGGAAGGTGGAGTATATTTTAGTAACTTTGGTTGCAAAGAAGGTGGCTAAGGGATTACAGAAATCTTGAGTTGCCTCAATGGAGGTACCTGGGGGGGGGGGGTCAGCAAGGAGATTAACAACTTGGAATAGCTTCTTGGCTGAGTTCTGAGCAGACTCAATTTGAGATGAGAAATAGGCGCTCTTGTGTGTAACGATCGCTCTTTTGTATGTCGCCAAGGCACTTTTGTAAGTGAGTTTATCTATGGGGCTATAGTACTTTCGCCAGTGTCTCTCGAGGTTCCTACAGTCTTGTTTGTGCAGTCTCAGCTCCTCGGTGAACCAAGGCGCAGATGGCACTGCGTGATTGGGCGAAATACGTTTAAACGGGGCCAACTGATTGGCTGCCTCCCAGATCCATTCATGGTACCTTTTGGACCCTAGACTAGGGTCAGGGGAGGCCTCGTAGGGGGAATTATTAAGGGTAGTGGAGAGCAGTGAGATATCAAGTTTGTTCCAAGCTCTGGTGTTTTTGGAGACATGGGTTTTAAACTGAGGAGGGTTAGGATTATGAACTGGTTAGGTAAAGACAACAGCGTAGTGATCTGACCATGCTAGAGGGAGGGTGGTAAGCAGCAAGATGTCTTTATTGTTGGTGAACAAACCATCAAGAGTGTGTCCTGCTTGATGGGTAGGACCAGTGACTAATTGTTGAAGTCCTACTGATTGAAGATCAGTGATTAAATAGGTGGTGTCCTTGTCATCTGTGGCCTCTAAGTGAAAATTAAAATCTCCCAGAATCGTATAGTCAAGGGAATCTAGACTTAACTCTGTAAAGTGGTCTAAAGACGCAAAAAAACGTGTGCGTGGACCGGGGGGGGGGGTAGCAATAAAGCAGAATGCCTTTAAAGGGTTGGTTGTGGTTAAGGGATATGGTGTAAGCCAAGGCCTCACAGTCCGAACGATGGATAGGTTCTATTTTAACCGCATATGTGGCCTTATAAATGATAGCTAGGCCACCTCCCTTACCCACAGCTCTGTCAAGTCTTGCCAAACCGAAACCATCTGGGGTGGCCGCACAGAAATCTGGGCCAGATGCTGCATCCCCCCATGATTCTGTAATGAAAAGAATATCTAGTTCCTGATTAATGATACATTCCCTAATTTCCAGATGATGTTTGGGCAGGGATCGGGCATTGATCAGTGCCAAACGGTAAGGTGGTCTAGAGTTCTGGATTTTAGGCAGGGGACTAGGAACTGAGAGGGAATAGTGAAAGCACAACCTGGGCAGATTTCAGGAACTGAAGTGCAGGAGGAGGGAGTGGCAGTGGCTTACATCGTTGATTGATCTTACCGATGTTAAGATCCCTTAAGTGTCTTGAAGAATAGAGCAGGGGGTGCCAGTGGGGTGGATGATCTTAGGACCAGGGGGGGTGGCCCTGAGCCCGGTACAGGCACGGACAGGCTTGCCTCTGGCGCGCCTCAGGCGCACCTTCGGCGCGCCCGCTGCGCGCGCCCGCTGGCCGCCCGGGAAGAGATGTTCATTTTATAGTGTCTGGGCCCAAATCGCCCAGACACTAGAGCGTTGTCCTTGCTGTCTCCCAATATGGCGCCCGAAGTCTGCGTCTGAAGGGAGTGAGAGCACTAGTCACCAGGAGCCCGAAAATCGGCTTCCTGACGTTTCCAAAAGGCTTTAACGGTAAGAAAGCAGTAATAGGCAGTCGTGTAAGGTGATATTTAAAAGGTAAAATAATGTTTCAGTGTTACTATAAATATCGGCGCAAATAAAGCTGAAACTGTTTTGATTTTAAAAGCGAAATTCCTACACCCCCAGCTTCCGCCTCAGGAGTCCTTAAGTGAAGTAATAGGCAAAATGTAGAATGCGCTTTTATAGTGTCTGGGCCCAAATCGCCCAGACACTAGCGCTGTCCTTGCTGTCGCCCAATATGGCGCCCGAAGTCTGCATCTGAAGGGAGTGAGAGCACTAGTCACCAGCAGCCCGAAAAACGGCTTCATGACGTTTCCAAAAGGCTTTAACGGTAAGAAAGCAGTAATAGGCAGTCGTGTGAGGTGATATGATATTTAAAAGGTAAAATAATGTTTCAGTGTTACTAAAAATATCGACGCAAATAAAGCTGAAACAGTTTTGATTTTAAAAGCAAAATTCCTACACCCCCGGCTTCCGCCTCAGGAGTCCTTGTTTAAGTCTCTTAAACAATCACTTATAGAAACACATACTTATTTAAACAGGAACTCTTACAATCTCTTACTCTCACATATACTCACTTATATACATCAAAACTCACATACACTAGATTAAAATATATGTTGTTACTAATAAAGACAATAGTGAGACAGTCATTCACTCACTAACACACACATATATACACTCATCCACCCATACAGTCCTGCACGTATGCTGTCTTAAAAACACATACAAACAGTGAGTCAGTCACCAACCCATGCAGCCACTTATACACAAAGTGAAACACTGATACATATATTTCAATATTTAAAAGTTACTCGCTAATATATGTATTCAATAAGATAAGGCAGTTAACCAATCATTTTTTTTAAAAACATCCATTTACACACTTATTTAACCATTTATTCTTCCATCAACCTTTACAAATACATATATAAAACATATTGATTTTTCAGAAAGACACACATTCACTGGCTGGTGTCATCAGGGATGTCATGAGTGATGTCACTGACGATGTCATGAGTGATGTAATATGTGACGTCATGAGCAGTGCATTGCAGGCGCGCTTGTTATAGTGAGTCCAACTAACTATAATGTTGGAATTTCTATGGTTTTATGTTGGTAAAATTTCCAGCTGACTATAACTGGTGTGAAACCTATGGTTTTTTCAGTGAATTTAATAGTTTTTTATAATGCTAATTCCTAACTATAACTGGTGTGAAACCTATGTTTTTTTCAGTGAATTTAATAGTTTTTTTAAATGCTAATTCCTAACTATAACTGGTGTGAAACCTATGGTTTTTTCAGTGAATATATATATATATATATATATATATATATATATATATATATATATATATATATATATATATATATATATATATATATATATATACCAACAAAGGCTTCCCGTAACTGCCCTTTACTTCAAAACTTCCACACAATCTCAGGGCAATACAGAAGGACGTGGCACAAACAGGTCCTGGCAACAAAGGGCTTTTTTTTGGTTATCACAGCAAGCCTCATGCTTACAAAGCCAGCAACGGCAAAGTGCAGAGGTGCATACAAAAAGAATGATCTGCGTGTTTCGGCTTGCGCCTTCTACTGGGACGTGGTCGAAACGAGTCGTCCTAGCTACCTTGTGGGCTCGTGTGATATCAGTTTTGCTGGATTTCTCTTGTGGGAATATATATATATATATATATTCAATGAAAAAACCATAGGTTATAGTCCATATATAGTTAGGAATTTGCATTTACAAAACCTTATTTTACTCGCATAAAACCATTGAAATTCCATATATAGTTAGATGCGCTAACTATATATCGCGCACCCGCAATCCACTGCTGATGATGTCACATATTACATCATTCATGACATGGTCAGTGACATCACTGATGACATCACTGATGACATCTCAAATGACATCACTGATGACATCACTGATGACAACATCCAGTGACTATGTTTCTGTAAAGTTTAAATATGTTTTACATATTGAAGAATGAGTGGATGTATAAGTGTCTGGATGAAGAATTTAGTAGGTGCATGACTGACTGTATGAAAGAGTGATTAAATGTGTCTCACTGAGTGCATGGGTTAGTGACTAAACTGTCTTAATTTGTGCATCAGTATGTTTGTTGTTGTGTAAGCTGCTGCATGTGTTGATCAGTAGCTATAAGAGTGGCTATATGGGTTATTGATTGGTTGCCCAAGTATTTGAATGGGAGGCTGAGTGTGTGTGTGGGTGGCTGGGAGGTGTGTGACTCTGTGCATAGATGTGTAAGCAGTTGATTCACTAGGAGTATGAGTTCAAGAGTGCATGTGGAAACAGCTATATGGGCGGTTGACTGTGCATGGGTGTGTTGGTGAGTGAATGGATTTCTCAGTGCTACATGTGCAAGTAAGTACGTATGTAAAACACAATACATGTGAGAGTTGACATATATAAATAACTGTGGATAAGAGCCAGTGAATGTGTGAGTGGCTGTATCGATCACTGTGAGCTTGTATCAGGGATTATATAAGAGAGTAAATATGTGTTAGTATATGTTTGAATAAGTAAGATGTGTATAACTGTATAGTTGAGGAAATGGAGGTGTGATTGATTCTTTGCATGACTGACTAGGTGTGTGAGTAACTCCATGGATGAGTGACAGTCTGTGAGTGTCTGTTTATACTGAGTGTATGTAAGGTTATATTAGAGTCTGAAGAGGTTCATTGTATTATCACATGAGTGATGTGATCAGTGATGTCAAATGAGATGTCATCAGTGATGTCATTTGAGTTGTCATCAGTGATGTCATCAGTGATGTCATTTGAGATGTCATCAGTGATGTCATTTGAGTTGTCATCAGTGATGTCATCAGTGATGTCATTTGAGATGTCATCAGTGATGTCATCAGTGATGTCACTGACCATGTCATGAATGATGTAATATGTGACATCATCAGCAGTGGATTGCGGGTGCGCGATATATAGTTAGCGCATCTAACTATATATGGAATTTCAATGGTTTTATGCGAGTAAAATAAGGTTTTGTAAATGCAAATTCCTAACTATATATGGACTATAACCTATGGTTTTTTCATTGAATTTTCAAGGTTTTGTAAATGCAAATTCCTAACTATATATGGATTATAACCTATGGTTTTTTCATTGAATTTCAATGGTTTTTTAAAAGCTAATATCTGTAGCTGTAAAATATATTCTTCTTTAAATCTTGAAATATATTTTTCATGTTCTTTACACAATTTTTTAAAAACATTTTTTTTTGTTTCGCTCCCAGTCCGCGAACCGGTCAGCTTCCCGTTAGCTCAATTTAAAGCCGCGGCTTAGTACGCGAACCGGTAATCGTTCCTTTAGCGTAACTGTTACGTTCGCATGACGTTTTGCGTTATCGCGTAATACGTCATTGGACGCGCCAAGTTAGCGGACCCGGAAGTGGACCGGGAAACGAAGCAAAGCGCGAAACGTAAACACAGCAGGTCATGTGACTCGATAATAACACTTTTCATTAGTTCATTTCACTTTTGGTTTACTAATGATGTAATACTTGGTCATGTGATATAAAATTAACACTTTTCATTGGTTTAGAATTTTTCCTTCTCCCAAATGATGAAAACCCCTCCTTCTTTCCTCACTCTGACTTTCATCTTGGTGAGAGAAAGACCCTTTTTGATTCTTCAGCAATGGCTTCAATGGTTGCTTCAGCCAGTGTGCCACCACCACCTCCTCCACCTCCTCATGGGAAGAAAGGACCACCTGCTTCAGTAATTATGGAAGAGGTGGAAAATCAAGAAGAGGAAGAAGAGGAAGAACATTCTGAGTTTTTGCCAGAAGAGCCCAGGAGATATAACAGGAAAGAAAATTACATCTGGCAATTTTTTAAATTTCCAGCTGACCAAAAAAAAGTCAATGCAAGATACGTCTTTTGCCGTATTTGCGGCGAACGTCTTTCAAGGGGCACTGACAAAAAGTACAGCTATGGGAATTATACAATGCACAGGCACATGAGTCGGTGGCACCCTAACAATTACAGTAATGCCCAGCTTCGCGACCAACAACAAAATCCCCCAGAAATGGCAAGAAGATCTGTTGTTCAGGAGGTATCGGGACCGGAGGCGAGGGAGGTGATCGCGAACATCCAAATCAACATGGGGGAAGTGAAGCAAGTCTGTGTGTGGTGCAACCAGACACTTTGCTACCGCGAAAGTAGCATTACCCTTATAATGAGAGCCATCCACAATCATGTGTGCCCAAAACGCCCCAAAAAATAAATTCTTCTTTTTTTTGTTGCTCCTGTTGAGCCCTCTTCGATGAATCATTTTTGTTTCCCCCCTCCCCCCAAAAATAAAAAAAATACAAAATGTTCAGAAAAAACAAAAAAATATAAAAAATGTTCAGAAAACTAATAAAAAAAATTTAAAACAACAAAAAGAAAAAAAAAGTTCTTTTCAGAACTACCTCCCCATTATTAAAAAAAATTGGTAGAATTCTTTGAACTCTGCCAAGCTCTATTTCTATTAGTTCGCTCCCAGTTCGCACTCCGGTACGCGAACTTTGAGCGAACCAAAAAATTTTTTTTTTTAAAAAGGAACAGTAAGTATAAGGAAAGGAAACAGACAGTTATGTTACAAAAAAGACAGCTATAGGGAGTAAAGAAAAGATACTGTTACCCGCAATTCACTTCTGATCATGTCATATATTACATTATTTTTGACATGGTCAGTGACATCATCAGCAGTGGATTGCGAGTAACAGTTTTTTTTGTTTACTTCCTATACCTGTCTTTTTTGTAACATAACTGTCTGTTTCCTATCCTTAAACTTACTGTTCCTTTTTTTAACGAGATAATAGATGTGAAGACCTACCATTGCAGTAAAACATGCCCACTTATTACATCATTCATAACATAGTCAGTGACATCATCAGCAGTGGAATGCAGGTTAAAAAAGTAGAAAACATTTACCTTATAATTCTTGTTAATTTTTAAAGAAAATTTTTCATACATTCAATCTGTAAAAGAGAGAACAAACATTTCCAAAAATATTAAAACATGTATTTAAAAATTCGAAAAAAGAAGGGAAAAGGTTCAAGAAGAAACAGTTTTTAAACAACTTTGACACTTACAGAAACCTCTACTTCTCTACGACCCCTACACAATCCTAAATATATTTATTTTAAACAAACAGTATCTTCATGCTGATGAAATGAGGCCTATTTTGAAATATGATGCTTCTTTTGCATTGCTTATGTCTCACAATAGTGATGCAATAACAGCGCAAAAGAGATGTAAAACCATCATAAAATTGTGTCTAACATTTAAAATGATTGTTTTAGGATGCAAATAAGATGTGTGCTTTCAAGAGCTTTCTTTGAGGTGAGGCCTATTTCTTTTTTTAAAAAAAAAACAGTACCCAGAAGTACAGCACTGTAAGCATTAAAATTGACACTTACAGAAGACTCAGCTTCTCCATATCTACCTCACATTTCTAAATGTATATCATAAGTACAAAAAGCATAACATT
This sequence comes from Lissotriton vulgaris, assembly GCF_964263255.1. NCBI lineage: Eukaryota > Metazoa > Chordata > Amphibia > Caudata > Salamandridae > Lissotriton > Lissotriton vulgaris. The sequence continues at coordinate 1,011,523,054 of NC_141687.1, forward strand.
AATTATACATGTTAAATGGTTTATTTTTGCTGTTCTCAGAATGTATCAAATTTCACTTAAATCAGTGACTTGAAGATATTCATCATGTAACAGCGGGGAAAAAAAAAACACAATCAAAATGACTGTGTTTAAAAAACCCATACAACCTAAGAAATCTGATTTCAAAACTCCTTAAAATTAACTTACTTTCAATGACGTCGAAGGATCTCCTATGAACAGCATCCACTCTGTTGTGCTATAAATATTTTCAGCCCGCCACTTTCTGAAAGAAAACCTCCATCGATACGTAAAATATGTTACATAGAAAAAAAGACTTCTCTCATTCTATCACATGTTTCCACTAGGCCAAATCATGTTGCCGCGATTCGCAAGTCTTGTAATTCTTCCAATCAAATCCCGACATTTTCTATTTTCGCAACTTTCAAAAAGAAAATATTTGAGATTATTTTCACAATCCTGGACTACTAATATCTTACTCTTCTTTGTCACTCATGTTCTCCTTTTCCTATCACACTGATACTGCTTACTATGAAGCAGACTTACTTGCATCAGGTTTATATAGTTGGATTTTTAATCTAGACAGCATTGCAGACTTACATTCCCTCTACTTAAAATTTTGGTTTTAAAAACACCAGGTAAGAATTTTTAAGGTCAAACGGCAATTTTTTTTTGAAAGTTACAACTGAATCATTGCAGAATGACCAGCCGTTTCGAGACTTTAAGTAAGCTGTATAATGTCCTGATGTTGTTGATGGACCATCGTGATAGATAATTGCTACAGTTACAAAAGTCCTCCCTGATATTGACAGCTGAGAAGCCACAACATTTTTTATTAAAGTTGACAATTTTGATCCATCAGGCCTACATCGTTGGATCATTAAAATGACATACTGGCCATATCTACGTATAAATAATGTTGACATCATATCACATTTACATTGGCTACACTCCATGTTGTGATCCGCTGCATTTACTAGCTTATTAAAGGACACTGATTTACTGTCTGGCAAAGTTAAATATATAAATCTTTCTGACTCTACACTAGTAGTACTTGATACCATACAGTTCTCGCAGTCATGCTGCCATTGATAAGAAAGCCCAAACAGGTGATCTACATCTACACCCTCATCTTGCAATACATCAAGCATATACATTAAAAACTCCTGACAATCTTGCTGATTATTTTCAGAGAAGTCTGTTTGACCTGAACATTCATCTAACAGATAACGAACTTCAGACACACTTTCTACTTTTGTTCGATCAGTGCTACATTTCTCGAAAACAGAATTCAACAAACAGCATAAAATTTGTTCTGAATTCAACAGAATCTGTTCTTTTAAACTCTCTAGTGAAAAGAGAACATTAACCACTACATTTGCATAGCAGTTGACACCAGAACTGTTTTCAAATTGAAAACCGACAACATCTTCAACAGAATCCACTTTCTTTCTGCTAACAATTTTCGGTTCATTGACTTTTAGTCTTTTTGCAACAACCTCCCTACTATTACTGATATTTCTACGTTTCTGGCCTACCACACGTTTCTCAAACAAAGGATATTGAGGCAAATGTGGCGCATACTCTCTTCTTAACCTATTGTATTCCTTAACACAATCTAGATCCGCACAAATGTTTGTGACATCACAGTCCATCAAGTACAATCCCGATAAAGTTCTAACTCGTGACAATGCCACATATGCCATACCCTCCTTGAACACAGAACTGCCAATATTCACCAATGCACAGTCTACACTTAAACCTTGCGATTTATGGATTGTCACCGCATATGCCAAGCAAACAGGAAACTGTTTACGGCGAACATATAAGTCTTTAACAAGCAAAAACCTAGCAGAACAACGACCAATTTGCTGTACTTCCTCAATGCCATCAAATTTAATTCTTAAAAATTCTATTCCATCTCTATTTTTGTATTTCTCAAAATCAACAACATTACCCATTGATCCATTTACCAGACCTCTTTCTACATGTAAATTCCTTCTCAAAATGATTCGGCAATTTAAACACACATTCAAAGTCTTTTCAAAACCCGCTGTTTTAGATATAGTCTTCTCTAATGAATCCAATTTTGATTTCAAATTGTCTGACAAAATAATTGTTGATCCCATATGCTCTAATCTGTCGATAGCTTCAAGTTTCACAATCTCTTGCTTTTCTAAATTCAACATTTTGTTGTTGAAGATGGCACATTCTGCAAGAGTTGGCATGAGACATATCCCGGATTTCTTCTCAGTAATTTTCTGAAAAATATTCTCAGGCGCAATCTCTTGTTTGGGATATAAATTTGACAGTAATCGTGCATTTAAAGCTTCTTTCCCATGCTCGGTCACTTTTCCAATTCTAATATCTTGTAGAATATTCTTGTAATCTTCATCCTTTGCCTGACGCATATTTTCATGCAGTTCAGCATAATTGAAGTTTAACCATATATTGACGTTGCCAATGCTCCCTAGGCACTTCCTGGTATCTTCATGCGTGAGTATTTTGAACACAGGTTGACCTTTTACTGGTGTCAGCTGCAGAAGATCTCCGAAAACAATGATGTGTTTGCCACCAAATAACACATCATATTCAGTTTTAAGTACTTCTTGCATTCTCAAATGCACAAAGGCAAGCATGACATTGGAAACCATGCTTACTTCGTCAATGATAAGTAGTTTCATTTTCCTCAAGACTCTTGAAACTTCAAAGCAAGCATCCCCAGATAACTTGTTGTATTGTAATTTGTTGTCATGCTCCACCGGCAGCATCAGTAGACGATGCAAAGTAATACCTTTAATGTTATGTGCTGCCAGTCCAGTAGGAGCGGTGACAACACAAGACAGCGATGACTCAGTCCTTTCCTGCAAATAACAAGAAATTGCTTTAATGAGGAAACTTTTTCCAGTTCCCGCTTCTCCACTCACGTACAGTCGGACAGGCTTCAACGACGTACATGAGCACTCTTTCTTCTCATGACTTAATCCGTGCTCAATTTCCTTGGTAACTTCATCATATATTTTCCTCTGCTCAACGTTGAGTTGTTTTTCCAAGTCTTCTAAGTTAACTGAATCCTCCTGAGCATGTGCCATGGCTCTTTCCACTTCATTCATAGCAGTGGCAGCTTCATTTTCGATAATAGGTCCTCCAAGTGGATCTTGACTCAATGAAACAGAACTCTGACTGTCCTGAGAACTGTCTCTGGCAATCTCGGCTGCAATCGTTGCTTCCTGCTCAATTTCCAAAGTTAGCATTTCTTGATATTTAGGAAAAGCAGGACATTCTATGGACTCCTTGGCTGCATTAAAAGAGTCTTCGTAACAGAGGAAATCTCCAAGCAGTTCCTCTTCTGCACGCCAAGGCTTGAAAAGTTGCAAAAGTGCTAAATAGAAAAACTCCTTTTTTTCTGGAGATTCACCACTCAATTTTCGATGGTTTACTAATTGGCATTTTCTTTGCTTGACCAGGCATCCCTCACTTCCAATTACAGCATACACTCCTTTCTCAATATCTTCTTTGATGTTCCTCTTGAATATATAATTTTGGAGAACCTCATATAGACAAACATTCTCAAGGTGACTGCTTCGATTTGGATAATATGTATCCAACATGTTGGTCTTCAAAATGTCGGTACTGTTTGGCTCCTTTTCCGCCAAATACTCAATTTCCCGGACAGGTTTTAGAACGCGATTTCGCGTTGCAGCAAGACCAAGACTCGCCCAAACGATACTCCTAGATTTGGCATAGAGACTTGCTGAAGACAATCGATCTGAACATTCGTAAGCTCCGATTTCTCGATGCGACAACATCTTCAGACTGAAACTGTACAACTTCTTGCTGAGGCTCTTTTCATGGGAAATGTCCTCCCACATATCCTTCAGTTCTGTCTTTTCTTTTTTGGTGATGTAAGATGTCACATACCGAGCCACAGCCATACAGTTGTCACCCACAAACTGTATATCCATGTTAGCATTCCACATGGACAAAATCACTGGGTTGTAGTCGTTGATGTACTTGGACTCTTCGTTCCTTTTCAAATTGTATGTATTTTTGGGTGATTTCCTCGTCACATTATGTCGTAGTGAAGACATCAAACTGTTCACTTTTCCTTTAGAAATCACCGGCCGTGGAAAGTTGAAACGACATTTGGTGTAGAACTTGTCCTTGTTTCTGAATTTACGATGACAGTACTTTCCACAACGATGGCTTTGGAAACGTAGAACTTGTTCTCTTAGGCTTTTCTTCTCCGTTGCATTTGGAACAGCACACGTAGAATACTGTTCTATGAAATTCATCACTAAGTGATCGGGATCTGTTCCAAATTTAGGTGCATCCTTGATCCACAACAACATATGTATATGAGGAGCACCTCTTGCTTGGTACTCCTTTCTCCAGAAGAAATCCAACACCTCTCCAAGAGGTGGATTCTTCTTATTTGTGATGAAAGACATCATAGCTTCAAATTTATGATTGAAGTACCTGCATACATTCACAGGATCCAAAGAACACAGTTCTCCAGGTGTCTTGAATTCAATGTTTTCAATATTTCCATTTGCTTCTCGTAGAAATTCAAGTAAGTCTTCCCAGCCATACTCGGCACAGCGCAGAGTGAGGAACCATGTCGGAGTTCCTAAATTCCTCAGCATACATTTTAAATCACCATGACGACGATACCAGTACTCATTAGTACCACGCTGACACGCCATGAGATTAATTAAGTGAGAATCCAAAATACTATCTTGGACATTGACTTTATGCATAAAATCTCTTGCCGAGATATTTCGCATCTGTATACCACTTTTTAAGATGTGGTTCACTGCATATGACAGTCCAGACAGATCGCTTTCAAACAGGAGATGAAACAAATAGGGAATGCATTGACGAAACCTAGGATCTTCTCCATACAATCGTAAAGTCCGGTATTCAGACGCAGGAATTTGATGAGATCGCTCATCATATCTTCCTCCTCGACCTGTGGGAAATAGCTGTGGGAAACACCGAGCTTCCAAACTTTCCTCCCAAACACTAATGGGACTCCCTTTGGCTTGTTTCATTTGAAACAACTCAATAGCATTCCCCATGACTTCCTTGGAATGCAAAGGATGAACACTATAATGTTCATATATTTCTTCACTTTTAGAGGCCTCTACTTTCTCAATTTGGCCAGCACACAAATCGCTATCCTCTTCATCACTTACTTCCTCTTCTGCAACATACACATTCTTATAATACTTATTTTTTTTCTTCAAATACACTGTTGCCTTTTTGACTTTCCTAACATCCACTAAATCTTGCCATATTTTCTTATTCTTTGTCGGAACCCCATTAACCAAGATAACCAGAGGTTCCTCTTCCACTTCTTCTACTCCAATTGTGTTAATGTTTTTATTCAAATCTAAAGGCAAATAAACAACTCTTCCCTTTAATCCTCTCTGTAAATCTGCTGGAGGCAACTTCCCTGTCTTTGGCTCCATTCTTACAATAGCCTGAAAGGGATGGATACTTTGAATCAAAATAGATTCATAAGTATTTAAATCCTTCAATTCAGAAGGAATCTCAACCAATTCAAGATTATTATGAACTGCCCTAGCAGGCATCTGATTTTGGTTTAATTTATTGCAACAATAAGTACACACACGTTGATCCGATCCCAAATCAAAATAATTTTCTACCATCAAGTATGTGGCAAAATCCTTCCATTCACTATTATTTTCCCTTTCACTTTTTGCATATAAATCCACTACCTTAGTCTGATTCTTATAATAAGTGCGTCGACAACAAACACAAGTGAAATTAGGCCTCTCACTTGATTTCATCTGAAACGTGGCAATTTCCTTCTGAAAATTATCTGTACTGTAAACCTGTACATTATCTTCCACATTACTCTCTACTTCAGGGTCAATTTGAACATTCTCATCTTTACTACTAAAGTAACAAAACTCAATTTCTTCACAAATATTCTTCACATCTATTTCAGAACCATGCAAAAGAGCAGCACATAATTGTTTAAGCATAATTGCTGGACTCTTTGCATAATACAACATTCTCACTAATTTTCTCACTTTATTATGATGCACTGCTAGCATCCTGAAATGATGAAAAACACTCTGGCATACTCTCCTGGAAAGACAAGCCAGTGAATGACCACGCAAACCTGTTATTTGTCTCACTCTGCAAGGATCTAAATCTTGCAACAACTTCATTTTCTGCTTCAAACTTTTCTTATTAAATGTCCGTATAAAATCACAAAGCAAATTGATGGAAACCTGTCGCACACTGCAAATAGAACTACACTTCCAAATGTACACAGGAGCCTTAGGACGTCTTCCTAAAACCTCATCACTTAGCGCCTCTTCTGTCTCTGTTGTCACAAGTTTTTCTTTTTCAACTGGACAACCATCCTTCACTTCATAAGCTCGACCACTGATGTCAACTGCATGCACCAAATCATTATCCTGAAAATAACTCTCCTCATTAAAAAATGCCTCAGAACTTGAACTATGCATCCATTCTCCGGAAAAAACTTCACAAAAGTTGCTACGATTTACTACTCTCTTCCATCTACTGTTTGTTTTAAAATCAGAAATTACCTTGCTTAGTTTCCTAATTCTATTGATTACCAAAATAAACAACTTTCGCTTAATTTCAAAAGCATGATCAATAATTTTCTCGACATTTTTCTTCTTCTTATAAAATGCCGCTTTCTGTTTGCATTTCTTAATATTTTTTATTAAATTAACTATTATCCTATTACGGAACATTCGTTTTCGAATATCCCTAAACTGTTCTTTCCTTCTACTATCATGCACAGAGTTATCTCTTCCTCTACCAGTAACATTTTTCATGGGTCTTTCCTTTCCATTTAAATTACTCTTCTTTTTCTGAACTGAAACATTTTGGCGATAAATACTTTTTTTACTACAAATATTTTTTAAGAAAGATTTTGTGCTCTTACCCGGAGCTTTATTGGTGTTTTGATAAGTATTTAGGGAAGAGGACTGCTGCAATAAAACATCACCGTGCTGTCTTTGACGTTTTCGAGCCTTTCTAATTCTATTTTTTGTAGGCATTTTCCAAACTATGAAAGAATCTGCAGTTGAATCTGTTGAAAAATATAATAAAAAATGTTAATAACCACTATTACCAAACAGTAAATGAATAACAGTCATCAAAAACTTAATGCCCTACTTATTATTTAACATAGCAAATCAAGGCATATGACTGTGTATGATGTTATTTTTCTTTTTTAAATGGAAAGCGTTCTTCATGGTGCAAGTTTCTTGTAAATACGCTCCCACCTGCGAAACGGAACTTTGCAATGCGAAGCTGCTTGGGTCCCCGGTGTCTGTCAACATTCTGAACAGTCCGGAGCGGCCGCCATCTTATCTCTCGGTAGGATCGAGAGAGAAGAAGAGGTGAAAAACGAAGGGGAAATTTAATGAAAGGGGGCAAAGTATACCCCTGTTGACCCCCTAGGAATGTTGTTGGGATTTTTAAAGGGTCCCCTGGGGAAAATAAAAAAAATATATTTTTCACGATAGAACCGCTTCCCAAACACCCAACTAGGCCGCAAACTGCACGAGAATACGCCATTTTGTGCTTCGTTTTAATTAAATTACTAGGAATAAGGAGGTGCGGGAGACGTATCCTAATCCCTTATATTTTCTGAGGGTGGTTGAGGAGTCTCATATATGTTGATACATGTGTTCCAGCGGCTGTGCGTGATTTTTTTTTTTTTTTTGCTGCGTGACGTCTGTTAACGTACGATTCTAAGGAAATCAGGAAGTGTTGACCACCAATTTCTCAGTGCGATAAAATATTTTGGGGCATATTATCAAGCCTGTGCGCTAAAATTATCGCCGATAAAGCGGCGATAATGGGCTTGATAATATGCTCTGTGGAATTCCAATCGAAGCCCATTTTAGATGTCTTCACATCTAGCATGTGCTTCGATTGGAAATCCATAGAGCATATTATCAAGCCCATTATCGCCGCTTTATCGGCCGTTTTCGGCCGATAAAGCGGCGATAATTGTAGCGCACAGGCTTGATAAAATGCCACATTGTTATAAATGAATCCTTATTGAGACACAATGTCTGCGCCAACTTGCCTTTTTTACAATGCCACAATTTTGTCGTGCACGGCAACCATTTTACATGCCAGGGTGGTCTCAGCCTATCACCTAGCCCTGCGAATGTAGGGAAATATTATCAAACCTGAACACTAAAATTATCGTCGCATTATCGGCCGAAAACGGCTGATAAAGCGGCGATAATGGGCTTCATAATATGCTCCTTGGAAATCCAATCGAAGCCCATGTTGGATAACATGGCTAAAAACTGCTCAGCACCATTGTTTGGACATTATTAACATGGCTATGTAACTCCCATAATCAAAATTTAAATTTGCCAAGCACACTTGTGTTACTGCATGCCAGAATGCTACACCGAATATGCAATTACAATTTCGCAAAGTAACAAAATCTATTTCTATATCACTACAGACAGAGCCACAGTTTAAAAACACAGCTTTCTTTATCATTTTCTCCTTAGCGATAAAAAGCGGCAGCAATGCATGAATATCACGCTGAAAAGTCAGCGATATTCATGCATTATCCTGCAAATGCTCTTAGCCATGTTATCCACCTCCCATTGGATAACATGGCTAAGAACTGCTCGCAAATGCGAAAAAAAACGGCCGCAATGCATGAATAACGCTGAAAAGTCAACGATATTCATGCATTATTCAGCAAATGCTCTTAGCCATGTTATCCACCTCCCATTGGATAACATGACTAAGAACTGCTCAGGGCCCCATGAGGAACGCTTTCCATTTAAAAGAGAAAAAATAACATCATAGAAAAGAATCGTTTTTAAACACAGCATATAAATCAATTGTATACCTGCATTCAAGAGGAAATGACGTAAAATGTCCTTGAGACACACGAAAGCGTTTTCTAGAATGCCCTAGCACCATTTTTCCGACATTATTAACATGGCTATGTAACTCCCATAATCAAAATCTAAATTTGCCAAGCGCAGGTGAGAGCGTATTTACAAGACACTTGCCCCATGAGGAATGCTTTCCATTTAAAAATGAAAAAATAACATCAAAGACACTCAAATGCCTTATAAATATGACCCAAAACAACCTATGAAGCTCTAACAGAACATATCCAGAAATGTAATTGATTTCAAAAATGGTTTTTAAAAACAACATATCTGTTTCAGCTTACATAAGAGACCATGGAATGCGCTTCATATACAACAATAACTTGAATTACTGCATGCCAGAATCCTACACCGAATATGCAAATACAATTTCTCAAAGTAACAAAATCTATTTCTATATCACTACAGACAAAGCCACAGTTTTAAAACACAGCTTTCTTCATCATTTTCTCCTTAAATCATTCTATTCTCTATCTAAAATAAATAAATCTTTTCTCACCTTAGCAAATACTTTTTGGATTTTAAAAACAGTCTCAGAAATACACCAAATTGTCTTCAGCAGAAGAAAAAGGATGCACTCCAGAGGCTGCAGCTATTGAAAGCACAGAAATACAGATATTCATTTCACATATCTCTCATATTAGCCAATCATAACTCTTCCCTCACTTTTTTCAAATCAAAACCCTTCCCCCCTCTGCCCTCTCTGCCTTTTTTCCATAGCAACGACCTCCTGGAAGACCTCTCATGTTTGCAAATTCACACAACAATGTTTCAATTGAACTCTGAACTCTCAGTGCACCTGCGTATCCAGTGCAATCTTTCATTAAAAGTTTCTTCCTTGACCATTGAAATTACATCTTTCAAGAACACATCCATGCACCCTAACTTTCTGTTTTCAGAAATGGAAATGCACCAATCACTGCTAATGAATCATTAGCATTGGAAATCCACAGTTTTTTTTCTTTACAAACTCCTACTGTTTCAACTGCCCTTTCATTACCACACTTCAACTGACTGCAGCCCAACCTTCTCCCACCATGTTTAACGTCTGGATTGTTGGACATAGTTACATCCACTGGGCTCAAAGGTATGCTGACAACAGAAATTTACACAACCTCAATTTACAAGATGTGGAAATTAAATGGTTGGGCCAAAGAGGATTAAAATGTCACCAATTGATACCATTGGTGAAAACCTTTATGCATTTGCCAAAACCTGACCTGTTAATAGTGCATTGTGGAGGTAATGATTTGGGCACTTTAACAGGAGTAGGTCTGGAAATGCTTTTAAAGGACACCTTTGAGCAATTAATGGCACTTTTTCCTCAAACTGCCTTGGTATATTCCAATATATGCCAAAGACAGAAATGGAGGTGGTCCAACCAATTTGGTCCACAAATTGAGAAAGCGAGGTAGCATGTAAACAAATCTGTTTCAGCTTTCATGAGAGACCATGGAATGGGCTCCCTGTACAATAATAACTTGCGTTACTACATGCAAGATATCTACAGAGGAGATGGAGTTCACTTCTCAGATGAGGGCAACAGAATTTTCATTCTGAATTTAAGACTGTGCATTGGTACCTACTTATAAGTACCTAAATGTACCATAAACCCAAAAGCTCTTCTCAGAGCTACCCTTCATCTGATCACTCACAATTAATACTTTTCTCTAACTTATTTCTGTAATTTTCAACAAACTACGCTCAAAGAGCGCTACCCGGTACGCGAACTGGAAGCTAACCGCCCAAAATTATTTAAAAAATGTTTTTTCTCCGCACATATGGTCCTCCTCAGCCACCCTCAGAAAACCTGGGGGGTCAAAATACTTGTACCGTGTCCCCTTCTACCCTTTCTGAACATTATTTAACCTCCATTTTATATGTTAATTCGACCGAAACACAAAATGGTGGACTCCCGTTACGCTTCTAGTTCGCGGACTAAACTGCTTTCCGGGAAGCGGTCCAAAAAAAAGGTGGGAAAGTAATTCACAGAAAAAGGACTGGAGACACTCTCACCAAATATAGATTAGCTCATACTACATAACAATCCCTTTCATTTTCACAAATTTGATTGAAATTCCATTTAGCCATTAAGCCTGTAGACCTCTCTAAATACCTTGAGGTAAATTACTTCACAAAACACATCTGAAGTGTTGGAATTGACAACCAATAAAAATGTTACTTTCATTTTCTACTTTTATTACCTGATATTTGATTGGTTATATACCTGAATATATATAAAGGAAGAGAAGAAAACACAGCCATTTTGACTACTACTTCTTGTTGTACATCACATTTCAATACTTACCTAAGACTTCAACTTGTTTCTGAAGGTAAGTTGTTATTTTTAAAAATGAAGTATATTGTGCACTATAACTTGATATGGTAGACTTTTTCTGATACATATACACTATCCCTCTGTAGTAGTTATGGATTTAGATAGACTTCTCTGTTATAGTTATGAATGGAGTTAGGCTTCTCTTCGTTAAATTACATACACTTTTTATAGTCATATTTCCACTCTGATACTATACACTGCCAAAAGAAAAATTCACTGATAAAAACTGCCTATCTAAAATTAATCCCAACAGTGCCCAATCTCTACTAATATATATTTTTTTATTCAAAATTTCAGGCAAAATGGAAGGCGAACAACAAGTTACATTTTCAATTGAACTGAAGGAGAGCAGCCAAGACAAAATTGATGACTTTATGGATGAAAGTAGAGACCACGAACTTCTACAATGTGTTGAAGCAGTGGACAACCTGCTTCAAAATGAAAAAATTACACCCTATAATAAATTATGACATTTCTGACAATGAAATGTTAGAAAATTTTATAAAGTATGAAACACAATCATAATAAAAAAAAAATTAAAAATAAAGAAAACAAAAAAAACCCAACAAAAACAACAAATAATTAACATACAGTATTAGAAAAGTCTATCATTCTTTTATCCTTATAGTACGCTGCCCAGAACGCTTCCCGGTTCGCGTACTAGGCGCTCACCACGCATAAATAATTTTTTTTTTGCCCTGCAGGGACCTTTTACAACCTCCACATAAAACCTAGGGGGTCAGGGAGGATCTACTATGCCCCCTTATCAAAATTTCCCCCTTTGTTTTGGCCTCCTCTTGTCTCTCGATCCTACCGAGAGACAAGATGGCGGCCGCACCGGACTGTTTAGAATGTTGACAGACACCGGAGAGCCAATCAGCTTCGCTTCGCAAAGTTCCGATAAGCGAAAAGTACGCGAACCGGAGCGCTGCCCGGAGCGCTGTTACAGATATATATCTTGATTTAAACGTTAATTTCTCAAAATCCACTGAAGCACATATATTGAGACCTAGCAAAGGCACATCGGGCTAACAGTCCCTACAATTTTGCCAAGTTTCGTGCAAATCCATTCAGCCGTTCGAGCTAAAAGTGAGTCCAACCGCCCTATGGAAAACTCAATGTTAAAAACGCGTTTTGGGACCCCCCTTTTTTCTCAGCCCCCCCTTGACGAAACCCCCCCAAATTTCCAGGAGCTGCTCAGAAACAAAATGTGCCATTTTCCTGAAAATTTTAGCCGATTCCGTCCACAAACGCCAAAGTTATTAGACATAGAATTTTCAAAAATCCCATAGGGAAAAAATCCTAACTATATATACCTACTGGCGACCGCCAGTAGGTAATATATATATATATATATATATATATATATATATATATATATATATATATATATATATATATATATATATATATATATATATATATATATATATATACATTATATATATATATATATACATACTACTATTATAAAGAAAGAACTGGGAACCTTTGAGGCGGGTAGACTCGGTAACCACAGCGCCAATCCAAACACCCAATACATCATTGTAATTGTCAGGGTCTGCAGATGGACATAGGCTATATAAAATAAAAAAAGATACGTTCTTTAAAAAATTTAAGATAAAAAAAAAGTAGTCCCTTGAAAGTAGCGCCGGCCGCGACGTGCGTGCTGACATCAGGAGCGCGGGGAGGAGCGACATACAGGAGCGCGAGGAGGAGCGGCGGACGTGAGTGCGGGGAGGAGCGGCGGACAGGCGGGGATGAGCGGTGAGGAGCGGCAGACAGGCGGGGAGTAGCAGTGAGGAGCGGCGAGGAGCGGCGGACAGGCGGGGAGGAGCGGTGAACTCAGGAGCATGGGGAGGAGCGGCGGCTGAGGTAGTGAGGTAGGTGAAGCAGCCGCGGGTGTGCTCCGGGGGACCCACGGACGTCGGGGCGGGCGGGGGCCCTGAAGCCTGATTGCTCTCACGGACAACGTCGGGGCGGGCGGGGGCCCTGAAGCCTGATTCCTCCTGTACAATGTCGGGATGGGCAGCGAGTATATATATATATATATATATATATATATATATATATATATATTCACAGAAAAAACCATAGGTTATAGTGGATATATAGTTAGGAATTTGCATTTACAAAACCTTGAAAATTCAATGAAAAAACCATAGGTTATAGGCCATATATAGTTAGGAATTAGCATTTACAAAACCTTATTTTACTCGCATAAAACCATTGAAATTCCATATATAGTTAGAAGCGCTAACTATATATCGCGCACCCGCAATCCACTGCTGATGATGTCACATATTACATCATTCATGACATGGTCAGTGACATCACTGATGACATCACTGATGACATCTCAAATGACATCACTGATGACAACTCAAATGATTGTATGTGTCTGTAAAGTTTAAATATGTTTCACATATTGAAGAATGAGTGGATGTATAAGTGTCTGGATGAAGAATTTAGTAGGTGCATGACTGACTGTATGAGTGAGTGATTAAATGTGTCTCACTGAGTGCATGGGTTAGTGACTAAACTGTCTTAATTTGTGCATCAGTATGTTTGTTGTTGTGTAAGCTGCTGCATGTGTTGATCAGTAGCTATAAGAGTGGCCATATGGGTTATTGATTGGTTGCCCAAGTATTTGAATGGGAGGCTGAGTGTGTGTGTGGGTGGCTGGGAGGTGCGTGACTCTGTACATAGATGTGTAAGCAGTTGATTCACTAGGAGTATGAGTTCAAGAGTGCATGTGGAAACAGCTATATGGGCGGTTGACTATGCATGGGTGTTTTGGTGAGTGAATGGATTTCTCATTGCTACATGAGCAAGTAAGTACGTATGTAAAACACAATACATGTGAGAGTTGAGATATATAAATAACTGAACATAAGAGCCAGTGAATGTGTGAGTGGCTGTATCGATCACTGTGAGCTTGTATCAGGGATTATATAAGAGAGTAAATATGTGTTATTATATGTTTGAATAAGTAAGATGTGTATAACTGTATAGTTGAGGAAATGGAGGTGTGATTGATTCTTTGCATGACTGACTAGGTGTGTGAGTAACTCCATAGATGACTGACAGTCTGTGAGTGTCTGTTTATACTGAGTGTATGTAAGGTTATATTAGAGTCTGAAGAGGTTCATTGTATTATCACATGAGTGATGTGATCAGTGATGACAAATGAGATGTCATCAGTGATGTCATTTGAGTTGTCATCAGTGATGTCATCAGTGATGTCATTTGAGATGTCATCATTGATATCATTTGAGTTGTCATCAGTGATGTCATTTGAGATGTCATCAGTGATGTCATCAGTGATGTCACTGACCATGTCATGAATGATGTAATATGTGACATCATCAGCAGTGGATTGCGGGTGCGCGATATATAGTTAGCGCTTCTAACTATATATGGAATTTCAATGGTTTTATGCGAGTAAAATAAGGTTTTGTAAATGCTAATTCCTAACTATATATGGCCTATAACCTATGGTTTTTTCATTGAATTTTCAAGGTTTTGTAAATGCAAATTCCTAACTATATATCCACTATAACCTATGGTTTTTTCTGTGAATTTCATTGGTTTTTTAATAGCAAATATGAAAAGCTTTAAAATGTCAAGTACGTGATAGATAAAAACATTTTCGTATTTATGCACGCTGATGTGCTTTGAACGCTGCACCCCCCCCCTCCCCTCTTTTGCCTTAGTAGTACTCTCTCTTTGCAGATACTGAAGGGTAGTTAACGCAGGCCTTTACCCCCGTTGTAATCCGTCGTGCCTCCTTGTCTCTCCATTTGATTGATTGTTGTCCAAGCATTTACTGTTTTAGAATTGGTTCTCTTTGGATCATTCTCTATTTACAAACAAGCACAAAGTCGCAATACTCTGTTTAGTCTTTGCAGATAGTGAAAAATTGTGTAAAAAAATAAAAGTAATCGATCAAAATCAGTAGGCCACTAATTGGATCTCTTTTTGACCTTGCTAAAATAGAAATATTAGGAACAACCCTTCTTGAGAAATACGAAAATAGTGAGATGAACTGAGCTCCACACCATGAGGGCTGCAAGACAGCTCGGCTCCATCACCCATCCCGCACAAAATAACGACAAACCCTATGCAAATATTAAAAATATAGACAACACACCAGCAAAGAAACAGGGTAAAACATTTTATTAAAAAACTATTTACATAACGTTGGTTTATAAGATGATGTCAGTAGTGGACCGATGTGTGAATAGATCGAAAACAGCACAAGGCTCCAAGATCCAGATAGCAAGCTCCTGGATGTTGGGTGCCATAGTTTAGAGTTCTGAATTTCAGCCTTTTTCAATGCCTGTGCTTTGTTGAATCAAAATTGCGGCTTGACACAAAGCTGACTCAAGCGTTGTTACTGATGCTATGCAGACCAAAACTGGTTTTCAGTTTGTACATTTTTCTAGATTTTTCAATCCAAGTTTGGTTGACTTTGTAGAACGATGGCTTCAGATTTTCAACATACGGTGTGGTGGCGCTGACTGGGAGGGGGCGCTTCGCTCCTGCCCCCTCCCCAAGTAAGATTTTCATACGTGAAAGTACGTTAATGGTTTTGGTCCCTGAGATGCTTCGATGTCACTACCATTCTCAAATAGCATAAGTTCTGGATGTTGGGTGCCATAGTTAAGAGTTCTGAGCAGTGCTTGTAACACTGTCTGAAGCTTATTTCCACCTACTGCAGCTTCACTATTCTCAAAGTAAGTGAGTGTCGTTTGTGGACCTGACTGCATTAGAAAACAATGTGATATGTTACCTTCCTAAACAGCTTGACGGAGGCCCCTGAGGGGCGGTGTGATGGCCATGGACTTGGAGAAGACGCTTGGCTCCGACACCCTCCCCAAGTCTTATAGCACTGGTGTAGCCTGAGATCGCCCCCGACATAGGCGGCCGGCTCCCGGGGTCCGGCGGAACTTTTTGCCTTTTGATGACTCTTCAATTCTGGACCTTGTCCCACAATCCGTTTGACCTGAAGACAAGCTGTAGTGGGGCGCCCCTTTATCGTTTTAGTTGCCATTCCGCCCGCTTTTGCTACACTGTGCCTCTTCCGCCATTCAGCTGTTTACCGCCCGCTCTTGCGACTACAGCGTCTCGCTCACCATGTAGTTGAGATGCGCCCGCTCTTGCGGTGCAGCGATAGGCGGCTGCCACAGGACTCTCAAAATGGCGGCCGGCTCTTCGGTTTTGGGCCTGGTCCACTAAAATGGCCCTGGGACACCTTAGAACTCGGACGCTTGTCTGCTAGGGCTTGGGTCCCATTCTCGAAAAGCGTCCCCTCAGCCGTGAAGATTCTACAAAAGTCTTGGGGGCCTCCGACTCCCGCAGGCTTCTGGTGGGGAGCGGCTGCCATGATTGCTCGTGGAATGGCCACGACGGAGCTACGAGATGGTAGTGGTCTCATGCTGACGCCAGCTTTAGTCTGAAACATCCAGAAACACTGTAGACTACCAATTCGATCAGTTCCGGTAGCGCCCCAACATGACCCGGAAGAGAAGAACTTGCCCTCCCCTCTTTGACTGATGGTTCTTGTTGCCTGTCCCCTCTGTTGTCATTTAACAGAACTTTTTGGACTGCTGAAAGGGGTTGTGTTCTGAACGCTGGTTGGTGGAGACATTTAGACTATATTCTTGACCTACGTTGTCGCGTAATGCGTTTTATGACACGCCGCGTTAGCGCACCCGGAAGTGATCCGAGGCGCGGCGCGCAGCGCGTAACGTAAGCATAACAGGTCATGTGACTTGTTAATAAAACTTTTCATTGGTTCATTTTACTTTTGTTAATTTAATGATGAAAAGCTTGGTCATATGACCTAAAAATTACGCTTTTTATTATTTTCGAACAATATTTTTTTTTCAAACATATGTTATAATATTCCAGGCTAATGTACTTTCCCGGAAAATTTACAACTGTCTTGCAAGTAAAATATATTCCTTTTTCGAGAAAAAGGGCGTTTCTTCCTTCCATGACGGAGCCGTTGAGTAAAAGAGATTCGGCCTGCTGTCTTAGTCGCCGATACGCCTGATTATCAGATTCTTATCGATCACTTTATGTTGCAGACATGAAAAACACAACTGCCCTTGACCATTTATCTTTACTGCGTTCCTACATATTATACCTTTTATCCGTCATGTAATTGGACTGCTTTATTTCACTTGCCTTTTACTGATTCGAAAACAGTCACTAAAAGTAAAAACTTTACAAATGAAAATACTACTACCGTGTTTTGTTTTAAAAACCTTTATTGTAAAAATGTCAGTATACAAATACGGGCCTACAACCACGTGGGCCGGCCACGGAGCAAACTGAAATCGTATATGATGAGGAGACATTTACACTGTAGAAGAACGTAACGAGCGGGCCATTAGGTGACAAGAACAAAGGTGTCTAACAGTTGCGGAATCGGTGGACGTACATTTTGTAATTAAAATACGACAGGGCCACTTACAATAACATTTTCTAGATATACATTTGCGGGCAAAGAGTTACGAGTCCCATTTATACCGGCGCCATTTTGGGCGAGGCCGGGCAGGTCCAAGATATAGTCAAAATGTCTCCACCAACCATCGGCCAGACCAGAACCCCTTTCGGCCCTTTATGCTACAAGATGGTGTCTTCCATTCAGAAAATATTGGTGGCAGCATTTTGAAAGGAAACAGAAACAGCCGTTCTCCTAGTGAGTTTCACATTGTTACATTTAGGAAGAATGTTGAAGAGTAGTATGTGGAAAATCTGAAGCCATTTTTCTACAAACTCTCAATCAGACTTGGATGGAAAAAAAAAACCTGAAGAATGTACAAACTGAAAACCAATTTTTGTCTGTATAGCACCAACAGTAACGCTTGAGTCAGCTTTGTGTCAAGCCGCCATTTTCATTCAATCAATAGCGTCCCCCTGCACACATTCAGGGACCTGGTCGTGTCTTCAGATGAAACGCATTGTAGGAAAAGAAGCAGAAAGGAAAAGGAAAAAAGTTCCGCCGGACCTAGTGAAGCTGCAGCAGGTGCAAATAAGCTTCAGACAGTCCTACAAGCACTGCTCAGAAATCTCAACTGAGGCACTCAACATCCAGGACTTGCCATTCGGATCTTGGCGCCTTGTGCTGGTTCCGACCTATTCACACATCAGTCCACTACTGACATCACCTCATAAGCCAACGGGGCACCCCACGCCGACTTTCGGCGCAGCATTGTAGGATGGCCACACCAGTGCGGCAATTTGCTGGACACCACCTCGGTGCCATCCAGATCTCGGCGCGTTCATTTAATCAATAGCGTCCCCCTGCACACATTCAGGGACCTGGTCGTGTCTTCAGATGAAACGCATTGTACGAAAAGAAGCAGAAAGGAAAAGGCAAAAAGTTCCGCCGGACCTAGTGAAGCTGCAGCAGGTGCAAATAAGCTTCAGACAGTCTTGCAAGCACTGCTCAGAACTCTCAACTGAGGCACTCAACATCCAGGACTTGCCATTCAGATCTTGGCGCCTTGTGCTGGTTCCAACCTATTCACACATCGATCCACTACTGACATCACCTCATAAGCCAACGGGGCACCCCACGCCGACTTTCGGCGCAGCATTGTAGGATGGCCACACCAGTGCAGCCACTTGCTGGACACCACCTCGGTGCCATCCGGATCTCAGCGCGTTCGAGTCACTGTGCCGGAAGAGTGACCGGAACTCAGCTGAACACGCCGTCTTTCGGCGCAGCATTGTAGGATGGCCACACCAGTACGGCAATTTGCTGGACACCACCTCGGCGCCATCCGGATCTCGGCGCGTTCGAGTCACTGTACCGCAACAGTGACCGCAATTCAGCTGGACACGCCGTCTTTCGGCGCAGCATTGTAGAATGGCCACACCAGTGCGGCAATTTGCTGGACACCACCTCGGTGCCATCCGGATCTCGGCGCGTTCGAGTCACTGTACCGCAACAGTGACCGCAATTCAGCTGGACACGCCGTCTTTCGGCGCAGCATTGTAGGATGGCCACACCAGTGCGGCAATTTGCTGGACACCACCTCGGTACCATCCGGATCTCGGCCCGTTGTGCTGCCTTCGGCCTATTCGCACATCGGTCCGCTACTGACGCCGCCTCACGTGCCAACGGATTTTCTACGCTTTTTGTAGCCCTATGCCGCAGAACAGGTCATGTGACTTGTTTATAAAACTTTTCATTGGTTCATTTTACTTTTGGTTTCCTAAAGATGGAAGGCTTGGTCATATGACCTAAAAATAACACTTTTCATTGGTTTAGAACATTTTTTTTTCCCAAACGATGAAAGCCCCACCTTGTTTCTGGATCATTCAGACTGAAGCTGGCGTCAGCATGAGAGCACCACCATCTCGTGGCTCCGTCGTGGTCATTCCGCGAGCAATCATGGCAGCCGCTCCCCACCGGAAGACTGCGGGAGTCGGGGGCCCCCAACACTTTTATACAATCTTCACGGCTGAGGGGACGCTTTTCGAGAATGGAGCCCAAGCCCTAGCAGGCAAGCGTCCGAGTTCCAAGGTGTCCCAGGGCCATTTCAGTGGACCAGGCCCAAAACCGAGGAGCCGTCCGCCATTTTGACAGCCATGTGGCAGCCGCCTATCGCTGCACTGCAAGAGTGGGAGCAACTCCACAACATGGTGAGCGAGACGCTGTGGCCGCAAGAGCGAGCGCAACTCAGCTAGATGGCCGCCACCTGGGGAGGCCCGTTCACGCCGGCTCCCCCAGGCCCCCCCCTGAGCCGCCGCACGCCAATTTTCGGAGCAGCATTGTAGGATACCAAAACCAGTGCGGCAGTTTACTGGACATCACCTGGGTGCCTGTCGTACATGTTGTGTCAGCCATGTGACACTGGACACAGACCGCTACTGACGAGGCCTCCCCCCGCACCACCCGGGACGCCCCACGCTGTTTTTCTGTGCTGCATTGTAGGATCCCTAAACCAGTGCGGCACCCAGGCGACATCACCTGGGTGCCGTCCAGAACTCTGCACGTTGTGCTGCCTTGGGACTATTCGCACAACAGACCGCTACTGACGAGGCCTCCCCCCGCCCCACCCGGGACGCCCCACGCCAATTTTCGGAGCAGCATTGTAGGATCCCTAAACCAGTGCGGCACCCAGGCGACATCACCTGGGTGCCGTCCAGAACTCTGCACGTTGTGCTGCCTTGGGACTATTCGCACAAAAGACAGCTTCTAACCATTGTTGCTTTTTGTGTTAAGAAATGTTTAAATGTTTTTAGTTTTTGTTCTGTTCATTATCGTTAAAAGTTAATAAAGTTTTATAACCTTAATTTGTTGGAGTGTTATCTATTTTTTGAAAAACGGGTGAATGGGGCCTTGAATCGGGTTATTGTCATGTGTGGGCTTTGGAAGTGTGCTGCTGCAGGATCGGACATTTCAAACTCAAATGCACGTTCTTTTTCTTACCTTTCCGAAGCATGGAGCGCAATAGCAGGCAGAGAAAGGGTGATGCACGTGTTGAACACTACCTGACCTGGCAAGTTGCTGGCAGTGCCCCCCCGCCCGCTCCTGAAAGAGGGCACACACACACCGCCGCCCCGAGTACTTCACAAATCTTTAAAAGACCATGCGCTTGTTCATGAGGCTTAAATGGTTTATCACCTCTTCTAGAACCCCTGCATCGACCCTCTGACGTTTCATGGAAAAATTACCATGTAACACAATAGCAAGCCCTGTCGGCTGAAACCCCCAAGGAATCGTGGGGCATATTATCAAGGGGGTTTATCTCCGCTTTTTTGGCTTTAAAAGCCATGAAAGCGGAGATAAAATTATCTCCCTATTACCAAGCTGTCGCTAACACCAGTTAGTGACAGCTAAAAGGAGATAGCGACCATCTTGGGCCCCGCTTTGCATGTCAGTGATATTTATCACTAATGACATGCAAAGTGGCGTGCCAAGATGTTAGCGACTGGAAACAGTCCCTAACATCGCTACCTTCTATTACCAACTTTTGGAGATATTCGCGCTAAGCGCGAATATCTCTAAAATCTAACACCTGCCCTGAGCAGTTCTTAGCCATGTTATCCAATGGGAGGTGGATAACATGGCTAAGAGCATTAGGTCAATAATACATGAATATCGCTGACTTTTCTGCGATAATAGCAAGGTTTATCTGCGATAAAAATCGCCGATGTGCGGCGATAATTTTTGTCTCTAAACAAGTTAGAGACAAAAATTATCGCTAGTTGTTCGTAATATGCCCCCGGGTTTTTGCTTGCAGAAATCGGGAGGCGGGAGACTAGCACTGAAATCAGTAGTCACACGCCTAAATCAGGAGGATTGGCATGTCTGAATTCTCTACAGCTGGGGCCATAAACTACATCCGCAGGGTTAGGTGATATCCTGGGACCAGCCTGGCATCTAAAATGGCTGCCGTGCACGACAAAATTGTGCCATTCGAAAAAAAGGCAAGATGGCGCAGCCGCTGGAAGAGATGTATCAACATATATCAGCCTCCTCAGCCACCCTCAGGAAACATAGGGGATTAGGATACGTCTCCCGCACCCCCTTATACCTAGTAATTTAATTAACGAAGCACAAAATGGCGAATTCCCGTTTCGCTACCAGTTTGCGGCCCAGTTCGCGGCCCGTGAAGCGCTTCTACCGTGAAAAATCATTTTTTTTTTTATTTTCCCCACGGGACCCTTTAATAACCCCAACAACATTCCTAGGGGGTGAAGAGGGGGATACCTTGCCCCCTTTCATTAAATTCCCCCTTAGTTTTTCACCTTTTCTTCTCTCTCGATCCTACCGAGAGACAAGACGGCGGCCGCTCCGGACTGTCACGCAGCAAAAAAAAAAAAAAAGCTCACGCACAGCCGCTGGAAGAGATGTATCAACATATATCAGCCTCCTCAGCCACCCTCAGGAAACATAGGGGATTAGGATACGTCTCCCGCACCCACTTATAACTAGTAAGGGGATTAGGATACGTCTCCCGCACCCCCTTATACCTAGTAATTTAATTAACGAAGCACAAAATGGCGAATTCCCGTTTCGCTACCAGTTTGCGGCCCAGTTCGCGGCCCGTGAAGCGCTTCTACCGTGAAAAATCATTTTTTTTTTATTTTCCCCACGGGACCCTTTAATAACCCCAACAACATTCCTAGGGGGTGAAGAGGGGGATACCTTGCCCCCTTTCATTAAATTCCCCCTTAGTTTTTCACCTTTTCTTCTCTCTCGATCCTACCGAGAGACAAGATGGCGGCCGCTCCGGACTGTCACGCAGCAAAAAAAAAAAAAAAGCTCACGCACAGCCGCTGGAAGAGATGTATCAACATATATCAGCCTCCTCAGCCACCCTCAGGAAACATAGGGGATTAGGATACGTCTCCCGCACCCACTTATAACTAGTAATTTAATTAACGAAGCTCAAAATGGCGAATTCCCGTTTCGCTACCAGTTCGCGGCCGCGCTTCTACCGTGAAAAATCATTTTTTTTTTATTTTCCCCACGGGACCCTTTAATAACCCCAACAACATTCCTAGGGGGTCAAGAGGGGGATACCTTGCCCCCTTTCATTAAATTCCCCTTTCGTTTTCCACCTCTTCTTCTCTCTCGATCCTACCGAGAGACAAGATGGCGTCCGCTCCGGACTGTTTAGAATGTTGACAGACACCGGAGAGCCAATCAGCTTTCTGCGCGCAAAGTTCCGATAAGCGAAAAGTAAGCGGACCGGATCGCTGCCCAGAGCGCTGTTACAGATATATATCTTGGTTTGAACGTTAATTTCTCAAAAACTACTGGAGCACATATATTGAGACCCAGCAAAGGCACATCGGGCTAACAGTCCCTACAATTTTGCCAAGTTTCGTGCAAATCCATTCAGCCGTTCGAGCTAAAAGTGAGTCCAACCGCCCTATGGAAAACTCAATGCAAAAAATGCGTTTTGGGACCCCCCTTTTTTCTCGGCCCCCCCTTGACGAAACCCCCCCAAATTTTCAGGGGCTGCTCAGAATCAAAATGTGCCATTTTCCTGAAAATTTCAGCCGATTCCGTCCACAAACGCCAAAGTTATTAGACATAGAATTTTCAAAAGTCCCATAGAGAAAAAATTCTAACTATATATACCTACTGGCGATAGCCAGTAGGTAATATATATATATAATATATATATATATATATATATATATATATATATATATATATATATATATATATATATATATATATATATATATATATATATATTTTCAATGAAAAAACATAGGTTTCAGGGGTGTTATAGTTAGCTGGACATTTCACTCGTACAAAACCATTGAAATTCCTCTGTTATAATTTGTTCTAATAACTATAACTCGTGCGCCTGCAATCCACTGCTGATGATGTCACATATTACATCATTCATAACATGGTCAGTGACATCACTGATGACATCACTGATGACATCTCAGAGGACATCACTGATGACATCGCTGATGTCATCATCCAGAAAATGTGGTTTGGTTCAATATTTAAAAATGTATTATATATATAGCAATCTGCATTGAAGAATGAGTGGAAGTATAAGTGCCTGGATGGAGGAGTGTGATTTACTGTTTAAGTGACTAATTTAAAGTGTCTCACTAAATATATGGGATAGTGATTAAACTTTGTGAATATCTGTATCACTCTGTCTCTTGTTGTGTAAACTACTGCATACGTTGGTTACTAGCTATGTAAAAGTCTATATTACTTATTGATTAGTTAAGTGAGTATTTGTATGGGAGAGTGAATTTGTGTGTGGTTGGGTGAGAGGAGTGTGACTGTCCAAAGATGTGTAAATAGTTGATTTAATAGGTATATGAGGTTAAGACAGTATGTGTAAACAGTTGTTTGGGTGAGTGAATGTCTTTATGGGTGTAGTGATGAGTAAATATATTTCTCAATGATACATGTCCAACAAAGCAAAAATATAAAAGGCAGAGTATGTAACAGTTATCTATACTACTATTATAAATAGGAACTTTGAACCTTTGAGGCGGGTAAACTCGGGAACCACAGCACCAATCCACACACCTGATACATCATTGTAATCGTCAGGGTGTGCAGATGGACATAGGCTATATAAACGATACAAATATGCGTTATTTAAAAAATTTACATAAAAAAAGTAGTCCCTTCGAAGTAGCGCTGGACGCGACCTGCGTGCTGACATCAGGAGTGTGGGGAGGAGCGGCGTCCAGGAGCATGAGGAGGAGCGGCGGACATGGTGTGGGGGAGGAGCGGTGAGGAGAGGCGGACAGGCGGTGAGGAGCGGCGGACAGGCGGGAGGAGCGGTGACGAGCGGCGAGGAGTGGCGGAGCGGTGAACTGAGGAGCGCGGGGGAGGAGCGGCAGCTGAGGTAGGGCTCCGGAGGACCCACAGACAATGTCGGGGCAGGCGGGGGTCGGGGCAGGCGGGGGACGGGGCATGCGGGGGCCCGGGCTGCTGGACAATGTCGGGGCGGGTGGGGGGCGGGCAGGCGGGGGCCCGGGCTGCTGGACAATGTCTGGGCGGGCGGGGGTCACATCATGGATAGAGCCAAACAGCAGCAATGTCACATCGCTCCAAAAGAAAAGTACACTGTGCTCAATACCAAGAGCCCCAAATAACAAGGGCACTAATGATCGTGCGGGGGCGCGGGCTGCTGGACAATGTCGGGCGGGCGGGGGTCCTGATTGCTCCCTGACAAGGTTGGTATGGGCTGCTAGTTGTATATAAATAAGTATAGAAACGATTCAGTGATTGTATGAGTGACTCTATGGATAACTGTATACGTGTAATAGTGATTTTTTAACGTACTAAGTATGAGTTACTGTCTATATGAATAAATTAAGTGGTGTTTGTATAAGTGTTTAGCTGAGTAAATGTAAGTATGATCAATTGTTTGTACAAGTGAGTAGGATGACTGCATACGTGAAGAGGATGTATGCTGGTGTGTAATGTTGATGTAGGTATGTAAGTATATTTGATAGTTTTATATTGATCTATGTCAGCATGTGAATCTATAGGTAAGGGTTTAGATGTGTGTGTAGATCTAGGAATCACTGAGTGTGCTTTTAGAAACTTGTATTGGTGTGTTAATGGTTTCAAATATGGTACTCCATATTTTATAATCAGTGTTGAAAGGTTATATTAGTGTATGATGAGATGTATCAGATTGCCACACGGATGATGTCATCAGTGATGTCCTTTGAGATGTCATCAGTGATGACTCTGACCATGTCATGAATGACACCCCTGAAACCTATGTTTTTTCAGTGAATTTTTAAGGTTTTTTAAATGCTATTTCCTAACTATAACATGTCTGAAACCTAGTGTTTTTTCAGTGAATTTCAAAGGTTTTTTAAATGACAAGTTTTAAATGTAATAATTGTTATATTTACTTTTTTGATACTGATTTTCGAAATGTTTCAAACATTTTTTTTACATATTCTATTTTTTGAATTACATGATATATTTTTAATATAAATGGAAAAAAACATTTTTTTAGATATGGAAACTAATGTTTTTTTTTGTTTTATAATTTTTTTTAAATATATTTTTATTATTTACTTTATTGTTTTTTTTCCAAATTTTTTAAGGAGTCGCGCACCTAAAGCGTACCTTTCTCGATCACTGCCATTTTAGGATTGTTGTGTAGGATCCGCGTAGGATGTGCGATGGGTGCGTATTTTCCTGTGTGATAGCTATGCGACCGGTACACGACTCCAGGCGCATACGCGACACATACGTATTACTTCACGTGACGCTCGCGCACTTCCGAATGACATCATATACGTGTTTGACGCGGTGGGTGCGCGACTTCCGCAAAATGTTTTAATGTCTAAAATGATATATATATATATGTATTTAATATACATGTTAGGGCAAGACATTATCTAAGCTAATCATAAAAATAATATACTTGTACTTTTAATAAACTTATATTACTTTTAAATGCAATTTCGCGAAGTCACGTTGGGTGCGTGCTGCCTGTGCGCACGGAGCGCGGACCTTATGTGACCTGCAAAAAACACATTTGATTCGTTCATAACATTTCCTATTGTAACTATTGAAGGACCCCACCCATTTCAATCATTCTTCCTAGACCTTCTTTGAAGGAACATCTCAGACCTGAGAAGAACTTTTCTTTGGTGCTTCTGACTTAAAGCTGCAGATAATGGCTTCTGGACAGCAGCCAGCATCAGATTCAGACCATTTTTCTGATGATGGATTTCTTCCTGAACCTCCATGCCCTGAAAGATACACTTCAGTGGTTTGGAAAATAAAATCTGCTCCTGAGGATAAAAAACGATTAATGCCACTAAAGTGACATGCAAAACCTGCCAAATGGTTTTATCTAGAGGAGATCCAACAAAGAAGTATTCTTGCGGTACAGCAAGCATGATGAAGCACCTCAAGACACTTCACCCCATGAACCTGGCTCATGAGGAGTGCAGAAGACTTTGCGAAAACCCTCCACCTGCAGTGGCAAGTACTTCTGGAATGTCTTCATCACCACAACATCTGGACATACGTCCACAATTTGGCCAACTGAAGGTGTACTGTATTAAGTGCAACAAATTACTTTGTTATGGAGAGCAGTCCGTAGATATTATCTGCAGAGTTCTAGACTTTTTTCCGGAAATGTTTTATTCCTCCAGTTCTCTTTTTTTCTTTTTAAAAATAACCAAAAAAATAACAAAATCGTTCAAAAAAGTAAAAAAATATATATAAAACAAAAAAACAACCAATAAAAAGTTATTTTCAGAACTAACTTCTCTGGTTAAAAAAGAGCTATATTTGTATGATAGTGAGTGAATGTTTAGATGAATGTATGCGTAGTGCATAATTGACTGAAAGACTGCATTAGTAGTGTATGGTGAATGTATAAGTGCAGAACTATAAGGAAGTGCTGCAGCATGACACTGTTAGCTCTTTAGCTGCCATGTGCTGTGGTACTTCCAAAGCACATGGATGCAACACATGTACATAAATATGTTGCAAGTCTATGCTTCCCTCTGCACTGCTGCTTAAACTGCAGCCATGCGGTGACACAGGCACCCTTGCATCATGGTCATGGTGCAACAATATCTGTGTCGTGTGGAGTTTGTTTTTGTGCAGGAAGACACACCTTCCTTCGATGTATGCTGTGCAATGTAGCATATATTGAAAGAGAAAAAATGAGGAGAAAGGAAAACAATTCACCTTGATGCGCCTTGCTACACCAATTGAAGGATGGTGCTGCATTCACACACATGTCCAGATTCATGATTTATGATAAATCTGGAGATGTGTCTTGTTCTATGAGTGTTCCGTGCAAACATGCACAGCAACACCTATAGAACACCCTTTCAACGCAAAGTGGTGTGTATGATGAGGTTGTATTTACATGAAGAAGAGAAGCTACACAGAGTGCCTTTTCCTCTCTTTGTAAATTTGAAAGAGTGTCTTGCGCTACCACTATGTTACAAAAAGTGACATATTGTTGGCACAGGATGCTTCTAAATTTGTCCCATAAGTGCTTAGATATTGGCAGACTGTTACAATAAGAACATATTGCTAGTTCATTGTTTGAAAAATTGCATGAGAGTGACAGGAGGTAGCACAGAGTTTTCTCTCCAAAGATGCTCAAAGAAGAAAGATTGAAATGATTGCAGCCCTTCAGTAGGTACAATGGGAAATATTATGAACCAATCAAATCTTTTTTTTTTCAGGTCACACAATATCCTATGACAGGGAGATTCCAAAACTACATAGGTATAAACTGGGTATTTTGAAGACTATTAATACTTTGTAGCTTCTTGCAGATGTACATGCATAGTATATAAAGAAATTAACTTGTACTAGGGTAAGTGGCTAGGCCAATCCTTAACTATATGACTAATAAGTAGAGTAATTTCAGTACTGCAAAGAAAGAACAACATTTATTTATAAGTACTTAGGTTTTGGCCAAGTGATAGGACATATTTATAGAGTGGTGAAGGGAAGGGATGGGGCCTGACTTTACATGTGCAAACACACCCTGTGACTTGTTTTAAGTTGAAGAATTTAGTCTCTTTTAATCCTGAAAGTCCCTGGGTCCTACAAGCCCACCATATCTCTCTATTTATCACCATACAGCTGCGTTGCAGAGAAATGGTCCAAAGCCATGTCCCATTTTACACCTCTCTGCAATGCAACTCTCTGGCACTTTCTGCACATATCTGGTGGGTTAGTTGGCCCCCAGGGACACTAGTATTCAAGGCAACTTTATCCTGTAACTTAAAATGCCCACAAAGCATCTTTCCACGCATATCCACTCCATCCTTCCCCCTTTCTTCATCAGCGTGCAAGCACAGCCCATTGTGCATCTTAATACTTAGTTAATCTTACCTTCACAGTAATAGAAATAAAAAACGCTAAACATTTTTTTCAGTTGTTTTTTATAATTTAAATTTCTGAAAATGTCATATGTAGAGTTAGGATCTGTGAAAGAGAAGAAAAAATACAGTTATAATATTACAATATTTACAACACAACATAATTTTAAGACTTTATAAATTATTTTCTCTGCCTTTTTTGCTGTTCTCAGAATATATTGAATTTCACTACAAACAGTGATTTCAATCTTACTCATCACATAACAGAGGGCAAAAAAAACAATCAATAAGATTGTTTAAAAAAAAAAAGTATGTCTAACATTTTTAAAATACTAAGCTATTTCTGAACATTCCACAAAAACTACATCCTCACTAACAAACCATATAATACAATTCACACATATATAAAATGCTTTCTTCTAAGAGAATTTTTTCTTACTTGAATATGAAAGAACTTAAATAATAATAATACGATGAAAAATTATTTTTAATTTTCATACACTGTAAATAATGTTCTTTAAAAATATATGCTGACAGAATGTCCAAGAAAAAGTTCTTAATTCAAATATATACTTTTCCTCTAGGCCAAATGGTATTCTTGAAATCCTTTATATTTATTTATTTGAGTGTTTGTATAGCGCCAGAATCGACTCCAAGGAGTATCTCTGCGCTTTTATGGAAACATTATAATTGCGCAGCGGAGGATGTAAAGTATCTTTGTCAAAAACAGAACAGAGTAGTTTTTAGCAGTTTCCTAAAGGCCAAATAATTAGGACATTCTCTTAAAAAGAGGGGAAGTTCATTCCAATATTTTGGTCCGGGGTAAGACAGAGATTTTCCTACTAGTTTCTCTCTCCTAATTGCAGGGATTGCCAATAGATGGTGGGTACTGGACCTCAAAGATCTCGAGGGATGATAGGGAAATAATTTCTCAGCCAGATAACCAGGGCCAAGGTTAAATAGTGCTTTATGAATAATACAGCAGATCTTAAATTGTTTCCACTGGTGAATTGGTAGCCAGGGGAGTTTAAGAAGAAGAGGACAGGAGGGAGATCTCGGTGGCATATTCAGGACCAGGAGCGCCGCCGTGTTCTGGATCACCTGCAGTTTATTAATTGATGCTTCGTTAGCCGAGAGGAATAGACTGTTGCAATAGTCTAAGCGACTCAGTATTAGAGCTTGGGTCAGTGTCTTTCTTACAGAGTTTGGAAGGAGAGGAAAGACACGTCGCAGTAAACCCAGAGTGTTGAAGCAAATTCCAGTTGTCTGGCCAACATGTTCTTTAAGAGTGAGGGCCTGTTCTAGCCGGACTCCTAGGTTTTTGACAGAATTTTTGGGAATGGGAGGTTTACCAAGATTGATAGGCCACCAGTTAGGGGTCCATAGCCTAGGGGCATCTCCAATAAGAAGAAGCTCGGTCTTCCCAACATTACACTGCAAAAAATTGTTCCTCATCCATTGTGATATAGCGTTCATACCTGAGGAGAAGGTCTCCTGGATAGCTGGAGTTAATTTGTCAAATGGAAAGAGTAGCTGTCTATCGTCCGCATAAGATATTGGAAAAAACCAAAATTTCCTTAGAACATTTGCCAAGGGAGCCACGTAGATATTAAATAAAGTAGGGCTCAAGCAAGAGTCCTGTGGGACTCCCTTGGTAAGTTCAGTGGGTATCGAACGATACAAGTTTAGATTTACTGTCTGAGTGCGACTAGATAAAAAAACCTGTCCACCAACGGAAGGCAGAATTTCTTAATCCTACTTCCTTCAGCCTTCTGAGTAATATCTGATGGGAAACAGTGTTGAATGCGGCGGATAGGTCTTTTACTACCAGAATCATTGAATGTCCTTTGTCTAGGGTCATTCTGATGTTATCTGTGACCACTAGCAAAGCTGATTTGGTGCTATACTTGGGCCTAAAACCCGATTGGGAGGGGTCTAAGTTGCCTGACAATTCGACATAACTAGAGAGGTGTTTGTTAACATGCCTCTCAAGTAATTTACTCAGGAATGGAAGAAGTGAAATAGGTCGGAGATTGGTCAGATCAGTCAGAGGAACCTTCGTGTTTTCCTGAATAGGCATTATCCGAGCTGCTTTCCATTCAGATGGAACATAACCTTCTTCCAGGGAAAGATTTAAGAGATATCCAATCAGTGGAGCAAGCTGAGGAATAAGGGTCTTAGCTATTTTCGCAAGAATGATATCACAGGGGGAGCTGGTCTTCACTTGATGCATTAAGGTTTCTACCTCTGTGATCGTGAGTGATGGAAAGTTTCTAAGCAGCATGGAGGAGGTCAGTTCTGCTATATCTAATTCCACAGTTTGCACTGAGGGATTGTTTCCTGAAAAAACAATATTATCATAAATGGACTCATTTTTTTCAGAGAAATTGGATACAATGTTATCGCAGAGCATCTGTGATGGTCTGTCTATATTATCGCATACCTTAGGATTTATAAACAACTGAAAGATGTTAAATAAAACATTCGGCTTATTAACAGCCGAAGTTAGTTGGATAGAAATATAGTTCTTTTGTGTAAGCTTGATACTAGTGTGATAGTCAGACAGAATAGTTAAGAACTTGATTGTGTCGCTTTCCTCATGGGTAGCACGCCATTTCCTCTCATGTTTCCTGCATGCAATCTTCTTTATGAGTAGCTCAGG
Organism: Lissotriton vulgaris; assembly: GCF_964263255.1. Taxonomy (NCBI): domain Eukaryota; kingdom Metazoa; phylum Chordata; class Amphibia; order Caudata; family Salamandridae; genus Lissotriton; species Lissotriton vulgaris. The sequence continues at coordinate 1,011,554,354 of NC_141687.1, forward strand.
CGTAAACCAGGCGCTTGCTAACGTTTAGGGCGGGTGGAAAGACATTTGACTGGTGCTAAATAATCAATAGTCTTAGTGCAGAATTATACTTAGAAAGTGCTTCCTCTAGGTTGTCCAAAGGATCCCTTTGAGGCTTCTCCAAAGAAGCTAGGAAAATTACTGGAGAGACTTTTTGCCATTGCCTACACGACAGACGAAGATCTTGACGTAAGCCCCTATGTTCAGCCTTATTGCTCTTAACGGTGAATTCAATGAAAGCATGATCGGTCCATGTCAAATGCATTGGTTGCTCACACTGTATATTAGGAGAATTAGAGAAAATGATATACAGTGTGTGTCCGGCCATATGGGTAGGACCTTCATTCAGTTTGTTTTAAATTTAGAGATGCAAGATTCTCCAGAAAGGCCAAAGACTCCACATTAGTGGGACTTTCAGTATGGATGTTAAAATCACCCAATAGCACAAAATTAGTACTGGTAAGAACATGGGGGGCAATAAGTTCGATAATTGAGTTTGAAAATTTAGTTTGAGGTCCAGGAGGGCGATAAATCAAGGCTCCTTTCCAGCTAACTTGGGTGGATAGGTCTACTTCCATTTTAGAATCCCTATATTCATCCAGGATACAAACGTTTATACTCTCTTTATGTATAATAGCAAGCCCTCCCCCCATCTTAACTGGCCTATCCATTCTAATAAACCTGTATCCCTCTGGAACTGCTAAGGCAATAGAAGATGCAGTATGAGGTTTAAGCCAGGTTTCTGTTAGAAAACAAAGTTCTGGTTGTATTGAAGAAAGTAAATCCCAGATTTCAATAGAATGTTTGGGGGGGGAGCGCACATTACAAAGTATGTTTTTCCATTTTAACTGATCTTTAGTTGTAGAATGTAAGTCGCATTGCGAAAAGGCTATCTTTCTATAATGAGAGGTCTTATTTGATAGCCATGGTCAGAGTTAACCCAGTTCCATTTAGTATCAAAGTTATTACTTTGATAATGGCAGTACCTACATGAAAAGGGTCCAACAATTAAAGGCGCAACATGATTTTGATAAACATAGGGATTAGTGTTTCTAAAATTTACCAATTACTGACTAGAGTAACCTATTATATTGTTTGCGCTACTTACAACTGTGGCTGCCCAACCAGGGGTCTTGGCCTCTGGCGTTATCCTGGTGGGGACGGGCGGAGACAGGCTTGCCTTTGGTGCACCGCCAGCACACCGGCTGGGCACGTCTGCAGCGCTTCACATGCCCCATCCATTTAAATGGGGGAGGTTGGAGCACTAGAGCGCCAACCTCCTTCCGCTGGAAGTGAGGAGAATTGGTGGCAAAGAAACATTAAAAAATACTGCAAGGCTCCCTCCACATCAAATGAGCAACGCTCGCGGTGGACCGGGGAGTTTGGCAAAAAGAATAAGGTGAGCCCAACAATTAAAAACACTGAACACTATTAAATGACTGTGGCTAGTTCGAGAATAACAACATTCAAATTGTACAATAGTAATCGTATTATTACATATTATTAAATTCCTCAGAGACCGAATTATGTTCCTAAAACTTTGGATTTAAAAATATTAGGTAGGAATTTGGTAATTCACTAGACAAACGTTGTTTAAAAATCAATTGAGCATCATTACAATATATCCATCCTTAAGCGCATTTTAAGTAGGCAGTGTAACCTCCAGATGTTGTAGAAGTACCATCATGGAAAATTATTGCTACTACTACAAAAGTTCCACCTGATATTGATAGTTGACTTGCTACAAAATGTTTTATTAAAGTTTCCAATTTTCTTCCATCAGCTGTGCAACGTTGCATCATTAAAATGATATATTGTCCATATCTTTGTATAAATAATGTTGATACCATTTCTGATTTGCATTGACTACACTCCATGTTTTGATTTGCTGCTTTAACTAGTTTGTTGAAAGACACTGATTTACAGTCTGGTAATGTTAAATATATAAATCGTTCAGTGTCTATGTTAGTGCTACATGTAAACATACAATTTTCACTTGATGTTCCCATTTATAACAAAGGCCAAAAAGATTTTCAATTTCTATGCCTTCATTTTCCAATACGGTAAGCATATACATGAAAAATTCCTGAGCATCTTGTTGAATATTCTGCGTAAATTGTGTAGAACCAGAACATATATCCAAAAGATAACGAATATCAGAAACGCTTTGCATTATACTTTTTTCAGTTTCCCATTTTTTCATGAACAGAATGCAACAATGAACAAAATCAATTTTCCCGATTTTCCATAATTTGCTGTTGCAAACTTTCAAGAAAAAAAACAACTTTGACCACTACATTAGAATAGCAGTTGAGACCTGAACTATTTTCAAACTGATAACCAATAATCTCTTCAACAGTGTTCTTTTTCTTTTTGCTTGCAATCCGAACATTATCTTGTTTTTTTTCCTTCTCTATAACTTAACTACAGATATTCTCATATCTTCTTTTTCAACCTACCACACGCTGTTCAAATACAGAATATTTACCTAAATTGGGAGCATACGCTCTTCTTAACCTATTATACTCTTTTACACAGTTTGCATCTGCAGTAACCTTTGTCTCATCAAAATCAATCAACAACAAACAAGATAAAGTTCTGACTCGGGACAAAGCAACATATGCCATACCCTCTTTAAACACGGTACTTCCAAAGTTCACCAATGTACTTTCTACACTTAAACCTTGAGATTTATGAATAGTCACTGCATATGCCAGAGAAATTGGAAACTGTATTCTACGGACATATAAATATTTAACAAGCAAAAAACGAACTGAACAACAACCAATGTGTTTTACTTATTCAATCTGATCAAATTTGATTTTTAAACATTCCATTCTATCTTTATTCTGTTAATTAACAAAATCCACACTGTACCCTTTGCTCTATTAACTAAACCTTTTTCTACATCCAAATTACGCCTTAAAATTACCCGACAGTTTATACATGCATATAGATTCTTTTCTAAACCAGCAGTTTTAGATATCGATTTTTCTAAAGAATCCAATTTTGTTTTCAATTTTTTTATTATTTCTTCATTATTATTTTCTGCAATTTTCAAATATATTTTCCCAGGAACTAAATTTTCGTTTGGAAACAAATTAGAAATTAATCGACTTTGCAAAGGTTGTTTGCCATGTTCTGTCAGTACTCCAATTCTTATATCTTGAAGAATAATTCCATAATCAACATCATTTGCCTGTCGCATATAGTACTCAATGTCACGTTGCAGCAAGACCTAGACTCACCCAAATGATTTTGAGTATAAACTTGCAGATGATAACCGATCTGAGCATTCATATGCTCCAATTTCTTGATGGGATAACATCTTCAAACTGAAACTGTATAATTTCTTACTAAGACTCTTCTCGTGAGAAATTTCTTTCAATTCCGTCTTGTCTGATTTTGTAATGTAGGATGTTACATACCGAGTGACAGCAATGGAATTATCTGCTACGTACTGAATATCCATGTTAGCATTCCACATTGAAGGAATAACCAGATTTTAATCATTTATGTATTTTGATTCTTCACTTCTTCTCAAATTGTACATATTTTTTGGAGACTTTCTAGTGATGGTATGTCTCATAGCTGACATAAAACTGTTTACTTTTCCTTTGGATATTACAGGACATGGAAATCCAAAACGACATTTGGTGTAAAACTTTTCCTTAGACTTGTACATTCGTCAACAGTATTTTCCACACCGATGACTTTGGAATTGTGAGACTTGTTGTCTTAAGTTGTTTTCGCCTGTTCTTTTTGGTATAGCACATGTAGCAAATTCTTCAATAAAATCAAAAACAGTATCATCGGAATCAGCTCTGAATTTGGGGGCATCCTTGATCCATATCAGCATAATGTATATGAGGACCACCTCTAGCTTGATACTTCTTTCTCCAAAAGAAATCCACAACTTCCCCAAGAGGAGGATTCTTTTTATTACAGATAAAAGACATCATAGCTTCAAATTGATGATGGAAATGTCTGCATACATTAACAGGATCCAAAGAGCACAATTCTCCAGGTGTCTTGTATTCCATATTTTTGATATTCAAATTTGCCTCTCGAAGAAATTCAAGTATTATCCCAAGCGTATTCAGCACAGCTTAGGGTAAGGAACCACGAAGGAGTTCCGAAGTTCCTTAGCATACATTTAAGTTCTCCAATACTCATTAGTACCTCACTGACATGCCATCAAATTAATCAGCTGCGATTTTAAATGATCATCTCTTTGATGTACTTTATCCATAGATTCCTTTGCCGAAACATTTTGAAGATGTACTCCCGTTTTCAATATGTGGTTTACTGCATATGAAAGTCCAAACAAGTCACTCTCAAACAAAAGATGAAACATATATGGGATGCATTGTCGGAATCTTGGATCTTCTGCATACAATCTTCTTGTCCGATATTCTGGTGCAGGAATCTGCACTGATCGTTCATCATATCGTCCACCTTTTCCTGTTGGGAACAGCTGCGGAAAACAACGAGCTTCCAAATCTTTTTCCCATAACCTCATGGGACTTCCCTTTGCTTTTTTCATCTGAAATAATTCAATGGTATTGCCCATCACTTCTTTAGAATGAAGTGGATGTACACTGTAATGTTGATAGATTTCTTCACTTTTGGACATGTCCACTTTTTCAATTTGACCAGTTGACGTTTTAGTATCATCTCCTAAAAGTATTTATTCTTCTCCCATATACACAGTTTTATAGTACTCATTGTTTTTTATCAGATACAATGTTGCCTTTTGCACTTTCCTAACATCCACTAATTCTTGCCAGATTTTCTTACTTTCAGTAGGAACACCATTAACTAGAATAACAAATGGTTCACTTTCTACATTCTCTACACCAATAGTTTCAATATTTTTCTTTAAATCTAGAGGTAAATATACGACTCTTCCTTTTAATCCTCTCTGCAAATCTGTAGGAGGCAATTTACCTGTTTTAGGCTCCATACGAACAATAGCCTGAAATGGGTGGACATATTGAATCAGAATAGACTCATACGAATTTAAATCTGTTAGTTCTGGAGGAATATTTACCAACTCTAGATTATTATGGACAGCTTTAGCAGGCATTTTATTCTCGTCTAATTTGTTATAACAATATTTACAAATACACTGATCAGAACCCAAATCAAAACAATTCTCTACCATTAAATACGGTGCAAATTCCTTCCACTTATCATTATCATTCACTTTTTAAATATAGATCAACAGTCCTAGTCTGATTTTTATAGTGAGTTCGCCAACAACAAATACAAGAAGAATTTGGCCTTTCACCTGAAATTACCTTAAACTTTGTAATTTGTTTTTCAACATTTTTTGTAGTAGTATGTTGCACATTCTCTTCAACATTTTCTTCTATTAATGTGTCAGTTTCTGCACTCTCTTGTTCAGGACTAAAGTAACAAAACTCAATTTCATCACAAACCTTCTTCACATCATATACTGACCCACGTAAAAGACCACTGGTCAACTCATTTACTTTTAGTGCTGGACATTTTGCATAATACAATCTTCTGACTAACTTCCACATTAGAGAATGATGTACTGCTAACATCCTGAAAGGATGAAGAACACTTTGACATACTTTTCGAGAAAGACAAGGCAGAGAATGACCTTACAAACCAGTATTTTTCCCACTCTGCAATGATCTAGTCCTTGCAACATCTTATTCTTTTGTTTAACAATTTTTTTACTGTATTGTTGTAAGAAATTGCAAAAAGTTTCAATAGATTCTTGTTGTACACTACAAATACTACCGCAATCCCAAGTGTACACTGGGGCTTTAGGACTTCCTCCTAGAGCTTCATCAGATAACACTTATTCTGCATTTCTAGGAACCATCTTCTGTTTCTCAATTGGAGAACCATTTCTAACCTCATAAGCTCGAAGGCATGCAATAAATTATTGGTCTGAAAATAACTCTCTTCATTAAAGAAAGGTTCTGAACTTGAACTGTGTTTTCATTCTCCCCCAAAAAATCACTAAAATGAGTTCTGTTAATTCCTCTTTTCCTCTTAATTTTTGCCTTCATAAAATGGATTGGTTTATCTAGTGATTGAATTCTGTTTAAAACTAAAATCAATAATTTCCTTTTAAATTCAAAAGCTTTTTGAACAATGGATTCAATATGCTTCTTTTTATAAAATAGTGCTCTTTTTTATATGTTTTCACATCTTTTAGCAAGTTAAAAACCACTCTATTATAAAAAATCTTTTTACAGATTTTGCCTTCTTTTACCATTCATTGTGTCTTGTGAATATAATTTTTCATTTACTCCTTTCTTTTTACTCATATTCTTTTTTCTGGTCGAAGCATTATTTGTAGTTTCTACAATCTGCAAACTATTTCTAGGCTTCGAAAGTTTCTTAATGAATTTTTTAGTTGTCTTACCGGAAGACTTGTTCTTTTTACTCACATGATGTTGGTCATCCAATACTTGTTCTGCAATTTTCTTCAAATAATTATCCTTTTGCTGTCGTTTTCTCTTTCTTTATTTTTCAGGCATGATAACTTTATTTTAATGAAGATAAACAATATCTGTAAAAAATAATTATGAATGAATTAATTTTAATACATTTATAAATTATACTTTTCTATTACTATACAAACACATTGCATGTGCTAAGGCCTCGCTCACTGTTTGAGTAGTTGGGTAGCAAAACAATCATTAGAGTACTACAAAGAGAGTGCCTGGGTCAATTTATAAGTGGTTCAGTTTTGGCAAAGTGAATGGATTAGTACATAGTGCTGAATGGGTCACTACAACAGTGCAAGGACAGTTACAGGATGTTTGCTGGAGTGTATGGATACTGCCTGGGGGAAATGAAGGTGTGTAGGTTGTAGCAGTCCAGGTGCCAAAGCCTGGATCACTGCATGAGTACTTACCTACTGTTTAAATGATTAGATTACTGCAAGGAGAATGCCTGGGTGAATTTATGAGCAGTTGGGATTTGGCAGAGTGAATGCATTAGTACATGGTGCAGAATGGGTCAATACAGGATTGCAAGGGGAATGACAGGGTGTTTCCTGGAGTGTGAGGAGACTCACTCGGGAATTAAAAGCCTCAAACACAAGTCTGCAGATGGTTAGAGGACTTCATGCATAGTGGATAAGAGTTTGAAGCACTCTATGTGGTAAGGCTCTAAGTCACTGAATGAGTATTTGGGTACTAACTGAATGATAAGAGTACTGTAAGGAGAGTGCCTAGGTGAATTTATAAGTGATTGGGTTTTCGCACAGTGAATGGATTAGTACATGGTGCTGAAAGGGTCACTAGAGGAGTGCAAAGGGAGTAACAGGGTGTTTGTAGGAGTGTATGGATACTAACTGGGTAATTGAAGGTGTAGGCGTTTAAAGCAGTCCATGTTGTAAGGCATGTCTCTCACAATAGTTGCCTAACTTGACAACATGACAGGTTTTAAAACAGTTATCCGTCTGCAAAGACATGAAGTACCCAAATGCTTCTCTCACAATGGTTGTCCAAATGCACACAGACTCACAGTGTGATTCTAGACAAACTACACTATTCCTTGGACTTTACCAAAATACATTCACTAGTCTGGAAGGGGTAAGGTGACTGCACACATTCTACATATTTCAGAACTACACTCTAGTGTGAAAGCCTTACTCATTCTGTGAATACATAAGCAATGACTGGCATCTAATACTACCTAAACTTGACAATATGACAGGTTGTAAAGCAGTTATCTGTATGCAAAGACATGAAGTAACCAAATGCTTCTCTCACAATGGTTGCCCAAATGCACCCAGACTTAAAGTGTTATTCTACACAAGCTACACTATTTCTTGGACTTTACTAAAACACATTCACTAGTCTGGAAGGAGTAAGGTGAATGCACACATTCTACATATTTCAGAACTACAATCTAGTGTGAAAGCTTGACTCATTTTGAGTATGCATAAGCAGTGACTGGCTTCTAATAGTACTAAAACTTGACAACATGGCAGGTTTTAAAGCAGTTATATGTCTGGAAAAACACGAAGTAACGAAATCCTTCTCTCACAATGGTTGCCCAAATGCACACAGACTCACAGAGTGATTTTAGACAAGCAACACTATTCCTTGGACTTTACCAAAACACTCTCACTAGTATGGAAGGGGTGGGTGACTGCACACATTCTACATATTTCTGAAATACCCTCTAGTGTGAAAGCCCTTCTCCTTCTGCGAATGCATAAGCAATGACTGGCTTCTAATACTATTAAAACTTGACAACATGACAGGTTTTAAAGCAGTTATCTGTCTGCAAAGACATGAAGTAACCAAATGCTTCTCTCACAATGGTTGCCCACATGCACACAGACTCACAGTGTGATTCTAGACAAGCAACACTGTTCCTTGGACTTTACCAAGACACATCCACTAGTCTGGAAGGGGTAAGGTGACTGCACACATTTTACATAATTCAATTTTGCGGTCTAGTATGAATGCCTGCCTCATTCTGCGAATGCATAAGCAGTGTCTGCCTTCTAATACTACTAAAACTTGACAGCATGACAGTATTTAAAACAGTTATCTGCCTGCAAAGACATGAAGTAACCAAATGCTTCTCTCACAATGGTTTCTCAAATACACACAGACTCAGAGTGTGATTCTAGACAAGCAAGACTATTTCTTGAACTTTCCCAAAACATATTCACTGGTCTGGAAGGGGTAAGGTGACTGCACACATTTTACATAATTCACTACTGCAATCTAGTGTGAATGCTTGTCTCATTCTGCAAATCCATAAGCAATGACTGCGTTCTAATACTACTAAAACTTGACAACATGACAGGTTTTAAAGCAGTAATATGTCTGCAAGACATGAAATACCCAAATGCTTCTCTCACAATGGTTACCCAAATGCACACAGACTACCGGTGTGATTCTGGACAAGCAACACTATTCCTTGGACGTTACCAAAACACATGCACTAGTCTGGAAGGGGTAAGGTGACTACATACATTCTACATATTTCTGAACTACACTCTAGTGTGAAAACCTGACTTATTCTGCGAATGTTTAAGCAATGACTGGCTTCTAATACTATTAAAACTTGACAACATGACAGGTTTTAAAGCAGTTATCTGTCTGCAAAGACATAAAGTAACCAGATGGTTCTCTCTCAATGGTTGCCCAAATGCACACAGACTCACAGTGTGATTCTAGACAAGCAACACTGTTCCTTGGACTTTAATAAAGCACATTCACTAGCCTGGAAGGGGCAAGGTGACTGCACACATTTTACATAATTCACTACTGCAATCTAGTGTGAATGCCTGTCTCATTCTGCAAATCCATAAGCAATGACTGAGTTCTAATACTACTAAAACTTGACAACATGACAGGTTTTAAAGCAGTAATATGTCTGCAAGACATGAAATACCCAAATGCTTCTCTCACAATGGTTACCCAAATGCACACAGACTCACAGTGTGATTATGGACAAGCAACACTATTTCTTGCACTTTACCAAAACACATTCACTAGTCTGGAAGGGGTAAGGTAACTGCACACATTCAACATATTTCAGAACTACACTCTAGTGTCAAAGCCTTACTCATTCTGTGAATACATAAGCAATGACTGGCTTCTAATACTACCTAAACTTAACAACATGACAGGTCATAAAGCAGTTATCTGTCTGCAAAGACATGAAGTAACCAAATGCTTCTCTCACAATGGTTGCCCAAATGCACACAGACTCAAAGTGTGATTCTACACAAGCTACACTATTCCTTGGACTTTACCAAAACACATTCCCTAGTCTGGAAGGAGTAAGGTGAATGCACACATTGTACATATTTCAGAACTGCAATCTAGTGTGAAAGCTTGACTCATTTTGCGTATGCATAAGCAGTGACTGGCTTCTAATACTACTAAAACTTGACAACATGGCAGGATTTAAAGCAGTTATCTGTCTGCAAAGACACGAAGTAACCAAATGCTTCTCTCACAATGGTTGCCCAAATGCACACAGACTCACAGAGGGATTCTAGACAAGCAACACTATTCCTTGGACTTTACCAAAACACTCTCACTAGTATGGAAGGGGTAAGGTGACTGCACACATTCTACATATTTCTGAACTACCCTCTAGTGTGAAAGCCCTACTCATTCTGAGAATGCGTAAGCAATGACTGGCTTCTAATACTATTAAAACTTGACAACATGACAGGTTTTAAAGCAGTTATCTGTCTGCAAAGACATGAAGTAACCAACAGCTTCTCTCACAATGGTTGCTAAAATGCACACAGACTCAGAGTGTGATTCTAGACAAGCAACACTATTTCTTGAACTTTCCTAAAACATATTCACTAGTCTGGAAGGGGTAAGGTGACTGCACACATTTCACATAATTCACTACTGCAGTCTAGTGTGAAAGCCTGTCTCATTCTGTGAATGCATAAGCAATGACTGGATTCAAATACTACTAACACGTGACAACATGACAGGTTTTAAAGCAGTTATCTGTCTGCAAAGACTTGAAGTAACCAAATGCTTCTCTCAGAATGGTTGCCCAAATGCACACAGACTAACAGTGTGATTCTAGACAAGCAACACTGTTCCCTGGACTTTACCAAAACACATTCACTAGTCTGGAAGGGGTAAGGTGACTGCACACATTTTACATAATTCACTACGGCAATCTAGTGTGAATACCTGTCTCATTCTGCAAATCCATAAGCAATGACTGGGTTCTAATACTACTAAAACTTGACAACATGACAGGTTTTAAAGCAGTAATCTGTCTGCAAGACATGAAATACCCAAATGCTTCTCTCACTATGGTTACCCAAATGCACACAGACTCACAGTGTGATTATGGACAAGCAACACTATTTCTTGGACTTTACCAAAACACATTCACTAGTCTGGAAGGGGTAAGGTAACTGCACACATTCTACATATTTCAGAACTACACACTAGTGTCAAAGCCTTACTCATTCTGCAAATCCATAAGCAATGACTGGGTTCTAATACTACTAAAACTTGACAACATGACAGGTTTTAAAGCAGTAATATGTCTGCAAATACATGAAATACCCAAATGCTTCTCTCACAATGGTTGCCCAAATGCACACAGACTCACAATGTGATTCTAGACAAGCAACACTACTCTCTGGAGTTTAGCAGGAGAAACACATTAGTCTTAATAATAACAAAGGCACCACATACAACCCCTCACAAATCAATAACTCACCTTTCAAATTGATTTGTAGATTAAGAAGTATGTCAGTCACACACCAGGTTTTCTTATACAGGATGTCTGTACTGCACTGCTCTTAGCAAAAACAAAAAATCGCAATATTTCCCTCTCATTCTGCACGCATATACATGTAAATATCAAATCACATTGCTTTCCACATTAATACAAAAGCTTACATACTTTTTTAATGGTTACACATTTCAACCCTTTCCAATTGACATAACTTTGAACCCTATCCCCAATCTGCTTACTGCCTGATACCATAGTAACAGTTCAAGGAAAACTCAATTGAACATACAGGTCACAAGTTCAGCACACAATGTTGTAAATCCAAACAGCAAGTGTGCTTGACTTTTCAAAATATCAGTTTATCCTATGTTATGTTCCTTTCAAACTGTGTTTTTTAACCAATAAGAAACATAATTTTAAAAAACAGAATCATGCACCCTACTTTTCAGTCTAAAATGCTCTCAAACAGCCAATCATTTCACACGACTGGAGTCGAGCAATCCTGGCTGATGACGGCTGATAGCCAGAAACCGGTCCTAGGATGCTTGATTCCGGTCCAGGGAAGACATGGCTTTGCAGTTCGAGCTGGACTGTTCCCATGAGGCACAGGGTCAAGGCTGATTTGCATATGGTCATGTCTGAACTGGGGTGGTGTGGAGTGCAAAACAACAATGGATTTAGGCCCAGATCTCTGTACTGGGATGAATGTATGACATTGTTCTGCATTCTGTCCATCAACTGTTGTTTTTGCCCAACGCGTTAAAAGTTGCTCACCCATTGTGTGCACACCAGGGGGTTGCGCTGAGAGCCGGGCTGAATTGCACCTACCACTAATTTCTATTCCCCCGGGGACCCCATCCCCCGTGGCCTATATACAACATTGGGGACCATGGGGGGAGCCCCAATGATCCCACGGTCCCAGCCTGCTCCGCGTGGGGAGGTGGTGGTCTCTGGGGCTGGGGGTCTGTCACGGCTCCCCCAATTTGAATATTTAGAGCCCCGGGGAGGTGGCAGTCCCCGGGGCATGTGGGGAGGCTTGATTCCCCCACACAGGCTAGTTTTTTTTAAAGCCCCGGGGGTTGGCTGTCCCCGGGGCTGTGGGGGGGCAGTGTGCCCCCGCAATAACGATTAAGTTGAGCCCGGGGGGTGGTGGTCCCTGGGGCTTGGGAAGCCTTAAAGACCCCCCATCATAACATTCACAAGCCCCAGGGGGTGCCCACGCAACTTTTAATGCTTTGCCCTGGGGGGTGGCAGTCCCAAGGGCAGTGTGGGGGGGATTGGGCCCCCCACACTATTTTTTAGCATGCCCCTGGGACTTGGCCCCCATGGGTAATTATCTTCAAAGCGCAGGAGACTGCACTTTGTTTTTTTTTCACGGTAGAATCCGCTCATCCTGCGTGGATTTTGCCATTTTTAAAATAAAAACAATTTTGGGGCCCTGGGCATCCTTGTGGGACCCCCTAAGCAGGCCTAGGGTGTCAGGGTGTGTCTACACTGCCCCCTTTTTACGCTTTACACATTTTTTTCAAGGATTTCTTGTGCCTCAGTTCAACCGAGGCACAAAATGGATGCCAGCACTGCCTGGTTGGGACTGTTGATAGCCAGTTGACAGCCAATTAGTATGCAGCTTGTGATCGGGAGGGTGCACACAGGGTGCGCTCAGGGTGCATGGATCCACCACGCCCATATATAAATATGTGATTTTACTTTTGATTTTCTCAGCAACTACTGAACAGATTTAAACCATTTAACAAAAAGGCATGAGTCTGAAACAAGGACCAACTCTTTGCCAAATTTGGTGGAATTCTGTTCAGCAGTTCGGGCTGTAGCTACGACTAAAGGTTCCTATGAAAAATTGCATGGGGAAAACATGTTTTTGGACCCCTTTTTTTCTCGGCCCCTGCTGGAAATATCACACCAAGACTTTCAAGATAGGAGCGGTCTGGCGCTGGCCAAACTTTTTGAAAATGTTGCCAAGAATCGTCAACTGGCGCCAAAGTTATTGGGAATAGAATGTTGCGGCTTTCCTATGGAAAATAGGTCCTAACTATGCCTACCTACTGGCAACCCTATACAATTAAAGCACATTAAATATGTACATACACACAAATCAGCATTTACCATGAACAGTAAAAAAAAAATGTACTACTCGCCAATCAATTGACCAAATTAAAGAGAAAGACAGCAAATTTAAACACTATTCCCCCCCAAAAACCAGTATAAACAGTACATGAAACGTACAACAAAATGCTTCTTGAACCTCAATTACTGCAATGCAACATTTACCTGCCAAATTAGAACCCTTCAAAAGATGTTTTCAATATTTCAAAGGATCACTACATACTACTAACACATGTTTGACAACAAGTAATAGCTGACAAAAATAATGAAGAGCCAAAATGATTTTAAAATAGAAAATGGAGAAAAATATGCAAAATATTTATTTTTCCAACATCTAGATGTATCTACTGTAGGAAGTTATTTTAAACACTGAAAGCAAAATAAAATAAAAGCATGGGAATAAATATATTTAAAATACAAAAAAAACACCTCCAAATTGTAACTAAAGCAGCAAACAATCATTTAAAGTAAAAATAGCTCGTAGACATATTTTAAAAATAAACTAAAATTAGCTCATTCAAAACTAAAAATCACATTTAAAAAATCAAACTAAACGTACAAATCTCTTCTTCTTAAAAGACTGCAACAAATAAAGCATGTAGCAAAACCAACATCAAACAGTATTCCTTCCAAACAATCTTCAAATAAAATGTTCTTCCAAATGATAAGTGAAATGTGCTGCAGCAATTTAAAAATGGTACAGTAAATATAATAACATATAATATATTATGAAATAAATAATACATATTTTTGTAGACCAAAACACACATACAAAATGTTGGAATCATCAAAATATATCCAATCCCAAAAAGAGAATCTATTATTAAAAATAGAGGAGATATTTGTAGTAAGGAGAGTACCAACAGTGCAAAAACAATTTCAAAATGCACAAAATATTATTCGAATGCATGATATAGTTCGGCTAACATTAGAAATATATGACAAAAGAGAAACTTTTAAGGAACATTACCATCCCCTTAATATTACAGAATTCAAATTGGGAAATACTTTGAAAGTCCTAAAAGAGGCCAGTAAGAGCTCACAAGAGCCATCAGGAACAAAAAATTAAAATATACCAAGCCTTACAGGCTAAAGGGAAATGTCCTGGAATACCAAACCTAAAAAGGCTAATTGCCAGAAAACACTAGAACAGTGAGGGAAACACTGGTACCACATACCAATATGAACAAATAGACATTTTCAACAATTCCTAACCACACATAAAGAAGAAATCTTTTTATTATATGACAACAACAATATTTACATGAGTTATACATTTACATTATAATTTATGCTACTAACAAAAATGTACTAATGTGAACACAAGGTAACACATGGATAATTGGTCACACTTTGACATTGTACCCTACACTATTTAGTCACATATACAAAATGGTCATCAACACCAAAATACAAACATCCCATCAGTAGATTGGCTGTTACAACTTTAACCCTGAAAAAAATCATCATAAATGTGAAACTATAATATAAACACAGTACAATTCAAGAGTGCTACTATTAATTTAACAAGAGTATAACGGGCACCTCCAAAAATCCACCCTAAATATAGGATACAAAACTAACCTAGAATTTGCACTCAAAATAAAAAACTAAGGGCCTGATTCACAAAGGTAATCTTAGACTTTTGGTCTGAACTTTTACCAAACCTCTAAGTTTATGACTTTGGGAGTCACAAACGGCATGTATGAGTACTATCTTTATGTCCGCCCGAGGGCGGAGATCTCGCCCGAGGGTGGACATAAAGATGGTATTTGTAAATTCCCTTTGTGAATTCCCAAAGTCATAAAACCTAGACGTTTGGTCTAAGTTTGGTCTATGTTTAGATCAAACGTCTAGGTTTACCTTTGTGTAAGAGGCCCTAATAGCTTTAGCATACATTCTGGTAACAGATGTCACAAAACATTATGACATGATTGTTACTTTCCAAAGCAAGAACCAGACTCAGACTCAGACTCACAAATGGAATATTTTGAAGATAATTGGGCATGCAACCTGCACTGATTAGGCCAGAGATCACCGGCCACAGGCACTAACTCCAGTATCATATTCTGTGGGACAATGCCTACAACAGCACTGTTTCTAAGAAGCAAAAACACAGTGGAAGAGTGTCACAATTGCTTCCAAGACACACTTGAAGCCCGCCCTACACTTTACCGCTGTGTAGCAATACAAAAAAATATTTAAAAAAGAGAACAAAGGTACCAAGACCTAAGAATAGAACAGTCCCTAACCCAACTTGAATCAAAATCGCCCAAACAAACTAAACCAATTATAAACTCCTAGCAAGCTAATTAAAGCTAACAACCAAGGACTAATATATCTAAACTCAATAGGAAGAGCCCTGCTTTACTTTCCACACTAAACAATAACACAATTTAATCTCATTAAAAACTGAACACTTACAATTTAATGATCTGCACTTTTAAATAATACTAACTAACCCTGAGCCTAGTTCGCGAAGTAGAGCTACGCGCAGCTACACGAAGTGCACTTCGCACTACGCGGACTACGCATAGCACTACGTGAACTGCGTAGTACCCTGTTTGCACTTTGCAAGATGCCGTTTTTAATGATTGCACAGTGCGGACAAGCCATCATTGAAAAAGGCATCTTGCACAGTGCGAGAAGTAGTTTTCTACATCTTGAGGAGATTTTTACTTGAGCGGCAGCTTTCTCAACACAAACTTGTAGTTTATCATCGAAGCGGTCGCGAGCATACGTGAACACTCGCAAAATAATGAAAGATTAATAGTCCATAGGAATCAATGCAATTACACAATATATTTTATGTATTCATGTTTATAATATAAGCAACATGTTAAAAAATTTCAAAAATTCCTATGTACAAAACAATATAGAAATGGTATTACATCTAAAGAAGAATGATAAAAAGTAATACACTTTCTTTCAGTACATTTCAAATTATAGTAATCTTCAAACACATGAATAATATGGTGGAGTAATGTGGAAGAGGTTTGGTGCAGCGGCCAGGGTACTTGATTTCAGAACACCAGGGCTCATGGTTCGATCCCCAGTGCCGGTTAGCCCAGCACCCTGTGACTCTGGGCAATAGCTCCAATAATCTTTCCAATGCCACCCAGCACCTTGACACCCTTAGGTGTAATTGTTCATGTTTTACAAATAACGGTATGAAAAAATATTTGTTAGAAATGACTATACAACTGCAAAATTAAACAAAAACAATATTATGTCTGTAAAATTCATTATTTTTAAATTATTCAATAAAACAAAATACACAAGGACTATTGTAAAATAATGTAAGAGATATAGTCAGCAAAAATATTTGAATAAATAACAAACAACTTATACCATATATTTGTTTAACTTTTGAGCATCCCGAAAGACTTACCAAAAATACTAACAATTTAGAGATATCAGATTCAATATTCCCACTAAAAACGTGAAGGAAATGTTGTAGGAGAAGGTCTGATTTACTATTCACATTCCAAACTTAATCATATTTAGGAAGGTATTTGATTGAGGAGCACATTTACTATTAAAGGCTTAGGGCAGTTTATATAATGAAAACCAAATAAATTCCCACTGTGCCTGAGATCAGATCTGGCTGCCATTGTTTACTCTACCAATTCAGAGCTGTCTCCAAGCAGACAACAATATATTAGACAGTTTGCACAGTGTACTTGATACCTGGACAAAATGTAGGATGGTATGATAATGTGCCTATGAAAAAATGTATTTGTTAATTAATAATGAATTAATCAACTGACTAACTGTGATCATTTCTGCTTGTTTTTTTTTAATATTCATCCTGTATGAATTCTTTATATATATATATATATATATATATATATATATATATATATATATATATATATATCTGCCTTATACTATGACCTGATTGAATAACAAAAAATGAAAAAATTAAGAAATATATTTAAGCAAAACCCTTTCTGAGCACACTATCACATGCATGCATACAAGCAAAATGTGCTTAAAGTCATTGAAAAGATGTCAACATTTTGCTCGTACCCTAGTAACCTCATGACACTCACTACTTGGGGGAAAAAAGCTTTTCACTAAATGTAAAGAACATATCCCAAAACCAAAACTAAGTTATATATATTTGAAACCTAAAAAATTCGAAAAATATATATCACTTCAGCAATAAAGTATAAAGAAAATCAAATTGCATTACAAGCCAATTTAGAAATACACAATCAATATCTGCATAAAAGAAAAGAAAATTATGCAAATACAAATGATGCTGAATTAAACATTTTCAAACCTCCAGGAAAGCTTTAAATGTTCTGAGAGTCATTAAAACTATGTAGTTTCCAGATTCCATAGACGAAGTTTCTGTTAGCGGCCAATCACAAGTTCCAAAGAACAAGCGTGGTCGTGTATGTTACATGGATTCTGCTTGGAAGCAGAATTGTGCCTTGGGAGAACAGGATGCCAGAATGTCAGGACTGAGTCTCTTTACCACATCAGTACCAGTAGGCCCAAATCCGACTGGCTCACAGTGCCTCATCTTAACTCCTAAGGTTTCCAGAGTACCAGATGGTTTCAGCAAACCTAGAACATGTTCCTTTAGTCCCCAAAGGAACATTAGAAATGATTATCACCTTTCATTTCTTGCTCATGCATGCCCATAGTAAACAAAGGAAATTTACAATATATTTATTGAAATTTTTGTAGTCTATTTAGAAGCAAGTGTGCTGTGATTAGTAAACAGATACAACTGAGCAACGTAGTAAGCATTATTAGCAGACTTTATACAATGCAGGGCCCAACCTTGACAATTAATATATCTAACTTATCCCTCCCTCACAATGTGTGTACAGGATATATTAGTGGTCTCTGGAATTAACACCATACCCCATACCTGGTGTGTGTAGTTAGGTGGTCCACATCACAGGTTTTAACTCAATTTACGCAAGGCTGTTGCCTCTGTTCCAGGACCAGTCTTCCTGCTGGAATTCTCCTCTCTACCACCCAAGGGGGCGAGGCGGTTTATATAATGAGAACTACTGTGTTAAAAAACTGCAGCTGTGCTACCTTGATATAACACAAGAAAACTTTACACCATGTTGCTCAACCTTGGTGAAATGTTCAGACTAAATCCCCCAAAAAATCACAGAATATCAAAGAATATGTGCAGCATATCTTTAAAATAATATTATGTCACAATAACAAATGTATTATGTGTGGCTGTTTGAAGAAATGGCAAGAGGGAAATCACCATACCTCCTCCTTGATCGGGAAAGTAACCTAGTGACTAACTAAATAATAAAAAACACAAGCACAAGCTAAGCAAATCCAAAGCATATCACACACAAAAATTAAAATCTCATAATAAAAAATATAACATGAAAACTTAGAAAGTGTGGCAAAATTAGGTCAGCCGGAGCCACTCAATATTTCTTCCACAAGATCAATGTTTAGCAAATCCAGAACAGATTCTGTCTCAGAAAATGATGATTCTGCAATTTTCCTATTTAAAAGCTCCACACAACAGACATGAGTCTTGTTAATAGCCAATGCTGAGGTTGTAGCTGGGTGACCTCCATCCGTGTTATTAGAGCCAGAGTTTGGTATCCTTGTGCTGAAGCACCTATCACTGCAGATGGATGGCTTGCATCATGCATCTTGGAGCAGCCACCCACAAGTGTATTACTTGAATATTAAATACCTTAGAAGCAAACAAGAGAGAAGAGGCATTTGCAAAAGAGGAATCTTTTGATTCACTAAACATAGTGGCCAGCAGAACAGTTACAGTCATAATATCTGAGGACAGCCTCAATTTACAGTCGGCCTGCTGCCTTCTTTAACAGAGTTCATTGCAAGTAAGAAAAGGTTTCCGGTGGTCCATATATGGTGAGAAATGTAAGTTGCTGACTTTGGAGTCATGAATTAATTGTCTAATGGAATATATAGGTGGGCCTCGACCTTGCGTGGACGCATTGTGGCTAGTGGGTAATGTGTCCAGATGTCTGGCATGGGGTGCTTGTGATCACAGCGTGTGCTGGGTCCTCATTGGCTACATGATCCTAACTCATATGGCATCTGGCTTTACAGCATTTTAGGAGCATGAGTACCTCTTTTAGCCCTTTATTGGGGCTAATCTCCAATGACCATTGTAGTGCAGCTGAGCCTATCTGTGAGATTGGTCTAAGGTTTCCTGATCCTGCGTTTGTCTCCCAGCTACATGCCACCCAACCTATGACCTATCAATTAGTGACCTTGGCCTCTGGTCTCAGAGCTTTCCTGACTATGTTTTTGCGAGTCAGGGTTGAGGTGTAGTTCACAACGGGTGATGTCATCATTAAAGATGTGTGGTTGTGAGCCTCAACAAGGCCTACTAGTGCACGGGATTCGCCCTTCTCTGCAAAGAGTTCCCAGACCAATAGGAAGAAGTTGGCACAGAAACTGGAAAAGAAAAGACAGAGTTTATTAAACCTCATGAGGTGGAACTGCATTCACACAGCACCCTTCGGTAATGCATGAAGTAGCACACTGAATGGAAGGAGCTTGGTCCTTTTCTACCCACACAGGGGCTCAAATGAAGGTGGTACAAGTACAAAATGCTGGTTTTAGGTACATATATGGTCATACAGAAAATGCACAGTCAACAAGTGGGAGGAGCTAACAGTGGCTGTTTTTGGCGAGCATATCCTGACAGTTACATTCTAGTGGCAGCTGCAAAGACAGCTGCAAGCTCAACTGAGCATGTGCGAAGGTAGAAGTTGCTAAATATATCTCGTCTCTAGGCAGATTTCAAGAGCAGTTAACAGGAAGGTAGGACAGAGCACATGGCGAGCACATGGTAGTACATGGCAAACAAAATGACTGACAGAAATACAAAATGGATTCCACAAAACGGACAAGATAGTCTCTAAATACAGGATGTCTTCTGCTAATGCTTAACCTAATTGCTGCCAAATTACAACAGATGCAATTTTGTTCTTATAAATGATTGTCTCGTTTTCCATATTTGCCTTGACTTTTTCCATTATGACATTCCCGACTCTAGTTGATTTTTCAACTGCACCATCTAACTCATATCTGTTGACAGTTACTTTATTTGAGACTTGTTGCTCTTTATGCTCACTTTCAACAACCACTATCTTGCTAGTTACCTACATTTTTCTCAGTTTGAGGACAGCGTTTTATCAGCAGGTAATCTCCAATGGTACAAAACCGCACACGAATAGCAATACAAGGAAAACTGGCAACAGCGATTTGCACAAACTGGAGATCCACCGGGGGAGCCAAGAGAACCCATTTGAAAACTACTCCTGTTCAGGGGCACCTCCCTCTTCATGTGTGTCTCTTTGTAAGTGGTGCAATGTTTGAATGGCAAGTGTCAAAGCTCTATTGTCCACGTTGTTCCCCGGGATAAACGTGCAGCATGCCACACTGATCTTGGCACACAACCCTCCCTCCATCGTAGTTATTAAGTATAATACATATTGGTGCTCCATTACCAAGAAGCTGCTTGCTTGCAGTTCTTCCCTGATCGCACCGAAGCTGAGCTCTGTGCGGTTTATCATTTTAAGCATCTTCCACCTGGTTATTTGAAGCCAGCAGGCATCAGCCTTTGTCTGCAAGGTAAAGAAGATCAGCCTGAATTCTTCTGAGATGTGTTTGAACTGAGCCCAGCCAGAATAGTCTGCAGGTCTCTTTCACAAGCTTGAGGAAGCAAATTTGTGTTTTTTCCTTAGTGGGTGCTGGTGCAAGTCGGCTAGTTCCTCTCTGGAAATGACCATGGTCTGGTGTCAGCGGTTCTCCGGTGACTGTGCTTTCCCTTATGAGTTCAATAAATAGTTTGCAGTGTTAATTCAAAGTCTCAAATGTACACTTCTTGTCCGGGCTGGGATGTTTGATAAGGCAGCTTTGAGTTGGTGCACTTAAAGGTTCGGTGGTTGACGTGTTTGGATAAGAACGCAGTTTATGGTTAACTCAGGAACATTACATGTGAGCTGTAATCAATGGTTTTCAGAGTTCCTTTATTTTAACCCTAGGGGTGTGTTTCCATATTCACTAGTCACAATTTTAGTGAGGCATGAAAAGGTGACCCCTGTGGGTATCTTTTAGGGGTGGGCAGCCAACTCTGCTCTGTCAGCGGAGTTCGCAGAGTTTTGTAACACAGTACTCAGCTTAGAGCATGGAGTTCAGGAAAAACTCTGCCCACTGCTGCTTTGCAGACTTTGCCAGCGCTCAACCCTAATTGGCCCCAAACTTGATCGTGAAGGTGATAAAGGTGGCAAATGCTGTCCCCCACACTAGAGCATGACATTTATGAAGAGGTAGTTTTCATTGGTTGAGACTAAGAGAGACGTAAACGTCACTGTACAGTAATTCAATGAGGAAGCACATCAGTGTGCTCTTGAAAACATCAGCAGGTGCACGTTCCATTGCATTTTGCGCTCAAGTTCTAAGGAGTCTGTTGTGTTTGCAATGCATTTTGAGTATCAGCGCAGTGTTACTGTGAGTCAACATGGCGCAAACGAAGGCAGGTACTGTCAGCAGTACCGGTAGCTACCGCAAAGATAAGCTCATTGGGATCGTCATTCTGTTGCTAAATCCATCAGCAATAATAAAACATGCACATATATATGAACATAAAGTAATGCTTTATTGGCAAGAACTACAGTGCAAATGTACAAGTTTGGCACAAGCCTTTCCTCTCCTTCGCCTCCTCCTTCCATTTCTTTCCCTTCTCCCAGACCCACTCTCCCTTCCTCCTTCTTCCCCTTCTCTCTGCTGAGGTCGTAGACTGAGCTGCCTGTGTACTACACCACAAATGAGCAAGCCTTCCCCTCCCTTGCCTCCTTCTTCCATTTCTTTTCCTTCTCCCAACACACTCTCCCTCCCATCTTCTTCCCCATCTCTCTGCCGAGGTCGTAGAATGACTTGGCAGTGTACTACATGACAAATGCACTAGTTTGGCACAAACCTTTCCCCCCCTTTCCATCCTTCTTCCATTTATTTTCCTTCTCTCAGGCCCACTTTCCTTGTAGACTGGGCTGGCTGTTTGCACCAGGTCTATCATGGAAGTCTGTGTGCGCCATAGTCTCCTTTGAGATCTGCTAGGGCAGTTCCTTGAGCCGCTAGTGGTCTCTACAGTGGGCTCTCACGCTAGGAGCTCCCAGAAGTACCAGAGTGCATTGGCTGAATCACTCAAGGATATGTGCATTACATCAGTGGGCGCACATTCTGTCACATTTCACGCTCACATTAGAACATGTTCTAATGTTAGAACATGCTCTCATGTAAGAACAGGTGGCTGTTGTGTCTGCAATGCATTTTGAGTGTCAGCTGCACAATGTTTCTGAGGAGCCAACGTGGTGCGTACGAAGGCAGGTACTGTCATTAATTCTGATATCTACTGCAAAGGTAAGCTCCTTGGGATCATTGTGCTGCTGTTGCTAAATACATCGGCAATCATTACAACAAACATGCACATATGAAGTGAACGTAAAGTAATGCTTTATTGGCAAAAACTATAAATGCCTAAGTGTGGTACAACCTTTCCCCTCCCTGGTCTCCTCCTTCCATTCCATTTTCCTCTCCCAAGCACACTCTCCATCTCCTTCTTTCCCTCCTGTTTGCCAAGGTCATAGACTGAGCTGGCTGTGTATGCCAGGTGTATCAAGGAGGTCTGTGTGCACCATGGTCTCTGCTGAGAGGCCGTTAGGGCTTTTCCTTGAGCCAGGCGGGGTATCTAGAGTAGTCTCTCAAGTTAAGAGGTCCCAGAAGTACCTGTGTGAGGTGATTGTACACTTGGGGATATCATTTTCTTTCTTAGAAGGAACCAAATGTTTTCTTTCATTACTCACAGGTATCAAGACTTTTAACGCTGTGGCAGATCCTGATGAAGGCACCCCCGGTTCCGAAACACACGTAGATTCCATCTCATCTAAAGCCACATTTCTGACCAACCTTGTCTTGCCCTAGAGATCATTGTGTTTTCAGTGTTGGATTATCAATATATAGTGCTGAATCGACCAACTTGAATTTGTATGAATAACTTTTATGAAACAGTTAGATCTAACCCTGGACAGTGAACTCAGCTCCGCTAGCTGAGGAGCTGAGTTTTCCGCAAAAAACTCCTCTTTATGCAGTAGAGCAAAGTTTTTTTCCTTGTTCGCGTTCACCAATGTCAAGTTGGCGAATGCAAGCAAGGAAAATCCACCACCCGGCGAGATTTTTTCTTGTTCGCGATCGTCAATATCAAGTTGGCATGCATGAGCATGGAAAATAAACTGTAGTGTAGTTCCTATATTCCCAATAGGCTCTGTGCTTTGGAATAATATATCCTATAGATTTGAAGTAGGACTTATGTCGACTAGGTCTCTATCAAATATATTAGACTTAATTGTGAGTGCCAACTAGCTCAGAGGTCACTAGAAACTTTCTCGAATTCACAAGAAGGGATTAATTTCTGGCAACCGCATGAACATGACAACTTTGTTTCCCCAAGAATAAACGTATCTTCAGAGTCGTGGAAACAATAGATAGACATTTTACTCAGTCAATTGTGCACGCTTCGTTTCATCAGAGGTGCAGAGAAATAGAGGGACGGACGTTTTCAATAAAAGGATTTATTGAACAGTCTTCTTTCTCATGCAAGTAAAGTGAACTGCTACAATCGTAATATGGGCTGCAAAGTATAATGCGTACAGCCTGAAGAGTATTATAAAATAATACTGTAAAAGCATTGTATGGTTTCTAAACAATAGATAAATACATATATAAATAACAAAAGGCTAAAAGTATTCAACTCGTGCTTCTAAAATACGCCTACCCCGATGTACCTAACCTAAGTCCAGTACGAGGGAAGAAGTAAGTGTGGTGTAGCATAGGTTTAGTTTCTTTGCCAAGAATCTATCCAAGATTTCTCTGTAGGATCTAATCAGCTCCATAACTTAGTTTAGAATGAAGGAGGTCTGGTATCTCTCTCGGGACTCGATTTCCCAAAACGCCCCGAGGGGAGCTTGGAAACCCTAGAGCTGGATTCTCAGCGAACGAAAGGATAGCTTCTCGATCAGTGCGTCAGCTGGAGGGTCGGCTTCCTTTGGCACTTGCTGTAGCGAGCTCTGTCGGGCAAGTAGGTAGTCGAGATGTTCCGAACCACCATGTCTTTGCTAGATCAAGTGAAGGCATATTTATACCTTGAAGGTGCCTAGTTTGACGTAAAGTCAGGCATACAACGTCATCAAAGAACCCCAAGGGAGTGGTAGTTCTTTGAAAACTCCATGAGTTCTTGGACAAATCAATATTCAAGCAAGGGGATGTCCCTGACTACTTAAGCCGATTTTCCAAGAAATCGTTGTGGTTTCCTGGTACGGGTGGAAGTAGCCATGCCTGTATTTGGACTGCATTGGCTATGTCTAAATATGGGTATTCTTTCTATGCCTATATTAGGGCAATGTGAATTGTACCTATATAAGGGCATGAATAGGAAAATTTTGCTTGGATCCTAAAATGCCATACAACTCTCACTCCACTTTATTATGTTCAACATTACTAAATTATAAGCTTTTAAAACATTTCTAAAGCATGATGTGTATAACCTCACCCAAAATACATAAAATGCATTCGAAATGGTTGTACACAAAAATGAGCATTTGTGCGGTACGCATTTTTAAATTCAAAGCGTATAGTATGACATAGGAAATGATATCCGAATGAATCATGAAAGTACATTTATGAAATGGCTCTTAAACACAGAAGAAAAAAGTCGAGACCATTCCATGACAGAATATATAAATTGTTTCGGTTGTGGACAAGGTCAAAATATTGTTTCTTGGAAGTATTCAAATAATTCTTGTTCTCTATGAATAGTTCTACTTTAAGCAGGTTACTTTGTGCCAAAAAAAGTTCAAATTTGGATGAAAGTCAAATCGTAGAAAAATAGAGTTCTAAAGTTAGAAGTGTTTGTTTTTGACAAAGTAAAGGTAGAATACAGAATCCCATAGAAGGCTGTGTGTTAATTTGAAAAGTCAGTCTCATTGTTCTGAGAAAACATCAAATCTTAGAAGCTGGTAAATAATTAATCTACCACAGTGGGTGAAAGTTTGACCACTTCGTCACGTAGACCGATTGCACAAAAATGTGAAGCATCACAGTCAGCTTCAGCTGCATTAGCAATGTTCAATGGAAATGGAGATGGTACCTGTGTGCCTGTCGTTCCATCTATCTCACAGTCAGCAGACTGCGTCTGTGAGACCTCAATGAATGCTGTCATCCGGATTGGCAGCCCCTGGGGACAACACAATGCATGGGCCATTACAGAACCAAGTGAAGTATCAACATCCGTTGGCAGGACTGATGGGAGTGTTAGACAAATGTCCAACATGCATTCTTCTTCAAATAGCAGGCATCGTAGAACTGGTAAGATGCAAGACTTGTTGCCAGATCGGTCGGAATGATAGAAACCGCGTTGTATTTAAATCTCTTAAACGAGCCAAAACCAGAATCTATATTATGTGCTCACGGCATTTCATTGCCAGGAGAGTGTTCTCTATGGTAATATGGGTGGCGCTGGTGACCAGTCTTGCCATATCGGAGCAGAAGGAACAAGAATAGTATTCCTGCTATGAGTCCCAAAATGAGAGGCAGGCCGCTGAACACAGAGTGCACGAAGTTTTGGAAATACTTCCGTGGACTGCTTAAAAAGGGGCTAACTGTCCCCAAAAAACTGTCTTAAATACATGTATAATACCACTGGTGTCAGACATGTTTAAGATACAACCTAACATTTCTAGGAAATGTACAGGGCAGTTTGAGAGCATGTATCTCCGCAGAGGTCCTTGCAACTTGTAGTTCATACGTCTCTTTAGATGAGATCAGTGGCACAGTTTTTTGTAAAAGAATGGCTTTCATTCTGCTTAAAGTATCAATTCATACAGAAGAGATGTTCAGTGAAGGTCATAACGGGCGACTCCCGTCTGTCTTAGTTTTAGGAAACAATACTTGCATACAACAAGTGACCCTGGCTGCCACAGTTACGAGGTAGGCTATTCCTGGCAACATGCAACAGCAGCTGTAATCATTCAACATAATATAGCTTCAGTTAGAAAGCTGCCTAAAAATTGGAAATATCACTGTAGCTGGAGAACCTTGCAGGTGGCAGCATAAGTTGGTCAAAGAACCGTCACAGGCTCCATGTAAATGAATACCCTGACATAAATATGTACCGGTTAGTGCACTTTCGCAGTTTGTACCATTAAGAAATACCTCTTTTCCCCCACTCCAACATCTGTGTGTATCTGGTAATTTCCAGGTTGGCTTAATGTATTCTTTACCCAACTTTTCATACACGCCAGCTAGTATATGTATCAAACAATATTGAAAATGGAAAATTGCGACAGGCAGAGCGATTGTTCTGTGTATTAGCCATTCTATTGCACATTTTTCCGAAACAGTTAATGGTAATCTTTCCAGTTTCTCAATGCTCAGCACCGTATAGTCTGCTCCTCTTTGTGCCAGAGTGATTTGTTTATCTGTAAGGTTAAATATAGAAAACAATGACGTGGTGTTGATTAGACGCATGGCACATATCCAGAACAAAGATTTTGTAATGTCCAGCCTAAAAGCATTGTAGAACGCAATTGTGACTGTCCATGCTGTAGAATGAGCAAGTCCTGTTCCATTATGTCGATGGAAGAGGATACTATGCTGTCCAAAAAATAAATTCTGGATGAGAGGGCAAATATCCATCACAACGCAACCTTCACAACGCACTACCATTACAACGAATCTTTTACAACGCAAGATCCATTACAACACATGCTACTACAACGCATGCCATAACAACGTAAGTAGGGGTAAGTATTTTAATTAAATATTATTTATTTAATTTAAATTTAATTATTTAATTTATAATTTAAAAAAAGATAGATTTAAGTTTAATATATTTTTTTATTTAATAATTCCCCTGAGTTAGAATAGGAATCATTACCCCTACACTATGTAACACTTACCCTACTCTTACATCCCCCTGGACTTAGAATAGTAATTATTAACCCTGCACTATCCAACAATTTCCCTACTATTAACCCCCCTGGAGTAAGAATAGTAATTATTTCCCCTACACTATCCAACACTTACCCTACTATTACACCCCCCCTGGAGTTAGAATAGTATTTTAATTCCTACACTTTCCAACACTTACTCTACTAGTACACCCCCTGGAGTTAGAATAGTAATTTTAACTCTTACACTATCCAACACTTACCCTACTATTACACCCCCTGGAGTTAAAATAGTAATTATTCCCCCTACCCTATCAAACACTTATCCTACTATTACACCCCCTGGAGTTAGAATAGTAATTATTACCCCTACACTATCCAACACGTACCCTACTATTACACCCCCCTGGAGTTAGAATAGTAATTTTAACTCTTACACTATCCAACACTTACCCTACTATTACACCCCCCTGGAGTTAGAATAGAAATTATTACCCCTACACTATCCAACACTTACCCTACTATTAAATCCCCTTGGGGTTAGAATAGTATGTATTACCCCTACACTATCCAACACTTAACCTACTATTACACCCCCTGGAGTTAGATTTAATACTTCAAAGAGTTTTATTTTTAAATTGTTTAATATTTAAAAAAATATAAAATTGATTTACATTTTTTTACAAATTACCAAGTGATTTAAAAAAAATATATATATTATGGTATGATTTGTAAAAAAATTATAATTTAGTTTAATATTTTTGATCGTTAATTTAGAAAATAGTTCCCACGCTTTAACATTGATTTCAATGTAAAGTAATGTCCTTCCTTTATTTCCATAGATGTCTAGCTGACTGCCGCGTCTATCACATTTGAAGCTAGTTGGAGAGGAAAGCGGGATGGAAAATAAGCCAAAGGGTGCATCCTAAAGGTAAGAATATAATTTAATAAAGTAGTACATTTAAAAAAATAAGAACCTTGTATATTAAATATTTATCACTATATATATGGAATGTGAGACATTATTTTGTAGTTTAAGTTGTAATATATTATATTAAGACAATGTACATTTTTTTTAATATATTTTAAAAAAATAATGGTAATCTATATTTAAATAAAAAAAAATATTTTTAAACATATAATATTAATAATAAATAATAGTATAGTATTTGTCCTTTTTCTTTGTTCGTAGCTTCTGATGACGTATTCGCGTATACGTGAATCACGTAGGTAGCCATATTGAGGAGTGTCGCTGGACAGAGCAGAAGCAAGGAGACCTGTGCTCAGGTAGGAAACTTTTAAACTTTATTTTTTAATTTTAAACAAGCTGTGAGTGATATTTATTGCAAGGAGAGAAGAGGGAGGTTTAGATTAGTTAAAAATACCTATATAGTGTATGTTTTTTGCATGTACCCCATCTTATTGTTAGTGTATGCCCACGTCGGGTCACGTGTTTACTTTAGTTTAAAAAAAAAAGATGTAATGTTTGTATTTACCAAGTTTATTACACTCTAAAAAAATGGTATTTGGATGAAAAAATTGAAAATTATTTTGTTTGTAAAACATCGGAGATAGAAGAAGATCGATTTACGAAGATTGGATTTATAATTTCGAAAAGGAATCGTTTTGATTAGATTTTTTATGGAATCTTAGAAGACTTCGATGTTTTTTATTTGGGTTGGATTGTTTAATGGAACTTAGCATAACTTCGTGGATTTGGAAGGATTGCTGACTTAGAAAAGAGGATTGAAGATGGTTGGGTTTTTTTGGACCTCAAGATTATATCGAATTGGAGAAGATTTTTATTAATGAAATGCTTTTTGTAAATCGATCTTATTCGAATGAATTGTTTTTGGAATGGAGTAACATTTCTTGGGAATGCCTTTTTTTTAAATATGATTTTCAAAAAGAAGATTTTCTCGAATTGGATTTTTTAAACTGTTTTTTTAAAAATGGAAAATATCAAGCATGGTTTTGGATTGGATTATTGAAGGAAAGAAGAGAAAAAAGAAGACATCTAAGGTAAGGTGACCCGACTTTAATTTATGAAAATACTTTTGAAAAATGCCAATTTAAATGTGGGTTTATTTATTTTAGGTCAAAACAGGAAAGTAATAGTGTAGGTTGAGTTAGTAATGTAGAATGTGTGCAACATTATCCAGGTAATCTGAAGCAACACACAACGAAAATTGTTGTAATGCACCCAATAGTCGTTCAGACATTTCTTTTGATCTTTTAGAAATGCGTGGGTTTAGACTACCTGTTAATGCTTGTGACATTCTCATTTCTTGGAAACTTTGCTCCTTCCTTAAAGTTTCCAAAAAATGATAAAAGTCAGGGTGAGGTTTTTCACTTGTGTGGTTGAAGGAGTTGTGCCATCCCTCAATGGCATTGTTTGTTTTTGCTCCTCCTTCTAAGCAGCTCCTGTAGCAGTTCCACCACTCCACATGGAAACGTGATTTCCTCCTGCAACCCGACCTGCTTAGATGCCGAATCCATGTGACTTCAAAATAATTTAACAAGGGTGCCAATTTTTCTTCGTTTGATGTGTAAAATTCTGATTCAGTTATTGCAGTGTAGTACTCGTCTACACTATCTGGAGGAACAAAGCAAAGTGTAATTAGTTTTTTTAATTTGAATTGCAGTTTGCTATCTGATACGTAATCCACAACTAGGGATGTTTTTTGTATTTTACGCCAAAATGCATGGGAAAAATGAAAAAAAAACATCCCTGAATTTGGGTATCCGTGTATGTTTTTGTAGTAACATTTATCATTGCGAATTCAAAATCAATTATTATTTTCCTAGGACTTCTGTTTGATGTTTTTGATTTAATCACTGTTAAAAGTTCAGTGTACGTTGTGGTTTGTTTATCAGGTAGCAAACTGTAAACAAGGGGTACTACTGTATTGTTAATTTTTGCATGAATAGTGTATATTTGGCTGAATGGATGGGGCGTGCTTTTAAACATCCCATCCATCATCCAAATATCATTTTTCTCTAACTTGGCTAGATTACGTGTTGTGCTAAATGTAATTATTTGTTTTTGAGGGTTTTGGTTGTCATGCAGGATGAAAGGTTTGTTAGATATAGAAACAGAGAGTTCAGGAGGAATTAGAATATCTGAGAATGTTTGAGGTGTAACTCTTTGTGGGTTACTTGCCTGTTTTTTTCTTCGAATAATTTGTCTTAGATTGGGTATTATAGGCATCCAGCTAGCAACATGACTAGGCGCATGCTGAGCAACCTCCCTTTAAATAGAACCAGAGTAGGCATTGGAGGTGCTTGCAATATCTTTCATTTCATTTATTGTTTCTCTTACTTCAATCTCCATTGCAGAGGCAGAGTGGTTATGCTCAGATGTTTTAACAATGGTGTGTCCCAGAGTAACCGCTCCGCCTTTCCAATGGGTTGAGTAGTATTGCACGCACCTCTAATGTCTCCTTGGTTCTGTTATTCTCTCCTTGCAATAAATATACCCTGCATGTTTCAGAAGTCGGTTTCCTTTGCTGGAGGTAATATAATGGGCTGTTTTATTCATTGACATTATCTGAAGTTAAAGTAAATAAAAGAACATAATTTTAGAATTATTGTTATATGATTTATGTAATCAGATTGTTAGTTTATTTCATTATTTTTTTCTTTTTGGCAGTTGGAAATAAATCTTGTAAAGTATGTAATACTAATTGTCACCTTTTTGTATGGTTGTTGGTTCATTTAGATGGTTTTGGTTGAATTTCTTGTTGCTTGGTTCAGCTTTAATTTTCTTATACTGCAAGAAAAAAATAAAAACATTTGTTTTATTTTGGGTGTTGTTTTGCGATGTAACTCTATTTGGAGAAAAAGCTGTTAATATATTTTTCCTCTCTTTTCAGAAATATATTTACCTTTAGTATTTGTTTTCGGATGTAATGAAGATGGTGGTCTTTTTTTTCTCTAAGCTGTTCTGCTGATGCTGGTTGTTCTTTGTTGGTTCCGCTGAGATTACTTTTTAGATATCTGTAGTAGAATATAAGATATATGGGCTGTTAATTTTCATAATATTAATTACCTATTTTGAAAAATTGCTGGATTTCATGGTTAAAATGCATGACAGTAAAATTTATAATGCAATTTTGTCAGCAAAATGTTTCTTAAAATTTTTAAATTGCCAAAATGCACTTCAAATATCCGAAACAGTTGCAGAAATGTTGAACATAATTTTAATTTTTTTTTAAAAATAGCTACATAATTTCTATCATTTATTGGTTTTTTATCAGTTTATTTACCTTTGAAATAGATGTTGTTCTGGATATTTTTTTTTTCTACAATCGATTTTGTAGTTATATGTTCTGGAATAATTGTAGTATTCTGTAAATATGTGAATGAGAAATATATTATTTTTTCTTATAATATATTACTTTTCTTTGAAATGCTTTCTTTTTTGCAGTGTTCTTTTTATTGTAAAATCACACTGGTAGGAATAAAAAAAAGACATTTAAAATTGATTCACTACATTGCATTAATTGGCTTTTCATTTTAGTAATTTTTAAAACGATTGTACTTGGGTTTAAAATTGCTAAACTCGTTGTTGATTAGTTATCCGACTGTGACTCCTTTTGAAAATATAGTAGGAAAACTTTCATTCATTTATTGTAACAAAACTCTGCTTTACAGTTATTTAAAGATATATTTTGTTTAATTAATTCACATACTTCCAATGTTGTTATTTGCTTTCTGAATTTTCTGCACGTTGGTTATTTGCCTGTCAAGTCTATCATAAACTGTAAAATAATAGTTTGCCTTTGTTTTAATTTTTAAATGTATTTGTCTTTTGAATTATTATTTTTAGTTAAATATATTTTACTTACTTGATTTTTGTGAATGGTAGTTAGCCTATTGCACTGTTTTATTTTTCTGTGAGCGTTGGAGGTTGCGTAAATTACGTCTGCTCTCGCTCGTAGTCTTCTGACCACTGAGTTCAAAATGGTGGCTTAGCTGTATTTATTCTTTTTTTGGTGTATCACAATTATTTTTGAGAAAATAATCAATTTTATTCTCTTTTTATTGGGTTTCGTTTGATGTGTGAACGTATAATTTAGTTTATAAAAATCTGTTCGTCTGTGTTTACTCCTCCATTTTGTTTGCTCCGGGTTCCATTTCATTTCATGAAAAGTGTTGTAGGACTTGTGGTTGACCAAGGTCATAAAATGGTGGCTTGTTTTTTAGTAGTTTGTTTCTTTTGTTTGTGGGCTTAGTTTTTTTAGATTTGTAATTGTAAGAGTATTAATGTTAACTTCGTTTTTTGTGTTTGTTTTTGAAAATGTTTTTTTTAGTAATTTTGTGTTACTCGATTGATACTCAAGAATTTATTGTAATACCTGAGTATTCATTTTGTAAAAAATGCTTGTTTAAAATTGTGCTCAGTTGCGTTCCACATTTTAGTACACTTCCCCACCCAAAACCCCTATTTTCCCTGCATCCCGTGCCATGAGTTATATTTCAAAATTAATTATAATTTGTTGTTTTTTTGGCATTGTAATGGTATGCGTAGTATTGTTTTGCGTTGTGATGGCACTTTTAATGAATTCTATTTATTTTGCATAGTAATGGTATTCGTACTAAAGATTTTCGTTGTAATGATATTTGCGGTGTGATAAATGCGTTGTTATGGCATGTGTTCTAAAAGCATGCATTGTATCATCATACATTCCTGACAGAGTCGTTAACCCATTGTCAACTACAGAGAGAGCTTTCTCTAAATTAATACAATCAATTTCTCATGTTCGTTCTGCAGTTTCTGCTTGTGACACTTTCCAAGCTTCATTATAAATGGCATATATACCAGTGTATAAGAAAGGTTTATGATGTCGCTTCGCAGGACCTTGTAAGAAGTCCTTTAAATCAATGCCATCTTTAACTAATGATAAGTGTTGTTTTACCTCTGTTAGTGTGGATTTGTGTAGCCAGTCAAGGCACATTTTTCCTACACTGTATGTTGTTACTATCCCTGGATGTTGTCTCTGGACAAATCTTAGATCGGGCGTAGTGAGTGTAAACCCTTGTGTCTTATTCAGGAATCTATCTTGACAGTTGTTTGTGTCTGTGGGCCAGATTAACCCTTTTTTCCAATCGGGATCGGTTCTGTTTTTAAGTCAAATTGTTTTTACGTTGACCCCTCCTTCTGCAGTGTTCTTAGGTGTAGGTATGGACGGTTTGTTCAAATCTTTTATCTTGGCTAGACCAAGGCAGGATGCCTGTTGCAAAGTGTCGTTCAAAAACATTATTTGTTCAGGTATTATGCAGGCTCGAAATAAAGCTTCTATTCCCTGCACCTGCCAGTCTTTTGTGCCCCCAAACAGTTTTTTTTCAATGTTGTCACTCCAAGACAAAACCTAACTAGGACAGCTGGGCATAAAAGGCCGCAGACTAAAATTGCTTAGTGTTAGTCAACATAATTTTCGTTCCTGTCTTATTTACATTTTTAAAGTAAAATGTTTCTGGATTTGAGACATTAAAAGTTAAAACCTGAGAAGTATTGACATTTTTCATTAAAAGTTTTGGGGCTACCTTTTGGTGGCGTTGGAAAGTGTTCTTATTGATTATAATTATAAACATTTCTAGGGTTTGCAGATTTAATGAAATAATGATGACCACAGTGATTATAACAGTACATTTGTTCATAATCTGATGAACCTTCTAAGTATTCATGTTTTGTAAATTTTGCAGACATCTTTATGTCTGACATCATATTATTAACAGTCGCAAAGTCCCAATCATCAGAAAATGTGCTGGGTGAAACAGTCACTCAAGGAAACCTTGAATTGGTGTGGAATCTTCAACAGCTCTGCTGGGCCAAAGATGTCATAATCAGTTCTGTCCCATGCTATACCACCAGGTATAGGAACGGCTGTGATGTTCACTGATGTCAAGTCTCTATGTTCACAATGAGATGATTTGTGTGGCTTGAGGATCCAGTAGCTCCAGTGATTTCAAGTAATCCTGATGCAATATCTTCAATTGACAGAACTGCCTCTGGCTATTTCATTAATAGCATTTTCAGAGGATCCCAGTGAGTCTGAAACTATGCCAGCAAATAAAACTTTAAAAAACAAGCAGCAGAACTTTTTCAGCAACTTGAAAAAACGTCTCTGGTTTCACCATGGGTTGGACTTTGGATTGTGCTAGGCGTACTTTTTCTCCTACTTTGGCTAATTCTTGTATTAAGTCTGCCATCTTGTATTAGAGCACTGTTTGGGGGTGGGAGGCCTGTATCACTACTCCCAGCATGCCCCCTGTCCCACACTCCAGCAGCATGGAGGCCTCCCCCACCCAGGAGCATGTGTCAGCCATTGCACTGTTCAACAAAAAGACTTACAGGTAGGTAGTCATCTTGTATGAGAGCATTGTTTGGGGGTGGGAGGCCTGTATCACTACTCCCATCATGCCCCCTATCCCACACTCCAGCAGCATGGAGACCTCCCCCACCCAGGAGCATGTGTCAGCCATCGCACTGTTCTCCCTCAGCTAACAGGTAGGTAGCCATCTTGTATTTGAGCACTGTTTGGGGGTGAGAGGCCTGTATTACCACTCCCAACATGCTCCCTGTCCCACACTCCAGCAGCATGGAGGCCTCCCTCACCCAGGAGCATGTGTCAGCCATTGCACTGTTCAACAAACAGACTTACAGGTAGGTAGCCATCTTGTATTAGAGCAGTGTTTGGGGGTGGGAGGCCTGTATCACTACTCCCAGCATGTCCCCTGTCCCACACTCCAGCAGCATGGAGGCCTCTCTCACCCAGGAGCATGTGTCAGCCATCGCACTGTTCTCCCTCAGCTAACAGGTAGGTATCCATCTTAACTCTTCCTGATGTGTGTGTGTGAGACCTGCATCCCTACACAAAGCAACAATTTCATGCAATGCATCAACACCTGACATGTATGAGTAAATGATGTTCCTCTGCACTATGAAATTACACACAGTGTTGCCATCAATAATACTAGTGGAGACTACATAATTGTGTAGTGTGCAGACAGTCAATGAAATGCAGATGATACAATACTTGCACAGTGCACAACACTGACCATTCCCCATCTACTCCACAGGTGATGAAGAACTCCCTGCTGAGGACTAGAACATCGACCAGCAGAGCCAGTCTCTACCCCCAGTACATGGACTCTCGGATGTTGACTCCCAGGACAGTTTGGATGATGAGCTCCAGCCCGGCCCATCTGGTGTGCCACAGGCCCAGAGTTCCCAGGACCCCATCCTCCCCACCACCACATCTGCTGCACCAACAACAGCACAGCAGACCCCTGCAGTCATGGCCTCTGCCTCTACCACTGCCACCACTACCACCACCACCACCCCCAGAACCAACAGTACCACTTGCAGCACCACCCCTGTCCCAGGGGATGACCAGGCCACACCAGAAAATGTGGAGGGCAGGGATAATGTCTGGACCCAGAGTGGTGAGGCAACAGGTCTCTGGCACAGGGCAGGTGGGAGGGCCAGGGTCACCACCAGACCTCGGGAGGAGTGGACACCATCCCTGGATCACTTCACCCGAGTTGTGGAGGCATACCAAGAGGTCCAGGGACAAAGTGGCCGGTCTGATGAACTATTAAGGGAGCTCATCCTGCCGATGAGGTCCATCGACAACCGCCTTGGACAGATGGTGGACCTCATGGGCCAGCAAGTGGCATTGCAGAGGGACAGGCCTGTGTCCCAAACAACACCACAGCCCCATCCTGTTGAGCCACAGGATGACAGTGCACCATCCTCCCCTGCTCCAACAGAGAGGGACGAGTCCCCTGATGCCGCTGGCCAGTCAGCAGACCCCCCACCACCAAAAAGATCAAGGGGCATCCAAAGAAGAGCCCGGGAGTCTCCGGAGGCAAAGCACCTGCCACACGCCAGTCACTGAGCCAACCCTGATGGCAACCCTCTTCCCCACTGCATTGACTGTTTGGACTGTCTTTCCCCACATTTCCTTGGCAATGGCACTTGTCTGTTGGACTGGGTCACCACATCCATGTGGTGTCTACTCTTGCATCTCATCGACCATGACTGTCAACTAACTGCTCATTTCCACCTTCATGTAAATATTCATGCACAAATCACATGTCCACTTTACTAATAAAATACCTGATGCACCAGATTTTGTGCAGTATCTTTTTTAGTACAACATTTTCAGTGCTGACAATGTCCATGATGTGTCCAAATGATGTACTGTATGTAGGGCAGGATTATTCTGAAGCACCTAGGGAGACACAACTGAACCACAGTCATTGTTGCATCACAGACAGAACACTACAAAAAGCATACACAATACACTACTGGCATACAAGACAATCGGCTGCAGGTGTGAACAAATAGAGGCCAGCATACGTCCCCATATGGAACGTCAATGTCACATTAACCACACACAGGTGACTGTACGTGTGCCTGTCTGTTACATCTGCGCATAGCCATTTACAACAACATCAACCACATCAGACAATGTACACGTCGTACGTCGTCACCCACCTTCAAGTGAAGTAGCGGTCGATGAGCTGTTGGCGCAGGTCAACTCCTTCCTCCTCTCCACTGTCCTCATCACTCGACTCAGGTCCTTGAGCAGGTCGTGGCCTTGGTTCCTCACCATCGTCCAGGAGCAGGGGGATCCCCTTGTGGATGGCCAGGTTG
Organism: Lissotriton vulgaris; assembly: GCF_964263255.1. Classification (NCBI taxonomy): domain Eukaryota; kingdom Metazoa; phylum Chordata; class Amphibia; order Caudata; family Salamandridae; genus Lissotriton; species Lissotriton vulgaris. The sequence goes on from NC_141687.1 coordinate 1,011,591,386, forward strand.
TGCAGTATACAGCATGCCACAGCGATCTTACATACCTTCCCAGACAAGTATGCCAGTGCACCTCCTGTCCTGTCAAGGCACCGGAATCTTGACTTCAGCACGCCAAAAGTCCACTCAATTATACGTCAGGTCTGGCCATGGGCCTCATTGTACCGGATGTCAGCCTGGGTCCAGTGATTCCTTAGCGGGCTCAACAGCAATGGCCTACTGGGATATGCAGAGTCACCTGTGAATGACAAACACCCATTGCAATGTTGCACAGCCAGAGTGCAGCAGGTAACACACAGCACACAACATCAGTAGACATACTCACCCATAATCCAAGCACGCTCGGGATGCAGATTTTCCATCATCCGGGGCACCATGTAAATGTAAATGTAAATGTGTTGTACTTGTATAGCGCACAGCTACCCCAGACCGGGGTCTCCCGACGCGTGTACTCATACTGCTCAGGAACCCTTCCTGGCTTTCCTTGTGAAGTGTCCACTCCTGGGCACCTCCATGGTGAAACCAGGCATCCCTCGCGCTGTTGGGGTGGTTGTGGAGATTAAGCAAGCTATTGCCCAGAGTTGCAGCGTGGGACCCATGATTAGAATAGGCACCTAGGCGAGAAAATCCGGTCAGAGCAATTTATGAGCCCGAGACCTGCAGAGGCAGGAATCGAACTCTGGTCCCTGGCCAGAACTCTGCATCAAGGTCTGCCGCTCTAACCATTGAGCCACACTCCTCCACCATGCTGTTCCTCATGACGTAAGTATCATGTGCAGAGCCAGGAAATCTTGCACACACATGGGAAATGGTCATGTCCGCAAGGCACACCACCTGCACATTTATAGAATGATAATGTTTACGGTTTCTATAAATGTGCTCTGTTGCCTGTGGTGGCACCAGACCGAAATGGGTACACTCGATGGCACCAACAACATGTGGGATGCGCCCAAGGGGATAGAAGTCACCCTTCACACCGGCCAATTCTGCTCCCCTGGGAAAATGAATTTAGCGATTCCGATGGAGCATCATGGCTGCAAGAACATCCCTCAGCACCTGGCTGAACATGGGCTGCGACATCCCTCCAGCGCTAGCCACAGTCTCCTGGAAGGAATCAGTTGCAAAAAAGTGGAGAACTGCCATCACCTTGTATGTGGGTGTGAATGCAGTTAGATAGTGACGGCGAGGCTGCAGATCGGTCTCCAAAAGATCACACAGGATCTTCAGTGTTTTTCTGTCAAGGCAGAATTTCCGAATTATTGCAACATTCTCCATGTCCTCCAGCTTTGCCAGGTGACGTAGGAGATTTGGCCTCCTCCTAGTTGAGATGTAAATTAGAAAATGTCAGTGACAACCATCATGAGATGGCCACAGCACATACCATCAACAATGTCATGGAAATACAAAGACTGCCTGAGAGATGCATAGCACACCAGGTTGCATGGGTGGCCTTTTGATACACACAAAGAGCACACCTCTCCACTAACAATACACAAGTGCCACAAACACATTGGTGAATGTGAATGCACACATTCTGAACCACACATGTCACATGTGCACGCCAGGTGCTGTGACATCCGCTAATGTGTCTGAAACTACCATGACTGTATCATACCCATCTGCTGTACCTGTCACACCTCAATGCATCATGTAAAGTCTGCACATATCCATCCATACATTCATCACAGTAGCAGGAAAACTTTCAGTTGTGTGCATGAGCTGATGTGAAAGCACCAGTCTGGTACGAAACCATACAGTGACACAAGCCTTGTCAAGGTCAGCACTGACCCACAACACATTGATTTCTTCAACATCATTGACACCAGCTCAAGAGTGTCAAGCATCATCAACCATCGAATGCATATCTAACATGGCAGGGACCACAGACCAAAGTGTGTCACACAAAACGTGCGTCCGTCCACCTGTGGATGACATGGAAGAATGGCATTGTGTGTACAAGGATGTTCCCTTCACCCTGTTGCTGCTGGGTACTGATACAGTGTTCACGATGGACATAGCCATTTATTGGTACAAAAATGGCGGTACCTACCGCCTGGCCCCAGCGGTATGACACCACCACCACACCCTTCACAAGTGCGGTAGCCATTGGCATAGAGACATGTGTAGATGGCGGTGGGCATGCTCCGCTGCATGAATCGCGGTAGCTCCCGCCTGGCCTCGGCGGTGTGACACCAGCACCTGCCCTTTCACAAGTGCGGTAGCCATTGGCATGGAGACATGTGTAGATGGCGGTGGGCATGCTCCTCTGCATGAATCACAGTAGCTACCGCCTGGCCCCTGCGGTGTGACACCAGCACCACCCCCTCCACAAGTGTGGTAGCCATTGACATGGAGACATGTGTAGATGGCGGTGGGCATGCTCTGCCACCGCGGAGGCGGTCATTGGATACTTTTGAATGATGCACCATCGCGATAGCACACCCTGGGCACCCACGGTGCGTCACCGCCATGGCGCATTGCCTACAGTCAATGGCAGCGATGATCGCGGTGGCATGATGCAGATTTGAAAATCGCGGAAGGTGTGCACCGCCACCGCAGAGGCGGTCATTGGATACTTTTGAATGATGCGCCATCGTGGTTGCGCACCCCGGGCACTCGCAGTGCGTCACCGCCATGGAACATTGCCTACAGCCAATGGCAGCGATGATCGAGGTGGCATGATGCGGATTTGAAAATCGCAGAAGGTGTGCACTGCCACCGCGGAGGCGGTCATTGGATGCTTTTGAAAGAGGCAGACCAGGACATCCAATTGTAACAGCTTTTCAGCTTCCAAACGACCTCAGGGGGCTATAAATCTGGGGGAGTGAGCCTCACATTTCTACTGCTCACAGAGCCTGCTGCCTGGCACCCTCTCCTGCTGCTGCCTGAAGAGCCTGCTGCCTGGGACCCTCTCCTGCTGCTGCCTGAAGAGCCTGCTGCCTGGAACCCCTTACCACTCACTTCCACCACAGGTGTTACATGTCCACAGGGATGGCAAGGATAGAGAAGATCCGTGCCAGTCCATTAACAAGTGAGGAACTGGAGGTCCTTGTGGACGAGGTGCTGGCACAGTACCCAAGGCTGTTTGGTGGTCCCAATGTAGTGGTAAGTCTCTATGAAGGTAGGTGTAGGGCAGGGGGGTGTCAGACGTGTAGTTGTGCAGCTGCAGTATATGCCTGAGGGTGTGGGGTTGTTTGCGACACCGACAGATAAGCTGTCTCCAGGGCGAGGGAGTGTGTGTGTGTCCCAATGTCACTCTTTTCGATGCCTGTACTTGTATGTGTGAGTGGGGTGTGTTACATTGTCAGCCATACAGAGCCAACGGATGTTAGCCATGTAGGTGCCAGGACAGTAATTGCTTGTGTAAATGTTTCAGTGTGCCCCTGTAGTCTGAGTCAGTGTGACCCACAGAGTAGGTTCAGTGGCTGCCCTCCTAAACGATAAAACATCACCAGACTCACATGCTCCTGTTCCTTCACAATGAATAGTAGATATGCCCCATCTGTGCCCTGTATAATTTCAGACTTAAACACTTCTGTTGACGCATATTGTGTTGAGGCATCCTGCATTTGTGAGATTATCATGGCGCCTATACGCCCTAATGTGAGCCTGCAATCACAAATGTTTGGGCCATGCAGAGTGCCCTTCTGAGGGGTCACCCAGTTTTGGAGGGAGGGAGGTTACAATAAGTCCTGAGTCTGTGTCTTGCCACTGTACTGATAGATGTTGTTATCTGACATTGTATAACTGTTTGTTTACTCTTCTTTTCTCACATAACTGCAGCTCAAAGTACACTAGTGTGAGGCCCTGTGGAGGGCCATTGCAGTAAAGGTGCAAGCCCTGGGGGTTTCCAACAGATGACGCACCCACTGTCAAAAGAGGTGAGACGACATCAGCCGGCTGGCAAAGCAAGTGGCAGAGATGACCTTGGGGATGCTACCACGCACAGGTCGATTGGCACGGCGCAGCATGACTCCACTGATGGGCAGCATACTGGCAGTGACTCATCCGGACCTGGAGGCACGTCTGAAGGAGCATGGGCAGCAAGGCAGTCGTGGTGAGTATCTGGGGAGGATGACTTTAGCTGGGAGTGGATACATGTGTACAGGGCCTGTGGCAGAGGTGACCCATGTGATGTGTGTGTATTGCTATGGTGTGCTGTGTGATGTGAGTGGCTACTGTGATGTGGGCTTGTATGAGGCATTGGCCCACCCTGGCCTTACTGAGCTGATCCTCCCTGCTGTTCGTACGCATTGCCTGATGTGTTAGGCTCCACGTGGTCATTCATCATTGGGATAGTGTGGGGAATCTATTTTGTGGTGAACTGCAGTGTCAACTTTATGAGTGTGATTTGATGTATGCCTACTTTGCATGCACCGTGATGGTTGAGGCCCACACATCTGACAACAATGTGACCGAGATTACCACATGGTGCTTGCTATGGCCTACTTGGCATTGTGGCATGTATTGTCATAATAGGTGTGTGTGTTGTCCCCTCCTGTTCCCTGAAGGTCTGTCAGTGGTAATATGTGTTGAACCCACATCATGTCCCTAGGGCAGGTCAAGTTGGGGGGGGGGGTACTCCATCTACGGGAAGGGTGTAGTGCTGTGTGGCATCAACATGCCTCACTCCTGCCAGTTATTCTGCATTACAGGCACTGTTGTGGTCTATGTTGTGTGTTGCTGCACAGTGATTGCAGGGTGTGGTGGTTACCATGTAGATTTGGGCCTCTCCTGTACTGCATTGATTAGAATTTGTATCACCAGATGATGACACTTACGCAACCCTGTATCTCTCTCGAATGCAGATTCGCAAGAGACCATGGAGGAACATGAGCCAGAAACCAGTGGTGGCGAGAGTAGCACTACAGCTGCAGCGGAGGCAAGTGACACTGAGCCCACCAGCGCATCTGAGGGGGACAGAAGTATGCAGGAGGAATCTGTGGCTGAGACACAGAGTAGCACATCATCCGATGCCAGCGGGGATACATCCATGTTGGCAGGCACAGGGGATGGGGAGTCTGCATCATCATCTACCACCCAGCGGCCAGTGCCCAGCCTCCGATCCACTCCCTCTGGGGCTGCCCGTATCCGTGTCACTAAGAGGGGATGAGTCACATTCACACCTGGCACCACTGCCCCTGCACCTGTCCCCTCTGCTGCACTCAGTGCAGAGTGTGTTGAGCTCCTGCGCCAGCTTTGTGTGGGCAAGACCGCCCTGCTCAATGCCTTCAGTGACCATGACAAGAAATTAGGCCAAGTGATTGCATACATAGAGGGCATACACTCTGACGTGGGTGGGCTACACCGTACAGTCCAGGCGTTGTCATCCACAGTCATGTCAGCCCTTCAAAAGGCACATGCTCCCATTGCAGCTCAGGTGCCTTTGTCCACCCCCAGTCAGTGGCCACATCAGACGACAGTGACCACGGTTCGCCTGCGTCAACGAAAGGATACAGCACAAGGCGCACACAACAGACACTAGCCAAACACTCACACCCACAGACACCATCCCACTGAAGAGCATGTCCACCCCAGAATGCACAGACAAATGCCAGTCATCGAAGAGCAAGGTCAGAAGAGCAATCAGGCAGACATCAGGCTCACATGCCGCAGAGTCATCACCAGCAATAGACTCTCCTGTCACTAAAACTTCACACAAACCTACCCATGCAGTGTATGTGCCCACTAAGGAGGTGTTGCATATCAGGGGTACACCTAGGAAGAGCACAGGGATACATCCACCCACCACATCTACCCCAATCCCACGACCATTGCTGCAAGTGGAGGAGGGCACTGTGGAGACCACCCCTCGCAAGAAATCAAAGGAGGGTACTGTAGGGATACACCTAGCAAGAAGGCAAAGTAGGGCACTGTAGGGGATACACCTAGCAAGAAGGCAAAGGAGGGCACTGTAGGGGATACACCTAGCAAGAAGGCAAAGGAGGGCACATAAGGGGATACAGCTAGCAAGAAGGCAAAGGAGGGCACTGTAGGGGATATACCTAGCAAGAAGGCAAAGGAGGGCACAGTAGTGACCAGCCCTGGCAAGAATTTGAAAGAGGGCACTGTAGGGGGTACACCTGACAAAGAGGTGAAGGTGGTCCAGAGGCGTAGCCAGACCAAGCGTTCCGCGGGTTCCAGCACATCTCCAGAGGTGGTTCCAGTGTCTGCACCTGATGTGGGACAGTTGGGGTGTGTGCCAGTTGTGTCACCACCACTTCCCACCAAACCCAAGACAGGGAAGCCATTTCATATTCCCAAAAAGTGGAAGGGCCCCCCTCCAACCTCTCCCACCCACACTGTGTCAGAGGTCTGCATGACTCCACCACCACATGCAACTATGTCACCTGGTCCACACAGCCCTCCAGCTTGCAAAGACACTGTTAGCACCACATCACCTGGGGTCTGCCAACACAGTCAAGTGGGCCTGCTTTCGCCAACACACAGCCAGTTACAAGTCTGCATGACAGCCAGGAGTAAGTTGACATCCCCCTCATACGCCTGTGCTAGTCCTGAACATTGTTTTTGTATATGGGTGTTTTGCTGGCCCTGTTGCTCTGCTCTGTTGGCCTCTCACCTGCCATGGACACTGGCCCTGTTGCTCTGCTGTGTTGGCCTCTCACCTGCCATTGACACTGGCCCTGTTGCTCTGCTGTGCTGTACTCTCCCCTGTGCAGCCTCTCATGAACTTGCTGGCTCACCTGCCATGGACACTGGCCCTGTTGCTCTGCTGTGTTGGCCTCTCACTTGCCATGGACACTGGCCCTGTTGCTCTGCTGTGTTGGCCTCTCACCTGCCATGGACACTGGCCCTGTTGCTCTGCTGTGTTAGCCTCTCACCTGCCATAGACACTGGCCCTGTTGCTCTGCTGTGTTGGCCTCTCACCTGCCATGGACACTGGCTCTGTTGTGTTGGGCTCTCCCCTGTGCTATGGACATTGGCCTTCCTGTTTGTGTTTCACCTGTGCATAGTATCTTGACTGTGCACATCATTTTGTGCCTTGCTGTTGTCTACTATTGTTCTACTGCTACATCTGTGCAATATGTGAATAAATACAGTTACGTCGGTTGTGTGTTTTGTCAGTGTCCTTGCTGAATAAAGTTCTTTTTGTGTTTGCATTCGATTGGCTGTGCCCCATGCTCTATATATCACTTCAACATTGCAAGGCTCTTTGCAGGCCTCAGATTTTTAGACAGGGGTGACAGGTTCTTCAGTCCATTCTTACCCTGATTATGGTGTAATCTGTGATGGCTATTTTACCTGCCATGCAGATATCTTCTTAGTGATTTGCTATTGTTGGATACACTGTTCACATGTCAGGTTGAGGGACACTGCCAGCACAGGGTGTGATGCTGTGCTAAGGTTTTGGAGCAGGTTGGGATATGTCATGATGTATGTGTGTGGATTCCTTTATGTGTGCCCAGTCGTGTATGTGCATGGTCATCTTGTGTTGGCCCTTAGTCCTGGTAGCATGGCCTACATGAGATGCGTGGTCTTGGGTGTAGCAAAGGTGTGCAGTGTGAAGGGTGTAAGTTTGTAGTGGATGTATGTGTGCCCCTGTATTGTGAAAGACACACGTTTCACTTAGGAGTTGTATGCCTGTTGTTTGTTTTGTCTTGCCCTGTGTAGAAGATTTTATGCACTTGTGTGAGTTGTTTGTAGTGCACTTTGCTGTGTGTTGGTGTGTCCATGCAGTTGTGTGTGACTCCTCCTAGTTGTTTTTGTAATTTTAAAGTGTGCAAAGTGTGTGAGTTGCAAATCAGTGTTGTGTTTGAGTGATTCTCAATGTGTCTTGGTTGTGTTTGTGTAGACTGTGTGGCACTGCTGCTCCACACTGGCATTGTGTTTGTGTTTGTGATGCTTTGCAGTCACATGGTGGTTTTTCTCCTCCTGTATCGCATGGTGTGTGTGGTGTTACACCATCCTCTATGTGTGCCACTTGTGCATTGCCATTGGGTGTCTTCCCTCCCTCTATTTGTGTGTGGGACACCCATTGCTTGTCTGCTACTGACATGCAGGGTATTTCACTTTGATGTCAGCTGTCCCCTTGGTTTCCATGTGTGTGTGTCTCCCCATCACTTCATTTGTGAGCCTGTGCTTTGTGGTGCAGTTCTTGGGCCATAAGTGTTGTTCCACTCTGGACATTGCCACAATGGTGTATGTGTGCTGTCCTTGTGCTATTAGTCATTCTGTGGTGGTCATGTGCACTTCAGCTGTGTGTGCTGCCCAGTGCTCTGGTGGAGATGGATTGGCTCTTGTGCCCCAGAGTGGTGCATGTGTAGTTGTTGTGTTGGATGTGTTGGTGTTGGATGTGGTATTAGTTCAGTTCCTGGGTGTGCTGTAGTATTTGTGCAATGCTGAATTGTGGTGTGTGCGATGTGGTTGTGTTGATCATGTGTGTGTGTGGCTGTTGTGCTTGGTATGCACACACTGCTTGTTGAGCAGGCAGTGCTGTGTGTATGTGGCCTGGGCATTGCCTGATGTGCATCCCCTGATGCCTTGTGGTGTTTGTTGATTGGTGTTTGATGTGCATCTGTGGTAGGTTTGATGTGGCAGTGTTTGTTTGTCCAGAAGCACTTCTTGTGTGATTTGTGTTATGGTGCGTGTGTTTTGTTCCTGAGTGATGATGTTGTGTACTCCTTTTGTGTCTGTGCTCCCATTGCTTTTCCCCAGTTGGGAGTACAGGGTATGTCTGTTTCTGTTGGAGTTCAGTATGTGTTCCTGTAGTGTTTGTGTGTTGTTCTTGTGCAGGCATCTGTTGAATCATCCTGTGTGTGTGTTGTGTTTGTGGCTACACCCAGGGTGTGTGTTTGTTTGTGTGTGTATGTGCTGGCAAGGTTGTGAGCCTTCAGTGTGTGTGGCCCTGGTGTTGTGTGTTCCTTGTCAGCCACTGCTACAGTGGCTGTCTCCCTGGTTGTGTGTTGTGTGGTGCAGGGTGTGTATTGTGCTTGCTTGTTGCAGTGCTTGTTGGTGTGCATGGGAGTGCACGGGATGGGCACCTGGCCTGTGACTTGATGGGTTGTGTTGCAGTGTGGTTTGTGGTGGTGTGGCCCTGTGGTGTTTGTGCCCTGCCCATGCCTTGGAGTGGCCCTACCTTCTGCATAGTGTGCATGTGTCGACCGCGGTGGTGACGTGACCGGGAGCGGGACGTTGATGCTGGTTGGCAGACGATGTGTGTCCCAGATGCTGAGCGGTGAGTGATGTGTGGGTGCCCTTGTGGATGCGTTGTGACCCCTAGCAGGGTGTCTGTGTGGTGATTTGACCCTGTGTGTTGTATGTTGCATTTGTGTAGTTGCGTTCCTGCACCGGCATCCACGGCTGCCCATCTGACGATAGTATTGTAGGAGGAACATCACTGGTTGCATACGGAGGGCAGGGTTCATGGCGTTCAGGTCCGGGTCTCGGCTATCTCGCTATTCTGTCGAGTTTCTGGCTGCTTAAACTGGCGGTGTCTCCGCTGCGGTGCGTCAACTTGTTTGGGCCATCCTAATTTGTTGAGCAGGCGGATGTCATTCCACAAGGTGGAGAGTCTGGATTGGCTCACACCGCCGCGGTGGCGGGCGCACTTTGATGGCGGTGCGCGGCGCTCCGCGGCGGACGAGAAATTACCTATGTTTTGCTATCCTAATGTGGCGTAAGTGAGTTCCGCTGCTCATGGTCCGAAAAAGCTGTTTTTCCGACCCGCCACCACCGCGGTGGTGCCACTGCCCAACATCCTAATGGGCCCCATAGTTTCTGGTCTGTTTCCTCATGCGTGGCCACCAGTATCTCTGTTTTAATAATGACACTGTGGCGGAAACACCTGCGTGTGCACAGGCGAGCCCTTCATGTGCTGCTAAAATTAGTCCTAATCTATGTTCCATGTTTGGAATTACTCTATCCCCCACTCCATAGATTTGTGCAAAAGGAATATTATTTGCATCAGTTATATATGAGTATTTGAGTGGAAAGCCTTTTGGTAATATTTTACCACTGTCTTTGTACAATGCGTACAGCATGAGGAGTATTATAAAATAATACTATAAAAGCATTGTATGGTTTCTAAACCATAGCTAAATACATACAGTTGTTTTTGTAATTTTGAAGTGTGCAAAGTGTGTGAGTTGCACATCAGTGTTGTGTTTGAGTGATTCTCAATGTGTCTTGGTTGTGTTTGTGTAGACTGTGTGGCCCTGCTGCTCCACACTGGCATTGTGTTTGTGTTTGTGATGCATTGCAGTCACATGGTGGTTTTTCTCCTCCTGTATCGCATGGTGTGTGTGGTGTTACACCATCCTCTATGTGTGCCACTTGTGCATTGCCAGTGTGTCTTCCCTCCCTCTATTTGTGTGTGGGACACCCATTGCTTGTCTGCTACTGACATGCAGGGTATTTCACTTTGATGTCAGCTGTCCCCTTGGTTTCCACGTGTGTGTGTCTCCCCATCACTTCATTTGTGAGCCTGTACTTTGTGGTGCAGTTCTTGGGCCATAAGTGTTGTTCCACTCTGGACATTGCCACAATGGTGTATGTGTGCTGTCCTTGTGCTATTAGTCATTCTGTGGTGGTCATGTGCACTTCAGCTGTGTGTGCTGCTCAGTGCTCTGGTGGAGATGGATTGGCTCTTGTGCCCCAGAGTTGTGCATGTGTAGTTGTTGTGTTGGATGTGTTGGTGTTGGATGTGGTATTAGTTCAGTTCCTGGGTGTGCTGTAGTATTTGTGCAATGCTGAATTGTGGTGTGTGCGATGTGGTTGTGTTGATCATGTGTGTGTGTGGCTGTTGTGCTTGGTATGCGCACACTGCTTGTTGAGCAGGCAGTGCTGTGTGCATGTGGCATGGGCATTGCCTGATGTGCATCCCCTGATGCCTTGTGGTGTTTGTTGATTGGTGTTTGATGTGCATCTGTGGTAGGTTTGATGTGGCAGTGTGTGTTTGTCCAGATGCACTTCTTGTGTGATTTGTGTTATGGTGCGTGTGTTTTGTTCCTGAGTGATGATGTTGTGTACTCCTGTTGTGTCTGTGCTCCCATTCCTTTTCCCCAGTTGGGAGTACAGGGTATGTCTGTTTCTGTTGGAGTTCAGTATGTGTTCCTGTAGTGTTTGTGTGTTGTTCTTGTGCAGGCATCTGTTGAATCATCCCTGTGTGTGTGTTGTGTTTGTGGCTACACCCAGGGTGTGTGTTTGTTTGTGTGTGTGTATCTGCTGGCAAGGTTGTGAGCCTTCAGTGTGTGTGGCACTGGTGTTGTGTGTTCCTTGTCAGCCACTGCTGCAGTGGCTGTCTCCCTGGTTGTGTGTTGTGTGGTGCAGGGTGTGTATTGTGCTTGCTTGTTGCAGTGCTTGTTGGTGTGCATGGGAGTGCACGGGATGGGCACCTGGCCTGTGACTTGATGGGGTGTGTTGCAGTGTGGTTTGTGGTGGTGTGGCCCATTGGTGTTTATGCCCTGCCCATGCCTTGCAGTGGCCCTGCCTTCTGCATAGTGCGCATGTGTCGACCGCGGTGGTGACGTGACCGGGAGCCGGACGTTGATGCTGGTTGGCGGACTATGTGTGTCCCGGATGCTGAGCGGTGAGTGATGTGTGGGTGCCCTTGTGGATGCGTTGTGACCCCCAGCAGGGTGTCTGTGTGGTGATTTGACCCTGTGTCGGCCTTGGTGTTGTATGTTGCATTTGTGTAGTTGCGTTCCTGCACCAGCGTCCACGGCTGCCCATCTGACGATAGTGTTGTAGGAGGAACATCACTGGTTGCATATGGAGGGCTGGGTTCATGGCGTTCAGGTCCGGGTCTCGGCTATCTCGCTCCTCTGTCGAGTTTCCGGCTGCTTAAACTGGCGGTGTCTCTGCTGCGGTGCGTCAACTTGTTTGGGCCATCCTAATTTGTTGAGCAGGCGGATGTCATTCCACCAGGTGGAGAGTCTGGATTGGCTCACACCGCCGCGGTGGCGGGCGCACTTTGATGGCGGTGCGCGGCGCTCCGCGGCGGATGGGAAATGACCTATGTTTTGCTATCCTAATGTGGCGTACGTGAGTTCCGCTGCTCATGGGGGGAAAAACCTGATTTTCCGACCCGCCACCACCGCGGTGGTGCCACTGCCCGACATCCTAATGGGCCCCATAGTTTCTGGTCTGTTTCCTCATGCGTGGCCACCAGTATCTCTGTTTTAATAATGACACTGTGGCGGAAACACCTGCGTGTGCAGAGGCGAGCCTTTCATGTGCTGCTAAGATTAGTCCTAATCTCTGTTCCATGTTTGGAATTACTCTATCCCCCACTCCATAGATTCGTGCAAAAGGAATATTATTTGCATCAGTTATATATGAGTATTTGAGTGGGAAGCCTTTTGGTAATGTTTTACCGCTGTCTTTGTTGGAAGCGGCGACAGCCTGCATTTTTTCGCTGTCTATTTTTGTTTCTGAAAGAGTGATTGCAGCAACGGAAGCCGTTTGCACAGCTGCCTTTGCGGCTTCATCAGCCATCGAATTCCCTTCAACGTGAACGCCATCACGCTGATGACTCAGAGTATGGATCATGTGTGTCTTTTGTAGTTCTTTCTGTAGTTGAACTACTTGTTCCCAAAGCAACATATGCTTGATTGTGCCACCTCTTGCATCTTTGAAACCATTTTGAATCCAGTTCTGCAAGTATTCATAATAAGATTGAACGCAGTAATACGAATCGCACACTATGAGTGTGGGGATTTTGCAATCAGTATTTTCAAGCTCCATCTTGAATGCCTGTAGTTCAGCTTGCTGAGCTGTACAATCTCCGAGAGATTGCATTTTTGTGACCATAGGTCAGAATTTACCATCGTGCCAGCGAACTTCAACAATCGTGCACGCAGCACTATGCTTGTTTGCCCCCAATTGCAGGCTGTGCTGATCCGTCTGTATAAATTATAGTTTCGTACTGTTCTAGAGGCAGAATCTCAGGGGGCAGAGGACATTCTTGTTCGTATTGTAGAAATTCTTGAGTTTTCAAATAAGGGTGAAAAACGTATTCAACGTCTGTTGCAGCAAGAGAATTAACACATTGGATCCATCTTGGATGTAAAGCTTTTTCATTTGGAATGCTTGCTTTTGTCACTGCCTCTAAAGCAGGTACAGGAGTAACAACCATTATACGCTTTCCCTGTGCGAGGACTCTCTCTTTTGCTACTGCATTTTGAACCGCTGTCAGAATTTTTTCTGTTGAAGTGAATTTCATTTCAGCTTGTGTGTACGAGTGTGATTTATAAGCAATTGGTACTTTTTCACCTTTATTAAAGGTTAAGTACGTGAATCCACATCTTCCTGGGATGATTCTGATTACAAGGTTGCATACGTTTATCCCTGTCTGTAAATGTGTTGTTGCTAACATGTCTGTTTGCACTAAATGCAAAATTTCTGTGTGTTTTTGAGTCCAATTAGTTGTTTTGAAATCAGGTTTGATTAATTCGTAGAGAGGTTTAACCCTTTCTGCATAATTTAGAATATATGTTCTTCCGAAATTTAGGAAACCTAGAATTTACTGCAGGTTTTTTAGCATTTTTGGACTTTGGAGCAGCACACACTTTTCTGAAAAGTTGGAGACCAGGCATTTGCCTTCACTTGATAACTCATATCCCAGAAAAAGGACATTGAGGTGGGCAATTCTTGATTCTTGAATGTATACCCTTCAGAAGCAAATCCAAGTATAATGGTATTCACTCTGTTCAAGTGCCAGTCTAAGTAATCGACTGTTAGATAGATGTCATCGACATAAGATAATGCCTCATCATCATACGTTTGTAGTAACTCTGTTACTCTAGCTGAAAATAACCACGTACTATTCTTGATTCCCTGGGGGAGACAACAGAAGTGGCGTTGTGTCCCCATAATTGAGAAAGCGGTCAAGTACCTGCTTTCAGGTGCAATGTTTTGACAGAAGAAACTGTTCGAAATATCTAATGAGGTTTTATATTTTTTACGTACAATGTTATTCATTAGTGCTGCACTGTATGCATTTTGTACTGCAAAAGTTTTGCAACAAGAATTTAAATGTCTGTAGTCCAAAACTAGACAATATGTGTTGTCTGGTTTGGAGACAGGAAACAGAAACAAAGGATTGTTCATTGACGAGGTGAATGTTTCAATCACCCCTTGGTATTCAAGTTGATCTAATACCTCCCTGACCTCTTTTTTAGCTTCTTGCTTAACTGGATACTGCCTCTGTGCAGTTGGTTGATTTTTTAACTGGATTTTATGGTGAGGGTAATCCTAATCCCATCCTACATGATTTTTATATAATGCTGGAGACTGGGCTACTGCCCATTTTCTGGCATGGGTGCATTTAAGTGAATTGGAATGTGATTGGAGAAGGCTAGCATAATGATGTCTTCACCATGTGGGCACTCCCTGACAAATTTTGGTGGCCAGTCTTTTTCAGCTAGAAGAATGTCATAACCCTTAGAGAGCTTCTTCCAAAAGAGTGCTCTTATTTTCTTAGTTATGTCCCCCTCCATCCGGAGCATTACTTCATATAACTTATGGGGTTTACTAACCCTGGTATCATATGCTTCAACTGGAATGTATTCATTCAAGTCCACTGTCTGCAGATGATCCTTCAAGATTTTGCGAGATATGGTGACTTCTGCTGCACTGTCCAGCATTGTCAGGACCTACTCCTCGTTCTTGAGTTGTGTCCTCAAGATCCTCGGCATGTCTGATTTTTAGACCTGCTACCTTCTTTTTGGTGAATTGGGTTTTCCTATTTTTTGGAACGTGTTGATCGTCTTTGGACTTCACGCCTTCTTCCTTGAGTTCTGACCGTCCTCTTCTTTCCGATTTCTTTGAGGAAGTCTGAAAGGTACAAGAGGAATGCGTATCAGTATCTTGATATGTTGTTAATGTTAATGTTATGGGTGTCTTATATAGCGCTCGGCTACTCCAAGGAGTGTCCCAGCACTTTCTAACCCATAGCAGACTACAGAGGGGAGGCAGAAAAAAAAGAGAAGAAACAAGCAAATCACTATCCATAGAGCCACGTCTTAAGACCCTCTCTGAAGGCAAGCAAGTTCAAAGTACAGCGGAGCGACAGAGGGAGGGTATTCCATAGCTGGGGAGCCAAGCGTTTAAAAGAGCATCACCCTACCCTTGCTTTCCTAACAGCAGGGACAATGGCAAGACCAAGAGATTCCGATCTAAGGGATCTAGTTGGTCTGTAGAAAGCAAGATGTTTCTGAATATATTCAGCTCCCACAGCATGGAGTGCCTTATGCGTCAGCGTATGTGTTTTAAAAACAATCCGCTTCCGAATAGGGAGCCAGTGTAGGGAGTGTCGGAGATCCAAGGCTCTCGCTCGGCGAGGTAGGCCAAAAATCACCCGTGCCGCCGAGTTTTGGACCTATCAGGTTTTTTTTAATTATCCCTGTTCCTGAGGTTATATCTCTTTTCAGAGGGCTCCTTTTGAGGAGACCTTCCCCTGGACTGAGAATGCTTCTCTTTAGAAGTTTGTTTAGTGTTCTCCCAATTCTTTTGGGGAGTAGTGAGATTGTTTTTAATAAAGACCTTTTCAGGACTTTCTGTTGGTTGGGGCCTGACTGGTTTCCCACCAAAACTATCTCTACCTAGTTCTTCATAGGATTTTTCAATTATTCTGGCCAGTTCATATGGTTGCTCAGTTTCATCAAATTGTCTTAATTTTTGGCGGATCGCCACAGATGCTGCCTCACCTTTAATATTAGCTAATATTATAGCTGAGACCTGTTTGAAATCACCCAATAATTTCATACCCAGATTCAAAGCAGGCCCGTATTCATTTTGAATCTGTTTCAGGACGTCTGGTATAACCACCATAGACGGAACCCCATGTGTTTTTGTGTAGATTGCAGCAAAGACTGTACCCCAAGTGTCACAGTCCTCCAGGTGTGGTGCAATCCCCATTGGTAAACAGATTGTCAAAATTCTGTGTTTCTCATGAGGGGTAGTATCCAGAAATACTGCCTCGATTTGAGTAATTTTTTGAGGTATCCAGAATGGAATTTGTTCCCTTTTTGCTGGCAATTTACCAATGACTGATTGTATAGTCTGCGGTGTGATTTTATTTGCGTTCCCCTGGTGAGGGGTTTGTTATGGAATCATTATAGGAGGTTGGACTGTTAGAGTCCTCATGACATATTGAACCAATTGTCTATGAATTTTGATTAGCTGTTTTAGTTGAACTAATAGTTCCACGTCTGACATTTCTTCAATGGCAGGATGTGGTGTATAGCTGGCTAGTACCGGCCATGTTGCTCCTGGTCTACCTAGTGGACTGAGCCTGGTAATGTGATTTTGATGTTGTAGGGCGCCTTTAACCAGAGTGCATGCTCTTGGTATGTTAGTGGAATTTCACCATCCTCAAAATTATTCCGTTGGATGTTCCTCTACTTTGTAGAAGTGAAACACATGTGTTACTGCATTTGCTTCAGGGACGAAAATCCATGAATAGAATACCTCTGCCTTCCACCATTCATGTGCCTCTATGACAAAAATTACCCTCCCACCTCTTGGTGATAGGCCATTTGCTATAAGTTTTATAGTGATGGCTTTCCTTAAATTTTCTGGGATGATTATAGCATCCGGGTCGTTTGGTTGGAGACTTGTAACGTTAAGACCTGGTAGGGCATTATTGCCTGCAGGTCCACCGTTCTCCTTGTCACTCATTTTGTTGACTGAAAGCTTGCAGAGCAAGTCTCAAGGAAACAAAGATAAGGTGCACAATATTTTGGAACACTGTATCCTTCAACGTTGAACAAACCAAAAACTAATACATAGGATTTTCCGTCCTACTCAGTTATGGCGAATATTTTATCCTTTTACCCTCTCCAGAAGTCGATTTGAGTATTTTAAGGGGAAAAGGGGTCTCAGTGAAAAGCACAACTGAGTTACTCTAGTATTTAGCGTTAAATCAGTGCCTTACTAAACGTTGGGCGCCATGTAGTGTAGTTCCCATATTCCCAATAGGCTCTGCGCATTGGAATAATATATCCTATGGATTTGACGTAGGACTTATGTCGACTAGGTCTCTATTGAATATATTAGACTTAATTGTGAGTGCCAGCTAGCTCAGAGGTCACTAGAAACTTTCTCAAATTCACAAGAAGGGATTCGTTTCTGACAACCGCATAAACATGACAATTTTGTTTCCCCAAGAATAAAGGTATCTTCAGAGTCGTGGAAACAATAGATAGATATTTTACTCAGTCAATCGTGCATGCTTAGTTTCATCAGAGGTGCAGAGAAATAGAGAGACGGATGTTTTCAATAAAAGGATTTATTGAATAGTCTTCTTTCTCATGCAAGTAAAGTGAACTGCTGCAATCGTAATACAGGCTGCAAAGTACAATGCGTACAGCATGAGGAGTATTATAAAATAATACTATAAAAGCATTGTATGGTTTCTAAACCATAGCTAAATACATACATAAATAACAAAGGCTAAAAGTACTCAACAGGTACTTCTAAAATATGCCTATCCCGATGTACCTAACCTAGGTCTAGTACGAGGGAAGAAGTAAGTGTGGTGTAGTATAGGTTTAGTTTCTTTGCCAAGAATCTATTCAAGATTTCTCTTTAGGGTCTAATCAGCTCCATATCTTAGTTTAGAATGAAGGAGGTCTGGTATCTCTGTCTCGGGACTCGATTTCCCAACACCTCGCGAGGGGAGCTTGGAAACACTGGAGCTGGATTCTCAGCGAGAGAAAGGACAGCTTCTTGATCAGTGTGTCAGCTGGAGGGTCGACTTCCTTTGGCACTTGCTGTAGCGAGCTCCGACGGGCCAGTAGATAGTCGTGCTGCTCCGAACCACTGTGTGCTTGCTAGATCAAGTTAAGGCATATTTATACTTTGAAGGTGCCTAGTTTGACATAAAGTCGGGCATACAACGTCATCAAAGAACCCCAAGGAAGTGGTAGTTCTTTGAAAACTCCATGAGTTCTTGGATAAATCAATATTCAAGCAAGGGGATGTCCCTGACTGCTTAAGCCGATTTTCCAAGAAATCGTTGTGGCTTTCTGGTACAGGTGGAAGTAGCCATGCCTGTATTTGGACTGCATGGGCTATGTCTAAATATGGGTATGATTTTTATGCCTAAATTAGGGCAATGTGAATTGTACCTATATAAGGGCATGAATTGTGAAATTTCGCTCGGAACCTAAAACACTATTCAACAAAACCTCCTGGCAAGATTTCTCAACACTGGAGGGGCTCATGTTTCTTATTAGGAGAGGTTGCGTATGCTCGCGACCGCTCACGTTGGGAAACTGCCCATTCATGTTGAGAAAGATGCCGCTCGAATAAAAATCTACTCCAGCGGCAGTGCGTGGTGCTGTTCGCGATGATTGCACAGTGCAGACAAGCATACGGCACGGAAAATCAGAGCGAACAGTGTAGCGTGGCAGGGTTTTTTTTAACCATTCGCCCAGGGTAAGTTAGATCAGCAATTGTGTAAATCATTATTTGAATCCACTATACATTTTTCACAATCATTAATTTGAATGTCCACCAAGTATGAAAGTGAATGAGTGAATGTAGACCCATTTGGAATGATCATGGGAACTGATTTAACTATTGATTATTTGAATTGATCTAAGGATTAAGTGTTTTTGTAGTGTTTTTTAAGACAATAAAATTATTTTTGAATATTTGTATACCTTGGTTCCTTTAACATATTTATTATCATATGTTGTGACAACTTTTTTGAGTTACCTTAGGACTTCATATTTGTTTCACTTGGGGATATATGCATATATGTGACCCCTTTCAAAGGACAATGTCTCAGTAAAGTGTCACTTCAGTGCTCAGAACCCATGGCATTCTCTCTGTGAAGAGGTCTCTTGTTGTGTGTGTTTCCGTGGTTCAGGGACCAGGGTCACCACTACTCCACCCAGTCACAGAACTCTGCAGAGTTTTTCAGATACTCTGCGAGCCCTACCCAGGCCTAGTATCTTTTGAATTATTGGTTATCCAGGCAACATAATCTTGTTATTAACTGTTGAGCCCCCCCCCTTTATTCCTAACTGACTGCTTAGATTAGTGCAAGATATTTGTGGGGTGGTTCAGGAACAAATAGATGGACAGCATTGTGTTTTAGCAGGGGTTCTGTGAGCATCACTAGTTTTCCAAGAACATGTCTTACGTGATGTGTTCATGAAGGCACCGTTGGTGTGAGTTGCTTCTTTTTTGTCTAGATGGTGCAGAAATAAGGGGTGAGGGACCATGCCACTATTTTTTGCCACTGGTGGTTGCAATGTGCCAGAAGATTGCATGTATTTAACTCTCCGTTCCTGACAGCTGGTGTGTCACATGACCCTCTTTTGAGGTGTCAGGTATCTTAAACTTGCCTTTTATCTGGAAGCTGCTCTTTTTCTCAAACCTTGGGCTGCTTTCCTTTTGCTTTGGGCATTTCACTATGTCTCATGTGATCTACTGTCTTATGTGTCATGTGGGGAGGGGGTCAGAGACTACTACATGAAATGAAATGAATGAAATGAAAAGTGGTTTTATTGAGCGCGACTGCTGCCCTTAGGCGTCCAAGTGCTGCGAAAGAAGAAATTGTGCCTCAAGAAGCAACAGCTTGGAGAAGAGTTCAGTTGATAAAGAGGAAGGTTTTAAGCTGTTTGCGGAATGATAGCAGGTTGGAATTTGATCTTAGATGTACAGGGAGTGAATTCCACAACTTAGCCGCATTGAGCGAAAAGGATCTTCCTCCTGCTGTTGATATTTTGATCCGGGGACTACAGCTAAAAAAGCGTGAGTAGAGCGAAGTTGTTTGCTGGGGCAGTAAGGGGAGAGGAGGGAATGGTTGATCTTGGGACCGGCTCTCCAAAAGGCTTGATGGGACACGTACAGGGCTTTGAATTTTATTCTTTCACTGACGGGGAGCCAATGTAGAGTTCTCAACCAGGATTCTATTGATGCTCTACGTGGGATCTGAAGCAGTGTGCGTTCAGCGCAATTCTGGACCCGCTGGAGTTTCTGCAGCACATATTCCGGTGCCCCCAAGTACAGGGCATTGCTGAAATTGAGTCGAGATTGTATAAGGCCCTGTATCACAATCTGTTTGGCTTCAAAAGGCAAGAGTGGAAGGATTCTTTTGAGCATCCTGATGAGCCCGAAGCAGATTGCAGATGTTTTAGTTGCTTGGGTATTACATGGCCTCCTTTTTACCCATATCTCTGCTGCCTTAAGGTGTCCGAATTTGGGACCAACTGTTTTCCCAGGATGATGCCTGGGAGGTTTAGATCATTTGTGAATCACTATGCTTGATCCGGAGGTGAATGCATCCAGTGTCCTACCTTCATCTGCAGCTGCAGTGAATATTTGGATCCCTCTTCCCAGGCACTCCACTCTCTCTTGGACCACACCCTTCTACCTTTCAGCGTACTTTGTCCTGCTGTCTCTAGCTGGGGGCTCAGTTCTCCATGGTTATGTTTTGTATGGGCATGGTAAGGTAACCAAACTTCTGAAAAGCGGCAGAAAGCAGTTTAAGTCAGTATTTTACAGAACTCAACTGATGAGAGGCAATACATAAGCCCTTCTCTGGGGCGAAACATGTTGGCTGCATCTGCTTGTTACACTGTCCTGATTGGAAAAAAACGAAATAAAAAAGAACATTCAAACTATATCTTTGTGCTTATGTATTGCCTCTCATTGCTTGTGGTCTACAGCATATGATTTATGACCTTTTGGCAGCTGGCCATTTAAGGAGGTCAATACTGGTGTTCTGGAGCAAATGTGTGACCTCTTAGGGTGGTGCAGTCAGTGACTAATTTTACCTAGCTGCCCCTTTTTTGTCATACTAAGTAAGTATATGCCTTGCAACCTCAAATAACATGCAATGAAGGGTTTTTGCAACAACAAAAAAATCAAAAGTCTGCTCAGTAATGATGAAAACAAAAACCCAGGAACTGCCTCAGAAACTCTGGGAGGTCTAGTTGCCCTGGAGAACCGCCCCTCCAACTGGAGACTTGGATTCAAAGTTATGTTATGTTATGTTAATTGGGCTCTTCTATAGCGCAACGGCTACTCCAGTTGGAGTGTCCCGGCGCTTTGGCGAAGAAGTCCTTTAATGGAAAGGAACGTAACTGCAAAAAAAAGGAACAGCAAAATGAACTAGTAAAAAGCCAGGTTTTTAATGCCTTTCTAAAAGACAACAGACTGGGGGCCTGTCTAAGAACAATAGGGAGTTCATTCCAAGCGCGCGGAGCCAGGTAGTGGAAGGAACGACTCCGCAACCTCTGCAAGGGGGGCCATAAAGATGTTAAAAAGCAGGGGGCTAAGAATAGACCCCTGAGGGACCCCCACTTCCAGGGTTGCCATAGCTGCGGAGTGAGGTGGCGCCCAGATCGTTTGTCGACGGCTGGCTAGAAATGATTTAAGCCAGTTCCACACCGTCCCCCTGAGGCCACAATTCCAGAGTCGAGTTAGGAGGGTATCATGGGGAACGGTGTCGAACGCCGCCGACAGGTCTAACATGACCAGTCATGCAGATGCCTCACAGGTTATTGGTGTGTGCGCCATTATGTTTTTGGGGGTCTACCATCTCAGGCACACGGGAGTCCTGGTTCTCACCACTGAGGACAGCTTCCCCTTAGAACTGAAAAGGGGCCCTCCATTTGGTGAAGGCTTCTAGCTTTTTGAAGGTGCTGTTGGTTAAATTTGTTATGATGGAAACATTGATCCCAAGTTGGATGCCCGAGAATAGGAACCCTTAGGCTTTGTGATTAAAACAGCTCCCTAATGACTTTGGACGCAGGGACCAGGGTGTTTGCTTTTTAAATACATTCTCTGGGTGCCGCCATGCCCTCTCGTCAGACTGACCTCCCCCTGGGGTATGATGAGCCAACCCCACCCTGGGGGATCATCAGCAGAGTAGGCTGCTGGGTCTTGGAGGTGCCCTAGGTAGCCAGGCTATTCCATGCTCCCTTGGGCTTGCCTTTGATTGTGATCTTTAGTGAGGATACCAGGTCGACACAGCTCTCAGTCACTCTGTCACAAGTAAAAAATGTAATTCACACTGTTGTCTCATTTTGTCCTTCTTTTGGTTTGGTACAGTTTTTCTAGGGAAGAGAGTGGGTGCTAGCTACTCCTACTTATTCTTGAAGTTTATCTCACAGTGCATTTTGGCTCTGTGATTGCCTGAAGGCACTGCCTTCTCATACATTCACCCCTTCTTGTCTGCGGTTGCTACGTGTTTGTCCAATTACCTGATCCCTGCTGCAAGGGTGCAGCAGATGACAGACCTCCAATAAGTTGTAGGGCGCAGTCTGATTCCCCTGTGCTTGGTTTTTTGGATGGACATGTGTGGGGAATTGTGGTGGCTTCCCTGTCTCCTTGATCTCTGCTCATTGGTAGACTGTAACAGGCATTGTCTGCCAGGTGGCCCAGCCTGTGGCAATAGTAGCACTCCCTAGGGTCTGGTTGCTACCAACCTCTCTGGCTTCAAGTGCCATAGCTGGGCTTGAAGCCTCTAGGGGTTTGCAGTAGAGTTCCCCTTGAGACTGGACCCAATTGCACAGTTGCAGCCAACGAGGCCCTTCAAAGGCAGTCTTTTTCAATTTGTGTTGGGCCAATGTAGCAGTGACTCTCTGGACTTGCTCCTGTTTTTCTCTATCCTTTTCTTGCTTCTTTGCACCAGGGATAAAACATCTCTCTTTTAAACTTTGAAAAACATGTATTCTCAGTCAAAGAAAGGATCACTTCATGCTTGAGGTGCCAAAAAGAAACAGAGACCAAAGGTTGGCCAACTTTGTTTGGCTGGTGATTTCAATCTTTTCCCTGATGCCACTAGGAACAACTCCACAGCAGAACAGAAGATAAACACTCTGGGGCATATTACCAACAACTAGCGATAATTTTTGTCTCTAACTTGTTTAGAGACAAAAATTATCGCCGCACATCGGCGATTTTTATCGCAGATAAACCTTGCTATTAGCAAGGTTTATCGCAAATGCGATAAAAAAAGGCAGCAATGCATGAATATCGCTGAAAAGTCAGCGATATTCATGCATTATCGAGCAAATGCTCTTAGCCATGTTATCCACCTCCCATTGGATAACATGGCTAAGAACTGCTCAGGGCAGGTGTTAGCTTTTGGAGATATTCGCGCTTAGCGCGAATATCTCCAAAAGTTGGTAATAGGAGATAGCGATGTTAGGGACTGTTTCCAGTCGCTAACATCTTGGCACGCCCACTTTGCATGTCATTAGTGATAAATATCACTGACATGCAAAGCGGGGCCCAAGATGGTCGCTATCTCCTATTAGCTGTCACTAACTGGTGTTAGTGACAGCTTAGTAATAGGGAGATAATTTTATCTCCGCTTTCTTGGCTTTTAAAGCCAAAAAAGCGGAGATAAACCCCCTTGATAATATGCCCCCAGGTATTTAAGACATTCTACACAAATCTCTAGCTAGAGGAGCCAATAGTTGAGGAGGTGTTAGAGGTGACTATTCATGAAGCTAACCTGCCCAAATACAGCGCATTCAATAGACAAAGCTTAGAACTTTCTATCTCATCAGTTGAAATTTAAAAAGACTTACTTAAGCATCAACCCAATAAAGCCGAAGGGCCCTTATGGCTTAACCAATACCTTGCATTGGATCTAACACCCAGACTGGAGACGTTCTTTAATTACATCCTTCAATCCCAAACAGGTACATGGTCCATTGCTCAAGCAAATATGTCCGTAATTCATAAACCAGGCATGCCCAGTAACAAATAAAAATCTGAAAGCCCTATTGAATTAACATATGAAAATCTTTGCAAAACTGATAGCAGATAGACTGATGCCCACATGCCCTTTCTAAAAGACCCTGAACAGTTTGGCTGTATGCCACAATAAAAAGCAATAGACAATATTAGCCAAGTGCTCCACATCACAAAAAAAGTTAATGTGGGGGTCAGTGCCTATGGTGATCCTGTCCTTTGAAACTGAAAAATCATTTAATAGGGTCAGCCAGAAATGTCTTTCAAATCCTGAAGTCAGTTGGTTTGGGCCCAACATGCAACTTCGATTGAGGCCAGTTAGAAATGGCCTGTGTGCACAGCATTGGTAAACAGAGACCAATCGGGAGAAATTCCTTTGACATGTGGGAAAGGACAAGGTTACCTCAATTTTATGATATAAGAGCTATGGAAATACTGGACCATTATGCTAGAACATGGGGGATTCGGGTAAACCTGGGCAAACTGGAAATGTTAAGTGCAGCCCGTCCAGTTGTATTTGTGAAAGAATTCACTGACTGTCACATGACCCCATTACTCTGGAATCTTAATAAATTAAAATACCTCAGACTACAAATAACAGTGAAGCTTGGGGAAGTAAATACTCCTAACTAGCCCAGGTTGACACATTCTATTGCTACAGACCTGCAAAGATGGAGGCCGCTATACATATTGTGTTTGGGGAGGACACTAGTGAGCAAATTAAAAGTGCTGTCCCATCTGCTTTATATGTACCAAACCCTTACAATGAAGATCCCAAAGATGTACTTACAAACACTGTAGACTGCGATAGATGCTTCTATTTGGGACGGTAAACAAACATGCTTATCTTGGAAATACTGAAAGCCAACCGGAAATCAGGAGGCCTTGACCTCCTGGTTCTAAAGAAAGGCAACATAGATTTGGGGTTTCTTTTAGTAATCACTATATGAAACAGTTGGTCACCTAAAACAGTGCAGCCTTCAGTATGTTATTTTTCAGAACTGCTACCCCTGACTTTGAGATATAGTGCTCCGTCCAATGGGTTTCTGAACTTAGAACGTTCCCTTCACCTTTAACCCCACTTTTGGGTAACTCTAACTTTTCACTGGGGTTGATTTGTTCTGCTTCCGAGGCACCTGGCACAGGGGAGGATATTGAATGTTGAACTACTTGTTCCAGCAGGATGAAATTAAATTCTTTCAGCAGTGCATACAGGTTTTTCACGTGAAGAAAACATAGTGTATGTGCTACTTTCAGTTGAAGCATTGGGCCCTTCATCCTAAGAACAAGGCTGGGAAGGCACAGGCTCCTCACCCCATCTGGATACTGCGCTCATGCTATGAGAGCAGCACCAGGATTGGTCTGAGTGGCCCGATCTGCCGCTCAAACTCTACCTGGGAGCCTGCAGCTTTTCTCCAACCCAGCTGTGAACACAGCTGGGTTGGGGAAATAGAAGTGTGCATGTCTGTTTGGCCAGCCTTAGACAATTTGCCAAACTTGCATGTGCACTTCTAAGTGCCCACCACTTCTGCCTGTTATGGCCCGGCTCTCACAGAAAAATAAAGTGATGTTTTAATATCATTTTATTTTTCTGCAACTGACTATGACCAGTGGGGTGCTGCTCCTCTGCCATTGTGTAGGAGCCGCCCATGACTCCTCCCCTAGAAACCTTATCTCTATTAATAATGCAATATTAAGTGGTGTTGATCTGCACCATATTTGCCCATATATGAATGTAATGGCAACCACATTTAGGAATTTCCATAACACCATTAACATGGCAGAAACCTTGGCCTGATATCTCTAGGTTGTGCAAAAGTGTTCAGAATAGGGAGACCCTATACAAACATATGACAAACTGCTATGTCACAGCACAAGAAAATAAGCAAATGTATAAAAATACTGCTGGTATATGTTGGATGGGTTGTGGGCAAGTAAGAGTGAGATATCTGTTGGTCATGACCTAAATTACAGGTTTACTGGAAGGGCATATTGAGCAATAAAAGGGTGGTGTTGAGATATCCGTTGAAACTTACGTTAGCAACCATTTTATTAGGCCTTTTTCAACGATGCACTTAATCCCCCCTGTTTGATTGGAGATTGATCCTAAATATGCTCTTAGAGGGCAAGCAATCAATTGCACTACGATAGAAGTCAGCATTGATTCCAACATCACAGGAAAGAGCTAGTAAACTATGGATTCTGCTTGCCATGTAGAAACTTACTTGGAAGATAAATGAAAGGGGGGAAAAAGTTTGAGATGTTTTGGGAGCCTGTAGTAGATTAGCTGTCACATGAGGGAATGTTGCTAGTGTGCCCGATGTCACTGAAATCATTGTGCATAATGACATATCATCTTGTTTGGTTGAGCCTCTCTTACATGATGAATAATAATCACCAGATGAACATATTAGGGAGATTTTTTGTTTGTTTTTATTTTAGAGATTTTTATTGAAAGACGGACGGCATAACATAGGTATAAAGAAATCAGAGCCATATTTGATTGCAATAATCCAATCAAAAAGCTGAACATGCGAATAAAGACAGGTAAGTATGAAGAGATGGTAAAGATTGCTTATGCACTTATGAGAACTAGGTCAATAATTGCAAAGGAGGTTTATGGGAAGTACATAATTAAACACATATGGAACAGTTTGTACCCAAGGCTATAGGAACTGGTAAAGATTTTTCATTTTTTAAAGATTAAACAAAGAAAAGAGAAAGATTTATGAAAGATAGATAAGAGAAAGAAAGGAAAGTAAGAGACTGTAATAAAGGAAGGACTGGATGGCTCAAGGTGGGGTGATGCTCTATAACACCTTATTGTAGTAATTTGGGAGTATGAAAATGCTAGTACATATGAGTTTTGGGATGGGGATCCTGGAGGATTCATTTTCTGTAAATATTACATCAATTGAGTCTCACACTTTTCTGGAGGATGTTAGGTTGAATGATTTTTGGTGCCAAAGGTTTTCAGCACTTCCAGTTCCACTAGGAGTATATGAGATTTTTGGGAACTTTCCCACTCTGATAGTATTATTTTCATGCCCAGGGTTACCATGAGATCAATAAAATAGTAGGTTGTTTTGGGGAAGGTGAAGAGTGTGGGAATCTGAAAAGACGGCCAGTAAGACAGTTGATGGATCAAGTGTAATATAAGGCCTTGTGGATTAAGTTTTGTATTTGAGTCCATAAAAGATTTTTTTGCAGTTAAAAAGGATATTCAGAGCATCACTAGGTCCTGATTTGCAGTTCCAGGAAAGATTGGATTTAATTAGGCCTGGCTTGAAAAATTGTGTTTATATCCACAAGGCATTGTGTAGAGAATACCGTCTAGTTTGTGTTAGAGCTCGATAGATTTTTGCATATAAACAGGTTCCATATTTTCATCAGAGCAGAGAGAGATAGGGATATTTGAGTGGGTGCCACATAGCCTGTTCAAGGAGGATATCATTTTTTGTGTAAGATATGGGTTAATGGAGGAAGAATAGAAAGGTATACATTTTCTAGATTAGGTGCCCTGTTATTTTAAGTAACATAAGCACATCTGGTTGGTCCAGGTTCTGAATAACACCAACATTCCTTATTGCCACTTTTAGAAACTGGTAGAAATCTATGTCTGAGAGTTTGTAAAGAGTTTGTAAAGAGCTTGGTGGTCTGAAAATGACTTAGGGTAATCCCCGGACCTTGGTATTTAGTCACTGATTTTGATAAATTTGTTATGCCAGAGGGAGCCAAGAGTCAATTTTGATATTTTCTTTTTTATCCAGTGTCAGTTTGATTAGAGATCCTCAGTTTTATGTTTTTCTGAAAAATTCTGATATTATTCCCTCAACCTATACGAACAAAGACATTGAAAATTTTTGAGGGAGCATGCTGTTTGGGAAATAGATGAGTGGAATGATCATCATTATCATCTTTTCCAGCCTGCCCCAGGCTATATTTAGGAGATAATTGTGTTAGCAGTTCTTTGATCTTGTTTATTGTTTTGCTCTCATTGGAGATAACATTTTGAGTAGGTCCTGCCCAAACCATATGCCTAGATACTTTAATGTTTGCCATTTTAAGCATGCGTTCTGTAAGATGGAGGGAGTGCAGTGAACATTAAGAGGGATTTTTTTTAATGTTATTAAGAAAATAGCCTAAAATCACTGAGCCTTCCAGTATTACATCCATGATGTGATGAAGGGCTATATGGCCGGGATGCCCGCCACTCCCTCCCAACACCAATTCCCAATGGGAGGAGACAGACACAGGTTTGAACTTTTGGAAGGCGGGGGGGAATAACCTCCCCGGCCGTATTTATTAAAATATGAAACAAAATTTAAAACATTAAATAAAAGTTTCATGATTCATGTACAATTTTACTTTTATTACATTTTGATGAAGACATGTTCTTTGGCTAACCTTAACAGATCTCTAATACAAAGGTTTCCTAGCCGAGTCTAGAATCCTGAAAATGCATACATTCTAAATTAAAATTGTACATCCTAGCATTAAGGGCCAACGGCAAGGTCTTAACCGGTGTCAGATCCCTACTACCAAAATCCCGCCCTCACGGTGTGAGTGGCGCATGCGCAGAGGACTTTACCCTCATTGCCAACTGCAACTTCCCTTGTCGTGGGGGCCCCCTTTCACTCGACGCCATCTTAAAGGTCGTCCGAGTTCCCGTGTGAGGTATCTGTAGGAAGGACAGCGTGGACTCCCCCCCATCCCCACACTCTCTACCGCCGGAGCGGATATCCGTCCCCCGGGAAATTCGTAGGAGGGGCATCTAGCCGCCTCCCCCCTGGGAGGGGCCGATGGCCGTCTCCCCCTAGGCGACCCATCTTTAGTGGGTGCCGCCTCCCCGTGGAAGGGGCCAATGGCCGCCTCCCCCCGGGCGCTCCCATCCATTCTGGGTGGCGCCCCCCTCTGGGACCTTGAAATTACTGCTCACCGATCATGACCTTACCGCCACAGGCCGGATAGTTGACCGACTATCCGGACCTCCCACTCCTCCTATAGGTCATGCTTTCTCAAACCCCTTAACCATGCTATGAAGTCTCCTATGAGTAAATCATTCCCCTCCCTGGACAGGTGAACCCCATCATTCAGATACATGTGATCACCCCGAATACACCCATGAGGAATGCTATGCAACTGCGCGGAGCGAAACAATTTCCCAATTTTATTGTTAACCCTCTTCACCGAGTGGTTCAACGCTGGCACTGAAAGACCCCCCCGCCAAATCTTCCTGGGGATCATGTGGGACCAGGCAATCGTGCACCCAGGGAGTTTCTTAGCCAACCAGCTAACTGCCGACAGGATGCGTTCTAATAACACTCGCCTTCCCAGCTTCACTAAGTCATTGCCCCCCAGGTGTACTATGACTACAGATGGCGGTGACCTTTGTCGCCCTAAAAGACCCTCAAAAAATGATTGAAATTGGTCAAAACAGAGGCCGCCCTTTCCATGGAAGGCCACTCTGTACCCGTATTCCCCAGATGCGTGAATCGCGTCACCTGCCTTGAATACGTCTCCGGCGCGCCTCACGTAGGAGTGGCCCACGACCCATACCACTCTCTTTCCAGTCGGTGATCCTTGACCGCTGGTCTCCTGATGCTGGGTCGACTTCCAATTCCGCCCCGCGTGACAGGCTTGCGAAACTGTAATTCAAACAAAAGACAAGAAGCGTGAGTGCATGTCAATTGACTTTTACAACATGTGCAATCGCACATACCTTTTGAAGCAGTTCGAGGACCAACGGCCCAGCTGTTTCACTTCCTCCGCACTCTGACCCCGGGCCGTAGCTTCAGTAGCAGCCCCTATCCTAAATGAATGGGTCCCAAAATCGCACGGGTCCATGCCCGCGGCAGCGATTGTCAGTGCCACTGAAACTGAAATCTCGTCAGTGGGGTGCCATCATTGTGCCTAAGCAGGCTCCCCCCCATGTAGCCTTCCTCTGTGTCAAGTATTCCTCTACACACTTTATCGGACAGGCGGGGGACCCTCTTGCGCGCTGTACGACAACACTATCTCCCATAGCATCCTGGTCTGTCTTGGACCTGGCTATTGAGATTACCATTGAATCACCCCTTATTTGTACGTGATCCCTGCACAAGCCTCCCTCCATATCCTTCCTGTTCCTTGCCACGAGTTCGCTTACCCGCATAGCCCCATGGAATGCCAAGGCGAAAGCTGCCTGGAACAGAACTGCTTCGAAAGGGGAGGAGCACGTCTCATCCAGCTTTGCTAAAAGCAGAGACAATCTGTCTAAGCCAATCGGGCGCCTCGTATCCTGCTTGCGACCCTCGAGGCGCTGCCAGCCACGGAGTGCCTTCCTAACCAAAAAGGAACCCGTCGGGTCACTTATGCCTTGCAGCTGTGCCATGAACGAAATGGCCGCCCTATGTCTATTGGCCGTTGCTGGTGATCGGCCTTCTCTGTGCAGTGCTACCAAGAACCCCAGGAAGGATTCCTCCTGACCCCAGCTCTGTCTCCCTGTCGGACCCAAAAATGTGCAGTAGGAACGAAACACTCCTTCGTAAGCCTTCCTTGTCCTGGGCGCTAAGCTGGCTGCCACAAGGTCTTGTAATCCGGGGCACCGATTAGCCATAGCGTTTCGGGGAACGGTGCCGCCACTAGGTCCGCTGTGGGTAGATAGCCCCTGAAAGCCTGCATGTGTGAATGAGAGAGTGCATCAGCTGCATTGTTCAGTACACCTGGCACATGTTTTGCCCTGAACTGTACATTCAATTTCATGCAACGTAAAACAATTTCTTTTAACAATCTCAGGATCCATTTGCAGCGGGCTGCCTGCTGATTAATGCACTCAACCACCGTCATATTGTCAGACCAAAACACCACCGAGCGGTCCCTAAAGTCGTCTGGCCATGCCATCAGAGCAACCCAAATGGGAAACAGCTCCAAGAACCCAATGTTACCTGTCAGACCGCTGGAGTGCCACCACGTCGGCCATACTTGCGCCGACCATCGGTTGCCAAAGATGGCGCCGAATCCCACGCTCCCAGCTGAATCGGTCCACAAACCTAGTTCATCCGATGATGCTGGTGGTTCGTTCCACACAACTCGACCGTTGAAGTCCGCCAGAAATGCCAACCAAATGCGCATATCCTGGCGAACATCTGCCGACAGTCTCGTACGGTGGTGACCCTCCTTGAGGCCAACCATAGCTTGCGCAATAGAGCGTGAGAAGGGGCGTGCTATCGGTATCACTCTCAAGGCAAAATTAAGCTGACCCACTGTTTGCTGTAACTGGTGCAGGGTCACTTTCTCCTTGCCCAGGCATTGCGCCAAGGAAGTCCTAAACTTGGCCACCTTTTCCATTGGTAAACGGAAACATCCTTCCACAGAATCGAGTTCAATTCCCAGAAACTCCAGTGAAGTAGATGGTCCGACCGTCTTACCTGGTGCCAATGGGACTCCGAACTCACGCATGAGGATGCAGAAGTCCTGCAGCGCCTGCGCACATTTCGTAGTGCCGGCCGCTCCCAAGAACAGGAAGTCATCTAGATAGTGCATAACGTGCCCATGCCCTGTGGTTTCGGTGAATGCCCACTCTAAAAAACAGCTGAACATTTCAAAATAAGCACAAGAAATGGAGCAACCCATAGGCATGCATTTATCCGTGTAATAACTCCCTTGAAACGCAAAACCTAGCAAGCGCTGGTCCCGTGGGTGTACGGGGAGCAACCTGAATGCCGATTCGATGTCCGATTTCGCCATCAGCGCTCCGGGGCCCAGATGATTTAATATGGCAACAGCATCGTCAAACGATGCGTACCGAACCGAACAAATATCCGGGTCTATGGCATCGTTCACCGCAGAACCCCTTGGGGCAGATAAGTTGTGAATGAGTCTAAACTCCCCTGGGTCTTTCTTTGGGACCACTCCTAGCGGTGAACACACGAAATCCGCCACCGGCGGGCATTGAAAAGGCCCCGCCACCCGCCCAAGGCTGACTTCTTTGGAGATTTTCTTTGCTGCTATGCTTGGGTTATGTTGGACAGATAACTGATTTCTACAAAAGGAGTCCCCCCGAAAATCCCCCGCTGGGATGTTGAAGCCATATAGGAATCCATTCCTCAAAACCCCGGGGGATACATGATCAGGGTATTTGTTCAGCCAAGGAGTCAGAGCCATGATATCTACAGGTGTAGGCAATCGGTTCCCAAGCATCCCCTCACTCTGGCTTAGACTCCCCTTTTCCTCCTGTTCCGCTGTTCTTTGATCTACAGCTACTCTCCGGGTGAGAGGAGTTCCCACAGCCCGCACACGCATGCCTGAACCTACATGTTCCCTGGGGCCTGTTACAGTTGACTCTATTGAAGCCCCAACAAACCCCCCGCTTGCCGCCATTTCCGCCGGTCTTGGGCTGAAAGTCCCCAGCGGCGCTTGCTCGAAAGGGCAACGCAGGCTTTTGGCGAACTGACCCCGGCCCGCTCCCGCCCGGCGAGGACATACCCGCCGCACCAGGCAAGAGCTGCTTGTGCCATGACACCGAGTCGATGCAATCCCAGGTCAAAGTTGCATCAAACTCTTTCGCTTTTCGGAATTTCATGTCATATCCTTTCCACTCGTCCCCCCCATACATGGTATAAAAATCCATAATCCTATTCTGATAACAGGACAACTCGGTCATCACTTCCGGTTCACCCATGACTGCCGTAAATATCGAAAAGTCTTTTACCCAGTTCGCAATGGTCTCATCGACCCTAAATTCGGCCATCTTGGCCCGCCATACACTGGGGTGCCATAAATCTTTCTGGGATTTTGCATATTCCATCGCGCGATGGTCAGTCAACAACGAAAACATATTCACATATTTTTCCCCCCATATCATTTCTTTTGTGGCCGCAGGGATGTGCTGGGCCACCCTTTCGCGCCTTGAAGGTAATGAACCCTCCCCTGCCAGTGGCAATGGTTGCTTACCGGGTTCAATCGTCGTGTCTGCTGCCCTTTCCCGGCTAACCGTAGGTACTCCTGGCGCGACCTGTGGGGGAACAAAAGGAACATTTGCCGTCCCGGCTTCTCACGACTGCCGTAACTGCTCGATTATAAGCCTAGCCTCCTCGGCCGGGTCCCCCGCGGCCACTGTCCCCCCCCGCTTTCTTCTTGAGCCAGGGTAACACTGCCGCTAACTGGATGGCCAGTTCCAGGGGCATCTCCTCCTCATTAACAAAGGGATATTTACAAACGGGATTGGTAGGCCTATATCTGGGCTTGGTACCGGGGTGCCTGCTGGTGCGATGGGGGCGACTGGGGGCGCCTCGGGAACCGGATCCTCCCCAGAAACCGCCCTCCTCTTAATACGCTTCCCCCTACCCTCAGGGATGACTCCCGGCAAGGCCGGGCCTATTACCTTCTTAGGACTAACTGCTTTTTGACTTCGGCCAGACCTCGACCGATCGAATCAACTTTACCGATTTTTCGGTCCATAATCGCAATTCGGTTCGACAAGGTGCGCAGTACCTTCTCCAACTCTGAGCTCTTTCCCGCTTTTTTGCCGGCCATAGCTTCGATTATCCCGCTCTAGTCGATCAACGAGGACCCAGATCCTTCGTCCTCCGGATAACTGAAAGAGAAACAACAAGATTACAAGTTCTCAAAATTGCCGCTTGTTCCGTCGAGGGCTCACGAGCAATCGAGTGGTGCAGCCTTCAGAGCACAGGAACAAGAGGACGCTTCTTCGGATTCCCGCTCTATTTATCCGTCTGTGGGAGGGCGGGGACCCTCCTCAGGTACGCCCACTGGGCGCGGTCTTCCGTGCGGGTGTCTAGGACAACCCCTCCTGGGCGGGAAAGGGCGCGCCCCGGCTACGCCACTTTGGGCATACCAGCTGAGCCACGCCTCCTGCCCAAAATGGTTTCCCGGGGGGATCGGGGCACCCTTCCATACGTTCGGGTGGACCGAATGGTCGCCCCTTTCCAATTCCACTTCATCAGAAAAAATGTAGACACTGTCAGCAAATGCTGATAACTTCTGTGGCCAAGAAGGGAATGCAATACCTTTAATGTTCAGTTTAGTTCTAATGGATGCTAGCAGGATTTCTACGGAGAGTAGAAACAAGACTTGTAAAAAGGGTATCCCTGTCAAGTTCCTTGTAGTTTGAAATGATTGAAGACAACATACTGAGGTCTGCCATCTTGAAACAGGGGCTCCTGAGTAATCAGTAAGGAAAGAGGAAGCACTGCAAAAGGAGGTTGAGGACTGTGAGATCATAGGATAAGGTGATATAATATCTCCATTCTCTGGCTAGTGCAGAGGATATATCTTGCGCCTCAACCACATTGCTTTAGCAGGAAAGACTCCATCTGAAGAAGAAAGCCCTACTTGAAGAACTCTCCTGACTCTTGCTAGATGAAGATGGTTCATTAAAGGATTTAAGGAATCAAGGACTCCTGAGTCTTGCTGGCACTGGACTGGAAGTGCTCTCTACAAGAATAAAGTGGCTAGCCTCTTGTTTATCTGGTTCAAGGACACAAAAAAACAGAAGGGCTCCTGATGCCAATATGCCACACAGGACTGGGCCCTGCAGGAGACCTGTTTGGGAGAGATCTGGTATGTACACGTTTTCCATGATGAGCTGGGGACTGCAGGAATAAATAGAAGGAACTTTTCCAAAACTTGCAAAAAGATGGACTTAGTCATTTGTCAAAAAGACAAGGACAAGGTGCCGAGGCGGATGGACCAAAATCAGGCAGAAAATACAGGTTTGAACTGAATGGAAATGATCACTGCTCTGAAAAAGAGTTCAGCAAGGTTTTGCAGCAACTGCATCCTTCTTTGCGGAGCTCTGCCTGGCAGTGGTGTGTAGCCTTACCCTGCAGACAGATTTTGACTTCTGAAAAAGTGATTAAGCCCATAGGTAACATATTTGACTTGGGTAGAAGCTTTTGACTCCAAAGTTAATGGCTTCAGTTGGAACTCATGAGGATGTATCTGTTTTCGAGAGGACATACGCGTTCTCTCTTTGAAGAATTTCACTTCAATTTCAGAAAGTAAGTCATGAGTCAAAAAGTCTGACTAGGTTGATTCTGCTTGGTGTATATGATTCCGCTCCATCATGGGCATCCTGAAACTGTGCTCAGGTCTTGGTCAAAGTTGAACTGTTGGTTTTAATAGGTGCATTATTTTACTTGGTGGTTTTTGGCCCAAAATCTAAAAATGTGTCTTTTTACTGATTTGACATGTTTCTGTATGCCTAAATTGTTTCAGGAGTTGAGCTGTCTTATTTCTTAGCCATAAAATTGATAGTACTTCTTGAACTTAACACTTGTTTCTCTGGGGACTGCCTGCTGCATGTGCTATATTTATGAGGAGAGGAGCAGAGATGTCTCAGAACTGTGTTATGAGCTAACAAAAGTGGATTTATTAAGTAGGTACGGGTTACCCCCTCCCAAGCAAATTAATAACCACATTCCTGGTACTTTGTGTTCAGCAACCATAATAGTTAGTATTGCCAGTGGCAGGTTCTTACCAAAACATTAGACTTATGCACTTATTTGTTTTCAAATTGATAATTGCTGGTGACTTATGTATAAGAAGAATTTTAGAAACATCTCAGAATGTATTGACAATAGTTCAACAAAAAGTCACATTAAATCAAGTCCATGGCTTAGAATCACTGCTAGAACAAATTGGTAAGCAATATGTTCACAATCACAAATAAAACAAATGTGAATTATTTGTCTACAACTATTACCCACTTGTGCCAGTAGGATCTCAGGGACACACAGCAGTCATAACCCTTAATCCTACAATGCGTTTTGTGCACATCCAGTGCAGTCATTCACCAGCAGTGTCTTACCACACTGATGACAGACCAGTAAGAAGTGCACATGGAGATCTCAGATCAGTAAGCTACCATATAACAGCATACCAATGCTGTTGTAACATTCCTAATGCACGTTTTGTACAGCACATTCCCTGCATTTCACCACGTCATGACCATGATCACAGTTCGGTATAGGATCCCTATGTTCTTAAGCTAATTCTATAAACTATGGATTGTGTACCGTACATTACACCAATGATTTCTAATTTTGGTCATTCCTTACCACTCTGTTGCTTTTTCTTGTAGTTTGAATTATTTTTCTATGTTTTAGAAATGTTTTGGTAAAATATCAAAAGAGCAATTCCATTATAAATTATAAGGTAGCACCAAAAGTTCCTAATATTCTGTTTTCGTGGACACTTTTGTACATTGTTCCATCAATCCACAGGAAAAACCACTGAAGAATTCATAGTATGGTCTCAGACACACTGTTTTCTCAAAGAAAACTTGGAATAATAAATATTGGCTTCGGTTATCTACAGTAGAACCAACAACTGCATTTGCCTTTGTGGATTCATTCCAATCAGATGCAGGCTCAGAACCAAGCCCACTGAAACTGCATTATGAGATTTACAGTAATTCCGATTCAGCCATACCATCAGGGTAATGGCAGCTACCAGACTTTGAACTATGTTGGAACAATGCTCTCCTGATTTTTTTCCCTGTGCAGACAAAATCAGTGCAGTTATAGTAATTCTTGCAATAATTCCCCTCTCACTAGGGAACAACTTGCAATACTAATTTAACCTCAAAAAGGACCATCAACCATTTCCACTGAATAGGTGATTCAGCTTTGTGGGACATATTTCACGAACAGTCTGCAGTGAGTGCCCAAGACAAAACCAAACCATTCGGGTCAAGACAACTTTGAGTGTGCTAACTGAAATCGTTATTCAAAGATGACAGTGTGCATAAGCTTTTAACTTCATACTAACCTCGTCTTCAAGTGGTAGCAATGCAGTGATGCAAGAATCTTGAACCACATTTTATTACATGCAGAAAATAACCCTTCATCTTTCCACATTGACAGCAATGAGCTCTGCACAGAAGCAAAATCAATTCTCTGAAGTTCATTTATATGTTACTCAGATCAGGAGATATCTTCATTGCTAAGAGGGTGCAGTACAATTTTTGATGCAAAAGATGTTAACAGATTAGCGAAAAAAGATTAGTTCTGTTTGTGTCAATATCATGGAAAGTATTATTCAATGCTGCCACAGCCACATCAGATCCATCTACTTAGACTGGAATAGTCCAAGAACTGAGATGTCATCAATTAAGTGGTGTAAATGTACAGCAGAGACTTATTAATTCTGAGAGTGCACAGAAGTAACTTGGACCCTGATCTCAGGGATCGCTGGGTGTACTTGATGAGTTTTTTGGACAAATAAGAGGGCCCCTGGCCCTTAAGGGCTTTATAAACAATACAGTCGATCTTGAATTTCACCCGCTTTCTCACAGGTGGCCAGTGGAGTTTTTGAAGAAGGGGGATGAAAGCCATTCTGGGAGGGACATTAGCTACTAGTTGGGCAGCCGTATTCCGTACAACCTGTATCTTGTTTAAGGAGGCCTTGTTAGCTGAATACTAATAGTACTTAATACCAGGGCTTGCATCAAAGTGTTTTTGTTGAGGAAGGAAGTGAAGGGAAGACTCTTCTGAGTAGGCTGAGTGTATGGTAGCAGGTGCCAGCAATGGTAGTGGCGTGGGCATCGAATGTGAGATTGTGGCCGATTCGGAATCCTAGATTGTTGACTACTTCTTTAGGCGGGGGAAGCCGTGCCCAATTCCTCCAGCCACCACCTGGGAGTCCAGCTTATGGCTGCTCCTCCAAACAGCATGATCTCCGATTTCTCAGCACTCATTTGGGGAAATTGTGTCCTCATCCAGGCCGTAATGGTCTTCATGCCCTCAGAAAAGATGATTTGTATATCGGGGTTAGATTTATCGAAGGTAAGGAGGAGTTGGGTGTCCTCTGCGTAAGAGATGGGATTAAACCCTAAATTCCTCATATGTTTGGCCAAGGGGGTAACCTAAATGTTAAAGAGAGTGGGGCTCAGACATGAGCCCTGTGGTACCCCCTTGGTAACTTTGGTGGTGTTAGATCTAATAGTTCCCAACGGTTCTGTCGGTAAGTAAGTCAGTCAACCACTTTAGTGCAACCCCCTGTACTTCAATGCCCTGAAGTCTCTCCAGAAGGATATGGTGCGAGATGGTATCAAAAACCGCCGAAAGGTCAAGCAGCACCAGCACTGCTGCCTGACCATTATCCCGGGCCATTTTGATATTATCCGTTACCTCAATTAAGGTGGACTCGGTGCTTGATTTGGCATGGAAACCTGACTGGGAAACATCAAGGCATTGAGAGGTTTCAATAAAATCAGATAGATGTCTGTTTATATGTTTTTCAATAAGTTTGCTTTGAAGGGGGAGCAAAGAAATGGGGCGGTAGTAGGACAGCTCAGTGGCTGGGATCTTAAGATTTTTACAGATGGGTACAACTTGAGCTGCTTTCCATTCTGAGGGGAGTCTGCAAGCCCTCGGCGAGCTATTAAGAATGGCACAGATGGGTGTAGCTAGCAGTGCGGATAGTTTGGAAGAGATTTTTGTGGGAATAATATCTGAAGGGGATCCAGATTTAATTTTAGTGAGGAGATATTCAACCTCTAGCGGAGTGAGTGAGGTAAAGCAGCCGGGCATCGGGCGTTGTCAAGTGAGGTAGGATATGCTATAGTAGGGTGCAATGAAATCTCCATGGATGAGGTGATTTTCAAATAGATTTCTTCGATTTTCTGGGTAAGAACGGAGGCTCAATTGTCACAAAGCGAATGAGAGGAAGTTTCCGCAGTTTCGCAAGCCTTGGGATTGGTGTAAGACTTCAGAATCTGGTAAAGGGTCCTAGAATTGTTCCCAGCTTGCTCCAGCTGCTGAGCGATGTGTAGCTTGTGAGTGGATTTAATATTCTTCTGATAGGTGGATAATGTGGCTTTCAATCTCTCTTTGTCTGGCGCACTGTGCGAGTGTCTCCATTTCCGTTCCAAATTCTTACATTGGCTCTTTCCAGTATGTAGTGGGAGTGTATTTTGGTAGGTGGGTCTGAGGCTTCAGTGGGGCTACGTTGTCTAAGGTGGTTAGTACAATGGATTTGGAATGAGCTAGCTGTTCCTCTACACTATAAGTGTTGGTTTCCTTGTTCTAGGAGCCAAATAGGGTCATGTATTGGTCAGGCTTTAGTTTATGCCATGGTCTGTACCAGTGTGCAGCATGCGATGTGGAGGTGGAGGGATTTCTAGGTCTCACAAGTTGGAAATTCACCAGAGAGTGGTCTGACCAAGTCAGAGGGTGCGTTTCCCCACAGACAATATTCGTGGAGTAAGTTAAAATGAAATCTAGAGTGTGTCCTGCTAGATGGGTAGGGGCGTTGTTGACCTTCCAAAGATCGATTGTGGCCAGGTCTTTTTAGGCAAGCTGTGGCGTCCAGGTTGAGGGCATTCTTACTATGGATGTTAAAACCCCAG
The DNA here is from genome assembly GCF_964263255.1 of Lissotriton vulgaris. Lineage (NCBI taxonomy): Eukaryota > Metazoa > Chordata > Amphibia > Caudata > Salamandridae > Lissotriton > Lissotriton vulgaris. The sequence continues at coordinate 1,011,630,414 of NC_141687.1, forward strand.
AAGTAGGAAGTTAACAGTGGAAATGAGATGAATTCCATTAGTTTGCTAGTAAAACCTAGTAGCGGGCCTGGGAGTCTATAAACAAGAGCCCCTTTCCAGCTGTGTTGGGGATGCAAGTCCAGTCTGAAAACTAGGCATTCTATATCGTCTGTGCACATCTGATCTAAAATAGATATAGGTATGACTTCCTTATATATTAAGGCTATACCATCCCCTGCCCGTCTTGTCCTGTTGAGTTTTTGGATTCAACATCCATCCGGTAGAGCTATAGCAATCGAGGGGTTAGAGGAGGGTTTGATCCAAGTTTCAGTGAGAAACCCAATGTGTGCATCATTTTCATTCAGGAGATCCCATTTGTTACCCGCATGTTTAGGGAGGGATCTGACATTGGCTAGGAAACAGTTCTACCCAATGTTGGTGGGTTGGGCCTGGACACGACTATATGAGGCTTTCTCGGAGGGTCCAGATTTTTCGCTCTGCTCTGGAGGGTGTCCATGAGACAGAGAATGGAGGGGAGCAGTGCTTTGGAATCTGCAAGCCCTACATGAGAATGGGCCTTCTGGTATAATGTGTGAGTGTGTCAGAGACTCACAGAGCTTGTATCTGATCATGAGCAGTTTGTCCCATACATAAGAGCGCTGTGTACTCACGGAGTTGCAGGTATTTGGGGTAGAACTAGCAGGGGTCCTGACTACTGGCGACGTCCAGATGCGGAGAGACGCAGACGGGCTTGCCTTAGGCGCTCCTGCTGCACGCGTCTGCTGCGCATCTCTCCAGCCATGAAAAGGAGGCTTGCAGATGGTCTAAAACGAAGTTGGCTTTCTAATTCAATGTGGATTTCCATAATGACAGGTAACTCATTCCTATTCCAATTAATGCAGAGAAAATGTGAGCAAATTAATTTAATGATTTCACCATTTACTGGGTGGAAAGATCGGCTCTTCATTTTGTTCTTTTGTTTATTTTACTTTCATTCTTGAAATTTAAATTACAAGGCAAATGTGCAACATAAGGTTTGTATACCATCCCGCAACTTTCCCTCTACCTCTGTCTATGATCAGTAGCGGCCCATGGAGGGAGTTCCATGGGGCGATGAGGCGGGGCGCTGGAGGGGCAGGGTGGGGGGTAGTAAACACTAGAATATGGATGCACGGAGGTAAGTAAGCACTTAAATAAATGCGAAATTAGTATGGCAAGCGGCATCGCAAAAATGCAATGCAGCGAGCGCAACAAAATTTGTTTTATTTATTTAAATGATTACTTACCTCCATTCATCCATATTTCGGTGTTTACTACCCCCCAGCCAGGCCCTCCCCCACCCCGCTTCACAGAACTCCCTCAACGGGCAGCTACTGTCTATAATCTTGAATACCCCATCTCTTGATGTTGTTTCGTCCTACTTAGCTCGCTCACGCTTCTCAGATGAAACCTAAAGGCTTCATGCTGTGGACTGACACCAGTTCTAGACGCCATTAGACTTTTCTCATGCTTACTATTTTTAAAGTAAAGTAAATACATGCATCTAGAAGGCCAAACATCTTCAATCTCTTTAGGAATGCCTCTCCTTCTACACTACACTCCTACACAATGCAGAGTTTAGTCTTGGGTTCTAATATCCGGTGATGTAGAAGAAAATAACGGAACCTCTCAGCCTAAGAAAAAGAAAATTCATTTTAAGGTCATCAGAGTATTTTATTGTATCTTTGTTTATAAGATCTTGCCACTTCTAGAAAACACCATCCTTCTATTTCTTAAATTTCCCTCTATCTATCCATAGTGTAAAGTCATTATTTCAAAACAAAGTCATATATGGGAACAGATAAGAGGCTCAAAATGTGACTCATGCTGTCCTAGACTGTTAGGGAGGAGCATGTGACTGGTGACATATATAAATTATTTCCCCACTGTGATCCACGGAAAATCAAACAATGGTTGCAATGCCAGGTTTTGATCTATAAAGGAAGTCAATTTGTCGGTTTTCCCATGTGATCAATCAATCGGATACCACAAGTGGGACACCTGAAAATAATCCAACAGATGTGGAACATACTGCCCATTTTGCCAGCTTCTCAAATACATTGTTTAATGTTGAAAGACTTGAATGGGCAAGACGGCTAGTTTGGGGATTAGCTTTTCGGTAGTTATCCTTGATAAATTGTTGTCACTGGCCCTCCACCGGCTTGCACCTGGAGCTGACTGGGACCCCTACCGAAACACATCATTGCAGCTCTATACGACATCCATCTTACCTGCTGGATCGATCTCCGCGGTGGCCCAGGTCCTGCTTGCTCTGCCCAGACACCAGAGATACTGGTCGGACCCTCTGCTCCTGGATCAGTTTGACGCTGTGGGGCTGTTTTGCATGGTTTTCCATCGCTGCGGGTTCGGGCAGTCATGCGCAGCCTGACCTGCAGAGGATTCGGATCTGTTTGCCTGGCGCCGGGCGTGGCCCTCGAGACTGGTGCCATTTTAGAGGATCTCTACCGATGCCCAGCCGAATCGCCGTCACCACACAGGACTCTGGATAAGAAAATAAGAGACTACCATCCCTTTCACACACGAGGACTGTGACGACCAAATAAAGAATCTTACGACCTTTTTAAGTGGCAATTTGCTGAACAGCTTACTCACACAAGAAGGCGCCCTCCTGCAACCTGAAAATGAAAAAATAAGAATACATCCCTCCATAGAAACAAAAAAAGGACTGCCACTAAGTTAAAACAATCCCTACTAAAACAGTGGCCATCCCAGAAAGGCACAATCAACACTGACAGAATCTCCCTCCTACTAGCCATCTTGGATTGAGCCATGGACAAGAAACATACTATACTACCCATATCCAATACCTTATCTTGAATATATGCCGACAATACCTCTAATTAGAATCTTGCAACTACACAGTGAGGATCTCAAGCTGGGATCCCCTTTCCGGCTGTGCAGACAATCAGCAGTTTTCACCAAGGTAGGACAAAATGGCGGCCACAGCCATATCATGGTATAAAGGTCTACTTTCAGCCAGCCACCTGACAGGAAAAGACAGCGAGCTGCCCTGGAAGCATTCCACAGAGGAATTGGTCTAAGACAAAACAAGCACTTCACACATAAAAAAGGAAATAGGACTACACTTCTGCTGGCCCAGCAAAGGGAAAGACTTATATGACTACCTATCCGGCTCTAAGTAAGGATACTGAGGCGGCCATCTGGACCGACCACATCACAATGGCTTAGCCCCTAAACGTTTCATGCTACACCCATTCGCTCACTCGCCACTGAGCACACCGATAAAAAAGCTTTCCTGCTGAAATGCGGTAACTGAAAAGGCTGTAGCTACCCTGTCTGTAGATGCCTCACCTTTCTATGACCTCCTAGAAGTCATCCTCAGTCTTATGCTCTGGAGAGTCAACAACTATCCCTAGAGCACCAGGACAAAATCTCTATACTACTCGCACTTACCCCTCTATGGACGGCTCTGGACACTGTAGCCCACCTTTCCTATAGGGGTCCTGCCCCATCCCACTTGTCACCATGCCACACACCACATCAGCCCACTCCAACCCCGCCTCTGCGAACCACTTAAAACCGCACAGCCTGAACACATTCGCGATCAGCTTCCCCCTAACCTCTCACCCAACGCAAAAAAAAACTTTTAAACAAAAACTGATCAGACAACATCCTGAATCACTATTAGTGGACATCTATCACTGCGCCTCCAAAGTAAAAGTAAAAATGGATCTCATCTTCCACACGGAAAGACCCTAAACATGGAACTCCATCCTCAGATTGCAACTAAATATCTCTAAAATTACTAACACGTCCCATAGCTGCAAACTGAATTTCCTAGCCCCTAACCTCACTAGGCGAAATGGGAACACCACTGTGAACATCTACTCCAATGGCACAGTCCTGATACAAACCAAAAATGACAACCTAGCAATCTTTGATGCTCTCTTCCCATTGCTCCAGACTTCTCCCTCCCATGCACTCCTCCCCTGCCTACCCAACCTTCTCTCCCTGGAGAAGCCGACCAGCCAACAGAACTCACCCACCTTTCCGGTGCACACTAGTAATAACACCTGCCTCCTGCCGCGAGACACCAACTCCAACACTACCAGAGAAAACAAAACCCCTCTCCTCCCCTCCGGCAACCCTACCAGAGAAAACTAAACTCCTCTACCCCCTCTGGCAACCTCCCTTTCCCGACCCCCGCCCTCCTTGCCTCCCAACCCACTTTGAATGACCTCAACACACAGTACTCCCCAGTCACACATGCAAATTAACATCCATGCTACAAAATGGCCCCTGCCTCCCCGCACCACCAACCCACCTAGATCCCACACGGACACCTCACCCACTAAAGGGCGACCTAACAAGGTTAGGCTCTCCACCCAGGTTTAACTTTCCTGCACAGTACACCCACACTGACATAGAGACTCTGCAGCGGCTCACCATGCTTGAAAGCTAAATTACCACCATAATCCAGTGTCTTTGTGAAATTCTTATCAACATCGCTGCACCCATAAATCCTCACTATTACATCACCTTCCCCCCTCTCTCTCAACAGAGGCCTCCCAATGCTTCCCATCAGAAATGGGTCTCTACCCCCCTCTCTCATCAGACACAGACGCCGAAAAGAACTAGAGATGTCATTTCTGCGAGTGAAGAGTCAGCTCCTGCTTCCTAGTACGACAATCTTATTACTGCCACCCCCAATCCAAAATACAGGTGATCACAGGACTAGGTAGAGAACAGGCCCCTCCAAAATCCCCCAGAACCCTAGCCAAATGCACTATTATCGCCACAGTCCCCGAGCAATAAATCACACAACAGAGACATCCCAAACAAACTGCATGCGCATAAACTGCAGATCAACCACCAAGCATACCACAGAGCAAGCTGAATCCAACCTCACCCATGACATAGACATATCATTCATGAGACATGGCTAAATGACTCCTCGTTTCCACTCATGGATACTCTTGTCCCCCCTGGCTTTTTTATCACCAACAAAGATAGAAAAGATCAAAGAGGTGGATGCATAGCTAGAAAAGATCAAAGAGGTGGAGGCATAGCCATCATCCACAAAAACAATATTTCCGTGACCCACATAGACTCCTTCACCTACAACACCTTTGAGTGCCTAACCACCAACATTAACACTAGCAACAACAAAACACTCATCTGCCACCTGATTTACCACCCCCGAGGCAACACCACCACATTCACCGAACACCTGTCTGACCTGATTGCCCACTGCTCTCTCCGAGATATGAACAACCTTATTCTGGGCAACTTCCATCTTCACTGGAATGAAGAAAGCAACCTGCTAATCCAAAACCTGAGGGAGCTGCTTCACAGCAACAACCTTAACCAACACTGCTTAGAGGAAACCCATAACAAAGGAGCAATCCTAGACACCATTATCGCCCAGCATGACACTATCATGATAGACCGCATCCTGCCTGTGGACGGGTCCAACCACCACTTAATCCTTTTCCACCTCACTCAGCCTATCACACCTAAACCCTCTACCCAAGACCCTCCGAAATGGGCTAGAAACTTCACCCAGATTAACATGACTGACCTAGAGGGAAGGGTTAACTCTCTCCTCACTGCCTCCATGGACGATTTATCCACAACAGAACTCACCGCCCACTACAACACAAATATGTCATACATTCTAGATAAAGTAGCCCCCTTAAAACAAAAAAATACCAGGAACACCCCATCCAGATCTTGGATCAACATGGACATTAACAACAAAAGAAGACAACTAAGAGCTACAGAAAGACTATGGAGGAGCAACCCCTCCTCAAACCTACTCGAACAACTCAAAGCAGCCCAAAGAAAATACAAAAAACACAACTCCCCCGCAATCCTCCCTACAGGCCTCCAATAACCTGCATGAAAACTTTTCCCACTTCTTCGAAGAAAAAAATCACCAAGATTGAGCTCCTACTGGACATCAATCTCAACCTCGTCTGCAAAAACCTGCCTCCAGTGACAGTAGATAGCTTGTCCAAGCACCCCACAAAAACCTGGAAGTCGTTCGACCCCATCCCAGAAATCGAGATCCTCAAACTGATCTCTACCTCCAAGCCAGCCTCTCACGGGCTTGACCCGATTCCCACCGAACTGACCAAAAAACAGAGTCTCTCCTTAACCTTGACTCAGCACATAGATAACATCAACCTTCTTGACACCCACCAATCGGGTTTCAGAAAAGGGTGCAGCACTAAGACCGCGATCCTTAACATCACAGATGACATCCACAAGTTCCCTGATACCGACCAATGCTGCCTCCTCATCCTCCTAGACCTATCAGCAGCGTTTGACATGGTTGATCACCAACTTCTCATCAAGGCATTACAAGAAAAGATAGGAGCTGATGAGGTGATCCTATGCTGGTTCTCGTCCTTCTTACACAGCCGCTCACAAAGGATAAAAATAAAAATCTTTACCTCCGACCTACACCCTGTCAACAGGGACATCCCACAAGTTTAAGTGCTCTCACCTCAACTGTTCAACATTTACATGGAACCCCTCACCACCATACTCAAAAAAGCTAACATCCCTTTCAACCTCAATGCAGATGACACCCAAATCTATCTTGAAACCTCCTCCATTGATCACAGTCACAGACTAAATGTCACTCTAAAAGAAATCCAACATTGATTGTCTTTAACCACTTAAAAGTCAACCAAGACAATACCAAAATACTCCTCATCTCCAACAAAAAGGAAAACCCTCATATTTCAGAATGGCTAAAAGCTTTGGATGCTCTTAACGGCAATCACACTCTCACCCACTCAGTTAAATCATTAGGAATTACCCTAGACTCAAATCTCGACATGGCCAATCACATCAAGAACTCCGCAAAGACTGCCTTCCTCAGCCTGAAGTTACTTAACAAAATAAAACCATTCATCTCTACAAACGACCTCAAACAAGCCACCTAATCAATGGTGCTATCCAGACCCAACTATGGGAATGCCACCCTCACTGGTACAACTAAATCTCACCTAGCACCTCTCAAATCGACTCTCAATACAGCAGCTAGAATGGTCACTGGAATCAGGAAATACGATCACATCTCACCAGCACTCAGAAAACTAAAATGGCTCCCAATCGAACTGCATGCCAGATTAAGAACTGCCTGCCTCACACATGAATCCCTGCACACAGGAAAACCTGAGTATTTGGCTGCCAAACTCAAGAGGGCTGGTCAGACAAGGAACCCAGGTGCTCCAGCACCCTACTACTCATCCCCATGAAAAAAACCGCAAACAAAAAACTGCTGCACGGTCCTTCGCCGGAAACGCACCCAAAATCTGGAACGCCATCCCAGCCGGTATCAGGACTAGCCCATCCTTCACAGAATTAAAAAAACAACTTAAAGTCCTTTTCCTCAACCGCTCCCCCCCCAAATAGATAGCCGCCATCAAAACGCTATCCCCTGCTCGTGGTCTCTTCCTGACATTGTTGCTCTTAGACTTACCTCCTTCCTGCTATTTGACCCCCAGCTGCTCCTCCCCCCTCCTTAATTGGTTCAACCCCAAGATAACGTGCACTCTATGAGGTTATCTCAGGACTCACAGATTACCTCAATGATGCTCAGCACACGTGGACTTCAATCAATCAATCATAGCATTTATAAAGCGCTTTACTTACCCATGAGGGTCTCAAGGCGCTGGGGGGTGGGGAGTGCTGCTACTGCTCAAAAAGCCAGGTTTTGAGGAGTCTTCTGAAGGTCAGCAGGTCTTGGGTCTGCCATAGGCTGCTGGGGAGGGTGTTTCAGGTCTTGGCGGCGAGGTGGGAGAACGATGTGCCACCGGCGGTCGCTCTTCGGATGCGGGGGATTGTGGCTAGGGCAAGGTCGGCGGAGCGGAACTGGCAGGTGGGGGTGTAGTGTTGAGTCGTCTGTTGAGGTGCGCTGGGCTGGTGTGGTATAGTGCCTTGTGTGCGTGGGTGAGGAGCTTGAAGGTTATCCTCTTGTCGACAGGGAGCCAGTGCCGAACTCTCAGGTGGGTTGTGATGTGGCTACTCCGAGGGATTTTGAGGTTCAGGCATGCAGAGGCATTCTGGATGCATTGAAGCCATTTCAGGAGTTTGGTTGCGGCTCCTGTGTAGAGGGAGTTTCCATAGTCCAACCTGCTGCTGACGAGGGCTTGGGTGACCGTTCTCGTTTTGGTAGGGATCCACTTGTAGATCTTGCGGAGTATGTGGAGGGTGTTGAAGCAGGAGGAAGAGACAGCGTTGACCTGCTTAGTCATGGAGAGAGTGTAGTCGAGGATGACCCCTAGGTTGCGTGCATGTTGGGTGTGTGTTTGAGCTGTTTCCAGTGTGGTCGGCCTACAAGAGCCTTCCCAGGCCGAGGGGGTGGACCGAGGATGAGCACCTCCGTCTTGTATGAGTTTAGTTTCAGCCGGCTGTTCCTCATCCATTCGGTGACGGCCTTCATTCCTTCGTGGAGGTTAGTTTCGGTGGCGTGGGGGTCCTTGTTGAGTGAGAGGATCAGCTGGGTGGCATCAGCATAAGTGATGATGTTGAGGTCGTGCAGTCGGGCAACGTGGGCGAGCGGTGCCATGAAGTTGTTAAACAGCGGTGCGCTGAGGGTTGAGCCCTGGGGTACGCCGCAGATTATCTCGGTGGCTTCAGAGCAGAAGGGTAGGAGGTGGGTCCTTGTTGAGTGAGAGGATCAGCTGGGTGGCATCAGCATAAGTGATGATGTTGAGGTCGTGCAGTCGGGCAACGTGGGCGAGCGGTGCCATGAAGTTGTTAAACAGCGGTGCGCTGAGGGTTGAGCCCTGGGGTACGCCGCAGATTATCTCGGTGGCTTCAGAGCAGAAGGGTAGGAGGTGGGTCCTTGTTGAGTGAGAGGATCAGCTGGGTGGCATCAGCATAAGTGATGATGTTGAGGTCGTGCAGTCGGGCAACGTGGGCGAGCGGTGCCATGAAGTTGTTAAACAGCGGTGCGCTGAGGGTTGAGCCCTGGGGTACGCCGCAGATTATCTCGGTGGCTTCAGAGCAGAAGGGTAGGAGGTGGACACTCTGTGTTCGGCCGGAGAGGAAGGAGGTGGTCCAGTCCAGGGCCTTCTCTTGGATCAGAGCATTGTGGAGGCGTGTATGTAGTGTGCAGTGGTAGACCGAGTCGCAGGCGGCTGACAGGTCCCGGAGGATGAGGGCTGCTGTTTCTCCGTTGTCTAGCAGGGTCCTGAGGTCATCGGTTGCGGCAATGAGGGCGGTTTCGGTGCTGTGGTTGTTGCGGAACCCGGACTGGGATGGGTCCAGGATGCTGTTTTCTTTGAGGTAGTGGGTCAGAGTTTTGCTGACCGTCTTCTCGATGACCTTCGCCAGGAACAGGAGCAGGGTGATGGGCCGGAACTTCTTGAGATCTTTGGGGTCTGTCTTGTGTTTCTTGAGTAAGTCATTGATCTTGGCGTGCTTCCAGTTCTCCGGGAAAGTAGCTGCCTCAAAGGAAATGTTGATGACCTTCCGGAGAAGGGGTGTGATGGTGGTGCTGGCTTTGTTGAAGATTTGGTGCGGGCAAGGGTCTGACGGAGAACCGGAGTGGACGGTGTTCATGATCTTGATGTTGTCGTCGTAGTTTATGTTGGTCCAGGAGAGCAGGCGGTTGGTGCGGATGGTGGTTGTGGGGGCGGAGGTCTTTATGGTTATCTGGGCGGTTGTGGCATTGAAGCTGTCATGGATGTCTGCGATCTTGCGATGGAAGAAGATGGCCAGCGAGTCGCACAGGTCTTGCAAAGATGGGATGTCTTTGGTGTTGGAGCAAGGGTTGAGAGCTCCGTTACAATGTTGAAGAACTCTTTGCTGTTGTGTGAGTTGATGTCTAGGCAGTCTTTGAAGGAGGCCCTTTCCGCAGTTCTGATGTGATGGTGGTGTCTGCGGGTGGCGTTCTTGTGGGCTGCGTAGCTGTCCGGTGTTCGTTCACAGTGCCAGTTCTTCTCTAGCTTTTGGCAGGTTTGCTTGGAGGCCCGGAGGTCTTCAGTGAACCAGCTGTCTTTTTTGCTGGTGTGACTGTTGGAGGGTTTCTTGAGCAGGGCGAGGGTGTTTTGGCGCAGTTGTCGATCCACTGTCTGAGGTTGCGGAGACGGGGTCGGTGGGTGGGTTCAGGGTGAGGGTGGTGGTTAGCTGGTCTTTGGTGACTTTGCTCCAGCAGCGGCGAGGCATCTGTTGGGTGCGGTGGTGTGTGGTGGGTTTCCGAAAGGTGAAGTGGATGCAGCGATGGTCAGTCCAGTGGAGTTCGGTGGCGTGGTTGAAGGCGACATCGAGGCTTGCGGAGAAGATGGGGTCAAGTGTGTGGCTGGTGGAGTGGTTGGGTGTTGTGACGAGTTGTCTGAATCGGAGGTTGGTGAGGTTGTCGATCAGGGTGGTGGAGTGGGTGTCGTTGTTGTCCTCGAGGTGGAAGTTCAGGTCCCCGAGGAGGATGTAGTCCGTGGAGGCGAGGGTGTGTTTGCTGATGAAGTCAGCGATGGAGTCGCTGAACTGTGGTCAGGGTCCGGGGGGTCTATAGATGAGGGTTCTTCTGAGGGTGGTTTTGGAGTCGGTGTGGATCTGGAAGTGCAGGTGTTTGGTGGTGCTGAGGGTGTCGTAGGTGTTGGTCGAGACTCTGAGAGTGTTCCTGTGGACGATGGCGATTCCTCCACCTACTTAGTTGGTGCGGTCTCTGCGGTGATCTTGTAGCCTTCCATGGCGATGTCAGGTGCTGAGGAGGGGTTCAGCCAGGTCTCAGTCAGGAAGGCGATGTCTGGGGGGGATTGAGACAAGCAGGTCCCAGAGTTCAACTGCGTGTTTGCGGGCGGAGCGGGTGTTGAGAAGAATGCATCTGAGGTAGTTGGGTTCCATCCTGTTTGGTGGATTAGAGGGCAGGATGCTGGTGAAGCTGCAGTTCCGGCAGGAGAAGGGTCCTTGTCTGTGCTTTGGGGTGGCCAGGCAGCAGGTGTGTGATCATCCGGCGTTGAGTATGTGGAGGGTGCTGGAGTCGTAGCGGAGACGACCGTTGTAGCGTTCGTGGGGATCAGGGGTCCTGGCGCCGGACGCAGTCCGGGCGCAGACATGCACAGACAGGGACGCCTTAGGTGTGGCCACGCAGCAGTCGCTATATATGGGCAAGTGGGAGGGAGGAGGAGCTGGGAGCAGGGCCGGACTGGTTATTCCGGGCACCGGGCAATCCCCTGGTAGGCCGGAAGGGGTGGGGGTCGGTTTTTTCAAAGGGGGCTGGTTTTGTTACTGGGGACGATTTTTTTTTAGCAAAATCTGCCCCAATAACAAAATCAGAAGGCCACCGATCTTTGACAGTCTCTCTGCACTTGGACCTCTGAGCAGGATAAAAAGCACCACTGCCTTTGGTGAGGTGACTTAATCTCACGAAGGACAGTGGTGCTTTTTACACACACAGAGGTCAGAGTGCACTGTCAGAATGTTGGTTGAAATCAGAAGTGTGTTGTGTGGTGTGCGCCGCGTACACTTTTGACGCCACCACCCGCACCGCCAGGTGCCCATGACCCGCCTTCACGCAGGCATTAAGTGTATGTAGCACCAGAATTATTGTATATCCAGGTCCTGCTCAGAATGCCAATGACATTACGACTATAGGGTGCCGCAGGCGAGCTAATTTGGGGAGGGGGCGCAGATCATTGGTCTGACTCATGCGTCTTGCAGTGCAATGCTTGAATTGGACCAATGATCTGCAACCCCACTCCCCAAGTTCGCCCGCTGGTGTTCCATTCCATTGCACGTCCTGGTAGTCAGAGTCAGAGTGACACTCACCATTCCACAGAAGAAGCAGCAAGCAGTGGAGTCTGCATAGGCCTGAGGTCTCCACTGTATCAGGTAAGTGTTCTCGAAAAGTTCTGCACAATTAATTGGGCAAAAACAAATGTATTCAATTTACTGGGGCAGGCAACCGGGCCGGCCCTGTAGCACCACATCTTCCGTCTAGCAGCAACCCTTGCACCGGTAGTACTCCGTAGGTTAAATGTGCCATCCGTCTAGCCCTCACATAACATGCAGCAAACAATACATAAGGAGGTTCTGCTGGCAGTAAGCGAATCTCGAGCAGAGCAGGCCAGCCAGGACGGGATTTTTCACTCTTTGGCCAATTGGCCACACTGGTTAACATGTATGGAAGGCACAGAGTATTCAAAAACAGACAAGGATTTCTAAAGTGAACAGCCTGCTCTTTGGCTTTTAGACCCAGTGAGCACCTGGTCTGTGTTCTGTAAGAACGGGCCCTGCCTTGAGGGAGCTCTAGGCACGTGGCTACTGTGTCTTTTCATAATTTCAGTCTTTCCTAAGTGAGTGGGTGACCTCCATTCCTCTGCGCCGCCGAGTCCTCGCATGGGGTTTCCTTCACAATGTTTGGATACATGCTGGCAGGCGCCATGCTGCTGTTTTCTTTTTCTCTGCTGCATTTGTTCGTGCCGACTGTGAATTACCAAGAACAAGCTTCGCTGGAGCATGGGATGCGAAGAAGGCAGAGTATTCACCCATTTTCCTCCACTTTTAAATTCTGCTCAACGTGCCACAGCCAGAGGCACCACTTTAGGTACATGTATAATTTCCTTGCCTTCCACTACACAGACAGCCAGGCTGCTGTGACATGTGTGAACGCAGTGTTCCTTTTTTTAAGAAAATACATAATAATAAAAAGTATATTTATGTGCCAGGTCTCAATGTATACCTTTAATTGCAGCTTATACTACCCACTACCCCTGCATGAGTTTCAGACTATTTTCGATATTCTGAAACGTGAGACTGAAATGTCTGTCCTTCATACTTACGCAGCCTATACTTAATCTGAAAATCACCCTGAATGGTTCCAGGTTCAAAAACGAATTTCTTTGGGTTTGTTGGACAGCTACCACTGAAACCAAACGACTAGAAATGTATCCCCAGGAGTGGAGTCCCATGGCCACATGGTAACACGTCTGCATGCTAAGTACACGCTAAACGGCATTACGAGGTCAGCACACATGTTTTTCAATTTGTTTGGCTAACATGTCTTGGACTCGGAATTGCCTGAGGAGACATTCCCTCTGAGCTGGCAGGAATTTGCCTTATAGTTTCTTTTAGTCAGTCCTGATGCAGTCTATTCTGGAGTGGAAAAAGAAAATGGGAGTCATAAGAAAGCATTTTGCTGTAAGGCTGAATGCATTTCCCCAGCAGATCTCGAAAATATAGGATGTTGCCACAAATGGTGGTACCACAAATTCCTTTTCATTAGTGATTAAAAGTGTATTTTCTCAGAAAGCACCCACACTGCATGGGTTGGATCATGCTAGTTGGAACGGCGGGCATATTAGAAGGTATGAGAGTTACTGATTTATATACATATATGATGCAAATATGGAAAGTGCTTCTGTCATGTAAAATTGGATTTTTTTAGTATTACATAGCTCCAAAAATACATGACTGCATTAAAAAGCACACGATATTGGCTAGAGAGACTGGTTCCAGGAGGAAATATCTCCTGCCACAATCTGGTTCAGGGACAAGCAGAGTCATAGTTATGATGACTGTCCACCAGGGCTTCAAGTGGGATGAAAAAAAGGGTCTCTGAAAGTGGAATAGCCGATGTAATTAAGGATGTGACTTAAAAACACAAAAGCTAAAAATCTGTGCTTAGCATAGTGTGCCGCTCAACTGGTATTTTTCTGTTTCTGTCATTGTATCCAGCTACATAGTGTAACACATAACATTATACCTACAACAACAAGCTGTGGCTATTGGCTTTGTCAATGATTGTTAGTTGCATAAGAAAAACAGTGCAAATGCTGATTCATTTTATATTATATTGAAAATGCTTCAGTTATGAATAGATGACACTGTGAAAGTAGTATAATGAGTCTCTTTGAAGTTACACCAGAGTCAGTAAAGGGTAGTACTGCTGCAGAGTTAAGATTTCTTTTCACCTGGCCTGAGGGCAAAAATGAAGATCCTGATAGGGACTCGTCTCAGCAGCTGATTTTTAGAACTGCCGGGCACCGGCAGGACCCATCCCACTTAAAGCTTTGTTGTCAGGTATTCAAAACAGTGTTGTTTTAAACTAAAATGCATGGCAGAATGCCTGTCTTCTGATTCTCATTCTTGCAGTTTCTGATCCTTAGTCTTGCTAAGACTGCAAGTGTTGTGCTTGCTGTATGTAAATTTGTCTGTGAGGTAGAGTGGCATCTATAGTGTTGTTTGATAAGTGTTGTTATCTCGCTTATAGTGTTGTTGAATGGGTGTGTGTGGGAATGCTCAGATCTGCTGAAGAAGGGTCTTCAGCTTCCATGACACCCACACAGATGGTGAATCTGTTCTGAAGGGGTGTTATGTGCTGAGATAACATTTTGTCCTTTTCCACTCTGAACCACACCCTACCCACCTCCACTGGAATAGGCGAGACTTATTTGTTACCCTTGTTCTTTGTGGGATTCTTGATTTTTTCACGATCCCATGACTTCAGTGATGTAACACTGATGGCAGTACCCACACTCTGAAAATTGTTCCAGTGCCACTGGCCTGGGTTCCTTTGTGTGAAATGTTCATGCTTTCTGGCCTGTGTGCCATATGTGACATTTCCATGCTGTCTGGCTTCCTGAGTGCTTATGTGTAACATTTCTGTGCTTTCTGTCCTGGATGTTTATGTTTGAGATTTCCATGATTTCTGGCTGTCTGGGTGCTTATGTGTGACATTTCCTTGCTTTCTGGCCTGGGTGCTTATGTATGACATGTCCATGTTTCTGGCTGCCTAGGTGCTTCAGTGGTACGTTTTCATGCTTTCTGGCCTTGGTGCTTATGTGTGAAATTTCCATAGATTCTGGCCTCAGTGGCCTGGGTTCTTATGTTTGACTTTTCCATGCTTTCTAGCTTGGGTGCTTATGTGTGACGTTTCCATGCTTTCTGACCTGGTGTGACTTCAATAGTTTCTGGCCTCAGTGGCCTGGGTACTTATGTGTGACATTCCACAGTTTCTGGCCTCAGTGGCCTGGGTACCTATGTGTGACATTTCCATGCTTACTGGCCTGGGTGCTCATGTATGACATTTCGGTGCTTAATGTGTGACAATATGAGTGACAATTTATTGAAAATACAAAAAAGAATATCAGAATGTAGTTCTTGTACTATAAACTTATGGCTTTAAGACAGTCTTAAAAAAGGCCTAAAACGCATTGCACTTTTGGTTGTAAAGACAAGAGTGGCCTAAAGGGTATTTTTTGTCTTGTACATTTTTTCATCTAAACCATTGCATAATTGTTTGAGGTTAAGTGTGTTTTAGATTTTTTCATACTATTGTATATGTAGAAACGAGGGAGCGACCCCACTATCCAAGAGACAGGGTACCTCAAGTAAGTATAGAAAGAAAAATCTCTTGGGTATACCTAAAAATCCACCTTTTATCAAGTGTGTTCTGCTATATCATACATATATATATATATATATATATATATATATATATATATATATATATATATCAACATTTGTACTGATCAAACCAGAGGACACAACAATATCAATCCAAACTTAAAACCCCAATTTGAACCCAAAAAACAACCGTATGTGACAAAAAGATGAAAAACTTCAATTCATATAGGGTCATATGTAGGTAATCACTATTTACAGATTCTTAAATACAGAATTTTACCGATTCGGTATTTGAAAATTGGTAAATAGTATGTAGGTAGAAATTCAGTAACTTTTACCGAATCAGTAATATTCGGTATTACCGATTCGATATTTACCGATTCGGTATTTCCCATTCATTCCTATGGGCCTGGAGGCCCATAGGAATGAATGGGAAGCCATTCACTATTACCAATTTGGTAAAAACTGAATCGATAATAGGGGGAACATATTCAAGGATGGCAGGGTGTCACATTGACACCTTGTTGCCCCCCTGAATCGTGCATGTTTGCACATGTGGCACACATACATGCCCTAAGGGCATGTATGTCTGCCACATGGCACATTTAAAAAAGCACAACATTGCTTTTTTAAAGGTTTTCGATATTTACCACCAACTTATAGTTGGTGGTAAATAACGAATCCTTAAATGAAAAATGCACTCACTTGAGTGCTCCCTACATAGGATATAAGGATTTGGTAATTTACTGATTCTATATTTTAAGGATTCGGTAATTTACTGATTCCTTAAATTACCCTCAGTCCTGAAAAAGCGGCAGATTGTAAAACTCAACGGAACCCTTATTTCCTTGCTGCCCGTTTTTGACCGACCACAGGAAGGGAGACCTGCATCCCCAGAGGATTTCCGTGGATTATTGAGCCTTTTTCATCATCATCCTTGACCTCGCAGCGCCTAGCACACAGGAGGCAGCAGACTCTGGAACAGCTGAGGACAGGAGGCGCGGGCAGGTGAGCAAGCCGGCGGGGCTGCGAGCACGCAGGCAGGGACTCCAGTGACCAGGAGCCCCTGCGCGCCCATCTAACACACCTGGGCTGCTTTCCCCGCTGGCCACGCCCCCGCCCTCAGTCCTGAAAAAGCGGCAGATTGTAAAACTCAACGGAACCCTTATTTCCTTGCTGCCCGTTTTTGACCGACCACAGGAAGGGAGACCTGCATCCCCAGAGGATTTCCGTGGATTATTGAGCCTTTTTCATCGTCATCCTCGACCTCGCAGCGCCTCGCACACAGGAGGCAGCAGACTCTGGAACAGCTGAGGACAGGAGGCGCGGGCAGGTGAGCAAGCCGGCGGGGCTGCGAGCACGCAGGCAGGGACTCCAGTGACCAGGAGCCCCTGCGCGCCCATCTAACACACCTGGGCTGCTCTCCCCGCTGGCCACGCCCCCCGCCCTCAGTCCTGAAAAAGCGGCAGATTGTAAAACTCAACGGAACCCTTATTTCCTTGCTGCCCGTTTTTGACCGACCACAGGACGGGAGACCTGCATCCCCAGAGGATTTCCGTGGATTATTGAGCCTTTTTCATCGTCATCCTCGACCTCGCAGCGCCTCGCACACAGGAGGCAGCAGACTCTGGAACAGCTGAGGACAGGAGGCGCGGGCAGGTGAGCAAGCCGGCGGGGCTGCGAGCACGCAGGCAGGGACTCCAGTGACCAGGAGCCCCTGCGCGCCCATCTAACACACCTGGGCTGCTCTCCCCGCTGGCCACACCCCCCTGTACGCCAACCAATAAGCAAGTGCCTATTGGGTATACATTGGCCCACTGTCCCCGCTCAGTGGGAGCGCGCCGGGAGAAGCCCGGGACAAGGGCGGGACCGTCTGTGGCCGTCAGGGGCCAAAGGAGGCCGGGCCGGGCCACCCCACTGACATATTCTCCTCCGGTATTTCGTGTACTTCATTGTATAGTGAACTTACCCTGACTTTTCATATCATAGTGAGGTGCCACGAGGGTTATCTATATGGCTTGTTCCGCAAGTACTTCTACCTTGCTGCCTCCTATGGCTGATGTGGAAGCTGCTGTCATGGGCCCCTTAGATACCTATTTCAAACGGCTACCACAGGAAATTGACAGAGAAATCGCCTTGGCAGAAAGACGTGCGGGGCGTAGGTTGTCTATTGAGCTTATGAAAACCCCTCTTGAGAAACGCAAAAGCCAAAGTTTCCCCTCACTGGTCACCCCCTTATCATCTATCTTACTACCAGTAGTACAGGACATCCTACATCATTCACCACCAGTTAACGAGTCGCTGGGTATTGTTTCCCTAGACACTACAGCTACTACTGTGCCTGTAAAATCTCCAAATGTTCCTACCCATTTATCTACTGGGCAAAATGCCACACAAAAAATTAGTGTCCAAATGAATATTGCAAAATCCAAACCCTGTCCAAAAAGGAAAAGGGGTGCTATTGTAAAAAAATGTCAAGCTCTAAAACCCCCAAGGAAATATCGGAAATTGGGCACTAACATACACCCTAGCCATGTCCTTGTAGAAAATTCGATTGGATTACCAACAGGAGAGGGTGAAGTTGTGGCAGTAGATGCAGACATCATAACATTGGTAACTCCTACAACACCACCATCGTCCGGTATTATAACATCCCCTGGGCTATTAACATCCAAGCCAGAATTCCTTTCAGAGTTAGAAAAATTAATGCGCTCCCTTTTAAACCCGGTTGAGACCAGACTTAAAAAGCTAGAAGAACAATTGGACCATCTAGAGCAGGCTAGCTTAGACAATTTTTTTTCCATAAAAACTTTAATAAAGTCTTGCCATAAAAAGGGAGAAAATGGGAATAATCAACTAATATCTGATCGAGATGCAGGTCCCCCGTTGGTTGATCCACAACTTCCGATTGTGAGTTCTGCACCTAGCCAGCGGGGTAAAGGACAAAGTAGTAAGGCTATTGCTGACCCATCAATAACTGTAACTAATAGTAATTGTGGGAAAATTAAGCCCTGTAGTACTGCAGCAAAAGGCAGAAAGGACAGCCCCAAGAACGCTGTCACTGTTGATAATATTAATACTCCACTCCTGCCAACCACTTCGACAACTAGCCATGGCACATTGATAAGCAATGCTAAAACTACTAAAAATAATGATGTTGGAACACGTACGTCCCATGTTCTACAGCCAATAAGTAGTGGTGGTCTGGCAAGGGTTGGAAATAGCGTTGCTGAAGGAAATAAAGCTCCTACAGTACTGAAAAATATTGCCCCACCATGCTTTGTTGTCCCAGAACATAGCCAACTAACATCCCATATGATTAAACTCCCGACTAGGATACCCCCGGTACAACTTACCCCTGATTCCTACCCCTATGTGGCTATCCTTACCAATGTTCCCCTCTTATTGGAAGGACAAAGAGAAACCTATGACATGCTTAAAAATAAAGTTATGCATTGGTTACGGGTCAATAGACCCTTGCCAGGGGAAGTGGACGGTTTGATAATTGGGGTTAGAAGGGTTAACTGGATAGGGAGTACCTTGAAAAAGCTGGGGGGCAAATGTATTATAATTAATTTCCAAGACCCAAGGGTAGTAGGGTTAATTACGAGATCTGGCTGGAGTACTAGCAATGGTGGGATTGGCATTGTGGATCTCACTTTTTTCTACCCAAGACCTGTCGCCTCTTACTTTGGGGGGAACATTGAGCCAGTGAGACCCAGTATTCCTCCTTGGGCAGAGATTACCCCTTCCCTTTTCCCTACCCCACAACCAAGTGGCTGCTATAAGCAGGCATACAATCCTTATGATGGGCTAGGGAATATGAGGTGGGGATGTTGACAGAAACAAGTTGAACCCACTGTCTTTGTGGACAATATGGACAGGGAAATTATACCGGAGACATCATTTGTAACAAATGGAGATGTAATGTCCAGTTTAGATGGAGAACTTAACATTAGGGAAAATGGAAACATTAGGGGGGACAATATTGTATTTTTGACAGACATGGGGGGTGAACCCAGATTTTCACCAAGTATGGGTGTAAATGATGGTAAAAATGCCAATTGTGCAGAAATTGTCTTAGAAGAAGGTGGTGATTGTGAGAGCTTGACCAACTCCCCGGTTATCCAAACTACTGATGGGAAGACTTGCAAAGACAGCATTATGGGGAAGTTTTCTTCGTGGAATATTGCGGGGCTGAGTACTAAATTGTTGTCACAAAGTTGGATAGATTTTGTTAACGGATTTAAAATGTGTTTGTTCCAAGAGACGTGGGCTTGTGACCCAATCTTCCTCCCAGGTTACCTAAATTATTGTATACCAGCGAGTAGAGGCCAAAGGGGAAGACCTATGGGAGGTCTAACAGTCTGGATCAAGCAAAGGTTACGACTTAAGATAAGGGTGCTTGACCTAGGCTGTAAAGATATACAACTGCTAAGAATACTACCGGAGAAGGGGGGTGTGATAGACATCTACAATATTTATGCTAGGGGCACATGTGCTGGGAGTTCCCCTACCCTAGAAGCTCTATCCACCTTCCTAGAATCACAGTCACTGGGAAATAGAGTGGTCGTGGCTGGTGACCTGAACAGGACATTTGAGCCCCTAGAAAGCACGGAACATCCAGTAGGACAGGAGGAAGATGCCCAATGGGGTATTCCAAACCTAAATGTAGTGCCAGTTAAGCGGTGGACAAAGGATATATTATTGTTGAACGCGTTATGTCTGGAACATGGCCTGAGGGCCCTTAATGGTAGGACAAAGAGTGACCAGGGAGGAAATTGCTCATTTGACAATGGCCATAGTAAAAGTAGGATTGATTATGTCATCTGTAGCTTAAAGCTGTGGTGTGGCGTAGTCGATATGGAAATCAAGGGTAGATTAGAAAGCGACCATAATCCCCTTTGTGTCACCCATTCCTGGTGGAGGGCTACGCCTGACAACCCAGAGACAATTAGCGAGACCATAGCGGTTATGGCTAATGACTCACGAAGGGTGAAATGGCCAAATGTGTTGGCAAATCTCGCTTCCTTGAACCACATAAACTTGGAGGTTGATAAAGCAATTGCCGCGATGGAAATAGTGAATCCTGTAACTTCTGGTTCCTCCTTAACAACAGACATACATGACGCATTCTTTTCCTTGATAAACCGTTTTTCACAAGATTAGTTAAGGCTAATAGAAAAGTACCCATTAAACAGGCGAGGTGGTTTAATAAACAGTGTAGGTTAACTAGATTAGAGCTGGGTAGGGCAATCCAAAGTAGGGATAAGGCTTTGATTTGCATAGCCAGGAAACAATACAATGACAACATCCGTAAGGCTAAGAAACAGTGGGACGAGGAATACTGGGAGGAGCTACTTGAAGCCTCTGGGTCAAGAGACTCGAGACCTTTTTTGAAAATTTTGAAGTGGGGCAGAGGTGGCACCCCCAATAACCCAGACAATAATGTTAATGAGGCATCCTGGGTTGAGTATTTTAAGCCTCAGTATGCAGAGAATAGGGATATTATGGCCATTGACCCTATCCCAGTGGTATTTTGCGAGGGAGACCTATTTACAATGAAAGAATCTGAACTGGTAATTTCAACACTACAAGGGGGGAAAGCACCGGGGCTAGATGGAATTCCCTCAGACATATTTAAGCATGACAAGACCCGGTGGGCCAAGTACGTGACCTTACTGGGAAATGCTTTAGCTAAAGGGACCAAAATTCCTGAAATATGGAAGGGGGCAATAATTATACCGATCTACAAGAAAGGTGATCGGTCGCTACCAGCCAACTATAGGCCGATAAGTTTGATAGCCACCATCCAAAAAGTGGTGGGGAAGATGGTGGTCAACAAACTTATGGCTTGGGTAGAAGAGAATAATGCTCTCTCCCCCTACCAGGCAGGATTTAGGCGGGCAACTAGCACGGTAGATCAAATATTTCGATTTACCATGCTACGGTGGGGAACTGTACTCCTTGGTGAAGGCAGCCTCTACGTAGCATTCGTAGATTTGAGGGCTGCCTACGACCTGGTCCCTAGGAGCAAGTTGTGGGCAGCTCTAAATAAAATAGGGGTCCCACCCGAGTTGCTTACACTAATAATGCGTCTCCACGAAGGCAACTTTGCTAAAGTCCAGTGGGGGAGGAACGGGGAATCTACCATCAATTTCCCAGTCGAGCGAGGTGTGAGGCAGGGATGCGCTATGGCGCCCCTGCTGTTCTCCCTGTTCGTTAATGGCATAGTGGATAAGATGTTAGACGCAAGGGTAGACGCACCATCGCTAGCTGGCATCAGGGTTCTGATCCTGATGTTCGCTGACGATACCCTGATTGTGTCCAAAACCCCGTCAGGACTCCAGCGAGCCTTGAACATATTTGATATGTTTTGTAGGGAACAAGGCCTAGAAGTCAATGTTAGTAAAACAAAGCTGATGGTTTTTGGACATAAGTGCCGATCCCAACCAAGGGTATCTCTGAACAACACTAAGCTTGAGGTAGTAAATGTTTTTACATACCTAGGGGTAGAGATATCGAGTAAGCCAGGTTGGTCACGACATATAGAGAAGGCGGTACTGAAACATCAGCAGATTTCAGGAGCGCTCCGGAAGGAACAAGTAAAATCGAAAATTAGGCCCATAAAACCGGTACTCATGGTCTATGATGCCAAAGCCTTGGGTGCAGCCCTGTATGGGGCTGAAGTCTGGGGTTTTGAGAGGCTCAACACCCTACAAATATCTGAGAACAGGTTCCTGAGAGGAATAACAAGTCTTCCCCAGAGTACCCCACTAATACCTCTTGGTCTGGACCTAGGAAGGAGATTAGCTAGTGACCGTGCTCGACTAAGGCCTATCCTCTATTGGAGACGGCTTTGGACGACCCCAGAGATCAGACACTATGCCGATGGGTTCCTAGCCCTAGTCAAATCGGATGTCTTTCACAAAATCACATGGCTGAAGATGCTCAGGGATGCCCTTGTTGAGCTAGGACTTTCTAACCTCTGGGAAAATCCTCTTGGGGAAGTGTTCCCAAGTAAAAACACTATCAAGGCCATATATTGGGACTATATAGAACATAAGCTCTGGAGGAGTACACACCCAGAAACAATGGGGGGTAAATTTATGGAAATCAAAATGAGACCTGCATTGGAGCAGTATTGGGATAAGATAACTGTTCTGACAGATAGGAAATTATACTTCCAGTTAAGGGCAGGTTCTCTCCCCCTGAGGTCACTGACGTGTAGTTGGAGGAATAGCAACGGTTCGAGTTGCCCAGCATGTGGTGCCCCCAATGAAAGTATTGCCCACTTCCTATTTCTGTGTGAGGCCTATGCAATCCCAAGAAAATCATGGCTGGTACCTGTTTGTAGAAATCTTGGGGTATCAAGCGGTGTAGAGGGGTTGAGAATTATCTGTACCTCCACCGAAATGCCCATTGTATTAGGAACAGCAAAATACCTGGGGTGGGCTTGGTCCATTAGGCGAAGGGCCCAACTTTCTAATATGTAATATATCTTAATTCACTTGAGAAAGCTTGCACAAGTTACTACAAAATGTATTTTATGTGTAAGAAACATGGATTTTAACTGTATTGTGTTTTTTGATATATGTAATGTGTTTTGAAATGTATGTATTTTATACTTTTTGCCTGTGCTTTTATGAGTGCATAACTCGAATAAAGCTTTTTCAATCTGCAGAATTGGTAAATTACCAAATTATTATATCCTGCCACCTACATCTCAAATCCATAAATACCGGTTGGTAACGGTGAAATTTATCGAATTTCACCGTTACCGACCGGTAGTACACCACCTACATATGGCCCTTAATGCATACACAATTTATGACAAAATATAATCACATTAAAAAAATATAAACAAGATCATACAATCTCAATGATAAAATACATAGGTTCAAGTATATAAAAATATATTTATAAAAGGAAAATCCTGAGAGAAAAATAGCACTGTGTGAAATCTTTACATTCATCAAAAAAAGGTTATTCCCAGCAAAAATCAATATAAAAAACCCCAATCAGTCGATTATTTCATCATCAAGTTAGACATGAGGTAGTTGCTGGTTATAACCAATTCTGAAAACACAAGCGTTGACGCATTTGGGTGGTAAGGAATTATTGAGGTCCAACCTTCATCAGGACTAAAAAACAACAATTTTCTCCCTGCATTGATTAAAATGTATAAACCTAATTAAAAACAAACAAATGATAATATTTATAAATATACACGTAAATTAATTCATGATAACCCCGAGTTTGTGTCCAGTGTATAATGGTACCCCTATCCGACTCTGAACTTAGGAGCTTGCATGTGAATATACCAAAACATGTATTTATGTTAAAAGTCAAAATGAGGCAAAAAATATTTGCCCACATCTCCCTGATTCATGAGCTTGTTATCAAGATGCCCACATGACCGTTAAGAGGCGGATAGGGGCCCCATTATACGCTGGGTTTATAACAGTGAGCAACTCGGAATAAATGTACATGTACATGTATTTATATAGCGCAAATCACCCTTGAGGGTCTGGGTAAATATAAATGATAGGGTAAGGAGTGCCTTCAAGGGGATTTGTTTTGAAGTATCTCTCTGGATTAATTTAAGAAAACCAATTTTAAGGACTATTCAATGGTCCTACAGTGAAATCAATCAACAATGAACCTTTAATCAAATTATACAAAAAATACACATCAATGTTCAACACAACATAAATACAAAAAATATACAAGAAAAACAAGTAAGACAGGAGTATTTGAAAAAAAGTTGAATTTATCATCAATATTAAAGAGGAAGAAGGAGTTAGATACAAATATATAAACAGAACTACAGGAATATCAGTGATTGGTAAATATATAACTCTGTAGATACTGATGACACCTTTCCTAATTTTCAATTTGATAAATAGATAGGAAGAGGCGTTGGTCGACATTTCGGTCTCCTATGTATTCATCTGCGAGACCATCTTCAGGACTGCTAAATCTATATGTGTAATGCCCTAGTACAATATGAAACAAAACATTTTTACAATTATACTTCTATCCATGAGATGAGTTTGAACACATATATATATATAACACCAGTGTTTAAGTCAAAATACATAGAGAAAAAAAACAACATATAATTCATAAATTGTTTCACCTATTGGTACCGACATAAATTTCTATCAGGCATTAAGACGTAAAAACATTATGGCCGCGATACCCGCCACCCCCTCTCAACACACTCCCCAAGGATGGGAAACCGGAAACAGTTCTTGAACTTTTGGAAGGCGGGAAGGGAGTTACCCTTCCCGGCCGTATTTATTAAAATATGAAACAAAATTAAAACATTAAAATAACAGTTTCATATTATGTACAATTTCATTACCACATTGCAATGTTTGGCTAACCTTAACATATTCTCTAATACAAAGGTTCTCCTAGCCGAACTAACATCCTACAAACATTAACTTGAAATTTTGAAATTGTACATCCTAACGTTTAAGGGCCAACGGCAAGGTCGTAACCGGTGTCAAGATCCCTAAACCCGAAAATCCCCCTCACTTGTGAGGGGCGACCGCACAGAGGTGTACCTCAAGTGCAACTACCAATTTCCCTTGACTTGACGGGGGCCCCAATAAACTCGACGCCACTTAAAGGTCGTTCGAGGACTCGTGTGAGGTATCTAGAAGGTAGCGTAGACCCCCTCCCACACACCACACAACTTACCACATCTGCCGTCGCAGATATCCTGGCCCCGGGAAATTCCCCAGGAGGGGGCTGTAGCCCCTCCTACCCAGGAAGGGGCCTTGACCGCCTTTCCTTTCCTTTCGGCGTCCCATCCTTAGAAGGGACCGCCTACCCGTTGAGGGGCCAATGGCCACCTCCCTCGAGCGCTCCCATCCGTAATGGGTGACGCCCACTCATAGGGATCTACCAATTAGTGCTCACCGATCATGACCTTACCGCCACAGGCCGGATAGTTGACCGGCTATCCGGACCCCCCACACACTCCTACCTAAAGGTCATGTCTTAAAGTCCCCAGCCAAGCTATCAGGTCTCCTATGAGTAACTCGTTCCCCACCCGGGACAAATGAACACCATCACCCAAATACATACTGTCCCCTTTAATACAACCATGCGAAATAGAATGCCGTGTACTTGAACGAAACAATCGACTCACTTTATTATTAATCTTCCTTACTGAATGATTCAGAGCAGAAACTGAAAGAGCCCCCCGCCACACTTTTCGCGGGATCATACTGGACCATGCGATTGTGCACCCTGGAACTCTTCTCGCTAACCAACTTACAGTGGAAAGCATTGCCTCAAGAAGTAGTCGTCTACCAGTGGACAACAAATCGTTGCCCCCAAGATGTACTATGACTATAGCCGGCGGTGACCTCGTCCGCCCTAACAAACCCTCAAAAAATGATTGAAACTGGTCAATACAGAGCCCGCCCTTTCCGTAGAAGGACACACTGTACCCGTATTCCCCAGCCACGTGAATCATGTCACCTGCTTTGAATACGTCCGCGGCACGCCTCACGTATGAGTGGCCCACGACCCACACCTCCTTTTACACAGCCGGTGATGTCTGACAGCTGACCCGGTGTTGGGTCGACTGCACAGTCCGCCCCGCCTCGTAGGCTTGCGCAACTGAAAACCAAACAAAAACAAGAAGCGTGAGTACATCATTACAGCTTCACAACATGTGCAACCGCACATACCTTTTATAACAGTTCGAGGACCAACGCCCCACACGTTTAACTTGTTCGACATTCAGACCCCTGGCTGTAGCCTCTGTAGCAGCCCCTATCCGCAAGGAATGGGTCCCAAACTCGCCGGGGTTCAAGCCCGCAGCGGAAATTGACATCGCAAGCACCCGCTGAAACTGAAACCTCGTCAGTGGGGTGGTGTCAGCGTGTCTCAACAAGGTCCCCCCCCATGATGCCACCCTTTGCGCTAAATATTCCTCTACGCAACTTACCGGGCACATGGAGGACCCGGGAATCCTTTGTATGAGTATGCAGTCCCCCATCGCACCCTGGTCGGTCTTGGACTTGACAAAGGAGATGGACATTGTCTCCCTTCTGACCTGAACGTGCTCTCGGCACAGTCCCCCCACCACATCCCGCTTGTTCCTCGCCACTAGTTCGCTTACCCGCATAGCCCCATGGAATGCCAGCGTAAAAGCGGCTCGGAATAACACTGTTTCATACTGGGATGAACATGTTGAAGGGAGTACAGATAATAACAGGGCCAGCCTATCCAGACCTATCGGGCGCCTTTCATCTACTCTGCGACCCTCAAGGCGTTGCCACCCACGTAGCGCTTTTTGTACAACGAAAGACGCTGTCGGGTCCTGGATCCCATGAGCCCTTGCCACAAAGGAAATGGCTGCCCGATGCCTCTGGGCAGTAGCCACCGATTTGCCTGCCTGATGTAAAGACAGCAGGAAATTTACTACCCACTCCTCCTGGCCCCAAAGCTCCCCTCCAGCAGTCCCCAAAAAGGCTAAATAGGAACGGAACGCCCCTTCATATGCCTTCCTTGTCCTGGGTGCTAAACTCTCTCCCACGAGGTTTCGTAATTCGGGGCACCGAGAGACCAGAGAGCTTCGGGAAAGGGTGCCGCCATCGGGTCCGCTGTGGGCAGAAAACCCCAGAAGGCCTGCATACGGAAACGAGAAAGCGCATCAGCCGCTTGGTTCATCACCCCCGGCACATGTTTTGCCTTAAATAGGACATTCAATTGCATACACAACAAGACAATTTCTTTCAGCAGTCTCAGGATCCATTTGCATCGTGCCGCCTGGCTATTGATACACTCAACCACGGTCATGTTATCAGACCAGAATACCACAGAGTGATTTCTAAACCCCTCTGGCCAAGATTTCAGGGCCACCAGAATGGGGAACAATTCAAGAAAAGCAATGTTACTCGTCAACCCATCCTCATGCCACCATGACGGCCATCTTTGAGCCGACCATTGTGTGCCAAAGATGGCACCAAAGCCAATGCTCCCTGCCGAATCCGTCCACAGCCCCAGCTCCTCGGAGGACACCGCCGGTTTATTCCAGACAACTCGACCATTGAACTCCGCCAGAAATGCCAACCAAATGCGCATGTCCTGGCGAACCTCGGCCGAGAGCCTCGTGCGATGGTGACCCTCCTTCAGGCCGCCCATGGCCTGAGCGATCGAGCGGGAAAAGGGGCGAGCCATCGGTATTACTCTCAGGGCAAAATTCAGCTGTCCCACCAATTGTTGTAATTGCAGCAACTTAACCTTAGACTGACTAATACACGTCTCCAGGGATGCCCTGAACCTAAACACTTTTTCTCTTGGTAAACGAAAACAACCCTCCTCCGAGTCGAGCTCGATCCCCAGAAACTCGAGGCACGTCGAAGGACCCACGGTCTTACCTGGTGCCAATGGCACGCCAAAATGGTTCATTAAGACACAAAATTCATTCAAAGCCTGACCACATTCCGGATCCCCGGCTGCCCCTAGAAACAAAAAATCATCGAGATAATGCATAACCTGATGAAACCCCGTCTTCCTTGTGAAGACCCATTGCAGGAAACAACTGAACTGCTCGAAATAGGAACAAGATATAGAGCACCCCATTGGCATACATCTATCCATGTAATAGTGACCCTGAAACATGAAACCAAGAAGACGCTGATCGTCTGGGTGTACCGGGAGCAACCGGAATGCTGACTCGATATCAGATTTCGCCATCAGCGCACCGGGCCCTAGGCGATTCAAAATGGCTACGGCCTCATCGAAAGATGCATACCGTACTGAACACACTGCCGGGTCTATCGCATCGTTTACGGAACACCCACGTGGGGCTGATAAATTATGTATCAACCGAAACTCACCCGGGTCCTTCTTGGGGACCACCCCTAAGGGGGAACAAACAAAGTTAGCGACCGGTGGCACATGAAACGGACCGGCGACTCGACCTCGAGCCACCTCTTTCAAAATCTTCTCCCGTACCACGGTCGTGTGCTGCAATACCGATATTTGGTTTTTACATTTCGCTAAACCGTGAAACTCCCCCACTGGGATGCGGAAACCATATGAAAACCCGTTCCGCAACACCCCAGCGGAAGCGTGGTCCGGGTATTCGCTGAGCCAAGGTATCATTGCCATGGTATCAATTGGAGTAGGTAAAGGCGCCCCTCTGACTATTTTAGACCTGTTTGGCGCCTCCTCTACCCCCGTTATCACCCGTTTTGGCTCTACACATGGACTCAGGATGGGACGCTTGCCCACACCCGCTACATTCGTGCCTGAATTTACATGACCCTTGAGGCCTCGTACATTTTCCCCTGTTAAAGTTCCAGCAACTCCCTTTTTTACCTGTGGTGCCGTTCGGCCTGGACTGGTATTCGTTACTCGCGCCTGATCGAAAGGAGGACCCAGAATATGGGCGGGAGGACTCCCCCACACTACTCCCTACTAATGGCAAATTCAACATACCAGTCTCCGACATTTTTGACCATGACACAGAATCGTAACAATCCCAAGTTAAGTTTCTATCATGTTCTTTCGCTTTCCTGAAAATATTATCGTAACAGAACCATTGATTGCCCCCATGTGACACGGAATAGCCCATGATACGTGACTGATAAATCGGCAATTCAGACAGTAACTTGGGCTTACGTTCGCCCAGGATGGATGTAAAAATCCCCCACGCCTTGCCCCAATTGCCAATGTTCTCATTTACCTTGAAGGCGGCCATCTTTGCGCGCCAAACACTCGGATGCATGAGCTCCTTTTGGCTCTTCACATATTCCATCTCATAATGATCGGTAAGTAACGAGAAGATGTTTACATATTCATCTGCCCATATCTTTTCCTTAATAGCTAGAGGGACATGTTGACCCAACTTTTCCCGTCTTGACGGGGCAGACTCATCCCTCGCAATCGGCAATGGCCGCTTACCTGAACCGGAAGCTGTATCTGCGGCTGAGCCTGTTCCAGGTGGTTTTTCTACTGCCGCAGCCGGCGTGATAACTGGCGATGCTGCCTTCGCCGCCTCCCTCGTTTCACGCAGTTGCCTCACCAACACTCGTGCGTCGTCAGCCGTGGCGCCCGAATCTTTACCCAACCACGCTGCTAATTGTGCTGCCAGCTCGGGCGGCATATCCTCCCCGGACACGGGGGTGACCACCACGGGAATCGGATTCCCCTCTGCCGGCACCGGAGTTGGCTCTTCGAGTGGGGTACAGGGAACCGGGATGTCCCCTCCAGCTGCTCCCCTTCTGGGCCTCTTGCCTTTTCTTCCCGGAGCTGCTCCGACCAACGGACGTTTCGGCCCCTCTTCCCCATCTTTTTCCGCCATTCGCTTCTTCAGGTCGGTCACCTCCTTCATAAGAACTCGCAGCATCTGGTCGGTAGTCATTCGCTTTCCGACTTTCTTAGGCATTCTCCGACCAAATATCTGTAAGACAAAGAAGAAAGATTACCACGTTCAAAATTGGCTCTTCGTTCCGTCTCGAGCTCACGTGCAGCGAGGGGGTGCAGCTTCAGAGCACAGGAACAAGAGGATGCGTTCTTAGCTTGTTGCTCCTTTTATCCGTCTTCAGGGCGGGCGTAAACCCGCCCCTGCCTGCCCTTAGGGCGTGGCCAGCCGCGTCAGTGTCTAGGCCAGCCCACTCGAGGGCAGGAAACAGCGCGCCCCGGCTACGCCGCTTCGGGCATACCAGCCGAGGCTCGCCTCCCGCCCACAAAATGGCTTCCCGGGGGGCTGGAGGTACTCGGCCATACGTTCGGGGGGACCGATTGGTCGCCCCTTTCCATTCTTCATTGCATTTAAAAATAATGATGTCCCATGGTAATGATATAACACCTGCAGAACTCTAAATCAACAATAATTCATTTGGGTGCAACAAATCATGACCAACATCATATATCCAATTCTCAAATTTTCAAATGCATAATTGTAGGTTGACTTCAAACGTTGAAGAGCAAGTGACCACCTTATTATCAATGTCATCAAACAGAAATCGTTAGGCCTGACTTTCAAGGTGAAACCTGTATAAAGGTCTGTGACAATGTTGATCATTAGAATTTTAACTTTTGACTTAGAGGAAAACGTTAACCTAATTTACAGAATCACACAGTAAATTACAAATAATAATATGTCACGTATTGAGTAGTGAAGCATCTTTAGCATACCTTAATCATCGGCACGAGAGAATTCAAAACAGAAAAAATCCAAAATAATGAGCAAAACTTGATTAAAAGTACAGTGCTTACAGGCATTGACATGACATGGAGTTAACAGATGCTGATTAACGATTATGTCCATGTATATATGCACTCTGTAATAATTTAAAATAATCAAAATCTATAGATGTACCTGTAGGTCTAATGTGGGTCAGATCAATGGTAGGTGGTTAAAGCATGAGAAAAATGCTGAGCCCTTCAAAAGCGATGTAAAACAACTTGTCAGTTGATAAGCAAAGACGTGACTATCTGAAAAGACGTAGAACACCGTTTAAAAAAAAAAAACTATCGCTGGAGAGATTTTGCCACTATGAAAAATATAAACTTGTAACTTTACCTTTATTGCAAATCAAGGGATCATCGTCCCATTGGTGGTTTGAAGATTGGTATCATGCACTCTAAAACGAAATGAGCGCACTTCTATTAGATATATATTAAACTAATGGCCACTTTTTCACAGTCATAGCGCTGTCACTATTTGATTTTACCTTCTATTAGTGCAGACAACTTCAGATAGTGTGGAGTACTACTGTAAAGTTCTGTTGAAGCCTGCTGTCGTAGGGCTGAGCAACTTGCTTGGCATGCAGTCAAACCGTGGTGCTCTAAAAAGGTATAAAAACCCGTTTTAGAGCTGTGCTTCAAATAGTTTGAGGTTATAGAAACAGTATGTAAGTCTATATGTTTACCTTATCAACACTTGGAAATTGATTCCAGTATGTATAGCTAGATGGTAGATTAGTTGCAATCTGGAAAAATAACAACAGAAATGCAACTATATTAGGTGCATGTTGGATCTACCCTCAATAATACGGAGTTCAGACAATAGAGTTAACAGCACGTATTACCTTATCTCCAGGTCAAACAATCTGTACAGCAGCACGAAAAACGCTCTGGGTTAGAGGATCAACGTGACTGCAATATTGGCTTCGGTTTAAATTAGTTTGGAGCGCGAAAGGGGACTAGCATTTCTAAATCGGCGCCATCTTGGACTAGTAACGTTGCATTTGGTAACTAGTATGGAATGACTACAACTCTTTGACCAAGCAGCAACTTGTGGCCATAAAAATGTGTCAGAGTAATTAATCATTAAGTATAATACTGTTTGAATCGGCACCATAAATATGTCATCGAAGATGACTGAATCAAATTGTATAACGACATGAAGAGTTACACATATTGATTTTCTTAAATTAATCCAGAGAGATACTTCAAAACAAATCCCCTTGAAGGCACTCCTTACCCTACCATTATACACTGGACACTATACGATTTTATAGCAAGAATAAATGTGTTATATTCAAATTCATGTTCCATGCTCGACATTTAATTTTTTTGGTGTTCTCTGTAGGAATGTCTGTGGTTTATGACTGTGTATCCTGGTGCACTATAAGGTCTTTATTTACTATGCTTTAAAAGTTAATACAATTAAAAATGTCATGAAAAATGTGTTGAAAAATTCATTGTTTTGGCTTTCTGTCTTCAAAATTTTCTTGCGGGGAAACCCCCAAACCCCCCCCTTGTAGGGGTCAGGCTCACTCACTGAGCTTACTCTTAGCCAATTTAATGGCACTCCAAGTCAACGAAACTTTATTCGGCCAACATAAGCCATGAAAGCAGATACAACTCACAGTTAAGAATAAAATACCAAAACTGAAATATAGAAAATATAAAAAAACACAAACTAATAATTCATACAGCTGTATCAGACAATCAGGAGGGGGGTTATATTTCTCAGGAAGCACAGAGACTAGGAATTTTAAGCCAGCCTGTAAAGTGCAAAATAATGCAGTACATATATATAAAAACGCTAATATAACACAGTAAAACTACTAAATAAGCTCAGTAGTAAAAAGACAATAAATGATGTAAGGGAACAGAAACAAAAACTAACATACTTAAACTATGAGCAGTTTTTTCATTTGTCTTAAAGCACCTGATAAGAAACTGGAAACACCAAAACAAATCAGAGGCGTATTCCATTTTGCCGACCTGACAATATTCAAGGCTGAGTGGGCCTAGCCGCGAGTCAGACTCGTAACTTGTACCATTGAAATCAGTAAGAAACATCTGCTGTAATTATTTATGTTTTTTTTTTTACTTTAAAGCACACTTCTGTGATTATTTGCTAGCGCTTAAATATGTGATTCATATTCCGGTCTGTTCTGTAGCGCCCACAAAATTTCGAGTGAATGTAACTACAGGGAGAATGCTCGTACTGATCTCAGAGCATCGACTCGTTATCACTGACATGAACCAAGACTGCGATATTATGCTTTCTGTAAACGAGTGACTCCTACAGCCTGATTCATCATTCTCCCGTTTTGCGAGCCCCTAATAGCGAATAATAACGAATCGCTATTAAGGACTTGCAAAACGGGATTCATGTAGGAATTGCAATAATTATTGCGATTCCTACAGTTCCTTATTTGCGATTAGCTAATTGCTAATCGCTAATAAGGAATAACTCCCCATGCATTCCTATGGGCCTATAGGCCCATAGGAATGCATGGGGAGTTATTCCTTATTTGCGATTAGCAATTAGCTAATCGCAAATAAGGATGCGATTTCAAGGGTGCAGGGGTGTCCAAAGGACACCCTGTAGCGCCCCTGAAATGTAATCTACATTGGTGTTGCGCACACACATGTCCAAAGGACATGTGTGTGTGTAACATGCAACTTAGAAAAATGCATTTAAATGCATTTTTCAAAGTTTTTGCTATTTACCGAGAGGTCTGACCTCTCGGTAAATAGCGGCCCAAAATTTCCATTTCGCAATTTTAAAATGCTTCATGAATTGCATTTAAGGAATCTCAAATAGAGATTCCTTAAATTCAATTCTTCGCAAATACGCGAATTCTTAAATAGCGAAATTTGCATTTGGGATGATGAATCCCAAATGCAAAAATTGCACTCGCAAAAGGCAAGATTCTGAGAATCTTGCCCTTTGCGAGTGCAATTTAGCTTGATGAATCAGGCGGCTAGTCCCCAAACTCCCTCCACCCTCAACGCCAGGCACAGACCAAGAGAAGCTTCAATCTTGGCGCGAGTCCTTTGAGGGTCTAGGGAAATACCGTCGTACCGAACACACAGGCCTTTGCAGGATCTATCATTCATAACAGTGTAATGCTATGCGTGATTTCTGTGCTAAACTTGACATTATAAATCTTTGATTCTCAATACTTAAAAGCTATTCTGCGCCTCATTTTTCAGACACCGTTTCTTTTAACACAGTTAGGGCTAATGACCCACTAAAACGTTCTTTCTTTCTAAGATAAACGTTGTTGACCAACATTATTATTTTGTCCCTCACATAATTATTTTTTTTCTTTTTATTTAATTGCTTCAATAAAAAACAGCTATAATGCATTTTTAATTACGCTTCCCTAGTGACCTATGTAGAAAGAGGTTTTATAATGAAGGCACAATAATTAGCCTGTCACAGTCCCGTTTGGAGCTATTGTCTGGTTGTCCTTTTCCTGGCTGGCCTCGGTATGATTAGAATTCTAAATGCGTGGCGTAAGATCGTCCATAACATTGAGAAAGGCGTTAACAACGTGTCCCTACGCTGCGCCGTAGGCTGTGACGTTGCAGGCTCCAGGAGAACTAAACCAATAGTCCACTTTGCGTTTCTGAAGGGCAGGCCGTGCCTTAAGTGTTGTCAGAAGAGCTGTATGAGCATCAAAGCCGATGTAATACTTACACGGGAAGGAGAGAACAGAAATCCCCATCTAGAAATGTTTTCTGGATCGCTTTAAAGTAAATGAGCCAAGTTATGTAGATTGCGGTAGAGTGGTTACAATTTTATACCGGTTTTTACACCATGATGAGGACCGACAGACTGATTCGCATGTTGTTTTTGTACTTGTTAGGCGGTGCAAACATCTCTGCAAATTTGAATTACTGCAGTCTATGTAATTCTGAAATGCCTCGGTAAATTTGTAAGAGCATAAACTATTTATTCCAGGGACTCATTTTGGCATAGCCTGTAGGCTTCCTGCTTGAGGAAGGGTGCTAAGTATCTTTGCAGATTTAAAGAAGGACTTTATAATGTTTCTTAATTTACATTTACAGTCATGATATACTAACTTTCTAGTTGAAACACACAGAAAGAAACAGTTAATGCTTCTTTTCAAATAATTGTGTATACGTTTTTTTACTTGGAGGGGGGGCGTAACTTAAGGTTTGATGAAGTGGGAGACCTCGTCAGTGCTCCCCTCCACCACAAATCTTGTGATGCCTCCACTCACACCAACGGCCATTCCACTGCTTTGAGGGTGGGCCAAACGTTACTGACTCTCAATGACGTGTTCGCACTCGTTTTTCAATGTTTGTTAAACCGCCACCAAATACATAACAATGACCGAAACGGACTGGATTCATAGAATTGTTACAACCTGACCCCCATTTGATGCATTGTATCATACGTTGGTGATGACGCCTGTCTGTTCTGAGACAAACGCTTTATCTTTGGTGAATACAAGCATGGTCAATTGTCCATTAAGCAAAAACAGAGCTAGAGAGACAAATGGCATAAGTCCTGACGAAACCTGCAAATTGACACAATTGGGTTGAAACAGTGACACAATACTTGGGGCTGTTTATTGATTGTTCTAAATGGAGACTTGAAACGTCATGTTGGACACCCTTTTTAGTTTAGTGTTTGACAACCCAGCCTCTTCTTGGGTAGTCACTGTTGAATTCACACAGTTACTTTTTTGAGCAGCGTCACCTGCACTATTGTCCATTTGCTTGTCTCATGTTGAATTACTGTCACTTATGATTACAGAGCCTGTGTCTTCAAAAACATAAAGGTTCTTGTGTACATGTGTTTGTGTGTATTCACGTTGGTTGATTTATTTTCACAGGTAGAATATATACACTGCACCCGCTTGAATCAATCTCACAGAGCTGCTGTATTATATTCGTACAATTTACCCTGGTTCTGGTTCAGGGGTTCTGGTTAGTCCTGGGTTATGTACCCAAATGGTGGACCGAGAGAGAGAAAATTCAAAATGGCATTCGTGTGGGGAGAAATCTCCCTGTTCATCATGACCATTCAATTTTTGGTTTAGAGAAAAACTCTGGCTTTGGGAGTTTGTCTGCTCTAAACAAAAAAGTTTGCAGAGTGGGCCCTTTTAAATCCGTCACTCGTTTGCCAATCTTTCATTGCTTTGAAGGGAGCTAAGCTGGCACTGATATTGCCACCTGGCAGTTCCGTCCTTAGGACGATGTGACCAGTGCCATTGCACTAGGTGCTAATGTCAATGGGCGTTCTCTACATGGCAGGCTGAACGAGAAAAGAGCAGCCTCCAGAGATCTTTGTGTGCATGGCATTTTTCAAGGGATAAATACGATGGCATGATAACCGCCATGGTTAATGCACTTGAGGGAGGGAGAGATCGGCAATTTGTATAGTCACAGTTTTGACTCATTATATTGTAGTTTAGAGAGCTACATTAAATCACGATATGTAACATTGTGATCACAGATCAGTAGTTTATGTAGATAGTTGCGTGAGTGATTGTGTTTATGACAGAGATCCTTTTGTTACTTGGAGTTCATAAGTAACAACCTTTCTAAAATAGCACATTGAGCTATGAACTCCCTTCAAAGTGCTGCATGAATATTAAAAGGCATAGGTTTGGAACCTTATTGTTTTATCCCTTCAATGTCTTGGTATTCGTCTTGATAAAGATGATCCTTTGGGTAGCAATAACATTTTATGACTGTGATACCCCAATCACTGTGTTATGTTTTTGGGGCGGATTTACTAACACTTAGCACTTGGTTTGCATTACAAAAGTGATAAAAACTTGGTACAAAGTTTTATTTTGTTTCTTACTTTCCAGTGCGAATCCTTAATTGTGTTAGGCAGTCACCCTAAAGTAACACAAAGTAAACATTATGCACTACTTTACATCAAGGAAGCTTGCCATGAGTGGTACATGGACCGTCCCGTACACTTCCCAATGAATTTTGGTGCTAATCTCTATCTATTAACTTTGGTAAAAAGGGATTGGCATCAAAGAATTATGCCGCCTAGAGGCAGCAATAAAGTTGGCCTAGATTTATTTTCTCTAAACATCTCCAACTTGGCATGTGTGATGCACTGCACAGCACACATACAAAGTCGCAAAGTGTTCCATTTTGTCAAAACAGGGGGCCTCATTTATGACTTTTTGCCGTAGGGAAGCGCAGCAGGCCTTCCTGCTGCGCTTCCCTACGGCAAAAGAAAAGGGCAGAAATGCGCCGCATCTATAAGATACAGCACATTCCTGTCCTTTTCCCCTACGCCGGCGCACAATGGGCTGCCTGCGCCAGCGCAGGCACCCTTGCACAATGGTGCAAGGGTGCCTGCGTTGCGGGGAAGATTATTTTTGTACAGGAAGGGAAACCTTTCTGTACAAAAATAATCACAAGAGGCTTTTCCTCTTTCTATGTGTGCTCTAGAATGCAGCACACATAGAAAAAGGAAATACGAGGAGTAATTAAGACATTATGGCCGCGATACCCGCCACCCCCTCTCAACACACTCCCCAAGGATGGGAAACCGGAAACAGTTCTTGAACTTTTGGAAGGCGGGAAGGGAGTTACCCTTCCCGGCCGTATTTATTAAAATATGAAACAAAATTAAAACATTAAAATAACAGTTTCATAATATGTACAATTTCATTACCACATTGCGATGTTTGGCTAACCTTAACATATTCTCTAATACAAAGGTTCTCCTAGCCGAACTAACATCCTACAAAACATTAACTTGAAATTTTGAAATTGTACATCCTAACGTTTAAGGGCCAACGGCAAGGTCGTAACCGGTGTCAAGATCCCTAAACCCGAAAATCCCCCTCACTTGTGAGGGGCGACCGCACAGAGGTGTACCTCAAGTGCAACTACCAATTTCCCTTGACTTGACGGGGGCCCCAATAAACTCGACGCCACTTAAAGGTCGTTCGAGGACTCGTGTGAGGTATCTAGAAGGTAGCGTAGACCCCCTCCCAAACCCCACACAACTTACCACATCTGCCGTCGCAGATATCCTGGCCCCGGGAAATTCCCCAGGAGGGGGCTGTAGCCCCTCCTACCCAGGAAGGGGCCTTGACCGCCTTTCCTTTCCTTTCGGCGTCCCATCCTTAGAAGGGACCGCCTACCCGTTGAGGGGCCAATGGCCACCTCCCTCGAGCGCTCCCATCCGTAATGGGTGACGCCCACTCATAGGGATCTACCAATTAGTGCTCACCGATCATGACCTTACCGCCCGACCAAAAAATAAATACGACAATTTAACTAAATTACTCTATTACAAACAACCATAAACCATTTCACGTAAGATTACTGATCAATGCCTAGTGCATAAACCATTTCGCGAATTACTTTATTTGTAGAACATATTGTAGCTGACCATTCTTTATTGCATACTAAAAATAACACGACAGTCACCACAACCTGCAAGAAATAGAATTACCATATCAAAACTTTATTCAACTCCACTGGCTGTCCTCAGGGGCTGGTGGGTGGGTTCAAAATTGGCTCTTCGTTCCGTCTCGAGCTCACGTGCAGCGAGGGGGTGCAGCTTCAGAGCACAGGAACAAGAGGATGCGTTCTTAGCTTGTTGCTCCTTTTATCCGTCTTCAGGGCGGGCGTAAACCCGCCCCTGCCTGCCCTTAGGGCGTGGCCAGCCGCGTCAGTGTCTAGGCCAGCCCACTCGAGGGCGGGAAACAGCGCGCCCCGGCTACGCCGCTTCGGGCATACCAGCCGAGGCTCGCCTCCCGCCCACAAAATGGCTTCCCGGGGGGCTCGAGGTACTCGGCCATACGTTCGGGGGGACCGATTGGTCGCCCCTTTCCATATGGCCGCGATACCCGCCACCCCCTCTCAACACACTCCCCAAGGATGGGAAACCGGAAACAGTTCTTGAACTTTTGGAAGGCGGGAAGGGAGTTACCCTTCCCGGCCGTATTTATTAAAATATGAAACAAAATTAAAACATTAAAATAACAGTTTCATATTATGTACAATTTCATTACCACATTGCGATGTTTGGCTAACCTTAACATATTCTCTAATACAAAGGTTCTCCTAGCCGAACTAACATCCTACAAATATTAACTTGAAATTTTGAAATTGTACATCCTAACGTTTAAGGGCCAACGGCAAGGTCGTAACCGGTGTCGAGATCCCTAAACCCGAAAATCCCCCTCACTTGTGAGGGGCGACCGCACAGAGGTGTACCTCAAGTGCAACTACCAATTTCCCTTGACTTGACGGGGGCCCCAATAAACTCGACGCCACTTAAAGGTCGTTCGAGGACTCGTGTGAGGTATCTAGAAGGTAGCGTAGACCCCCTCCCAAACCCCACACAACTTACCACATCTGCCGTCGCAGATATCCTGGCCCCGGGAAATTCCCCAGGAGGGGGCTGTAGCCCCTCCTACCCAGGAAGGGGCCTTGACCGCCTTTCCTTTCCTTTCGGTGTCCCATCCTTAGAAGGGACCGCCTACCCGTTGAGGGGCCAATGGCCACCTCCCTCGAGCGCTCCCATCCGTAATGGGTGACGCCCACTCATAGGGATCTACTAATTAGTGCTCACCGATCATGACCTTACCGCCCGACCAAAAAATAAATACGACAATTTAACTAAATAACTCAATTAAAAAACAACCATAAACCATTTCACGTATGATTACTGATCAATACTTAATGCAGAATTACTTTATTTGAAGAACATATTGTAGCTGACCATTCTTTATTGCATACTAAATAACACGACAATCACCACAACCTGCAAGAAATAGCATTACCATATCAAAACTTTATTCAAAACAACTGGCTGTCCTCAGGGGCTGGTGGGTGGGTTCAAAATTGGCTCTTCGTTCCGTCTCGAGCTCACGTGCAGCGAGGGGGTGCAGCTTCAGAGCACAGGAACAAGAGGATGCGTTCTTGGCTTGTTGCTCCTTTTATCCGTCTTCAGGGCGGGCGTAACCCCGCCCCTGCCTGCCCTTAGGGCGTGGCCAGCCGCGTCAGTGTCTAGGCCAGCCCACTCGAGGGCGGGAAACAGCGCGCCCCGGCTACGCCGCTTCGGGCATACCAGCCGAGGCTCGCCTCCCGCCCCAAAATGGCTTCCCGGGGGGCTCGTGGTACTCGGCCATACGTTCGGGGGGGACCGAATGGTCGCCCCTTTCCATATGGCCGCGATACCCGCCACCCCCTCTCAACACACTCCCCAAGGATGGGAAACCGGAAACAGTTCTTGAACTTTTGGAAGGCGGGAAGGGAGTTACCCTTCCCGGCCGTATTTATTAAAATATGAAACAAAATTAAAACATTAAAATAACAGTTTCATATTATGTACAATTTCATTACCACATTGCGATGTTTGGCTAACCTTAACATATTCTCTAATACAAAGGTTCTCCTAGCCGAACTAACATCCTACAAAACATTAACTTGAAATTTTGAAATTGTACATCCTAACGTTTAAGGGCCAACGGCAAGGTCGTAACCGGTGTCAAGATCCCTAAACCCGAAAATCCCCCTCACTTGTGAGGGGCGACCGCACAGAGGTGTACCTCAAGTGCAACTACCAATTTCCCTTGACTTGACGGGGGCCCCAATAAACTCGACGCCACTTAAAGGTCGTTCGAGGACTCGTGTGAGGTATCTAGAAGGTAGCGTAGACCCCCTCCCAAACCCCACACAACTTACCACATCTGCCGTCGCAGATATCCTGGCCCCGGGAAATTCCCCAGGAGGGGGCTGTAGCCCCTCCTACCCAGGAAGGGGCCTTGACCGCCTTTCCTTTCCTTTCGGCGTCCCATCCTTAGAAGGGACCGCCTACCCGTTGAGGGGCCAATGGCCACCTCCCTCGAGCGCTCCCATCCGTAATGGGTGACGCCCACTCATAGGGATCTACTAATTAGTGCTCACCGATCATGACCTTACCGCCACAGGCCGGATAGTTGACCGGCTATCCGGACCCCCCACACACTCCTACCTAAAGGTCATGTCTTAAAGTCCCCAGCCAAGCTATCAGGTCTCCTATGAGTAACTCGTTCCCCACCCGGGACAAATGAATACCATCACCCAAATACATACTGTCCCCTTTAATACAACCATGCGAAATAGAATGCAGTGTACTTGAACGGCACAATCGACTCACTTTATTATTAATCTTCCTTACTGAATGATTCAGAGCAGAAACTGAAAGAGCCCCCCGCCACACTTGTCGCGGTATCATATGGGACCATGCGATTGTGCACCCTGGAACTCTTCTCGCTAACCAACTTACAGTGGAAAGCATTGCCTCAAGAAGTAGTCATCTACCAGTGGACACCAGATCGTTGCCCCCAAGATGTACTATGACTACAGACGGCGGTGACCTCGTCCGCCCTAACAAACCCTCAAAAAATGATTGAAACTGGTCAATACAGAGCCCGCCCTTTCCGTAGAAGGACACACTGTACCCGTATTCCCCAGCCACGTGAATCATGTCACCTGCTTTGAATACGTCTGCGGCCCGCCTCACGTATGAGTGGCCCACGACCCACACCTCCTTTTTCACAGCCGGTGATGTCTGACCGCTGACCCGGTGTTGGGTCGACTGCCCAGTCCGCCCCGCCTTGTAGGCTTGCGCAACTGAAAACCAAAGAAAAACAAGAAGCGTGAGTACATCATTACAGCTTCATAACATGTGCAACCGCACATACCTTTTATAACAGTTCGAGGACCAACGCCCCACACGTTTAACTTGTTCGACATTCAGACCCCTGGCTGTAGCCTCTGTAGCAGCCCCTATCCGAAAGGAATGGGTCCCAAACTCGCCGGGGTTCAAGCCCGCAGCGGAGATTGACATTGCAAGCACCCGCTGAAACTGAAACCTCGTCAGTGGGGTGGTGTCAGCGTGTCGCAACAATGTCCCCCCCCATGATGCCACCCTTTGCGCTAAATATTCTTCTACGCAACTTACCGGGCACATGGAGGACCCGGGAATCCTTTGTATGATTATGCAGTCCCCCATCGCACCCTGGTCGGTCTTGGACATGACAAACGAGATGGACATTGTCTTCCCTCTGACCTGAACGTGCTCTTGGCACAGTCCCCCGGTCACATCCCGCTTGTTCCTCGCCACTAGTTCGCTTACCCGCATAGCCCCATGGAATGCCAGCGCAAAAGCGGCTCGGAATAACACTGTTTCATACTGGGATGAACACGTTGAAGGGAGTACAGATAATAACAGGGCCAGCCTATCCAGACCTATCGGGCGCCTTTCATCTACTCTGCGACCCTCAAGGCGTTGCCACCCACGTAGCGCTTTTTATACAACGAAAGACGCTGTCGGGTCCTGGATCCCATAAGCCCTTGCCACAAAGGAAATGGCTGCCCGATGCCTCTGGGCAGTAGCCACAGATTTGCCTGCCTGATGTAAAGACAGCAGGAAATTTACTACCCCCTCCTCCTGGCCCCAAAGCTCCCCTCCAGCAGCCCCCAAAAAGGCCAAATAGGAACGGAACGCCCCTTCATACGCCTTCCTTGTCCTGGGTGCTAAACTCTCTCCCACGAGGTTTCGTAATTCGGGGCACCGAGAGACCAGAGAGCTTCGGGGAAGGGTGCCGCCACCGGGTCCGCTGTGGGCAGAAAACCCCAGAAGGCCTGCATACGGAAACGAGAAAGCGCATCAGCCGCCTGGTTCATCACCCCCGGCACATGTCTTGCCTTAAATAGGACATTCAATTGCATACACAACAAGACAATTTCTTTCAGCAGCCTCAGGATCCATTTGCATCGTGCCGCCTGGCTATTGATACACTTAACCACGGTCATGTTATCAGACCAGAATACCACAGAGTGATCTCTAAACCCCTCAGGCCAAGTTTTCAGGGCCACCAGAATGGGGAACAGTTCAAGAAAAGCAATGTTACTCGTCAACCCATCCTCATGCCACCATGACGGCCATTTTTGAGCCGACCATTGTGTGCCAAAGATGGCACCAAAACCAATGCTTCCTGCCGAATCTGTCCACAGCCCCAGCTCCTCGGAGGACACCGCCGGTTTGTTCCAGACAACTCGACCATTGAAATCCGCCAGAAATGCCAACCAAATGCGCATGTCCTGGCGAACCTCGGCCGAGAGCCTCGTGTGATGGTGACCCTCCTTCAGGCCGACCATGGCCTGAGCGATCGAGCGGGAAAAGGGGCGGGCCATCGGTATTACTCTCAGGGCAAAATTCAGCTGTCCCACCAATTGTTGTAATTGCTGCAACTTAACCTTGGACTGACTAATACACGTCACCAGGGATGCCCTGAACCTGAGCACTTTTTCTCTTGGTAAACGAAAACAACCCTCCTCCGAGTCGAGCTCGATACCCAGAAACTCGAGGCAAGTCGAAGGACCCACCGTCTTACCGGGTGCCAATGGCACACCAAAATGGTTCATTAAGACACAAAATTCATTCAAAGCCTGACCACATTCCGGATCCCCGGCTGCCCCTAGAAACAAAAAGTCATCGAGATAATGCATAACCTGATGAAACCCCGTCTTCCTTGTGAAGACCCATTGCAGGAAACAACTGAACTGCTCGAAATAGGAACAAGATATAGAGCAACCCATTGGCATACATCTATCCATGTAATAGTGTCCCTGAAACATGAAACCAAGAAGACGCTGATCGTCTGGATGTACCGGGAGCAACCGGAACGCTGACTCGATATCAGATTTCGCCATCAGCGCACCGGGCCCTAGGCGATTCAAAATGGC
Source organism: Lissotriton vulgaris (assembly GCF_964263255.1). NCBI lineage: Eukaryota > Metazoa > Chordata > Amphibia > Caudata > Salamandridae > Lissotriton > Lissotriton vulgaris. The sequence continues at coordinate 1,011,673,758 of NC_141687.1, forward strand.
TACGGCCTCATCGAAAGATGCATACCGTACTGAACACACTGCCGGGTCTATCGCATCGTTTACGGAAAGACCACGTGGGGCTGATAAATTATGTATCAGCCGAAACTCACCCGGGTCCTTCTTGGGGACCACCCCTAAGGGGGAACAAACAAAGTTAGCAACCGGTGGCACACTAAACGGACCGGCGACTCGACCTCGAGCCACCTCTTTCCCAATCTTCTCCTGTACCACGGTCGTGTGCTGCCAGACTGATACTTGGTTTTTACATTTTGCTAAACCCTGAAACTCCCCCACTGGGATGCGGAAACCATATGAAAACCCGTTCCGCAACACCCCAGCGGAAGCGTGGTCCGGGTATTCGCTGAGCCAAGGAATCATTGCCATGGTATCAATCGGAGTAGGTAAAGGCGCCCCTCGGACTATTTCAGACCTGTTTGGCGCCTCCTCTACCCCCGTTATCACCCGTTTTGGCTCTGCACATGGACTCAGGATGGGACGCTTGCCCACACCCGCTACATTCGTGCCTGAACTTGCATGACCCCTGGGGCCTCGTACATTTACCCCTGTTAAAGTTCCAACAACTCCCTTTTTTACCTGTGGTGCCGTTCGGCCTGGACTGGTATTCGTTACTCGCGCCTGATCGAAAGGAGGTCCCAGAATATTGGCGGAAGGACTCCCCCACACTACTCCCTACTAATGGCAAATTCAACATACCAGTATCCGCCATTTTTGACCATGACACAGAATCGTAACAATCCCAAGTTAAGTTTTTATCATGTTCTTTCGCTTTCCTGAAAATATTATCGTAACAGAACCATTGATTGCCCCCATGTGACATGGAGTACCCCATGGTACGTGACTGATAAATCGGCAACTCAGACAGTAACTCGGGCCTACGTTCGCCCAGGATGGATGTAAAAATCCCCCACGCCTTGCCCCAATTGCCAATGTTCTCATTTACCTTGAAGGCGGCCATCTTTGCGCGCCAAACACTCGGATGCATGAGCTCCTTTTGGCTCTTAACATATTCCATCTCATAATGATCGGCAAGTAACGAGAAGATATTTACATACTCATCTGCCCATATCTTCTCCTTAATAGCTAGAGGGACATGTTGACCCAACTTTTCCCTTCTTGACGGGGCAGACTCATCCCTCGCAATCGGCAATGGCCGCTTACCTGAACCGGAAGCTGTATCTGCGGCTGAGCCTACCCCAGGTGGCTTTCCTCCTGCCGCGGCCGGCGTGATGACTGGCGATGCTGCCTTAGCCGCCTCCCTTGTTTCGCGCAATTGCCTCATCAAGACCCGTGCGTCGTCAGCCGTGGCGCCCTCGTTATTTCTACCCAACCACGCTGCTAATTGTGCTGCCAGCTCGGTCGGCATATCCTCGCCGGACACGGGGGTGACCACCACGGGAATCGGATTCCCCTCCGTCGGCACCGGAGTTGGCTCTTCGTGTGGGGCAGAGGGAACCGGGATGTCCCCTCCAGCTGCTCCCCTTCTGGGCCTCTTGCCTTTTCCTCCCGGAGCTGCTTCAGCCAACGGACGTTTCGGTCCCTCTTCCCCGTCTTTCTCCGCCATTCTCTTCTTTAAGTCGGTCACCTCTTTCATAAAAACACGCAGCATCTGGTCGGTAGTCATTCGCTTTCCAACTTTCTTAGGCATTCTCGAACAGAATATCTGCAAAACAAACAAGAAAGATTAAAAGGTTCAAAATTGGCTCTTCGTTCCGTCTCGAGCTCACGTGCAGCGAGGGGGTGCAGCTTCAGAGCACAGGAACAAGAGGATGCGTTCTTAGCTTGTTGCTCCTTTATCCGTCTTCAGGGCGGGCGTAACCCCGCCCCTGCCTGCCCTTAGGGCGTGGCCAGCCGCGTCAGTGTCTAGGCCAGCCCACTCGAGGGCGGGAAACAGCGCGCCCCGGCTACGCCGCTTCGGGCATACCAGCCGAGGCTCGCCTCCCGCCCCAAAATGGCTTCCCGGGGGGCTCGTGGTACTCGGCCATACGTTCGGGGGGACCGAATGGTCGCCCCTTTCCATTCTCCCTGTTGCGCCTCCCTTACGCCTCCCCTGGGGAGGCATAAGCTTTAGGCACTGCTTCAGAGTTACGATTTCTCGTAAATCTGGGGCAGTGTCAAAAGGCCATGGATGTTGCTGGGAACGCCCCCAGCAACACCCATTGCACGCCCCTTTAACGCAGTACACTGCGTTAAAGGGACTGATATTTATCAGGCAGCAGTACGCCACAAAAACTGGCGTACTGCTGCCTGATAACTACCACGCTGACTTCTGCACCACGGAACTTCATGAAAAGTGAAGTTCCGATGGCGCAAGGGGCCTCATTTATCATAAATGAGGCCCCTGGAATTTTGTGCTGGAAGGGTACCTTTCCAGTATAAATTCTAATCTTGATCTTACACAAAGACCCTCACACTGAGGTGCTAGGTTATGTGAATTGGCATAAGGCAGACTGAAGTAAGGCAGCACAAGAGGCCGGGCCGGACAGACTACCGGGCGATTTGGAATGGTGCAGAGCAGGGGGCTGATTTTGCTGCGGTGGGGGCAGATTTTGTTGATGGAGACCTGCGTATATAAACAAAGCAAAAAGAATTTCATTCAGCACGCGCAGGTCCTGGTCAACAAAATCAGCACCCATCTCAGCAGCCTTCTAAAAAGCCCGGTAGCCAGTCGGCCCTGACTAGAGGAGAGAGTAAGCACCATATCTAAGTAGGTATGTTGCTGTTACTCTCTCTTTTTCACACAACACATTGCAGCAATTCTAGCTACTGCGCATTGTAAAAATTTAGTTAATGTTCCCCTTTGTTTCTCCAGATCCAATACCCTTAACATATAATGCCCACCAGTATGGATGACTTGTGCCTCCTACATCATGTAGTCCTCATTGTCTTTAGCAACATATCCTATCCATTTACTTACACACTTCTGTGACTCATTGGCTCTGAATCATATGTTTGTGATGTAAAGCTCTCTAACAGTCTGCATTGGTATAAGCAGTGTTATTAAATGAATACATGTGAGAGGGGGCTAACGAGAGAGGATGGGCAACATTGGAGGGTGGTAGTGAGGGAATCTATGAAAAAGGAGATCTCCGGGGGCGCTCACAAGGACAAAGGGCCATTCCTGCCACCAGGCAGGCATAATTTCTAAATTGGGTGGACAGTTCTTCATGAGGGAGCGGAGACCATGGCTTCTTCCCCCACTGCAGACTGGCGTACCATCTGCCAGGGTCTAAATAATCCCCATAGTACCAGTCAACATTGTAGCATTGAAAGCTAATGCCCCAGCACTAGCCTTTTTACTCAATAATAATTTTAGAAATCGTAATCTCTAGAAAAACACATTTGAATAGACTTCAAAATAAATAAATGCAAATCAAGAACGTCTTAACACAGAGGCGTTACTATTGGTGGTAAAAAGAAAAAAAATAGGACAGTCAAAATCGATTGCACAAAAATCAGCCATGTGAAATACCCAAACATCACCTCTTGGCATTTAAATACACTGTTGCTTGGAGAAAAATATCACGCCTCTACTAATTCGTATTAATGTGTACATGCATCATGTAATTTTATAGTTTCTTATTTTAATATCCTTGATTTTATTGAAATGCAATTTAAGAAAGAAACAATTTTAATTTACTTGATAAAATATAATTATCGCCCAAATTAACCCCGCACTAGTCTTAATTACCTTTAGTTACATTTGGCTGATCAAGCAACTAACAGTCTGTATTTTGGAAGCAAAAAGGAAAGGTCTGCGGTGCCCATAACGAAAGAAACGCACTTCATTGCATTTGCACCCACATTTTCAGCTTTTTTTTAAACATTATCTTATGTCTCTTGTACTGTACATTCAGCCGGCGTTTCTGCTAAAAGAATGTGAGCATTAATGAGGCCCTTCTGCACCTGAGGTCCTGTTTCGCCAGGCTTCTTAATAATCATCTCTTCAGACCAACCTTTATCAGCAGTGCTCCAAATGGTTTCCATGAAATGCTTTTTAATTGGGAGCTAAATTTAGTTTTACCCTGAGTGATTAGGCATATTTATATGTGCAAACATGTCCTACCACTCACATCCCCTTGTTAAGGCATTTTTCTGAAGCGAAATAATAATTGATCCTAACCTGTGCTTTTAAAACGAGTGTTATTCAGGACAAGAAAAAAACATGTCTTTAACACAATAGGCTTGGAAGGAGTATGATTGCGAATATTAATAGGTATGGTATTTTAATGTATAGGACAATCACGTAGTGAATGTATGAAACATTAATGGCACAAGGAACATCGTTATCTTTAAGACGACAAATAGATTGTATATGCTCATTGATATGCATTTTATTATTATAGCATACACAGTCCTGCAGTTGGTGTTTTTTCTCATGCCTGCTGCAGCACGCTGTGTACCAGCAACCATCATAAGTGCTAATGTGTTTTTGAATTCAAGGTTACTTAAGGCAATGTTTGTGGAGGGAGGTTTTCTTCAACTGAAGTTCCAAAAAGATATTTGTCCTGTGACACTGCCTGGCTAATCACATCAGCCATGTTCGAAGGAACTGCATCATGCCATCGGAGTCGTACAAAACACATGGCTTCCATTTGTTACAGACAAAAAAATACTAATCATTAACATCCCAACTTGCGGGTCCTTGAAATCGTAGACAAGAGAGTAGCGCAAACTAATGGTGACTTGGACTAGTCGTCGTACACAGTAGGGAGAATGCGATTACTGCCTGCCTTTTATGGAGACTGATTGTCTTGTTTTAATCACATTTGACAAGTTAACATGAAGATTAGTTGCTTATCCATTTCTGATTTACTCTCTGTCCGATTAAGCTAAGATCCGGTTGGGTGTGGTGCCAGAATACTAGTTTTATATACCCTTCTATAGAAAGATCATAGCTGGAATATCGACCACCATAATATTATGAGGGTAAGTGCATATAGGTAAGGAATGATTTACTATTCTTTACTCCACCTATATGTACCTCGATGATACATAAATCAGATGTAGTGTTAAGGATAGACATTCTAAACTAATCAATATATACTTATCTTCATAATATTGTGGTAGTCTATATTCTGTCAAGGATAGCTTTATATTCGATATTCTTTAATACAGCACATCCTACTGTAAATTGTCATTGACAAATCTAGAGGAATGTAGTTAATAGGCCTGAAATAATTACTGTATTTATTGTAAATGCCAAGGAAAGTATAATTACAAAGACAGTGGCTACCAGTATAGTAGTATGCCTATCCACAAACATTTTGTGCAGATAATTCTGTAGCTATGTATAGCAGGTATTATGGATCATAGTGTCTTCCTTTAAGGACTGCGCAGTAAGGGCATAGTGAAATTGTCCTTTTCCATCTCTAGCTATATCAAGTAAAGATTGCACAAAATATAAATAACTCTTTCTCTGTTTCTCATCCAAGTCATTTTTTATTATTGAGGTGGCTTCCACCTCCAAGACAGAATCTTCAGTATGCAATGACTAAGAATGCAAGCCCACCCACCTACACTGAGAGTGATAGGAGGTGGAGTTCCTACTATCTATCTCCTTTTTCCTATCTCCAAGAAGTGCATGAGTGAATCATTACTGCCATCACTACTATGCTTTGGTGACCACCAAAACCCTCAATATATCCCAGACTGATCTTAGGGGTGCATTTATATTAACACCAGATGGGATGCAAAGACGTGATCCCCATTTACAGGGTATTCTAAAGGCCTTGATATAATACTAATTAAAGTCGGCATGCACCGGCACCTGATAAGTTAGCCCCTCTGGATTTAATGTTACAGTGGTCCTGTTAATCTCGAGGGAAGGCAGAGTTAGCAGGTTTTCTGAGCGCAACCCTGGGTTCCTCTGAAAATTGGGAAATTGATAGTTGAATTGTTAGTCCCACATTTGATACCTCAAATAGATCACCATTTATCAATGCAGTTCCTAGGTGTTTTTTTAGCTATTCTGAACAGCCAAAAGCTCTATTGGAAACAAGGCATGCCAATTCTGTTTCTGTGCATCTCATAATTCCGAAGGGCCCAATAACCATTCGTATTGGGCCCATTTAAATTTATGGGCCACTCATAATGAGGGTCTGGGTGTTAAGCATGTTTTTTTTTGTTTTCAAATTTTTTATTGAGAAGAATTTAAGTTAATTAAGGTACATAAAAACAAGGTACATAGAATATTATGAGCTCATATAAACTAATAATAAAAGGGGAATGTTTCAGTATTAAAAGGAAAGAAAATTACGAAGGTGAGGTTATAGAAGGTATAAGATGAGTAATAAAAGAGAGGGGTATTGTATATAGTATATTTAAGAGTTCATAGATTTCATATGAAGAATTATAAAGGAAATTTAAATAAAATTGGAACATAGAAATTAATGACATGGCCTGGAAATTAAAAGAGAAGGGGAGGATTATATGGAATTCCTAAATAGATAAAAATAGATATATAACCCACTGGCGGTCGCCAGTAGGTAGTGATGGTTAGGACCTAGTTTCCATAGGAAATCTACAACATTCTATTTGGAATAACTTTGGCGCCGGTGGACGAATCTTCGTGAATTTCTCCAAGAAAATGGCCTGTTCGGTTCTGCTCATTCCCTGAGAGTTTGGGGGTGATTCGTCAAGCGTGGGCCGAGGAAAATGGTGGGTCCCAAAAAGTGTTTTCCCCTTGCAATTTTCCATAGGGACCTTTAGCCAGGGCTACAGCCTGAACAGCTGAAAGGAATTACACAACATTTGGCAGAGAGGTAGAGTTCTGTACGGAGATTGTGCTTGCTGTGAAATGGTGTAAATCCGTTCAGTAGTTTCTGAGAAAATTGCAAGTAAAATCATAGCGATATCTAGAGACGGAGTTCATCACGTGTACGGAAATCCGTTCAATTACGAGCGCGAGCTGCATGCTGATTGGTTGTCAACTGTCTATCAACACTCGAAACCAGGAAGTGTTGGTGGCCATCTTGTGCCTCGGTAGAACCGAGTCACAAGAAAACAGTAAAACAAAGTTGCGAAGTAAGGGAAGGGGGCAGGCTAGAAACATTCTGACCCTCTAGGCTTGCTCAGTGGGTCGTACATGGATGTTTAGGGTCTATTATTATTATTTTGTTTTTTAAAGAAAAACTTGCCGTGTACGCATGAAGAAATCCGTGGAATTACGAGCACGAGCTGCATGCTGATTGGCTGTCAACTGTCTGTCAGCACTCCAAACCAGGAAGTGTTGGCAGCCATCTTGTTCGTTGCTAGAACCAAGTCACAAGAAAACTGTAAAACAAAGTTGAGAAATAAGGAAAGGGGACAGGGTAGAAACATTCTGACCCTCTAGGCTTGCTCAGGGGGTCGTAGAGGATGTTTAGGGTATATATATATATATATATATATATATATATACATACACATTTTAAAAATTTTTTGCGGCGTACGCGTACGGAATTCCATACAATTACGAGCACGAGCTGCATGCTGATTGGTTGTCAACTGTCTGTCAGCATTCCAAACCAGGAAGTGTTGGCAGCATCATTTATTTTGAAGTATGCGGGAGGTCACGGGTGTCCTACATTCTTCGGGGACCGCCACCTTCCTGGCACAGTAATATTTAAAATAGGGGGGTCTGTGATGGCACGGATTTCCCAGCTCCGGGGACTTCCACTTCTCTGGACTTTTTAATATTGGGAGGGGGTCGCGCGGCCTCCTTACTGGAACACTTGATGGCCCTGGAGACCATCATTTCCCAGGGTCGGTTATTGCAGTGTCTCGGGGTGCCTATCCCCGGGACACTGCTGTTTGCTATGGTAGGGCGGGAGCGTCGCAGCTCCCACTTTAACACAGCAAACCGGTTTACTATTTGAAAGAGAGAGCAAGTTAATCTGCTGTGTCTTCAAGTAGGAAAGCAGATTGCTTTTCTTTAGAGAGAGCAGCATGTAAGCTGTTCCCTCTGAGAAAGCAATGCCGGCTCTCGAAGGATGCGGGGAGCCAGCCTGGACCGTGGGGGCATTGGCGTTCTCTTCACAGTCCCCAATGTTATTTTTTGAGTCCCAGGGGATCGGTTCCCTTTGCAGCTCCTTAAACATTTGTTTATATAACTTTTCCAAATTTTTTTTGTGTTGGGGAACAGAGTATTACTCCAGTGACTTTGTTATCCATGTATCTTTTTTTCTTTTTCTTTATTTGAATTCGGCTTTATTTACAGTATGTTGTCTACCTTTTTTCACAATGGGTTCCACAGCGTAGCGTCCGTTGCAGTGTTCTTAGCCTTTTTGTTCTTTTGGTGACTTACCAGTTTGTGTTCAAGATTCGGTGACCTATTTGTGTTGCTTTCCTTTGTGTATCTTTTATGCAGCCTTTTTTGTGTATGTTCTTTTGTATCTAACTTTATTTATTTAGTGCTTCATCCAGTGTTCTAAATATAGGAGTACATCTGTAGACATGTAGTTTACTCCTTTCCTTTGCCTCACTCAACCCTAATTGAGAACGTAATGGGATGAGTCAAACTAAGAAAGTGCTGTCGTTATTAGTTTAAGTTTGCAAAACAGTAGGTAGTATAAATAAATAAATGAAGCACTTGACACAATGCAGAGTGACACTGTATTTATTGTATTTATTTTTAGAATATTTTGAAAATAATATACACTCATGTACCAAATATTGTTGCTTTACTTGTAAGACATTTCATATAAATCATCACATATGCTGAAATTACAGTGAAGATGAAATTAAGTGTTTATGTTTTTGTACAAGGACCTACAACATAAGAAATTTAGTATGGAAAATCAACAAAATTTGAATGACGATTTCGACATTAGTTACAGTGTCATTGAAGAGCTAAACATAATTTTTATAAGTAGGGAGAATGAAGAGGAAGATATAAATGCTGTAGATATCAGGTGTGATTTTCTAAACTAAACTTTAGATGCTGATTTTGTGGAAACATTAGATGACATTGAGTATGATCATATGAATTTGTGTAATGAAGAAATTGAAGTAAATCATCCCAAGCATAGTCAGCAGTTTAGCGTAAGGAACTATGTAGGAATTTCTAAGTTCTTTAGCATACATTTTAGTTCTCCATGACAATGGTATCAATACTCATTACTACAATGCTGACATGCCATGAGATTAATGAGGTGAGATTCCGATATATTATCTTTCTGTTGTACTTTATGCATACATTTGTTTGCTGAAACATTTTGCAGATGTAGACGTGTTTTCAATATATTCTTTTGTGCATAAGAAGTCCAGACAAATCACTCTCAAACAAAAGATGGAACAAATATGGAATACATTGTTGAAATCTTTGATTTTCTGCATATAACATTGATGTCTGGTATTCAGATCCAGGAATCTGCACAGGTTGGTCATCATATTGTCCTCTTTTTTGTGTGGGAAGGAACTGAGGGAAAGAACGATCTTCCAAGCTTTTTTCTCATACAGTAATGGGACTTCCCTTTGTTTCTTTCATTTGGAATAACTCTATAGTATTCCCCATCACTTCTTTAGAATGAAGTGGATGAATACTGTAATGTTCGTAGATTTCTTCAGTTATGCAAACATCCAGTTTTTCAATTTGTCCACATGGGAAGTCAGTATCTTCTAAAGTTATTTATTCTTTTCCCACGTACACATTTTTGTAATATTACATTTTTTATAGGAGATAGAACAGAACGTTGCCTTTTTCACTTTCCTTAGATCTACTGATTTTTGCCATATTTTCTTACTCTGAGTAAGAACGCCATTGACAAGAATACCTAAATGTTCATACTGTACATTTTCTACAGCAATTGTCTGTGTTTTAAGTAAATCAAGATTATATTGAATGTTTTCTGTAGTGCTAGTGCTCTTGGTGTCTAGTTGTGAACTGTACTGAGCGGAGAATTGATTGAAGGCACTTCTAAGCACACATAGTGAAGAGAAATTCACATTGAAAGCTGAATTAAAGTTGTGAACCCCGCTTTCTGTAATGTATATCGTAGGTACTAATTGATGCAAATATTGATGAATGCTATTTTGTATAGTTAACAGAATCTGAGGACAGAGTACAATTGTCTCTATGTTATGGAAAGCAAGGGTAGATCCAATTGTGTCTTTAATGTAGAAGGAAAGGTGAATTGAAGTTGTGAATCCGGCTGTCCGCAGTGTACATTTAATGGTGGAGTGTATCATCTGTAATCACGATTGAAATGAAAGATAGAACATGTATGGAATGCATTGTCAAAATATGTATGTTTCAGGGACATATTAGTTGAACTTGTGACCTGTGTTGTCTGTAGTATATACTGTCATTCAATGTTCTTTTGGAGTTGTAAGACGAATTTTGTTATTGTACTAAACCTATAACTGATATAAATCAAGTTCACGAAATTCAAGAATAATTGATAACCTTAGCCAAGTAAGGTAGCAAGTGTGCACATTTTTAACTGTGTTTGGTTGGGGTGGTAGCTATATCAAAAAGGCTCGATAAAGGGCCTCAAGTTTGAATCAGAATATGAAATTGAAGAATAGTTGATAACCACAGTGATGAAAGGCAGCAAGTAGTTTTGTGCATGTGTGGATGATATGTTGATTGAGTGAAAAATAAGAAATGCTGAAGATGTGCCAGCTACCCAATTCCTTGTAAGGGAAGTGGGTGTTTGGTTTTCCAGTCTATTACATCGACTTTGTGTCGGATTCTGCAGTGGGAGCCTGAGAAATGGGTACCATGTATAAGGAGGCAAGCTAGTAGAGAAAGTACACACACTGTGCGGTAGAAAGGACGCAAGAAAGGATGTAAGTGTGCAAATTACCCACTGCTATTCATGGGTAGTAGTTACCAAGAAGGGTCAATGAAGGGCCTGTAGTTTGAATTTCAATTTCAAGAAGAATAATTGATAAAACTAGCGAAGAAAGGGTGCAAATGTGGAAACTTCTACAACAAAAAGGCTTAATAAAGGGCCTTGACTTTGAATCAGAATACGAAATTGAATTATAATTGATAATCCCAGTCAAGAAAGGCAGCAAGTGTTCACTTTTAGTACAATAAATACATTAGTAGATAGTGCTCATAGCTTTATTATTTTTCAACAATAAATTTATTCTATTAATATCTCATAATTTAACAGACATTCCAATACAACTTCATCATATATGTCATTCAGATCAATTTCCTCGTTGAATTTGAATTGAATTTTAACATATTTATTAAGCGCGCTTATACCAGGACGGTTTCATGGCACTAGGCGGCGGTGAACCAGTGGAGGCAGAGAGGAAGGCTAGACTGCTAGGGATCTGGAAAACAGGAAGGTCTTGAGATGTTTACGAAATTCCGGATAGGAAGCAGAAGCTCTGAGGGCAAAAGGGAGCGAGTTCCAAAAGGATGGAGCTAGAACCGCAAATCTCGTCCCCCCGGACCTCTGCTTCCTGAAGCGGGGAACTGACAAGAGGGCCTGGTGAGAGGAGCGGAGCTCTCTGGCCGGAAGATAGGAAGATATAGCTTCACAGAGGAAAGCGGGGGCAGTCCCTGACCTAGCCTGATAAGTAATGCAGCCCAACTTGAAAAGAGCCCTCTCCTTCACCGGTAACCAGTGCAAAGATTGCAACAGAGGGGTGAGATGGTGAAATTTAGGGAGACCGTAAATCAGGCGGGCGGCCTGATTTTGTATCAGTTGAAGCCGGCGGATTAGGTAGTCTGGGGCGCCATTGTAGACCACATTCCCATAGTCAAGGCGCGATAGCACCATGGCCATGAGAATGAGCTTAAGGGCGGGAGCAGAAAAAAAACGGGAAACCTTACGAATGGTGCGAAGGGAAAAGAAACAAGAAGACACCACTGAGTGAACCTGCGTGTGAAGAGAGAGCTGGGAGTTGATAAAGATGCCTAGGGTTTTGACCTTAGGAACCGGGAGGGGAGGGGGACCAAGTGAGTGGGGCCAGAAGGAAGGGGACCAAGGACTGCAACCACTCCCAGTCAAAACCAGTTCGATTTTGTCGGGATTCAGTTTGAGGTGGTTGCAGTTTATTCAGTCTTGGATGAAGAGCATCACCCTCTGGAAGTTCTGGGCAGAGGTGGGGGAGTGGGAGAGGTTAAAGATGAGTTGGAGGTCGTCGGCGTAATTGAACACCGAGACCTCCATCTGCTGTAAAGAAAAAATGAGGGGTGAAATGTATAAATTAAATAACAGGGGAGACAAGGAGGAGCCCTGGGGAACGCCGCAAGTCACTCTGCGAGGAGGGGCAGCAAAGTCTGCCAGATGGACGGCCTGCTCCCTGTCCTGAGGTTCCGTGACAATTGTCAGTGGTGTTTTTGACTCGCACGAATATGGTCGAGTCTGGTATCTATGAACCGCAAATGACGAGTTTAGTAAGTGTGCGCAGTTTCGCTGTGCTAACTAGCTCCGTTCGTTTGTTATGTGGGTTTTTCATCTGTACCCACGGGTTCCATCTTAGATACGGCATCCATTTTGTCTCTTGCCCTCAAGTAGTCAGCGAACGGACGCTGTCCGCTTCGCGACCCTGGGACTCCCAAGATATTTGCGGAAGACACATGTTCTTTGTAAGTGTCTTTATGACGAGGGGGATGCTACTGTAAGGCAGGTGGCGCCGCTCGAGGCTCATCTTGCCTCACAGGCTTATTGTCTCAGCCGTGCATCTCATTAGGCACGTCCCTTTGATGCCTGTATCTCGTGCTTTCCGACACCTCACCCTTTCCGATCCTATTTCCGATCTACTTTACTGCTGATTGGAATTTGCTAATGGTGGGAAGATGGGTTTTTACAGTTGGGAACCGCCAAATGTTTCCGCACTTATGATCCGGACCTCATGTGTTTGAAAGCGACCAAAGCGACCCCTCTGGGGGATGATGGTGGGAACCGGGTTGTAAACTTTTGTGTACCATGTTGTCTTATGGGTAAAAACTGTATAAAAGGAGCGATCCACAGAACCCATTTGAAGCAGTCTCCCCGAACTACACTCGATGTACTTCCTGTGACTTCTGTGTTCCCTGCAGAAAATAAACCTTGAATCTTTGACGTCAGAGGAAGTGTCCCGTGTCTCTGTGACTTGTACGCCGGAGCAGGTTACCCACGAAGGTTTCAGGTGTTGTGCCCTGGCACCGCTGGGTCCAAAAGAACCCAGTCCTTCAGTTGGCGCCCAACGTGGGGCTGCATCAGTGGTACCGGTCCAAGCCCGACGATCGTGAGGAACTTCGTGTGAAATCTCCGAGGGAAGGTGCACCCCGCTTCATCGATCCTGTTGTCGAAATAAGTGGCCCGAAGACTTTTCCCGCGAAGATTCCCGCCTCCTGACGGCTGCGACGGACTGCTGCCCTGACTGTAGACCTGTTTTGGCGCCTGGCGTAGACCTTGGTAGAGCGAGACGATAGACGGGCCTTCCTGGTGACGCCATCGATCTTTGAGTTAAGTATTTGTGGGTCGCTCCCATAGTCCTTGGTTGTTGACACTTTAGCAAGTGTCTTTGTTGTGCACGCTGTGTGAGTGTTTTTGTCGGTGACACTTTGCTAGCGTACTTTGTTGTTGTATTTGTTTGACGACTGCAGCCGCCAAAAACCGAGGGTTTTGTTCTTTGCTGGGACTTGGTAAATCCCGTAACCCTTGAAGTTTGTGAAACTCGGCTAGTGTGCAAGATGCCTGGTCGCAGTACTTTATTTAGTTGTTTCAGACCTTGTGGTGCGGATTCCCTGCTGGAGGACTCGTGTCCGATACCTCCAGTTGGAACTCCTACTTATGACTTATATAGCAAACATGGGCTTGGCCCGATTGCTTTTAATGATTATTGGATTAAATATACAAAGAAGGACGGCGATCTTCGTTGGCCACCTCACGGTAGCTTCGAGGCGTCGATCTTAGATAACCTAGAGATGAAGTTGTTCGAACGTAAATCAAGGCCGGCCATGTTTGATGCCTTTCGGTTGTGGCGCAAAGAAGCCCGACAGAAAGAAATCAGACAAAATAAACGTAGTCAGCGAGATAATGTTGCTACCATTGTAAAGAAAGCTGAGCAGTTTCAGCGTGATAAGGAGGATAAGGATAAGGAAGTGTTTGAGAGATTACAGCGTATGACCATAGATAAATGTTATCCTGCTTTACCTATGGAGTCGGATAAGAAGGAAGAGGCAGTTGAGGATCCTTTAATGTCCTATCTTATGAAGTCGCCACCTCCGTACGTACAGGGTACCGCAGCTCCTGTGGTCCCTGCCGTACCTGTTCTTCCACCTATTGTTCCTCCACCAGTTCCTCAACCTGCACCCGTTCCTCCGACTGTTCCTGCTCCTTCGTCTGTTTCTATTCCTACTGCTCCTCCGCTTCCACATACTCCTGCTCCCGATACTGCTCCTGTGTTGTTAACCCCCGTTGTTGCTACTGTTTCCACTCCTTCTCTTGTTAGTCCTGTCTCTTATCTCTCTCCCTCTACTCGTAGTCGTAATTCTCCTATTGCACCAAGTTTTTTTCAGTCGCTTGGACCTGTTTTTGGGTCTGCTGGTTCTGATGGTCCTCAGAGACGTAGCCAGCTTCCTGGTAACAGGGAACGCGCTGCGCTATATAATATGGCGATGGGTTGGATGGACAATCCGCAGAGAAATCCACCCCGAGTTGTTCTTGAAACGTTTAGTCAATTCAACATACCAACTCAGAGATATGTGTTTGACGAAATGTGTAAGTTACTACATGATCAGATAGCGGCTAATGCGCCTGACGAGGTGCTGACCGCCCTGTCTAACCTCCGGCTTCAGTTCGCAACCGGACTGATAGTAGATACTAATGTCTGACGAGCTATTGAGCAGTTGCTATCCCTTCGTCCCGCTCCCATTCCTCATGCACTGTTTGTTGAGGATATTGAAAAACAAGACGAGTCTGGCCAATATCCCATGCGCGAAGTTCCACCGGTTTGGGTACCAGCTGATAATACTAATGCTGGCCATCCAGTACCGGCACATTTTGAGAGAGTATGGATACACCTTCCATGGAAACGATCGGAAGTGCTTCAGGTGAAGCAATCTTTGCCCGATCCTCGTAAAAATCCTACAGGGTATTATAAGGAATTATCGCAGCTCGTAGATGCTACGGTGATGAATCTTGCCGATATCGACATGTTGTTTGGCAACGTCGTACCGCAGCCGGTATGGGCTAAGATCCGTCACCAAGATCACGCAAATGAATTAGGTGGTGATTGGGCTGCCATTACAGCGGCAGATGCTGGACATGTGGCTGCTACTAAGCCCGATCAATTGATTACTGCTCTCCCTCAAAGAATTATTACGTTAATGAAAACGCTTATGCCAGCTACAAGGGTAAATTGGGACAAGTTGTCAGCTTGTAAACAAAAGAAAGATGAGAGTGTTTCCGACTTCTTTACGAGGTTTGAAGAAGCATTCATTGATCATAGTGGACAGGATATGGGTACTGAGGGTGGACAGAGGTTGTTTGTGGATAAATTTGTGTCGAACTTGTTGCCCGATTTGAGCTATAAATTAAAGAATTCGGAAAGTGCATGGGCCGTTTCTACTTCAGCTCAGATATTGGCTACGGCACAATATTACGAAAATAGGGAGAAAGAAGAGAATGACCGTGCTGACAAAAAGACAAAAGAGCTGAAAACTAAAGTGTTGTTGCAACAAGCGTATCCACCGCGTTCCAATCAGAATGCGCCTCAACAGAATAGGTCGCAGTCTCAATCGAATAGATCGCAGTCGCGTAACGATTCCTTTTTCCAAAGATCCTCGTTAGGGTATAATCAATGTGCTTATTGTAGACAAGAGGGACACATCAAATTCAATTGTCCTGCTCTGAATGAACGTAATAGTGGTAATTCGTCCAAAGGAGGCCGTGGTGGTGCACAGCAGGCATCACGTGGTAGAGGTCGTGGTGCTCAAAATGATCGCTCAGACAATTCATCTAGTTCTAACAATTGTTTTGATCAACGTGGATCATCGCAAGGACGATCTGCGCAGTACAATGTGGACGATTATTACGTCGATCAGGGAACTGACGACAGTAATTACTAGGACAGCCAAAGACAAAAGGAGGGAGTGGTATCAGTTCCGGTTGATCAGAGAGGGCCTTACGTCGCAGTTGCTACATCGGGCGTCGTTGAGCCTTTTCTGTTGGACACTGGTGCAGCGAAAAGTTCTATTATGCATTCGAAACTCCCTGGCGCACCTTTGTCTGGCTTAACAAATGTTTCCGTTGGATTCTCTGGCGCCCCCGTTAGCAATCCAGTTTCACGCCCTTTGCCCCTTCAAATTGGGCCACGTGAGCTCGAAGCTCCGTTGATTTTGACCACTGGTTGTGGCGAAAATCTTTTGGGTCTGGATTTGCTTAAACGTTTGTATGCAACATTGTATTGTTCTCCTGCGGGTGTAAAGCTTACGTTAGGAGAGAGGGTTGTCTCTCCTATGTATTTGTCTCTCGATAGGCTTCCACCGGAATTGAATTCTCTTCCTGTGTCTTTGTGGGCGACGGGTCCAAATGATGTGGGCCTACTTGATATCTCCCCTTATGTTGTTCAGTTGAAAGATAATGTGCGGCTGCCACGTATTCCCCAATATCGTATCTCCCTTGATGGTGAACGAGCACTGTTAGCGATCATTTATGATTTGATCGAGAAAGATGTTATTGAGGAGACTCGGGGAAACGTGTGCAACAGCCCTGTACTACCCATTCTTAAACGTACTGATCCTACAAAACCGCCTGTTTATCGTTTTGTTATCGATTTACGGGAGGTAAATAAAATTGTGGTTCCTCAATTTCCTGTTGTGCCTGACATCACGGCGCTACTGACTCTGATTCCAGCTACTGCATCATGGTTTTCGGTGATTGATTTGAAAAATGCGTTTTTCAGCATCCCGATTGCCGAAGAGAGCAGGGACCTTTTCGGTTTCTCTCTCGGTGGGCGTAGCTTCCGGTTCAAACGCGCTCCTCAGGGCTACTGTGAAAGTCCGTCTATTTACAGTCAAGCCCTGAAGGGACAACTGGATGCGTTTAGGTTGCCGGTTGGTGCGGCCTTAATCCAATACGTCGACGACTTATTGGTGGCTGCTGATACTCAGGACATTTGCAAAATTGCTACGGTGTCGTTGCTGCAACATCTCTGTGAGTTAAATCATAAGGTGTCACCTTCTAAACTCCAATATTGTTGTCAAGAAGTAACCTATCTAGGTCACTTATTGTCAAAGGAGGGAAGGAGATTGACCCCAGAGAGAATTGCAGCGATTGCGCGAATGGCTGTGCCACAAACCCAAAGAGATGTGCGTGCCTTTCTAGGTATCACGTCGTACTGCAGGCAGTGGATTCCTAATTTTTCATTGTTAGCGAAACCATTGGTGGCTCTTACGTGCAAGGATGTTTCAACTCCTTTACCATGGACGGAAGAATGTCAGAAAAGTTTTTCTGAACTGCGTGATTCATTGTGTTCGGCTCCTGTGTTAGGTACCCCTGACTACAGTAAGCCGTTTACGTTATATGTTCACGAGAGGGAAGGTTGTGCTTTGAGTGTTTTAACGCAACCTTTTGGTGGTAAGCAACGTCCATGTGCATATTTTTCCTCGACCTTAGACCCAGTAGCTAGAGCATTGCCGAGTTGTTTGAGAGCAACTGCGGCAGCTGCGGTCTCCATCCGACAATCAGCAGGATTGGTCATGGATAATATGCTTACGGTGATGGTTCCGCATGCAGTCGATACTTTGTTGAATCGTACGAAAACTCAGCACTTGACGAGTGCGAGGTTATCTGGGTACGAATTGACGCTTCTGGCAAGCCACATTCAGATAAAACGTTGTAATGTCCTAAATCCGGCAACTCTGTTACCAATTAGTGCAGAGTCAGATGAAGTAACAGAACATGACTGTTACTTGCGGACGGAAGAGGAAACAAAGGGTCGAGTGGACCTTAAAAACACCCCATTGGAAAATCCGGACGGCACTTTGTATGTGGATGGGTCATGTTTTAAGTTGCCGAATGGCGATGTGACTACTGCTTATGCTGTTGTAACATTGAACACTGTTGTTGAAACTGCAAGATTGAGTCAGAATTCTGCCCAAGCTGCAGAGCTGATTGCTCTCACTAGAGCATGTGTGTTAGCAAAAGGGAAGCGTGTGAATGTGTACACCGATAGCCAGTATGCCTTCGGTGTAGCGCATAGTTTTGGACGATTGTGGCGAGAGCGTGGTTTCTTGACGTCGCATGGCACGAAAATACAGCATGGCCAGCTTGTGAACGATCTTTTGGATGCATTGACGTTGCCTGCACAAGTTGCGATTGTTAAGTGTAGTGCGCATCGTAAAGTGACGGATGATGTTGGTCGTGGTAATGCGTTTGCAGATGAGATTGCTAAGGAGACTGCCCGGAACCTTAGCACTCGAATGTATGTGACGAGTTCGGTTAGGTGGCCTACAGAATCAAGTATGTGTGTAGATACTTTTGAGAGTGTGAAAGCAATTCAGAATGAGGCCACTGAGACTGAAAAGATGAAGTGGAAAGAAAGTACGGGAGAGTTGGATGCGAATGGTTGTTGGATTGATTTGTCGGATCAGAAAAGATGGATGTTGCCTGATGCGTATGTGCTGGCCGTTGTGACAATGGCACATGGGTTAGCACATATTAGCGCGAAAGGCATTTGCAAGTTGTTGGCCGATGTGTGGAAGAATGATGGCATTACAAAGTGTGCTGAACGTCTGGTGAAGAATTGTATGGTGTGTCTAATGTACAATCCTGGCAAAGGAACCCCAACTCCCCCTGGCAGTTTTGCTCCTCCTTCGTATCCCTTTGAGGTGATCCAATTGGACTTCATCCATATGGAGCGATGCAATAACCTGAAATACGTTTTGGTTGTGGTTTGCGCATTCTCCCGATGGATTGAGGCCTATCCCCTCAAGGATAATACTGCTTTGTCTACTGCGAAAATCCTACTGAAGGAATACTTTCCTCGGTATGGAATGCCTAGAGTTGTGTGGTCAGATAATGGAAGTGAGTTCGTTGGAAGTGTGATGAAGAGTGTGTGTAAGGGCCTTGGAATTAATCAGAAATTCCATAGTGCCAATCATCCCCAGTCAGCTGGATTGGTTGAGGGGTACAATGGCACCCTTAAACTAAAGTTAGCGAAGATTCAGGCTACGACTGGTCTTTTGTGGCCTGACGCTTTGCCTCTAGCATTACTGTCAACTAGGGCGACTGTACACTCCCGAATAGGGCTTAGTCCCTATGAGATAGTGTTCGGCCGTCCTGCGAACGTGTGGGGGGTTCCTAGGCCAGGAATATTCTCTGATCTTGAGTACCCGATGTTGATTGATTATTTGCATGACTTGACTGCTAAACTGAGGTTAATTCACCAACAGGTTTACGACGCCTTGCCAACGCAGACGGAGGGTCCAGGCCACCAGCTCCAGCCCGGGGATTGGGTGGTTACCCGCAACTTCTCACGCAAGAATAATCTGGACCCCCGATTCACCGGACCGTACCAGGTACTCCTGGCCACGAGGACTGCCGTTCGTCTCGAGGGGCGGAAAAATTGGGTACATGCTACCCATTGTAAGCGAGTCCCTATTCCTTTGCCGGCAGACCCGTGGGTAAGGAAAGGCATTGCGTCAACAGAAACAGAAACATTGCCGGCGTTTGTACCTTTTAGCGACGCACAGCTTGTTGGAGAACACTCAGCGCAGCAGAAAGCCACTGTTGAACATTTGTCAGCAAAAGACTCAAGACCAGAACAATGAACTGATCAGCAGGACGCTGTCTCTTCAACAGATCCTTTGTTCGACGAGCAGACACGTCCCGGGAAACATCGATATTCTTTGCGATCTCACACTAAGGACAAATAAAATTTTCTTGCGTTGCTGTAATTGACAACTGCAATATCCTCGTTTCCCATGATCAATTTTGAACATTCATATCATTGAAATTTTTTGTACATATATCGAGCTTTTTCCTTGTATCTTTTTCCTTCCACAGCTGAGAAATATTGTGCTAATATATATACATATTGTGTATTGAGGGCCGTAGGGCCGCGCGCGTACTTCCTTCTGGACAGTAGGTCTTGACGTTAGGTTAAAGGCCGTCGGTTCCTAGGAACTCCTGGGGATTGACTATTGCTGCACAGAACGAAGTGCGTCAAGAAACGTTGCGGACGGTCGTAGGGAATGGCATTTTCGAAGCTAAATGATTTGGAAGGAGCTCAGGCATACAGATTCAAGCTACAGCAACTCAGTCGTACCAAATGTTTTATATTCCAACTGTTTGTATTGTTTCTGACTGCTTCTGCATTATTGGCGGGTGGGGTGTATTGCACTATGTCCTACTTCTTATCTGCTACCCCTACTCCTACTCCTCACCCTAATCTTACCACTACTGCTTCTCCTCATTCCTTTCACATGTTACCGGAACACGAGCAGGCTAGACGTGTAGAATTCCGCAACAATTCCTTTATTCAGCTCCTCCATCAGCATCAGTTAGTGGTTAACACTACTAATTGTTGGGTGTGTGGGTTGATGCCACATACTACGGGTAAGGGAATTCCGTATCTGGTGTTACCGTATAGTTCCCAAGGGTCAGCTCGAGCATTCCAAACAATGTTTCGAAGCGCACTGGGTTTCCACCCCAATCGAGAACCACGTTCCCCCAACTCTGGTCCTACCTCGTATCAGAAGCTGCTATCAATGGCAATAGAGGATATGGAAGATGAGATCCATGATCCTTTTCTTATCCCTGAAGAAGAGGTACGAGCTTATAGGGTCCTAAGTAGAGGGGAATACAGTATGTTCACTAGTGAAAAGCAGCTTAAAAGCTCGCCTCCAATATGGGTCGTACCCCACACTGGTAATTTGTGTCTCATGGGTCGTGGCCAAAGCCCGCAAGCCCGATTTGGAGACAGTGCTTGCACTGAAACCTACGTTGTGCCAATGACCCCGTCCCCTGTGTTTCTGGCTGCCAAGGGTACTTACTTTATCTGTCATGATCGTGCATACACATGGTTGCCCACAGACTTTATGGGTACATGTTTCATTGCAAATTTGTTGCCTCCGACGTTCACTGTAGATGCCGATTATCATAAGACTAGAGTTGTACGAGGCATAATTAGCGAAGAAGATACTGCCGGTCAAGAGGCAGGAGACTTTTTCAAGGGTTTCCTCCCGTTTTGGGGACCTATGGTTAATAGTAGGAACCTGAGACAGTTGACTCGAGTGGTGGAATCGACAGCTAATGTTACTGCCAGTGCCCTTGGTAATATCACCACAGAACTTCAGGCGGAGAGGCTTATGACGTTACAAAACCGTATGGTTTTAGATGTCGTCTTAGCGGATCGCGGTGGGGTATGTAAGGTGATCCATTCGAGCTGTTGCATTTTCATCCCAGATAATGCTCCTACTGTCTATCAAGCCATCTCGAAGTTGCATAAGATCTCCGAATCCATACACGTGGATGTAGGGGATTGGACGCTACTTGGATGGTTTTGGGGCCTGATGTCGACTTGGGGTTGGAAGATTCTGATGATCATTGGAGTTGTGGTAGTGTTCCTGTTCACGTGTTGCCTTTGTGTGCAGTGTGGTCCTGCCTTATGTGGTCTCTGTGCTACAACGTGTATGAGACAACCATCTGTTACCAAGGGGACTCGATTGGACAGAGCTATGCTACAACAACATCTCGATGGTCTGATGAATATCGAATATGATTCCGACTAGTGCTTGCCTACATGAGGGCAAAAGGAGCGTCTGAGGTTCCGTGACAATTGTCAGTGGTGTTTTTGACTCGCACGAATATGGTCGAGTCTGGTATCTATGAACCGCAAATGACGAGTTTAGTAAGTGTGCGCAGTTTCGCTGTGCTAACTAGCTCCGTTCGTTTGTTATGTGGGTTTTTCATCTGTACCCACGGGTTCCATCTTAGATACGGCATCCATTTTGTCTCTTGCCCTCAAGTAGTCAGCGAACGGACGCTGTCCGCTTCGCGACCCTGGGACTCCCAAGATATTTGCGGAAGACACATGTTCTTTGTAAGTGTCTTTATGACGAGGGGGATGCTACTGTAAGGCAGGTGGCGCCGCTCGAGGCTCATCTTGCCTCACAGGCTTATTGTCTCAGCCGTGCATCTCATTAGGCACGTCCCTTTGATGCCTGTATCTCGTGCTTTCCGACACCTCACCCTTTCCGATCCTATTTCCGATCTACTTTACTGCTGATTGGAATTTGCTAATGGTGGGAAGATGGGTTTTTACAGTTGGGAACCGCCAAATGTTTCCGCACTTATGATCCGGACCTCATGTGTTTGAAAGCGACCAAAGCGACCCCTCTGGGGGATGATGGTGGGAACCGGGTTGTAAACTTTTGTGTACCATGTTGTCTTATGGGTAAAAACTGTATAAAAGGAGCGATCCACAGAACCCATTTGAAGCAGTCTCCCCGAACTACACTCGATGTACTTCCTGTGACTTCTGTGTTCCCTGCAGAAAATAAACCTTGAATCTTTGACGTCAGAGGAAGTGTCCCGTGTCTCTGTGACTTGTACGCCGGAGCAGGTTACCCACGAAGGTTTCAGGTGTTGTGCCCTGGCACCGCTGGGTCCAAAAGAACCCAGTCCTTCAGTCCGTTAAAAAGGACCGGAGCCAGGCATGGGCCGTGCCCCCGATGCCCGCCGCCTCGACACGGGTCAACAGAATGTCATGGTCCACCGTGTCGAACGCGGCGGACAGATCTAAGAGGACCAGGGCCTGGGGGAGGCAGGTGTCAATGCCCTCCCTCAATTTGTCCATCACCGAAACTACCACCTTCTCGGTTGAGTGCAGCGGGCGAAAACCTGCCTGACAAGAGGAAAGGCGGCCAGTGGACTCCACAAAGGCGCTCAGAGTCCCGGTAACATGAGCCTCTGAGACCTTCGCCAGGTAAGGGAGAAGGGAAATGGGACGGTAGTTAGCCGGCAGAGTTGGATCGGCACCTGCCTTTTTTAGGATCGGAATAATGACTGCTGATTTGTGGGCATTTTGGACGATACCAGTTTTTAGGGAGTGATTGATTAATGTGAGAGGAGGGGAGTAACAGCTCGAGAAGATCTCTTTCAGGGCAAATGTCGGTCCGATGTCCTGGGGTGAACCTGATTTTACCCGGGCCAGTAAGGGAAGGAGGGTTTCTCGTGTCAAAGGGGGAAGCTGAGTGAGGGAAGGAGCAACGGGGAGCGGGTGAACAGTGATCGATGTCGGGAGTGCGGGAGGGATGTTGGCCTTAATGAGAGCTACCTTCTCAATGAAGAAGGAGTTAAGGGAGTTACAGAGTGATTGAGAAGGGGGGATTTTGGAAATCACCCTGTCGGAGGCAGCGAGCTCGTGTACTGTGGCGAATATTTCCTTGGATTGATTTTCCGCTGCCAGAATTCTACCAGAGAAATATTCAGTTTTTGCTTTTAGTATGTCCCTTTTATATTCGTTGAGTACCAGGCAATAGTTTGCTTTGAGAAGGGGACAATAGGTACGTCGCCACGCTCCTTCTGCTCTGCGCGCCGCCAACTTCTTGTCCCTGAGGAAGGGGGTGAACCATCGTTAGGAGTTTCTGATTTAATTTGTACTAAAATTTCAACATAATTTAAAACTGAGCAGTATCTATGAAAAAGGCTTCAGACAGGGTAGTAGCTTCAACAAAAAGGCTCGATAAAGGGCCTTCACTTTGAATATTAATATGAAATAGAAGAATAGTTGTTAACCATAGCCAAGAAAGGCAGCAAGTAGGTTTGTGTACGTATAGATGATGATGATGATGATGTGTTGAATGAGTGGAAGACGAATAATGTGAAAAATATGAAAGTGTCCAAATTACCTACTACCATTCACGGGTAGTAGTTAGCAAGAAGGCTCAATAAAGCGCCTGTACTTTGAATTACAATACCAAACAGAAGATTTGATAACCATAGACTGCACTGGCTCTTTTATAATATTGTTAGACTTTTAAGCTTTTGTTTATACATGAACGGCAGGGAGTGCGCAAATTACCCACTGCCATTCACGAGTAATAGTTACCTAGAAGGCTCAATAAAGGGCCTGCACTTTGATTTGTATTATAAAAAGGACAATTGACAACCCCAGCCAAGAAAGGCAGCAAGTGTGCAAATTTCCCACTGCTTTCAGCCGGGGTGGTACGTACAACAAAAAGGCTCGATAAAGGGCCTTGACGTTCAATCAGAATATGAAATTGAGGAATAACTGATAATCCCAGCCAAGAAAGGAAGCAAGTGTGCGATGATGTGTGGTGCAAGCAGCACGGATTGGTAGGAAAATCTTTCAAATCCAGTTTTCTAATAAATATTGGTTGTCCATTCACAAAAGTAAGTTGAAGTATATTTTCAAAAAGTATGATGTATTTTTTTCTAAATAAATCATCTCATTCAATATGGTGACATGGCTATGATTTGTGGTGCACTGAGTTAGTAATACCTTTCGCGCTGAGCTTGAATGTACCCTGTGATGATGTGTGGTCAGGGTGAGGTACAGTAATTGAAGTAATGTCTTTTGTTGATTGAATTCTACATCAATTCTATTTAAAAGGGACAGTGTGTCTCACTGTGACATAAAAGTATTCACTTTTGTTTGTAATTATTTATGGTGCGCGAGTAAGTAGTATCTTTGGTGGTGAGCTTGTATGTTTACTGTGCAGTGTGGATTGAAGGCAGTTGTTAACAGACATAGATGAATGATTTTTGTCACTTATTTAAACAAAATGTGAAACACATATAGTAGAATTTTGTCTGCATTAAATGAATGAAGGCTGAATTTCCTACTGTTTAAAGTTTAAGAAAATGTGAGGATATTGTGCAATGGTCTGTGTTTTAAGTAAATCAAGATTGTATTGAATGTTTTCTGTATTGCTGGCGCTAGTTGTGAACTCTACTGAGCGCAGAATTGATTGAAGGCAGTTCTCAGCACACATAGTGAAGAGCAATTTACATGGAAAAGTGAATTGAAGTTGTGAACCCTGCTGTCTGTAATATAGATCGAAGGTACTAATCGATAGAAACATTGATGAATGGTATTTTGTACAGTTAACAGAATCTTAGGACAGAGTTGAATTGTATCTGCGTTAAAGAAAACAATGTTGAATGTAATACTGTTCTTAATGTAGAAGGAAAGCTACATTGAAGGTCTGAATGCAGCTGTCCGCAGTGTAGATTGAAGGGAGTTGTTGGCACAAAGATTGATGAATGCTATTTTGTACAGTTAACAGAATGTGAGGACTGGCTTAAGGAAAGGAAGGCTGAATGCAATGTTGTCCTTTATGTAGAAAGAAAGCTGTTTTGAAGTTGTGAACCCAGCTGTCTGGAGTGGAGATTGAAGGTAGTTGTTGACAGAAAGATCTGTCAATGTAAGTTGTACAAGATTACAGTATCTGTGGACGTAGTATAATTGTGTCTGTCTTAAGGAAAGTAAAGCTCAATACAATGGTGTCTTTAATGTAGAAGGAAAGCTGAATTGAAGTTGTGTACCCGGCTGTCCGCAGTGTAGATTGAAGGCAGTTGTTGAGACAAAGATCGGAGAATGCTATTTAGTCACAGATAACAGAATCTAAGGACACAGTATAATTGTCTCTGCCTTAAGGAAAGCAAGGAAGAATACAATGCTGTCCTCAATGTAGAATGAAACCAGAATTCAAGTTGTGAACCCAGCTGTCCGCAGTGTAGATTGAAGGTAGTTGTTGACAGAAAGATCTGTCAAGGCAAGTTGTACAAGTTTACAGTATCTGTGGACGCAGTATAATTGTGTCTGTCTTAAGGAAAGCAAAGCTCAATACAATGGTGTCCTTAATGTAGAAGGAAAGCTGAATTCAAGTTGTGAACCCAGCTGTCTGCAGTGTAGATTGAAGGCAGTTGTTGACACAAAGATCGATGAAAGCTATTTTGTCAGTTTGCATAACCTGAGGACACAGTATAATTGTCTCTGCCTTAAGGAAAGCAGAGCTGAATACAATGCTGTCCTTAATGTAGAAGGAAAGCTAAATTGAAGTTCTGAAACCAGCTGTCCGCAGTGTAGATTGAAGGTCGTTGTTGACAGAAAGATCTGTCAAGGCAAGTTCTGAAAGTTAACAGTATCTGTGGACTCTGTATAATTGTGTCTGTCTTAAGGAAAGTAAAGCTGAATACAATGGTGTCTTTAATGTAGAAGGAAAGCTGAATTGAAGTTGTGAACCCAGCTGCCCGCAGTGTAGATTGAAGGCAGTTGTTGGGACAAAGATCGAAGAATGCTATTTATTCGCAGATAACAGAATCTAAGGACACAGTATTATTGTCTTAAGGAAAGCAAGCAAGAATACAATGCTGTTCTCAATGTAGAAGGAAAGCTGAATTGAAGTTGTGAACCCAGCTGTCCGCAGTGTAGATTGAAGGTAGTTGTTGACAGAAAGATCGGTCAATGCAAGTTGTGAAAGTTAACAGTATCTGTGGATGCAGTATAATTGTGCCTGTCTTAAGGAAAATAAAGCTCAATACAATGGTGTCTTTATGTTATGATTCCAATGCACGCCTCAGGACATCGTCATCTTTCTGGGTGTCATCATATATGTGCTACAACTACATTTCCCAGAATGCTTGGAACACACTGATGGGCAGTTCTATATAGGAGGAAACGTCCTGTTCCTCTTGTCAGAAATTTTGGATCTGTCATCCTGATTGAAGCAGTCTTGGTTTTCTTGGTGAGAGTTTTTTGTGTCCACTCCTGAATCGAAGGAAAGCCTTTGTTCTAATCTTGTGAATACACGGAGATTGAAGAGTCAGTATTTCGGCCAATTGTTGCAGTACCGCATTAGTGCCTCAGTCGGAGAGCCGGATGCCACGGCTCATGCGGAAGAATACAAGCTCACTCGGAAGGAGAGGAGCTGGTTAACACGAATCACTTTGCCCTCCGTTGTTGAGCCTATTTGCCACGGCTCGTGCGGAGGACGAATTAGGGTTTGTGTGGAATCTTTCTCCACGTACGTTTGCGATTGCTACATTTGCCCTCTGTTGGTGAGCCTATTTACCACGGCGCGTGCGGAGGACGAAATCTCTATATAAAGTGTACTCTTACCAGGCTTGGTAAGTCGGTCTTCTGTTGGCAGAGCCTGCGTCTTGCGGCCTGTGCAGAGGATCCTTGTGATACACGTACATAGCAGCATTGCTCATCAGGCCGGTGAAGCAAGTAATACTTGTTGTACCAAGTACAGAATACGTTATCATGAAGAAACCTATTGATTGGTGGCACAGGTACTGTTCTTCTTATACTACTGGGTTACATAACCCGTTTATCAATATTATAGTTTGTAGTATGTGCTTTGAACACAGGGTTCCTGAGGATACTACTCAAGACTCTTCCATAGTTCCCATCATGACCAATACTCATGGGGTATGTACAATCTCATAGTTATCTCACCCTTCCGCTAGAGTATTATCGGGCAATTGATAAGGGCTGTTATTCTTTGTGTTTTGCAGGGGGGAAGTAGCACCGCTCGTATCCTTCCAGCGCCTTGATGCTGGTGAGCAGTTGTATCTTCTACATTGATGTTACCTTCGTTTCCTTCACAGGTAGAGGGTTCAGCTTTTGTTTGTTGTATTTTATTGAGACAGGGATTATAGCAACTGGTACCAAGGCTATTGTTATTTGTCTTTCAGATCTCCCTCCCTGCTGTTCCCTTCCTTCCCCGCCTTTTTCTCTGCCCTCACTTGATCCTTCCTTAACCCAAGGCTATTACAGCATTCTAGGTTTGGTTAGATCAAGAGGTGGCCCTATTTTAACATCACGCTGATCCCGAGGACTGAGAGGATAACACTTTAATGTAGAAAAAAAGCTGAATTGAAGTTGTGAACTGAGCTGTCCGTAGTGTAGATTGAAAGCTCTTGTGAGCAGTTATAGATGAATACTATTTGTGACATTCTTTTACAAAATCGGAAGAAATGAATTCCATTAGTCTCTACCTTAAAAAAAGCGAGGCTGAATTCAAAGTTTTTTGTAGTAGTGGAGCTGTTGGTATGAAGTTTTAATTTTTACTGACCGCAGAATATATTGAAGGTTGTTGTAAGGACAGATATTGAAGATAATTTTAGTTCTAAAGCTGAGTTGAAGTTGTGACCCCTTCTGTCCGCAGTGTAGATTGACACAAAGGTTGATGAATGCCATTTCATCACAGATAATAAAATCTTAGGATACAGTATAATTGTCTCTGCCTTAAGGACAGCAAGCAAGAATTCCATGCTGTCATCAATGTAGAAGGAAAGATGAAGTGAAGTTGTGAACCCTGATGTCTGCAATGTATATTGAAGGTGCTACTCGACACAACCATTGATAAATGGTATTTTGTACAGGTAACAGAATCTGAGGACATAGTACAATTGTCTGTGCCTTAAATAAATTGAGACTAATATGTCATGCTCTGTTTTAAGACTTTGCAGCATTCTTAAATGCACAAATGCAAGCATTAAGTTTGATACCATGCTTATGTCATCAATAATAAGAAGTTGCATTGTCTTCAAGATTCTTCACAACAAGCTTCTCCAGATATCTTGTGGTATTGTAATTTGTTGATATGCTCCATAGGTAGTATAAGTAAATGATGTAATGTAGCATTGGTAATGTTAACATTTAGTTATATTTAAAATAAGGAAGTTATCACAAATATGCAATAAGGAAATGATGCTGAATATGGAACTATTCTACAAGAAATAAGAATTGGAGAAATGACTGAACATGTCAAAGAAGTTTTACAGAGACGATTGAAATTTGTTTCCAAAAGAAAATATTGTTGCTAAGCTTGTAGGTACTTTTAAAATAATTGACAACCCCAATGAAGAAAAGCAGCAAGTCTGAAAAAATCCTACTTTGTTCGGCCGGGGTATTAGCTACAATAAAAAGATTTGATAAAGGTCCCTGACTTTGAATCAGAAAATGAAATTGAACAATAATTGATAACCCCTAGCCAAGAAAGGCAGTCAGTGTGCAAATTTTCACTGCCTTCAGCCGGAGTTGTAGGTACAACAAAAAGTGTTTAAGGGCACGAGTTTGTATCAGAATATGAAATTCACGAACAGTTGATAACCCCTAGCCAAAAAGGGCAGTTAGTGTGTAAACTTTCACTGCCTTCGGCCAGAGTTGTAGGTACAACAAAAAGCCTCAATAAAGGCCAATGAGTTTGTATCAGAATATGAAATTCACGAACAATTGATAACCCCAGGCAAGAAAGGCAGCAAGTGTGCAATTTTTTACTGCCTTCGGCTGGGGTACTTGTTACAACAAAAAGGCTTGATAAAGGGCTTGTAGTTTGAATACGAATATGAAATAGAATAGTTGATAACCATAGTCAAGAAAGGCAGGAAGTTAGGGCCCGATGTAGGTGGCCGTTTCAGGCCATTTACCGACCGGTTACGGCCGATTTCGTCCGTTTCCGACCGGTAAATGGCCAATCGGTATGTAGGGGCCTAAATCCAAGGCCACATGTAGGTAAATCTACATTTACAGAATCAGTAAAATTACCGATTCGGTGAAATACCGAATCGGTAATTTTACCAATTCTGTAAATTCCATATGTAGGTGGGACTCTTCTGAGTCCCAAAGGCCTTAACGAATCGGTATTTTACCATGAAATCCAACTTCATGGTAAAATACCGATTCCGGTGTGCATGCACATGTGTGCATGCACACCTATGTCATGTGACAGGCAGACCTGCCCTTAGCGCAGGTATGCCTGCCACATGGCACCTGTGCCTGTCAAAGTGACACCCCCTGTACCCTTGTGAATTCTTTAATTACCGATTCGGTAAATACCGAATCGGTAATGCCTAATCATTCCTATGGGCTTCAAAGCCCATAGGAATGAATGGGCATTACCGATTCGGTATTTACCGAATCGGTAATTAAAGAATTGTTAAGGATTCGGTAACGAATCCAGATGTTGGGACCTACATACCATTTACCGATTTTGAAATACCGAATCGGTACAATTCGGTATTTTAAAATCGGTAAATGTTTTTTACCTACATCTGGCCCTAGCTGTGTGTACATGTAGATAATGTGTTGATTGAGTAGAACATGAATAATGTAAAAACTAAGAAAGGCTGTAAGTGTGCAAATGAGCCACTGCTATTTACGGGTAGTAGTGTGCAAGAAGGCTCAGTAAAGGGCCTGTACTTTGAACTAGAATAACAAAGAGAAGATTTGATAACCATAGACTATACTGGTTCTTTTTTAATATTGATAGACTTTTGTTAAGCTTATTTTCATACATGAATGGCAGGAAGTGCGCAAATTACCCACTGCCATTCACGAGTAATAGTTACCAAGAAGGCTCAATAAAGGGCCTGCACTTTGAATATTAATATGAAATAGAAGAATAGTAGTTAACCATAGCCAAGAAAGGCAGCAAGTAGGTTTGTGTACGTATAGATGATGATGATGATGTGTTGAATGAGTGGAAGACGAATAATGTGAAAAATATGAAAGTGTCCAAATTACCTACTACCATTCACGGGTAGTAGTTAGCAAGAAGGCTCAATAAAGCGCCTGTACTTTGAATTACAATAACAAACAGAAGATTTGATAACCATAGACTGCGCTGGCTCTTTTTTAATATTGTTAGACTTTTAAGCTTTTGTTTATACATGAACGGCAGGGAGTGCGCAAATTACCCACTGCCATTCACGAGTAATAGTTACCAAGAAGGCTCAATAAAGGGCCTGCACTTTGATTTGTATTATAAAAAGGACAATTGACAACCCCAGCCAAGAAAGGCAGCAAGTATGCAAATTTCCCACTACTTTCGGCCGGGGTAGTACGTACAACAAAAAGGCTCGATAAAGGGCCTTGATGTTCAATCAGAATATGAAATTGAGGAATAACTGATAATCCCAGCCAAGAAAGGAAGCAAGTGTGCGATGATATGTGGTGCAAGCAGCACGGATTGGTAGGAAAATCTTTTAAATCCAGTTTTTCTAATAAATAGTGGTTGTCCATTCAGAGAAGTAAGTTGAAGTATATTTTCAAAAAGTATGATGTATTTTTTTCTAAATAAATCATCTCATTCAATATGGTGACATGGCTATGATTTGCGGTGCACTGATTTAGTAATACCTTTCGCGCTGAGCTTGAATGTACCCTGTGATGATGTGTGGTCAGGGTGAGGTACAGTAATTGAAGTAATGTCTTTTGTTGATTGAATTCTACATCAATTCTATTTAAAAGGGACAGTGTGTCTCACTGTGACATAAAAGTGTTCACTTTTGTTTGTAATTATTTATGGTGCGCGAGTAAGTAGTATCTTTGGTGGTGAGCTTGTATTTTCACTGTGCAGTGTGGATTGAAGGCAGTTGTTAACAGACATAGATGAATGATTTTTGTCACTTATTTAAACAAAATGTGAAACACATATAGTAGAATTTTGTCTGCATTAAATGAATGAAGGCTGAATTTCCTACTGTTTAAAGTTTAAGAAAATGTGAGGGTATTTTGCAATGGTCTGTGTTTTAAGTAAATCAAGATTGTATTGAATGTTTTCTGTAGTGCTGGCGCTAGTTGTGAACTCTACTGAGCGCAGAATTGATTGAAGGCAGTTCTCAGCACACATAGTGAAGAGCAATTTACATGGAAAAGTGAATTGAAGTTGTGAACCCTGCTGTCTGTAATATAGATCGAAGGTACTAATCGATAGAAACATTGATGAATGGTATTTTGTACAGGTAACAGAATCTTAGGACAGAGTTGAATTGAATCTGCGTTAAAGAAAACAATGTTGAATGTAATACTGTTCTTAATGTAGAAGGAAAGTTACATTGAAGGTCTGAATGCAGCTGTCCGCAGTGTAGATTGAAGGGAGTTGTTGGCACAAAGATTGATGAATGCTTTTTTGTACAGTTAACAGAATGTGAGGACACAGTATAATTGTCTCTGCCTTAAGGAAAGGAAGGCTGAATGCAATGTTGTCCTTTATGTAGAAGGAAAGCTGTTTTGAAGTTGTGAACCCAGCTGTCTGGAGTGTAAATTGAAGGTAGTTGTTGACAGAAAGATCTGTCAATGCAAGTTGTACAAGATTACAGTATCTGTGGACGTAGTATAATTGTGTCTGTCTTAAGGAAAGTAAAGCTCAATACAATGGTGTCTTTAATGTAGAAGGAAAGCTGAATTGAAGTTGTGTACCCGGCTGTCCGTAGTGTAGATTGAAGGCAGTTGTTGAGACAAAGATCGAAGAATGCTATTTAGTCACAGATAACAGAATCTAAGGACACAGTATAACTGTCTCTGCCTTAAGGAAAGCAAGGAAGAATACAATGCTGTCCTCAATGTAGAATGAAACCAGAATTCAAGTTGTGAACCCAGCTGTCCGCAGTGTAGATTGAAGGTAGTTGTTGACAGAAAGATCTGTCAAGGCAAGTTGTACAAGTTTACAGTATCTGTGGACGCAGTATAATTGTGTCTGTCTTAAGGAAAGCAAAGCTCAATACAATGGTGTCCTTAATGTAGAAGGAAAGCTGAATTCAAGTTGTGAACCCAGCTGTCTGCAGTGTAGATTGAAGGCAGTTGTTGACACAAAGATTGATGAAAGCTATTTTGTCAGTTTGCATAACCTGAGGACACAGTATAATTGTCTCTGCCTTAAGGAAAGCAGAGCTGAATACAATGCTGTCCTTAATGTAGAAGGAAAGCTGAATTGAAGTTCTGAAACCAGCTGTCCGCAGTGTAGATTGAAGGTAGTTGTTGACAGAAAGATCTGTCAAGGCAAGTTCTGAAAGTTAACAGTATCTGTGGACTCAATATAATTGTGTCTGTCTTAAGGAAAGTAAAGCTGAATACAATGGTGTCTTTAATGTAGAAGGAAAGCTGAATTGAAGTTGTGAACCCTGCTGCCCGCAGTGTAGATTGAAGGCAGTTGTTGGGACAAAGATCGAAGAATGCTATTTAGTCACAGATAACAGAATCTAAGGACACAGTATTATTGTCTTAAGGAAAGCAAGGAAGAATACAATGCTGTTCTCAATGTAGAAGGAAAGCTGATTTGAAGTTGTGAACCCAGCTGTCCGCAGTGTAGATTGAAGGTAGTTGTTGACAGAAAGATCGGTCAATGCAAGTTGTGAAAGTTAACAGTATCTGTGGATGCAGTATAATTGTGTCTGTCTTAAGGAAAATAAAGCTCAATACAATGGTGTCTTTATGTTATGATTCCAATGCACGCCTCAGGACATCGTCATCTTTCTGGGTGTCATCATATATGTGCTAGAACTACATTTCCCAGAATGCTTGGAACACACTGATGGGCAGTTCTATATAGGAGGAAACTTCCTGTTCCTCTTGTCGGATATTTTGGATCTGTCGTCCTGATTGAAACGTTCTTGGTTTTCTTGGTGAGAGTTTTTTGTGTCCACTCCTGAATCGAAGGAAAGCCTTTGTTCTGATCTTGTGGATACACGGAGATTGAAGAGTCAGCATTTCGGCTGATTGTTGCAGTACCGCGTTAGTGCCTCAGTCGGAGAGCCGGATGCCACGGCTCATGCGGAAGAATACAAGCTCACGCGGAAGGAGAGAAGCTGGTTAACACGAATCACTTTGCCCTCTGTTGGTGAGCCTATTTGTCACGGCTCGTGCGGAGGACGAATTAGGGTTTGTGTGGAATCTTTCTCCACGTACGTTTACAATTGCTACATTTGCCCTCTGTTGGTGAGCCTATTTACCACGGCTCGTGCGGAGGATGAAATCTCTTCATAAAGTGTACTCTTACCAGGCTTGGTAAGTCGGTCTTCTGTTGGCAGAGCCTGCGTCTTGCGGCCCGTGCAGAGGATCCTTGTGATACACGTACATAGCAGCATTGCTCATCAGGCTGGTGAAGCAAGTAATACTTGTTGTACCAAGAACAGAATACGTTATCATGAAGAAACCTATTGATTGGTGGCACAGGTACTGTTCTTCTTATACTACTGGGTTACATAACCCGTTTATCAATATTATAGTTTGTAGTATGTGCTTTGAACACAGGGTTCCTGGGGATACTACTCAAGACTCTTCCATAGTTCCCATCATGACCAATACTCATAGGGTATGTACAATCTCATAGTTATCTCACCCTTCCGCTAGAGTATTATAGGGCAATTGATAAGGGCTGTTATTCTTTGTGTTTTGCAGGGGGGAAGTAGCACCGCTCGTATCCTTCCAGCGCCTTGATGCTGGTGAGGAGTTGTATCTTCTACATTGATGTTACCTTAGTTTCCTTCACAGGTAGAGGGTTCAGCTTTTGTTTGTTGTATTTTATTGAGACAGGGATTATAGCAACTGGTACCAAGGCTATTGTTATTTGTCTTTCAGATCTCCCTCCCTGCTGTTCCCTTCCTTCCCCGCCTTTTTCTCTGCCCTCACTTGATCCTTCCTTAACCCAGGGCTATTACAGCATTCTGGGTTTGGTTAGATCAAGAGGTGGCCCTATTTTAACATCACGCTGATCCCGAGGACTGAGAGGATAACACTTTAATGTAGAAAAAAAGCTGAATTGAAGTTGTGAACTGAGCTGTCCGATGTGTAGATTGAAAGCTCTTGTGAGCAGTTATAGATAAATACTATTTGTGACATTCTTTTACAAAATCGGAAGACATGAATTCCATTAGTCTCTACCTTAAAAAAGCGAGGCTGAATTCAAAGTTTTTTGTAGTAGTGGAGCTGTTGGTATGAAGTTTTAATTTTTACTGACCGCAGAATATATTGAAGGTTGTTGTAAGGACAGATATTGAAGATAATTTTAGTTCTAAAGCTGAGTTGAAGTTGTGACCCCTTCTGTCCGCAGTGTAGATTGACACAAAGGTTGATGAATGCCATTTCATCACAGATAATAAAATCTCAGGATACAGTATAATTGTCTCTGCCTTAAGGACAGCAAGCAAGAATTCCATGCTGTCCTCAATGTAGAAGGAAAGATGAAGTGAAGTTGTGAACCCTGATGTCTGCAATGTATATTGAAGGTGCTACTCGACACAACCATTGATGAATGTTATTTTGTACAGGTAACAGAATCTGAGGACATAGTACAATTGTCTGTGACTTAAATAAATTGAGACTAATATGTCATGCTCTGTTTTAAGACTTTGCAGCATTCTTAAATGCACAAATGCAAGCATTAAGTTTGATACCATGCTTATGTCATCAATAATAAGAAGTTTCATTTTCTTCAAGAGTCTTCACAACAAGCTTGTCCAGATATCTTGTGGTATTGTAATTTGTTGTTATGCTCCATAGGTAGAATAAGTAAATGATGTAATGTAGCATTGGCAATGTTAACATTTAGTTATATTTAATATAAGGAAGTTATCACAAATATGCAATAAGGAAATGATGCTGAATATGGAACTATTCTACAAGAAATAAGAATTGGAGAAATGACTGAACATGTCAAAGAAGTTTTACAGAGACGATTGAAATTTGTTTCCAAACGAAAATATTGTTGCTAAGCTTGTAGGTACTTTTAAAATAATTGACAACCCCAATGAAGAAAAGCAGCAAGTCTGAAAATATCCTACATTGTTCGGCTGGGGTATTAGCTGCAATAAAAAGATTTGATAAAGGTCCTTGACTTTGAATCAGAAAATGAAATTGAACAATAATTGATAACCCTTAGCCAAGAAAGGTAGTTAGTGTGCAAATTTTCACTACCTTCAGCCGGAGTTGTAGGTTCAACAAAAAGTGTTTAAGGGCACGAGTTTGTATCAGAATATGAAATTCACGAACAATTGATAACCCCTAGTCAAAAAGAGCAGTTAGTGTGTAAACTTTCACTGCCTTCGGCCAGAGTTGTAGGTACAACAAAAAGCCTCAATAAAGGCCCATGAGTTAGTATCAGAATATGAAATTCACGAACAATTGATAACCCCAGGCAAGAAAGGCAGCAAGTGTGCAATTTTTTACTGCCTTCGGCTGGGGTACTTGTTACAACAAAAAGGCTTGATAAAGGGCTTGTAGTTTGAATACGAATATGAAATAGAATAGTTGATAACCATAGTCAAGAAAGGCAGGAAGTAGGTGTGTGTACGTGTAGATAATGTGTTGATTGAGTGGAACATGAATAATGTAAAAACTAAGAAAGGCTGTAAGTGTGCAAATGAGCCAATGCTATTCACGGGTAGTAGTGTGCAAGAAGGCTCAGTAAAGGGCCTGCACTTTGAACTAGAATAACAAAGAGAAGATTTGATAACCATAGACTATACTGGTTCTTTTTTAATATTGATAGACTTTTGTTAAGCTTTTTTTCATACATGAATGGCAGGAAGTGTGCAAATTACCCACTGCCATTCACGAGTAATAGTTACCAAGAAGGCTCAATAAAGGGCCTGCACTTTGAATTTGTATTGCAAGAAGAATAATTGATAACCCCAGACAAGAAAGGCAGCAAGAGTTCAAATTTCCTACTGCCTTCGGCCGGGGTAGTTGATAGAATAAAAAGGGCTTGATAAAGAGACTGCAGTTTGAATAAGAATATGAAATTGAACAATAGTTCATAACCCTGTGAAGAAATTAAGTATGGACGGAAAATTTGTTCCACTCGCGAATTTGCGTTTTTTCCATGATTTTGCGATCCGCAAATCGCATGAAATTGTGGCAAAATACCCGAATTCACGAGCTGGACGAATTTTGCTCAGGAAGTACTTACAGGGTTACAGCAGGTGCCCAAGTTGAAGCTAATTTCTTTGTAACCATTTACAAAATGGTTACAAAGAAACTAACTTCAACTTGGGCACCTGCTGTAACCGTGACAGCTCACTCGAGGGTCCCCGGCGCCCTTCGGTGCGATGGCAAAGTTAATCAGCCCCAAAAAATCATGCGCTTTGTCGAGGCAGGGCAGATGTGCTTTCTCCCCATATCTAGAGTCAAAAATTAGCTATGATGCTTGATGGCTGCCTTTGCATCCTTGACTTTCACGAGTGCAATCCCCGTGCAGTTCCTGTAACTAGTAGCTTCTTTCTCCCCATCTGCTGCTCTGATCGGTGCCTGACCTTTTATACACACAAGAGGCATGTGAACTCGCAAAGAAGCCCCCCCATTTGCCCGTCCCCCAAACACTAGTGGTGTGCACCGTCTTCCCGCCCTTTACCCACTATGATGGACAGCTCGCTCGAGGGGACCCCGGCGCCCTTCGCAGCGATGGCAAAGTTAATCAGCCCCAAAAAATTGTGTGCTCTGTCGAGGCTGGGCAGGTGTGCTTTCTCCCCATATTTACAGTCGAAAATTAGCTATGATGCTTAATGGAGGACTTTGCATCCTTGGCTTTCACAAGTGCAATCCCGTTCAGTTCCTGTAACCAGTAGCTTCCATCTCCCCATCTGCTGCTCTGATCGGTGCCTGACCTTTTATACACACAAGAGGCATGCGAACTCACAAAGAAGCCCCCCCGTCCGGTTGCCCCCCCACACACACTAGCGGTGTGCACCGTCTTCCCGCCCTTTACCCACTATGAGGGACAGCTCACTCGTGGGACCCCGCGCCCTTGGGAGCGATGACAAAGTTAATCAGCCCAAAAAAATCGTGCGCTTTGTCGAGGCTGGGCAGATGTGATTTCTCCCCATATCTACAGTCGAAAATTAGCTATGATGCTTGATGGAGGCCTTTGCATCCTTGACTTTCATAAGTGCAATCCCCGTCCATTTCCTGTAACTGGTAGCTTCTTTCTCCTCATCTGCTGCTCTGATCTGTGCCTGACCTTTTATACACACAAGAGGCATGTGAACTCGCACAGAAGCCCCCCGTTTGCCCCCCACACACACTAGCTGTGTGCACCGTCTTCCCGCCCTTTACACACTATGATGGACAGCTCACTCGAGGGACCCGGCGCCCTTCGGTGCAATGGCAATGTTGCACACACAGGGTCACTGGAG
Source organism: Lissotriton vulgaris (assembly GCF_964263255.1). Classification (NCBI taxonomy): domain Eukaryota; kingdom Metazoa; phylum Chordata; class Amphibia; order Caudata; family Salamandridae; genus Lissotriton; species Lissotriton vulgaris. The sequence continues at coordinate 1,011,711,602 of NC_141687.1, forward strand.
GCAACTCTTCTGGCCCTACGCAGCTGTAGTGCAGGAAAAGCATTATACATTTACCCAACGAGGTAGCACTTACTGATTATTCAGTAGAAAGTACTCCAGTTAAGTATGGTGCAAAATCGCAAAACAATCCCTGATTTTGCGGGGAAATTTGCGAATTTGCTGATTTTTTTGCGATTTCGCGCAAATTCGCGAACGACTGATTTGCAAAATTCACCCATACTTAGAAGAAATGAAGTAAGTGGGCACATTCCCCACTTCCTTCTGGCAGTGCAGTATCTACATGAAAAAGGCTCGATAAAGGGCCCGCACTTTGAATACAGATATGAAATAGAAGAATAGTTGATAACCATAGCCAAGAAAGGCAGCTAGTTGGTGTGTGTACGTCTAGATGATATGTTCATTGAGTGGTAGATGAATAATGTAAAAAATATGAAAGGCTGAAAGTGTCCAAAGTACCCACTGCCATTCACGGGTAGTAGTTAGCAAGAAGGCTCAAGAAAGGGCCTGTACTTTTCATTACAATAACAAAGAGAAGATTTGATAACCATAGGCTCTTTAATATTGTTAGACTTTTAAGCTTTTGTTTATACATGAATGGTAGGAGGTGCTCAAATTACACACTGCCATTCACGGGTAGTAGTTACCAAGAAGGCTCAATAAAGGACGTGTACTTTGAATTTCGATAACAAACAGCAGATTTGATAAACAAAGACTATACTGGCTCTTTTTTAATATTGGTAGACTTTTCTTAAGCTTTTCTTTAGACAGGAATGGCAGGAAGTACCCAAATTACCACTGCCATTCACGAGTATTAGTTACCAAGAAGGCTCAATAAAGGGCCTGCACTTTGAATTTGTATTACAAGAAGGATCATTGATAACCCCGGCCAAGGAAGGCAGCAAGTGTTCAAATTTCACACTGCATTTGGCCGTGGTAGTTGATTGAAGAAAAAGGGCGCGATAAGGGGCCTGTACTTTGAATAGGAATTTGAAATTGAACAATAGTTCATAACACCTGTGAAGAAATGCAGTAAGTGTGCACATTTCTCACTTCCTTCTGGCAGTGCAGTATCTACATGAAAAATGCTCTATAAAGGGCCTGCACTCTGAATACAGATAAGAAATAGAAGAATAGTTGATAACCATAGCCAAGAAAGGTATCAAGTATGTGTGTGTATGTGTAGATGATGTGTTGATTGAGTGGTAGATGAAAAATTGAAAAAATATGAAAGGCTGAAGGTGTCCAAATTACCCACTGTCATTCACGGGTAGTAGTTAGCAAGAAGGGTGAATAAAAGGCCTGTATTTTGAATTACAATAACAAACAGAAGATTTGATAACCATAGACTATACTGTCTCTTTTTCAATATTGTTAGACTTTAAGCTTTTGTTTATACATGAACAGTAGGAAGTGCACAAATTACCCACTGCCAATCATGGGTAGTAGTTACCAAGAAGGCTCAATAAAGGGCCTGCACTTTCAATTTGTATTACAAGAAGGACAATTGACAACTGCAGCCAAGAAAGGCAGCAAGTGTGCAAATTTCCCACTGCTTTTGGCCGGGGTAGTAGGTACAACAAAAAGGCTTGATAAAGGGTCACAAGTTTGAATCAGAATATCACATTCAAGAATAATTGATAACCCCAGCCAAGAAAGGCAGTAAGTGTCCACATTTAACTGCCTTTGGCCGGGTTAGTAGCTACAAAAAAAAGGCTCAATAAAGGGTCACGAGCTTGAATCAGAATATGAAATTCAAGAGTAATTGATAACCCTAGCCAAGAAAGGCAGCAAGTGTGCACAGTTTCAACTGCCTTCGGACGGGGTAGTTTTTACAACAAAAAAGCTTGATAAATGTCTAATAACTAATGTTGAGGAAAGCGCTGCTCCTGTTTCTTGTTTTTGATGAGGTTGATATAGTGTTTGCATAACACAAAAGATCATCCCAATAAATGCATAGAAATTTTAGTTTACGAAACTCAAGATCAATATGCGAGTTTGGACTGTTTGCTAAAGATGGTGTTGCAGCTGTTGATGTGCTTGGTGTAGCAGCAAGTGGTTGTCCTGCAATGTCTGTGTTGCAGCTCAAGCAAAGTTGTTGGGGTGCAAGTAGATAATGTATTGTGTACTATATTTGATGTGCCAAAGGAGTTTTTTTTGGATTGATCACACCTTGAAAGAGTTGTTTGGCAAATTGTATAGGTTACTATTGGTCGGTGTGTTTCAGTTAGTATGTGTTTGGACTTCGCTTGAATGTTTAAGGGACGCATTGGGGATTCCATAATACAGAAATACTTTGTACTTAGTGACATCCAATTCTATTTTATGAAGAACGGTTGAATTCTACATCCACCTCTAGGACTAGTGGGAGGGTAGTAATTCAAAGTGTTTGACAGGTTACACTACAAGTTTCTATGTAGCTAACGAAAACTTAGCTTGGTTATGTATGGACATGCTCTCATACAAAACTCTGTATTACTCTGTATTACAACAACAAGGGAACCCAATTAAGTCAACTATGGACCTTGGGATAAGTACTCTATAAAAAACAGCGGTCCATAGAAAGGTAAAGTAGAGAAAAATTAATGAAAAATAGACACAATCGTACTGTATTTTGAAAAAGTCTTGCCCAGCGGGCAAGGCTTAGATGTTTATATATAGAATATAATCAACAATTATAACAATTATACAAGGTGGGACACAAGCCTGTGGCCCACAGTACACACAGTGGGATACACAAAGAAACATACATAACAAAGGGGCTTTTTTAGGCATAAAAGCAGGTTTGCAGTACTTCCAATCTAATCGTGGCAAAGTAACGCAAGGGAATAAACCATAACACCTTTACAATTATTTCAAATGTCTATTTAGTATAAGGTGTTCATTAGTGTCAACGGCGTTTCGATTCGCAAATTAAATCATGTGAATCATCATCAGGACTAGAATTTGAGCCTAAAGATAGCCTTAAAAAGGTTACCGGAGGCCCAAGGTTGAGGCTTCCTGTAAAAGGGGGGGATGATACATCATAAAACAAGGCCACTTTCCTGTCAATCATGCTTTCCAGTTTGTGTGGGTTCATGCTGTCTAATTGTGAAAAGATATCTACATAGCATTATTCAGTGGTCTAAGGCTAAATTGTTGAGATAAGTGAGAATTCAGTATTGGTCACCTTACGTTGGTTCAAGTTAAAGGACAAAACGGGATACAGTTTTATCAGGCAACCATCCGGTGATAGGTGACATGTAAACAGAAGGTAGTCGTTGGTTCAAGTTAAAGCACAAAACGGGATACAGTTTTATCAGGCAACCATCCGGTGATTGGTGACATGTAAACAGAAGGTAGTCGTGATAGAGGGTGACTGAGCCTGTTGGTTCAAAATTGGTGGAACAGTGCAAACGTGCCGGCGATGTGCATTAGAGAAGTGTCAGGTTGTGATCGCTTATTGTATAATACGTCCGGTTATAAGTCGAGAAAACCGTTGAAGTGTGCCAAAAATAAATACATTTAAAATTACGGCGTGTCGGGTTTATATTAAAGACCAGGAGTGATTGACCGCGTTGTTGGTGGAGTTCTACTCGGCACAGGACGAGTGATAGCGGAAGGAATATTAGCGGCGGAAGGAAAAATAGCGGAGGAAGGAATTTTACAGCCTTACCCGGTGTTGTAGATATAACATGGCAAGGCGATGTGTTATCCAAGCGGAAATAACGGATGCCTATGGGGGTTAAAGTGAGCGTATTGTTACGAAAAAAAGTGCTGCAGCGCCGTTACAAACGTGCGTGGCAAGGAATTTGTAACATCTTACCCCAATTGGCAATTAGTTCCGTATGAAGCTGTCCCTCCTAGAAGATAGGTCTGTAGGGAACAATTATTGAGCATGTAAGTGTTGGGGATCTACGGGCTCTAAAGCAGTAGTGATCGTGGGCTTGTGATTCCGTGTGCTTACCCATATTCAGGATCAGCGGTTCGTGGAGTGTCCTTAGTGCCGATGCAACGAGGATAACAGCTGAGCGCTCATAGGAGGTTTAAAGAGGGGAGCTTCAGAGTGAGCAGGTGCTTTGTAGCTCAGACAAAGTGAGCATGATAGACAGTGAAGAAGGACTCTCTAAGAGTTTGTGATATCAACGCTGCCATTTTAAAACGGGTGAAGTTTAAAAGAAAAGACCATAGAACAGAGAAAAAAAACCCGGCCATAGAATGGAGACAAAAAAAGGAAGTGACAATAATTGTAAAAAGCAGTACATACAATTTAAAGCACTTGGTGAATTGTTGTACAATGTTTGTAACAGAAGTCTCAGGTGTATTTAGATAAGCGAATTGCGGTCCTGAGAGTCCTTCTTCACTGTCTATCACGCTCACTCTGTCTGACCTATCAAGCACCGGCTCACTCTGAAGCGCCCTTCTTTAAACCTCCTATGAGCGCTCAGCTGTTATCCTCGTTGCATCGGCACTAAGGACACTCCACGGACCGCTGATCCTGAATATCGGGAAGCACACGGAATCACAAGCCCACAATCACTCCTGCTTTAGAGCCCGTAGATCCCCAACACTTACATGCTCAATAATTGTTTCCTACAGACCTATCTTCTAGGACGGACAGCTTCATATGGAACTAATTGCCAATTGGGGTAAGATGTTACAAATTCCTTGCGACGCACGTTTGTAACGGCACTGCAGCACTTCCTTTCGTAACAATACGCTCACTTTAACCCCCATAGGCATCTGTTATTTCCGCTTGGATAACACATCGCCTTGCCATGTTATATCTACAACACCGGGTAAGGCTGTAAAATTCTTTCCTCCGCTATTTTTCCTTCCGCCGCTATTATTTCTTCCGCTATCATTCGTCCTGCGCCGAGTAGAACTCCACCAACAACGCGGTCAATCACTCCTGGTCTTTAATTTAAACCCAACACGCCGTCATTTTAAATTTATTTATTTTTGGCACACTTCAACGGTTTTCTCGACTTATAACGGACGTATTACACAATAAGCGATCACAACCCGACACTTCTCTAATGCACATTGCCGGCACGTTTGCACTGTTCCACCAATTTTGAACCAATAGGCTCAGTCACCTTCTATCACGACTACCTTCTGTGTACATGTAACCAATCACCGGATGGTTGCCTGATAAAACTGTATCCCGTTTTGTGCTTTCACTTGAACCAACGTATGGTGACCAATACAGAATTCTCACTTATCTCAACATTTTAGCCTTAGACCACTGAATAATGCTATGTAGATATCTTATCACAATTAGATAGCATGAACCCACGCAAACTGAAAAGCATGATTGACAGAAAAGTGGCCTTGTTTTATGATGTATCGCCCCCCCCTTTTACAGGAAGCCTCAAACTTGGGCCTCCGGTAACCTTATCTTTCTTTTCTCCTTAGGCGATTAAGGCTATCTTTAGGCTCAAATTCTAGTCCTGATGATGATTCGCATGATTTAAGAAGCGTATCGAAACGCCGTCGACACTAATGAACACCTTATACTAAATAGACATTTGAAATTATTCTAAAGGTGTTATGGTTTATTCCCTTGCGGTACTTTCCTACGATTAAATTGGAAGTACTGCAAACCTGCTTTTTTGCCTAAAAAAGCCCCTTTGTTATGTATGTTTCTTTGTATATCTCACTGTGTGTACTTTGGGCCACAGGCTTGTGTCCCACCTTGTATAATTGTTATAATTGTTGAATATATTCAATATATAAACACCTAAGCCTTGCCTGGGCAAGACTTTTTCAAAATATAGTACGATTGTGTCTATTTTTCATCAATTTTCCTCTACTTTACCTTTCTGTGGACCACTGTTGTTTATAGAGAGCTCATACAAAACTCAGCAGTCAGCATTCAGGATTGTAAAGGCTTACCATAGGAGTGACTGATGAGTTTACATATGTCAGTTTACAAAAGAGAAAACAAGTATGATTGTTTTACATTAGAGATATACAGACCTGAAAGACTATGCATGTAAATTCATGAAATCTTTTTTGAAGGTTTGAAAGAAAGCAGTGAAAGGGTGTTTAGAAGAAATACTGTCCAGCATAAAAAGTGCATAAGTATTTGGACACTCCGGTAGTCTAGTCTTGTGTCCAAATTATCTTAAAAAGTAATGTTGAGACACACTTTTTTTCACCTGTTACGATTTGCACAATGCTTTTAGAGTTGGAGCAGACTTCCTCTAACATTCCTACTTAATTTTCTCTTTGAAATTGAGTAATTATTTTGTTTATCTGTTGAAATCTAAATCTAAATCTTCCTCTTTGAAGGTGAAAAAGCAACACTGCTCCTCTACACATTATTGTTGTCTAAAAAGTATTGGTAATTCCACTATCTCCAAGGTAGATATATGACAATAGAATGAATTATATTTTTATACCATTATTCCATAGTCCTAATCTAAAAGGTGTGTTTAGACTCAAGAAATGTAATACATTTTTCTATATCCAGTCAGAAAAAGGCAAGTATGATTTACATTTGCTTCTGTTAATTGGAGGTTCCGTCATCTGCTGCATTCGAAACATTGGGCCTGTTGAGAAGAAAGTGAAAAGTACGTTGTAATTAATATTGCATTGTTTAAAGGTGAATAGCTTTTTGAAATAAAAACTTTATATGTATTTACATGGTAAACATAGTTCCAAGGTCAGAATGGCCTTTTGAGTCTGTGCAAACCACTAACTTCCATGTTTAATGCGTTTTTAACAACTCTTCTCTAATCTTTTGTCATAGTGAAGAATGTTGGAAATTTCATCCCGACAATGGCAGATATCAACCTTCTTCCTGAGTTGGGAAAAAAGGTGTTGGAGGAAAAGTGAATTTGTAAACATTCAGATTTTCGCATGAGCAAATCTACACATGCAAATTTGCTCATGTTAAAATGTATTTCACAAATACTTTGTAGGAATACTATTTCTTGTCCTACTTGTGAACATTTTTGTGAATTCACAAAAGCTGTATAGCTGCAGTTAATGCTAGGACATATTCCATGGGTGCACTTTGAGACTTTCTTGAATAATTGGGCACTTAATTTGGTATGGCATTAACCGTGACCTTTTGCTTTTATTACATCTCTCTCTCTCTCTCCCTCTGTTTCCTCCACTCTCATCCACTCTGCTGTCTCTCCTGCCTCGTTTCATAAAGCTTTATTCTATTTTTACAATCATTAAAGCATATACAACAGCAAATACATTAAAACAGCTATGAAATGTAAAATTTACTCTGGCCCAAGAATAAAAACATCCAATAAAACATTAAAACCAATATATACAATGATAAAATATTCAGACATGTGCACATATTGCAGTGTAATTTTTTTTTAAATCTGATCAAGAACACTGGGCAATTAGGCGCGCCCTCAGGATCCAGACCCAGCCTAAGAATTTCACCAGAGCTATTACAATGGGCAGTGATGTATCAGTACGCAATATATGTTCGGCCTCCGCAGCCTCTCTGGTGCCTACAGATTGGTATCCTCCAAGCCCGACGTGGGGCTGCATAAGAATCACAAACCCAAAGGATCTGTGCCAAAGACTCAATAGTGGCACTGCATCCTGGAAATCCAGCCAACGAATGAGATGAGTATTTCATCGTAAAGGACCTTAGAGGCAGAGTCCCCACCCTGAACTGGAAGTAAAGTTTGCGATCCATGGGTTTTGTGATTGCATCCCAATATTATTCCTATCTAGGGGACACCTTGTGATCCATAAACCGGCTAGTGAGAGAAGTAGACACTTGTTGTCTTGCACCTTTCACTAGAAACAGTTCCCAATACTTAGCTTTTAGCAAAGATTTCGATGGAAAAATAGAATTTACTGGATCTGTCCACAGCGCGGTCAATCCTTGCTCCCCTAAAAGGGTTAAGACTGCCCCTAGCATTTGATACGGTGCAGTGTGTCTGCCTTGCTAACATCTAAAAAACCCTGGGAGTAGCCAGCTAGTTCGGGAGTAGTCCATAATCTTCTCCAGTACAGGAGGGGCGCAGTTTAGCTACAGCTGCTATTGGTTTCTTACCCAGATTGAATAGCAGTGAACACATTGGGGTGCTCTAGGGAAGTCCTGTGATGTTTCATAAAAACCTGTTTTCAGCTGTGGTGAGGGCTACAAGGCTCTCACAACCCCATACCTCTGAACAATACAATGCAGAGCTAACAGCTTTCAAATTAAAAATTTTAATGGCTGGACTGATTGGCTTAGATAGTGAACGGTAATACTCCTGACAGAGAGACCCGGATATCGTCTAAGTTTGAGAGAGGCTAAGTCAATTTGCCGGTTCCATTTCATACTACCGTGGAAATTAACACCTAGATATATAAACTCCTTAACTACTTCTAGTGGCCCTTCCTTCATAGCAAAGCCTCTCGTGTTTTCCTTACGCGCATTGAACGCCATTTACTTAGTCTTCGACACGTTGACCTCCAAGCCCGTCACACAACAAAAATCTTCAAAGATTTTTAGAGCTTTCTTTAATCCACTAGGGGTCTTGGAGAGAATCAACGTGTCGTCGGCAAACATCAGGATAGGTACCTTTACCCCAGCTAACCTGGGAGCGTCAGTAGATGTACTGCTCATGCGTTCGGCTATTCCGACGCCGCGTTCCACAGGAAATGATTCAGTGACTTCCCCATGTCCCCCCATCTGATTTGGGCAATGTTATCTTCAGATCAGAGTTAAGAGGTCCAGTGGAAGGCCTTGTTGTTTCAGAACAAGCCATAATTTCCAACGGGGGACTAAATCAGATGCCACCCTAAGGTCTACAAAGGCGGCATAAAGGCTACCCTTGCCCAAAGTAACTAGCTTCCAGTATATTAAAATGATCGGAAGACCTGATCAATGGTGCTTGTGGCTGCTCTAAATCCGGCTTGTAGGGGTGATAAAATTCCGAACTCCTCAATCCAGCCTTGGAGTCTATTTAGCACCATCCTTCCAATTATTTTCTGAGAGCAGTCAATAAGGCTGATTGGCCTGTAGTTCCCCGGGCAATCTTTGTCCCCTTTCTTGAGGACAGGGATTATTTCTGCGTTTTTCCAAGATATAGGAATCGAAGCCCCTTGTGCAATTGCGTTAGAAAGAAGAAAAATATAACGGCACCAGCTAGATTTATCATATAACAGTGTATTACCCGGTATCCCATCTGGCCCAGGAGTCTTCCCAGGTAGGATAGAATTAAGCGCTTTCTCTGCCTCCCTCATGGTAAAAGTTTCCTCCTGATATATCAAATTCATAACTTCCCTGGGGGGGCGGGGGTAGAAGAGTATTGAGGTTTAAAATGATTGACCCAAGCTGTTACTGAAACATGATTCTGTGGGCACTCGGCCTGACCCCCATTTGGCCATTTATAAGTGTTCAAGAATAGCTTAGGGTCCTTGGAAATACACACCTCCCTCAGTGCCTGCCATCTTTGTACTTCCCAGGCTTTTTTGGCCTGGAATTCAGCAGCCTTGTAGAGTGCTCTAGCTCCACGAACCTTAGAAGGAACACCCCCCTTGATAACCCTCCCTAAAGCCTCCCGTGCCCTCCGGAAATCATCATTATACCATCGACCCTCTGGCTGCATGGGCGTTTTAGGCTTACTTCGCTTCTTCTCAAAGAATGTAAGTAAGAGATTAAAAAAAGCAGTGTGGACACACCCTGATCTATCATGGGCTCCTACCTGCGAAGCACATACCTCGAGCTCCTTAATAGCAAGTTTCAAGCTTTGCTCTATGCTATCAAGCAGATTAGGGGAATCTTTTACCTGAGTCCATTTAAGTCTCCTAAAGTCATTTGCGGGGACAGGATCACTGACATAATATAGAATGACAAAATATAGACTTACCAAAATATAGTCACCAAAATATAGAATGCCAAAATATCGAATTCCTATCTACAAACAGGTAAGTACAAAAATATCGAATCCAAAATATAGTCTGTAAAAAATATAGTCAGTCAAAATATCGAATTTTTTTAAATGTCTTAAAAGTAATTTAAAATTAATGAAATAATAAATATAATTAACTACAACATACTTAAAAATACTCAAATAACCTTAAAATTAAGATATAATTAATTTAAGTTATTAATACAAAATGTACAATATTTTACCGTAGGATAGCAGGAGGGTAACATTTAATATTACCACTCCAGTGAGTGCAACAGTAGGGAAAGCGTTGGATAGCGTAGGGATAAAACATACTATTCCCACTCCAGTGAGTGCAACAGTAGGGAAAGCGTTGGATAGCGTAGGGGTAAAAAATACTATTCCCACTCCGGAGAGTGCAACAGTAGGGAAAGCGATGGATAGCGTAGGGGTACAAATTACTATTCCCAATCAAGTGAGTGCAACAGTAGGGAAAGCGTTGGATAGCGTAAGGGTAAAAATTACTATTCCCACTCCAGAGAGTGCAACAGTAGGGAAAGCGTTGGATAGCGTAGGGGTAAAAATTACTATTCCCACTCCAGAAGGTGCAACAGTAGGGAAAGCGTTGGATAGCGTAGGGGTAAAAAATACTATTCCCACTCCAGTGAGTGCAACCGTAGGGAAAGCGTTGGATAGCATAAGGGTAAAAATGACTATTCCCACTCCATAAAGAGTGCAATAGTAGGGAAAGCGTTGGATAGCGGGAGGGTAAAAATTACTATTCCAACTCCAGAGCGTGCAACAGTAGGGAAAGCGTTGGATAGCGTAGGGGTAAAAATTGCTATTCCCACTCCACTGAGTGCAACAGTAGGGAAAGCGTTGGATATTCAAAGGGTAAAAATTACTATTTCCACTCCAGAGAGTACAACAGTAGGGAAAGCATTGGATAGCGTAGGTGTTAAATATTACTATTCCCACTCCAGAGAGTGCAACAGTAGGGAAAGCGTTGGGTAGCGTAGGGGTAAAAAATACTATTCCAAGTCCAGAGAGTGCAGCAGTAGGGAAAGCGTTGGATAGCGGGAGTGTGAAAATTACTATTCCCACTCCAGATAGTGCAACAGTAGGGAAAGCTTTGGATAGCGTAGGGGTAAAAATTACTATTCCCACTCCAGAGAGTGCAACAGTAGGGAAAGCGTTGGATAGCGTAGGGGTAAAAAATACTAATCCCACTCCAGAGAGTGCAACAGTAGGGAAAGTGTTGGATAGCGGGAGGGTGAAAATTACTATTCCCACTCCAGTGAGTTTAACAGTAGGGAAAGTAATGATTTAATATATTATTAAAAATAAATTAAATATCAATCCCAATAAAACATTAATTGAAAATATTAACCAATTTAATATTATGTAATAATTAATTAGAAATACAACTACATATTAGTTATTAAAAATTAATAACCTATTCATAATTATTTAACAACTAATTAATTTTCAATAACAAAAACTAATTAATAATACAAATTAATACCACTTAAAAATTAACAGTAAATTAATTATCAATACACAAAAAGTATTTTTACCATGTAATTAATTACAATTACATTACTTCCCACCCTATTCCCCTATAAACCCACATCCCACTACAGAAAATACATTAATATAATTATCATAATTATCAAATATTTAATTAATACAAAATAATTACCAATTAATAAAAATTAATTGCCAATATTAGAAATGAATTACCAATTAAAAATTAATTAACAATAAATTTAAAATCAATACCAATGAATGAAAAAAATTATTTACTTAATTACAATTAAAGTACTTCCCACCCTATTCCCCTATAAACCCACAACCCCTACAGAAAATAAATTTAGAAAATTAACATAATTAACAATTAATCAATTAATACAAATTAATTGGCAATTAATAAAAATTAATTACCAATTAAAAAATAACAATAAATTCAAAATGAATACCAATAAATAAATAAAAAAAATTAATTAATTGCAATTAAATTACTTCCCACCCTATTCCCCTATAAACCCACAACCCGCTACAGAACTAAAAAGCAAAATTTAATTAAAAATAATAATAATTGCTAAAAATTAATATTTAATTTAATATAATTAAATTACTTCCCACCCTATTCCCCTATAAACCCACAACCCGCTACAGAATTAAATCACGCAAAAATTTAATAACATAAAATTCATTACTTAAAATACATTAAACATACATTACAAAAATTAATATACACTTTTCACACATATACTAACATACAAAACACTTTAAAAAAATTGATATTATTAAAAAATCAATATATTTAATGCCTATATTGTATACTTCGATATTTTGACTTCTATATTTTGAAAATCGATATTACTTACCTTAAATTCGATATTTTTAACCACTATATTGTGTCCATTCGATATTTTGTCCCTTCTATATTTTTACTTCGATATTATGTCCATTCTATATTTTGGAATCGATATTATGACTGTTTACCGCGGGGACAACCTCCCAATAGGATCACTATCCCTCATATGCCTCTCTGTTGTGGAACAAGTTAAAAACATGGAACAACAAAGTGGGTTATGATCACTTTCCAACCTATCAGTGATCATCATATCCCCCACCAAGAACCAGAGACTCAGACTCACCAAGATATAACAATCCTGCTAGCAAAGTGTCCATTGTTAAATGTTGGAGCTCCTGATCTATCTGACTTAGTACGCCTATTCAGGGCCCTTAGGTCTCGTTCCATGCAAATGCTATTTAGCTGGATGATCACGTCAGACCACTTCCCAATGGGTAAAAACTCAAGCGTAGGGACAGACCAGCTCCTATCTTCTGCCTCCATCCAGGTGGCATCCTCTAAGGTGAGTGGTTCAAAGGTTGTGTTAAAATCACCCAAGACCATTATCCCAGTGTTACCTGGTAGTGTATCGAGCAGCTCTTCCAGAGCCGATAAAATCCCATAAAGCTTCCCCCTGGCACCTCTAACATAAATGTTGACTAAACCAATTAGTATATCGGTATTAGTGGTCAGTTTTATCGCTTGGATATCCTTGTTCTGAATTGGAATGGCCTGTATGTTTACTTGGAGCTCTTGCCGAACACACAATGTTAAGCCTCCTGAGGGCCTGCCCTTCCCTTCCTTCACAGCTGGTATAGAAAAATTCAAATATCCTACACAGAACATAGATATTGTAAGATGTGATAAAGGTGTTCCATTCTGGTAAGGATAATTTCGAGCTAAGGCCTGCAATATTCCAGCTCAATTGCTTTATGGGACTTTCAGGGTGCCTAGCAGCTGAGAATTGGGGCATGGATGGAATAGACTTGGAAATATTTACTGAAGCGGATCCTCCTTTGCTGTTTCTATTTGGAGCCCCATTACAAATATAGTTAGACGTTGGCCTCTCTACAGGCCCCTGGGTGTTGGGCAAAGAAGTTTTGATAATCAAATCCCTTGGTGTGCTCAGTGGTTTTCGTTAATCATTTGCCTCAAGGATAGATGAGCCTTTGAGTCTTCGGAATCCCTGACAAGACTCAGCCCCATAACCAAAAGGAGAACGCCTAAATGGTATTCTTGAGTGTTCTGGGCTGGTAGTACGGAATTCCAATGTAAACAGATTTTCAACGAGATCAGCACTTTTCAAAGACAGTTCGATGCTATCTAAAGGTTGATCCCATGACGAGATCCGATGTGCAGCCAAGATGTCCTCCCTAATCAATGATCGACACCCCCTCACATGTCTGATCCAATGGATGGCTTTATTTATCAATGAGTCTGCAATCTCACTAGCAGTGTGACCTGCTAATCTTGGAACATTAGCCATGTAAATTCTAATAGGCTTATTTGTAAACAAACCATTCCCTCTCGCTTGTCCCAAACCCTTCTCTGCAATGCCATTTCCCTTTGGTGCACATACATTAGCCCTAAGGAGAGGGTAAATACTAGGGTCTCTAGAGCGTACCGGTTCACGGATGATAGAGGTTTCCTTTAAAGCAGTAACCCTTGATGGATGAGCAATTATGCCATTAGGGCCTCGACTAGTTGCATTATTTGGGCCAATATATCTAGGCACTCCTGCCGCTGTAACCTCTAAGGGACACAGGCTTGCCCGAGGAACCATAACAAGGGGTTCCATCAGGAGTCTTGACTCCTTAGAGATCTGAGCAGACGGGCATGCTTGATAATCTGCTCCTATGGTTAGGGACCGAACCAATGTGAGTATCTCAGCTAGTGAGCCCCTCAATTCCTGTACTTCGCTCTTCAATGTTAACACTTCCTGAGTTCATTTGCCTAGAGATTGCTCTCGTACACCAGTTATAGTGTTACACTCACAGGCATGGCTGGCAGTTGGTCTTGAGGAAATAACACTCTGTAGAACCTTATCATTCTTCCCGCTTGCAAGGTGAGCCTCCCCCAATACAGCATATCTATTGGTACAGATAACAATAGGGTTGATATGAGTTGTCTGGTACATACTAGCACCCCCCCCCACTGCTATGGGCTCTAATGCATTCATTGGATGCACTTTCAGACCTCATTGCACCAGCTATATTTGGTAATTTACTCTTTTTAGATTTGCAGAACATATCTGGAATAGCTAGCTGTACACAGTCCGTATTTGGCTTCTGCTGGGGTGGGGATTTACTGCAGGAAGGGGTGGGGGCGATAGGGGGGCCATTCCAGTATTTTGTTACACTCACTGAGCAGATTATCAATCCGATCAATGACACAGTTGTTAGTGACAGCCTTAGAGGACTTTTTTTATCTTTTTCCTACTACTCTTCTTTAGAACACCCTCAATTCCCTCCCCCCTCTCATCCTGTGCTTTCCTTTTCCCCATGGCACTCGACAACACACAGGACAGCAGCTACTAAATTAGGTGTACTCCAGTGGGGAGAAGGTGTTCATAAATACGCACTAATGCCGCTTCTCGATTAGTCACATGAACATGGGAAGGTAGACAGGTAATCACAATGTTATAATAAGTCAGAAGTCCTCTGAAAAGAAGGTTGTTAACCACTACAGTGCCTTTCAAGAGTTCAAGAAACCACAGTCCCGATCACAAAAGATAAGGGGGAAGGCTCTGCCCTGGCTTCGGCGGGAGTGTCCCGCGCTGCGGGAGGCGTGGTGTTGATTTAAGCGCCTCCGCGCGCTTGGTAGTGGCGCTGTTGGTACGCGCCTCGCTAGGCTATAAATAAAACAAATTTCTTTACCCGGGCTGCATCACCAAATGTGATGCAGCGCAGGTAACAAAATTTGTTTTATTTATTTTTTTCGGTACTTACCTGACATCGGTCATATCCCACATTTTACAAACCCCCACCCTGCCCCTCCTCTGCCTGACGTCACTGCCCAGCGTAAAGCCCTGCACGAGCCATGGCTGCTGACGTCACCACCCGGCGTAACGTCCTGCACAAGCCGTGGCTGCCAATTACATTTGTTTAGACTTACAAGTATTCGAAAACGGACACAGGTCTGGGAGTGTCATGTGACGCAGTAATAAATATTAAAACTAATGGGAGAATTAGGAGGGAGCAAATACTATGAATTAGAAAGCATGTATTCCTGAAAAATAAAGCAAAGCAGAGCTGGGAGGGCCATGTGACGGATATAAGGAAACATTCGCGCAATAACTCACTGTCCACAACTACTTGGTCAGCAAGGAAGGCCACTTTATTAAGACAGGTGCAAATTAACTTCTAATCAAACATCTTGCAATTCATTATTTAATCAACCAAAAATTCCTTCTACTTATCTTAGCATCCTTATGAAAGACAAAACCCCTACCAAGTTAACCCAAACAAACCCAGGAGCAACTAACTCTTGTTGATACCTCCCTCCTTTCCTTTAAGTGCCCTTTGAGGATGGACCAACCCGCTCCAGGCTGCCCACCCCCCAGAAAAAGCGGCTCACAACTAAAATTGCACCTAGACCTGTCTTAGCGGCGCAACCAGGTATAAACAGCTACGGTAGTACCCAAAGCACAATAAAACAACAAAGAAACAGAGCCTGAAAGAGAAAGAGGGAGGGTGGGTGGGGCAAAAACAACCTTCGGCACCCGCCTCCCTGGCACAGATCCATTTCCCACCCTTTCTACCCTGTTTATCCCTTTTCCCTTCTGCTCCAACTAACTAATCACCTTTCCTTGCACCTGTGGCCAGTTCCCTTGCGCGAACCAACCCAGGGCAGAGAACGGATCGCGCACAGCTCCCCCTGGGTTCCCCCTTATACTATGTACATACAAAATCATTGAGGGGTAGGAGGGGCACGTGATGCATAAAAGAATACCATCATGAACATACAATAAAAAGAACACATTGTAAAGCATGTGACACATTTCAAAAATAGGATACTGAAATTCATGGAAGCGCAATTTATAGAAAAAGTGCTCCATAAGCCATAAGGAAATATTAGGATCAACAAAGGAAGATCAATAGGAATGGAGGCCTGGGACCAGGGCCGGACTGGGAACCAAAACCGTCCCTGGCAAAGTGCTCGGCCGCCCCCCCAATCCCCTCCCCCGGGATGGGGGGTTTTGGGGGTGCGACCGAGCTCTTTGCCGGGGTCGGTTTTCAGCTGATTTTGTTACAGGGCCAATTTTGCAGCTATGCTGCAAAAACGCCCTGTAACAAAATCGTCCCCCAGGGACCAAAAACCGGCCCCCATCCTTGCGGCGCACCGCAGGATTGCCTTTGCCCTCAACGGCCAGTCCGGGCCAACCTCGTGACACAGAAAAAAAAATATCATCATGGACGCACAAACGATAGAGGCCTAAGCACAAGGCGTAGTACAGAAATACGTCACAGAAATTTATGGACGCATAATTTATAAAATTAGAGGTGTATAGGACCTCGTGACGCAGATAGAAACTTTTATACTATGTGCATACAATTTAAAACCATTAAGGGGTAGGAGAGCCATATGATGGAGAAAAAAATAGCATCATGCATATACAATTTACATCGGAGTCTGATGTTGTGACGGTTTCTCTTACCTTTGCTTCTGTCGTCTTTTGTCGTGTCTTCAAAGGCTGCGGTTTCGCTGGGTCTTGGGTGTTTTGGGTGCGGGCGCCGCCACCTCCGCGTCTATGGTATTGTGGCTGGGCGGCAGCAGTAGTGATACCACGTTGAGTGTCAGGAGTCCTCCTCCGCTCGAGCTGTGAGTTTGTAGTAAAATCGATGACGACACTCTGTCAGTCACGGCAAGACAAGCAGGCAAAAGAGAGCGTGCTCAAGTCAGTGTTCGGATTATATGTGAAAGAGTGGCAGACCTCCTCTCAGCATAATATAACCCTTGATACACACATTCAAAAATAGAAACTAACATTTTCAAAAAAAATGGAGATACCAATACCAGTTAGAACAACCTATTTAGTAATTCCAAAATCTACATACACATCCAGTCATTCACTAACAGTTCTATATAGGCACTTATACATGTACTCACTCATCATATGTACTCATACACCTATACATCTTATTACACACTGACACTCATCTATAAAGTTACTCACACACAAACTGACACATGCAAATAAACTATCAAACATCCATTTACTTGCATATACAGCTATACACCCACCACTATACTTACTTCTACAGAATCGTACACATACTTACTCTCTTAAACAATCACTTATAGAAACACATACTTATTTATACAGGAACTCTTACAATCTCTCGCTCTCACACATACTCACTTATATACATCACTTGTATACATCAATAATCACATATACTAGTTTAAAACATATGTAGTTACTCATAAAGATACTATTGAGACAGTGATTCATTCACTAACACACCCATACACTCACTCATCCAACCATACAGTCCTGCACACATGCTGTCTTCAAAACACATACAAACAGTGAGTCACCCATTCATGCATCTATGCGGTAAGTAATAACCCCCACCAAACCATACAGTCACTGATACTGACTAACTAATAACCCATATCGACACTCATGTAGCTAGTCACCAACCCATGCATCCACTTATACACAAAATGAGACACTGATACAGATATTTACATATTTAAGCATTACTCGCTAATACATGTATTCACTAAGATAAACTTAATAAGTCAGTTATACAATCATTTATTTTTTTTAAACATCAATTAAGACATTTTTTTACACATTTATTCTTTCATCGACCTTTAGATATACATATATAAAACATATTTATTTTTCAGAAAGACACACATTCACTGGAAGATGTCCTCAGTGAGGTCATCAGTGATGTCATTTGAGATATCATCAGTGATGTCATGAGTGATGTCACTGACCATGTCATGAGTGATGTAATATGTGACGTCATCAGCAGTGCATTGTGGGCGTGCGAGTTATAGTTAGCTGAACTAACTATAACGGAGGAATTTCAATGGTTTTGTATGAGAGAAATGTCCAGCTAACTATAACATGAATGAAACCTCTGTTTTTTTCAGCAAATTTCTAAGGTTTTTTAAATGCTAATTCCTAACTATAACATGGCTGAAACCTATGTTTTTTTCAGTGAATATATATATATATATGTATATAAAAATATATATAGATACCTGAGGAAAGAATATGAAATATAAAAAGTGTAGACTCCTTGCCCGGATAAAATAGTAGCATAAGAAATACAGAAAAAAAGAAAAAAAAGATATAGGATTAAAGGGATATGAGGAGAAAGGAAAGAATTCAGGGATCACGGAGAAATGGAGCCCACACCTGCAGGAAAATTTCCTCTTGATCCTGTAGTCTATATGTAATACATTCATGGGAAGCTGTTTGAATCCTTTCTACATCCATTCTTCCTGTGGGGGAGGACTAGATGATTGCTAATTCTTCTAATACAGATTTTAACCGTAGAAAGTGCGGTGTGCAGAAGATGACATTGCAGATGTGTAATGGTAGGAAGACTTCTAAAATCATGTAATAAAATGATGGAAGGAGTGAGAGGAGTGCTAAGGGAAGTGATTAAACCCTGCAGGGTGTCCCCTACATATGTCAAAAAACAGTGCATGGAAGACATTCACAGAGTATATGGGGAAGGTCTAAATTGACTCCAGGACATCTCCAACATTTAGAGTGTGGTAGTAATCCTGCTTTTTGCAATATCAGAGGTGTTCACTGCCAATTATGCAAAGTTTTGAAAAGGCAGAATTTCAAACAAGCTTCTCGTGTACCTTTGTCAAGGGCTTCTAACATATCTGACCAGTCATCTTCTTCAATAGTGATGTGTAGGGGCTTTTGCCATTTCTCTTGAAGGGCTTTAAGAAGTGGTTGTGAATATAGGTGATAAATTACAAACGCCATACAGACCTGAAAACACTCCTCGATGTCAAACCCAAGTAAGAAGATAATCTAAGATTGGTGAGGAATTTAAAGTCCAGGGAGGAGAATCTAGACATCTTCTCGGACAGTGCTGTAATTGCGAGTAACATGTAGTCTGGGGTAGTGAGAGACCAAACTCTTCACTAAGTGAATCAAAGGATTTTAGCTCTCCATTTGAGTTAACTTGATTAAGTGTTTGGAAGCCTTTTGATTTCCAACTAGACCATTGGAGCGCTGGACCATTCATTCAGATACTCTCATTGCCCCAAAATGGAGCTTTATAGTATAAACGCTGGGCGACTCTGAGAAGGCAATAAGCTTGTTGCCACTTTTGATAAGTAGCTTGCATCAATGGAGGCAGAGGGGAAGAACGTGGATTTCGGGTTCCATAAAGGAAATCAAGGCCATTGCTTCAGTGAAGTAGGGAATGTTCTGTTGTGACCCATGAATCCTAACTGCTTGTACTCTTCCCCACATGGAAAAACCAGAGAGAGACCACTTGGCAAAATCAGTTCCCATTTGTGTTACAAGGGATGAAAGTTTGTCTGAGATCATACTTGTCAAACCTCTATTGACCAGAACTCCAAAATATTTTAATTGGTATTGGGATGATTTCCAACAAAAGGGGTACACGTTAATTGACGCGTTTTTGGTACCAGAAGATATCGGAAGAGCCTCACTTTTTCCCAGTTCGCTTTGTAACCGGAGTTGGTTGCAAAGCCATCAATGATCTTAAGTAAAGTTTGTAAAGAGTGAGGAAGATCTTTTGACATGAGGAGAATGTCATCGGCGTATAAGTATAGTTTAGATGTGTCTCCTGCTATAG
The DNA here is from genome assembly GCF_964263255.1 of Lissotriton vulgaris. Lineage (NCBI taxonomy): Eukaryota > Metazoa > Chordata > Amphibia > Caudata > Salamandridae > Lissotriton > Lissotriton vulgaris. The sequence continues at coordinate 1,011,731,611 of NC_141687.1, forward strand.
GTATACCTTGAATGTGTGGTGAATGCCCATTGAATGAGGCAAGAGGCTCTATTGCTAGTAGAAATAAAAGGGGGGAAAGAGGGCAACCTTGGTGGGTGCCCCTTTGGATTGGAAAAGAATTGGAAAGAAACCCACCGTAGTTGACTTGGGCTGTCAGAGTATCAGATAAAAGACAAACTTTAGAAATAAACTGATCACCTAGGCCGAATTGTTTCATAGTCGCAAAAATATATTTTCCTTCAATACGGTGAAATGCTTTTTCTGCATCCAGTGAGAGTGCTACAGCATCTTCCATTATCTTATTTGCAGACCATAAAATGTGAGCTAGAGATCAGAGGTGATTCCGGGAGGAGCGACCTGGGACAAAGCCAACCTGTGAGTAATGTATGAGAGAAGGAATAACTTTGCATAAATGTGCCGCTAAGATACTTGCTATAATTTTGACATCACTATTTATTAGTAAGATGGGTCAATAACTTCTACAAGCAAGCAGATCTTTACCAGGTTTGCGGATAACCTTGATCAACGCTTTTATAGAAATAGGTCCAAGTGAATGTGTTTGAACCGCCTCATGAAAGGCAGAAAATAAAGTTTCAACCGTTTCTGTCGCGGTCCATTTGTAAAACTCCGCAGGGAAAGCGTCTTCACCTGGAGATTTATGATAAGGCAGTTTGGTGATGGCTGCAGCAATTTCTTCTTTGCTACTAGCGCCTCCAAGGAGAGCTCTACCTTCATCGTGAGGCAAGGGAGGTTGCTGTCAGCAAGATATGAAACTATTTGGTCCTCAGCTACTGAAGTTTCAGGGGTATAAAACTTTTTATAAAAGGATACAAAAGTGTCTACAATTTCTTGTGGTCTCGTAAGAATCTCACCCTTTTTTGTATGTAATGCAGGAATGGCCATAGCTGCCTCACGTTGTTTAAATTGTACTGCAAGCAACCGGCCTGCTTTTTGTCCTTGTTCATAATGTCTACCCTTCAGGCTTTGAAGAGCGTCCTTAGCTTTGAAAATGTATAAGTTACTAAGTGCCAATTTAGCAAGTTCTACCTTTCGATGGTTGGGTATTGTGGGATGAGATGAGTATAGATGTGTGAGGGAAATAATTTGAGTCTCGAATTCAGTACGACATAAGGAGGCAGACTTATTGGCCTCAGCAGCATCTCTCATTAATTGACCCCAAATAGTTGCTTTGGCAGCTGCCTAAACGATCTTCAGGATGGACCAGATGATTTATTGACAGTGAAATAATCAGAAATATGTGAACGAAGTAGAATTTTACCTTTGGGTGGAAGGTATCTTTGGATTTTCATACGCCATGGTTTAAGGCCTGGGGAGGTTACACCTATTTCTAGAGTAATAAGGTCTGATATTGCAGCTTCTAAGATAAGGGATTAAGTGGTGTTTGCAACTATAGAATGCAAAGTAAGAAAATAGTCTATCCAGGATTGTGTACCATGGGTAGAGGAGAGAAAAGTGTACTCCTGATCAGAACGGTGACCAAGGTGCCAATGATCCACTAGTCCATGATCTGATGTTATGTCTCTCAGCAAACTGATGGTGCAGGATTACCAGCTTAGTTTACTCACTTCACAACATACTCACCTGGGCCCATAAACATACACACAATAAGCTGGTAATCTATTTTCTTGCTTCTGCCAATCAGGAATTATTTACCTTATAACCTAATATACCTGTAAACCATATCTTACCAATTCCTTGTCACTGTAATTAAAGAGGAATTTTGGATCAGGAAGTTAGAATAATAGGTATAACTAAACAATTTATTTATTTCATGGAAATAACCACAGACTCGGGAAAGTTTTAAAAGCTTTATCTATGCAATATTTTGTGAGTCAAATACCAGTATAAACTATTCAACAGATTATGGGGCCGATCAGGATGGCGGACGGACTTGCGTCCGTCCGCCACCCTTGAGGAGGAGGGATTGTCCGCAGGGGCTGCGGCGTTCCCTCCGTCCTGATTAGGATGTGACCGCCAGGGTGGCAGTCACATCCTCAATATTTAACATTGCGGCGGGTGCAGCTTCAAGCTGCACCCGCCGCAATGTTAAATTAGCATGTGTTACATTTACATGCACAAAGCGGCAGGGACCGCACGGTGCCTGCCGCTTTGTGCACGCAAATGCAGGGGGGTACCATAGGTACCCCCCATGTGCACCCCCCACCCCCCATTCACCCAGGGGGCCCGCAACGGGCCCCCAAAGTGAATGTCCGTATGCTTTTCCATGGCGGAAAAGCCGCCGTGGAAAAGCAGTTTTCCACAAACATCATAATATGGCGGACGGTGTCTCATAGACACCGCCTGCCATGTTATAGCTTTTCCGCCGCGGTCGGAAGCCGACCGCGGCGGAAAAGCGGCGGACGGAATTCCAGACCCACCAGCCATCCTAATTTGGCGGTGGGTCTTTGGTGACTCCGCAGAGGATTTTCCGCCTCCTCCGGGCCGGAGGTGGCTTCCGCCGGCCCGGAGGAGGCGGAAAATCCTCCATCCTGATCGGCCCCTTAATGTCAGGACCTGAGGCTTCAGATTATGCTTTTGCCCTTCTTCGCTGTTTATTCCACAAAAGTCAACGCAGCCATAAAGCAATAACATAAGCCCTACACCTCAGAACAAAGGGTATGGGCTAAACAGAACTAAAAATTTCCATCAACTACAAGTCCCAACAATATGGTAGTAAATAACATAGTCCTTCCTTAGTGTCCATTGCAGCTAGGTAAGACGTCCCTCTCATGACCACTTCCTCTTTCTTCACTGCTTCGCAGCCAGTTAAGTGGTTTTGCCTCCCTCCTCACTTTATTCAGACATTGTGGGGTGTTTAGGTTTTTATTTGTACAGTTTACATGCTTTAGGTTGTGGGGGTTTGCATTGTGCTCTGTTTTTCTTTTCAGAGCCCTGTACCGGTCGCGGGAGCATTCCTTGCCCTTACGCGACTTTCCCTAGTTCTTCAGCCGCCGCCGCCGGCCGCTAGGGGGAGCCAGAGCGTCTTGTTCTCCTCAGCACGGTTTTCGTCAGGGAAGCCGCTCTGAGGAGAACGTTTGTCACCAGCGCTTCCCCGGTCAAACCTCACCGCGACGCTCCATCTCCTGAGTCGGTATCAGCCCCCAGTATAAAACTGCGGGCGTTTTGTGGGCACCTTGTTGGTTTTTTCCTGCTTTGAAACTTATTGCTAGCGCGCTGGGAGGTGACAGTGACCCGGTCTGCTCAGAGGGTCTGCACGCTAGGGGTAGGGTGCCCCCCCTGAATTCCGGTGCTACCGGACCTGAAAAATTTGGCAGCCTAGTTCTGCTCCTGAAATACTGAACAGGCTACTGCCTGCTACCCTGCTCCTTGGGCTGCCCCACCTGGTTTTTCCCCAATTTTGCGGTGCTGTGGTTTGGGCCAGTCAAATTGCAGCGATGGGAGATGAGTATTATGAGGAGGATGAATCACAGGGCTACTTGAATAATGATGAATTCTACAATGCTGTAGATAGCTCTATATACCGGTGCGTAACGGAAATTGTAGGGCCCATGGAGGAGCATCTCTCCACACGCATTATTAAGGAGTGCGAGAGGGTGACTCAGGCTCACCTGGGGGTCCCTAGTACAACACCAGCCCCGGTGGGGAGTGACTCCCCTGCCCCTAAAAAACCTTGTAAGGAAGGGGTGTCTAGTGCGACGCAAGGCGTGGACAGGGACGCCTTTGAGCGATTGCGCGGCGCAATCTTGGCCAAGGTGACCGAGCCCGCCCCTGCGCCTTCGCCGACCCCAGGTCCTTCGGGGTCCACAGGGTCGGTGCGTTCTTGGCAGCCTTCGGGCTCTGCTGTCGAACTACCTCAGGATAGTTCGGCATGCTTGACCCAGATGAAATTATGCATCCGCGGTCGGCTGCTTGGACCCCTGGTGAGAAGGTGGCAAAGTTTGTTGCGGGCCGCCTCCGCAAGCCCCTGGAAAAGGAAGCGAGGAGTTGTTTGCGCGGGGAACGCCCCAGGACTACGTTAGAGGGGAAGGTGGCCCTGACTCCGGAATTGGACCCTAAGATGGCCACTTTTTTAGCAAAGTTTGTTAAAGATCCTCGCAAAGGGATCGACCGCTCCTGGCGCTCCTGCCAGGACAAGCTTTTGGATGCCATAGGTCCTATAACGAAAATCATGGACATGGCAGAGGAGGCGAAGTTGTCAGGCGCAGCCATTTCCCCTGAGGTCCTGTCCAACTGGGCGCAAAGAGTGGTAGTTTTCCTGGGAAACGCGAACTGCGCACTGTCGACAGAGCGCCGGAGGTCTCTCTTAATTAAATTGGGTGATCAGGCCTCTTCAGAGGCAGGGGCAGTGGCCCAGGGAGGACTCTTCGGAGACACTTTTATTAAAGAGCTGGGGAAGTTTGTCAACACCTTCACGTCACCACCTTCACGTCCCTGGATATGGGCCCAGTCAAGTATTAAAAAGGTCTTCCAGCAGCGTTTCTCCAGGGGGGGGCGATCGCGGTGGGGGCTGCGCGACCGGCCATGGTGGTCAGCAAGCGACCAACAGAAACCAAGGCTCTGGACGAGGGCAATATAATGCCTCACAGAATTACAACGCCTTCTATCCCACCAGAGGACAGCGCTTCCGAGGCCGTGGGGGATTCAAGAATTCCGCTGGGAACAACTCAAACGGTGAGTGTTATATCGGCGGACCAGGTCCGTGTTGGGGGGCGGTTAGCCTGTTTCCAGAGGCCTGGGGCGCAATCACGTCGGACGTTTGGGTCTTACAGACTGTCCGCAGATTTCATGTGGAGTTTTACGACCAGCCCCGCCAGGACAGACCTCCTCATCCTATCGTTTTCTTTCAGGCAGATGCGCAACTGGTCAGCGAAGAAGTTTCAGACTTACTTCGCAAGGGCGCCATTTGTCGTTCAATACATCACCCAGCAGGGTTTTTAACCAATCTGTTCCTGGTGGATAAAGCAGATGGAGGGAAGCATCCGGTAATCAACCTCAAAGAGTTCAACGGTTAGTTGGTTTACCGGCACTTCAAGACGGAGGGGATCCATCTTTTAAGGGATGTGTTGGTCCCGAACGATTTGATGGTTCGGCTGGACCTCAAAGATGCATACTTGGTGGTTCCTATTCACCCTCCGCATCAGCGTTTTCTGCAATTCCAGTGGAAAGGCCAGGTTTTTTAGTTTACCGCCCTTCCATTCGGACTTTCCTCAGCACCTTGGTGTTTCACCAAGCTCCTCCATCCAGCAGTGGAGTTCTTGCGGGGCCAAGGAATTCGGATGATTGTCTATCTAGACGACATCCTGTCGATGGGGCAGTGCCCTGGGAGATTGAACCTTCAGCTATGGCAGACGGTTTCCTTGCTCCAGGGGCTAGGTTTTGTGGTCAACAGTGAGAAGTCAATTCTCGCCCCTTCTCAATCAGTAGTATTCCTCGGATTTACCGTGAACTCGGTGCTGTGCACCCTGAGCCTCCCTTCCAGGAAACTAGGGAAGATTCGCCACACTCTCCGCCAGACAATCTCACGGTCCCACATATCTCTCCGCCAGATTGCCAGAGTGGTAGGCCTGCTGTCTTCCTCCATCCAGGCAATATTCCCGTGGCCCCTTCATTACCGGGCCCTTCAACACCTCAAGGCACACCATCTCCGTCGAGGACTGACGTACGATCAAGTAGTTCCCCTCTCGAGTGAGGTGGAGGAAGAAATGGCCTGGTTGTTCGCACATATGGAGGCCTGGAACGGCCGGGCGATTTTTGGGCCGGTGCCGGACTTGGTGATAGAGCCCGATTCCAGCAGAGCCGGCTGGGGCGCCCGCTGTGGAGTGTTTCCCATAGGCGGCGCCTGGTCATCCGGGGAACAGGAGCTGCATATCATCTGCCTCGAGCTGTTGGCGGGGTCCTTCACGGTACGTTGCTGGACCAAAGACACGGTTCGCTCCTGCGTCCTGCTTCACATGGACAACATCTCCGCGGTGCGCTACGTGAACCACCTGGGCGGCCCTCATTCCAAAGCTCTTTTGGACTTGGCGAAAGATTTTTGGAATTACTGCCTGGCACATCATGTGTCAGTAATGGCGGAATACTTGCCGGGTCAAGACAACCAAGTGGCGGATTGGCACTCCCGGCACCTGCGAGATTCCAGTCAGTGGAAGCTGGATCCGCAGGTTTTTGGGTGGTTGGATGACCTCTGGGGCCTATTCTGGGTGGACCCCTTTGCATCCCGTCTAGACCACCAGCTCCCGCGTTTTTTCAGCTGGATGCCGGATCCCCTTTCGGAGGCCACGGACGCCTTCCTCCAGGACTGGAGCCGGGAGAGGTCTCATGCCTTCCCCCCGTTTTCGATGGTGTTAGGGCAGCGGCCCAACTTCGCCACCAGCGAGCGGACGTGGTCATGGTGACGCCGTGGTGGAGATCTCAAGTCTGGTTTCCAGTTCTTCTGGAACTTTCTTGGGATTCTCCAATCCTACTCCCCCGGTTTCCGCAACTTCTTCTCAACGCGGACGGGGACACGCATCATCTGGTCACTTAGAGCTCTCTTCGCCTCATGGCATGGAGGCTTTCGGGCGATGCTGGTCGCTCCCAGGCCTTTCGAGACCGGCTGAGAGTTTCCTCTCAAAGGCCTGGGCAGGTAGCACGACTAAGCATTATCGCTCAGCCTGGAATAAGTGGTCCCGTTGGTGTCTTCGACGGGACCTGGATCCCTTGGTCGCGGGTGTCGTACCGGTGTTGAATTTTTGGGCGGTATCAGCCTCGGCTGGCCTAGCCTACCGTACTGTGAACGCGATGCGTTCAGCGATCTCGGCAGGCCACAAGCCGGTGGCGGATGTGCCAATAGGAGAACACCCATTTGTTTGTATGCTTTTGAGAGGAATTTGTCTCTCTTTACCTCCAGAACCGCGTTACTCGGTTCTTTGGGACGTTAACCTAGTCCTTAATCTTTTTTTGTCGTGGCAGCCGAACAAGTACCTGTCTTTGAAAGAACTTTCGCTGAAATTGGCAATGCTTTTGTGTCTGGTCTCGTGCAGACGAGTATCGGATGTACGCGCCTTGGATGTCTCGGCGGGGGTTTTTCCCCCGGATGGGGTAGTCTTCACGTTGGGGCGCCGCATGAAATGTGCATCAAGGACGATTTTTTATCCATATTTTGTGGACGCCCCCAAACTGTGTGTGGTTCAGTGTTTGAAGGCTTATGAGGATTTAACCATGGAACTTCGCCCTCCGGGCGAGCAACAGTTGCTAATCGCGCTGCGAAAGCCGCACAAGGCTGTCTCATCATCCACCATCGACAGATGGGTACGGTGGATCAGCAGGAAGCAGGTATCGACACAAAACAGTTCGGTGCCGACTAGGCAGTGCTTAATTTGTAAAATATGAAGTGCAGGTGCTCACCTTTTTGTGGGAGGCCACACCCACTTCCCCAGTCTCCACCCACTTCCTTCACTGGCTCCACCCACATCCTCAACTGGCTTGGCTGAAAGCCACATGTAATACCCGATTTGAATTCCTACCTTAGTAATCTAAATTTAGTCATTACTGGCAAGAAAGTAGTTCAGGGTGGACTAAAGTAATCAGTGAACAGGACAAACCATTTCCAACACGACACCAAAGCTCTGGAACTATGGAACAAGATGAGGAAACTTTTCAGCACAGCACTTGGACTTGATTGCGAAGCAAGGAGAAGCTGTTAGGTAGAGCTGAAACAGGATGTTCTTTCATCGTGGATGGAAAACTGAAGAAAGGTTCTAGACCTTTCTGGAAGTTTAAAGATGTTTCTAGAATATTTTGGAACAAAGATTAAACCAAGGTAACAAACCTTTCTGGATGGTGTTTAAAAATGAGTTTACATTATAAATGTCATAGCTGCCAAGGTTTCGGATTGCTATGTGTGACATTTTCATAATTTTCATAATTTCAGTGTAAATATGAGTGACATTTCCACAAATATGAGTGACACTGTCTTTCTCGCAAGCAATGAAGACAAGGGAAACATAAAATATCAGAAATTACACCCATTAAAGCCCAGCTGCTAATGTTTGAGATTGCTTATGCGTGACAATTTCATTGATTCAGTGGATTTCTGAGACATTCAGTGACTAAATGTGTGACACTTAAAGTGACACTTTCTTGCAACCAAAATCCCACAGTGAAGACCATGGAAACAGTCAAATATCAGAAAACACTCACTCATTTGTACAACATGAAAGTAACACTCTGCAGCAAGTGCTTTTAAAGCTGTTTTTAAATTTCTAAATAATCAGCACCCTCCACCCAAACCTCACCTCCAGCTGAGGCTGAACCGCAAGTATGAAAGGGAACTCTGTGACAAAAGAAGTAACCCGCTCAGCAAACCACATACAATACAGTTCTGTAATATGCTGGTAGACTTAGAATAGTATGTATGACCTCTATCCAGCGGGAACTTTAATCACCCTACTACTTATCTGTGACTTTCACTTAGAAAGTCTCTTAGTGTTGCAAAAATAAAAACAGATGGTTCGTACTGTCAAGCAAGGATATTAAACCGTTCGAGCTAATAAATCAGCATAACAACTGCTAGTTTAATTAGACAAAACTCCCGCCTTAGATGGCCCGGTATTTACGGCACAGACGACTTGAGTGTGCCATTTGCAAGGCGCTATGCTATGCTGGAGCCCCCTCGCAACAAACATTTTAAATGACAGGAGTAAAAATTATATTAAAATGTGACTTACTAAGTCTCTTGACAGAAGTATCCACCGAGAGACTCTGCTGTGGCGCCGTGGAGATTGCTTGCCCCTGTCTCTTCTTCAGAGTCAGAGCGTGCCGTGCTGCACTGCCTCAAACTGTGCACCTGCTCCCACAGTGAGACTCATCCTGTTAGTGGTGAGTCCGGGGCAGAAGTTGGGCTCTACCTGGACAGGGCACAGCAACAGCACATGGCGAGGTCAAGAGGAGGTAAGCAGGGTTGAACTGTTCTCGAAAACCGGCTTCTTCCTTTTCACGGCAGCAGGGCACGCAGCAGAACAGCAAGTAATTCCTACGGTGCCTTGGGGCCCGGCTGGCGGGCAGGAAATTGAACATTCCTGCTACAGCCTGGGCCCACCAGAACCGGGTCCTCCCCAATCAACAGTGTGTTCATGTGGAAACTGGAACCTAATGCGACCCGGCCGAGACTGAAAGCAAGTTTGACCCTAGTTTAACCAGCTACTTTGTAAAGCCTTCTTTAAACTCAATCAATCATTTGGAATAAGAAGGTAGCCGGTGGCGGTGCCTCTGCAGAAAGGAGTTAGAGACAAGTGTCTCCTCTCGCCCTACGAGTGCAATCACGTGACGACGGCCCCCTACTCTCAAGCCTACTCTCCTCTTTAGTTCACATCCCTTGCTTGGTTATCTGCCTTGTAGCTTCTGGATGCCTGGCGTGAGTTGGGCGTGAATACATTGATCTGGAAATCTGCTCTGGGTTATTACTCAGCAGAGGTGCGCATGCTGTCAGCAGGGAGGTGGATCTAGAGAACTATAGGCTTGTTATCCATTTCCTCAACACCTATATGCCATATGGGACTAAGTAGGAAATAGCTTAAAACTCACCTATTTGGCTCATAAGTGCCTCAGTGACCTGTAGCTGCTGCCTTCAGCGCCGTGACACTTATAGTCACACGCTTGAAAAATACCTTAATTCGAACATTCATTCTGCTGAGATTGGACTAGGAACGGGACTGTCTGATTGGGTGTTTGCATTTCCACCTTTCTGCAGCTACATTGTTTTTCTTGGGCTGAACTCGTGCCTGCTCTTTATCTGAGGGAGCTGAAGGAAATAGATGAAGGGGGAGGGGAGTTGAAGTGCAGAGATTAGAAGCTGAAAAGCATGTGGTTTTAGAAGGGCCCTGCCACCTGTGCCCTGGCTGCGTGCCTCTCGATCTCATCCTCCGGGCACGGCACAGATCCGACAACCGACAACTTCCTTCCTGTTAACTGTTCCAGGACGTGAGGTGACCAGGTCACATGCCTTCACGGAGCCACAGCCATTAACGCAACAACCTGCTCAGGCCACAGCCCCGCCCAGGGTCTCGGTATTGGGCAATGACTCGGTGACTCACAGGCGCGAATTTCAACGCAGGCAAGCCCCAGGGCACATTCAATTGTAACATTATTGTAGCACTCGATTCACGCAAGGGTGAGCAGGACCTTTAACTGTTTGTGAACTGACTGCTGCCAACTTAAGTCTGCGAGGAGGAGAGCACAGCAGCAGCAGCGTTTCAACGCATTCAGCAGAGTACAGTCCCAGTACAGTACATTTTACAAAACAACAATGTGTGACACATGCAGCAGATGCATAGACCCGGCCCTGATAATTAAGTGCCGGTGCTAAGCACCGGAAAGCACTGGCACAAATTAAGCACTGCGACTGGGCAAGAGGGGCCATGGCTTCAAAGGCATTCTCTTTGGGTGCCCGGTTGGAGAACTTGATGCGTGCTGCAGACTGGTCCTTTTACTCCACCTTCAAGCGGGTTTACTTCAAACCGGTGGTGGATATTGTGCATTTGGTGGTAAGTAAGCTTTAAACTAGCATAATCTGAAGCCTCCGGTCCTGACATAGAATCAAAATTTGCCTAGCATTGTAACAGTAAGTTTCAATTCTATTAAGGACACGGAGGCGGGAATTATCCCTCTCTGGCCACCTGCGGAGATGACCCGCCCGTACTGCAGCAAGTACTCAGGTTTTCCAGTTCTGTAGTTATGAGGCCTAACGTTTTGAGTGGTGCTTGCATTTGTGCACAAGAACATTTGGCCTTTCACCGCTGACGCTGTTGTATATCTTTCATAGGAAATGATGGCGCAAAGCAGGACCAGTGACATCATAGCGTGACTCGCGCGAAGAAAGAGGAAGTGGTCTTGAGAGGGACGTCTTACCTAGCTGCAATGGACAATAAGGAAGGACTATGTTATGGAGTACCATAATGTTGCTCATGGGACTAGTAGTTGATGGAAATTTTTAGTTCTGTTTAGCCCATACCCTTTGTTCTGAGGTGTAGGGCTTATGTTATTGCTTTTTGGCTGCTGTGACTTTTGTTGAATAAACAGCGAAGAAGGTAAAAAGCATAATCCTCGCCTCCGTGTCCTTAATAGAATTGAATCTTACCATTACAATGCTAGGCAAATTTCGATTCTCAAGAATAAGAATAATGTTCAAAGCAAGAATCTTTGGAGACTTAATTAAAATTCTAGACATTGGTACCTGGGAAGGGTGGGAAAGGAAAAACAGTACAAGGAAATACCACACAGATTTATATTTGCCTAGAATGGTGCGAGGACCAACCCCGGCCAAAGGCTGAAACAAAAGGGTTCCCCACTAGACAGGAGCCAACAAGTCTAGACAGGTGCAGGACAGGACAGGTAACCTCCGCTAAGAGCAACACCAGTGTCACACACCTCTCTTATGCTTCTCTCACACCCCGACTGGGTAGATCGATTCTTGTCCTTCAGCAAATTATCGATTCTTCTGTCAGAGTGCTCGACCAGCACTCTGCTCTCGATTCTCTTTCAGCATACGTTGGGTCAGTGACAAGTCGGACAATCTAACTAACTGAGCCTACCTTAGTTATACCAATTTCCAGGGTATGTACCAACCCTCAATGTTGCAAATTCATGTATTCCCTTTAATTGATTGGTCAGAAAGACAGGGAGAGGTCATCACAGCATACTAGTATGAACTCATTTTCATTGACTTAATAGTTCTAAATTCCCACCCATACATTTATTTCCCATTAATGTATTCTTCCCAGCATTATTTCATTTCAATTATTATACAATGTAAAACATTTTATTTTCTTCTTTTCTACGGGTCAGAAAGTTAGGTTCCCAGGCACATCACTGGTAAGATGGGACTTGGCACTTGTTCAATGACATAGCTCGAGGTCTTGCAGTTCTTTTCAGGACATGCGCATTCGGGTTTCAAGATGGCAATACCAGTCACCCTTCAGGCCCAATTACGAGCTAGTAATGAAGTCTAAGAAAGACACATTAGACTACGAAAATAGATTAATGCACTGTATACCAACTATTCCTACTCTAATCCAATGTTTTTTATTTTATCGAATGCATTAACAGTTAACCAAACACACAAAGTTTAGTTTAGGCAGAAGCATATGCAGTAGCATGTGAGTTTCAAAGCGGCCATTTCTAGCACTACTGCGCCGCTGCAAAGAATTCCCACCAAAAGCAAAGTACATCATACTATGTAGATGCAGTAGACGCATGCGCAGAAGAGTTCCCACGTTTTCAGTGGCCATATTATAACACTCGGTTTACTTGTTAGTAAAGCACATAGTAAAGCTTCCCTTAGATACTGAAATGTTCATGTGGTGCATTATTAGTATTCACAAAACTTGTTGGTTTATGTATTACATGTTATTTTGAGAGGGTTGAGTCCGAGCAAGTTTTGTTACATATGAAACCTTGCTCCATCAAACCCCTGTCTCCTCCATTACACCTATCCAGGGGGCCTGTTCTGTCAATGATAGCATCCTGAGCAAGATTCCAATCACTGTCAATAATACAACTGGATGCACCTATTTCTACCAGAAAACGATTCAGACTGCGATAGAAAGTGTGGTTGGCCCCTGTTGGAGCATAAACTGAGTCCACACAGAGGTTCTTATCTCCTATTTTGAGCTTTGCAGAAATATACCTACCATTTGGATCAGTCCCGGTTTTGATAATGATAACAGGTAAAGATTTGTGAATCAGAATAACTACACCAAATTTCCGTGGGTGATTCTCATTAGGAGGAAGTTGTGTCGTCAGCCCACAGTGAATGACTTTTCCCACCCAACTCATCGTAACTTGGAGCATTCTAGAGCATCCAAATGAGTTTTCTTGCAGAAGAGCAATATCAGTTTTTTTACTTGTAAATGAGAGAGTACTTTATTGTGCTTAATAAAGTGTTTAAGACCATGAACATTCCACGAGCAAGTGCGTGGTACATGAGAAGCAGAGGAAATGTTCGCAGCCATGTGTATGTTAGTAGATAGGATGTTAAATTAGGTGAATAGGAGTAAATAATAAAAGAAGAATCAGTAAATGGCATAAAAAGGGTGAAATAAATAAAGAAAAGATTCCTTGAAAGAGATGAGAGTGAGTATGAGTTACTTATTAATGTACAGGAGAATAAGCAAATGTAGAAGAAATAAGATACTAAAAGGACTAGAAGGAAAATAAAAAAATAAAAAGGGAAGCAAAGTCGGTGTACTGCACTGGAAAAGGCAGTATTAGGGGAATAGAACTGTTCTCTGCAGTACAGAGGGCATAGGTATGACACATTATTAACAGTAATAAATGAGCTTGATAAATATGGAAATGATAAATAGTCAGATGTTATAATATGAAATATAAAAAGAAAGAGGGATAATGGAAGAAATAAATATTAAATACAACCATTGTGAAACATGATGACAATTAAATGGTATAACAATTAGATATTGTTACAGTTAAATATTATCGTAATTAATTAGTTTAAATACTAGTGCATCAAATTAATCTATTAGGCAAACAATTTTTGAGTAGTTTACTCAAATAGAAATCAAAAAACGAGAAAGAAAAGATGGAAAGGATATATTGAAGAGCGAAAGAAAAGAAGAACATTTTATGTAAACTTTCAAGTATTATTCTCCGGAGGTATCTCAAGGAGTAAAGAAGAAAATCTGAAGTGTTTGAAATTTGAGATATAGCCTACATAAAGGACAATTAAACAGCATTTATATAACATTGCCAATAGTTTAAATATTGATCTATTTGAATAGCATCATATCTAAATAATGTAAGAATTAGATATTATGATGAGGAGATATTATCAGAAATACTTATTAGAAAGAAGGAGAGGAGAGAAAATGTAAGAGGGAAGTAGGTATATATGTATATTTCAATTCTTAATGTGTAGCATTTCAAAATATTGTAGCAATATAAACAGTACAATCAGATAAAAGATTTCATAACACTATGAGAATGAACACGAGTAAACTGTAATATTCATAAATACTAAAAATGAGGGGAGAAGAAAGATCAAGAATGAATTAGAATATAGTACGTATATTGAATAGCAAATAATGTACAACTGAGTAAATAGATATGCAGGGTACTCATCAGGTCATGACTTCAACAGGCAGTAGGATAAATCTCTTTCATCTGTTATTCAAGATTCAACAGTTAAATAGTAAATTAAAGTTCAAGGAACATCGTCTTCAGGTGATGGAGGAGGCTTAAGGGGAGAGCGTGATTTGTCTCTGTCTCTCTCCTGTGTAACAGCAGCTACTGCTTGAAGAACTTGAGCTCGAACCCCAAGCGAGCGTATATGTCTATCTGGATCTCTTCCCCTACTTTGGGATATCAGGAATCTTTTTGGAGGTTGGTGAATGAAAGATTGGAGCTCAGGTAGGAATTCAGTATATTCCATCTGTTGAGGAGAAATGCTGTCTAGGAAGTGTCGAAGGTCATCTGGATCAAAAAAGTCTTTGGATATGTCATCTTTAGTAATTCGTAGCCGTCCTGGTTCAAAAAAGGCCATATTTTATGTCTAGCTGATGTAATCGAGGTAAAAAAGAGAGAAAAGCTTTGCGACAGTCATTTGTTTCTCTGGAAAAGTCGGGAGATACTCGAATCTCATGGCTCTCAAACATATATGGACCATGTATTTGGGCCACAGTGATTGACTGTCAAGCTTGTTCGTGTTGCAGAAAGAAAACAATAAGTGTATGTGGTTGTTTATTCCTCCATCCTTTAGGAGGACCAATGCGTGTGCTCTCTGCATTTCTCAAGGCGGGTCAAAGGTGAGACCGGTAATCTTTGGGAGGCCTGCTTTAAGAAAGGATTTAGCATCTGATCCTTCTATTCCTTCTGGAAATCGCACATCGTCTCGACGAGATCTATCTTCCAAATCTATCACTTTGCTTCTTAGGAAAATAATTTCCTGGTCTCGGTCTGGTATGTTGTGAAGATAATTCTCAACTATAGCAACATGTTCAGTGAGACCATCAAGCCGATTTTGGAATCCCACAATATCAGCACGCATGGATTTTGTCTCAGTCGCAGGATTAGAGATAGACATCTCCATTCCCTCCAGGCATCGTCCTACAGCAGTAATCTCTTGGAGTATTCCTTCGATAGTAGAGTCTGGTGCAGATGCCATCATAAGGTTAGGTGACTTTTGAGCTGAGGAGGTAGTATTGCAAGTTTCTGAGATGGAGCGGCTCTGGCTTAGAATTTCAGAATAGGATGGTTGTTTTGAAGATTTACTGGTCGCTTTTTCAGAAGCCATTCAAGGCCGCTGTTGTGTAAAGGTCTTTAATAGGTAATTGGCTGCTTTGCAGATGGGTGGATCTCTTAAGTGAGGCCTTTCGCACTAGAATAAGGGTGTCTCACCCATACCGGTCATTTTATAATGTCCAACAACGAAATTTTCAATGTTGTACGCTCTCAGGAATCAAACACAGTCCAAGAGTGAAAGTGGAACCTTGGTTCACTCTTGGACTGTGTTTGATTCCTGAGAGCGTACAACATTGGAAATTTCGTTGTTGGATATTGACTTTCCGTTTGCTTCGCCGGAGTGTACGCCACTTGTCCACGGGTCACCGCGTTGCAGCAGGAGCAGCTTTTTGTTGGTATCATTTTATAATGACGCATAGAAATCACCTTAGAGCAGTGTCAGGAGGAGCATGGGTGCAGGTAACTCTCTTCTAGAAGCATGGGCCAGTATGGTATAAGGAAAAAAATAGGTCTGCAATCTGACAGGAGAGTGGTAAAAGCCTAGACCGGTAAATTCACCTCAATACTGTTAATACTGTTATATGGGTTTGTTACCTCCTGACAAAAATGAGGTTGTCTCAAGCGTTCCAGTCACCTGACAACAAAATATACCACTTATCTCAAATCGATATCAGGCAGTGATAATTAATTCAAGCTCATGAGGCTTCACATAACGTGCTTCAAAGTATTAAATCAGCACAATCCTGCCATTTAATACAAAAGAAGATCACACTGATAAAGAAGCGTTACACAATAATAATGGCACTATAAATTATACATTTTTACATTGCCAAATGCGCAGAGTAAGAATTTAGAAGTGTGGAATCTTTCCAAGTGCTTTTTTCATATAGGCAATAGTAGCGCACAAAGTTCAAGGGCAGCTTAGTTCCAGTCAGCTCCGCTTCAGCAATGTAGTAGATGTTCAGGGAACATTTGATAATAACGAAAATTGCCCAGGAGAGGAGCGTTACAGAGTAACAATGTCGCAACAAGTTGTCTGCTCTCTCTCACTAAATCAACGCGAGGCAGCAGACAGAGGGGTAAAATTGCCTCAGGCACCTCCAGTACGTGACAGTAGCACGGTGAATATATCCAGGCAGTCCTCTTTCTTTTTTTTCAATACACCACAGCTGCGTATATTTCTTCTCACTTCTCTCGGGCGTTCCTGTCAGCGGAGAGCCGCGCACCTCGTTAAGGGAAACGCGAGTCCAGTCAGCTCAACGTCGGAGTGCTGTGGCCGGTGTTAGACACATCTCCATTTCTAGTGAAAGAAGCATTCCTCAGCTTTAACAAACGTCGTGTTGTGTAGCCCTTTCGTTCACACAATGTTTTCTTCTAAGGTAAAGGTGCCATTCAGAGGTTAAAGACTCTTCCCTGCCATCCCGGGTTCACCACAGTGTGAAGCTCCGATTTCAGGGGGACTTGCACCGTGGCCAGACCACGCCCCCAATAAGCAGTGGTTCTATTGGATGCATCACAGAAATGTTTGAAATCTGGAGAGTACATTTATGATATTTGATCTGTGTTACTGGGCTACATTTTCTTCTGTATTATGATAGGCCTCACAAAGCCAGCACACTGGAAAGAGGATTATTTCAAGCAAGAGGGTTTGTCTCCACTTCCCTTACTTTCAGCATTATCAGTCACAACACTCCACCATGGTCTACCCACACCTCAGTATGTGGGAGTCATAAGCCTGGGGTTTGAGGGCTTTCTTTGTTGGTGAACTGGCACAGCTTTTTGTTTGTTAGATATGTACCAGGCAAGGTTTAGAAGGTTATTTGTTGATCCTTTTAAATGTGAGTATTATTTCAGCTGAGAGAGGTGAATGTTGAGCACGGTTGGATTGATTGTTTGCCAAATAAACTTCCTTGATGGTTTGGTAATTCAGGTGTACTCCATTATGTGTTCTGTCATCATTGACTGTCATACATAAGATGATGTCCAATACAGGTGAGGTGAAGTGTATTGGTATTCTGGGGTTTAGATAATTAACCACAGATAGAGTTGTTTAGACTTGGGCGGTTAGTTAACTGCCTGGCCCAGGTGGCCAATTACTCTTTCTATTGTATTTAAAGAATGCCACCATACTGGTGGAGTTTCTATGCTGAAAGTACACTGTCTGAAACAACATGAGTACTTTCGATGAAAAGCATAACCCGGAGGACTACAAATTTTAAAGGTTATATGTCACAATATTGATGAAAATATTATTGACCTGCACGCATATCAGCTCCACAACATCAACAACCAACATTTCTTCAAGCGTGGCATGCACAAGGAAGTATAGATTTACAGCCTGATTCATGTAGCTAAATTGCACTCGCAAAGGGCCAGATTCTCAGAATCTGGCCCTTTGCGAGCGCAATTTTTGCATTTGGTATTCATGATACCAAATGCAAAAATCGCTATTTAAGAATTCGCATATTTGCGTGGAATGGCATTTAAGGAATCTCTAATAGAGATTCCTTAAATGCTATTCATGACACACAACAAAATAGCGATTGTGGACTTTTGGGGCCGCTATTTACCGACAGGTCAGACCTGTCGGTAAATAGCATAAACTCAGAAAAATGCTTTTAAAAGCATTTTTCAAAGTTGCATGTAGCACACACACATGTCCTTTGGACATGTGTGTGCGCAACACCTGTCCAAAAGTGCATTTTAGGGGTGCTACAGGGCGTCCTTTGGACACCCCTGTCACCCTTAAAATCGCTATCTCAGTTGCGAGTAGCAAATTGCTACTCGCAAATCCCCAATCATTCCAATGGGCCTCTTGGCCCATAGGAATGAATGGGGAGTATTTGCGAGTAGCAAATTGCTACTCGCAAATAAAGAACATGTAGGAATCGCTATTTAAGTAGCAATTCCTACATGAATGCCGTTTTGCGTGTCCTCAATAGCGAATCGCTATGATTCGCTATTAGGGACACGCAAAACGGCCCGTACATGAATCAGGCTGTTACTCTTTTTAACCCAGCATCTATGTATTTTAATGAAAAGCTGGTTCTGCAAAACTGTTTTACATACAGTTGAAATATGAATATTGTTGAAGAAAGCCTTTCATTGCAGTCCACTCATCACAGTTCATCTTTCTTGGAAGGAAACTCCCAGAGTGTGGCTGTGTTAAGCATGGGCGGAAAATCCGTTCCGCTCGCGGATTTTGCGGATTTTCGGGAAATTCGCAATCCGCGAGGTTCGCGAATCTCCCGCAAAATCCGCAAATCCGCGAGCAGCGGATTTTGCTCGCACTGCTCGCACTGTTCGCGTGAGTTCGCGCCCCGCGAATAAGTGCAAAATTGCAGAAATACGCTCTTAGCAAAACTGAAAGTAACTACTTACCAGGTTCAAAAGTTCAGGCTCATCATTAGTAGCCATTTCCTGTAGTGCTTCCTGAGGGGCCCCTCCAGAGTTCAGTTGGCAGTTGAAACTATTATGTGACCCTGCTCTGAACCTCAGAATAGTTACACATATGCCACAAAGGTCCTGAATTACAGCTAAGGGAGACAAGCAGGAGCCAGGCTGGAAGTTAAAATCCATTAATCAGCCCCTAATTCATTATTGTCAGTTGGGGCAGGGCAGGTGTTGTAACTAATTTTGCAACAATGAAAGCACTTAGCAAGTGCAAAAGATCACTAATCAGGGCGCACTAAGGAAGCAGGTGCCAGCTAAAAAAATATTCTGTGACACATTAATCAGCCCCAAATTAATTCAGGTCACTTGAGGCAGGGAAGGTGTGCTTTGCTTTGCCGAAAATAATGTACACTGGACAACCAGAGGGTGTGGTGATGAAACAGAGGGTGGCATGGGTGGGCCAGAGGGTGGCATGAGTAGTCAGAGAGTGGCAGTGGTGACAGAGAGTGGCAGTGATGAAGAAGAGTGTCCCAAACAGGCTGGACACGTAGAAACAACAAGTTCGCAAAACTTGCGACCCGACAGGTAAGTTCGCAAATTGCGAAATTGTAAAAACCCTCGCGAACTGGCAGAAACACGGGCGAACACAAAAAAAAAAATCCGCAAATTCGCGGGAATTCGCGGATTTTGCGGATTGCGAATCCGCAAATCCGCAAAATTCGCGAACGCGAGATCCGCAAAATTCGCCCATGCTTAGGCTGTGTCTGAGAGACAAGAAATCTATGTTGATGGTGTGCAGAAAGTTATATCCTTGCATTTAAGTGCCAGTGATATTTTTCTTACCTGCCACATTCATGCTTTATGTAGTGATCCCAGGTAAGAAAATTATATGTTGAAAGGCGATTCTAAATATGGAGGACCATCCAATGTGCAAAAACGCTCTGCACTATGGTCAGTGGACCACCAGTCTAGGTAAATCTCTGCAGTCAGAAGCCTGATGGTTCCTCACCTGCGAGAAAGTCATCCTTTTTGCCCTGATTGCCCCGTTATTTGACTGATACTGGTATTTACTGTCCGTGATTGTGCACTGGGCCCTGCTAAGCAGGCCCAGGGCCAATGCTCTGTTCAAAAGGTATATGGTAATTAGGTGTAATTATGAATGGTATGAGAATCTACCTGTGAGCCCCCAAGATGTATGTAGGTCATTCAGGTTTAGAGGCCCAGTAGATTTCATTCACTTACGTTTTCACTGCTGTGGTGCCTTCTGTCATTTTTAAAAGCCATCAATGCTTTACAGGCTGCTTTTAAAATAAAACTTTGTCCAATTTCCACTTTGAAATAAAAGGCACTTCCAAAGTCTACTTATGTTTACACATAAGTCAAGTCTTAGGTCTACCCTAGGTGTCTCAAGGGTAGAGTTTTTTTAATTAGGTACCCGAAAGCCACGTCAGAAACCTTTCTTATACGCTGTCAATAATGAAATCTGGAACATCTCTCAAAAAGTAGCTGGGGAGAGACTTTGTGAAATAGATAGAATTAACCTAAAAAGAAGGCGTTAGCTGTAGTCGACAATGGTATGACAAAACACACAAGATGATGGACGGAATGTTGCACAATGGCAAAACATTCACCCCCAGTCACAGATCTGGGTTTAATCCATCGTTATTTTGCTCACCAAGTTTCCCCAGTTCAGACACGGCCATATGCAAATCAGTCTTGACCCTGTTCCTAATGGGAATATTCCAGCCCGAACTGCCAAACCATGTCTTCCCTGGACAGGAATCAAGAATCCTAGAACCGGTTTCTGGCTATCAGCCATCTTCAGCCAGGATAGCTTGACTCCAGTGGCTTAGTGAGCACGGGGCCCACGTCTGGGCATAACCTTCCCACATAGGGTGAACAGCAAAACACACAAGATGATGGACGGAATGTTGCACAATGGCAAATCATTCACCCCCAGTCAAAGATCTGGGTTTAATCCATCTTTATTTTGCTCACCAAGCCACCCAAGTTCAGACACGGCCATATGCAAATCAGTCTTGACCCTGTTCCTCATGGGAACAATCCAGCCCGAACTGCCAAGCCATGTCTTCCCTGGACCGGAATCAAGCATCCTAGGACCAGTTTCTGGCTATCAGCCGTCTTCAGCCAGGATAGCTTGACTCCAGTGGCTTAGTGCGCACTGGACCCACGTCGGGGCTTACCCTTCCCACATAGGGTGAACAGCCAAACACACAAGATGAAGGATGGAATGTTGCACAATGGCAAAACATTCACCCCCAGTCACAGATCTGGGATTAATCCATCGTTATTTTGCTCACCAACCCACCCCAGTTCAGACACGGCCATGTGCAAATCAGTCTTGACCCTGTTCCTAATGGGAACAGTCCAGCCTGAACTGCAAGCCATATCATCCCTGGACCGGAATCAAGCATCCTAGGACCGGTTTCTGGCTATCAGCCGTCTTCAGCAAGGATAGCTTGACTCCAGTGGCTTAGTGAGCACGGGACCCACATCTGGGCATACCCTTCCCACATAGGGTGAACAGCAAAACACACATAGCTGACCAACGTTTCTCTCTAGGCTTCAGCCTTCTGCTAATAAAATCTACTGGCTGGTCCTGACCTTCATCATTCAATTGTGATAGCACAGCCCCTAGCCCCAACTCAGATGCATCTGTTTGGACAATGAATACTCTGGAGTAGTTAGGACTTTGCAGAATTGGTGCAGTGCTCATGGCCTGCTTCAGGTCATCAAATGCCTTTTGACAGCTTACTGTCCGCTGAACTTTCTTAGGCATTCTTTTAGAAGTTAGGTCATTCAGGGGGGTCACAATGGACCCATACCCCTTGATAAACCTTCTGTAGAACCCAGTCAGGCCCAAGAAAGCTCTGACCTGAGTCTGGGTAGTGGGAGCAGCCCAGTCCATGAGGGTATGGATTTTGCTCTGCAATGGTTTAACCTGGCCTCCACCGACAAGGTGGCCCAATTACACAACCTGACTTTGCCTTATATGGCACTTAGTAGCCTTGATAGTTAGCCCTGCCTCTTGCAGGGCCTCAGAAACATTTCTCAGGTGGACCAGGTGATCCTACCAGGTGGAGCTAAATACAGCAATATCATCAAGGTAGGCTGCACAGTACTCTTCCAGGCCTGTTAGGACTGTATTCACCAATCTTTGAAAAGTGGTAGACGCATTCTTCAGTCCAAAGGGCATTACCACAAATTGGTAGTGCCCACTAGGTGTTAAAAATGCTGTTTTTGTCTTGGAATCATCTGCTAGTCTGATCTGCCAGTAGCCAGCTGTAAGATCAAATGTGCTAAGAAACTTGGTTGAGGCCAACGTATCTATGAGCTCATCTGCTCTTGGAATTGGATGGGCATCAGTCCTGGTGACTGCATTGAGACTTCTGTAGTCAACGCAAAATCTCATCCTCTCTTACCACACTGGGTGTGAGGCTTTGGTACCAAGACCACTGGACTAGCCCAAGGGCTATCTGAGGGTTTGATAACTTCCAGATCCAACATTTTCTGTACTTCTGTCCTGATACAGTCCCTGACATTATCAGGTTGCCTGTAAATCTTACTTTTAACAGGCAGACTGTCCCCAGTGTCCACTTAATGAGTGCACCAGGTGGCCTGGTTTGAAGTCAGAGAGAACAAATGTCTAAACTGACTGAGCACTTATCTGCAATCAGTTTGCTGCTGAGCAGTGAGGCTGCCTGCCAAGGCTACACCATCCACTGACCCATCATCAAGGTTCTGTGAGAGCAGGTCAGGGAGAGGGTCACTCTCCTCCTCCTGTCCTTCATCAGTAGCCATGAGCAAGCCCATGTCTGCCGTGTCAACATATGGTTTCAGTCTGTTGACAAGAAGCACCCAGTGGGGGCTCCTGGGAGTTCCTAGTTCACCAAATAGGTAACCTCTCCCTTCTGTTCAGCAATAGCATGGGGTCCACTTTACTTTTCTTGGAGAGCTGCTGGTGGCCACAGGCTCCAACACCCACGTTTTCTGTCCTGGCTGGTAAACAGTCAGTACAGCCTTTTGGTCATGCCAGGCTTTCTGTAATTCCTGGCTAGCCTCAAGGTTATTAGTTGCCTTCTTCACGTACTCAGCCATCCGGGAGCAGAGACCAAGTACATAGCCCATTATGTCCTGTTTAGGGGGTTTGAGAGGTAACTCCGAGCCCTCCTTCACTAGACAGAATGGGCCTCTCACAGGATGCCCATACAGAAGTTCAAAAGGGCTGTAGACAACCCCCTTCTGAGAAACCTCCCTGTATTTAAATAAAAGGCAGGGTAGCAGGATGTCCCATCTTCGCCTGAGCTTTTCCGGAAGACCCTTGATCATACCCTTTAAGGTTTTGTTGAATCTTTCAACTAAACCATTGCATTGTGGGGGATAGGGTGTGGTAAATTTGTAATTCACTCCACACTCCTTCCACATTGCAGTCAAGTAGCTGGACATAAAGTTTGCATCTCTGTCAGATACTACTGCCTTAGGGAGACGCACTCTTGAGAAAACTCCCAAGAGGGCTCTTGTCACCACAGGTGCTGTAGTGGTCCTAGGGGGTCCTCTGGGTACATAGCAGCATGGTCCACCACCACTAGGATAAACCTGTGCCCAGATGCAGTCTGAGGAGCCATTGGTCCAACAATGTCAATCCCACTCTCTCAAAGGGAACCCCCACCACAGGTAGTGGTATCAGTGGGGCCTTTGTGGTGTCACCTGCCTTACCACTGGCTTGACAGGTTACACAGGAGTGACACAACTCCTTTGTGTCTTCAGACATGTGGGGCAAGTGAAGGTCTTAGATTGCTTCGAAGCGGTCGCTCCCCACGCTCCCTGACCATCCTGACTCTGTAGCGCTGGTATCGTAGCGCTTGCTGCTAAATTGCAATTTTCATTTGAGCTTGCATTGCCCGTACTATTATCGTAGCGCCTGGTATCGTAGCGCTTTCTGCTAATTACTGATTGTGCTTGTTTGTATCGTAGCGCTTGCTGCTAATTACGGATTGTGCCTGTTGCCCTTTGGATTGATTGTCATTTTTGCACTGCTCGCATCGCCTGCAATATTATTTGTGCCTCATTGTAACGCTACCACTGCCCTGATCATAACTTTACTCCGGTGGTGCCCCTGTTTCGCTTTTTGTTTGTGCTGCCATTTTGTTGTTGACTCCTGGCCCGTCTCTCCTCCCCGCTCCCGCCTCCCAGCTGCTCCTCCCTCGCCCCGCCCCTATCCACATATGACAGATGCTTTTGCGCGCAGCGTTCACGCGCAGCGGATGCACCCCATGCGTGCCGAAGGTGCGCCAAAGGTAAGCCCGTCCGCGCCTGGACCGGGCCCAGTGCCAGACCCCCTGGCCCCCGCAAACTCCTCTCCACCTGCATCACGTACGACTCCGCTACCCTCTCAGCACTCAACTCAGGCCGCCTCCTCGAATGCTACCAAGCCGCCCCAGGACACACCCATGGACCATTCACCTGCCACTCCTGCAAGTTCGACTGCATCAGGACCCACTCCAAATCCACATACTCCAAACAGAGCTCCGACACCAACCACCTGAAGTGCATCCTACTCAACACCCGCTCGGTCCACAGACACGCCATTGAACTTTGGAACCTACTCGACACCACATCGCCGGACGTCGCCTTTTTTACAGAAACCTGGATGAACGCCTCATCAGCGCCCGACATCGCCATAGCCATCCCGAATGGCTACAAGATCATCCGAAAGGACCGCATCAACCAAACAGGAGGAGGAATCATCATCGTTCATAAGAACACTATCCGCATCACAACCAGTTCCGATGACAACCTCACAACCGCCGAACACCTTCACTTCCAGATTCAAACCGACCCTAAGACCACACTCAGAGGCACCCTCATCTATAGACCACCCGGACCCCGCACACAATTCAGCAAAGACATCACTGACTTCATCACCCCTCACGCCCTCCCCTACGAGGACTACATCCTATTGGGAGACCTCAACTTCCACCTGGAAAAGAACAACGACAGCAACACCACCACCCTTTTGGACAACCTCACCAATCTCGACTCAAACAACTTGTTGACACCCCCACCCACTATGCCGGACAAAGCTCGACCCAATCTTCACTTCCAGCAAGCACATCACCTTCAATCACACCACAACTCTCCATTGGATCCGCCACCTTCCCGGAAAGCTGGAAACATGCCGAACTCAGCGCCCTCTTGAAGAAACCTACAGCAGACCCCACTGAACTTAAAAACTACCGCCCCATTTCGCTCCTCCCATTCCCTGCCAAAGTCATTGAGAAAGCCGTCAACAGTCAACTCGCCGCCTTCCTCGAATCCAACAAATCCCTCGACCCATCACAGTCCGGCTTCCGAGCCAAACACAGTACAGAGACAGCCCTCATCGCAGCAACTGACGACATTCGAACACTACTGGACAATGGAGAAGCAACTGCCCTCATCCTACTTGACCTCTCCACTGCCTTCCACACAGTCTGTCATAACACCCTTATACAACACCTCAGCAGCGTCGGAATACAAGGAAAAGCATTGGACTGGATAATCTCGTTCCTCGCCGGAAGATCCCAGAGAGTCCGCCTCCCCCCTATAGATCAGAAGCTACCGATGTCATCTGCGGCGTACCCCAAGGATCTTCACTCAGCCCCACCCTCTTCGACGTATACATGAGTCCCCTCGCATCCATTGCGCGCCAACACAACCTCAACATTATCTCCTACGCAGACGACACCCAGCTAATCCTATCCCTCAGCAAAGACCCAAACACCGCCAAAACCAACCTACACGAAGGGATGAAAGAAGTAGCCAAGTGGTTGAAGAACAGCCGTTTGAAACTAAACTCGGACAAAACGGAAGTCCTCATCTTGGGAACATCTGCCTCCGCCTGGGACGACTCATGGTGGCCACCAGCCCTGGGAACCGCACCAAGACCAACGGACCACGCACGCAACCTGGGTTTCATCCTGGACCTCTCCCTCTCGATGACCAGTCAAGTCAACGCCGTCTCATCATCTTGCTTCAACATCCTACGTATGCTCAAAATCTTCCGCTGGATCCCCACCGAAAAAAGAAAGACGGTCACCCATGCACTGGTCACTAGCCGACTTGACTACGGAAACACCCTTTACGCCAGAACCACAGCCAAACTACAGAAAAAACTACAACGCATCCAAAATGCCTCAGCCAGACTCATCCTAGACATCCCCCGCCAAGCTCACATTTCCGGTCACCTGAAAGACCTCCACTGGCTCCCCGTCGACAAAAGAATGACGTTCCGTCTCCTCAGCCACGCCCACAAAGCCCTCTACGACCTTGGACCCGAATACCTCAACACGCGCCTGTCCTTCTACACCCCCACCCGCCAACTTCGATCGTCCAATCAGGCCCTCGCCAAAATTCCAAGCATCCAGAGATCCACCATGGGAGGAAGATCCTTCTCCTACTTAGCAGCCAAGACCTGGAATTCCCTCCCCACCCACCTCCGCCTCACACAGAACCACCTCTCCTTCAGAAAACAACTTAAAACTTGGATATTTGATAAGTAAAGCTCCCCCCCTCCCTCAAGCGCCTTGAGACCCTCTGGGTGAGTAGTGCGCTATACAAATTTAAACTTGACTTGACTTGACTTGAAAGTGTGGGACAATTCTGTCCCAGCTCTTGTTCTGGCCCAGGTGTCCTGCTATAGGAATATCATGGGCTAGTGTCAATAGGAAGCCCCTGAACTTCGGAGGTATAACTAACCTCCTGGCTGTACCAGGATTGGGGTCTCTACTCTCTGAATACAGGAGGCCATCATCCAAATAGATATTATGGGTGCCACTAAAATTCCCAGCAGCCTCAGTAGCAGCTTGCTGTCTGAGGGGTTCAAGAGAAGGGCAGCTCAGCTGCTCCTGACTCAGATCTGCCCTGGAAGGGCCCCCTGTCCCCAAAAACTCAACCTGATCAGGCTCAAGCTCCTGTGGGGACAATTACTTCTTCAGGAGCACAATCATCTATCTCAAGAGACTCATCATCACTCTGGGTCGGGGGGGAGGCACTGCCTTAACCTTACTGCTTCTTTTCTTGGAAGGCACCTGGTCCATTATTCCAGAATCCAGCGCCTGTTCAGTGTTAGGCTTTTTGACCTGTGACCAATGTCGCAGCAAGCACATGTGCGGAGATCCCTAACATTTCTGCATGGTTCCTAAACTCCACTTCAGACCAGGCAGAAGTCTCTAAATCATTGCCAAGCAAGCATTCAACAGGGAGGTCTGCACTTACTACAACCTTCTTAAGGCCAGTTACTCCTCCCCAGGAGAAATTAACAACTGCCAGGGCATGGTTGGTCCTGACATTGCTAGCATTGATCACTTGCTAACGTTCACCAAGTATGATTTGTACAGGGTCCACAAGGTCTTTTGTCACCATAGTGACACTTGTCCCTGTGTCCCTGTAGGCCAAAGCCTCTTTTATTAAAGGCTGTCTGTACTTGCCAAGATTACTGGACCTCACAGAGGAGGACACATCCATGCTTCCATCACAGACTAACAGAGCCTGAGTTGGAACTCTGACCAAGCCAGAGCCCATGTCAGTACCCAGGGTTAACCCTACTACACCCTTTTGCTGAGTACCACAGTTTGAAGCTGAACTAGGGGGAACAGTTGCCTTAGGGCCAAAAGTGGCTGGAGTAGTATCTTTCTTGGTGCAATCACTAGTCCAATGGCTATTCTGTTTACATATTTTACACCATGGTTTATTTTGGCCTTTTTCTTTCTTTGGAAGATTGGAAATCCACACCATTAGAAGCTTTTTGGGGGCCTTATGAAGACTTCTGGTCTTTACCCTTCTCCCCACCCTTTTTAGGATCTTGCTTTTTTTGGTCACAACCTTGGTTCTGTACCTTCTGCTTCACCCTGGTTCTGACCGATTTTTCTGCCTTCTTTCCCAATTCTTGAGGAGAGGTCACATCAGAGTCTACCAGGTACTGATGCAACAGTTGATTCTGACAGGTATTAAGAATCTACTCCCTCATGATCAAGTTACACAATCCTGTAAAATCACACACTTTACTGCCCAGTAACCAGCCTTCCAGAGCCTTAGTAGCCCAATCTACAAAGTCAACCCAGTCCTGTGTCTGTGCCTTTTGGGTATCTCTGAACTGTATTCTATATTGCTCAGTGGTTAGGCCAAACCCATCTAAGAGAGCACTCTTCAGGACTTTGTAATCATCAACATCCTCTTCTCTGACAGTGAGGAGCTTGTCTCTAACTTTGTCTGCAAATGAGAGCCACAAGATTTCTGCCCACTGCTCCTGGGGTACCGTCTGTCCCTTGCAAGCCCTCTCCAGTGCAATTATCCATTTGTGGATGTCATCCCCACTCTGGTAGTGAGGGACAATCTTGTTTAGGTTTTATGGTCATAAGACCTTTCCCTACCACTAGGGAAGTTGCTGCCACCTTGGGGCTCTAGCCCCATCTTTTCCCTAGGTTTTTCAAGCTCTAGTGACACCCTTCCTAAGGCTACTTTCTGTCTCGTTATTCTCAGTTGTGCTTCTGCAATTCTCATCTGATACTCTCTCTTCTCCTTGGAGGTGTCCCTCCTTTGTTAATAGACTGAGGTCCCTACAGATGTGTCAATATGGTCAGATTCCACTGAACGTAATCTGGGCCTTCTAGGCACACCTCCAACTCTTCATGGGGAGACAAAGAACTGACCCACTGGGCCTCCCTCTCCATCTCCAGTAGCAGCTGGGTTGTCCAGGTCTAGGTCATTGTCACCTTACTGACCAGCATCAGAGTCTGAAGCCTGATGGATTAGACCACTGGGATTTTCCTCCTTTGATGCTCTTACCCCACTGCCTTCCCACTCAGGCCCTAAAGCCCTGCTAAGGACGTCTAACAGTAATACCTCTCTGAGGCGTTGGGTTGTGGCACCTCTGCCAGTCTTCAAATGTCTCATTGTACACAGAGCCCTTAACTCAGAGAAAGGGAATGTGTCATACTTAGATGTCTGTAGTTTACTGACATCTGACAAGGACACACTTGGTCCTGGTGCTGAAGACATCACTAGTGAGGTGTGGTGTATGCACTACCTACTCTATTTGGGTTCCTACTAGACTCTCTTGAGTTGTATAAAAGGTGTGCTTAAGCCCTTGACAAATAACTCTAAGTTTAGTAGAACTGGGGGCGTGGCCACGGCCGCGAGCTGAATGGCTGCTCCGCAGCGAAGCTCCTCCGAGCGGGCGCCCGAAGACGGCACACGGAGATGTGAGTTGGCGCTCCTGACCACACCACCAGCCAGTACTGGCATCCGGATGACGGCGGGTCGCCGACAAGCTATTTCCGAGCCGCGGGAGCGGCCGGACACAGAGACCTCGGCGGAGGGGATCTGAGGCCTCCGGGCGTTGGCACCATCTTCCCTCTGCGCTGGAGTGCCGGGTGAGTCCTGCTCTGCCTTGTCGGCCGCGGCCCCATCCCCCTCTGCTGCACTCCCTGCTGGGCTGTCAGGGGCGTCGCTGCTGCTGCGCGGTCCCCGTTTCCTGGGTTCCCCGGCCCCCGTCTGCGGTTGGGGCCTCCGGCCCGGACATGTGTGGGAAGCCGGGGCCTGGAGTAAGGGCTCGCGCGGACCTGGGGTGGTGCCTTCGGGGCCCTGCTGGGGGTGGGGGGGTGAGTCGCACGGCTGCTGGGGGGGCTGGGAGCATCATCCGGCACTACTAAGCGTCCCGCCGTGCCTCTGTGATACACGCAACTGCGCTGCCGCGTGGAGCTCCATCGCACTTCCTCAGTGCACACCCACGATTGAGGTGGCGACGTCCAGCACGTGGAGATGACCCAAAGGCGCTCCGTTGAGCTTACTGTGTCTGGCCCAAGCTTTATTGAACTGACTCTCCTGGTCTGAGGCCACATCATCTGCCTGTCGCACCTTCTCTACTGCACTTGCCCTGGTGAGGGTCGTCACTGGCCGCCTGCCCTACCATTGATCCCTGCTCTCCGCCACTGTCGCTGCGTCTGCGGCCCCGCTTCACACCTGCAGCGATGGGGAAAAAAGACCCGGCCCAGAGGACGCTTAACTTTGATAAACCACCACTGCATGCCGCTGATCCCCCTCCGGGTACGGCTCCTGGTGCACAGGGGGCACATGATAATGGCGACGCAACATCCATGATGGCCGCCTTGATGGGGGAGATGGAAGTACACCAGTGTCAAGGCGGCACTCCGCAATCTCGGTCTAAAATACATCATGCTTTACCCTGCCCGTTTAAAAGTGGACATTAATGGCAGATTCCGCATTTTTGATTCCCCGGCTATGGCCCAGGACTTCTGCTGCTCATACAAACAGGGTCCTGGTTCGGCCTCTGGCTCCAGGGCTACATCTCCACAACAGCCGGACACACAAGCTAGCGCCGACTTATTTGCTGACTCTGGCCGGGGCTGATTGCCTGTGACACTCTGATTATGGTTACATGTTTGTTAGATGGGGTGTATCGTTACTTACATCCGGATTTTCATGCTTGCTATTATCTCCGATTTTGTTCTGTAGGGTTGCCCGCTCGGGGGATGGCGTTGCTTCCCCCCATGGCATATGCCTATGTGTTTTGCTCTTTTCTCTGGGGCGTGTCACGCTTCAATTTGCAGGAATATCCAGATGCTCTGTATCACTGTTCATTGTTGTTCTGCACTGTTGCTCAGAAACTAGTTGGGTTCTGCCTCTCTTGGGGTGCGGGGAGGCTGGGTGGTGGGTGGGTGTGGGGATGTGGGTGTTTTTTTGGTTCTCCTTTTTATTCCATTGTCGTTTGCTTGCGAGGCGCATGCTGTTGGCTTGTTGAATGACCGCTTATTGCTCACACCTCTGGATCTGACACTATGGCCCAGATAGGTTTGCAGGTTGGTCCATCGAGTTTGACGCTGATGACATGGAATGTTCGTGGACTGAATTCTACCCGTAAACGGAAACAGGTTCTGCAATACGCTGAGAGACATAAGACCGATGTCCTTTTTATACAGGAGACTCACATGGTTCAGGCGGACACGGCCTCCTTTGCCAGGTGCTGGGGTTCCCACAGGGTGTTTTCATGCTACAGTAAATATGCGCGTGGGGTGGCAATTCTAATACATAAGCGGATTCCATTTGTCTTCATGAATAGTAAAACCGATGGCGAGGGCAGGTATGCTCTGCTCTCTGGGCTGTTATATGGCCATAAAATTGCTTTTGTGGTGGTCTACGATCCGAATATTGACTCCCCGGCCTGTTTTGCGGACCTGTACCTCACACTTTTACACTCTGACATAGACATGCTGGCGATAGGGGGCGATTTCAACATGCTGATGGACGCCAGTAGGGATAGCACATCCCCTTCCCCGGATCGCAAGCCACTCTCCCGCGCTGCGGTGGCGTCCATATGCTCCCATATCTCCCTTCGGGACATAGAGGCCAAGTTACACCGTTCCTCTCCTGCTTTTACGCATCATTCCAGCTACCACAACACCAGCACCAGAATAGATTACTGGCTACTTTCTCCGGGTTTGGCGGGCTGGGTCGCAGATCATTCCACTCTTCCCGCACTCTTTCAGACCATTCCCCAGTAGTCCTGTCCCTCGCAGTCCCTCGACTGGGTGACTACGAACGGCAGTGGAGGTTTCCTGGGAGGGCATTATCAGACCCGGTCTTTGCGGAGGGGGTGCGTGCTGCAATTGAAGACTACTTCGAACTCAATACTGGATCAGTGACCACCTGGGCCACACTGTGGGAGGGGTTCAAGGCTACTATAAGAGGGGTATGCATCACCAAGCACATTGGGGCGCTGCGCGATATCCGTGCTACTCTGTCCCGCCTGGAGAAGGAGTTGTTGGCTGTTGAGACTGTAATCCTTGCTGACCCTTCCCCGGGCCACGAGGCGCGCCGCCTCGAACTGCTCCTAGAATTTAGGGACGTGGCAGACAAGGAATTGAAGTATTTGAGCAAATACCATACGGCGCACCAGTACGGTGAGGTAGATTGCTGGCTCAGCTATTGCGCCCTCCCCAACAAGCGGCATATATTACTGAAATATCGGATGCGCAGGGCGACCGCCATTTTACTACCCCCGCCATTTGTAACACCTTTTTGGCCTACTATCCGCATCTGTACAGAACTGCCCTTACAGCAGAATGTCGCGATCCGGGGCCGTACATTAACGAGATCGCTATGGTGTACCTGGAGAAATACATGCAAGATTTTTGGGCTCATCCCATCACTCCAGAACTGATTGCGGAAGCGATCCACTCCTTAAAGGGGTCCTCAGCACCTGGCCTTGATGGCTTCACGGCCGATTTTTATCTGGAATATAAGGCCGAACTAGTGCCCATACTTATGAAAGTGTACGCCGAGGCCCTGGACTCTGGTATTCTTCCTCCGACGCTTCGCGAAGCGGTCATAGTTTTGTTGCCCAAACCGGGACGCGACCCCACGATCTGCAGCTCATATCACCCACTTTCACTCCTTAACCTGGACTATAAGATCTTGGTCAAAGCGCTGGCGATGCGGTTAGCGTTGCTGGTTAACACCATTATATCACCAGCACAATCGGGCTTTGTCCCTCAGAGGTCGACATCACTGAACCGTCGCACGATTTTTTCGGTTCTACACAGAATTGATCCAGCCACCCCTGCTGCCGCGGTTTTTCTAGACACGAGAAAGCTTTTGACACGCTATAATGGCCCTTTTTTCTGGATGTGATGCGCAGGATGGGCATGCCCGCGATGTTTGTCGCGACAGTGGAACTGCTGTACACTGCTCCCGCGGCTCGCATTCGCCTGAACGGCACCATTTCTGACAGATTTACTCTCTCCCGAGGTACCCGCCAGGGATGCCCCCTGTCTCCCTTGCTCTTTATTTTGGCAATGGACCCCTTGTTGCGACACTTACAGGAAAAACATCTTCACAGAGGGCTGCAGTTCCACACACGCCCTCTCTTAGTTTCGCTCTACGCGGATGACATGGTCTTATATGTCCGCACTCCGGAGACCAATCTGCAACCCCTGCTATCTGAGATTGCACGCTTTGGCGAGTACTCTGGCCTTAGGGTTAATTGGCATAAGTCACAATTGTTTCCCCTCACCCCTGCCACCGTGCAGTGGCCCTGCTACCTCCCACTGGAGTGGTGCGAAGAGTCTGTCAAGTATCTGGGGATACATATACACCTTGACACCGTGTCCATTATTCGCCTGAACTATGGGCGAGCCCTCGACTTTCTGGAAGATAACACCGATAGGTGGCTCCATCTCCCTTTGTCCATGGCTGGGCGCATTGCCATTGTTAAGATGGTTGTCCTCCCCCGGTTTTTGTACCTTTTCAATAATATTCCGATTCCTCTTACCAAGGTTTTTTTTACACAATTGCGTACTGCCTTGCTGAGATTGGTATGGGGGGGAAAACGCCCACGACTAGCCTGGCGCACACTAACTCTACCTTACGAGCGGGGTGGCTTTGGGGTCCCAGATTTCTACCTTTACTACCTGGTCGCCCAGTGTTCCTACGCTCACTCTTGGTATCATCCTGATGCCAGGATTCCACATTTGCGGCCCGAGGCTGACGCGGCGCTCCCGGTGAGCCTCGTGACGATTCTTCCCAGGGGCCTCCCCCGAGAACCACGGGACATACTCCCACTCACCACAACGACTTGGGCTTGGGACAAACTCAAGCGCTTGCTTCGCGTAGACACGCTATACTCTTCCGCCCTCCCGCTGCCTAACGCCCACTGGCTCCCTATAACGAGTGAAACGGTGGTAAGCAGATCGCTGTCGAAATTCCAGCTGCACACGATTGGCGATCTATTCCCCAATGGCCACATTTTCACAATCACAGAAGACCCCCGCTTCACTGATCGTACATTTATGGACACATTTATACTTACAAGAGTGCGGGCGCTGTTGAGAGCCACTTTCCGTACATTCCCTCTCCAGCCAGATGATACCCCAGCCCTTACACACATCATACAGACCAAATTGGGGGCCCACATGGTGTCCAAACTTTACAAGCTGTGCTTGTTTTCACTTCCCTCGTCGGATGACGCGGTCCGCACCGCTTGGGAACTTGATATAGGCACACAGATCACAGATGACCAATGGGAGGCGTGTTGTCTAATGACCAGGGAGGTCTCAATGAATAGCAAGCACAAACTTATACATTTTAAATTTCTTCGGAGACTGTACCATACACCGGCGCTTTCACATAGGATTGACCCCACCAGACCCCATACCTGCCCTAAATGCAACGCCCCTCAGGCAGACTTTGCACACCTTTCCTGGACCTGCCCGAGTTTGTACACCTACTGGGTTGAGGTACACAGAGCGTTGGGTGAAATACTGGATCTATCACTGACTGTCACGCCTGAGATTGCCCTGCTGGGGTATGTGTCCAATTTCCCTCACAGAATTCGTAAGTTGGCGTCCATTTGCTTCCTGCTGGCCAAAAGAGAGGTGGCGCTGCTGTGGTGCTCGCGACGCGCTCCTACAGTCGCGTCGTGGCTCAGAAGTGTGGCGTTCTGTAATGTAAACAGCGTGGAGTATTCGGAACAGCTTCCGACATCCTCCCGCCCCTTGGATATCTGGGGTCCATATCGCCATTATCTAGCTGGGACAGAGGTGGCACCCTCTCAATCCCTACAGCCCAACACTCCGACCGGGGTGGGTTAGAACATGAACCCTCCTTCTTTGACCCCGCTTTGGTGTTGACCTCGTTGCGGCACACTAATTTTCCCTGTGGGTGGTGGTCGGGCCCTTGTGGGCCAAGGGTTCCTCATCCTTCCTGGCACTGGAGCCCTTCTTTCCCTGGTGTTGCAGGCTGTGGTGCTGTGCTGGTTCCGGCTTGTGGACTGTTCTGTCTTCAGCCGCATAGGTTGGCTCTTGATGGTTGCTTGTACCCTTGAAGGGTGGTGCCGGACATCGTATGCTTTTTGCTCTAAGATGGTTGTTGCCAATAGTACTGTGCTTTGTCATGCTGACTGAATTGAAGTGTTGTTCTCGCAAGACGATCAAAATGTGTTCTGTTTCTTTTCCCCTTTTTCTTTTTTTTCTCATTTACGTGCAATCTGTGTTGTTATATATTCATTTCTGTTGCCTTATTAGATAAAATTTACACTGCTCTATACCTGCTATCCTGCTATGCGATCATAATGGACAATTCCATGTACACTTTGTTCTGTTGTCGATGACACTTGCTTTTCCTCTGTACATGGTGTGTATAAGCTTGATGACAATGTGGATTGCTTTACTTGCTTCAATAAAGTGTTTTAAAAAAAAAAGTTTAGTAGAACTTACCGTATTTAAGCTTGTATTATACGTACCTCTGGTACCTTTAGTGGTTTTCAAATGATTAAACACTTGAGATTATCTAGTGAAACAACGGCAGGCTGGAATCTCACACGCTGCACACCAATGTGAGACGTTGGCGTAGCATATGCTGTCCACTATTCTAGTGGGCACCTTGCACCAGTCTGAACGACCCTTGTTGATGGTAGGTTTAAAGACAACCTATATAGAAAGCTATCCTAGTGGTAACTGTGAAGAGCAGCCTTCAGGCTAAGTCTTGAAGGAATGTAAGGCAGCTTGTTTTACCAGCATTTAATCTTGTGAATGAACAAATGACCTTCCTGCCCTTTCTTGTGACCTTTCTGCCTCTGGGTCACTCGTTTCCTCCTCGTTTTTTGTGACCTTTCTGCCCTTTTCTTATGACATTTGTGCCTCTGTGCCACTCGTTTCTCCCCGTTTTTCTGACCTTTCTGCCCTTTCTTGTGACCTTTGTGCCTCTGTGTCACTCGTTTCCCCCCATTTTTTTGGGACCTTTTTGCCTCTGTGCCACTCATTTCCCCCCATTTTTTCTGACCTTTCTGCCCTTTCATGTGACCTTTGTGCCTCTGTGCCACTCGTTTCCCCCCCTTTTTTTGTGACCTTTCTGCCCTTTCTTGGGACATTTCTGCCCTCTGTGCCACTCGTTTCCCTCCATTTTTTGTAACCTTTTCTGCCCTTTCTTGGGACCTTTGTGCCTCTGTGCCACTCATTTCTCCATTTATTTGTGACCTTTTCTGCCCTTTCTTGGGACCTTTGTGCCTCTGTGCCACGCGTTTCCCTCATTTTTTGTGACCTTTCTGCCCTTTCTTGTGACCTTTGTGCCTCTGTGCCACTCGTTTCCCCCTGTTTTTTTGTGACCTTTTCTGGCCTTTCTTGTGACCTTTGTGTCTCTGTGCCACTCGTTTCCCCCCTTTCATGTGATCTTTGTGCCTCTGTGCCACTCGTTTCCCCCCCTTTTTTTGTGACCTTTCTGCCCTTTCTTGGGACATTTCTGCCCTCTGTGCCACTCGTTTCCCTCCGTTTTTTGTAACCTTTTCTGCCCTTTCTTGGGACCTTTGTGCCTCTGTGCCACTCATTTCTCCATTTATTTGTGACCTTTTCTGCCCTTTCTTGGGACCTTTGTGCCTCTGTGCCACTCGTTTCCCTCATTTTTTGTGACCTTTCTGCCCTTTCTTGTGACCTTTGTGCCTCTGTGCCACTCGTTTCCCCCTGTTTTTTTGTGACCTTTTCTGGCCTTTCTTGTGACCTTTGTGTCTCTGTGCCACTCGTTTCCCCCCGCTTTTTATGACCTTTCAGCCCTTTCTTTGGACCCTTTTTGCCTTCTGTGCCACTAGTTTCCCCCTGTATATTTGTGACCTTTTGCCCGTTTTGTGACCTTTCTGCCTTCTGTGCCACTCGTTTCCCCCTCAATTGTTGTGCTCTTGGCCTTCGGTTTCCTTTGTCGCCCGTCACCGCTGCGTCCCCTGCGGCCCGCACCCATGACTGCCCATTTGCTGCCCCCACTACCGCCTCCCAGATGCTCCTCCCTCCCACCTCCCCATATAGGCCGGCCACTGCGCGGTGAGGAGAGTGACCCTTGACCCCACCAGGAAGGTCCCTCCCTCTCCGCACAGCACTGCATGTGCCTCCATGCCCCAGCTGCCGCTGCTGAGGAAGTTCAAGGCCTTACACCACCCGCAGGCTACCACCTGCCCCTCATCCCTGGTGGCCAGTGGTAGGCCGTAGGTTTGCTCATCCTACATTGTATTGCCTGTATTTTCTATCTATGCTCCCAATGTAGTGACTGCATTTTAATTGTTGTGTCTGTGACTGCTGTTGTCGGTCTCCCCCGCTGCCTGTATGTGGTCTGTGGCCGTTCTCTCCCTCTGGTCCCCTTGCTGTCCCCATGTCTCATTGCCCCGTTTCCCTTCTGCTCCCCCCACTGCCCCAGTGTCTCTCTGCCCAGTTTTTCCTTCTGCTCCCCTTGCGGCGCAGTGTCTCTCTACCCATTTTTGCCTTCTGTTGCTTAGCTGCCCGGCATTTCTGTGACCTTTCTGCCCTTTCATGTGACCTTTGCGCCCTCTGTGACACTCGTTTCCCCCCATTTTTTTGTGACCTTCTGCCCTTTCCTGGACCTCTCTAATTCTGTGCCACTCATTTCCCCCCATTTTTTGGGACCTTTCTGCCCTTTCTTGGGACCTTTCTGCCTTCTGTGCCACTCGTTTCCCCCTGTATTCTTGTGACCCTTTTGCCCTTCTTGTGACCTTTTTGCCTTCTGTGCCACTCGTTTCCCCCTGTATTCTTGTGACCTTTTTGCCATTTGTGACCTTTATGCCATCTGTGCCACTCGTTTCCCCCTCAATTGTTGTGCCCTTTTGCCTTCTGTTTCTGCCCCTCACCCCCCTGCTGTGTCCCCTGTGGCTCCACCCAACTGACTGCCCATTCGCTGCCCCTGCCTCCCGCCTCCCAGCTGCTCCTCACTCCCACATCCCCATACATGCCGGCCGCAGCGCGGTCACACTGCTGGCGCGCGGCAAGCCCGTCTGTGCCCGTCCGCACCTGGACCACGCCCAGAACCCCTAGCCCCCACACGCTCTCAACCCTGGACAGACCCACAACTGCTTCAAGGCCGCCCCGAAATGCACACATGGTCCTTTCACCTGCCCGAACTGCAGCTACACCAGCCACAGAGCATACAAACCACCCGCCAAGAAAGACCTTAACCACCTCCGATGCATTCTACTGAACATCCTCTCCGCACGCAAACATGCTGTTGAGCTCTGGGACCTGCTCAACACAACCTCTCCAGACGTCGCCTTCCTGTCAGAGACCTGGTTGAACAACTCCTCCGCACCAGACATCGCCAAAGCCATCCCAGACGGCTACAAGATCACCCGCAGAGACCGCACCAACGGAGTCGGAGAAGGAATCGCCATCATCCACAAGAACAGCATCAGGGTCTCAACTAGCACCGATGACGCACTTAGCACCACCGAACACGTGCATTTCCAGATTCGCACAGACCCCAACTCCACCCTCAGAGGCACCCTCGTCTACCGACCCACCGGACCCTGCCCCAGTTCAGCGACTCCATCAGCACGCACATCCTGACATCCAATGACTACATCCTACTCGGAGACCTGAACTTTCACCTTGAGAACAACAACAACAGCAACTCCACCACCCTGGTCGCCAACCTCGCCAACCTCGGACTGAGGCAACTCGTCACAACGCCCACCTACTCCGCCGGCCACATGCTTGACCCCGTCTTCTCCTCAAGCCCGCACGTCTCAGCCACACCACTGAACTCCTCCAGACCGACCACTGCTGCATCCACTTCACCTTCCAAAAACCCACCACATACCACTGCACCCAACAGATCCCCCGCTGCCGCTGGAGCAAAATCACCTAAGACAAACTAAATACAATCCTCGCTCTTAGCCCACCCACCGAACCCTCCAACACCGACGTCGCTGCCCACAACCTCAGAGGCTGGATCGAGGACTGCGCCAACACCCTCTCCCCGATGAAGAAACCCCCCCATAGAGACACCAGCAAGAAGGCCAGCTGGTTCACCCCAGAACTCCTAGATTCCAAGCAAGCCTGCCAGAAACTAGAGAAGAAATGGCACAGTGAACAAACTCCGGACAGCCACGCAGAACACAAGGACGCCGTCAGCAAACCACCACCACCTCATCAGGGCTGCCAAGAAGACCTCCTTCAAAGATCGCCTCGACAATAACACACACGACAGCAAGGAGCTCTTCAACATCATGAAGGAACTCTCCAACCCCAGCTCCAACACCAATGACATCCTCGCCACCATCTTCCACCACAAGAAAGCAGACATCTACGACAGCTTCAACACCCAGACAGCCCCAACAAACAGCAACACAACAGACCCTCTGCACACCATCAACCACGTCCCCTTGCTAGCCTGGACCAGCATGAGCGTCGGTGACACCATCAAGACCATGAGCACAACCCAATCCGGCTCGCGTCAGACCCATTCCCGTACCACTTCTTCAACAAAGCAAGGAGCTCCATCGCACCCCACCTGCGCAACATCAATCTCTCCCTTGAGACCGCGACCTTCTTAGAGAGCTGGAAACACGCCGAGATCAACGCCCTACTCAAAAACCCAAGGCAGACCCAATAGACCTCAAGAACTTCCAACCCATTTCTCTGCTCCCCTTCCCGGTCAAGGTCATTGAGAAAATCTTTAACAGACAGTTAACCCGATACCTCGAAGAGAACAGAATCCTGGACCCTTCCCAGTCAGGGTTCCGCAGCAACCACAGCACCGAGACCGCCCTCATCGCCACCACCGATGAAATCAGAACCCTGCTAGACAACGGGGAGACTGCAGCACTCATCCTCCTAGGCCTCTCCGCTGCCTTCAACATCGT
Organism: Lissotriton vulgaris; assembly: GCF_964263255.1. Lineage (NCBI taxonomy): Eukaryota > Metazoa > Chordata > Amphibia > Caudata > Salamandridae > Lissotriton > Lissotriton vulgaris. The sequence continues at coordinate 1,011,770,930 of NC_141687.1, forward strand.
CTGCCACCGCACACTACGCACACGCCTCCACGCCACAGGGATCCAAGACAAGGCTCTGGAATGGACCACCTCCTTCCTCTCCGGCAGAACCCAGAGAGTCCACCTGCCCATAATCCCTTTCGAAGCCTCCGAGATCATCTGCGGCGTACCCCAGGATCCTCCCTCAGCACGACACTGTTACACATTTACATGGTCCCGCTTGCACATGTCGCCCAACAGCACAACCTCAACATAATCTCTTACACTGACGACACTCAACTGATCCTCTCCCTCACCAAGGACCCCATCACCGCCAAAGCAAACCTCCATGAAGGAATGAAGGCTGTCACCGACTGGATCAAGATCAGCCGTCTGAAGCTGAACTAGGACAAGACGGAGGTCCTCATCCTCGACTCCAACCCGTCAGCCTGGGAGGACTCCAGGTGGCCAATGGCACTGCGGGCAGCCCCAACCACGCACGCAACCTCGGAATCATCCTCAACTCAACGCTCTCAATGACCAAGCAAGTCAATGCCGTCTCCTCCTCCTGCTTCAACACCCTCCGCAAGCTCCGCAAGATCTACAGATGGATCCCGACAGATACAAGGAAGACAGTCACCCAGGCCTTCGTCAGCAGCAGACTCGACTACGGAAATGCCCTCTAAGCGGGAGCCCCGACCAAGCTCATCAATCGACTTCAACACATCCAGAACGCCTAGGCACGACTGATCCTCAATGTACCATGACACGGCCACATCACCTCCCACCTGAGAAACCTGCACTGGCTCCCTGTCAACAAGAGGATATCCTTGATGCTCCTCATCCATACTCACAAGGCACTCCACAAGACAGGCCCAGCCTACCTCAACAGACGGCTCTCCTTCTACACCGCCAGCTACTCACCCGAAGAACAACCACCGGCCGGAGAACCTTCTCCCACCTCACCGCCAAGACATGGAACACCATCCAACTGAGCCTACGACAGACCCAAGACCTGCTGACCTTCAGGAGGATACTAAAGACCTGGCTGTTTGATCAGTAGCGGCCCGATCTCCCACCAGCGCCTTGAGACCCTCGCGGGTATGTAGTGCGCTTAACAAATTACTGATTGATTGATTGATCCCTCTAGTCTCTTTATGAGGCTAGAGGCAAAAAGAAGTACATCAGTTGAAATTAGCACAGTATACTTTTAGCCCTGGGGGCCTCACAAACCATATACTAAGAAAGTGGTATAAGAACCACGACTGAAATAGGTACAAGACCTAGAGCCTGTAGAACCGCTGGGGCCACCAGGAACCACCCAAGGTAGTGACACAGGGGACCCACTGGGACGCGTGCAGTGTCTAAACACAGATGCAAATCACCATTTACCTCTATGGGGAAAGTCGCGGTTGGAAAATTACAAAGGAAGGACACGTAGCAGAGGACTTGGAGCAAACCTCTTTAGAACTAGGCAGTTCTAGAGTCAATACCCTTAGGATCACCGGAGTACTCAATTTACCTCACCCAGGGAAGCCGGGTGCATAGGTCTCTTTTGCTGTCGGGTTTCGTCATCATTTTCAATGGCGAGCTGTGGAAAAGTGCTGCAGGTGACCAAGTCGAAAGTGTACTGATGGATCCAAGCCTGGATCTGAGTCGAGAAGAACTTGAAAGCAGAGGGTACAGAGTCTGGGTCACTAGCCAGTGATCAAGAAGGGGAGGAGATGATGCCAACCAATGTCGGGTGATTTCAGGTGATAAAGGTGAAGCTTGACTCTTCAGCCACGAGGACCAGGAGGCATCGACGATGACCAGAAGCTGGATTCGAGCTGTCCCACAAAGGATGTCGAGTGCTGCGGTGTCAGGTTCTGGATGGGACCCAACAAGCTTTGGAAACAGCAACCCACTCAGAAAGCAGAGATTGGCTTTAGTGCAGACCAGCAAGGTCTGAGGGACTCAACCTTTGGAGGGGAGTCAGGGCATGTCTGGACCAACCAGGAAAGCACAAATAAATAGAAGAGTTACCTTCGTGGGGACCCACCAGTTGACGTACCAGGGGTCGCTAAGGAGCCTCAAGCGGAAATGCTAGATGCGGGCCCCCGGAAATCTCTTGGTGTGTAGGCCCAAAATCTTTGGTGCAAATGGTGCTCTGGGCTTGTACTGCGAATAGCCCAATGCACAACTTTGGGAAAGCTCGGGAAGTCAAAGCACTTGCAAATGTGCCCGGTGTCCAGGACTTCCAGTCCCACGTCTCTTGTGATGGTTGTGGGTCTCAGCTTTGCTGGAATCTTGTGTCGGCCTCGGAGATGTCTGAAAATCCATGTCCGGTGTCACAAATCTGGCGGGAGCCTTGGAAATGCAAACAGGCAAGATGCTTCTTTGGTGCCTGCTTGAACAGGGGAGTCACTCCTTGACCCCAAGAGAGTTTTCCATGTCTTCTAGTCAAAATTGAATGTCGGAGTTCCAGGAAATATCTTGCAGAGTTTCATCCAGGGTAATCTAAAGTCCTAAGGACTGGGTTCCTATACTTATACTAAGTTGAGGGGTTGGACTTACTCTAGGCACCCACTGTGGGTGGATCCAGGGAGGGGGTGGTTACACCCCTTTCCCTTTGTCCAGATTTGCACCAGAGCAGTGGCTGAGCGCCCCTGCAACTGCACTTGTCTGAAAAGCATTCACTGAATGCACCCACCCAGCCCCAATACACTAAAGCCTGTCTGGAGAGGTGGTTACACCTCCCTGTGATAGGAAACCTATTGTCCAGGCCTCCCCTGCTGGGGTTATATCCAGCAGCAGGAGGTCAGGCTTGTTTCTGTGGCTGCAGCATCCATTTTGTGATGCTGGGGCTCTTTTGAACTATTACCGGTCAGGTAAGTGTGCACATGTCTTCCCCTTTAGAAGGGTTGAATTCTACCCCTGCCACCTGGACTGGCGGGGGGTAGGATTCCAAATTGTTTGATACCAAACACGACATGTTTCCATGCAGCCATTCCAAAGTTAGCATTTACTGCAAGGTTATAATGCACTTAAGAGTATATGGTCTGGCTGCTTCACAGAACAGCTGCAGAGAATAGATTCCGAAAACTGCAGAGGGGTCCTGCTCATGCATGGGCACCCTCTCACACAAAACCAAGCACTCTGCATTCAGGATTGATAAGGCCTGCCATAGGAGTGACCTATAGGTTTATATGTGTCAGTGATTAAGGGAAGATATAGGTATCCTATATCTTAGTATGGTGTGCATGCACCATCTTACCCTGGCTGCAGTAGCAGACCTGTGGTGCTATTTTGAAAGGCTTCCCAGGGGTGGCATAATACATGCTTCAGCGTCTAGTCGGCCTTTGTGGTACCTATGCCCTTAGTACCTAAGGTAAAATATACTAGGGACTCACAATGGTAACCCAGTAACCAATCTGGATTGTACCCAATGTACATGCAAGCAATTTAGAGAGGAAGCAGCTAGGCGGCGGTCCTGGCTAGCAGGGCCCCAGCCAGACTAAAGTCGAGAAACAGTGAAACACTAGCAAAACGTGGGGGTATCCATAGTAAGCAGATCCTACTCTCCTACAAAGTCTCACAATACACTCATAAGTGTAACTAAAAGTCATGTGACTAAATCGTATTTTGTAACTGAAAGGGTAGTGACATTACACTATCTACAAGCAATGCCATAGCAGTTCTCAATAAAATACTCTGTTGTTCGTCCCACTCTTGAAGATGCCACTAACAGCACCTCAGTCCATTCTATGTAAACAACTCTCAGGCAATATGGGTTTATATCCATGCATTACATGACATTAATCCAGGATGGAAAATATTCCACAACACCAAGGCGGGCGTCCCTGCTGGAAGGGCTGTACAGGTTGAGAGGAGGACATAGCCCAAAACAGCCAAGAAGTAGAACCTTAGCACCGAGGTTCTCTTCCTCTGGGAAGTTGAGAAACCAAGTGTTGATTAACGGCAGGGTGTGGTTGACATAGACCACATTCATGCATGCCATGCCAATGGCATTACTAGTAAACAACTAGAACGTTACCTTGTGGACCCAGAAGTGTATTACTCAGAGTAGTAATATTTATTTATTTATTTGCATGTTTGTATGGCGCTGTGAATCACTCCCGAAGGAGTATCTCCGCGCCTCTAGCAGCAACTAAAGAACAGGAACTGGTCATAATTTAGTAAAAAGCCCTAAGGCCAGCTAGAAATTAAAGAGGAACGTTTTGAGTTTTTTCCTAAAAGGGAAATGTTCCCTACATACTCTAATTTCCTTCGGGAGTTGGTTCCACAACTTAGGGCCAGCTACAGATAGGGCCCTGCCCCCCTTTCTTGCCTTCATGGCCCTGGGAACACATAGCAATTCCTGATCTCCTGATCTCAGGGATCTGGACGGAACATAAGGGATGAATTTTTCAGTGAGGTAGCCAGGACCTTTTCCAATAAGGCATTTGTGGATTACACAGCAGATCTTAAACATCACCCTCTGCCTTACTGGAAGCCAGTGCAGTTTGGCCAGCAACGGTTTTGAGGGAGTACGAGGCGGGACATTTAAAACTAGTCGTGCAGCTGTGTTTTGCACAACCTGCAATCTAGCAAAGATACCCTCGTTGGCAGCTAGCATCAAACCATTGCAATAGTCCAGCCTGCTTAACACTAGTGACTGGACCAACGTTCTCCTGGTGGTATCCGGTAACAGAGGGAATACTCTCCTGAGAAGCCCAATCACATGAAAACATGAGCCCACCACTTGATTAGTTTGTTGTGTTAGGGTAAGCTCATGGTCCAGTTTCACTCCCAGATCTTTTACCACTGTTTTGGGCTCAGGGACGGGGCCAAGATCTTGGGGCCACCAGTCCGGAGTCCATAAGCGTTTGGCCTCTCCAAAGAGCATAACCTCGGTCTTGGAGACGTTGCACTGCAGGAAGTTAGCTGCCATCCAACGTGCCACCTCCTTCATCCCCTGGGCGAAGGAGTCACGTACCTCGGGAGTCATGATTTTAAAAGGGAAGAGGAGTTGGGTATCATCCGCGTATGATACTGGAATGAACCTGTGGGATCTCATGATGTTAGCTAGGGGTGCCACGTAGATGTTAAATAACGTAGGGCTCAAACAAGAGCCCTGTGGCACCCCCTTCGAGATCGCCACCACCTCTGATTGGTATGGTCCCAAGATGACTCTCTGGGTGCGTTTGCTGAAAAAGCTCCTTAGCCAGGCCAGGGCCTTGCCTTCCAGACCGATGTCAACTAGTCTGGAGGTCATGATGTCGTGTGACACAGTGTCAAACGCCGCTGACAAATCTAGAAGCACCAGGACAACGGAATAGCCCTTGTCCTGTAGCATCTGAAGATTGTCAGCGACGGACAGCAAGGCGGTCTCAGTACTGTGCCTGGGCCTGAAACCCGACTGGGAGGAGTCGAGTCCACCCGCGTGTTCAATGAATTTTGACAAATACTGATTCACATGTCTCTCAGCAAGCTTCCCTATAAAAGGGAGAAGAGAGATCGGTCTCAGATTTGTCAAATCAGACCAGGGGATCGAATTGTTTTTACGCAGAGGTCTCACAAGAGCCTGTTTCCAGTCTAAAGGGACTTCCCCAGTACACAAGGACAAATTGCCTACATGCCGTATTCCAACCCCCAGATCATCCAGCAGAAGAGGCATAATACGTGCTGGGATGATGTCAGTCGGGCACCCACTCTTTGTTTGCGTGACAAGAACAGTCAACTCTTCAATAGAGATGGGTGGGAAGACGGTAAGCTTCTTAGCCTCATTATCTGTAGTCATAGTATGTAGCTGGATTCGACAGTCAGTTGTTACTGGATTGTTAGAGATGGAGTTCGACGCTAGTATCTTATTATAGATGGCATCGATTTTCCTTACAAAAAACTGTGAAATGTTATCACAGAGTTCTTGGGATTCGATCCCCTCAGTGTCACAGGCAGTGGGCTTGGTGAACGTCTGTAGAATTTTATACAGGGTTTTTACGTTAGAACCGGCAGCTGATAATTGGACTGCTATATGTTGTTTCCTAGCAGTACGGATTGCTTTATGGTAATTTTTAAACGACCTCTTAAAGTCCTCCTTATCGTCTGCCTTGTGTGTGACTCTCCATTTTTTCTCTAACTTTCTCATGGTCTTTTTTTGTTGTCTGAGATCCCCAGTGAACCAGACTTCTTGTTTTGGGGCCGGTCGGGGTTTATAAGTTCTCGGCGGGACCACATGATTAATAGTTGTTAACGCAGCTTTACTAAATGCGCTTAGGGCTAAAGTGGCGTTTTCACCGCATGCTTCCCATATGGGTTCAGAGTAATTTGCCCTGAAGTCTGCAGGGATTAATTTGTTCCAGGGCCTTCTAACATCGGCCATCGTCCTATGGATAGCTTTGACTTTATAGTTAGAACGAGTATAAAACATAATAACTGAGTGGTCTGTCCAATCAACTTGATTGGGAGTAAGACAGTTAATAGCTGTTGAGTTACAGAGCACTAGATCAAGAGTATGGCCCGCAGAATGAGTCGGCCCCTGATTCTTTTTATTAAGTCCAAGTGTGGCCAAGTCTGTTAACACAGTCTGTGCCTCAGTGCACGTGGTGATCTCACTGTGGATATTGAAATCCCCCACCAGAATGAACTCAGAGTTAGCTTGCATGTGAGGAGCCAAAATTTCCATTAATTTAATGGAGAAGGTCCCACACGAGCCAGGAGGTCGATACACAAGTGCACCCTTCCTGGTTTCCCTAGAGGTAGGGTTGATCTTAAAAATCATGAGCTCCATTTCTGGGGTACACGCAGTTTCAATGACTGCAACCTCCATCTCTTGTTTGAACACAATAGCTAGCCCTCCTCCCGTTTTAATCGGGCGATCTAACCTTACTATTTTGTACCCTGTCGGTACCCCCAACGTTATGGCTGGGACTGTATGAGGCTTAAGCCAGGTCTCCGTTAGGAAACACAGATGGGGTCTCTCTGTTGTAATGAGGTCCCAGACCTGTGTAGCGTGAGAGACAAGGGAGCGGACATTGCACAAAAGGTTTTTACACGTTAGGGGCGGATCATTAGGGGCATAGGTGTTAAGTGTTACAGGATTGGTGCTCTGAGCAGATCTGGCACACTTTAGATGATAGGGAGTGATAACCGCAGTGCTGGTAAATTGCATGTGACACCCCGAACATGAGAAAGGTCCCCCCACACTGGAACGAGTCCAGAGGGGGCACAGTGTGGTAACGTACCTGCCTATTTCCATAAGAGTCTGGCGTGAATAAAACTGAGTAGTGCCTTGACCCTTCTCTGCTGGGAGGGTGCAGACCGCCATGGCCCCCTGCCCCTAGCCCCGTCCTGTCGCGGACGGGCGTAGACGGGCTGGTCTTTGGCTCGTCTTAGGCGCAGGCTTAGGCGCCACACTGCGCGTCAACACTGCGCGTTGGACCGATGAGTTGCTTTATGGCCCTTGAGTTTGGGAGAGCTAGAGCGCTAACCGCTCGCCTCCCACGATGTTCCTGGCTCTGCCCCGCCTTCCGCACCCGTGATTGGCTGGAGGGTCGGACTGGGCGGGCAGGCACAGATCGACTATCAACAAGAGCTGGTCCCTCAGTGCGTGTGGGTAAGTGGTATTTTTAAACAATGTGCAAACTAGTGTTCAGTTCTCACACAGATAGGCAATACTTTCCCAAAAGCAGTGCATTCACAAAATAAAATTAGTCACAGGCTCACGGAGCTGCTTACATGCCACTACATTACAAAAAGGCACCCAGAGTGTGTGCATCAGCCACCAACCATCTTGAGGGCAGATGAAGTGATATGGCACAACCAGGTGACACAAGGAAACAAATCAACATGCCCACAATAACAGAACTGAAACCCACTCAGAAGCATCTGTCATGCGTGCCACACCCCAGCTGGAGGCATAATATGAATGCAGCAAGCATTATGAGTTCAGCACACCATGGTCCATGACAGTGCTGCTTCCAGCTTGCTCCCTGGAGGCCGGGCCAGCAGGCACAAGGGTCAAAAACATTTGTGGTTGGCACGCCAGTGGTGGAAATCTGCTTCTTCTCCTCCCCACTGGCCACTTTCTTGGCAGGACCTTTCTTTGGGGCCATCTTGAAGCTGTCAGTTGGCAGTGTCAATTAGCTTCTGAAGTTGAAGAGATGTTGGTGTTGCGTGGTCACTGGCAGTCAAACTTCACATTATGCATAGGCATAGGCCTTCCTTCTAGAAGTACTGTGGGAATGTCTCTTCGCTTGTACACCTAAATGCAAACAAGTGAGAAGAACATCAGTGAATTGTGGAATTGTTGCACCTGATTTAGTAGTACAAACAAACAATATCATTGAGTGTAGTTACTTAAGTTATAAATAACACACCAACATAAACTTTTATGTACATTCAGAGAGGATAAGAAAGAGTAACAACATAGAGAAGAAAAAAATACATTAAAACATTTAAAGAATTAACCAGAAAATATTTTTTAAGTGAACAAAATTAATTACAAAAATTAACATGAAATTGACAAAAAAATTTAATAACATTAAAATTAAATAAACAAAGTTTGTGAAAAAGGTAAAAGAATGTAATTTCTGATTTATTAGGGGAGGGGACTACCATGAGAATTGAATCCCACTGGGATTTGGGAGGCAGGGAGTGGTGCAGATGAAAAATGCAAAACAGTATATAATATTATATAAAACACTGTTCCTGCAGTACATTTTGTATGAGCTTTAAGGGACTGGGCCTTAAACATAACGCACAAAAAGTGCAACAGCCACATGGTCAAACAACAAGCAGGAAGCATGGCGACGACAAAGAAGACATGCAGGCGTAAGGCAAAAGCAAACTTGCTGTCTTTACAAAATGGTCGCCAGCCACATGGTCACAACAACAAAAACCAGCAAGGATGTATGGCCACAACAAAAAAGACATGCAGGTCTATGGCAAAAGCATAAAGCATACTGGCTTGCTACACAAAATGGACACCAGAAACATGGTCACAACATAAACAACAACCAGCAAGGCGGCATTGCCAAAATAAAGAAAACATGCAGCCATATGGTAAAAGCAAACTGGCAGCTACACAAAATGGCCACTGACCACATGGTTAAACTGCAAGCAAGGATAAATGGCCATAACAAAGAAAATATGCATGCCTATGGCAAAAGCACACTGGCTAGCTACAGAAAATGGCTGCAAGCCACTAGCCACAACAACCAGCAAGGACAAACAACAAGGAGGAGGATTGGAAGACCTCGAACACATGCAGGTCTATATCCACGTACAATACAAAAATGGCGCCTGGCCACATGGAATGGGGAATGAAAACAAATGCTGGCCTATGGCAAACACACTCACACACTGGCAAGACAAAGGAGGCATGGTAACACAGGGGGAAACCGTGTTAATTCAGCAATACTAAAAAGGTAAATTAAGTGGGCTAAAAATGTTTACGACAACAATCCTCCAAAGGCATAAAAAATATAACTACACCTAAACACTATTTGCAGATTTCTTTAAAAAATATACTTTTTGTCATTTAATCCAATGCCATCGGTGGCCTAAATGATGTTTCAATTTAACTCTACAGAAACAGGTGTTTCATGCACCATGTCTTGTACTGGGTCTTCTGGCTGGAAGGTGCATGGGCAGACTAGACCACATAGTGAATTAAATGAATATTGCAAATTTAATTAAACTCATCTATAACATGTAAACTGTGCAACATTTTCCATTTGAAAAGAAGATAAATAGCATGCAAAAAAATAACTAGGCCCCTACTGAAACTTCAGGCCACCCATCAAAATACATTTAAAAAATCGAAGAAAAGTACCAATAAATCCTGGTGCATGCTCCCAGTCAAAGAAACAATACCATTATACACCAGTTATTTCAACTTACTTGTGAAATCTCAAATACAAAATCCTTAAATCCAATTGTATGTATACAGCAGATAAGAAAAGTGATCCTTCCAGTCCCAAATTGAACTGAAAAGTGACCACGAGTTTGACTAAGCAATGGTAGGAGCTTGCTAGACAGAAACAGGAAGTTGGAGACTCTGGACTTCCTTCCTGTTAGAATTTTTTTTTTAAAAAAGGACTCCTAGCACAAAAAAACTATGCAAATAGTCCATTTGAAAAGGTTTTTAACTCTAAATTGTCATTTCAAGGAGATTTAGCTGCTTCTCGAGGAGAGAATCCTCCCCAGGTTGCAGTCGCAGTCTATTGCTCTCGCTTTCATATGTCACAAAAGACGCACTGGAAGTCGCTGGCATGGACTAAAGCCATTCTAGCTGCAGCAAAATTTGAGGAGTGCCTAGAAAATCTCATTGACACTCGTGAGCTCCCAGCAAGTCTCTTGTCTCTCCCCTACACTCATGAAACGACAATCCAAGCATGCTCATGCAGAGTTTATTGGCAACGCTACGTTCTCGGTGGAATGTGGAGCTACCGAATTCCACAAACTACTTGACTAGAGTGGCGTTTTATGCCCAGGTTTGATAAAAACATGTCTTTTCACAATGATTCTGAAACAAACAAAAAAAATCATGTGTATGAAAACCTATTGAAGTCACAATAGAATCATCAACTACCTTAACCTTTTTAAATTAAGGTATGAGTACAGTATGACCAAATGCAATGCCCATATAGTTTACTGCAGCTTTTGTATCTAAAATACATGAAACAATAATTTCTTGCTCCTCAGACAAATTAATTTTTATTTACCTGATCATATAAGCCACACATCACATTCTTCAGGAAATTATTCACTTGACAAGACACTTACTTACATGTTTAAGTAATCAAATCTTTTCACCAAATGTTGCATTTCTTTACATGATGTTCTCAACAAATGATTCTTTGACATTCTAGGTTTAATCACAAAATGACTGAAATTTGTGCTGGATACATATATTCTGTATGTGTCTTAATCTGTTCCCTCCTTTAAATGTGTGCAGTATTACTACTCAATGCATACGCTCTGAAGATTTTAACGTTTCACTTTCTTCAATCTCGGGGAAATACAACAATCACTGTCTCTGATTTTGTTTTTCTCTAAATAATCCAACCACACTACTAAGTCTATAAATCCTGCACACTTTGCTGGGGGATTTACTGTCCTTGCAAAAAATCTTTTCATTCAGTTTGGAATCCCTAAAACAATAATGATGCTCTTTTCACTTCATGTCAACCAGTCTCAACCATGATTAAACGTTGTGATGGAAATCAAGAAATCTGTATGGCCATGTTTAAATGTTACTCTAAACAATTCATTAACCAAAGAATGGTATGCAACTTTCTGCCAAACATCTTCTGCCCTTGCTCGCAAAAGACATTTATATTATTTAACTCTGTATCATTTCTCGCAAAAGACATTGGTATTATTTAAATCTGTATAAATTCTCTCTATTAGTTGATCCCCACTTGAATATACCAAAACACTGGCTAATTTTTGTTGGTCATTGGAAAATGCCACATATACCAAATTTGCTTTCTGTGTATGTTCATTAGAGATGTTTTGCATTTTTCTGGAGACAATTCTTGCTAGCTTAAGGACTGTCAGCCCTGTGGCACTGATAATCAGTGCTACAGTGAATGTATTCTAGCCCTAAAATGATATTGGTAAACATTCTTTTACCCAATTGGTCTATTTAACTGCACAGTAAGATCACCATAGATTGTGCAGAGCATCCACCTAGGTCTTAGAGGGTGAATGCCATGTATGGGCTGCACCACCCACATATGTGACAAAAACATCTGTCTTTCAGAAGCACCACTGTGCTCTGGCTGGGCTTCAGTTTAAATGCTTTGCAGTGACCCTAACTGGAAAAGTGCCTTGGAATGTGCTTTAAAAGCCTGCAGGGTAGGGTGCTAATTTTAAACATATAGGACCTACTTCATATTGAAATTAGTGTGCACTCTTAGTGAAATAACAAACTAATGTACGACTTAAATGCTGTTTCTCTGTGTGATGGGATTACAATCATATTCCTATCTCTGCATTGAAGAATCATAAAAAAGTTTTAAAGTTATTTTGTTACTTAATTTCAATGTTTGATTTCAGGGCAGAATTTTGATAACCTAAATGGAAAGTAACCTAATACAAATATATTTTGAGCTGCATGAGAAAAAACTGGCATAGTACCAATGTGGCCACTAATCCTCAAGAACTAGAATGCACAACCATGGCTGAGTGAGTTAGTTACTTAGCCTCATATGAAAACATACTGTATCTGAACCCCGGAAAAATAGATGGGTATTAACTACTCAGCGCTTAGCGGGGATTGGTATTCAGAGAGTCGCTAGGAACAGTTGGCCGAGCAAATGGCAGCTATAGAGCCTCGTCCTTTGAGTTGGTGATGCTATGGAACGCTTCATCTATTAAATCCCAGAACCCTCTTTTTAAATGTCTGATTCAGGTATGGGGATGTAACTTGCAATGCAAAGCATTTAAGAAAAGGTTATCTTGCAAATGTAATGCCTCGTACCTATAATTGCTTATATCTTTAGAAGGCAGCTCACCAAAAAGATTACAGTGAGCAACTCTATCAGGCTTCAAGGTGACTTGCTCAATAACTCCGCATCAAACTTTATTTATGAGTATGGCATGCTCTACAAAGTGAATTGGGTCTTGGCAAATATGCTAAGAACAAATACTCTAAAACTAGAATGTGACAACCTGTGTGAGAGAACCAAAAGTAATGTGATTATACCAGGGATTACTGTCTAAATAGAAGGTGTTAGGATTTTGTTGAATCTGAGAAATGTGCAAGTCACATTCAGATTCAGTTTGTTCCAGAGACGTGGACCTTATAGTGCTAAACTCCTGCCCCCTTCACACCAGGAATGTGTGTGACTACCAGATGGCCATAAATGTTAATCAGAAGATTCTTACAATGCACATGGGAAATTGTATGTGCAATTAGCATTCTAGATAAAACCACTCATTTGGACCAAAATCCGAAGCACATTAACATGCACCTGATGTGCTCTGAACTTTCAATCAAAAATTAAAACTTTGTGAATTAACATAAGATATTCATGCATGTGCCTGGTCTGCTGGTCAGGCTCAAAGGCCTCATATATTAGAAGTGACGCATCGCTGCGTGAAAGCAACGTTGCGTCATTTCTCAGTGCGCTCTCCTTGCGACATGATTGATGCGTCATATTTACTGAATGATGCATCATGTCGCAAGGAGTTACAGATAGGTCAGTATTTCTGACATATCTGTATGGCACAAAAGTGACGCATTGCCCCAAACAGTGGCCCATGTGAAAGGGCCTGCGCCAGTTTACGCCTGCTGTGAGGCAGGTGTAAGATATTGACGCATTTGCGTCCTAGAAGTGGTGCAGTGAAATTTTATAGATTTCAGTGCATCACTTTTATGACCCTTTCTTGCGTTAGAAGGCCCCCGCATACATTTTACCTGGCACAGGTATAATGTGGAGCAGGGGTTTACAAAGTGACACATCTACCTAGTTGCATTACTTTGTAAATATGGTGCAACAAAGGCACATTATTTACGCCGTTGGTGTGTCACAAAAAGTGACGCACCAGCAGCGTTAAAGTGACACATGTCCTTATAAATAAGGCCCAAAGTATGTACTCATTAAGTCTAAATTTCCATTGAAAAATACAAACTTTATCTGATCTATCAAAGGACTAAATCTAAGGTCCCAATAGCACAGATGGCACTCTCCTTTATGCTCTTTATGCAACCACATTTGAGTAAATCTGTTCATTTAAAGCTTTACAGACTCAGCAACACAAGGAGCCAGGGTCTGCTATCAATTAGTCACCTAGAACATTGGAACACACAATTCACATGTAGCCAACTGAGAAATGGTCATCTTTCTTTTCCTTACAGACTTGAATAAGAAAAAAAGGCCCTGATTTACTACAATTTTGCATCAGGGTTGCATCACATATTTAGTGCAGCCCTGACGGATTTACAAAGTCATGATTTCAAGGCTTTTTAAAAGCAAACATTAACACAACATAGCATAGCACATAGCATTGACTTGCACTACCCACACTGTGATAGGTAGGTATTGGTGCATGGCCGATCCCATGTATCCACCCATGCAGATCCTGTGCCAGCTCCCCCTCACACCATTGTTGCAGCTCCTTGCCTGCTGCCTTATTTCTGGGTTCCTGTGTTCCTCCTCCCCAGTCAGCCTTCATGTTTAGTCCAACTGTTGAATTTTCAGCCTTACGTTCTATATTACTTTAGCTGGCCCTCATTCCCCGCAAGTCAGCCTTGCTTTTTGGACCAGTTAGTGAACCCTTGCCACACGTTACCCAGCCATTTTTGATCCAGCATGCGCTGCCTCCCACCTGACATCACCCCTCCCACCCCAGGACCTACTTAATGCAGGCCACTGAGAAACCCCATTGAGCAGGTCCTGTTCCAGCTTCCCCACATGCCGTGGTCACAGCTCCTTGCCTGCTGCCTTGCTTCTTTGCTCCTGTGTTTCCCCTCCCCAGTCAGCCTTCATGTTTATTCCAGCTGTGCCCTCATCTTCCGCTAGTCAGCCTTACTTTCTGTAATACTTAAGTTGTGTCCCCATCCCTGCTAGTCAGCTTTCCTTTCTGTACCAGTTAGTTCCCCCCACTCCACCTATTGTCCTGCTGTTTCTCATTCCTGCCTTCACCGCCTCCCTCCTCACAGCACCTCTCCCACTCGGAACCTACTTAATTGAGGCTGCAGTATGGCTGCACAGCCGGCGTGCCATAGGTGCGCCAAAGGCAATCCTGTCTGCACATGTGCCTGCCTGGTTTGCACCCAGTACCAGGAACCCTGGCCCTCCTCCCACCAGTGGTACACCTCTGACGAGCTACATCCCTCAACTCCAGAATAGACACTGCTGAATCACCACACCGAGATCCACTGAAGTACCCTTCACCTACCAGATCTGCCACTTCTTCTGCAATGTCTACCCTCCAGCAACTACAAGCCAGCCAGCACCCAACCTGAGGCACTACTCAATGTGTGATCCCTCTACAACCACGTCATCAAAGTCTGAGACAGTGTAACCTCCCTTGCCCAGATGTGATGTCCATCACAGAAACCTGGCTCACCTCATCAGCGCCTTACTTCTCCCTGTGACGCCCCAGCTACAAGCTGCTACACTGCGATCAGGCCGGCAGATACGGTGGAGTTATCACCACCATCCACAAAGACACCCTCCAATGCACCAACGCGGATGATGACAGTATGCTAATCATGTAACACCTCACCTTTCAGATCAAACTAGATGCAAAAACCACCATCTGAGAAACCCTTGCATACAGACTCCTGGGTACCTACAAAAGCTTCTGCAACACCTTCTCCGATTTCATTGCCTCCCCCTGACAATTGACTCCAACAACTACATCTTCCTAGGAGACCTCAATTTCTACCTTGAAGACCCCAAGACACTAACTCTGCCTTTCCTGGAGAACATGAGCAACATCAGACTCCCTCAGCAAGTCTCTACCTTCACTCACATTGCAGGACACACTCTGGACCCTGTCTTCTCCTCCAGTGACAGAAACAAGTTCTCCCACACTACTGAACTGACCTGGATAGACCACAGCATCGACCAGAAACCCTCACTGGCTTGCCTGAATCCCCATCGAGACCATCCACCCATCCGTGCCAAAAATGAAGCAGCGTAGCAGAACCCTTCCAGACCTCTGCCCTCAAAACATACAGGCTTGACCATTCTGACAATTTCAAAGTCCAGAACTTCTCTAACTGAATGTCTGCTGTCGCAGTCACCATCGACCCATGAAGAACATCCCCTACAACAGACCCACAAAGTACACCAGCTGTTTCACCCCAAACTGCTGACCCTCATACGCGACTGCAAGAAACTACAGAGATGTTGGTGCTCCAGCAAATACCCCTTGGATCTCAGCTCATTCAGATCCACCCTAAACAACTGTCACCACCACCTAAGGAGACCAAGAACACCCTCAGCAACCTTATTGAGGCAAGCGTCAACAATGCCAAAGAGCTATTCAACATTGTCAGAGAGTTTTCCTGCCCAGCTATAACCACAGACTCAATTCACCCCTCCCAAGCCCTCTGCAACTCTCTAGCAGACTACTTACACCAGACGATCCCAGACATCTACACCAACTTCTACCCCCAACCTACCAACCTCATACACCACTGCACCCTAACCAATGCCACCGACACCCACCAACTATCTGACTGGAAGCAGCTCTCAATCCAAGACACCACCACCATCATGAACTCAATTTACTCTAGTGCTCTCTTGGACCCCTGCCCCCACCACATCTACATCCTAGGGAGAGAATCAATCAGCATCAACCTCGCAGAGATCCTCAACACTTCTATCATAGCAGCCACCATCCCTGCCGCATGGTAACACACGGAGGTCAAGCCTCTCCTGCAAAATCCCTGCGCTGACCCCAGTACTCTCTAGAACTATTGGCTCATCTTGCTACTCTCCATCCCAGCCAAGGACTTGAAGAAGGCCATCAACCACACAGAGTACCTCGAAGAGAGAAACCTTCTTGTCTCCGGGCCAACCACAGCACGGAGATCACCCTGATCGGAGTTACAGACAACATCATGCGCTTCCATGACTAAGGGGAAATGGTAACCTTCATCCTCCTGGACCTCTCAGAGGCCTTCAACTCTGTCTCCCATCACACCCTCAACACCAGACTCCACCACCTGGCATCCAAGGCAACTCTCTCAACTGGATCGCCTCTATCCTCTAAAGCTGAACACTAAGGATACATCTACCATCTTTTTCCTAAGACCCCAAAAACATAATCTACGGCATTCCCCAGGGGCCTGACTCAGCCCTACCCTCTTCAACAACTACATGACACCTCTAGCAGACATTGCGCCCATCCGCAGACTCAAAATCATGTCATGCGCTGATAACACGCAGCTCCTCGTTTTCCTCACAGAAGAGACTGGCACCACCAAAGCCAAGTTCCAGAATACCTTGTCCGATGTCACCAACTGGATAAAGGTCAACTGCTTGAAGATCAACTCAGAGAAAATGGAGGTACTCATGTTTGGAAGCAAACTATTCCTCTGGGGTGACTACTGTGGCCCGCCAAACTCAGTTTTACTCCTACCCACTCCAACCATGCACACACCCTGACAATCATCCTGTACAGCCAACAAACAAGGAAAAACTAATTCAACACTGTCTCCTCCTCCTGCTTCCACACTCTCCATATGCTCTGCAATATCTTCCAATTGATCCCAATATCCACCAGGAAAACAGTCACCCAAGCTCTAATCTCTAGCTGCCTAGACTACAACAACTTGTTCTTCACTGGAAACACCAAGCATCCACTGACCTACCTCCAGATTATCCAGGACACTGTAGCAAGAATCCTCCTCAACCTTGTCAAGATAACAAGCACCACCCTTCACCTCAGAGCCCTCCACTTGCTCCCATACTTCAAGCTCCTGACTCACGCCTACAAAGCCCTCCACAGATGAACAGATATGACAAGCAACTCTACCCACTCGCTGGACTTCGCTAAGTGGAGCATAGCTTTTGACCACTTCACAGAGTTCCACGTATATAGCTATATATATTACTTACAGGCATTCACCAGAAGGTAATTATAGTTAGGACCTTGTTTCTATTCAAAAAGTGTTTTTTCTTTTGTTAATATCTTTGGCGCCATTTGATGAATCTTCTCCAAATTATCAAAAGTAATCTGGCGGTCAGCTTAGCTGCTGTGTTTGTAGTTTTGTGGTTATTCATCAAGCAGGGGCCGAGAAAAGGGGTGGGATCCCAAAACTTATTTTCTCTATGTTAAATTCCATAGAAAATGTTATACACAGCTAGAGCCTGGACTGCTGAATGGAATTACACCAAAAGTGGCAAAAAGGTAGCTCTTGGTTCAGAAGGCACACTTTTTGTTAAATGGTGTAAATCCGTTCAGTAGCGCCTGAGAAATGTAAACATTTCTCAGACATCCATACATTGACGTGAAGGATCCGCGAACCCTCCCGATCTTGAGCCTGTTACCTGATTGGCTGCCAACAGTTCCAACCAGGAAGTGTTGGCAGCCATCTTGTGACTTGGTTGAACCAAGTCACAAGTAAAAAGGTAAAAAAAACTAAATAAACAAGGAAAGGAGTAGGGTAGAAAAACCATGACCCCCTAAGCCTGCTGAGGGGATCCCACAGAGACACTCAGGTCCATCAAAAAGTATTTAAAAAAAATCTGTGGGAATTGCATTGGGTCCACGAATCCTGCCACCTCACCGGGGAGAAGCTCATTAACTGTAGGAGGCCACACGGGCCCCCCTGCAGCCCCAGGAAAAGCTACCTTCCTGGGGCTTTTATTTTTTTTAAAAAGTGTTATGGGGCTCCTGCCCCCTCCATGCAGTCCCAGGGACTGCCACCTCCCTGTGGTTATTTTAAATGAGGGGGGCCCCATGGCTCCCCCACACATCCCCAGGGACCAACACCTCCCCAGGGCTTCAAAACTGTTGGAGGGGCGCAAAGTGGCTCCCCTCGTGGATCTGTAAATGGCCCTGGTGACCATCATCCCCCAGTGCAGACTCCAGCAATGTCCCATGGTGCCCACTCCTGGGACATTGCTGTTTGCTATGGGATGGCAGAAACACTGCTCCTGCCATCCCATAGCAAACAGGTGCTCTACTTTCAAAAAGTGCTGTCACATGTTGAATATGGAGCACTTTGTGTTTTACCCCAAGGGAGCTGCATGCCATCTCAAATGACATCACTATTCACAAAGAAGGGGAGAGGGTCAAAGAAATTATACAACTCCACCACCCCGAACCCCCTAAGGCAAAGTATACACACAAGAAGGGGTGGAGAGATTAGAATACACGTGTAACAACACGAGACAGAAAAAATAAATCTGTTTTGAACACTGCCATCACTCACACACAAAGTGTGTAACATGCTTCAACATCAGGTCTGCTTACAAAGCGCCCTGGTGTGGCCACCCTCAGGGCGGAGCATAAGGGAAGGGGAAGAAAAAAATAATAAAAGATAGAGCAATGACAAGACACAACACAAAATTTAACAAACAAAGTGATAGAACAGCGAATATCACCCTGTGACTGGGAATGGTGATAAGACAAAGTGCAGTTTATGGAAAGGTGCTTTAAGACTGGTCGGTGGATACCAATAAAACCTTTTTTTATAGGTTCCACAACCAAGATTAAAAGTAATGGGGATGGGTTGTGTTAAAAGAGAAGATTAAGTTCTCAAAACACCCCTCCTGGTACTGCTTATGCCAACATGTTTCAACCGACTTACTGCGACACAAAGGACACCCCTGTCTTCTTCAGAACGTCTATCGCTCCCAGTCCTGGTGTCGGCCCAACCGCAATTCGGTCAAAGTGCCGAAGAGTCTCTCGTGATCATAACTTGATCATAACATGTGGGGGAGATACCCAACAACACGGGATACAACATACTGAAAAGAAGCATAATAATTTATATGCTTGCATGTACGTGCCAGATAATGGACCCCCTCTCAGGTATCCGATTACGTTGTGTCTAAAATGTACCCCTTCTAGGACTACTTATTGCAGTTAATCTCCACTACATCCCCCTGGTGATTCTCCATATTTGCCACCCGGGTATTTGTTTTAAAAAAGAAGAAATGTATAATGTATAATGCTGCGTAAATGCGGTCACCACACCCCCTTATATATGTACACCTTGCTCAAGTACATTATGTCTAAAAAGGCATACATCTACACTGAATATGTACAGCCATTTAGACCAATCCCCAACCGTGTACTCACCGAGTTTATCAATGATAAAAACTCGATGTGGCGCCCGGCAGGGAGGTCTCCAAAGAACACAACCTGTGTTCAAATCAAAGAAAAGTTAAAAATGAAAAGCACAAACCAAACCTCACTGTCTGTGAAGCTGATGTGATAACTTCACACAAGATGGTCATCCATGCTGGCATTGGCGATTTGAAAACAAACATAGTATGACTAGTTTCTAAATGACTGCATGAGTCCATTGATAAAGCTTAAAAAATTTGAGAAAAATAAGTAAACTGCTGGGGTTATTTTATTAGTGCAATACCATTGGTTCAGTAATTAAATGACTGCATAGGTACTGGATGGATGACAGGTGTACTACAATTGTACTCTCTATGTAATTATGTATGAGTAGAGCCTGAGTGTTTCATCAGTGTTCACATGTGCCTCAGTATTTCAATTACTGCATGGGTTGTAAGCGGATGTTTTTGATGGCTGCATAGGTTCTGCGCAAATGTTATAATGTTTGCATACTTACAGCCTTGTTAATTGCATAAGTCAATAGATAGCACCTTATTTGATTAGATGCATGTATGCCTAGTGCCTGCATACTTTAATAACTACATAATGTCTGCCTGCCTGATTGCAAGAGTACATTTACAGTTTCTGGAGGATTGAATAACTCCATGGATAGTGAATCACTGATTTGATGACTGCCTGAGTAGTGATTCCATGAGTACTGCCTGGCTGACTGAGAAAGTACCTTCATTCCTGTTAGATACATAACAATTGTCACTATATCTCTGAATCATTAGTTATCTCCTTCTGTCAGTATCAAATTACCTTCTTTTACTGTATACACGCTTATCTTCTGAGCCATGTGTGAGTGAAATCTAGGTATCACACTTGATAGATAATTGTATACATGGCACTATAGAAACATACATTGATTTGCTTCTGAGCGTGCACATGCATTAGTAAGTTTCTAAAACAGAAAACAACATTAAGAACATTTTCAAAGCACAAAACCTTTTCCGAACGGCATACCTACATCATTTCTCAATGCTTCTAAAACATAAATTCAGCAGATCTCAAACAAAAGTTACACTCGAAATGAAGCTAGCACAAGAACTGTCGAGTCATTCTGCGCTATTAATCCTTCTCAATTTTATGGTTTAAATCGTTTTATTGAGTTTTGTTGAAACAATAACAATATGCCCACCTACAACCACAGGCCGGCACGAAACTTTGCCATTGCTTTCAAGTTTTATTAAATCAAACACAGATTGAAACAAAAGAAAGAGACAAGCAGAGTCTAAGAAGAACGGAGTAAAGCAAAGAGTAGCGTGAAATCAGTTGGGGAACGGAGTGACAGAAATCCACCCATTGCTTAAGGTAAGGCCTGGTAGGAAGTCAGGGCTGAGTTCCCTTTGGGGAAGAGGGTGGTGCCACAAGGGGGGATGCCAGATAAACCGCAAGGCCCTAAGATATTGAGGGCATGTAAACTCAATGAACTCGGAAGAGAGGTACACCACAGTGGACCCCCAGGTTTTGTCAAATTTAGCGAAGGTGCTGTGAATCTCAGCAGTGATCCGTTCCATCCCGACCACCTCCCACAGTCTGTGTAGCCAATCTAGCTTGGTTGAGATAACATCTGTGCTCAACTTCGCCAGAAGGACTTGCTTGGCTGCTCCCAGTGCCAAAGTGAACACCCTACCTCTACAGGAGCGGAGAGGGTATGGAAGGGGTTTTGAAAGGCCCAACAAAATATAGCTGGGGAATCTAGGGAGTTCTGTTTGGTATATATGGTCAACCAAAGGCAATATGGAATCTCAGAATGATTGAATCTTGCGGCAGTGCCAGAGGATATGAGACAAGGTGCCCACCTGACTGCAATTGCGCCAACAAAGATCGCTGCTGCAAGGTCTCCACTTAGCAACTCATTGCCGGGGTATAATACCAGTAGTGCACAATTTTTAGTAGCATCTCTTTCCCTGAAGTGCTGCATGATGATGCAGAGTAAAAATATCGCCGCAAAAATATTGTGGAACAGAAATATCCCTGCAAAAATATTGTGGGGAAGAAATAGCGACAACAAAGTTATTTGACAAGAATATCGACTGACAGGTAAGTAATATCGATTACATAAATATCTTTGTAATAATTATCATTTACAAAAATATAGTGTACAAAAATATCGATTTATTATTAATTTTATGTATTTGAGTGTATTTAATGAGAATTGTTTGTTATTTTACTATATGTTTTAGAGTTTTACTAGTTATTAATTTATTTTAAGTTTAATTCTTCGTTTTTAGTTCCGTACCGGGTTGTGGGTTTATAGGGGAATAGGGTAGGAAGTAATTTAATTTTATAACATTTATTGAATGATTATTGAGTTAATTGATTAATTGATAACAATTTTAATAATTAGTTGTTAATTAATTTCAATTAGTTAATTAATAAATAATTAGTTTAATTGTTTAATTAATTTTAGGTGTGTGTTGTGGTGTTTACATGTATAATATTGTATGAAGGGTGGTAAGTAATTATGTTCTTTATTGATTAATTATTAAATACTTTTAAATTATTTACCATTAATTAATTGGTAATTATTCATTGTAATTGTGTAATTAATTGTAGGTGTGTGTTTTGGTGTTTATATGTGTAAATGGTGTGAAAGATGGTAAGTAATTAATTATTTACTGATTCATTAATAAATAATAAAAACATATTTCAATAATTAATTAGTAAATAATAAATTGAATTGTGTAATTAATTGTAGGTGTGTGGTGTGTATTTTATAGTGTTAAATAATGTGTAATGTGTTTTATTATTATCTTTGTTAATGATAATATATTTAAATGTATATATTAATATTGGAAATTCAATTTAATAAAAATGTTGAGTCTTTTGCTTTTTATTGTTTTGGGACCCTCCGCTATCCAGCTCTTTCCCTTCTATTGCACTCACTGGAGTGGCAATAGTAATTTTTACCCCTACGCTATCCAACGCTTTCCCTACTGTTGCATTCACTTGAGTGGGAATAGTAAATTTTACCCCTCTGCTATCCAGCACTTTCTCTACTGTTGCACTCACTTGAGTGGGAATAATACATTTTACCCCTCCGCTATCCAGCACTTTCTCTACTGTTGCACTCATTGGAGTGAGAATAGTCATTTTTACCCCATCTCTATTCAGCGCTTTCCCTACTGTTGCACCCACTGGAGTGGGAAAAGTAATTTTTACCTCTACGCTATCCAACACTTACCCTACTGTTGCCCTCACTGGAGTGGGAATAGTAAATGTTACCCCTCTGCTATCCAGCCCTTTCCCTACTGTTGCACTCATTGGAGTGGGAATAGTCATTTTTACCCCTACGCTTTCCAGCACTTTCCCTACTGTTGCACCCACTGGAGTGGGAAAAGTAATTTTTACCCCCTTGCTATCCAACATTTTAACTACTAATGTTTTTATTTTGATATTAAATGTATGTATTATTTTTTTAAATACTTTCATGTTTAAATTAAATATAGAATATTTTATTCTAAATTATTTTTTTTATGTGTTAATTTTATTTTTATATATTTAAAAAAGTTTATAAATTAAATTACGATAATAGGTAATAAAATGTATTTAAGTAAACATATGTATATGTACACTTTTTTGTGTTTATGTTTATTAAAGTAAGTTTATTTGTTATATTTAGTTAAAATATATATTACATTTAATTAATTTTGTTAATAATAATAGTATTATTTAATTAATTTATTTTAAGTTATGGTATTTTTTAAAGTTGATTTTTTTTACATTTTTTTTTACATCAATATTTTGAGTCGATATTACTGTACTTACCTGTTTAAGAATAGGGATTCAATATTTTTGTAATTGATATTTTTACACCGATATTTTTTCATCTATAGTTTTGTAGTCAATATTTAAACATTGAACCCTGCATGATGATGCTCGAGCTCTGTGTATAATGTCCGACCATTCTTTTGGGGAGAATTCCCTAACCAGCTTTGATTCCCACTTACACTGCACTGGGGGCTTACAGTGCTTCTTAGCCTTGTTGCGAAAATGATAAATGTCCGACAGGAGAGGCTTGTTTGAGGTGTGGGTGATATACCAGATCTCAATTTCATTTTTTAAGGTGACGGCCTGCATGCAGATGGATCTGAGGCTGAGTGATCCAGTGGCGCAGTGCTAAGTACTGCCAGTACGCCTCTTCGGAAATCCCGTAGTAGGCTACCAACTGGGTGAAGTCCATAATGCCCTGTACATCAAAAAGGTCGCCAATACGTTTACAGTTGGCCTCTTGCAATTTTAAGGTAGCGGTCCAGGTTTGAGCCGGGGAAATGTTCTCCTGTACTTTATCCCATACCTTTATGGTAGTGCACAAGACCAGAGAGAGGTTTTCACCCGGTTGGCAGTGTCACCACGGGAGCCAGGGAACTTTCCAGATGTGGATCCCCGCTATGCCCCGGTCCATATAGGACCAGAGTTTTTCATACTCTAGTTGTTACCATTCCACCATCCAGCGCAGCTGCGCCGCTTTATAGTACTGGGCCGGGTGAGGTACCCCAAGACCTCCACCCTCCTGTCTCAGATACGTGAGGTGTCGAGCCATGCGTGGCTTCTTCCCATCCCAAATGAAGCCATTGATTAGTTGTTGCATTTGGACCAATAATGTTGGTGGCGGACATAAGGGAAGCGTCTACATTATGTAAAACAGACGCGGCAAGATTGTCATTTTAACGGTGGCTATCTTGCCCAACCATGAAAGAGCGTGTTTCTTCCAGTTGTTTAGGTCTTTACGGGCCTTAGCCAGCACATCCGAGTAGTTCACCTGGGCCGTCTTTGCAGTGGTCGAAAAGACCAAGAGCCCCAAATATGTAATGTCACTGACCGCCCAAGAGAATGGAAAGAGTTGCCACATTTGGAGATTTGCGGCCCTTGATAAACACCTTTCACCCATTGCCGGAACTGTTCCCCGAGTCCGAATCGGCATAGGACCTGGTGTAAGTAGGGCCAGTGGACCCGATCAAATGCCTTCTCGGCATCCACCAACAAAAGTATCATCGGGATCTGGGTTCGCTGCATTATATCTGATAAGTGGCACAGTTGCTAAGTCCCATTCCCACAATTGCGATCTGGAATAAACCCTGATTGGTCTGGGTCCACCAGGCCTTGCATATGCGGGGCTAGTTGAGCCGCCAAGATGTTGGTAAAAATCTTCAGGTCCACGTTGAGCAGTGAGATGGGACGGTATGAAGCGCACTCCAGAGGGTCTTTCCCCAGTTTGAGTATGACTACAACTACAGCCATGGACATCGAAGGGGTAAGTCTCCCCATGGTGCTGAAAGTGTTGAAGAGGCGTGCGTGGAGAGGAGCAAGGTCAGACGCAAATACTTTATAAAAGTATACCTGGAAGCCATCCTCACCAGGAGCCTTGCCTGCTGAAAGTCGCTGAACAGCCCCTAAGACTTCATCCGAGCTGATACCCACCTCCAAATTTGTGGCAATGGAGTCTAGCAGTCAAGTCACTGGTGCCTCCTGTGTGTACTCTTCAGCTGCAGTGGTATCCAGGCTTTCGGCTGAATATAATGCTTTATAGATTGCCTCGAATTTGGACGCAATGTCCCGGTCCGCTCGAAAGGTCTCGCCCCCAGCGTTCGTAATTTACGCAACCCGATGCGTTGCCATTTCAGCTCAAAGAGCATGCACCACAGAGCAAGGCATATTCGGCGTGGTCCAGATCTAGGGCCCCTAATCAGCCCCAGTATGGCGGTGAACACCCTTCCAGCTCCCGAATTTGAGCCTTGCGTTCCCCCCTCTTCTCTCTACGGTCCTTGTTGTGACTCGCCACGATGGAGAGCTCCCGTGGAGGACTGTCCTCAAGGCGTCCCATAGCGTGTCCACCTCGACCACGCCCACGTCGTTCAGTTCGAAATATGTTAGTTTTAATTGCGGCTTGCAATTCGGTGATATTAGCACCATATGTAAGTAAGGTGCGATTTAGATGCCAGGTATGTCACCCGGGAGAGTAAGCATTAAGACGACCGGAGAATGGTCCGAGAAGGCCTCTACCCCACTAGAGAAGTCATCTCTAGACAACGTGACCCTGGGTGAAGTCCAGAAGAGATCTATGCGAGCATACGTTTGATGAGCTGCAGAAAAGAAAAGGCATTCCCGTGCGGAGGGGAAACGGTGGTTCCAGGCATCTGTAAGGCCAGCTTCTATCAGCCTCTGAAGTGTTGTGGATGAAAGTGAGCCCGCAGTGTCAGCCTGTCCATATCTGCGGCTGGGACTATGTTGAAGTCACCCCCGATCACTAAGTCCTCATCCGGGGATTCCATGAGTAAGTTCAGCGTATCACGTAAAAAGACCTCCTGATGCTCGTTAGGACAGTAGACCAAGGCTATTGTATGCACCCGCCCTCCCATTAACACCCACAAAGCAAGTAGGCGACTTCTGCAAAATTCCCGACCACCATCCCCTGGAAATGCGTGGCCAGAAGGATCGCCACCCCTGCCTTTTTCAAGGGTCCTTATTGAAAGTATTGTTGATTGAACCATCTAGATCAAAGTCACCGCCAGTCGGCCTGCATAAGGTGAGTTTCTTGTAAGAGGCAACAATCACACTTAGCGTCTCTCAACAAGGTAAGAAGAGCTTGCCGCTTTGCCGTGAGTTGAGGCCCCGCACATTAAAGCTCAAGATAACTACTTTAAGACAGGTCTTGGGCCTGTATGAGGGAGAACAGCTGTACACCATCCCAGTCCATCTCAATTTTAAACATCCATGTTAAAAGTAAAACATTACCCTGACCATATGCATCAACTTTTCATCAGCCTTACCTGGCATAGATCACCATGTAAACATACATGCAATTTCTTAATAGATGTACACCTTCAAGCCAACATTCCCAAAATATATACATCTCTGCATCTTTATACAAATTGAAAAGTCCCACCGTATATATAGCTATGTGCGAGCACAAAAACTATATCTGAGCATATGCAAAGTGGTCATATTAGTTAAAAATCACATTAACAAACCCCTTCCAATATAGCCATAACAAGTATTACTTCTTTCTGATTCATATACATGCAGGCAACATGTTCCCATCTTTTATTTCCCACTACACTATTCCTATAAAACAATGTTACTAAAAGTATTACAACTCCCAGAATGCATTTAAAACACTCTTAGTTCTTCATTGCGTCTTTCCACAAAACTATACTGTTATCTATATATATAAAAACGAAAGTATGTCTATTTGTCCTTAATGCATTACTACACCATTCATCCGATCAGCATGAAACTTTGGGAAGTTGTTGAGTACACTCCCGCGAAGGTTTCTGGCAAAAAAATATAAAAATTGGTAAAAGTTGTTGAGTACACTCCAGCGAAGGTTTCTGGCAAAAAAAAAAGTGAAACATAGGCCCCCTGGGCTCCTAGGGCCCTCATAATCTTTCCAATACTGAACATTTACAGTTTCCGGTGCGACTCGCTTTTGCAATGACTATCAACAAAGCACAAGGACAATCGCTGCAAGTGTGTGGACTATATTTGGAGAATCCGTGCTTCTCACATGGACAACTGTATGTGGCCAGCTAACGCGTCGAAAAACCTTCTGATTTATTCGTGTACGCACCAGATGGAAAAACAAAAAATACTGTGTATCCACAAGCACTCGAATAAATAAACATAATTAAAACAACAATTTAAAATCTTTTCCATATTAAAATGAATACGTTTCAATAAAAATGACACAATGTAAATTAAATGTTATCATAACAAGTTACCGTAAATTTCCTTTCTTCTGAGATCGTAGCAACGTACGACGGGTAAGCTAGTCTAAATATATTAAAACGAAAGTATGTTTGCATGTCCTTTATGCATTACTACACCATTCATCCAATCGCCATGAAACTTTGGGAAGTTGTTGAGTACACTCCCGCAAAGGTTTCTGGCACAAAAAAAGGTAAAATTTGTTAAATAAATATCGGCCCCCTGGCCCCCCAGAGACCTCATAATCTTTCCAATACTGAACGTTCACAGTTTCTGGTGCGACTTGCTTTTGCAATGACCATCAACAAAGCAAAAGGACAATCGCTGCAAGTGTGTGGACTACATTTGGAGAATCCGTGCTTCTCACATGGACAACTGTATGTGGCCAGCTCACGCGTTGGAAAACCTACTGATTTATTTGTGTATGCACCAGACAGAAAAAAAAATACTGTGTATCCACAAGCACTCAAATAAATAAACAGAATTAAAACAACACTTTAAAATGTTTTCCATATTAAAATGATTAGGTTTCAATAAAAATGACACAATGTAAAATAAATGTTATAATAACAAGTTTCCTTAAACTTCCTTTCTTCTGAGATCGCAGCAACGCGCGATGGGTAAGCTAGTTTTTCAATAAAATACACCATGCAATAAACAGGCAGTAATTCATGTTTCTCTTACTTTCCCAAACATTCACCACTAACCTCTTAGACACATACCCATCTCACAGATACAGTTCCTCTGATATATTTTTCTCATCGCTATGATACTCCTTTTAATCAAACTCCGACATGCATATTCATGTCTAATGTACATGTTTAAAATAATTATAAAGTTATATATATACCTCTAAATTAAGTTTGTAGATAATATTGTTTTTTTAGGCTCTTTATTATGCATAGTTGGGATACTGTTAAGATTTGTAAAAATTAAGCAAAGTATGGCACACTTTTTTCATACAAAGGAAGTCTAAAATGGAAACCTCTTCAACTTTCCACTCTATCATCATGAGAAAGGCAGCAAATGAAATCATGTCTTTTATTTTAGACTACTGCATCTCCACTTGTGAATAGTTAGCATCTGTTAACCCTTTCCCTCTGTTTCACAACAATGTTCCTATTGCTGCGTTTTCACAAGGTTTTTGTAATCATTCTGGAATATTGGTAAATAAAAACAGAGTTTAAACCAATATCTGGCTGTATTTTTTAGAAATGTGAATACTACGCAACAGTTTATTATAGTCCTGAGTCGGAAATTAAAACCTGCTAGTACTTTCATTGGGTCATCACTCCTCATCTTTTAAAAAAATAATCTGCCTATTTAGCACCCTTCCCCCAATACAGTCTTAGCTAGCAACCTATTGGAACCAGTAGGGTCAAAAGGTCACAGCACATTCTAGAAGAAACATTCTGCTCTTAAATAAAATACAACAGGTGTGGTTTACTCCACAGATTCAAAAGCTTTTCCATGTCTGTATGACATTTGTATTTTTAAAAAACAGCCAATAATCAGACTTCTTTTTGAGCCATCCAACACACTAACTTTATTTACTTTCATCATGACAGCATCCAATGAAATATATATGTATATATTTTTAGTAAAACAAAATCTCCATTTTAACAGATTTTCCTTTAGAAAACTACCTCATTCAGGTCCAGCCTTCTCCTGACTGTTATTGTCCCTTCCCTTCAAAATACTTCCAGGGTGGTTTGTTGGCCACAGCAATATCTATTGGGCTAAAGAGGCTGCAAAATAGAGATGTATTGACAGAGTCTTGGGTTTGCCAAATGTGCAGATTACTTGCTTTGGCAAGAGAGGGTTAATGTTTCATCAGTTGTTGACTTTGGTTAAATCCATTGCGGATTTCCAAGCTTCTCACCTCATGATTGTGCTCTGTGGGAGCAATGACCTGGGCAAATAGACTACGGTACTGCTGGAAATCCTAATGAAAGACAACTTTGCAAAACTGATGTCGCTTTTCCCTCATACTATCATGGTGCCCTCCAATATATGCCAAAGACAGAAATGCAAGTGCTCAAATCAATTATGTCCACAGATTGACGAAGTCAGGAAGCATTTTAATAAAACTGTTTATGCATTCCTGAGAGATCATCGAATGGGCTGTATCTATAACAACAACCTGTATTTTGACATGCATGGAGTTTATCGAAATGATTGAGTTCACTTTACAGATGAAGGCAACAGGGTGTTTCTAAGTAACCTGAAACTCTGCATTCAGTTTTATGTGTAGCAGCCGTATACATACGACCATCACAGCAACTCTTGTCAGAGCCAACCTAGTACCCAAAGTATTATGTAGTATTTTTCTAAAGAGTTTTTTTCTCCTTACTTCTTGGGGATCTTCATGACGAGATGACGTTGTGACCCCGCCAGCACATCCGGATCATGGAAAACAAAAGCAGACATTCAGTGGCCACCCACACATCCAAAAATTATATCTAAAAAATCCATTCTGAACATTGCCCTACACACATTACTATATACATACTTATTTCAAAGAATGTTTAAACTCATATTTTTGTACAGTTTCTTTAAAAACCATCTTCAGACTTATTTTCCGTTTTCACGGATAATCGGGACAACACTATGATGCCGTTAAGTGCGATGATCACGCCCTTCCCATAAAGTGAAAACACATATATTACACACATTACAATATTCTACACACTAGAGGTTTATTACTGTACACTTCAAACTCATATTTTTCTAGTATATTTCTAGAACAACTATCTCTAAAATCTATTTTGCATTTTCACGGTAGGCTGGAGATCACAATGACATTGGTCATCATGAACCCCATGGTTATGTTGCGAAAGCAGAAAGCAAAAGGAGGAATTTAATAGCCACCACCACATTAAAAAATGATGACTATATAATTAATTTTAACCATCATAGTAGTTAACTCACTATATAGATATCTCTATAAACACATTTCACAGAATTTTTTTGTTGATATTTCCACCAATATTTGCGATGACGTTGATAGTCGCGACGTCCCTGCAATGGTACACGGGTGGGCATGCTGGCGGTCGCAACGTTATCGTGAACATCCAGTGTGATGGAAAATATATTTTAGACACATAATTTGTGTCACTAACACCTGCATTTCTCAACCATGGGGGTCAGAGTATTGACTTTCACACAGATTTTCAGCCCCAGGAACCGTTCCTGATAGATAAAATGGCAGTTGCATCTTTCTGTTTAGGTTCCATCCAGCCCTTCAGAGCTTTCCCGTTGGTGGGTGCATTCATCGCAAAACCCCCTCGAAATAACCACGTTCCAGAGATATCACTACAATTTTAAACTTACATTTCTCAAAAACTACTGAACAGATGTACACCAAATAAGCAAAAGTCACTTCCTTGAACCGACATCTACCTCCCTGCCAAATGTGGTGTAGGTCCGTTCAGCGGTTCAGGTTGTAGAGGCAGCTAAAGGTTCCAAAGGAAATTACCAATACAAACACAATCTTTTTCGCACCCCAAATTCTCAGCACCCACTGCACGGATCACCCCCAAATGTTCCCAATCAATAGTACCTACGTGACACTTTTTTGGCAAAATTTCATGCAGATTGGTCAAAGAACGCCAAAGTTATATCCAAATTCAAAAAATACTTTCCCTATGGAAATTAGGTCCTAAATTTAACTACCTACTGGTGACTACCAGCAGTATATATATATATATATATATATATATATATATATATATATATATATATATATATATATATATATATATATATATATATATATATATATATATATATATATATATATATATTACCTACTGGCGATAGCCAGTAGGTATATATAGTTAGGATTTTTTTCCTATGGGATTTTTGAAAATTCTATGTCGAATAACTTTGGCGTTTGAGGACAGAATTGGCTGAAATTTTCAGGAAAATTGAACATTTTGTTTCTGAGCAGCCCCTGAAAATTTGGGGGGGTTTCGTCAAGGGGGGGCCGAGAAAAAAGGGGGGTCCCAAAACGTGTTTTTCCCATGCAATTTTCCATAGGGCGGTTGGCCTCACTTTTAGCCTGAACGGCTGAATGGATTTACACCAAACCTGGCAAAATTGTAGGGACTGGTAGCCCGATGTGCCTTTGCTATGTCTCAAGATATAGGCTCCAGTGGTTTTTATGAAAATTAACTTTGAAAAATATATATTGGGCTACATTGGGCTATATATATGTTGGAGCCCAAATGTAGCCCAATGTAGCCCAATGTAGCCCAATGTAGCCCAAAGATGGCCACCAGAGACAAAAAAAACAAATGTAGCCCAAATATCAGCCAGATGTAGCCCAACTATAGCCCAATGACAGAATGTCCCAGAGTGTTCTAAAGAACAACTAGAGTGCTAACAGTCCTACTTATTACAAAGGTATGGCACACCTGAAGCCATCTTGATTGGAATAAAGTGGTAACTCTTAAAACATTTAATTTAAAAAGGAACAAAATGAGGGGGTTCATTTTGCCATAGAAAGTATGATTAGCGAATATATGACGAAATCCCGCATACCATCAGTCCGCAAAAAAAATCCTGCATGTACTATTAGGCCGCAAATTAAGATAACGAAAACTTTTAGAACGAATATGCCTTTAGCATACACTAAACAACTAAACTACCCTAAACCCTAAAACACTACCCCCAGCATGACCCTACACTACACAAACAGTACAACACTACCCTAAACCCTAAAACACTACCCCCAGCATGACCCTACACTACGCAAACACTACAACACTACCCAAAACCCTAAAACACTACACCCCAGCAGGACCCTACACTACGCAAACACTACCCTAAACCCTAAAACACTACCCCCAGCATGACCCTACACTACGCAAACACTACAACACAACCCTAAACCCTAAAACACTACCCCCAGCATGACCCTACACTACGCAAACACTACAACACAACCCTAAACCCTAAAACACTACCCCCAGCATGACCCTACACTACGCAAACACTACAACACAACCCTAAACCCTAAAACACTACCCCCAGCATGACCCTACACTCTGCAAACACTACAACACTACCCTAAACCCTAAAACACTACCCCCAGCATGACCCTACACTACGCAAACACTACAACACTACCCTAAACCCTAAAACACTACCCCCAGCATGACCCTACACTACGCAAACACTACAACACTACCCAAAACCCTAAAACACTACACCCCAGCATGACCCTACAATACGCAAACACTACAACACTACCCTAAACCCTAAAACACTACCCCCAGCATGACCCTACACTACGCAAACACTACAACACTACCCTAAACCCTAAAACACTACCCCCAGCATGACCCTACACTACGCAAACACTACAACACTACCCTAAACCCTAAAACACTACCCCCAGCATGACCCTACACTACGCAAACACTACAACACTACCCAAAACCCTAAAACACTACCCCCAGCATGACCCTACACTACGCAAACACTACAACACTACCCAAAACCCTAAAACACTACCCCCAGCATGACCCTACACTACGCAAACACTACAACACTACCCAAAACCCTAAAACACTACCCCCAGCATGACCCTACACTACGCAAACACTACAACACTACCCAAAACCCTAAAACACTACCCCCAGCATGACCCTTCACTACGCAAACACTACAACACTACCCAAACCCCTAAAACACTACACCCCAGCATGACCCTACACTACGCAAACACTACAACACTACCCAAAACCCTAAAACACTACACCCCAGCATGACCCTACAACAACGCAAACACTACAACACCACCCAAAACCCTAAAACACTACCCCCAGCATGACCCTACACTACGCAAACACTTCAACACTACCCAAAACCCTAAAACACTACCCCCAGCATGACCCTACACTACACAAACACTACAACACTACCCTAAACCCTAAAATACTACACCCCAGCATGACCCTACACTACGCAAACACTACAACACTACCCAAAACCCTAAAACACTACCCCCAGCATGACCCTACACTACGCAAACACTACAACACTATCCTAAACCCTAAAACACTACGCCCAGCATGACCCTACACTACGCAAACACTACAACACTACCCCAAACCCTAAAACACTAGCCCCAGCATGACCCTACACTACGCAAACACTACAACACAACCCTAAACCCTAAAACACTACCCCCAGCATGACCCTACACTACGCAAACACTACAACACTACCCTAAACCCTAAAACACTACCCCCAGCATGACCCTACACTACGCAAACACTACAACACAACCCTAAACCCTAAAACACTACCCCCAGCATGACCCTACACTAAACAACCACCACAACTCTACACTACACTAACACAACACTACACTACACAACACTGTACTACACAATCACTAACCCACGAAAAAATTAACACAAACCCACTTACCTCTCTCGTCATCGTGGTTTTCACAACGCAAATGCATTTACCATACATGCCTTTAAAACGTAATTCTTTGTAAAGGCATGCGCGATAAATGCACATGCGTTTTGAAAAAATGCGGGATAATGGTATGCGAGGTCAATGACCTTGCGGGATAATGGTATGCGGACTGAAAGTCTGCGGGATAAAAAATGCGGGAAAATGGCTGCAAACCA
The DNA here is from genome assembly GCF_964263255.1 of Lissotriton vulgaris. Classification (NCBI taxonomy): domain Eukaryota; kingdom Metazoa; phylum Chordata; class Amphibia; order Caudata; family Salamandridae; genus Lissotriton; species Lissotriton vulgaris. The sequence continues at coordinate 1,011,805,060 of NC_141687.1, forward strand.
TGATTAGCAGCAGACTTCCCTGGTGAGCACTAGCTTTACTACAGTGATCTAATGAGCAACTAGAGTGCTAACATTCAGAACTTATGGCAAATGTGTGAAACATCTGAATGCCTTCTTGATAGAACCAAAGTAAACAAGCATTGAAAATGCAATAGATCTCGCCCTCGTTTAAGTTAAAGCCATTCTGTTTCTAATGAGGTGGCTTTTTAGCTTTGCTTTTATTAGTGTTTTTAAAACTTTCATGTAAATAACATGCATATGTATGCATATATGTATATGTATGCATGCATTTATATTTATATAGATATGCAGATTATATATGTTTATATATGTATATTACCTACTGGCGATAGCCAGTGGGTATATATAGTTAGGATTTTTTCTCTATGGGATTTCTGAAAATTCTATGTCTAATAACTTTGGCGTTTGTGGACGGAATTGGCTGAAATTTTCAGGAAAATGGCACATTTCGTTTCTGAGCAGCCCCTGAAAATTTGGGGGGGTTTCGTCAAGGGGGAGGCCGAGAAACAAGGGGGGTCCCAAAACACGTTTTTCCCATTCATTTTTCCATAGGGCGGTTGGACTCACTTTTAGCTCGAACGGCTGAATAGATTTACATGAAACTTGGCAAAATTGTAGATATGGTTTGCCCGACGTGCCTTTGCTATGTCTCAATATATGTGCTCCAGTGGATTTTGAGAAATTAACGTTTAAAAAAATATATATATCTGTGACAGCGCTCCGGTTAGTGCCCCGGTTTGCGTACCTGACGCGTAACGGAACTTCGCGAAGCGAAGCTGATTGGCTCTCCGGTGTCTGTCAACATTCTAAACAGTCCGGAGCGGCCGCCATCTTGTCTCTCGGTACGATCGAGAGACAAGATGTGGTGAAAAACGAAGGGGGAAATGAAGGAAAGGGGGCAAGGTAGACCACTCCTGACCCCCTAGGATTGATGAGGGGGATATTAAAGTGCCCCGCGGGGCAAAAAAAAAAAAAAAAAATTCGATTTTACGCCGTAGAGGCGCGTCCCGGTACGCGAACCGGGCAGCTCACCGGGTAGCTAACCGGGCAGCTAACCGGCAGCGTAGCTGTCAACATTGTAAACAGTCCGGAGCGGCCACCATCTTGTCTCTCTGTAGGTTCTAGAGACAAGATGTGGTGAAAAAAGAAGGGGGAAATGAAGGAAAGGGGGCAAGGTAAACCCCTCCTGACCCCCTAGGATTGATGAGGGGGATATTAAAGTCCCCCGCGATTTTTCGCGGTAGAGGCGCTTCCCGGTACGCGAACCGGGCAGCTAACCGGCAGCGTAACGGGAGTCCGCCATCTTGTGTTTTTGGAGCGTCCGGTTCGCGTACCGGGTAGCGTCCCGGTAAGCGTAACAAGGGGAAAACCAAGAGAAACAGTAAAAAAAAAATTAAGGTAATAGATTTCCAGCAAACTTGACAAAATTGTAGGGACTGTTTGTTTGATGTGCCTTTGCAAGGCCTCAAGATATGTGCACGTGTGGATTTTGTCCAATTAAGGTTAAAAAAAATATATATATCTGTAAGCGTGCTCCGGCACGCTTACGTTACGGGTTTTGTTTGCGCTGCAGAGCCGATACGTCACGGTTATGCGACGCGTCATGAGGCGTCTCACGTGGCTACGTGATACGTCACGTAATAAAGAATATATTTTACAGCTATAGATATTAGCTTTTAAAAAACCAATGAAATTCACTGAAAAAACCATAGGTTATAGACCATATATAGTTAGGAATTTGCATTTACAAAACCTTGAAAATTCACTGAAAAAACCATAGGTTAGAGACCATATATAGTTAGCTGGACATTTTATTGACATAAAACCAATGAAATTCCATATATAGTTAGTTGCACTAACTATATATCGCGCACCCGCAATCCACTGCTGATGATGTCACATATTACATCATTCATGACATGGTCAGTGACATCACTGATGACATCACTGATGACATCTCAAATGACATCACTGATGACATCACTGATGACATCTCAAATGACATCACTGATGACATCATGACACACCAATACCAGTTACTACATACGCACTCACTGATTCCTACGTCTACACACACATTCACTCATTCACCCATACAATCACTCATACATACAGTCACTCATTATTACAACACTATCATATGCACTCATACACCTATGCAGACACTCACACACTGCCACTCATCCATGGAGTTACTCACACATCTAGTCAGTCCTGTAAAGAATCAATCACACTTCCATTTCCTCATCTATACAGTTAAACACAGAACACCATACTTCAGTGACATCACTGATGACATCACTGATGACATCTCAAATGACATCACTGATGACATCTCAAATGACATCACTGATGACATCATGACACACCAATACCAGTTACTACATACGCACTCACTGATTCCTACGTCTACACACACATTCACTCATTCACCCATACAATCACTCATACATACAGTCACTCATTATTACAAGACTATCATATGCACTCATACACCTAGTCAGTCCTGTGAAGAATCAATCACACTTCGATTTCCTCATCTATACAGTTAAACACAGAACACCATACTTTTCACACATATACTAACACATACTTACTCTCTTATACAATCACTGATACAAGTACACATTGATATGCACAGAGTCACACACCTCCCAGCCAGCCACACACACACTCAGTCTTCCATACATCCACTCATTCTTCAATATGTAAAACATATTTAAACTTTACAAAAACACACAGACACTAGATGATGTCATCAGTGATGTCATTTGAGATGTCATCAGTGATGTCATCAGTGATGTCATTTGAGATGTCATCAGTGATGTCATCAGTGATGTCACTGACCATGTCATGAATGATGTAATATGTGACATCATCAGCAGTGGATTGCTGGTGCGCGATATATAGTTAGTGCAACTAACTATATATGGAATTTCATTGGTTTTATGTCAATAAAATGTCCAGCTAACTATATATGGTCTCTAACCTATGGTTTTTTCAGTGAATATATATATATATATATTCACTGAAAAAACCATAGGTTTCACACCAGTTATAGTTAGGAATTAGCATTTAAAAAACCTATTAAATTCACTGAAAAAACCATAGGTTTCACACCAGTTATAGTTAGCTGGAAATTTTACTGACATAAAACCAATGAAATTCCACGTTATAGTTAGTTGGACTCACTATAACTTGCGCGTGTAATGCACTGCTGATGACGTCACATATTACATCACTCATGACATGGTCAGTGACATCACTCATGACATCACTGATGACACCATCCAGTGAATGTGTGTCTTTCTGAAAAATAAATATGTTTTATATATGTATATGTAAAGGTCGATGGAAGAATAAATGTTTAAATAAGTGTGTAAATGGATGTTTTTTTTAAAAGAAAAATGATTGGTTAACTGGCTTATTAAGTGTATCTTAGAGAATACATATATTAACGATTATTGTTTAAATATTTAAATATATGTATCAGTGTTTCACTTTGTATATAAATGGCTGCATGGGTTGGTGAGTAGCTACATATGTGTGTATATAGATTATTAGATGTTTTTTTAGTACGAGTATGAGTGTCTGTAGGGTTTGGTGGGAGTGTTACTTAGCACATAGATGCATCAATGACTGACTCACTGTTTGTATTTTTTTGAAGACGGCATATGTGCAGGACTGTATGGGTGGATGAGTGTGTATATGCGTGTGTTAATGAGTGAATGACTGTCTCATTAATGTCTTTATCAGTAACTACATATGTTTTAATCTAGTGTATGTGAGTATTGATGTATATGAGTGAGTATATGTGAGAGTGAGAGATTGAAAGAGTTCTTGTTTAAATAATTATGTGTTTCTATAAGTGATTGTTTAAGAGAGTAAGTATGTGTAAGTTTCCTTAGAAGTAAGGTGGTAGTGTGTGTATAGCTGTATATGCAAATAAATGGATGTTCAATACTTTATTTGCATGTGTGAGTATGTGTGTGAGTAACTTTTAGATGACTGTCGGTGTGTAACAGGATGTACAGGTGTATCACTACATATGATGAGTGTATATATCTATGAGTGACTATATAGAACTGTTGGTGAATGAGTGAATGTGTATATAGATGGTGGAATTATTGAAATGGTTGTTGTAACTGGTATGGGTATCTCCATTTAAAAAAAAAATTTAATTAATATTTTTCAATATGTGTTTCATGGGTTACATTACAGTGAAAGGAGGTCTGTCACTCTGTCACAAGGATGATGTCATGAGTGATGTCATGAGTGATGTCACTGACCATGTCATGAGTGATGTAATATGTGACGTCATCAGCAGTGCATTACACGCGCAAGTTATAGTGAGTCCAACTAACTATAACGTGGAATTTCATTGGTTTTATGTCAGTAAAATTTCCAGCTAACTATAACTGGTGTGAAACCTATGGTTTTTTCAGTGAATTTAATTGGTTTTTTAAATGCTAATTCCTAACTATAACTGGTCTGAAACCTATGGTTTTTTCAGTGAATTTCATAGGTTTTTTAAATGCTAATTCCTAACTATAAGTCTCACTTTATAAGTAAGACTGTAAGCGCTCTAGTTGTTTAGAACACTCTGATACATTCTGTCATTGGGCTACAGTTGGGCTATATTTAAGCTATATTTTTTTTGTGCTTCTGGTGGCCATCTTTGGGCTACATTGGGCTACATTTGGGCTACATTTTGGCTCTAACATATATAAAGCCCAATGTAGCACAATACATATTTTTCCAAAGTTAATTTTCGTAAAAAGCACTTCAGAATAGGGCTACCTGTCCCTTCAATTTTCCCATTTTTTTTTTTTTGGGGGAGCGCTCCCGGTGCGCGCCCCGGGGAGCGCCCCGGAAAGCGTACTTCTATAAAGCGCCCCGGGGCGCGCTCCGGGGAGCGTCCCGTGAGCGCCAATATCGCGAACGAAAACATGATCGTGACGTATCGTGTAGCCGCGTCCGCGTGATACGCACGGCGTAAGCGCACCCGGAAGTACTCGAGCGAATACGATCGCGCAATGTAAACATCCGACGTGCTTACGCGACCCGGGGCGCGTAGCGTAAGCGGGTCGGGTCATGTGACCTGAAAATAAGACTTTTCATTGGTTCATAACAGTTTTGGTTTCATAATGATGAAGCCCCTGGTATTGTGACCTGAAAATAACACTTCTCATTGGTAGAAGGACAGTTTTTTTTCCAAATGATGAAAGACCCCACCTTTTTTCCTTATTCTGACTTTGTCCTTTGACTGAGGAAGACCTGTTTGTACCTCTCTGTACCTTTTTGATCTTTATAATGGCTTCAGTAGCAGCAGCAGCTGGTGCATCTGCCCCACCACCACCACCACCACCACCAAGAGGACCAACTCAAGATTATATTGGTGATCAACAAGAGGAGGAGGAGGAAGAGGAAGAGGAGGAGGGGAGGAGAAGATGGCTGCCTGAACAAAATACCCCATACAAGCCCAAGCCACACATTGTATGGGAGTTTATTTCACTCCCAGAGGGCAAGAAAAAAGTGAATGCGGCCAAGGTAACTTGCCTAATCTGTAATGAAGAACCCTCAAGGGGCAACCCAAACAAAAAATATTCCTTTGGTAACTATACCATGATTCGACATATGACTCGTAAGCACCCTAACAACTATTCTCGTGCAGAGCTCAGGGAACTGGCCAGTAACCTCCCCCAGTCTTCAAGGACCACCTCCCAAAGAAACGAACCCACTTCATCGGGACCAGAAACATCAGAGATGATGCCTTGTATTCAGCCAAGATTTGCTGATTTTAAAATCACTTGTACTGCATGTGGCAAGATTATCGCATATGGTGAACAGAGCATAAAGATCATCGTCCTTGCAGGTGACAATCACAAGTGCCCCAAAAAGAACTAATTTTGTTTTTTTTTTGTTTTTTTGCTCCAGTTGAGCGAGTTTCAATTCCCTTTTTTTTGTTTCTCCCCCTAAAAAAATACAAAAAAAACATAAAACTGTTTTGAAAAGCCAAAAAAAGTACAAAATGTTCAAAAAACACAAAGAAATATAAAACAACAAAAAGAAGAAAAAAAAAAGTTCTTTTTAGAACTACCTCCAATTTCTTAAAGAGGCTTCCTTTTTTAAAAACTCTGTCATTCTTTTTTCCTCATAGTACGCTCCCCGGTACGCGTACCGGGGAGCGCACCGGGCGCTCCCCCCATGCAAAACGAAAAAAAATATATATTTTAAATGCCCCGCTGGACCCTTTTATTGACCCCACATCAAACCTAGAGGGTCAAAGGGGGTCTATCCCTGACGCCTTATGGTCATTTCCCCTTTTGCTTTAGCCACCTCTTGTGTCTCGATTTTACCGAGACACAAGATGGTGGCCGCTCCCGACTGTTTCGAATGTTTACAGACACCCAAGAGCCAATCAGCTTTCCGTGCGCAAGTCGCGTGGCGCGCCCAGAGCACTCCCCGAGGCGCGTACCGGGGCGCTGCCATAGATATATATATTTATTTGAACCTAAATTACTCAAAATCCACTGGAGCACATATCTCGAGACATAGCAAAGGCACATCGGGCTACCAGTCCCTACAATTTTGCCAAATTTGGTGGAAATCCATTCAGCCGTTCGGGCTAAAAGTGAAATCGACCGCCCTATGGAAATTAACATTGAGAAAACGCATTTTGGGACCCCCCTTTTATCTCGGCCCCCGCTTGACGCATCCCCCCAAACTTTCAGGGAAGGACCGGGGCGCCGCGAGGCCATTTTGAGGAAATTTTCAGGCAGATTCGTCAAGCCCATATATAGTTAGGGATTAGCATTTACAAAACCTTGAAAATTCACTGAAAAAACCATAGGTTATAGACCATATATAGTTAGGGATTAGCATTTACAAAACCTTATTTTACTCGCATAAAACCATTGAAATTCGCATATATAGTTAGTTGCGCTAACTATATATCACGCACCCGCAATCCACTGCTGATGATGTCACATATTACATCATTCATGACATGGTCAGTGACATCACTGATGACATCACTGATGACATCTCAAATGACCTATGGTTTTTTCAGTGAATTTTCAAGGTTTTGTAAATGCTAATCCCTAACTATATATGGGCTAAAACCTATGGTTTTTTCATTGAATTTCAATGGTTTTTTAATAGCAAATATCAAAAGCTGTCAAATGTCAAGTACGTGATAGGTAAAAACATTTTCGTGTTTATGCACGCTGATGTGCTTTGAACGCTGCCCCCCCCTCTTTTCTTTTAGAAGTACTCTCTCTTTGCAGATAGTGAAGGGTAGTTAACGCAGGCCTCTGCCCCCGTTGTAATCCGTCGTGCCTGCTTGTCTCTCCATTTGATTGATTGTTATCCAAGCATTTACTATTTTAGAATTTATTCTCTTTGGTTCATTCTCTATTTACTAACAAGCACAAAGCCGCAATACTCTGTTTAGTCTTTGCAGATAGTGAAAAATCGTGTAAAAAAAATAAATAATAATCGAGCAAAATCAGTAGGCCACTAATGGAATCTCTTTTTGACCTCGCTAAAATAGAAACATTAGGAACAACCCTTCATGAGAAATACGAAACTAGTGAGATGAACTGAGCTCCACACCATGATGGCTGTAAGACAGCTCGGCTCCGCCACCCACCCCACCCAAAATAAATATAAACTCTATGCAAATATTATAAATATATACAACACACCAGCAAAGTAACAGGGTAAAACATTTTATTAAATAACTATTTACATAACTATTTTATACTTTTTGTTGCCTGATCCGGCTAGCTCCATCGATCGAGCATGAAACTCATGCACTCTGATAGCAAGCGTTGCTGCTGATGCTATGCAAACAAAAACTGGTTTTCAGTTTGTACATTCTTCAAGATTTTTCATCCAAGGCTGGTTGAGAGTTTGTAGAACGATGGCTTCAGATTTTCAACATACGGTGTGGTGGCGCGGACTGGGAGGGTGCGCTTGACTTCTGCCCCCTCCCCAAGTCGTGTTGCCCTGGCGTGGCCTAAGATCGCGCCAACATAGGCGGCCGGCTGCCGGGGTCCGGCGGAACTTTTTGCCTATTGATGACTCTTCCATTCTGGACCTTATCCCACAATCCGTTTGACCTGAAGACACGCTGTAGTGGGGCGCCCCTTTACCGTTTCAGTTGCCATTCCGCCCGCTTTTGCTACACTGTGCCTCTTCCGCCATTCAGCTGTTTACCGCCCGCTCTTGCGACTACAGCATCTCGCTCACCATGTAGTTGAGTTGCTCCCGCTCTTGCGATGCAGCTATAGGCGGCTGCCACAGGACTCTCAAAATGGCGGCCGCCTCTTCAGATTTGGGCGTAGTCCACTAAAATGGCCATGGGACACCTTGGAACTCGGACGCTTGTCTGCTAGGGCTTGGGCCCCATTCTCAAAAGCGTCCACTGAGCCTTGAAGATTCTACAAAAGTCTTGGGGGCCCCCGACTCCCGCAGGCTTCTGGTAGGGAGCGGCTGCCATGATTGCTCGTGGAATGGCCACGACTGAGATACGAGATGGTGGTGCTCTCATGCTAATGCCAGCTTCAGTCTGAAACATCCAGAAACACTGTAGACTACCAATTCGATCAGTTCCGGTAGCGCCCCAACGTGACCCGGTAGGGAAGAACTTGCCCTCCCCTCTTTGACTGATGGTTCTTGTTGCCTGTCCCTTCTGTTGTCATTTAACAGAACATTTTAGACTGCTGAAAGGGGTTGTGTTCCGACCGCTGGTTGGTGGAGACACTTTGACTATATTCTGGACCTACGTTGTCGCGTAATGCGTTATATGACACGCCGCGTTAGCGCACCCGGAAGTACTCCATTGCGCGAAGCGCAGCTTCCCGGAAGGGATCCGGGGCGCGGCGTGCAGCGCGTAACGTAAGCATAACAGGTCATGTGACTTGTTAATAAAACTTTTCATTGGTTCATTTTACTTTTGATATTCTAATGATGAAAGGCTTGGTCATATGACCTAAAAATTACGCTTTTTATTGCTTTCGAACATTATTTTTTCTTAAACATATATGTTATAATGTTCCAGGCTAATGTATTTTCCCGGAAAATTTACAACTGTCCTGCAAGTAAAATATATTCCTTTTTCTAGAAAAAGGGCGTTTCTTCGTCCCATGACGGAGCCGTTGAGCAAAAGATGCTCGGCCTGCTGTCTTAGTCGCCGATACGCCTGAATATCAGATTCTTATTGATCACTTTATGTTGCAGGAGTAAAAAACACAACAGCCCTTGACCATTTATCTTTACTGCGTTCCTGCGTATTATACCTTTTATCCGTCATGTAATTGGACTGCTTTATTTCACTTGCCTTTAACTGATTCGAAAACAGTGACTAAAATTAAAAACTTTACCAATGTAAATACTACTACCATGTTTTGTTTTAAAAACCTTTATTGTGAAAATGTCAGTATACAAATACGGGCCTATAACCACGTGGGCCGGCCACGGAGCAAACTGGAATCGTATATGATGAGGAGACATTTACACTGTAGAGGAACGCAACGAGCGGGCCAATAGGTTGCAAGAACTAAGGTGTCTAACAGTTGCGGAATCGGTGGACGTACATTTTGTAATTAAAATATGACAGGGCCACTTACAATAAAATTATCTGGATATACATTTGCGGGCAAGTACCATGGGTGACGTTAATTCGAACTTTCAATAGTACAGTAATCAATAACACATCAGAACTTAATATCAATAGGGATGTCGAAATATTCAATCAATTCTCGTTCCCGCCCGCCATGTGCTTCAAAACTGCATACGTACCTCGTGATATCAAGGTTGTGCAACCAGTACACAACAAGGAGTTACGAGTCCCATTTATACCGGCGCCATTTTGGGCGAGGCCGGGCAGGTCCAGGATATAGTCAAAATGTCTCCACCAACCAGCGGTCGGACCAGAACCCCTTTCGGCAGTCAAAAAAGGTTCAGTTAAATGACAACAGAAGAGATAGGCAACAAGAACCAACAGTCAAAAGAGGGGAGGGCAAGATCTAAAGCCATTGTTCTACAAACTCTCAAGCAGACTTGGATGGAAAAATCCTGAAGAATGTACAAACTGAAAACCATTTTTTGTCTGTATAGCATCACCAGCAACGCTTGAGTCAGCTTTGTGTGAAGCCGCCATTTTGATTCAATCAATTGCGTCCCCCTGCACACATTCAAGGACCTGGTCGTGTCTAAAGGTCAAACGGATTGTGAGACAAGATGCAGAAAGGAAAAGGAAAAAAGTTCCGCCGGACCATGGGAGCCGGCCGCTTATGTCATGGGCGATCTTTGGCCACACCAGGGCAATAGTGAAGCTGCAGCAGGTGCAAATAAGCTTCAGACAGTGTTACAAGCGCTGCTCAGAACTCTCAACTATGACACCACCTCCGTGCCATCCGGATCTTGGCGCCTTGTGCTGGTTCCGACCTATTCACACATCGGTCCGCTACTGACACCACCTCATAGGCCAACGGGACACCCCACGCCGACTTTCGGCGCAGCATTGTAGGATGGCCACACCAGTGCGGCAACTTGCTAGACACCACCTCGGTGCCATCCAGATCTCGGCGCGTTGTGCTTCCTTCGGCCTACTGTAGCCGCAAGTGCGGACGCAACTCAGCTGGATAGCGAGTGAAACACCAAGGGGCGCCCCACTGCAGCCGAGGAGCCTCCATCTTGGGGGCGACGCACAGCATCACATTGCTTTCTCAAACAGCCCCCACTGACTGACGCGACCTCACAGGCCAACGGGGCGCCCCACGCCGACTTTCGGCGCAGCATTGTAGGATGGCCACACCAGTGCGGCAACATGCTGGACACCACCTCGGTGCCATCCGGATCTTGGCGCATTGTGCTGCCTTCGGCTTACTGTAGCAGCAGGTGCGGGCGCAACTCTGCTGGACGGCGAGTGAAACGGTAAGGGGCGCCGCACTGCACATCAGGTGCCTCCACCTGGGGAGGCGAGAGAGGCCAGTTTGCGCCACCTACCCCCCCCCCCCAAGCACCCCACGCCGACTTTCGGCGCAGCATTGCAGGTTGGCCACACCAGTGCAACTTGCTGGACACCACCTCGGTGCCATCCGGATCTCGGCGCGTTGTGCTGCCTTCGGCCTATTCGCACATCGGTCCGCTACTGACCCCGCCTCACGTGCCAACGGATTTTCTACGCTTTTTATAGCAGCGCGTAACGTAAGCATAACAGGTCATGTGACTTCTTTATAAAACTTTTCATTGGTTCATTTTACTTTTGGTTTCCTAATGATGGAAGGCTTGATCATATGACCTAAAAATAACACTTTTCATTGGATTAAAACATTTTTTTTTCCCAAACGATGAAAGCCCCACCTTGTTTCTAGATGTTTCAGACTGAAGCTGGCGTCAGCCTGAGAGCACCACCATCTCGTGGCTACGTTGTGGCCATTCCGCGAGCAATCATGGCAGCCGCTCCCCACCGGAAGCCTGCAGGAGTCGGGAGCCCCCAAGACTTTTGTAAAATCTTCAAGGCTCAGGGGACGTCTGAGTTCCAAGGTGTCCCAGGGCCATTTTAGTGGACCAGGCCCAAATCCGAAGAGCCGTCCACCATTTTAAGAGTCCTGTGGCAGCCGCCTATCGCTGCACCGCAAGAGTGGGCGCAACTCAACTACATGGTGAGCGAGACGCTGTAGCCGCAAGAGCGGGCGATAAACAGCTGAATGGAGGATGAGGCACAGTGTAGCAAAAGCGGGCGGAATGGCAACTGAAACGGTAAAGGGGCGCCCCAGTACAGCAGACGAGCCTCCACCTGGGGAGACCCGTTCACGCCGCCTCCCCCCCCCCGGGGCGCCCCACGCCGTTTTACGGAGCAGCATTGTAGGATGCCAAAACCAGTGCGACAACTTACTGGACATCACCTGGGTGCCATCCACATCGCAGCGCGTTCTGCTGCCTTGGGACTATTCGCACAACAGACCGCTACTGACGAGGCCTCCCCGCGCACCTCCCCGGGACGCCCCACGCCGTTTTTCGGAGCTGCATTGTAGGATACCAAAAAACCAGTCCGGCACCCAGGTAACATCACCTGGGTGCCGTCCAGAACTCAGCACGTTGTGCTGCCTTCGACTATTCGCACAAAACACAGCTACTGACCATTGTTGCTTCTTTTTTCAAAAAAATGTTTAAATGTATTTACTGTTTTTGTTGCGTTCTATATATTTATAAGTTATTAAAGTGTTATAATCCTACTACTTTCTTGGAGTATATTTTTTATGTGACACATAATTGTAAAAACTTTGATGTACAAAGAGGCATCCCTGGAATCTTCCGCTTCAGGCTCCGTCCCACACACCCTCACAGTGAGAATCCCCTTCCCAAGCACAATACAGGATGGTTATCAGATAGTAGGAACGCGTGTGGTGTGACGGATCTCATCGGGTGGGGGCCTTGATCTACTGTAACTCCTTTGAAGAGGGGTGATTCTCTCCAGCTGGGGCCATAAACTACATCTGCAGGGCTAGGTGATAGCCTGGGACCGGCCTGGACAATCGGACACAGAGGAAGAGGAGTGTCAGAGGGTGCGGTAGTGAATAGGGTGAAAGGGTGGTGTCGGGCGGGCACAGGGTGTGATTCTCAGGGAAGAGCAGCGCACATGGGAGGAGGTTTCTGGCCCATGCATGAGAGAGAGAGCGGGGGTGACCAGTGCGTGGGGGAGATGCTTGCGAGGGTGGGGAGCCATGCTGAGGATCGGCGGCGTGCAGAGAGTGGGTCTGGTCAAGGCATCTAAAATGGCTGCCGTGCTCAACAAAAGTGTGGCATTGCAAAAAAGACAAGATGGCGCAGACAATGTTTATCAATAAGGATTAATTTATAACAATTATTTTTAACAAAATATTTACTCGCAGTGACAAAATGGCGGTCAACAGTTCCTGATTTCCATCGAATCGAACGTTAACAGACGTCACGCAGCAAAAAAAAAAAACGCTCACGCACAGCCGCTGGAAGACATGTATCAACATATATGAGCCTCCTCAGCCACCCTCAGAAAACAAAAGGGGTCAGGATACGTCTCCCGTACCCCCTTATACCTAGTAATTTAATTAAATCGAAACACAAAATGGCGAATTCACGTTTCGCTACCAGTTTGCGACCCAGTTCGCGAACCGAGAAGCGCTTCTACCGCGAAAAATCAAATTTTTATTTTTTGCCCCACGGGACCCTTTAATAACCCCAACATCATTCCTAGGGGGTCAAGAGGGGTCTACCTAGCCCCCTTTCATTAAATTCCCCCTTCGTTTTTCTCCTCCTCTTGTCTCTCGATCCTACCGACAGACAAGATGGCGGCCGCACCGGACTGTTTAGAATGTTGACAGACACCGGAGAGCCAATCAGCTTCACTACGCAAAGCTCCGTTACGCGAAAAGTACGCGATCTGGAGCGCTATCTGGGACGCTGTCACAGATATATCTGTTTTTTAAACGTTAATTTCTCAAAATCCACTGGAGCACATATATTGAGACCCAGCAAAGGCACATCGGGCTAACAGTCCCTATAATTTTGCCAAGTTTCGTGCAAATCCATTCAGCCGTTAGTTTGCGACTCGGTTCGCGAACCGAGAAGCGCTTCTACCGTGAAAAATCAAATTTTTTTTATTTTCCCCACGGGACCCTTTAATAACCCCAACATCATTCCTAGGGGGTCAAGAGGGGTCTACCTTGCCCCCTTTCATTAAATTCCCCCTTCGTTTTTCACCTCTTCTTGTCTCTCGATCCTACCGAGAGACAAGATGGCGGCCGCAACGGACTGTTTAGAATGTTGACAGACACCGGAGAGCCAATCAGCATCGCTTCGCAAAGCTCTGTGACGCGAAAAGTACGCGATCTGGAGCGCTATCTGGGACGCTGTCACAGATATATACATTTTTTAAAACGTTAATTTCTCAAAATCCACTGGAGCACATATATTGAGACCCAGCAAAGGCACATCGGGCTAACAGTCCCTAAAATTTTGCCAAGTTTCGTGCAAATCCATTCAGCCGTTCGAGCTAAAAGTGAGGCCAAACGCCCTATGGAAATTAACATGGGAAAAACGCGTTTTGGGACCCCCCTTTTTTCTCGGCCCCCCCTTGACGAAACCCCCCCAAATTTTCAAGGGCTGCTCAGAAACAAAATGTGTCATTTTCCTGAAGATTTCTGCTGATTCCGTCCACAAACGCCAAAGTTATTAGACATAGAATTTTCAAAAGTCCCATAAAGAAATAATCCTAACTATATATACCTACTGGATATATATATATATATATATATATATATATATATATATATATATATATATATATATATATATATATATATATATATATATATATATATATATATATATATATATCTCACTGGAAACGATAATGGCACTACGAGATCCAGCAGGCCACCGTGTTGGCCACGCCCACCCGGGCGGGAAGCCTAATAATTGAATTTAAGTGCCAGAACAAATTACCCAGCGTTCACTCCAAAATGAAGTCTAACCCTGGAAGAAGTGCTGTCTTTGCACGAAACGCGTCGGAAAAGACTTTTATTAGTGTTTGAAGCAGCCTGCTGTTCCTGCAAGCTTTCCTCCATTAAATGAAGGCTGATTGAACTTACCATTGTGGGCTCCCTCATTTTGCAGGCAAACTCGTGTTTTGAATGTTAGCGGCGCAGCCTGGTGCCGCGAGGAGATTTCCGCTGCACGGCGTGCAGTCCAGCTGGTACGACAACCTTCGTGTCAGCTTACAGGAATGGTATGCCAATGGAAGAATTCATGGACTGGCAGGGGAGCAGCACTATTTTCACGCAAACCACTTGGTGTTTATTGCAGTATGGGTGAAGGCAGGGTAACTCACTGGAAACGATAATGGCACTACGAGATCCAGCAGGCCACTGTGTTGGCCACGCCCACCCGGGCGGGAAGCTTAATAATTGAATTTAAGTGCCAGAACAAATTACCCAGCGTTCACTCCAAAATGAAGTCTAACCCTGGAAGAAGTGCTGTCTTTGCACGAAATGCGTCGGAAAAGACTTTTATTAGTGTTTGAAGCAGCCTGCTGTTCCTGCAAGCTTTCCTCCATTAAATGAAGGCTGATTGAACTTACCATTGTGGGCTCCCTCATTTTGCAGGCAAACTCGTGTTTTGAATGTTAGCGGCGCAGCCTGGTGCCGCGAGGAGAGTTCCGCTGCACGGCGTGCAGTCCAGCTGGTACGACAACCTTCGTGTCAGCTTACAGGAATGGTATGCCAATGGAAGAATTCATGGACTGGCAGGGGAGCAGCACTGTTTTCACGCAAACCACTTGGTGTTTATTGCAGTATGGGTGAAGGCAGGGTAACTCACTGGAAACGATAATGGCACTACGAGATCCAGCAGGCCACCGTGTTGGCCACGCCCACCCGGGCGGGAAGCTTAATAATTGAATTTAAGTGCCAGAACAAATTACCCAGCGTTCACTCCAAAATGAAGTCTAACCCTGGAAGAAGTGCTGTCTTTGTACAAAACGCGTCGGAAAAGACTTTTATTAGTGTTTGAAGCAGCCTGCTGTTCCTGCAAGCTTTCCTCCATTAAATGAAGGCTGATTGAACTTACCATTGTGGGCTCCCTCATTTTGCAGGCAAACTCGTGTTTTGAATGTTAGCGGCGCAGCCTGGTGCCGCGAGGAGAGTTCCGCTGCACGGCGTGCAGTCCAGCTGGTACGACAACCTTCGTGTCAGCTTACAGGAATGGTATGCCAATGGAAGAATTCATGGACTGGCAGGGGAGCAGCACTGTTTTCACACAAACCACTTGGTGTTTATTGCAGTATGGGTGAAGGCAGGGTAACTCACTGGAAACGATAATGGCACTACGAGATCCAGCAGGCCACCGTGTTGGCCACGCCCACCCGGGCGGGAAGCTTAATAATTGAATTTAAGTGCCAGAACAAATTACCCAGCGTTTACTCCAAAATGAAGTCTAACCCTGGAAGAAGTGCTGTCTTTGCACGAAACGCGTCGGAAAAGACTTTTATTAGTGTTTGAAGCAGCCTGCTGTTCCTGCAAGCTTTCCTCCATTAAATGAAGGCTGATTGAACTTACCATTGTGGGCTCCCTCATTTTGCAGGCAAACTCGTGTTTTGAATGTTAGCGGCGCAGCCTGGTGCCGCGAGGAGAGTTCCGCTGCACGGCGTGCAGTCCAGCTGGTATGACAACCTTCGTGTCAGCTTACAGGAATGGTATGCCAATGGAAGAATTCATGGACTGGCAGGGGAGCAGCACTGTTTTCACGCAAACCACTTGGTGTTTATTGCAGTGTGGGTGAAGGCAGGGTAACTCACTGGAAACGATAATGGCACTACGAGATCCAGCAGGCCACCGTGTTGGCCACGCCCACCCGGGCGGGAAGCTTAATAATTGAATTTAAGTGCCAGAACAAATTACCCAGCGTTCACTCCAAAATGAAGTCTAACCCTGGAAGAAGTGCTGTCTTTGCACGAAACGCGTCGGAAAAGACTTTTATTAGTGTTTGAAGCAGCCTGCTGTTCCTGCAAGCTTTCTTCCATTAAATGAAGGCTGATTGAACTTACCATTGTGGGCTCCCTCATTTTGCAGGCAAACTCGTGTTTTGAATGTTAGCGGCGCAGCCTGGTGCCGCGAGGAGAGTTCCGCTGCACGGCGTGCAGTCCAGCTGGTACGACAACCTTCGTGTCAGCTTACAGGAATGGTATGCCAATGGAAGAATTCATGGACTGGCAGGGGAGCAGCACTGTTTTCACGCAAACCACTTGGTGTTTATTGCAGTATGGGTGAAGGCAGGGTAACTCACTGGAAACGATAATGGCACTACGAGATCCAGCAGGCCACCGTGTTGGCCACGCCCACCCGGGCGGGAAGCTTAATAATTGAATTTAAGTGCCAGAACAAATTACCCAGCGTCCACTCCAAAATGAAGTCTAACCCTGGAAGAAGTGCTGTCTTTGCACGAAACGCGTCGGAAAAGACTTTTATTAGTGTTTGAAGCAGCCTGCTGTTCCTGCAAGCTTTCCTCCATTAAATGAAGGCTGATTGAACTTACCATTGTGGGCTCCCTCATTTTGCAGGCAAACTCGTGTTTTGAATGTTAGCGGCGCAGCCTGGTGCCGCGAGGAGAGTTCCGCTGCACGGCGTGCAGTCCAGCTGGTACGACAACCTTCGTGTCAGCTTACAGGAATGGTATGCCAATGGAAGAATTCATGGACTGGCAGGGGAGCAGCACTGTTTTCACGCAAACCACTTGGTGTTTATTGCAGTATGGGTGAAGGCAGGGTAACTCACTGGAAACGATAATGGCACTACGAGATCCAGCAGGCCACCGTGTTGGCCACGCCCACCCGGGCGGGAAGCTTAATAATTGAATTTAAGTGCCAGAACAAATTACCCAGCGTTCACTCCAAAATGAAGTCTAACCCTGGAAGAAGTGCTGTCTTTGCACGAAACGCGTCGGAAAAGACTTTTATTAGTGTTTGAAGCAGCCTGCTGTTCCTGCAAGCTTTCCTCCATTAAATGAAGGCTGATTGAACTTACCATTGTGGGCTCCCTCATTTTGCAGGCAAACTCGTGTTTTGAATGTTAGCGGCGCAGCCTGGTGCCGCGAGGAGAGTTCCGCTGCACGGCGTGCAGTCCAGCTGGTACGACAACCTTCGTGTCAGCTTACAGGAATGGTATGCCAATGGAAGAATTCATGGACTGGCAGGGGAGCAGCACTGTTTTCACGCAAACCACTTGGTGTTTATTGCAGTATGGGTGAAGGCAGGGTAACTCACTGGAAACGATAATGGCACTACGAGATCCAGCAGGCCACCGTGTTGGCCACGCCCACCCGGGCGGGAAGCTTAATAATTGAATTTAAGTGCCAGAACAAATTACCCAGCGTTCACTCCAAAATGAAGTCTAACCCTGGAAGAAGTGCTGTCTTTGCACGAAACGCGTCGGAAAAGACTTTTATTAGTGTTTGAAGCAGCCTGCTGTTCCTGCAAGCTTTCCTCCATTAAATGAAGGCTGATTGAACTTACCATTGTGGGCTCCCTCATTTTGCAGGCAAACTCGTGTTTTGAATGTTAGCGGCGCAGCCTGGTGCCGCGAGGAGAGTTCCGCTGCACGGCGTGCAGTCCAGCTGGTACGACAACCTTCGTGTCAGCTTACAGGAATGGTATGCCAATGGAAGAATTCATGGACTGGCAGGGGAGCAGCACTGTTTTCACGCAAACCACTTGGTGTTTATTGCAATATGGGTGAAGGCAGGGTAACTCACTGGAAACGATAATGGCACTACGAGATCCAGCAGGCCACCGTGTTGGCCACGCCCACCCGGGCGGGAAGCTTAATAATTGAATTTAAGTGCCAGAACAAATTACCCAGCGTTCACTCCAAAATGAAGTCTAACCCTGGAAGAAGTGCTGTCTTTGCACGAAACGCGTCGGAAAAGACTTTTATTAGTGTTTGAAGCAGCCTGCTGTTCCTGCAAGCTTTCCTCCATTAAATGAAGGCTGATTGAACTTACCATTGTGGGCTCCCTCATTTTGCAGGCAAACTCGTGTTTTGAATATATATATATATATATATATATATATATATATATATTTGCTCCACAACTTTCTTCACAAATCCCTCAGTAGAAGAAAAACGGCAGCACTCGTGGGTTTTTGGCAATTTCCAACAAACTTCATTCAAGACAAACGCGTTTCGGGAAGCGTCCCTTCCTCAGTGTCATAAGGGAACGCGGTGCGTGGCGCCATTTTTAAACCATTCAAAACAGTGTGATAACAGTAGACAAAGGACTGCACTCTGCACGATTATGGGCACCATCTTAGAGTGTGTTTTTATGCATAGTAAGCATTCATATTCTGTACCTAAACAACACCCTTGTGCTTTTTTTTCACCACCATTGCATCACCTCCTAAAAGTGGCTGACTAAAATCACAAGATTTCACTTTGGCGCTCATTCTGTGTCAAAACCCTGCACTACCTTGAAGCATGTGTAAGGATTGGCACAGCAGTCTGAGCATAGGGCCCCCAAACCACTGCTGGAGATACGTTGCATTTCCAACATAACTCAAACAATGAACCACCTTTACAGCACTGATACATCACATATATGTGCCATTTTTGTCCCATGGTACACCACATTGTAAATACGTTGCATCCACGTACTACATACGGATGAATGAGTCACTACAAAACTAAAACAACAGTGACAGAGTGTTTGCTGGAAGTGTAACAATAGAAACCAGTAAATTGAACGTATAAAACACAAATTTGCAGGTACATAGAAGACTGCATCCATTGTCTATAAGGGTTTTGAAGAAGTCAAGCCTATTTTAATGCATGAATACTTAGATAGTGAGTGGATGATTACAAGATTGCAAGGAAAGAACCTGATTGAATTTATAACAGCCTCAGTTGTACCACAGTATACAGATAAACACATACTGCTGAATGGCTCACTACAATATTGAAACAGTAGTATGAGAATGTTTGCTAGAAGTGTTTGCTGGTGCATAGAACAGTGCATGCACAGTCTATAATGGTTTGAAACAGCCTCTGCACTAAGGCCTCTTTTAATCCATGAGTATCTAAATACTGACTGGATCATTACACTCCTGCAAAAAAAGTTCCTCACTAAATTTAGTACAGCTTCAGTTTTACCACAGTACAATGAAAAAGAACACACTGCTGACTGGCTCACTACAATACTAAAACAGGAAGTGTTTGCAGGAAGTCTAAGGATACAAACTGGGCAATTGAAGGCATGAAACACATGTTTGCAGCTGCATACAAGACTGCATGTATATTCCATACGGATTTTAAGCAATCGATACCCTCAAACCCACTTTGCATATTTTAAATCAATACAAACATTTAAAGAATATATAACTGAATCTATAACTGCTTCACTTTTAGTACAATAAATACATTAGTAGATAGTGCTCAAACTTTTATTATTTTTTAACAATAAATGTATTCTTGTAACATCTCATAATTTAACAGACATTCCAATGCAACTTCATCAGATATATCATTCAGATCAATTTCCTCATCAGCAGTTTCTGATTTAATTTGTACTAAAATTTCAACATAATTTAAAACTTCCAGAAAATCTCCATCAACGCTTTTGTCTTCAAAATCACAATTCATGTCTGCAGCACTAATTTCTCCTTCTTCACTTTCATTGCCTGTGACAGATACGATTAGTTCTTCAATTAACCTTAAAGTAATATCCAAAATCTCCTGAGTGTGAGGCTGTTCTCTTTCCATAATTGTTCCTTTATGTTCTTGCTCCTTGTATAAAAATATAAACAAGTAATTTTATTACTTTTCGTAATATATAATAGAAAACTACAGTTTTCACCTATTTTGGCCTACAAAAAATAATGTGTAAATACTATTATCTAATAACATTCTATTAGAAGAGTTTTATCCCTTTGCAAAATATACAACTATAATTACGTAACATTCATTAACCTAGGCCTCTCAGTTTATTGTCTAATTTTTATGTTTTTAATTTCCTCGTGTTCTTCTATTAATTTTAATTTAGGCAGTTGCTCGTTATCTATTCTCTCAAACCTTCAATATCTTATGTTTTTCATTAATGTTCCTTCTTAATTCAAAAGTCTTCCTACAATTCCTAACTCAATGTGTTCTTTTCCCTTAAGACCTTCCTGAACACTACTTTTATTGTTTCTTGTTTTAAATTAGAGAAAATACATCAACTGAGTACATTCAATATTGTCTATAATGTCAGGTAAGTTTACTTACTCACTAACTTGTCAAACAACGTTCTTTATCTCTCACAGAAATATTTCCACTTTCTCTTCAAGAATGTCTAAAGAGCAATTGAAAACAGGTCTGAACTCCGGAATGTCTTCGGTGAAGTGCTCACTTGTTAGTCAGCGCGCGCCTCACCAAGGATTCCTCACAACTCTGTGGTAAATGACTAGATCGCAACCGTGTCTTTCAGCCGCGGCCCGTGGAGGGACTTGCGATGGGGCAGGCAGGGGGGGCGGGGGAGGGGCAGGGTGAGGGGTGATAAACAACGGAATCTGGATGATTGCAGGTAAGTAAACAATTACATTAATAAAACGAATTTCAGGCCATATTATCAACAAAACACGATACATTATCCCCGCTTTTATCAGCAGGAAAGTGGCGATAAAGCGGCGATAATCTATCTCGTTTTGTTGATAATATGGCCCGAATTGCATGCTAATGGCTTCGTGGTGACGATCACGCGTGGTTATGACCGCGTTGTAATGGCTGTTTCCCCCAGGACACTGCAGCAACCTTGTCTGGGCATCGTGGACTCCGGGGCAGTATGCGGAGGGCCAAGCAGCTCCTCATACAATATAGAAATCTTTGTGGGGTGATTGTTTCCGTAGTTTGAGGGGTGTGATTGAGGCCCAAACATTTATTTTTGTAGGAGGGTAAGTTTGCATGGGAAAATATTGCAAGAGGTTTGTAAATGTGGTACACATTGTTTCGTATTATTTTGAATTCTTTTGTAAGTTGTAGTCTATTCAGATGAAATAGACGTTGTTAGTTTTCAATCCTAGTCTTGAATATCCTACTATACTATTTCAACATTATTTCTATTGTGGACTGTCATACACCCCTCCACCCCCCCACAAAATAAAAGAAGTATGTACTTTTTTTATTACCTTTTATTAAAACAGTAACTGTGGACAATAGTGGTTGGACCGCTTCCATATCTGCCTGTGGCATATATTAGAATATACAAAGGCAGTTTTGGGGAACAGTGTCATCAATTGTGCAAATGTGTCCTTCATAAGCATTTCCAGAGCTACCCCAGTCAAAGTGCCTAGGTCATTCCCACCACAGTGCACAATGAGGTCAGGGTGTTGGAAATGCATAAAGGATTCAACCAATGGCATCAATTGGTGACACTTTAATCCTCTCTGTCCAATCCATTTAATGTCCACATTTGGTTAACCTAGGTCCTTGCGAATTTGGTTCTGTTGTGCGTACCTTTGGCTCCAGAAAATATAGCTGTGTCCCACAATCCACACTGTAAGCATTTTGAAGAGAGGTCTGGATGCACTCTGATGGCGTCTGTAAATGAAATGGAATTTTGAAAAGTAAGATTTTTCTAAAATGGTGGACAACATGCAGTTTCGAAAAAAGAAAATAAATGATTGGTTGTTTGACAACATTTTACAAAAAACTCGGTTACATATTTCTGTTTTTTAAAAGCCTTATTTTTATTGGTTAAGAAAAAGTGGTAGAAAAGAACGTTAGATAAAATAAGCTGGTATATTCTCCAGTCAAGCATACTTGCTGTTTCAATTTGCAACAATGCATGATGAACTTTTCACTTGTGTGCTGAGTTAGGTGTTCCCTGAAGTGTTTCTATGGTAACTGGCAGATTGTGGAATGGGGGAAGGGTTGAAAGTTTTGTTAATTGGAAAGGTTTGGCATGTTAAACCAATAGAAATGTGTGTTTTATTTTGAATTAATGTGTACAGGATTTTAATTGGTTATTTATATGTATATATGTGTATAATGAGAGGGAAATGTTCTATCTGACGGTTCTTCTGCACAAACGGAACTAGAGAGATTCTGTATAAGAATATCCACTGTGTGAGTGGTTTTCTTCTTAATCTACAAATCAATTTGAAAGGTGAGTTGATAAATTGTATGGGAGTTTGTGCGGTGCATCTTTGTACATTAGGGAATTATGGGGTATATCAAGACTAGCGATAATATTATTGCCGCTTTATGGGTAGAAAACTGCTGATAAAGCGGTGATAACTTTATCGCCTGTCTTGATAACATGCCCCTATATTCGTCTGTTGTTAAACGTTTTATAGTAGTAAATGTGTTTTGCTATAATACATGCTGTTATGTTTTTTTGTTCATTATCATTTTGTGCATCTCTGTACATTAAAGGATTATGGGCCATATTATCAAGAAAGGGTGATACATTATAGCCGGTAAAGCGGCGATAATGGTCTCGATAATATATCCTTGTGAATTCTCATAGAAGCCCAGGTTATGGTCTTAACCGGGGCTTCAATGGGAATTCACAAGGATATATTATCGAGACCATTTTCGCTGCTTTAGTGGCAGTTTCCTGCCGGTATGGCACTGACGGGCATAATATTAAGGACCTGTGTTAAAATTATCGACGTTTTATGGGCAGGAACCTGCTGATAAAACAGCGAAAATGGGCTTGGTAATGAGGGGCATATTACCAACAAGTAGCCATATTTATCGCTAAATAGGCTTAGCGACGATTTTTTTATCACTGCCTATTGCTGGATATGTTAGCGGAGAAACCATGCTATTAGCAACGTTTTTCTCCATTGTGCTAAAATATCCAGCGATAGCGGCGAAATGCGTGAATTATGCTGAGAATACAGCGATATTCACGCATTAGCGACTAAATGCTATTAGCCATGTTATCCACCTCCCATTGGATAACATGGCTAAGAACTGGTCTCGGCAGGTGGTAGTATTTGGAGATATTCACGCTTAGCGTGAATATTTTCAACGCTACGCCTGCCTTGCTAATAGGCATAATTCAGAATTGGAATTACTTGGAGATTTTGAGAGCTATAAAGATTCCTTCAATGCAACTAAATATACTATAGAATGCCCTGTTTTTGCTAATTATGTGAAAATGTTGAATGATGAAATTGAGCAAGAAGCTACAATTGCAGCTGAGATTGCTAGAGACAGTTCTCAAGACAGTCAAACTTCTGCTCCATTGAGTCAGAACCCATTAGGAGAACCAACTGTTCTAAATGAAGCAGCAACTGCTATGGAATGGGTGGAAACAGCAATGTATCAACATCAAGAAGATGTACCAAACTTAGGAAACTTGGAAGAACAACTAAATCTTGAGCAGAAAGAAAAATATGAGCAAGTGAGAGAACAGATTGACCATGGATTACTTCTTGAGAAGAAAGAATGCTCTTATTCATTATTTGAACCTATCCGTATGTATGTGAGTGGACAAGCTGGAACAGGAAAAAGTTTTTTAATTAAAGTAATCACAAGTTTTCTACAGAAAAGAACTAAGTCGCATTTGTCTTGTGTTGTCACTGTTCCAACTGGATTAGCAGCTCACAATATTAAAGGAATTACTTTACATCGTTTATTAATGCTACCAGTGGAGCATGACAACAAATTAGAATACCACGAGCTATCTGGAGAAGCTTCTTGTGAAGTTTCAAGAGTGTTGAGGAAAATTAAGCTTCTTATTATTGATGAGCTAAGCATGGTCAGCCAGTGTTTAAAACACTGGTGCATGAAGGTACTAGAAAGTTATTGGGGAGTATTGGCAATGTAAACATTAGGTCATATTTTCAGTATAAGGAACTTACTACAAATATGCGACAGGCAAATGATGTTGATTATGAAACTATGCTTCAAGATATAGAATTGGAAAATTGACCAATCATGGCAAACAAACTTTACAGAGATGATTACTTTCCAATTTGTTTCCAAATGCAAATATTGTCCCAGAGAAAATATACATGAGAATTGCAGAAAACAAATCTGTAATCTGCTTAATGCCAACACTGCGTGAATATTCTATATTCAATGAAGAAATGTTAAAGCTGGAAAAGGAAGAAATTATAAAATTGGAAGCAATTGATAAAATAGAACATGAAGGAACCAGTATTATTTTGAGTGAAAAGTTGAAGAGGAAATTGGATTGTTTAGAGAAATCGATAAGTAAAACTGCTGGTTTAGAAAATAATTTATATGCCTGTGTAAATTGTAGGGTAATTTTGCAACGTAATTTGAATGTGGAAAAAGGTTTAGTAAATGGAGCAATGGGTAAAATTGTTGATTTTGTTAATTATGTAAATAGAGGTGGGATTGAATTTTTGAAAATCCAATTCGATGAAATTGCTGAAGTACAAGTTAGTCATTGTGCAGCTCTTTTTTGCTTGTAAAAGATTTGTATGTCAGCAGAAAACAGTTTTCTGTTTATTTGGCAAATGCAGTGACCATTCATAAATCTCAAGGTTTAAGTGTAGATTGTGCTTTAGTGAATATTGGAAGTACCGTGTTTAAAGAAGGTATGGCATATGTTGCGTTGTCTCGAGTCAGAACTTTATCTGGATTGTACTTGATTGATTTTGATGAGACAAAGGTTTGTGCAGATGTAAATTGTGTGAAAGAGTATAATAGGTTAAGAGAATATGCACCCAATTTAAGTCAATATCCAGTAGTTGAAAAGCGTGTGGCAGGTAAAAAAAGAAGATTTGAGAATATCTGATGTGAAAATAGAGAAAGAAAAAAAACAAGATGAAGTTGCGCTTGCAAGCAAAAAGAAAAAGGACAGTGTTGAAGAGAATGTTGGTTATAGGTTTGAAAATAGTTGTGGTGTCAACTGCTATGCTAATGTAGTTGTTAAAGTTTTTTTTTTCTTGAAAGTTTGCAACAGCAAATTGTAGAAAATCGGGACAAAAGATTCTGTTCATTGTTGAATTCTGTTTATCAGAAATGTAGTGGTGATAAAAGTAAAATACAAAGTGTTTCTGATATTCGAAATGTTTTGGACATATGTTCTGGTTGTACTCAATTTACTCAGAATATTCAGCAAGATTGTCAGGAATATTTTATGTTTATGCTTGGTATACTGGAAGATGAAGGTATAGATATTGAAAACCTTTTTGGCCTTTCTTATAAATGGCAACATGACTGTCAAAATTGTTTGTTTACATGTAGCACTGACATAGAAACTGAGAGATTCATATGTTTGACTTTACCTGACTGTGAATCAGTGTCTTTTAACAATCTAATTAGAGGAGCAAGTCAAAACATGGAGTGTAGCCAATGTAAATCAGAAATGTCATCAACATTACTTATACAAAGATATGGACAGTGCGTTATTTTAATGCTGCAACGTTGTAGAGGTGATGGAAGAAAATTGAAAACTTTAATTAAAAATGTTATAGCTTGTCAATGTTCAATATCAGGAAGAACTTTTGTAGCTGTTGCTATTATTTTTCATGATGGACCTTCTACCACATCTGGACATTACATTGTTTATTTAAAATGTCTGAAAGGCTGGATACATTGTAATGATACTCAATTAGTTTTTAAGCAACATTAGCCCAAAGAGTTACCAAATTCTTCTTACCTAATATTTTTAAATGCAAAATTTTAAGATCAAAATTTGCCCTTTAGGATTACTGCTGTTAAGGTAGATTAGTCTGGTGTTATAGAGTATTTTGTAAGTGAGGGTAAGGAGCTTTAAGGTGATCCTTTTGTTGACATTGAGGCAGTGTAGGTGAATCAGGTGGTAGATGATGTGAGTGCAGCCGGGGACATTGATGATCGCTCAGGTGGAGGTCTTTTGGATTAGTAGTTGTAGGTGTTTGGCTGGAATTCATGTGTAGAGTGTTTTGCCACAGTGTAGTCTGCTGCTGATGAGAGCCTGTGTCACTGTTCTTCTTCTTTTGGTTAGGATCCACTTGTAAATGTTGCGGAGCATGTGGAGGGTGTTATAGCAGTATGAGGAGACGGTGTAGACTTTGTTACACATGGAGAGGGAGGAGTTGAGGTTGAATCCTATGTTGTGGACATGATTGGTAGGTGTTGGTACTGTTCACAGTGCAGTCAGGTAGCAGGAGTTGTCTGAGGCTGAGGGGGTGGGTCTGAGGACGAGTACCTTCATCTTGTGCCAGTTTGTGTTTACAGTGCTGCTCTTTATTGAGTTTGTGACATCCTTCATTGTGTCGTGGAGGTTGCTATCGGTTGTATGTGGCTTCTTGGTGAGGAAGAGGATGAGCTGGGTGTTCTTTGTGTAGGAGATTTTGTTGAAGTTGTTATGGTGGGCTACTTGTGTTAGGGTGGCCATGTAGATGTTGCACAGCGTCGGACTGATCGATGAGTCCTGGGGGACCAGTAGATTATGTCGGTGGTTTTGGATCAGAAGGCTGGGAGGCGGACGTTCAGGATTACTATTGAACAACTTCCAAACAAAGGACTTGATGCATACTATTTGGCCGTAAGGAAAAGTGTGTGAAACACTTTTCAGGAGTTTTTGCTGTGTCGTTTGTCAGCATATATTTGTAAGTAACATTATTTACAGTGTAAGATTAATCATAATGTTTTGTTATTTTATGATTGTTTCAGATGTGTCATATTTACGTAAGAAATTGCTCTTAGAGAAAAACATTTAAGATATGTTTTATTTCTATTTTTTTATATTGTTATTGAGAATGTTGACTGTCTTTTTTTAAGATATCCTTATTGATTGTCTTTTTTTTGCCCGCTGTTATGTGATGAGTACCATTGAACTCACTGTTTGTAGTGAAGTTCAATATATTCTGAGAACAGTAAAAAAGGCAAATGAAATGTTTTACAAATAATTTTGTGTTGTAAAATATATATTGTAACTATGTTTTTTGTATCTTCCACAGGTGATAATTTTATAATATATAATTTTTTTATTATTTATTATGCTTAAGGTAAGTACAAGTAACTGACTCACGGCCCGTGGAGGGAGTTATTGTGGGGTAGGCAGGTGGGGCAAGGGAGAGGCAGGGTGGGGGGTTATAAACAGCGGACTCTGGATGATTGCAGGTAAGTAAACAATTGAATTAATAAAATGAATTTCGTATCCTGCGCCCTGCATCGCAAAATGCGATGCAGGACACGGAACGAAGGAGCATATTATCAACAAAAGGAGATACATTATCGCCGCTTTTATAGGCAGGAAACTGCCAATAAAGCGGCGATAATGGGCTTGATAATAGGGCCTTGGAAATTCCCATAGCAGCCCAGGTTCTGGTGGTAACTTGGGCTGTTATGGGAATTCACAAGGGCCTATTATCAAGCCCTTTATAGCCGCTTTATCAGCAGTTTTCCTACCGATAAAAGCGGCGATAATCTAATATGCCCCACAGTTTTACCACGCTTGCTTTTACAAGTACTATCCATTTTCCACGCATAATCTTAATAATGTCTTCGTGTTGATGAACACGCGTTGTAATGCCTGTGACTTACGTCCTTCAAATGAGCTTTTAGGTATACGTGTGACCAAGTCTGATAACATCAGAGTTTGAGGACAAACACCGTGGCTCGAAATCTCGTCAATCACAAAGAAAATAGGAGGACGATAAAATGAAAGTAACAGATATAATAAAAACAATGGTGAAAAACTACTAAAATGGCGCCTCGGCACTACGTTCCAAATACATTTAGATAGAATACGATTATTAATATATCACAAATGTTCAGCAGCGGATGACACACACGACCCGGAAAACAAAGCGGCTAATTCACAAGGGCATATTATAAAGACCATTATCGCCGCTTTATTGGCAGTCTCCTGCCGATAAAAGCAGCGATAATGTATCGCCTTTGTTGATAATATGGCCTATTGCCCTTTTTTTGACCTGTAAGCTTAGGTGCATATTATCAAAGAACGGTGTAAAAATTATCGCTGTTTTATTGGCAGGAAACCGCGGATAAAATGGCGATAATGAGCTTGATAATATGGCCTTGTTATTTCCCATAGAAACCCTTGTTAACACCAGAACATGGGCTTCTATGGGAATTGACAAGGACGTATTATCAAGCCCACCCTCCCAACATTAATAAAAAACCCCAGACAGTGCAGATACCCGTAGCTGGAAGATCATTTTACATATTACTGCCCTTAAAAAGTGGCGTTCCCCGCAATGTGTACATGGATAGAGGGAGGGAGAACTAAAACATATTTTTTTTAAAAGACCCGAGGGGTGCCGCTCCCCGAGACTCCTGAGAGTAGGACCGTAACCACCCGCATACTTCAAAATAAAACCACAGCAGTGCCATTCCCCAGTGCTCGAGGCACCTTACAAGCCCCCTATATGCAAAATAGTTGTCCCCGTAATTTGCACCCCGGGACCTAAGAAATTAAACGGACTTCTATTTTTTTTCCACCTTTTCCACCGCGTACGGGTACGAGTACTGGACGAGGACCTCGCAATTTTTTATTTAAAAAATAAATATAAATTGAGCCTAAAGATCCATGTAACACCCCCTGACCAACACCATAGGTTCAGAATCTTTCTACCCTGCCCCATTTCCTTATTTCTCAACTTTGTTTTAATGTTTTCTTCTGACTCGGCTCTCCTGACAAATAAGATGGCTGCCAACACTTCCTGGTTTGGAGTATTCATAGCCAATCAGCATCCAGCTCCTGCTCGTAATTGTACGGATTTCCGTACGCGTACGCCACAATTTTTCTTTATATACAAAAATAGAGCCTAAACATCCATGTAAGACCCCCTGAGCAAGCCTAGAGGTTCAGAATGTTTCTAGCCTGCCCCCTTCCCTTATTTCTCAACTTTGTTTTTCTGTTTTCTTGTGACTAGGTTCTACAGAGGCACAAGGTGGCCGCCAACACTTCCTGGTTTTGAGTGTTGATAGACAGTTGACAGCCAATCCGCATGCAGCTCACGCTCGTAATTGAACGGATTTCCGTACGCTTGCTGAACTCTGTCTCTAGATATCGCTATGATTTTACTTGCAATTTTCTCAGAAACTACTGAACGGATTTACACCATTTAACAAACAGCACAATCTGCGAACCAAACTCTCTGCCAAATTTCATGCAATTCTGTTCAGCCTTTCAGGCTGTAGCCCTGGCTAAAGGTCCCTTCAGGGAAGGAGCGGACCCAGCAGGCCAGTTTCTTGGAGAAATTCACGAAGATTCATCCACCGGTGCCAAAGTTATTCCAAATAGAATGTTGTGGATTTCCTACGGAAACTAGGTCCTAACTATAGCTACCAGTAGGATATATATATATAAAAACCCTCCTTAGACCCGCAGGACCTCTCCAATTACAGGCCCATCTCCCTTCTCCCAGGAAACAGCAAGATCGCGGAGAAGTTAGTGAACAAACAACTGTCACTTTTCCTAGAGAGCAATAACCTATTAGGGGTCTCCCAGACAGGGTTCGGTCCAGGCCAGGGCACTGACATCGCCCTCCTGGCAGCAGTGGAGAAGGCCAGAAGCATTCTGGATACGGGAGGATCAGTGGCAGTGATCCTCCTGGACCTCAGTGCGGCCTTCGACACTGTAGACCATCCCACCCTAATCCAACGACTGGGAGAAATTGGATTAAAGGGTATGGCCCTGAAGTGGCTAAAATCCTTCTTATCAGGACGTTCCTTCCAGGTTTGGGAGAACGACAGCCACTCACCTATCAGCCCCCTCCGCTGTGGAGTGCCGCAGGGCTCATCCTTGAGCCCTACGTTATTCAACGTATACATGGCCCCACTGGAAAAGAGGGTTAGTTCGTTCGGCGTTTCAATTATCAACTACGCCGACGACACCCAGTTGGTTGTAACCCTCTCACATCCCCATCACGCCCACTCTGATCTCCACAGTTGCCTCTCCGAAGTCCACCGATGGATGAATCTCTCATCGTTAAAGCTGAACGGGTCAAAGACCGAGATTCTCATGCTGGGTCACAAGGGGCCCTCCCTGCCACCTCACCTCTGGCCCAGCTGCTTGGGTGACCCTCCCGCACCCAAGAACGAGGTCAAAAGCCTAGGCGTGTGGATCGAGAAGGACCTGAGCTTTAAAACTCAGGCAAAAAAGACTGCAGGGACATGCTTCGGTCTACTCAGAGCCTGTAGGAAGATCTTCCCCCTGCTCCCCGCAAACGCAAGGAAGCTCCTCATTCAGGGCCTTATCCTGGTGAGATTGGACTACTGCAACGCCATCTACCTGGGAGCTCCCGAAGCCACCCTTAACACGTTGCAGAAAGTCCAAAACGCCGCCGCCCGCCTACTCACGGGCACACCTGCAAGATCCTCTGCCAAGCCAGCTCTCAAGTCTCTGCACTGGCTTCCAGTCAGAGAAAGGGTCGCCTTCAAGGCCCTCTGCTTGGCCCACAAAACCCTGAACAATAACGGCCCCCCCCTTCTCAAGGAAATCTTAATCCCCTACCAGGCGGAAAGAGATCTCCGGTCCAGCGGAGAAAATTTCATCTCAGTCCCCAGAGTCAAAAAAGCCAAGACCGGTGGCCGTCGCTTCTCGGTCCACGCGGCCAAACACTGGAATCACCTACCACGAAGACTGAGGACAGAATCGAATCACCTCCAGTTCAGGAAATCATTAAAGACTCTCCTCTTCCCTCAAACATAATTGCTTTAGACGGCTGAAAACCCTGGAGAAGCAGATCAGCGCTGGGATGCTCATTGGGTTACTACGCGCTTTACAAAACCTTTAAATAATAATAATATATATATATATATATATATATATATATATATATATTTATATATATATTACCTACTGGCGGTCGCCAGTAGGTAGTTATAGTTAGGATTTTTTTCAATGTTAAATCTCAAAATTTTATTTGGAATAACTTTGGCGCCGGTTGACGAATCTGCCTGAAAATTTCCTCAAAATGGCCTCGCGGAGCTCCGGTCCTTCCCTGAAAGTTTGGGGGGGATGCGTCAAGCGGGGGCCGAGATAAAAGTGGGGTCCCAAAACGCGTTTTCCCGATGTTAATTTCCATAGGGCGGTTGATTTCACTTTTAGCCCGAACGGCTGAATGGATTTCCACCTAATTTGGCAAAATTGTAGGGACTGGTAGCCCGATGTGCCTTTGCTATGTCTCAAGATATGTGCTCCAGTGGATTTTGAGTAATTTAGGTTCAAAAAAATATATATATCTAGAGCCGCGCCCCGGTACGCGCACCGGGGAGCGCTCAAAGCGCGCCACGCGACTTGCGTACGGAAAGCTGATTGGCTCTCGGGTGTCTGTAAACATTCGAAACAGTCCGCAGCGGCCGCCATCTTGTACCTCGGTAGGATTGAGGTGGTAAAAATCAAAGGGGGAAATGAGCAAAAGGGGGCAGGGTATACCCCCCCTGACCCCCTAGGTTTGATGTGGGGGTCATAAAAAGGGCCGTTTTGATTTGCGCGGGGGGAGCACCTGGTACGCGCACCGGGGAGCGGACAGGGGAGCGTACGATTGAGAAAAAGAATGACACTTTTTAAAAAAAAAAATAGCATTTTTTTATAAATTGGAGTTAGTTCTGAAAAGAACTTTTTTTTGTTTTTGTTGTTTTATATTTTTTTATACTTTTTGAAACGATTTTATATTTTTTTTGGATTTTTTACAGTTGAAAAACAAAAACAGGGATTCAAAAAATGCTCAACAGGAGCAAAAAAATGAGAAAATTTAGGGACGGGGAGAGCATCTGTGTTCCTGTTTCTTTATTGCAATGAGTTCAACGCTCTGCTCCCCATAACAGAGTAGTTCGTCACAGTCCTTGCATAAAAATGTTATGCCTGCAAAAACCGGCTGGACGTTAGGGACCATTCTTGCACGTGTTGAACCTGAAGGTGTTGCTCCACCAGTGGAGGTGCTGCTGCCATCTCTTCGTGCCTTCTCTGCCAGCTCCCTGACACTCTCCCTGGAATAATTTTTTGGGTGTCTTCTTTTGACATGCCTAATTAAATTGGCATTTCCAAAGCTGTATTTTTTTAGAGGATTGCCTCTGGATAAAATACTTCCACATATTTTACAAGTTACTTTACTTGCATTAACTTTTTTTTGTCCTTCAGGGATGTCATAAAATTTCCAGATAAAGTGGTTCTTTGTTTTCTGGTGAGGAGGGTCCTCTTGCACAAACCCATCTGAATCACTGCTGGATAACTCCCTTGCAGCCATTGCTGTAGATCAGGAAAGTAATGAGTTGAAAATTCACAAAACACCTCTTGCTCTCTCCAAGTGCAAATCAATAGTGAGAGAAATGGGTGGGTTTCTCTAAATTTAGAAAAAAATAAATATTGAACCAATGAAAAGTGTTATTTACAGGTCACATGACCATGGGCTTCATCATTATGAAACCAAAACTGTTATGAACCAATGAAAAGTGTTATTTTCTGGTCACATGACCCGACGCGCTTACGCGACGCGCCCCGGGGAGCGGCCAGGGGCGCGCCGCGTAAGCGTGTCAGACGCCTACGTTGCGCGATCGTATTCGCTCGAGTGCTTCCGGGTGCGCTTACGCAGTGCATATCACGCAGACGCGGCTACGCGATACGTCACGATCATGTTTTCGTTCGTGATATTGGCACTCTCGGGACGCTCCCCGGAGCGCGCCCCGGGACGCTTTATAGAAGTACGCTTTTCGGGGCGCTCCCCGGGGCACGCACCGGGAGCGCTCCAAAAAAAAAAAAGGGAAAATAGTAGGGACAGGTAGCCCTATTCTGAAGTGCTTTTTACGAAAATTAACTTTGGAAAAATATGTATTGTGCTACATTGGGCTTTATATATGTTAGAGCAAAAATGTAGCTCAAATATAGCCCAACTGTAGCCCAATGACAGAATGTATCAGAGTGTTCTAAAGAACTAGAGCGCTAACAGTCTTACTTATAAAGTGAGACTTATAGTTAGGAATCAGCATTAAAAAAACCTATGAAATTCACTGAAAAAACCATAGGTTTCACACCAGTTATAGTTAGGAATTAGCATTTAAAAAACCTATTAAATTCACTAAAAAAACTAGGTTTTACATCAGTTATAGTTAGCTGGAAATTTTACTGACATAAAAGCATTGAAATTCAACGTTATAGTTAGTTGAACTCACTATAACTTGCGCGTGTAATGCACTGCTGATGACGTCACATATTACATCACTCATGACATGGTCAGTGACATCACTCATGACATCACTCATGACATCATCCTTGTGACAGACCTCCTTTCACTGTAATGTAACCCATGAAAATATAAATAAAATTTTTTTTAAAAATGGAGATACCCATACCAGTTACAACAACCAATTCAAAAATTCCACCATCTATATACACATTCACTCATTCACCAACAGTTATATATAGTCACTCATACATATATACACTCATCATATGTAGTGATACACCTATAGATCCTGTTACACACCGACAGTCATCCAAACGTTACTCACACACATACTCACACATGCAAATAAACTATTGAACATCCATTTATTTGCATATACAGCTAAACACACACTACCACCTTACTTCTAAGGAAACTTACATATACTTACTCTCCTAAACAATCACTTATAGAAACACATAATTATTTAAACATGAACTCTTTCAATCTCTCACTCTCACATATACTCACTCATATACATCAATACTCACATACACTAGATTAAAACATATGTACTTACTGATAAAGACACAAATGAGACAGTCATTCACTCACTAACACACATATATACACACTCATCCACCCATACAGTCCTGCACATATGCCGTCTTCAAAACACATACAAACAGTGAGTCAGTCATTGATGCATCTATGTGCTAAGTAACACTCCCACCAAACCATACAGACACTCATACTTATACTAAAAAAACATCTAATAATCTATATACACACATATGTAGCTACTCACCAACCCATGCAGCCATTTATACACAAAGTGAAACACTGATACATATATTTAAATATTTAAACATTAATCGTTAATATATGTATTCACTAAGATACACTTAATAAGCCAGTTAATCAATCATTTTTTTAAAAAAAAACATCCATTTAGACACTTACTTAAACATTTATTCTTCCATCGACATATATAAAACATATTTATTTTTCAGAAAGACACAAATTCACTGGATGGTGTCATCAGTGATGTCATGAGTGATGTCACTGACCATGTCATGAGTGATGTAATATGTGACGTCATCAGCAGTGCATTACACGCGCAAGTTATAGTGAGTCCAACTAACTATAACGTTGAATTTCAATGGTTTTATGTCAGTAAAATTTCCAGCTAACTATAACTGATGTGAAACCTATGGTTTTTTTAGTGAATTTAATAGGTTTTTTAAATGCTAATTCCTAACTATAACTGGTGTGAAACCTATGGTTTTTTCAGTGAATATATATATATATATATATATATATATATATATATATATATATATATATTACCTACTGGCGGTCGCCAGTAGGTATATATAGTTGGGATTTTTTCTCTATGGAACTTTTGAAAATTCTATGTCTAATAACTTTGGCGTTTGTGGACGGAATCGGCTGAAATGTTCAGGGAAATGGCACATTTTGTTTCTGAGCAGCCCCTGAAAATTTGGGGGGGTTCCGTCAAGGGGGGGCTGAGAAAAAAGGGGGGTCCCAAAACGCGTTTTTCCCATTCATTTTTCCATAGGGCCTTTGGCCTCACTTTTAGCTCGAACGGCTGAATGGATTTACACGAAACTTGGCAAAATTGTAGGGACTGTTAGCCCGATGTGCCTTTGCTGGGTCTCAATATATGTGCTCCAGTGGATTTTGAGAAATTAACGTTTAAAAAACAGATATATCTGTGACAGCGTCCTAGATAGCGCACCAGATCGCGTACTTTTCGCATTACGGAGCTTTGCGTAGCGAAGCTGATTGGCTCTCCGGTGTCTGTCAACATTCTAAACAGTCCGGTGCGGCCTCCATCTTGTCTCTCGGTAGGATCGAGAGACAAGAGGAGGAGAAAAACGAAGGGGGAATTTAATGAAAGGGGGCAAGGAAGACTCCTCTTGACCCCCTAGGAATGATGTTGGGGTTATTAAAGGGTCCCGTGGGGCAAATAATAAAAATTTTATTTTTCGCGGTAGAAGCGCTTCTCGGTTCGTGAACCGGGCCGCAAACTGGTAGCGAAACGGGAATTCGCCATTTTGTGTTTCGATTTAATTAAATTACTAGGTATAAGGGGGTACGGGAGACGTATCCTGACCCCTTATGTTTTCTGAGGGTGGCTGAGGAGGCTCATATATGTTGATACATGTCTTCCAGCGGCTGTGCGTGAGCTTTTTTTTTTTTTTTTTGCTGCGTGACGTCTGTTAACGTTCGATTCGATGGAAATCAGGAACTGTTGACCGCCATTTTGTCACTGCGAGTTAATATTTTGTTAAAAATAATTGTTTATTGATAAACATTGTTTGCGCCATCTTGCCTTTTTTGCAATGCCACACTTTTGTTGAGCACGGCAGCCATTTTAGATGCCTTGACCAGACCTACTCTCTGCACGCCGCCGATCCTCAGCATGGCTCCCCACCCTCGCAAGCATCTCCCTCACGCACTGGTCACCCCCGCTCTCTCTCTCATGCATGGGCCAGAAACCTCCTCCCATCTGCGCTGTTCGTGAGCGTTTTTTTTTTTTTGCTGCGTGCACCCCCGCTCTCTCTCTCATGCATGGGACAGAAACCTCCTCCCATCTGCGCTGTTCGTGAGCGTTTTTTTTTTTGCTGCGTGACGTCTTTTAACGTTCGATTTGATGGAAATCAGGAACTGTTGACCGCTATTTTGTCACTGCGATTAAACATTTTGATAAAAATAATTGTTATAAATTAATCCTTATTGATAAACATTGTCTGCGCCATCTTGCCTTTTTTGCAATGCCACACTTTTGTTGAGCACGGCAGCCATTTTAGATGCCTTGACCAGACCCCCTCTCTGCACGCCGCTGATCCTCAGCATGGCTTCCCTCCCTCGCAAGCATCTCCCCCACGCACTGGTCACCCCCGCTCTCTCTCTCATGCATGGCCCAGAATCCTCCTCCCATCTGCGCTGTTCTTCTCTGAGAATCACACCCTGTGCCCGCCCGACACCTCCCTTTCACCCTATTCACTACCGCACCCTGTGACACTCCTCTTCCTCTGTGTCCGATTGTCCAGGCCGGTCCCAGGCTATCACCTAGTCCTGCAGGTGTAGTTTAGGGCCCCAGCTGTAGAGAATCACCCCTCTTCAAAGGAGTTACAGTAGATCAAGGCCCCCACCCGATGAGATCCGTCATACCACACGCGTTCCTACTATCTGATAACCATCCTGTATTGTGCTTGGGGAGGGGATTCTCACTGTGAGGGTGTGTGGGTCCGAGCCTGAAGCGGAAGATTCCAGGGATGCCTTTTTGTACATCAAAGTCTTCACAATTATGTGTCACATTAAAAATATATAGCACTCCAACAAAGTTGTAGGATTATAACACTTTAATAACTTATAAATATATACAACGGAACAAAAACAGTAAATACATTTAAACATTTTTTTAAAAAGAAGCAACAATGGTCAGTAGCTGTGTTTTGTGCGAATAGTCCCAAGGCAGCACAACGTGCTGAGTTCTGGACGGCACCCAGGTGATGTTACCTGGGTGCCGCACTGGTTTTTGGTATCCTACAATGCAGCTCCGAAAAACGGCGTGGGGCGTCCCGGGTGGTGCGGGGGGAGGCCTCGACAGTAGCGGTCTGTTGTGCGAATAGTCCCAAGGCAGCAGAACGCGCTGAGATGTGGATGGCAACCAGGTGATGTCCAGTAAGTTGCTGCACTGGTTTTGGCATCCTACAATGCTGCTCGGAAAAACGGCGTGGGGCGCCCCGGGGGGGGGGGGGGGAGGCGGCGTGAACGGGCCTCCCCAGGTGGAGGCTCGTCTGCTGTACTGGGGTGCCCCTTTACCGTTTCAGTTGCCATTCTGCCCGCTTTTGCTACACTGTGCCTCATCTTCCATTCAGCTGGTTATCGCCCGCTCTTGCGGCTACAGCGTCTCGCTCACCATGTAGTTGAGTTGCGCCCATTCTTGCGGTGCAGCGATAGGCGGCTGCTACAGGACTCTTAAAATGGCGGACGGCTCTTCGGATTTGGGCCTGGTCCACTAAAATGGCCCTGGGACACCTTGGAACTCGGATGTCCCCTGAGCCTTGAAGATTTTACAAAAGTCTTGAGGGCCCCCGACTCCTGCAGGCTTCCAGTGGGGAGCGGCTGCCATGATTGCTCGCGGAATGACCACGACGGAGCCACGAGATGGTGGTGCTCTCATGCTGATGCCAGCTTCAGTCTGAAACATCCAGAAACAAGGTGGGGCTTTCATCGTTTAGGAAGAAAAAAATGTTTTAATCGAATGAAAAGTGTTATTTTTAGGTCATGTGATCAAGCCTTCTATCATTAGGAAACCAAAAGTAAAATGAACCAATGAAAAGTTTTATAAACAAGTCACATGACCTGTTATGATTACGTTACGCGCTGGTATAAAAAGCGTAGAAAATCCGTTGGCACGTGAGGCGGCGTCAGTAGCGGACCGATGTGTGAATAGGCCGAAGGCAGCACAACGCGCCAAGATCCGGATGGCACCGAGGTGGTGTTCAGCAAGTTGCCGCACTGGTGTGGCCATCGTACAATGCTGCGCCGAAAGTCGGCGTGGGCGCCCCGTTGGCCTGTGAGGTCGCGTCAGTCAGTGGGGGCTGTTTGAGAAAGCAATGTGATGCTGTGCGTCGCCCCCAAGATGGAGGCTCCTCGGCTGTAGTGGGGCGCCCCTTGGTGTTTCACTCGCTATCCAGCTGAGTTGCGTCCGCACTTGCGGCTACAGTAGACCGAAGGCAGCACAACGCGCCGAGATCTGGATGGCACCGAGGTGGTGTCCAGCAAGTTGCCGCACTGGTGTGGCCATCCTACAATGCTGCGCCGAAAGTCGGCGTGGGGTGCCCCGTTGGCTTATGAGGTGGTGTCAGTAGCGGACCGATGTGTGAATAGGTCGGAACCAGCACAAGGCGTCAAGATCCGCATGGCAAGTCCTGGATGTTGGGTGCCATAGTTGAGAGCCAAGATCCGGATGGCAAGTCCTTGATGTTGGGTGCCATAGTTGAGAGTTCTGAGCAGTGCTTGTAACACTGTCTGAAGCTTATTTGCACCTGCTGCAGCTTCACTATTGCCCTGGTGTGGCCAAAGATCGCCCATGACATAGGCGGCCGGCTCCCATGGTCCGGCGGAACTTTTTTCCTTTTCCTTTCTGCATCTTGTCCCACAATCCGTTTGACCTGAAGATACGACCAGGTCCCTGAATGTGTGCAGGGGGACGCTATTGATTGAATCAAAATGGCGGCTTCACACAAAGCTGACTCAAGCGTTGCTGGTGATGCTATACAGACAAAAAATGGTTTTCAGTTTGTACATTCTTCACAATTTTTCCATCCAAGTCTGCTTGAGAGTTTGTAGAACAATGGCTTCAGATCTTGCCCTCCCCTCTTTTGACTGTTGGTTCTTGTTGCCTATCTCTTCTGTTGTCATTTAACTGAACCTTTTTTGACTGCCGAAAGGGGTTCTGGTCCGACCGACAGTTGGTCCCCTCTGTTGTTATCTAACGGAACCTTTTTGGATTGCCGAGTGAGAAAAAAAAAGGTGGGGCTTTCATCGTTTGGGAAAAAAAAATGTTTCAATCCAATGAAAAGTGTTATTTTTAGGTCATATGATCAAGCATTTCATCATTAGGAAACCAAAAGTAAAATGACCCAATGAAAAGTTTTATAAACAAGTCACATGACCTGTTATATACAAAGCCTATACAAAGCTATACAAAGCCTACAAAATCCGTTGGCCTGTGAGGCGGCGTCAGTAGCGGACCGATGTGCGAATAGGCCGAAGGCAGCACAACGCGTCGAGATCCGGATGGCACCGAGGTGGTGTCCAGCAAGTTGCCGCACTGGTGTGGCTATCCTACAATGCTGCGCCGAAATACGGCGTGGGGTGCCCGGGGGGGGGGAGGCGGCGCAAACGTCCCTCTCCCGCCTCCCCAGGTGGAGGCACCTCATGTGCAGTGTGAGGCGCCCTTTGCCGTTTCACTCGCCGTTCAGCAGAGTTGCGGCCGCACTTGCGGTACAGTGACTCACCCGCCATCCAGCTGCTTTCCTCCCACTCTTGCGGTACAGCGACTCGAACGCGCCGAGATCCGGATGGCACCGAGGTGGTGTCCAGCAAGTTGCCGCACTGGTGTGGCTATCCTACAATGCTGCGCCGAAAGACGGCGTGGGGTGCCCGGGGGGGGGAGGTGGCGCAAACGGCCCTCTCCCGCCTCCCCAGGTGGAGGCACCTCATCTGCAGTGGGGCGCCTCTTAGCGTTTCACTCGCCTTCCAGCTGAGTTCCGCCCGCTCTTGCGGCACAGTGCCTCACCCCCCATCCAGCTGAGTTCCGCCCGCTCTTGCGGTACAGTGACTCACCCGCCATCTAGCTGAATTGCGGTTACTCTTGTGGTGCAGCGATAGCCGGCTGCAACAGGACTCTCAAAATGGTGGCCAGCTCTTTGGATTTGGGCCTGGTCCACTAAAATGGCCCTGGGACACCTTGGAACTCGGACCCTTGCCTGCTAGGGCATGGGCCCCATTCACGAAAGCGTACCCTCTTTTGACTGATTGTTCTTGTTGCCTATTTCTTCTGTTGTCATTTAACGGAACCTTTTTGGACTGCCGAAAGGTGTTCGGTCCGACCGCTGGTTGGTGGAGACATTTTGACTATATCTTGGACCTGCCCGGCCTCGCACAAAATGGCGCCGGTATAAATGGGACTCGTAACTCCTTGTTGTGTACTGGTTGCCCACCTTTATATCACGAGATATGCATGCAGTTTTGAAGCACATGGCGGGCGGGGACGAGAATTTATTGAACATTTAGACATCCCTATTGATATTAAGTTCTGATGTGTTATTGATTACTGTACTATTGAAAGTTCGAATTAACGTCACTCATGGTACTTGCCCGCAAATGTATATCTAGATAATTTTATTGTAACTGGCCCTGTCGTACTTTAATTATAAAATGTACGTTCCCTGATTCCGCAACTGTTAGACACCTTAGGTCTTGCAACCTAATGGCCCGCTCGTTACGTTCTTCTACAGTGTAAATGTCTACTCATCATATACGATTCCAGTTTGCTCCGTGGCCGGCCCACGTGGTTATAGGCCCGTATTTGTATACTGACATTTTCACAATAAAGGTTTTTAAAACAAAACATGGTAGTAGTACCTTTTTTGGTATAGTTTTGAATAATAGCCACTATTTTCGAATGAGTAAAAGGCAAGTGAAATAAAGCAGCCCGATTACATGATGGTTGAAAGGTATAATACGCAGGAACGCAGTAAAGATAAATGGTCAAGGGCTGTTGTGTTTTCCACTCCTGCAACATAAAGT
The DNA here is from genome assembly GCF_964263255.1 of Lissotriton vulgaris. Lineage (NCBI taxonomy): Eukaryota > Metazoa > Chordata > Amphibia > Caudata > Salamandridae > Lissotriton > Lissotriton vulgaris. The sequence continues at coordinate 1,011,846,053 of NC_141687.1, forward strand.
GATCGATAAGAATCCGATATTCATGCCTATCAGCGACTAAGACAGCAGGCCGAGCCTCTTTTGCTCAACGGCTCCCTCGTGGGACGAAGAAACGCCCTTTTTCTCGAAATAGGAATATTTTACTTGCAGGACAGTTGTAAATTTCCCGGGAAAATACATTAGCCTGGAACATTGTTAGTGATAAACTGTAAATGCATCTGGGTCCTTTGCTTTACAAGTCAGAGCGAGAAAAAAAAAGGTGGGGCTTTCATCATTTAGGAAAAAAAAATGTTCGAAAGCAATGAAAAGCATTATTTTTAGGTCATATGACCAAGCCTTTCATCATTAGAATAACAAAAGTAAAATGAACCAATGAAAAGTTTTATTAACAAGTCACATGACCTGTTATGCTTACGTTACGCGCTGCGCGCCGCGCTCTGGATCGTTTCCGGGAAGCTGCGCCTCGCGTACCGGAGCACTTCCGGGTGCGCTAACGCGGCGCGTCATATGACGCATTACGCAACAACGCAGGTCCAGAATATAGTCAAAATATCTCCACCAACCAGCGGTCGGAACACAACCCCTTTCAGCAGTCCAAAAGTTCTGTTAAATGACAAGAGAAGGGACAGGCAACAAGAACCATCAGTCAAAGAGGGGAGGGCAAGTTCTTCTCTACCGGGTCACGTTGGGGCTCCACCGGAACTGATCGAATTGGTAGTCTACAGTGTTTCTGGATGTTTCAGACTGAAGCTGGCGTCAACATGAGAGCACCACCATCTCGTGGCTACGTTGTGGCCATTCCGCGAGCAATCATGGCAGACGCTCCTCACCGGAAGTCTACGGGAGTCGGGGGTCACGGGGACTGTTGTAGAATCTTCAAGGCTGAGGGGACTCTTTTGGGAATGGGGCCCATGCCCTAGCAGTCAAGCGTCCGAGTTCCACGGTTGCCTAGAGCCCTCTTTGCAGGCCAGGCCCAAGTCTCTGGAGCCGACCGCCATTTCGTGAGCTCCGTAGCAGCCGCCTGTCACTGTACCGCAAGATTGGGTGCAATTCCGTTGGATGGCGGGTGAGACGTTGTAATAGCAAGAGCAGGCACAATTCAGCTGGCCGAGCGAGGCACTGTGTCGCAAGAGCGGGCGCAAGTCAGCTGGTCGAGTGAAGCGCTGGGGTGTAGCTGAGAAACCTCCACCTGGGGAGGTGGGGGAGGCTCGTTCGCGCCGCCTCTCCCTTCTACTGCACCCCATGCCGTCTCCTGGCGCAGGTATATGTGATGGTCAGACCAGGGCACCGCAGGACGTGTCTTCAGGTCAAACGGATTGTGGGACAAGGTGTGGAGCAGGCGCAATTATCTCGGGGGCCTCCGTCAAGTGGTTCAGGGAGGCACCGCATCACATTGTTTTCCAATGCAGTCAGGTCCACAAACAGCCCCCATTTACTTTGAGAATAGTGAAGCTGCAGCAGGTGCAAATAAGCTTCAGACAGTGTTATAATCGTTGCTCGGAACCCTTAACTATTGCACCCAACATCCAGGACTTATGCCATTTGTGCAAGGCAGTGACATCGAAGCATCTCAGGGACCAAGCAACATACCATATCCAGAGTCCTTCCCACAACCTCTGCCTTCCTTCTTACCTAGTTATTTTTCTTTCACTCCCACTCCAGGCTTTTAGTCTGTGGATGGAAAACCATGAACCTACACTCACCTATGAAAATCTTACTATTGATGGTTTATTTTGAGCCCAAAATACAAAGGCTTGTTTGGATCGATGTTGCAGCAGGCTGCCATGTACATAGTTATTTAATAAAACGTTTTAGCCTGTTACTTTGCTGGTGTGTTGTATATATTTATAATATTTGCATAGTGTTTGTCGTTATTTTGGGTGGGGTGGGCGGCGGAGCCGAGCTGTCTTGCAGCCATCATGGTGTCGAGCTCAGTTCCTCTCACTAGTTTCGTATTTGTCATGAGGGGTTGTTCATAATGTTTCTATTTAGCGAGGTCAAAAAGATATCCCATTAGTGGCCTACTGATTTTGCTTGATTCCTTTAGTTTTTTTAACGATTTTTAACTATCTGCAAAGACTAAACAGAGTATTGCAACTCTGTGCTTGTTTGTAAATAGAGAATGAACCAAAGAGAACCAATTCCAAAACAATAAATGCTAGGATAACAATCAATCAAATGGAGAGGGAAGCAGGCACGACGGATTACAACGGGGCAAAGGCCTGTGTTACCTACCCTTCACTATCTGCAAAGAGAGAATACTCCTAAAAGAAAAGAGGAGGGGGGGGCAGCGTTGAAAGCACATCAGCGTGCATAAATACGAAAATGTTTTTACCTACCACGTACTTGACATTTTACAGCTTTTAATATTTGCTATTAAAAAACCATTGAAATTCACTGAAAAAACCATAGGTTATAGACCATATATAGTTAGGGGACGCTCAGAAACAAAATGTGCCATTTTCCCGAAAATTCAAGCCAATTCTATCCATCAACGCCAAAGTTATTCAACATAGAATTTTCAGAAATCCCTATTCAAAAAAATTCTAACTATATATACCTACTGGCGACCGCCAGTAGGTTATATATATATGTGTGTGTGTGTGTGTATATATATATATATGTATTACCTACTGGCAGTCATTAGTTATAGTTAGGACCGATTTTCATAGGAAATCCGCAACATTCTTTTCTCAATAACTTTGACGCCAATTGACGATTCTTCGTGAAATTTTTAAAACTCGTTGGGCGCTCCAGTCCGCTCCTATCCGCAAAGTTTCACAGTGATTCGTCAAGCAGGGGCTGAGAAAAAAGGGGGTCCCAAAACATGTTTTCCCCATGCAATTTCCCATAGGAAACTTTAGTCACAGCTACAGACTGAACTGCTGAAGTGAATTACACCAAATTGGGCAAAAAGGTAGCTCGGTTTCTTATTTCCAACATAATTGTATAAAAACACTTTCAGGGCATGTTGTGTCTCCATCGAAATTAAATTTAGCTTAAATTAGTCAGGTCTTTATGTAAATAAAAATGAATTAACAGGAAAGCTCTGAGATGCAAGGTACGATCTTGCGAAAGTAATTCAGTGTTTACTTCCGGGTTAGATAAAAAAACAAGACCATTTAAACATGGCGGCGGTCCAGAGCCGAAATACAGGACTACCGCCAAACACCGGATTACCTGGACGACCTTGGCTCTTTGAGATCCTCGACTTTAAAATAGTAAGTCTAGTATGCATTATGTTGGGAGACCTCTGTTTTTTTAATAGTAAGGCCAGCACGTATCACTTTAACTGTAATGTGGAGCTTGACCCAAGAAAATAGACTCAGCGTATAGTCACCCTCTTCTGCTGCGACTTGCCTTCCTCACAAAATAAAAGTAAATGAGGTAAATGAGGTAAAAATTCGAAGCATACAATTGGGCTTTAGGTTCTATCACAACCAGTCCCCCTTAGCCAGACGTGCGGCTTAATCTAGGCTGGTTAGTAACTCTCGATCATAACGCGTGCATGGTTTAGAATACAAAGATAGAATATTAGTCATCCCTTTGCTTTGCCGTGATGTCTTCTTGTGCCACGATTTTCTCTTTCAAATAAATGAGTAACAAATATGAAGTGCTCTGCCATGTTGCGCACTATTGGGCTGTTAGCTGCATGACAGGTATTTCCCTTTGGCAAGACGTGCGGTTTTGAAGAATGTTGGCTTGTAACCTTGAACCGCACTGCAACAACGTAGGCATCTAAATTTTAAATGTATGACTTTAGAATAAAAGCTGTATACATGTTATCAGTTTTAACTGTAAATAGACTTGGTAAGGCACATGCCTCATAGGAGCTCTAATCTAGAAACTAAATGAACATATCAGAGATGGTGCACACTGATGTTAAAGGAAATACTCACCCTTATTAACAGAAAATATTAGTTTCTAATATCTCCAATTGACCTTGATCCCCCTATTGTGATTACTTTAGCACAACAATAGTTAATATCTGCATAAATATGCTCTAAAAGAAAAGTTAATCTGATATAATCTGATGTAGTGATGTATATCCTGACATTGACTGTAACCATTAATTTCCTTCACAGATTTATATGTATATTCGTTGTATTGTGAATGTGATCTTGACATTTGGAATAATCTGAAAATTATGTGACATATCTGTTTAGGTATTGACTGCTCTTCCTTCCTTGACTCTCTCTGAAACTTCCTAGATCTTATCCGTATTTTTCATTTTCCTGTATAAAAGTTCTCCTTCTCTTTTTAGGAGGTTGATTAGCTTATAATGATAAGTTTGAAAGGGTCCATTTGCAAGTGTTTAATATGGGTACTTTACCCACTCCTCTAGTACTGAACAGCATGGGAAGTGGCATCTTTTACACTTCATGTTACAGCAACATGTGATACAGAAAATTTTATTTATTTATTGAAATGCCCCTGCGGAAAAGTGTATGTGGGGAAAACTGAAAGGAAACTCAAAACCAGGATAAATGAGCACAACTCCAACATCAGAACGGAGAATATAAAATCGTCAGTTGCGGCACATTTCATGGAGGCCAAACAAAACATTTTCCAATTAAGATTCTTAGCATTGGAAGTTGTGACAAAAGAAGAAGGCAAGGACAACAATAATCATCTCCTCAGGAGAGAAAATCATTGGATCATGACATTGCAGTCATGCAGACCCAACGGTCTCAATGAAAGAATGGAATATGCTTGTTATCTGTAAAACAATAGACACCATTATTGAATGTATGTTCTGGACTTGGGGCAGACAGTAGTTGCCTAATGTGTTTATGGTATTTACAATCAACTTGTCACAGACAATAGTTGCCAAATGTGTTTTTGATATTTTTTCTCATCTTTATGATATTCTATTTTAATTTATTCATGAGTTCATTTAACATTAATTTATGAGTTTATTATATTAATAACTTATGCCCAGTTACATCAATGCCCGACCACAATGTCACCTACACATTTCGCATCATACACACAGCCGGATCAGTTGGTTTGCCACTATAAGATGGCCGCCGAGAATCACAGTCTTATTTCTATTTTTAACATCGCCGCAAATGTGTTACCCTATTTCTATCTCTACTACAGCATTTGAATCAAATCATAATGCGAAAGTCTAAACATCTCGAAGAAACTTTACCGACACTTCTAACCTCAGCGGAAACAAGGAAAGATTAAACATTAAGTAAGTACTGGCACTCGTAATCGACTAGTAGATATAACGACTGTGGAATTATTTACCATGCAACATAATCGGTAACGATATTCACATCGCTGTTTCCTTAACACCATCAATGCTGATAGTATTCCCCACCTGTGCTGACCCTGATGTATTGCCATTGTTCATGATGAGCTCAGCTCAGCTCGTCATGAGTGTACGAGAGGTGTACCTCATGCACCTCAAGCTGAGCTCGTCATGAGCATCGAAGGTGTTAAAGTTATCTACGCAAATCTACATCATACAGACAAAGACCTTGTAAGTAATTCAAAAACACTCGCTGGTTATATATGAGGGGGTCACTGAAAGTATGGCACCCATATTCTTTTATTAAAACATCACGGTCACTCGCCGCCACGCCAAGCAGTTAACGCACGGTCACTTAGCTCGAGTAGGATATAAGGGCACACATGATGGCAGTACTATATTTTTCTTTGTTTGATCAGATATCAGTTGGACACAAAAATGTTTATATGTGTGCATTTATTCTGTTTAATAGAGCGCCTCCCTGATGAAGAACGTAAACGCTCGAAATGCATTGGAGCATTATGAAAACTTATAATGTGTGAAACGCGGATTTAAAACGAAGAAAATAATAAATACATCTGAAATTGAAGATGAATAAAGAAAAAACAATAAAGAACATGTAAATCAAAAAATCTAATTGAATATGTGAACTTTATTGAATCTCTGTGATAGAGAAACAAAGGGAGTGTGCAAACAGGGGGATGCAACCAAACATATTGGAAGCACAGCAATACATTCAATAGGACGTCACGGGTGGACACGTCACCCCAGGAGCACCCCAAAAAATTAATGCAAATAACTACCTTTTGGGATTAAATAGACAGGTTGTGCGCAAGCACATACTAAGACTTATCTTTTACACTGACACTGCTATCACTTTTCTTCACTTTTCGGAGTAAGGTAAGTTGAAAACCAAGTCGCGAGACATAGTACTTGAGAAGTTATTTATTCTCTTCATGAATTTTGAACTGAAAACTTTGGAACTAACTATTCTACAGAATTTTATATATAAAATAAAAAAATAATAATAAATAAAAAGAACTTTTATTATTACACGCTCTTGATAACCCTTCTTTTAACTCTTTGGGGTCCACTGCTAAAATGTTATGTTCAATTTTTCTTACAAAAGTATCATGTTTATTTTACTGCCTTGAAAAAGACTTGGCGTTATTCGCCACAGAGGTTGAAACACGTGTCGGCTGTTCTTTTTCCTTGTACAATAAAGTTATGAAAATCTACAAAGAGAATGGATTTTTTATTTTTATTTGAATGAACAAAATATGGAAAGATTGATTTGGTCATCAAAAATACAAGAGACAAAAAAGGATTACCCGCATTATATTAAAGATACTAGGTACATATGCTCACACTTAAACCTCAAAATCACCCTTTTGATGCTTCTATGGTCCAGAGCTTTGAGCAGAGTTCCTCTGATGATTGAATGCCTCAGAAAGAATAGATATCGAGCTGGAATCCCTGGACCTTTCATCCCGATTGCAACCGGTATTATGAGGTGTATCTGATTGTCACGTGGATGATGTCATCAGTGATGTCATTTGAGATGTCATCAGTGTTGTCACTGACCATGTCATGAATGATGTAATATGTGACATCATCACCAGTGAATTGCGGGCGCAAGAGTTACAGTTAGTATAACTAACTATAACGGAGGAATTTCAATGGTTTTGTATGAGTGAAATGTCCAGCTAACTATAACACCCCTAAAACCTATGTTTTTTTCAGTGAATTTCTAAGGTTTTTTAAATTCTAATTCCTAACTATAACACGTTTGAAACCTATGGTTTTTTCGGTGAGTTTCACATTTTTAAATATATATTGATTGTTATATTTATTGTTATATTTTTCAACTACATTTTCTTAATCTTTATTTTAGGTATGTTTTTTTTTTAAATTACATTACACATATATATATTTTTTTAAATAAAAATATATATTTGTTTAATATTGTTTAAAATATACTTACATTATTTTTTTCAAGTATTTTTTGTGCTTTTTTTGTTTTGGAATTGCGCACCCAAAGCATACCCTGCTCATTCACTGAGCGTTGCATGTCTGCCATTTTAGGATTGCTGTATAGGAACAGCGTAGAGTGTGCAACGAGTCCAACTTTTTTTAAACATGGTCAATATGTGACTTGTACGCGAGTTGTGGGGAATATGCGACATGTACGTATTATGCGACATGTCTGAAGCTTGGTAGCCCGTGCATATCAGACGCTGTGGTTGCATGACTCCCGGGAAATTTAAACATTTTCAAAAACGTATTAAATATTATTTTGTTTACTATTTTTAATTATATAAAAATTAACACACGACTTTGTGCGAGGTAATTATAACAATAATATTCTTTAACTTTTAAAAAAAGTACATTACTTTTAAAAGCAATTTCGCAAAGTCGCGCGGGATGCAAGCTGGGTGCGTGCCGGGTGCGGGCACCCTACGCGTACCCCATGTGACTACAAAAAAACGAGATTTGATTAGTTCATTGGACTTCCTATTCAAAGTATTGAAGGACCCCACCCATTTCAATCACTCGTCTTAGTACTTTTCTTAGGCAAAGACCTGTTGAGAAGAACTTCTTTTTTTTGCTCATTACAGATCTGATTCACCTGATAATTTTCGAAATGGCAACCACCCCACCTTCTTCATCTGATTCTGAAGAGTCCACCACTCAGCAATTTGCTCCAGAACCTCCCCTCCAGAGAGGTATTCATCTATCGTGTGGAAGTTTTTCACACTCTCAACTGGACTAAAAAAACGGTCATTGCAACCAAAGTAGCTTTCAAAATCTGCAGAGCAGTCCTCTCTAGAGGAAATCCGAACAAAAAATACTTGTGTGGGACTGTGAGTATGAAGAACCATTTGCAGACATGTCATCCAGTAAACTTAGCACGAGAGGAGATGAGAAGACTACATCAAAATGCTCCTGCACCACCAGCTGTACCAAGCACATCTGGGACAGCACCATCATCTTCTAGTTCAGCACCAGATATACATCCCCAATTTACACGAGTCAGTATAAATTGTGTAAAATGCGGATGCCTCATTGCTTATGGTGAGCAATCAGTGGACCTTATTTGTCGGGCTATCGACAAACACCATTTTTTTTTTTTCTCCTCATAGTTTTTGGTTCTGTTCATCCTGTTTCCCTGTTTAAAAAAATAAAATTAAATTAAAATCGTTCAAAAAAATAGAAAACAAAAAACAAAAAACAAGTTCTTGTCAGAACTACCTACTCTGGTTAAAAAAAGAGCTAAACTTGTATGCTACAGTGTGAAAGTTTAGATGTTTGTATGTGTAGTGAATAAATGACTGAAACAATGCATGTTTAATATTAGGTGAATACATAAGTGCAGAACTATAAGAAATTTGTGCACCATGACGCTGTGAACTATTTACCTACAGCATACTGCGCTGTTTCCAAAGCACAGGGATGCAACGTTTGTACATAAATATGTTGCAAAGATGTGCTTCCCACTGCACAGCTGCTTTAACTGCAGCCATGTGGTGACACATACACACTTGCACCATTGTGGAAGGATGCACGTTATGCAGAGACTGTTTTTGTGCAGCAAGGGACACTTTACTGCACAAAAACAATCAGAAAAGGCATTGTTCACCTTCAATACATGCTGTGCATTGTAGCATATATTGAAAGTAAAAAATGATAAGTCAAAAAAATTCTCCTTGTTGTGCTTTGCTACACCAATTGTAGAATGGTGTACCATTCACAAATATGGCCAGATTTATATTTGTTTATAAAACTGGATATATGTCTTGTTCTATGACTGTTCTGTACAAACATGCACAGCAAAACCTACAGAACACCTTTTCAATGGAAAGTGCTGTCTATGATGAGATTAACTTTACATGTAAAACACTTGGGGGGTCATTAGGATGTCGGGCGGATTGCCTCCGCCAGGCTGGCGGTAGCCACTGTTGGCCTGGCGGAGGCAATCCACCCGACATTCATTGCCCAATTCCCCCCCACCATATTAGGATGGCAGGGGAGACCGCAGCGGTGAAAAACACCACCCGCCTGTTTCCCGCCCCAGTCGCCTTGCGGCCGGGGCGGAAAATGTTTGATATGGTGGCGGTGTCTGTTAGACACCGCCAACCATATTACAATAGGCATTTTGGCAAGCCTTTCCGTGGCGGCAATGCCGCCAAGGAAAGGCAGGCGGTCTTTGCTTTGGGGGCCCCCTGCGGGCCCCCCTGGTGAAGGCCGAGGTGGTTGTTGCAAAGGGGGGGTACCTGTGGTACCCCCCGCATTTGCATACACCCAGCAGCAAGCACCGCGGGGTGCCTGCCGCTTCGTGTATGCAAATGCGTGCATTTCATTTACAGATTGTGTCGGGCGGTGCAGTGAGCACCGCCCACCACAATGTTAAAATGAGGATTGCGCCCGCCACTTTGGTGGGCACATCTTAATGCACATTTCGGGACCCCCGCCCTTAAGGTGGGCGGTCCCGTTTCCCGATAGGGTGGCGGGTGGGCAAAGCCCGCCCGCCATCCTAATTAGCCACATAGCATATAGAATGTCTTTTTCTCACCTTGTAATTAAGAAAGAGAGTTAAAAGCTAGGAGAATTCTTATTATACGAGTATATTTTTATACTACTAACAGAGAACAAGATATATTTATAAGTATTTATGTTTTACAAAACTTATAGCACATATTTATATATGACTGAAGAGAATGTATGGGGCCTACTGTCACATGTAAAAAAACACTTAGTGATGTGCTTTAGGGTAAATAGTTTTATTTCTTATAATTTTACAAGTACCAGGACCTACAAGACCACCATATGTCTCTGTTGTGTACTATACTATGTATTTGTAGACAGGTGTTCTGAAGCTGTCTCCTATTTGATACCTGTCTGCAATGGAATTCTCTGGCACAAATCTTTTTTTATTTTTTTATTGGAGTTCATGGTGCAATAAGGAAATACATACATACATTACCATATGCAAGGTTTAAGAACATTTGATACATATATGAACAGTTAAAGAACACAGTATTGTAATGTAATGTAATGTGGAGGTAAAAAAAAAAAAATTGCATAAAAATCAATCAATAAATATAGCAATACAATACATTTCAAATTCTTATTCTATCATCCATCCATTTCTTAACCGGGGCCCATAATCGTCTTCCCATTTCTCTTTTTTTAGCGCCTTTAAATTCATAAAGGCTAGACTCAATATTGTAAATAGCGAAGAATCTAGAGATCCACATCTGAAAAGACGGGGCTGTTACATCCTTCCAACCGGCCGAAATAATAATTCTAAGTACGGCAACCGACATAAAAACCAAAGCAGCCTCGTCATCTGTTAAAACCAGTTTAGAATCTGAGCCAAATAGCATTAGTGTTGGGGATAGATCGATCTTATGACCTAGCAGCCCCTTCCAGAATGTTGTTATTCCATCCAGGACAGGGCTCAATCGTTCACATGTAAAGAACATATGTATTAGATCAGCTTGTCCCTTATCGCATCTTGGGCAAAAATCATCGTTCTTGACACCCCAGGCAAATAATTTAACCGGTGTATGGTATAGATTAAAGACTGTTTTAAAATGTTGTGCTCGTAAATTGGACGCCCGAAAAATCTTTTTGTTCAAGATTAATGCTAGGTCCAAATCTACATCCGGGTTTCCCAATTTAATTGCCCAATCACTTTCCACTTTTCCTACATCGTCCTGTAATCTGGATACCAACATGTTGTACGTATCTTTAATCTTCCTACATCTTCTTCTCATACCTTCAACCACAGGAAAATCTACAAGGGGTTTGAGCTTTGGTCTACAAGCCTGTAAAATGCCGGAGATTTGGCCAGATATAAGCCATTGATTTGAGGGGAGGCCATATCTCCTTTGCATGTCCTCAAACCCGCTTATCCTATCTCCTACCATTAGATCTCCAATAGTCTTAACCCCTAAATCCTTCCAGACTTGCAGTATCCCGTCATTGTTTAAATGAGGAAAAAGGCTAGAATTAAACAAGAGAAGAGAAGGATTGACTTTAGGAATATGAAAATTTTTTAAAATTGATTTCCAAACATACCATGCACCTAGCAGGACCTTAAGTCGTGCCTTTCTATAAAACCTATATTCCAGTTCGGTTAACAGTAATCCCAAAGCTTTCTCCCCCATTAGTAATTGAAAGATGGAAGGGGGACCCTGGTTGTCTACAATAATCTCATCAGTATCGGATTGAAACAGAATTGACATCTGGGTTAGGAGACAGGTCCAATGATAAAGTCTCAAGTTCGGAAGTGCCATCCCACCCCTTTCCCACGGAAGAGATATAAGGGTCGTTGAGCATCGAACCTTGCCATACTGCCATATGAACTTGATAAAGACGGACTCTAGTTGATTCAGAATTTTCTCCTCAATATATAGGGGAATGGCTCTGAAAAGATAAAGCACTACTTGGGAACATCGCCATTTTTACAGCATTTACTCTCCCAACCAGCGAAAGATGAAGGGCATCCATCCTTTTCAGTTCTGCCTCTATGGATTTAATAAGGGGAGGATAGTTCTTTTCCACTATCTTACCCACTGTAGCATTTATCTTAACCCCTAAATATGAAGCAGAATCAACATACCTAGGGTCGGGTCTTGATATGTTTCTCGAGCAAATTATCTGGGTTTTAGATTCATTCAGGAGATATCCAGAGCCTTTACCAAAAAGTTTAGCCATCTGTACCAGTTCTGGGAGTGCTTGCTGCGGGTCTGTTGTGATAACCGCCAGGTCATCGGCATAGGCTAAAATCTTGTTTTCATAACTATTGTAAATCACAGGGGATATTCTAGGGTTCTCTAGAATCTTCTGAATGAGCGGATCGATATATAGAGCAAATAATATGGGGGAGCAGGGACAGCCCTGCCGTGTCCCTCTACTTATCTTAAACTTGTCTGTTTTCTCTCCCATTACCGTAATTGTCGCTTCTGGGTCAGTATACATAGCTTTAATAGCCCTAACAATATTTGGACCAAACCCCCTCCCAGCCAAAATCTTCCAGAGGAAGCTTCACTCCACCCGGTCAAAAGCTTTTCCTGAGTCGGGCAGAATCATGGCCATCCCATCTCCCACGACTTCCTGGGCATCAAACAGGGTTATTGCTCTTGATATGTGATCTGTTGTGCCACGCCCAGGGACAAAACCATGTTGCCATGGAGAGACAAGATCGCCTATGATCCTGCCCAACCTCTTCACCCAAATCCTTGAATATAGCTTAGTATCAGCGTTTATTAAGGATATAGGTCGATATGACCCCGGTTTCTCTATTGGTTTGCCTTTCTTATGAAAGACTATAATGTTAGTTTCCTTCCATGAATCGGTGACCACCCCAGAGTACAATATTTCATTAAAAAGATCTACTAGAAGAGGAGTGATCTCTTTTTCAATAGCTTTATAAACCTCCGAGGGAAGCCCATCAGGGCGCGTTGCTTTCCCTGGCACTAATTCTCGCAAGGCAGATAAGACTTCTTCTGACGTAATATCTTTATCAAGTGCTTTTCTTGTTGTATCATCCAAACACGGTCCTCTGTCAATACACCTGTTCTCTTGATCACTATTGAAAGGGTCCTTCTCATATAATTTCTGATAGTATTTTTTAAATATCAATAGGATATCCTTTAACTCTGTATATATTATCCCTTCCTCTTCTATACATGGAAACACATTCTTTGTTTTTTCCTGTCTTATCCGTAGTGCAAGCGCTCTTCCAGCTTGCTCACCCGTTTCATACCTTTTTGCCTTTGAAGCTTGGTACTCCCCTATTGCTTGCCGTGTAACCTCCTTCTGCAGTGCTGCTTTTACTGCCAGCAGAAAACCCTGGCTAGCCTCGGTGTTGCTGCCAGTAGCGATATCCTTTATATGTTGTTCTTCCACCTCGGCTAGTTTGACCATTAGTCTCTCTACTTCGCTTCTATCTTCCTTTCTAAGCCTGGCAGCACAGCTGATTGATTCTCCTCTTAAAGCAGCTTTGAAAGCCTCCCAAACCCCATTTCGGGATGTGCTATATCGGTTTGCCGCAAAAAATTCGCCAGCCCATTTATTCAAATGATCCACAAATCCACTATCTGCTAACAGCCTTCTTTCAAAGGTCCAGTTTGTTTTAGGCCGTTCTAGCCCTCCTGTGTCGTAATTCACCAGCAGAGGGTTATGATCTGAAATGACCCTTGGGAGTCTGCTTATCTTAACTTTTTCAATTTCAAGGGCAGAAACAAAAAAGTAGTCCAATCTAGAATATCTCTGGGCTGGATTAGGAAAGTAAGTATAGCCTAGATTTAAAGGTTCTTTTGTTCTCCATATATCCTGAAGCCCATGAGAAGCTAACGTAGATTGAACCGCTTTAAAGACTCTAGGTTTCCTTCCCTGATACGATGTACCTATCCCCCATTCAGCTGAAATATTTAAGTCTCCCGTAAACACTATAGGAGAGGGCCAATTTGCAAGCTCTATTTCTAGGAAATCATAGATTTCAGGATCGTCCTCATTAGAACCATACACTGTACAAATAGTTAGCCCCAGCTCCATCTCAACAGTCACCCATCTGCCATTACTATCTACTTTCACCTTTTTCCCTTTCCCTAAGCTTTTCCTTCCTAGAATGGCAACCCCTCTGATTGTTGATGTTTGAGTTGTTCAGGCTAACAATTCAAACCCATTTATACACAGCAAATTTCTCTTAGACCAAGGGAGGTGGGTCTCTTGTAAGCAGAGAAGATCTATTCTGTTATGCTTAACTAGATATGCTAGTTTCTGCCTTTTCCTCCAGTCGTTCAATCCCCCCACATTCATTGCACATATATTAATGCGTGTCATCACTGAGAGTGTTACAGCCTCTATCAAAACTCTTTTCCAAGATCATTTTCCTTGCATGCCCTCTGGCACAAGTCTAGTCCATCAATTTCCCATTTTTCAAATGTGTGCAAACACAGTTCATTGTGCATTTTAATACTTACTTAAACTTACCTCCGCAGTAATACAACAAAAAAACGCTACACATTTTATTCAGTTGTTTTTTTATAATGTAAAATATAGTAAATTCTATATTTTAGAATTAGGATCGGTAAAACAAAAGAAAAAACAGTTACACGGCGTTACACAGTGCAACAGCACGCGAGCCTACCTGCTCGCCGGTCCGCCCATCAGCTCGCTTGTCTGCGTCCAGGGACCCAGGTCTTTCACCAGCCTCATCGGACAGGGATCCAGTGCCTCCATTGCCGCGCCTGCTGCCTGCTGTCTCCTCCCCCCGCTGCAGCCCTCCACCACCGGGTCTGCAGCTGAGCAGGGGGAGTAGAGACTTCAACACCCAGCAGCCTCCGCGACACGAGCGGAAGTCGAGTAGAGGCTTGGCGCCCGGAGGCGCTGTTTAAGGGGCTGGCCTTGCTGGGGAGCGGGTGTCGGCGTTACACAGCGCAACAGCACGCGAGCCTACCTGCTCGCCGGTCCGCCCATCAGCTCGCTTGTCTGCGTCCAGGGACCCAGGTCTTTCACCAGCCTCATCGGACAGGGATCCAGTGCCTCCATTGCCGCGCCTGCTGCCTGCTGTCTCATCCCTCCACTGCAGCCCTCCACCACCGGGTCTGCAGCTGAGCAGGGGGAGTAGAGACTTCAACACCCAGCAGCCTCCGCGACACGAGCGGAAGTCGCGTAGAGGCTTGGCGCCCGGAGGCGCTGTTTAAGGGGCTGGCCTTGCTGGGGAGCGGGTGTCGGCGTTACACAGTGCAACAGCACGCGAGCCTACCTGCTCACCGGTCCGCCCATCAGCTCGCTTGTCTGCGTCCAGGGACCCAGGTCTTTCACCAGCCTCATTGGACAGGGATCCAGTGCCTCCATTGCCGCGCCTGCTGCCTGCTGTCTCCTCCCCCCGCTGCAGCCCTCCACCACCGGGTCTGCAGTTGAGCAGGGGGAGTAGAGACTTCAACACCCAGCAGCCTCCGCGACACGAGCGGAAGTCGCGTAGAGGCTTGGCGCCCGGAGGCGCTGTTTAAGGGGCTGGCCTTCCCGCGTCGCGGGACCGCGCGCGGGGCCATGCCCGGGGCTAAGCCCGGGCAAAGGGCGGGCCCTCTGTGGCCCTCAGAGGCCCGAGGAGTCTGGGCTGGGCACTACCCTCTGGCCAATTCTGTACTGATCAACAAGGAATTAAATTTGTGATTTAAAGCACATTGCTAATGGCTCCTACTGTATCCAAATCCACCACTAAAAACATGGCCAAAAAAACGCCCATTAACACACGTTCTGTTGCAAGGATCACCGCCCAAACTAAAACACCGTTACCAATGCTAACTGCTATTGACCGTATGCTTCAACAGACAATCGTGGTGGTAGCAAATGCCATTGAAAACACCGAGAGACGATTGTCTCTACCACCCAGCGCTTGTCTAATTCACCGTACACCTCAACCTGTCGACAGTACTGTACATAACATAAATATGACTGCATTATCAAATGACTCCATTCTAATGCAATCTTACACAGGCCTTCCCGGGACCGTGCCACCTCCCATAGAAGATCCTCCTACACTTCCAACAATATTCCAAGACAGGGACAGTCGCCTGTCCCTAACTCCTAATTTGCAGATTAATGTAACACCATCTGAGGAACTGGGCCCTAGCAATGCGCCTAGCGCAATATTGATATCCTGCGACAACGAAGATACCACCCATACAATAGACCCACCCAATAATAGCAGCGTCAACAGTACGACCAACCATGGCACTGCCCATCGCAGATCTAGACGCATCCATAATAGAAAATTACCAGCTCTTCTTAGGGGATGCGTGAAACAAAGGGGTAGAAGAAAGAAGGCAACTTTACCATCACCTCCCATAGAACAAACTAACGGAAGCGAACCACCATTGCCAAATCCAGGACTCGCAGTTAATATGGAGTCTATAATAGTTCAAATTATAGATGCTATGAAGCTCCTTATTGCCCCCCTAAACGACAAACTTGAGCAAATAGGTAAAAAGGTGGAAAACCTGGAAAAATTGGGCTTAGCCAAATTAGACATTCTCGAACATCTAGGCCCACAAACTACCCAATCCATCTTAAATGTACCGACTGTGAATAAGGCCAACATGACTGCCCATACTACATCTAAACCACAGGTTCCACCAGCCAGAAATACGAATCCCACAGCAGCTACCGGTAAAACTGCAAATTCACATACCAACATACCAAGCAATGCCACCAATGGCCCTTCTACATCCTCTTCCCACAGAGCAACTGGGGAGGTGCCCATGGGCCACCCTTCAGTAAGCAGGAACCCACCAGCGCGTAGCTACTACAATAATATTATTCCCGCTGTGATCAATCTCCCACCAGAAAGCAGGCCATACGTGGCAATCCTTGCCAATGTACCAAAACTTAAACCCTCCCAATTTGAAAATAGTGAAACACTTAAAAACAAAATTTTACACTGGATTGTCCATAACTGTGGATTCCCCTTAAGTGGGGCAGGCCAGATCATTTCAACTCAAAGGGTAGGGTGGGTGGGCCCTAGCAAAAAGGAAATAAATGGGGGCTGTGTAATCATAAACTACAAAACCACTGAATGGGCAAGAGATTCCATCCTGAACGCGCCCATCCCTTCAGACAATGATTACAATACAACCCTGTTCCCATTGGACTACTTTTATAGAAATCTGGTGGGGTTCAAGATTCCGGTGCAGAATTTTAAACATCCCAGAGCAATTAACACACCTTACCCACTAGTACAGCGGCCACCAGTACAATCAGCTGGGTATCCCTCGACCCTTCACGACTTTAGTAATCAGCATGTCCCACAACCTCCTATGAATTTGTACAGAATGCCTAACCCCAATTACCTTAATTACCACAATGCCACCGGGCCTGGAAACAACATCTATGGTCAATTTACAGTCCCAACATCAAATAGATTCCAGATATTTAATTCCCTAGACGAAAACGATTGACTCGTGAATACCCTTGTCGAAGAAAGTGAACCTCACACAGACATTTCTGAAACAAGCTTAAACGATCTAACCATGATAGACAACACCACTTGTACTGTTGAAATTCTTCCTGCAAGTGAACCTCACATAGATATCCCTGTAACAAGCCTAAACGATCTGACCATGATAGACAACATCACTTGTATTGTTGAAAATCATCTGGGTAACCAAATACTACCGTCAGCCACAACAGTTACTGTTCCACCTCAAGTATCCAGGGAAGAGTCATTGAGGGTTATTACGTGGAACATAGCCGGGCTAGCTTCCAAGGTAAACACACCCGCATGGGATGACTTTCTCAAACAGGGCTATTTTATAATATGCCTACAAGAAACCTGGGATAGGGCTGAAGTACATGTCGAGGGATATACCTCTTTCAACGTGCTGGCTGTGGCCTCCCAGGCTGGTCGAGCCAAGGGGGGGCTAGTGACTCTGTTATCTACAACATTGACTGAGTTTTGGGTTAGTGACCAGGCAGTCTTAGGAGAATATGCTTCCGTTCTGCATGTGGCCCACAGTGGATGGTATGCGACGTTTACAACGCAACTTTCACAACGCCGTTCCATTACGACGTGGTCATAACAACGAAAGTTGTTACAACGAATTGCGCTGGGGGGCGCTCAAGGATAGTAAATCATTTAATTTACTATCCCAGCACCTTCCCTACTATCCACGGGGACTGGTGTTGGAATAGTAAATTAAAAAATTTTAATTTGCGCCCCCCCAACGCAAGTCGTTGTAACGACTTGCGTTGTTACAACCGCGTTGTAATGGAACGCGTTGTAAAAGTGTGCGTCGTAATGACGTACATCCACAGTGGATACAGAGACTTAATAATAGTGAATTTTTACAACAACATTGCCGGGCACAAACAGGGGATGTTCATTTCTGATATCGAGCAGGCCATCGATGCAATGTTACTAAGTACATCCAAACCAGCTGCAATTTTGTGGGACGGAGATTTTAACATCAAAACATGCACTTATGCACTTAAGAGGGCATGTGGCCACAGGGAGGAATACTCTGGAAGGGAAACAACATGTGTATACAATCATTTCCCGCACAACAACCTTGGCAGCGCTTTGAATAACTTATTGGCCAAATATGATCTGGAACTCCTCGAATGCAATATGAATGCAAACAATGCTAGATGTCCAACATTCCATGGAAGGAATAGCCAATCTTTTATTGACCATATCATCGTATCCTGTTCTGTAACCTATATTAATGTTTGGGTAATTGAACAAACGGTCAGTGACCACAATAGTGTATCTGTCGAATTACTGGGCTGGGGGTCAAAAAGGAACTCCTATGGTCAACCCATTCAGGACATCTCCGTAGGTAGGCCGAACGGGACAAGGGTGAAGTGGACAAAAGCCGACCCCGCTAAAATTGTTACTAATGTAATCATAAACTGCTATGGAGAGGTGGAGTACTGTTTATCCCCAACACCATGCCCAGGAACCTTGCTATCTCAATTTCTAATTATTACGCAAGCTATCGAGAAATCACTGACACGCAAAACACGGAATCCAAGAAAAGTCAAGACAGCGTGGTTTGATGACAATTGTGCTCAGTCATTAAAAAGGTAAAAAATTTTGCTTGATGCCAAACCAAGAGACCCTTGTAAGATCAGGGAAGAGCGTTACAACTACAAAACTGCACTAGCCACTCGGAAGAGAGAATTACAGGACGAGGCATGGGCTAAATTAGATCAGGCTGCAGAAACGAAAGATCATAAACTTTTCTGGGACACTGTAAATAGCCCGTTCTTAAAGAACGACAACATTCCTGAACTAACCTCGCATGTCAGTTGCCAAGCCTGGATTGTACACTTTACTGGGATTTTTAACTCTGATTGTACCTTTGATTCCATTTCGGTTCCAAATCTTAATGTTTTAACTGTAATGCCAACCTGTTTTAAATGGGAGAAATTATTGTTTTCGGTATCTTTAAATGAGGTGCGGGGCGCAATTGAGAAAAGCAAGGGGGGGAAAGCCCCGGGCCCAGATGGGGTCCCTGTGGACTTTTTTAAATCCAAGATTGATTTATGGGCCCCTATTTTAACACGCTACTTTAATGCTGCTATTGAGGACGAGTTACCTACCTCATGGGGTCAATCTATCTTGGTGCCACTTTTCAAAAAAGGTTCAAGGGCCGAAGCACGAAACTATCGCCCAATTTCCCTTTTGGACTCGTAACTAAAGATACTGAGTCGCGTGCTTCTGGTAAGATTAGAGTCCTGGGTCGAACACAAAAATGTCCTGTCACCAATTCAGAATGGGTTCCGAAGGGGCATAGGAACCATGGAGCAGTGTGTGAACCTTGAGCTTATTATCGGCAAGTACACTAAAGCCAAGGAAGGGAATTTGTTCATGTGCTTTGCCGATCTAAGCTCAGCGTTCGATCTAGTGGAACACACACTGCTCTGGCCAACATTACTTGCTATGGGCGCACCCCCTGAAATTATTCATTTACTGGCCAGAATGTATAGCAGCTTATCAAGTAAAGTTAGATTCGGACCAAATGGAGAATGCACCCCCTTTTTTAAAATTGGCAGAGGAATTTGACAAGGGTGTGTTCTTGCTCCCTTGTTATTCTCCCTTTTTATAAACCAGGTTGACCAGTTCCTACAAGAACCTTTTTCTGATGCCCCCATGATTAATGGAAAACAAATACCCGTCCTCCTATATGCGGACGACGCGGTCCTGTTTTCTAGGACCGCGAATGGGCTCCAAAAGCTAATTGATAAATTTAACATTTTTATTAAGGGCAGAAAGCTTAAAATTAACAAGGGTAAGACTATGACCATGACCTGTGGAAAGAAATTAAAGAAAAGTAAGTCATTTTTCCTTGATGGGGATAAACTTGAGTCTGTGCAACACTTCTGCTATTTAGGCATTACTTTCTCAGGAGATGGGAGATGGGTAAACGAGCAATCCTGTGTAGGCATGAAGATGACTAGAAATACAAACTGTATCTTCAGATTCGCTTCCAAACTGGGGGGGCGCAGAATAAGAGAGATGATCTCCATCTATAACTCAAGGTGCATGTCCTCTGCTCTATATGGAGCAGGGATATGGGGATATAACTCGCAGATTGCCCTATCCATTCAGCAGGAGGAAAACAAGTACCTGAAATGCTTATTATGTCTCCCTGCTTCAGCGTCAAATGAGATCACCCATAGGGAGCTGGGCATTTATCATGCCACAGATTTGATTGCACTACGTCCCCTTTCCCTTTGGCGATCCATTTGGGCTAAAGATGAAACCAAGTTTACCCAGGAAGTAATTTTAGACTGTATTAAATTGGATCAGCACTCAAAAATCCCTTGGCTAAAACACATTTTCCACTGGTACAAGATCCTTTTTGGTCAGGATATTTTTAAAGACATCCCAACAGAATTAGTTTTAACGAAGCGTGACCTCAAAACCACCTATATGGATCATGCAAAAGGGATCAGAATGAAGGGGTATGCTATACAAAGTACATTCAAATTGTACCTGGAGTATAATTTAAGCACAGGATTCCCATCATATCTTACATTTGTTAATATTAACTCCCATCGCTTCGTTCTAGCACGCCTGAGGCTGGGCATAGTTCACCATTTGGTGGCTTTCCCTACTGTAAAAAAGCCTGGGTCATGTCCGTGCCCATGCGATGGGAAATCTAAACAGAGTATCTGCCACTTTTTACTATTTTGTAATTTTTATACTGGTTTTAGAAAGTTTTATTCAAAGCAATTATTTTTAGAATACAGTACGTGTAATATAAGAGCTGCAATGCAATTGTTGTTTGACCTGTCCTCCCCGAATGTGTGTTACCGTGTAGCCATCTATGTTCTTAAATGCATCGGGCACAGGAAATCAATCATTATATGATTCCCGTTGTTTTCCCCGTTGGTAAACACACCCATTGACTAACTGTGAGCTACTGTTAAACCACATGCATTTCTCTTATATATGAATTTTGGTTATTCTGTACTTCATACTTGTCGTGTATCCTGGTAATGATTGTCCTCCGGCTTTGTACCTTTTTTTTGCACTAACGTCTTTTAAAAATTTTCGTATACAAACTGCTGCTAAAATACGTAAGAGACTATAAAGACATTGCACTTTAGTTATATCCTTGCATATTTTGCACATACTATTGCACTTTATGCCCAGCATAGGCCTTTCTCTGATTTGTACTATTCCACTTGGCATGTTTTGCACTAAATTTCTAAATTGCTGCTAAATATAGTGTTCAATTTTTGCATATTTTGCACATACTATTGCACTTTATGCACAGCATAGGCCTTTTTCTGATTTGTACTATTCCACTTGGCATGTTTTGCACTAAACTTTTAAATTGCTGCTAAATATAGTGATCAATTTTTACTGTATACAAATGCGATATACCTTGCAGGTTTTAACTTGATTGGCTTGGATATTGATGTAATTGTTTTTAGAAAAAGTTTCATTATTCTTTTTTTCTTTTTACAAATGTGATTTCAACTGCATTTATGAATGTTGCTATATGGTTGTACCTGTACAAACCGAATAAAGCATTTTGAAACTGAAACAGTTAAAACATGTAATAATTTTTACCAGCACAGCATAATTTTGCCTTTTTTGCTTTTCTCAGAATATATTGAATTTCACTACAAACAGTGATTTCAATCGCACTCATCGCATAACAGCGGGCAAAAAAAACCCAATCAATTAGATAGTTTAAAAAAAACGAACAATCCATCTTCACTAAAACATCAGATAATACAAAAGACACATATATAAAATGGTTACTGCTAAGAAAATTTTCTACGTTAAATTTATAAACAATGTAAATGTTGTTGGTTAAAATTATGCACCAGGACAATGTGCAACAAAAAGTCAATAATTCAATGAAATACCTTTTGTTGAGGCCAAATTGTATTTTGGCAGTCATTGTTATGTAAATTGGCCAATGGTAATTCTATTAAATCATAAAAATACATTTCTCAGAGGCTAAATTATCTTCCTCAAACTTGGCTTTAAAAATATTAGGTACGACTTTTTAAATTCGAGAGGCAAACGTTGTTTGAAAACCAACTCAGCATTAGTACAAAGAGTTTAGCCTTTGTTACTTTTTAGATAGGCAGTGTAATGTCTAGATGTAGTTGAAGGACCATCGTGGAAAATGATTGCGACTGCTACAAAAGTCCTTCCTGATATTGATAATTGAGTAGCTACAAAATGATTTGTTAAAGTGTCCAATTTTCTTCTGTCAGCTGTACAACGTTGCATCATTAAAATGATATATTGTCCATATCTTTGTATAAATAATGTTGTTAACATTTCTGATTTGCATTTGCAACACTCCATGTTTTGATTTGCAGCTTTAACTAATTTACTGATGTCAAATATAGAAATCTTTCAGTATCTACATTAGTGCTACATGTATACATACAATTTTCACATTGATGTTCCCATTTATGACAAAGGCCAAAAATATTCTCTATGTCTACACCATCATTTTCCAATACAGTAAGCATATACATTAAAAATTCCTGAGCATCTTGTTGGATATTTTCTGTAAATTGTGTAGAACCAGAACATACATCCAAAAGATTAGGAACATCAGAAATGGTTTGTATTTTACTTGAATCACTTCTTAATTTTACATATACAGAATGCAACAAGCAACAAACATTTTTTTCCGATTCTCCATAATTTGCTGTTGCAAAGCTTCAAGAAAAAAAAAACATTGACCACTACATTAGCATAGCATTTGACACCAGAACTATTTTCAAACTGATAACCACATATCTCTTTAACAGTGTCCTTTTTCTTTTTTCTTGCAATCACATTATCTTGTTTTTTCCCTTCCCCACACCTTCAGTACAGATATTCTCATACCTTATTTTTCAACCAACCACACGCTTTTCAAATACAGGATAATGACCTAAGTTGGGAGCATATGATCTTCTTAACCTATTATACTCTTTGACACAGTTTGCATCTGCAGTAATCTTTGTCTCATCAAAATCAATCAAAAACAAACCAGATAATGTTCTGACTCACGACAAAGCAACATATGCCATACCCTCTTTCAACACAATATTTCCAATGTTCACCAAAGCACTGTCAACACTTAAACCTTGAGATTTATGAATAGTCACTGCATATGCCAAAGAAACTGGAAACTGTTTTCTACAGACATATAAATCTTTAACAAGCAAAAAACTAACTGAACAACAACCAATTTGTTTAACTTTTTCAATCGGATCAAATTACATATTTAAGAACTCAATACCATCTTTATTTTGATAATTAACAAAATCCACAACTTAAACCATTGCTCCATTAACTAAACCTTTTTCTATGTCCAAATTACACCTTAAAATGACTCGACAGTTTCTTGTTGCATATACATTGTTTTCCAAACCAGCAGTTTTAGATATTGATTTTTCTAAAGAATCCAATTTTGTCTTCAATTTTTCTTTCAAAATAATAGTGATTACTTCATGCTCTATTTTATTGATGGCTTCCATTTTTATTACTTCTTCATTTTCCAGTTTCAAAAGTTCTTCATTGAATATACAACAGTCACGCAGTGTTGGCATTAATGCGCATGCGCGGGAGCCCGCGCATGCGCATTTGGTTTGGAAGAAGTCGGCGCACAGAAGAAGATGGAGCCCCAGGATGCTGCATAAAAGGTAGGTGTTTTTCTTTACTTTTTAACTTATTAAAAATCCAAATTAGGGGTCTAAAAGAGGGCGATAGGGAGGCGGGCGGCGCGTAGTAGGGCTACGCGAAGCGCGTGGGTGGGCGTAGATTCATACATACTTAACGAAGCTTCGCGTAGCCCCACTACGCCCACTACACCCAGGGTTAAAATAGACTCATAGGTGTTTAGATCTATCAATTCTGGAGGAATAGCAACTAACTCTAAATTATCATACACAGCTCTAGCAGGCATTTTATTCTCATCTAATTTGTGATAACAATATTTACAAATACACTGATCAAAACCCAAAACAAAACAATTCTCTACCAACAAATAAGTTGCAAATTCCTTCAACTTATCATTATTTTCATTTTCACTTTTCAAATACAGGTCCACATTCCTAGTCTGATTTTTATAGTGAGTACGCCAACAACAAATACAAGAAAAATGTGGCTTTTCACCTGAAATCCTATTAGACTTTGTAATTTTATTTTCAAAATTTGTTGTACAACTATGTTCAACATTCTCTACAACATTTTCTTCTTTTAATGTCTGAGTTTCTTCACCCTCTTCTTCAGGACCAAAGTAACAAAACTCAATAACATCACAAACCTTTTTCATATCTGATACTGACCCACACAAAAGAGCATTGTTCAACTCATTTAACTTTAGTGCTGGACTCTTTGCGTAATACAATCTTCTCACTAATTTCCGCATTTGAGTATGATGTACTGCCATCATCCTGAAATGGTGAAAAACACTTGACCTACTTTTCTAGAAAGACAAGCCAGAGAATGACCTTGCAAACCAGTATGTTTACTCACTCTGCAAGGCTCTAGTCTTTGCAACACCTTAATCTTCTGTTTAATACTTTTTTTACAATATGCTTGTAAGAAATTACGTAATTTATCAATAGATTCTTGTTGTACACTACATATACAACTACAATCCCAAGTGTACACTGGGGCTTTAGGACGTCTGCCTAGAACTTCATCAGCTATCACTTCTTCTGCATTTTTAGGAACCATTTGCTCTTTGACAAATGGACAACCATTTCTAAACTTATAAGCTCGACCACTTGTGTCAACTGCATGCAACAAATCATTGGTCTGTAAATAACTCTCTTCATTAAAAAAAAGGCTCAGAACTTAAACTGTGTTTCCATTGCTCTAAGAGAATGTAACAAAAATTACTTTTGTTAATTACTCTTTTCCTCTTACTTTTGGTCTTCTTTAAATGCATTGGTTTATCTAGTGATGGAATTCTGTTTAATACTAAAATAAATAGTTTCCTCTTAATATCAAAAGCCTTTTCAACAATGGATTCGATATTCTTCTTTTTATAAAATACTGTTCTCTTTCTATATTTCTTTGTACCTTCCATCAAACCTTTATATTGATTTTCTCTTCTATTACTATAAGTTGTATCCGTTGTATGTACAATGTCTTTTATTCCTTTCCTATTCATTGTACTTTTTTTGTGCTTGAATATTTTCACTGCTTTGTTTCTGAATCTAGTAATATTTTTTATGAAGTAGTTTTTGGTCTTAGTCACATTATGTTAGTCTTCCAATGCTTGTGGTTGAGTTTTTTTCAAGTAAGTATGCCTTCTTCTGACCTTTTTTTCTTTTTCTTTCTCCGGCATGATCCCTTTTTTTAATGATGAGAAACAGTATCTGTAAAACATAATCATAAATAAATATTTATTGATAACTTTCAAATTAAACTTTTTATTACTATACAAACACATTCCATATAAATTCTGACTAAGAAATTGTAGGCCTGAAGCACAATTGTGAAGGTGTTAAGAGCAGTACATACATAGTACAAAGCACTTTGAAGCATTCCATAACACTAAAACCTGATGCACTGTATGAGCACATGCATATTAACTAAATGATCACAATACCAGTGTTTTAGTGTTTAGGGTAGTACAGGACTGTTTATGAAGTGTGGAGGGTCGTACTAGGAATAGATTTAGAGTTTAGGATAGTGCACTGGTGTTTGTGTAGTGTAGAGGGTTGCGCTGTGCTAGTGTTTTACGGTACTGCAGTAGTGTTTAGCTAGTGTAGGGGGTCATGCTGGGATAGATTTAAGGTTTAGAGTAGTGCAATGTTGAATGGGTACTGTAGGGGGTTGTGCTGGGGGTAGATTTAGAGTTCAGGGTACTGCAGTGGTGTTTGTGTAGTATAGGAGGTTGGGCTGAAGTAAATTTAAGGTTTAGAGTACTCTAATGGTGTTTGGGTAGTGTAGCACTTGTGCTGGGGTAGTGTCTTAAGGTTTAGGGTAGTACAGTGGTGAAACGGTAGTGTAGGGGGTCATGCTGGTGGTAGATTTAGGGCTTAGGGTTGTGCAATGGTGTTTCTGTAGTGTAGGGGATCGTGCTGAATTACTCTTTTAGGGTAGTACAGTGGTTTTCGGGTAGTCTAAGGGGTCGTGATGTGGTAGGTTTAAGGTTTAAAGTTTAGGGTAGTGCAAGGGAATTCGGGCAATGTAGAGTGTCGTACTAGGGTAGTGTTTTAGGGTTTAGAGTAGTATAGTGGTGTTTGTGTAGTATAGGGGTTGTGCTGTCATAGTGTCTTATGGTAGTGCAGTAGTGTTTGAGTAGTGTAGGGTGTCATGCTGCGATAGATTTAAGGTTTAGAGAATGGATAGTTTTTTAGGGTATAGGGTTGTACAGTGGTGAATTGGTAGTGTAGGGGGCCGTGCTGAGGGTAGCTTTAGAGTGTAGGGTTGTGCAGTGGTGTTTATGTTGTGTAGTGAATTATGCTGAATTACTCTTTTAAGGTAATACAATGGTGTTTGAGTACTGTAAGGGGTCATGCCGGGGTAAGTTTAAGGTTTAGGGTAGTGCAATGGTAATTGGGTAGTATAGAGGATTATCCTGGGGTAGTGTTTTACGATTTAGGATAGTGCAGTGGTGTTTGTGTAGTGTAGGGGTCGTGCTGTAATAGTGTTTTAGGATAGTGCAGTAGTGTTTGAGTAGTGTAGGGTGTAATGCTGGGGTACATTTACGGTTTAGGGTACTGTAATGGTGTTTTAGTGTTTAGGGTAGTACAATAGTGTTTATTTAGTGTAGGGGGTCATACTAGGAGTAGATTTAGAATTTAGGATAGTGCATTGGTGTTTGTATAGTGTAGAGGGTCGTGCTGTAACAGTGTTTTACGGTAGTGCAGTAGTGTTTGAGTAGTGTAGGGTGTCATGCAGTGGAAGATTTAAGGTTTATGGTAGTGCAATAGTGTTTGGGTAGTGTAGGAATCGAGCTGGGGTAGTGTTTTACGATTTAGGGTAGTGCAGTGGTGAATGAGTAGTGCAAGGGAGTACATTCAGACTTTAGGATAGTGCAAAGAAGTTGGTGTAGTGTAGGAGATCGTACTGGAGTAGATTTAAGGTTTACAGTACTGCAATGGTGTTTGGGTAGTTTAGGTAGTCGTGCTGAGGCAGTGTTTTAGGGTTTAGGGTAGTGCAGTGATGAATGGGTAGTGTAGTGAGTCGTGCTGGGGATAGATTTAAGGTTTAGGGTAGTAAAGTGGTGTTTATATAGTGTAGGGAATCAGTGGTTGATAGTGTAAGGGATCATACTGGGTAAGTTTAATGTTTACGGTAAAGCAATGGTATTTGGGTAGTGTAGGGGGTCATGCTGGGGTAGTATTTTACAGTTTAGGGTACTGCAGTTGTGTTTGTGTAATGTAGGGGGTAGAGCTCAGATAGTGGTTTAGGGTAGTGCAGTATTGTTTGAGTAGTATAGGGTGTCATGCTGGGGTAGATTTAAGGTAGTGCAATGGTGTTTGAGTAGTGTAGAGGGTCGTGCTTGGGTACTGTTTTAGTGTTTAGACTAGTGCAGTGGTGTTTATGTAGTGCAAGGGGTCATACTGGGGGTAGATTTAGAGTTTAAGGTAGTCCACTGGTGATTGTGTAGTGTAGGGGTTTGTACTGAGGTACTCTTTTATGGTAGTACAGTGGTGTTTGTGAATTGCAAGTGGTCGTGCTAGGGTAGGTTTACGGTTTAGGGTAGTGCAATAGTGTTTGGGTAGTGTAGGGGTCGAGCTGGGGTAGTATTCCAAGGTTTAGGGTAGTGCAGTGGTGAATAGGTAGTGTAGGGGGTCGTGCTGGGAGTAGTTTTAGACTTTAGGATAGTGCAGTGAAGTGGGTGAAGTGTAGGAAGTCGTACTGGAGTAGATTTAAGGTCTACAGTACTGCAATGGTGTTTGGGTAGTGTAGGGAGTAGTGCTGAGATAGTGTTTTAGAGTTTAGGGTTGTACAGTGGTGAATGGATAGTATGGGGAGATGTGCTGGGGTAGATTTAGGGTAGTGCAGTGGTGTTTATATAGTATAAGGGATCGTCCTGAAGTACTCTTTTAGGGTAGTACAGTGGTGCTTGGGTAGTGTAAGGGGTCGTGCTGGAGTAAGTTTAAAGTTTAGGGTAGTGCAATGGTATTTGGGTAGTGTAGGGTGTCGTGCTGGAATAGTTTTTTAGAGTTTAGGGTAGTGCAGTGCTGTTTGTGTAGTGTAGGGGGTCGTACTCTGATAGTGTTTTAGGGTAGTGCAGTAGTGTTTGAGTAGTGTACAGTGCATGAATAGTGACTGGGGAAATATAGGCCTGAAACACAAATGTGAAGGTGGTGGTATTTTTTTATAGCCCCGTGGGTGACAGGGCCCTCGAGTGCTACAGGAGGGGGGCCACACAGTCCCCCTCCCACAATACATAAAGCCCCTGGGGATGATAGTACCCATGGCTTTGGGGACCTTCGACCCCTCCCCCCACAATTTCTTTTAGTCCCGGGGATGACGATCCCCAGGGCTGGGGGCCCCTCTGGGCCCTCATAAAATGTAATAGTTTTGCCCCCGGTATTTAACCCCCCAGGGGCTAATTATAAAAAAGCTATGTTTTATTTTTTTTACAGCAGAGTCCGCGCACCCTACACGCACCTGCCAGTTCTTTTAAAAAAAATGTGTTCCCTGGGGGTCCTTCGGGGACCCCCCTAAGCAGGTCTAGAGGGTAAAAGTATTTCTACCCTACCCCCTTTCTACATTTTGCACACATATTCCACTGACTTCCTCAGCCTCGCTTCAACCGAGGCACAAAATGGCTGTTAACAGTTCCTGGTTTCGAATTTTGACAACCACTTGACAGCCAATTAGCATTCAGCGCGTGATCAGAAGGGTACGCTTATGGTACAATGACGATCCTCGCACACTCTGCAGATCCACCGTGCCCATAGATATATAAATGACTTTTACTGTAATTTTCTTAAGAACTACTAAACAGATTGACACCATTCAAGCAAAAGGCAAAAGTCTGAACTGAGGGCTACCTCTTTGCCAAATTTTGTGTCATTCCGTTCAGCAGTTCAGGCTGTAGCTGTGGCTAAAGGTCCTTTGGGAAATTGCACTGGGAAAACACGTTTTGGACCCCCCTTTTTTCTCGGCCCCAACTTGACGAATCACAGTGAAACTTACAGGATAGGAGTGGACCAAAGCTGGCCAAAAGTTTGGAAAATTTTGCAAAGATTCATCAATCGGTGCCAAAGATATTGGGACTAGAATGTTGCGGATTTCCTATGCATAATATGTCCTAACTATAAATACCTACTTGAGACTGCCAGTAAGTAATATATATATATATATATATATATATATATATATATATATATATATATATATATATATATATATATATATATATATATATATATATATATTCACTGAAAAAAAACATAGATTTCACACCAGTTATAGTTAGGAATTAGCATTTAAAAAACCTAGTAAATTCACTGAAAAAAACATAGGTTTCACATCAGTTATAGTTAGCTGGAAATTTTACTGACATAAAACCATAGAAATTCCAACGTTATAGTTAGTTGGACTCACTATAACAAGCGCGCCTGCAATGCACTGCTGATGACGTCACATATTACATCACTCATGACATCGTTTAGTGACATCACTCATGACATCACTGATGACACCAGCCAGTGAATGTGTGTCTTTCTTTAAAATTAATATGTTTAATATTTGTATTTGTAAAGGTTGATGGAAGAATAAATGGTTAAATAAGTGTGTAAATGGATGTTTAAAAAAAAATGATTGGTTAACTGCCTTATTAAGTGTTTTTTATTAAATACATATATTAGCGAGTAACTTTAAAATATTGAAATATATGTATCAGTGTTTCACTTTGTGTATAAGTAGCTGCATGGGATGGTGACTGACTCACTGTTTGTATGTGTTTTGAAGACAGCATATGTGCAGGACTGTATGGGTGGATGAGTGTGTATATGTGTGTGTGTTAGTGAGTGAATGACTGTCTCACTATTGTCTTTTTTAGTAATGACATACATTTTAATCTAGTGTATGTGAGTTTTGATGTATATAAGTGAGTATATGTGAGAGTAAGAGATTGTAAGAGTTCTTGTTTAAATAAGTATGTGTTTATATAAGTGATTGTTTAAGAGAGTAAGTATGTGTAAGTTTCCTTAGAAGTAAAGAGGTAGTGTGTGTATAGTTTTATATGCAAATAAATGGATGTTCAATAATTTATTTGCATGTGTGAGTATGTGTGTGAGTAACTTTTGGATGACTGCCGGTGTATAACAGGATGTATAGATGTATCACTACATATGATGAGTGAGTATATGTATGAGTGACTATATAGATCTGTTGGTAAATGAGTGGATGTGTATATAGATGGTGGAATTACTGAATTGGTTGTTGCAACTGGTATGGGTATCTCCTTTTTTTGGAAAATGTTAGTTTCTATTTTGGAATATCTATTTCAAGGGTTACATTCCACTAAAAGGAGGTCTGTCACTCTGTCACAAGGATGGTGTCATAAGTGATGTCATGAGTGATGTCACTGACGATGTCATGAGTGATGTAATATGTGACGTCATCAGCAGTGCATTGCAGGCGCGCTTATTATAGTGAGTCCAACTAACTATAGCGTTGGAATTTCTATGGTTTTATGTCAGTAACATTTCCAGCTAACTATAACTGGTGTGAAACCTATGGTTTTTTCAGTGAATTTACTAGGTTTTTTAAATGCTAATTCCTAACTATAACTGGTGTGAAACTTATGGTTTTTTCAGTGAATTTCATAGGTTCTTTAAATGCTAATTCTTAACTATATATAGGGCCTCAAACCTATGAAATGTAATATTTTTTATAATAAATCCTATATTGTATATTTATATAATACAATTATTTTTTTTTTTGCCCTGGAGCGCTCCCGGTGCGTGCCCCGGTGTGCACACCGGAAAGCGCAGTTTTCCGGCACGCACCCGTGAGCATCCCGTTAGCGCTATTGGCGCGAACGAAAACATCATCGTGACGTATCGCGTAGCCGCGTCCGCGTGATACGCACGGCGTAAGCGCACCCGGAAGCACTCGAGCGAATACGATCGCGCAACGTAAACATCCAACGCGCTTACGCGACGCGACCCGGGGCACATACCTGGGCGCGCCCGGAGGGCGCGTCGCGTAAGCGCTTCAGGTCATGTGACCTGAAAATAACACTTTTTATTGGTGCAGAACAGTTTTGGTTTCCAAATGATGAAAGCCCGGGTCATGTGACCTGAAAATAACACTTTTCATTGGTTCAGGACAGGTTTTTTTTCCAAATGATGAAAGACCCCACCTTTTTTCCTTATTCTGACTTTGTCCTTTGACTGAGGAAGACCTGTTTGGAGATCTTTGAGAAATATTTTGTACTTTAAAATGGCTACAGTAGCAGCAGCAGCTGGAGCATCTGCACCACCACCACCACCACAAAGAGGACCACCACAACATCACATTGGTGGTCAAGAAGAAGAGGAGGAGGAGGAGGAGGAGGAGGAGGGGAGGAGGTTGCTGCCAGAAGACAATACCCCATACAGGCCAAAGCAGCACATTGTATTGGAGTTTTTTTCCATTCCAGAGGGCAAGAAGAAAGTGAATGCGCCAAAGGTGACTTGCCAAATCTGTGGCATTGAACTTTCAAGGGGGAACCCTAATAAACAATATTCATTTGGTAATAACACCATGATTAGGCACATGCAGCGCAAGCATCCCAACAAATATGCTGCCGCAGAGGTGAGAGAGCTGGCCAGTAACCCTCCCCAATCTTCACCCTGCACCTCCAAAAGAAAGCAACCCACTCCATCGGGACCAGAGACAAGGGAGACGATCCCTTGCATACAACCACAGTTTGGTGAATTCAGGATCACATGTATTTTTTGTGGTAAGACCATCTCCTATGGTGAGCAGAGCATAAAGCTCATCCACCTTGCTGGTAACAACCACAATTGCCCCAAAAATGAATTTTTGCTCCAGTTGAGCCATTTTCAATTTCCTGTTTATTTCTCCCCATAAAAGTAACAAAAAAAATATAAAAGCCAAAAAAAGTACAAAATGTTCAAAAAACATTAAAAAAATATAAAACAACAAAAAGAAGAAAAAAACTGTTCTTTTTAGAACTACCTCCAAATTATAAAAAAGGCTACATTTTTAAAAAACTCTATCATTCTATTTTCCCCATGACAGGCTCCCCGGTATGCTCCGCGGTGTGCGTACCAGGCGCTCCCCCCGCGCAAATAAAAAAAAATTTTTTTTTTGCCCCGCGGGGCCTTTTTGATAGCCCCCACATCAAACCTAGGGGGTCTACTCTGCCCCCTTATGGTCATTTCCCCCTTTGTTTTTGCCACCTCTTGTGTCTCGATCCTACCGAGACACAAGATGGCGGCCGCTCCGGACTGTTTGGAATGTTGACAGACACCCGAGAGCCAATCAGCTTTCTGCACGCGAACTCGCGTAGCGCGCTGGTTAGCGCCCCGGTGCGCGTACCGGGGAGCGCTTATAGATATATATTTTTTTGAACCTAAATTACTCAAAATCCACTGGAGCACATATCTTGAGACATAGCAAAGGCACATCGGGCTACCAGTCCCTACAATTTTGCCAAGTTTGGTGGAAATCCATTCAGCCGTTCGGGCTAAAAGTGAGGTCGACCGCCCTATGGAAATTAACATGGGGAAAACATGTTTTGGGACCCCCCTTTTATCTCGGCCCCGCTTGACAAATCCCCTCCAACCTTTCAGGGAAGGACCGAGGTGCCGCGGGACAAATTTGAGGAAATTTTCAGGCAGATTCCTCAACCGGCGCCAAAGATATTCACAATAGAATGTTGAGATTTTCTATTGAAAATAATCCTGACTATAACTACCTACTGGCGACCACCAGTAGGTAATATACATATATATATATATATAGATATATATATATATATTATCGCTCCAAGGTTGTCCACCTTTGAGTAGCACACGAGCACCAGCTTGATTTATGTGTAGGTGAGGACGGGAATCCGCTTGCAGATGCCGCTCCGTAATTGATCTGCCCGACGCGTTTCGAAGCTCCATATGCTTCTCTTCAGGGGCTTTAACTTAAGCGGCGTGCGTGACCGCCAACCCACTTCTCCTTTTTCCACATGCCACACCCACCAATGGGAGGCTCAAATGGGACTGTGTATTATGGGAAGTGTGGTGCCGAAAGCACAAATCAAGTCCTGTATGGACCCCGCAAGTGTGCCCGTCCTCGATTCCATGTACGGCTGCTGCTTCACTGCCGTGACCCCCAAGGATAGCGGGGTGGTGCATACTCTGCGGCTGGATGGCAGCATGTAAATTATCCCTGATATTGCAGATGCCGCTCCGTAATGGATCTGCCCGACGCGTTTCGAAGCTCCATCTGCTTCTCTTCAGGGGCTATCTGACGTCATCAGGAGTGGATTGTGGGCACACGAGTTATAGTTAGCTGAAGAAACTATAACTGGGAAATTTCAATGGTTTTGTATGAGTGAAATGTCTAGCTAACTATAACATGTGTGAAACCGATTGATTTTTCAGTGAATTCTAAGGGTATTTAAATGCTAATTCCTAAATATAACGTGGCTGCAAACCTATGGTTTTTTCAGTGAATTTGCAAGGTTTTTTAAATGCTAATTCCAAACTATAACGTGCCTAAAACTATGGTTTTTACAGTGAATTTTCAAAGGTTTTGTAAGAGCCAATTTTTAAATCTATTTATTGTTATATTTATTTTTTTGATACTGATTTACTTCATGTTTAATAATAATTATTTTTAGCTATTTTATTTTTTTAATTACACTACATATTTTCAATGTAAAATAATAAAAAAAATCAAAAAATATTTATTTTATTTTATTTATTTATCAATATATTAAAATTTATTTCTATATATTTTTTTTCTATTTTTTTCTGGGTAAACGTAGGGTACGCGTACCGCCCTTGCACCCTCCTGCGCATCTCTAACCGTACTGTATGCGTACCAATGCAGAAATACGGTTTAAAGTTACGCGTCGCATCAGCGCTTCCACGTGACGTCATATACGTTTGAACGGCGCACGGTACGCGTACCCGCAAATTTCTTTTAATGTTTAAAAAGATATATGTATGTATTTATTTTAAATATTAAGGCAAGACATTCTCTGAGGTAATCATGAAAATAATGTTTATTCAGTTTTAATAAGCGTATATTACTTTTGTTAAAACAATTATGCAAATCGCGGGGTACGTCGTACATACGCGCATCATAAGAGCAGCCTACGCGTACCCTATGTGACTTCAAACAACAGATTTGATTGGTTTATATTCTAACTGTTGAAGGACCCCACCCATTTTAATCATTATTCTTTGACCTTCACTGAAGAAACATCTTTTTGTGAAGGAGCTCTTTCTTCAGTAGATCTTCATTATGGCTGCACAGCAAGGTGAAGATATGTCAGAACACTCTTCTAAAGAAGAATTTGTGGCAGAAGACCCAGCCCGAAAGAGGAAGGAGGAACTAATTTGGAAATTTTTTTCCTTTCCGGAAGGAGAAAAAAAGTAAACGCAGCTAAAGTTACCTGCAAGGTGTGTTCAGCAGTGCTGTCTCGAGGGAATTCTACTCCTTTGGAACTGCCAGCATGGTGAAGCACATGAAAACTCTACATCCACAGAACTATGCTCGGCTGCATGCAGTAGACTTTGAGAGGAGACTCCAGCAGCTCAACCGAGCACATCTGCAGGACTATCAAGTCCTCATCCGGACATCAGTCCAGATTTTGCGGACCTCATCAGTTTATGCAAATTTTGCAAAGAAACACTATGTTATGGAGAACAATACATAGATTTATTTTGCAGGTACAAACAAGACCACAGTTGCTCCCACCGTTAAGTTATTGTTTGTGCAGTTCCCTTTTTTCCTTTTAAAAAAACAACAACAAAAATTTGTACAAAAATACAAAACAACAAAAAAGACAAAAAAAACGTGTTCTTTTAAGAACTAACTTCACTGGTCAAAAAAAAGAGCTGTATTAGTATGATAGTGTGGAAAAGTTTTTTTGAATGAATGTGTAGTGCATAAATGAATGAAAGAATACATTGGTAGTGTATGGTGAATGTGAAAGTGCAGAGCTATAAGGAGGTGCTACAGCATAACTTACTTGCAGTATACTGTAGTACTTTTGAAGCACATGAATGTAACATATGTACATAAATATGTTCCAAGTCTATGCTTCCATCTGCACTGCTGGGGAAACTGCCTGGGTGAATTTATAAGTGTTTGTGTTTTAATGCAGTGAATGGATTAGTTCATACTGATGAATGGGTCACTAAAACAGTGCAACAGCAGTGACAGGGTGCTTGGTGAAACTGTAAGGATACAGACAGGGGAATTGAAGGTGTGAAAAACAAGTGAGCAGGTGGATACAAGACTGCGTGCATAGTGCATAGGGGTTTGGAGCAGTCCTTGTCCTAAGGCCTACTTCACTACATGAGTACTTGGGTACTGATTGAATGATTACAGTTCTGCAAGGAGAGTGCATTACTGAATGTATAACTGCTTCAGTTCTGGCGAAGTGAATGGATTAGTACATACTGCTGAATGGGTCACTACAACAGTGCAACAGCTGTGACAGAGTGTTTGGTGGAAGTGTAAGGATACAGATGGGGTAATTGAAGATGTGAAAGACAAGTTTGCAGGTAGATAGAAGACTGCGTGCATAGTGCATAGGGGTTTGAAGCAGTCCTTGTCCTAAGGCCTACTTCACTACATGAGTACTTGGGTACTGAGTGAATGATTACAGTACTGTAAGAAGAATGTCTGAGTGAATCTATAAGTGTTTGAGTTTTAGCGTACTGAATGATCAGTACATACCGCTGAATGGGTCACTACAACAGTGCAAGGGCAATGACGAAGTGTTTGCTGAAAGTGTAAGGATACAGACTAGGGAATTGAAGATGTGAACGACAAGTGTGGAGGTGGCTAGAACACTGTATGCATAATGTATAGGGATTTGAAGCAGTCCATGTTATGAAGCCTACTTTATTGCATGAGTACTTGGATACTGACTGAATGATTACAGTTCTGCAATGATTGTGCCTGTCTGAATTTATAAGTGCTTGACTTTTAGCACAGTGCATGGATAAGCACATACTGCTGAATGGGTCTCTACTATAGTGCAACAGCAGTGACAGTCTGTTTGGTAGAAGTGTAAGGATACAGAGTGGAAAATTGAAGATGTGAAAAACAAGTGTGCACGTGGATAGAAGACTGCCTGCATACAGCATACAGGTTTTAAGCAGTCCTTGTCCTAAGGCCTACTTTGCTACATGACTACTTGGGTACTGAGTGAATAATTTCACTACTTTTCAGAAGAGTGTCTGAGTGAATCTATAAATGTTTGAGTTTTAGCGCACTGAAAGATCAGTGCATACTGCTTAATGGGTCACTACAACAGTGCAAGGGCAATGACAGAGTGTTTGCTGAAAGTGTAAGGATACAGACTGGGCAATTGAAGATGTGAAAGACAAGTGTGAAGGTGGATTGAACACTGCATGCATAGTGCATAGGGGTTTGAAGCAGTCCATGTTATAAGGCCTACTTTATTGCATGAGTACTTGGGTACTGACTGAATGATTACAGTACTGCAAGGACAGTGCCTCACTGAATTTATAAGTGCTTCAGTTTTAGCGTAGTAAATGGATAAGCACATACTGCTGAATGCGTCTCTACAATAGTGCAACAGCAGTGACAGACTGTTTGGTGGAAGTGGAAGGATACAGATGGGGTAATTGAAGATGTGAAAGACAAGTGTGCAGGTGGATAGAAGACTGCATGTATACTGCATAGGGGTTTGAAGCAGTCCACGTCCTAAGGCCTACTACCCTGCATGAGTACTTGGGGTCTGACTAAATGATTAGAATATTGTAAGGAGAGTGTCAAAGAGAATATATAAGTGCTTGAATTTTAGTGCTGTAAATAGATTAGTACATACCGCTGAATGAGTCACTACAACAGTGCAAGGGCAATGCCAGAGTGTTTGGTGGCAGTGTAAGGATACAGATGGGGTAATTGCAGATGTGAAAAACAAGTGTGCAGGTGGATAGAAGACTGCATTCATAGTGCTTATCCTAAAGGCCTACTTCACCAATGAGTACTTGGGTACTGAGTGAATGATTACAGTACTGTAAGGAGTATATCTGAGTGAATCTATAAATGTTTGAGTTTTAGCGCACTGAATGATCAGTACATACCGCTGAATGGGCCACTACAGCAGTGCAAGGGCAATGACATAGTGTTTGCTGAAAGTGTAAGGATACAGATTGGGGAATTGAAGATGTGAAAGACAAGTGTGGAGGTGGATAGAACACTGCATGCATAGAGCATAGGGGTTTGAAGCAGTCCATGTTCTAAGGCCTACTTTGCTGCATGAGTACTTGGGTACTGACTGAATGATTACAGTTCTACGAGGACAGTCCCTGACTCAATTTATAAGTGCTTGAATTTTAGCACAGTGAATGGATAAGCACATACTGCTAAATGGGTCACTACAATAGTGCAAGAGCAGTGACAGACTGTTTGGTGGAAGTGTAATATTACAGAGTGGAGAATTGAAGATGTGAAAGGCAAGTGTGCACGTGGATAGAAAAATGCATGTATACCACATACGGGTTTAACGCAGTCCTTGTCCTAAGACCTACTTTGCTACATGAGTACTTGGGTACTGAGTGAATGCTTATACTACTGTAAGGAGAGTGTGTGAGTGCATCTATAAGTGTTTCAGCTTTAGCGCACTGAATGATCAGTACATACCGCTGAATGGGTCACTACAAAAGTGAAAGGGCAATGACAGAGTATTTGGTGAAACTGTAAGGATACAGACTGGGGAATTGAACATATCAAAGACAAGTGTGGAGGTGGATAGAACACTGTATGCATAGTGTATATATAAAGATTTTATAGCACGCTCTATTACTTGGGAGTATCCTGGCGTGATGGAGAAAGACAGAAAAAGACAGCGGGGGGACCAGCTTATGTCACACCGATAAACAGATACGTTTTCAGATTCTTCTTAAACTCACCCACGCACTGAATAGAGCGCAGGTGAAGGGGAAGGGCATTCCATGCCCTGGCAGCCACCACAGCTATCGACTGACCCCCTAATCTGGTCTACTTAAAGCGAGAAAGAGTCATCTTAAACAGGGAGGACGATCTAAGGCAGCGTGAAGGGGCATAAAAGATAAACCGTTTCTTCAAGTAAGCTGGCCCTTGATCGTGGGTTGCTCTGAAAGAGAGCAAGAAGGATTTGAATAGAATGCGCTGTGCCACTGGCAGCCAATGAAGGTTGCACATGTGGGAGCAGACGCTCTTCCATCTCGGAACATTAAACAAGAGACGGACAGCGGCATTCTGGATGACCTGTAAACGTTTGACCAAATAAGCAGGGATACCGCTGAACAGAGCGTTCGCGTAATCCAGTCTCGATGAAATGAGAGCTCGGGCAACAGTCTCTTTTGCTTCTCTGGAGAGCAGTGGAAAGAATCTTCGCAGCGCTCTCAGGGTAGCAAAGCATGTTCCTGATAGTTTCCTTATATGGTCTTCAAATCTTAAATCTTCTCCACACCATATACCAAGATTTTTAGCAGGGCCACCCATCACCTTAGGGCTAGGAATGTTCGGGGGCCACAGCGTATCTTTAAAGCTGGAGGCAAAAGAGCCGTAAAAGTATTTTGAAGCAGTCCATTGCTCTAAGACCTACTTTGCTGCATGAGTACTTGGGTACTGACCAAATTATTACAGTTCTTTAAGGACAGTGCCTGACGGAATTTATAATTCCTAGAGTTTTAGCGCAGTGCCTGCATTAGCACATACTGCTGAATAGGTCACTACAATAGTGCAACAGCAGTGACAGAGTGTTTGGTGGAAGTGTAAAGATACAGAGTGGAGAATTGAAGATGTGAAAGACAAGTGTGCAGGTGGATAGAAGACTGCATGTTTAGTGCATAGGGGTTTGAAGCAGTCCATGTCCTAAGGCCTACTTTGCGGCAAGAGTACTTGGGTACTGACTGAATTATTACAGTTCTGCAAGAAAAGTGCCTGAGTGAATTTATAAGTGCTTCAGTTTTAGCATAGTGAATGCATCAGTACATACTGCTGAATGGGTCACTACAACAGTGCAACAGCAGTGACAGAGTATTTGCTGAAAGTGTAAGGATACAGACTGGAGAATTGAAGGTGTGAAAAACAACCAAATCATTCTCTCTCAAATTTCTCAAATGGAAACTGAGTCACAGTTTGACTCTAGACAAATAACAATATTTCTTATAAAAGGAGAATATAGATACTGACTGGGGAAATGTATGCCTCAAACACAAGTGTGAATTTGCTTACACTACTACTTGCATACTGCATAGGAGTTTCAAGCACTGCATGCCCTAACGACTGGCTCACTGCAACAGTACATGTACTTATATGTCTGCAAACACATAAACCAACCAAATCATTCTCTCTCGGATTTCTCAAATTTAAACTGGCTCACAGTTTGATTCTAGACAAATAACAGTATTTCATATACATGGAGTGTATAGATATTGCCTGGGGAAATGTAGGCCTGAAACACAAGTGTGAATTTGGTTCTTACTGCATAAGAGTTTCAAGCACTGCATGCCCTAAAGACTGGCTCACTGCAACAGTACATTACCTTATAAGTCTGCAAACACATCAACCAATCCAATCCATTCTCTCTCAATTTTCCCCAATGGACACTGACTCACAGTGTGATTCTGGAGAAATAACAGTATTTCCTATAAATGGAGTGTATAGATACTGACTGGGGAAAAGTAGGCCTGAAACACAAATGTGAAGATGGTTACACTGCTACTTGCATAGTGCATAAGAGTTTCAAGCACTGCAAGCCCTAAAGACTGGCTCACTCCAACAGTACATGTACTTATATATCTGCAAACACATCAACCAACCAAAGTATTCTCTCTCAATTTTCTTAAATGGACACTGACTCACACTGTGATTCTAGACAAACAACAGTATTACTTATGAATGGAGTGCATAGATACTGACTGGGGAAATGTAGGCCTGAAACACAAGTGTGAATTTGGTTACACTACTACTTGCCTATTGCAAAAATCCTTCTCTCAGAATGATTCCTAAATGCACACAGACTTACAATGTGATTCCAGACAAAAATATATGAAACCTTGCATTTTACAAAAACACATTTACTAGTCTCGAAACGGGTAGGTGACTAAACACATTCTTTAACACTATCAATGCTGCAGCAATTCCCCCTCTGTGCTGCAGATCCATGGAATACATTGTTTCATGACGAGCTCAGCTCATCATAAGCACACGACCAGTGTACTGCATGACGAGCTGAGCTCGTCATCAGCAGCGAAGGGGATATATATGACTACTGCAATTTATTATACAATCCTGAGTCATTTTGTAAATACAAAAGAAATTTGCTGCATTATTGGTGTCAACATTACATCAAAAAAGTGACACAATAGAACAACATAGAGGCGCAAGAAGCTTGTAAATCTGCCCCAGAGTGTATGCAACAGTGTATGTATACTGACTGGGAAATTGTAGATTTGAAACACAAGTCTGATTCTAGACAAGCAACACTATTAATTACTCTTGAAGGGCAAATATGACTGCATCAAAACTTGAAAAAAGGATAGGTGTGTCTGCAAACACAAAACATACAAAAATGCTTCTCTCAGAATGATTCCTATATCCACACAGACTCACAGTGTGATTGTAGACACAAAATATTAGACCTTGCATTTCACAAAAACACATTTACTAGTCTAGAAACGGTAAAGTGACTGCACACATTCTATGTATATAACTACTACATTTCACTGCACAACCCTGACTCATTTTGCAAATACATAAGCAATTTTCTGCATTGTTTGCGCCAATACTGTGTCAAAAAAGTGATGCAAAGGCAGCTCAAAGAGGCGCAAGGGGCTTGTAAATCTGCCCCAGAAAGTTTTCAGTAGTGTATGTACACTGAGTGGAAAATTGTAGATTTGAAACACAAGTCAAATTCTAAACAAGCAACAGTATTAACTACTCTAGAGCTGGAAAAGTGACTGCACACATTCTACATTTGTTAGTACTGCACTTTACTGTACAAAGCTGACTCACCAAACACAATAACTTACCAAATGCTTTTATCACAATGGTTATCCAAATGCAGACAAACTCAGAATGTGATTCTACACAACTACACTACTCCTTGTACTTTAGCAGGAAAAACACATTACTCCTATTAAAAACAAAATGCACCACATACATCCCCTTACAAGTTAACAACTCGCCTTTCAAATTGATTTGTAGATTAAGAGGAATGCCAGTCACACAGCAGATATTCTTAAACAGAATCTCTTTTCTTCACTGTTCTTAGCAAAACCAGAAAATGGCAAACTTTCCCTCTCAAACTACACATATATACATGTAAATAACAAATCAAATTGCTTCCCACATTAATTCAAAAGCAAACACAAATTTCTATTGGAT
Organism: Lissotriton vulgaris; assembly: GCF_964263255.1. Taxonomy (NCBI): domain Eukaryota; kingdom Metazoa; phylum Chordata; class Amphibia; order Caudata; family Salamandridae; genus Lissotriton; species Lissotriton vulgaris. Next base: position 1,011,887,848 of record NC_141687.1, read on the forward strand.
AAACATTTGAACCCTTTCCAACTGACATACCTTTGAATCCTACCCCCGATTTGCTTTCTGCTGTTACCATAGTAGCAGATCATGCAAAACTCAACTGACCACAGAGGTCAAAAGTTCAGAACACTGTAGAACACTCCTCCTCAACAACTTTAGACTCTGCATAGGTACTTATTTATAGGTACCAATAAACACAAAGCCTCTTTTTACAACCAACAACATTTAAACACATAAGCTTGAAAGATATCTGAAAAATATATTTTTTAATAGTTTTTTACTTGCTTGGATACGCGTTCCGGACGCCCTAGAAATCGGGCAGCATACGTGGTACGATACGCGTACCCAACGCGTGCACACCAAAGGTCGCGCTGAGCGCCGCACTCGGTACGCGCACCCTAACTTTACCATATAAAAAAAAGCCCTGGGTAGGTAGTGATCACCGGGTCTGGGGGGCCGTCACAGACCCCCTACTTTAAAAATGTAGTGCCCCGGGGAGGCATTGCAGAACTTTCAACCCTACCCCCATTCTGCCTTCTGCCTGTTACCATAGAAACACCTCATGAAACACTTACCTGATTAAACAGGTCAAAAGTTCATCAAAACAGCAAGTGTACTTGACTTTTCAACATATCAGCTTATCTTATGTAACATACCTTTTAATCTGTTTTTGTTAACCAATAAGAATCATGCTTTAAAAAAACAGAAACATACACCCTTGTTTTCAGTATAGAATGTTGTCGAACTACCAATCATTTCTTTTCTCTTTTCAAAACTGCATGTTGTCCACCATTTTAGAAAGATCCTACTTTTCAAACTGCCATTTCATTTACAGAGACCATCTGAGTGTATCCAGACCTTTCTTCAAGATGCTTAGAGTGTGGATTGTGGGACACTGCCATATTTTCTGGGGCCAAAGGTACGCCGAACAGAAAGGAATTCAAAAGACCTAGGTGTACCAAATGTATACGTTAAATGGATTGGACAGAGAGGGTTAAAGTGGCATCAATTGATGCCATTGGTTAAATCCTTTTTACATCTCCACCAACCTGACCTCATAATTGTGCACTGTGGTGGCAATGACCTAGGCAGTTTGACTGGGGTAGGTCTGGAAATGCTTATGAAGGACACCTTTGGAGAACTAATGTCACTTTTCCCTCGAACTGCCTTTGTCTATTCTAACATATGCCAAAGGCAGAAATGGAACTGGTTCAATCAGTTTTGTCCACAGATTGAGAAAGCTAGGAAACATGTGAATAAATCTCTTTCTGCTTTTTTCCTAGACAATAGAATTGGGTCCATATACCACAACATTCTGCATTTCAATATGCATGGCATCTATAGGAGAGATGGTGTACATTTTACAGAAGAGGGGAACAAAATCTTCCTCTTGAACTTTAGACTCTGCATCAGTACATACTTGTAGGTACTAAAATCTCTCAATAAACGCATGGGCTCTTTTTTAGAGCCACCCAACATCCAAACACATAAACTTGATAAATATCTGAAAAATATTTTTCATTTTCTTGCTTGAATATGCGCACCGGATGCCTTAGAAATCGGGCAGCATAACTGGTACCATACGCATACCCAACGTGTGCACACCAGAGGTCGCGGTGAGCGCCGCGCTCAATACGTGTATCCTAATTTTATGGGAAAAAATCTACCCTTAATTTAAATATTTAGTGCTCCAGGAAGGTGGCGGACCTCGGGGCTTGGGGGGGGCTTTCATCCCTCCTCCAGGAGCCGGCATTGCTTTTTTACATGGGGTACAGCTAACATGCTGCTCCCCATGCAGAAAAGCAGAAGGTTTCCTGCTCTCTCTTCCAAAAACCATAGCAGTTTACTATGGTAGGGCGGGAGCAGCAAGGCTCCCGCCCTACCATAGCAAACTACAGTGTCCCGGGGGTGGGCACCCTGGGACACTGCATGAGCCGGCCTTGGGGGTGGCGGTCCCCAGGGCCACCACAAGGCACCTGAAGGGGGGCCACCCGGCCCCCCTCCCAACAATTAAAAGCCCTAGGTGTGGTGCTCCCCGGGAGAACCCCCAATTAAAAAATGTAGTACCCCGGGGAGGTGGCGGTCCCCGGGGCGTGTAGAAGAGTGCATGCATACAGCATACAGGTTTGAAGCAGCCTTGTCCGAAGGCCTACTTCACTACATGAGTATGTTGGGTATTGAGTGAATGATTACTGTAAGGAGAGTTTCTGAGTGAATCTATAAGTGTTTGAGTTTTAGCGCACTGAATGATCAGTACATAACGCAGAATGGGTCAATACAACAGTGCAAGGGCAATGACAAAGTGTTTGCTGGAAGTGTAAGGATATAGACTGGGGAATTGAAGATGTGAAAGACAAGTGTGGAGGTGGATAGAACACTGTATGCATAGCTTAGAGGGGGTTGAAGCAGTCCATGCTCTTAAGTCTACTTTGCTGCATGAGTACTTGGGTACTGACTGAATGATTACAGTTCTGCAAGGACAGTGCCTGACTGAATTAATAATTTCTTGAGTTTTAGCGCAGTGACTGCATTATCACATACTGCTGAATAGGTCACTACAATAGTGCAACAGCAGTGACAGAGAGTTTGGTGGAAGTGCAAAGATACAGATTGGAGAATCGAAGATGTGAATGACAAGTGCGCAGGTGGATAGAAGACTGCATGTATAGTGCATAGGGGTTTGAAGCAGTCCATGTCCTAAGGCCTAATTCGCGGCAAGAGCACTTGGGTACTGACTGAATGATTAAAGTTCTGCAAGGAAAGTGCCTGACTGAATTTATAAGTGCTTCAGTTTTAGCACAGTGAATGCATTAGTACATAATGCTGAATGGGTCACTACAACAGTGCAACAGCAGTGACAGAGTAATTGGTGAAAGTATAAGGATACAGACTGGAGAATTGAAGGTGTGAAAAACAACCAAATCATTCTCTCTCAATTTTCTCAAATGGAAACTGAGTCACAGTTTGACTCTAGACAAATAACAATATTTCTTATAAATGGAGTATATAGATACTGACTGGGGAAATGTAGGCCTCAAACACAAGTGTGAATTTGCTTACACTACTGCTTGCATACTGCATTGGAGTTTCAAGCACTGCATGCCCTAAAGACTGGCTCACTGCAACAGTATCTGTACTTAAATGTCTGCAAACACATCAACCAACTAAATCATTCTCTCTCAAATTTCTCAAATGGAAACTGACTCACAGTTTAATTCTAGACAAATAACAGTATTTCCTACAAATGGAGTGTATGGATACTGACTGGGGAAATGTAGGCCTGAAACACAAGTGTGAAGATTGTTACACTACTACTGCATGCCCCGAAGCCTGGTTCACTGCAACAGTATACATATGTGTATGTCTGCAAACACATCAACCAACCAAATCATTCTCTCTCAATTCTCCCATACAGACACTGACTCATAGTGTGATTCTAGACAAATAACAGTATTTCTTATAAATTGTGTGTATAGATACTGACTGGGGAAATGTAGGCATGAAACACAAATGTGAAGATGGTTACACTACTACTTGAATAGTGCATAAGAGTTTCAAACACTGCATGCCCTAAGACTGGCTCACACCAACAGTACATGTACTTAAATAACTGCAATCACATCAACCAACCAAATCATTCTCTCTCAATTTTCTTAACCCCTTCCCTGCTCATGACGAGCTCAGCTCGTCATAAGGCACACTGGAACTGTGCTTATGACAAGGTGAGCTCGTCATGAAATGCTGCTTTTCAAGATTTTCCAGCACAGGACGGGAAAAGCCATAGCATGGAAGGTGTTAAATGGACACTGACTCACACTGTAATTTTAGACAAATAACAGTATTACTTATAAATGGAGTGCATAGATATTGACTGGGAAAATTTAGGCCTGAAACACAAGTGTGAATTTGGTTACACTACTACTTGCATTCTGCAAAAATCCTTTTTGCAGAATGATTCCTAAATGCACGCAGACTCACAATGTGATTCTAGACAAAAAAATGTGAAACCTCACATTTTACAAAAACACATTTACTAGTCTAGAAACGGTTAGGTGACTAAACACATTCTATATATATGACTGCTGCAATTTACTATACAATCCTGACTCATTTTGCAAATACAAAAGCAATTTGCTGCATTATTGGTGTCAACATTACATCACAAAAGTGACACAATAGAACACATAGAGGCGCAAGAAGCTTGTAAATCTGCCCCAGGGTGTAGGCAACAGTGTATGTATACTGACAGGGAAATTGTAGATTTGAAACACAAGTCTGATTCTAGACACTATTAATTACTCTTGAAGGGCAAATATGACTGCACACATTCTAGAAATATAAATACTGCATTTTAGTGTACAACCATGAGTCATTTTGCAAATACAAAAGCCATAACTGGTTTCTAATTCTATCAAAACTTGAAAAAAGGATAGGTGTTTAAGCAATTATGGGCTAGATGTAGGTAGCCCTTTACCGGTCGGAAACGGCCGAAAATACAGATTTACGGTAAAGGGCTATGGAGATGTAGGAGCTAAAAAACGTACATTTTCGGTAATTTTACCGAATCTATAATTTTACCGAATCGGTAAAATTACAGAATCGGTGAATTTACCGATTCTGTACATTTTACCTATTTGGTAAATTTACCATTCGGTAAACATACCCAAAATGTATTTTGTGATGTAGGTAGCACTTCTAACAGTGCTACAGGGCCTTTAGAATTCAGTATTTACCATGCAATACAATTGCATGGTAAATTACGCATTCCTGTGTACATGCACATCTGTGCATGTACACCTGTGCCATGTGGCACACAGACATGCCCTAGGGGCATGTATGTGTGCCACATGGCGCAAAAGCCAGTTACAGGGGTGCAACAGGGTGTCAAAGTGACACCCGGTTCCCCTTAGCAATTCTGTATTTTTACGAATTCGGTAAATACCGAATCGGTATTTGCAATTGAATCCGATGGGCTTCAAGGCCCATAGGATTCAATAGCAAATACCGATTCGGTATTTACCGAATCGGTAAATACCGAATCTTACTGATTCGGTAAAAAATACCAAATGTTTACCTACATCTCATTTACAGATTCATAAATACCGAATCAGTAAAATTCGGTATTTATGACTTTGTAAATGAGATTTACCTAAATCTGGCCCCTATATGTCTGCAAACACAAAACGTACAAAAATGCTTCTCTCAGAATGATTCCAAAATCCACACAGACTCACAGTGTGATTGTAGACACAAAATATTAGACCTTGCATTTCACCAAAACACATTTACTAGTCTAGAAACGTAAAGTGACTGCACACATTCTATGTATATAACTACTACATTTCACTGCACAACCCTGATTAATTTTGCAAATACATAAGTGTTGGACCTGCGATGGGCAAGCCCAGCACAAAGGGGGTAGCTTGGCTCAAGTGTCAAGGCAAGTGAAGGCTGTCGTGTTAAGCCGGCTTTGACCCAGTAATATCTCCTTGTACAACCACCAAAAAGAAGGACACCACACCACTGTTGTAGAAAAATAAGATTCCTTTATGTAAAAATTCTCTGTTGTGAATGGGGATCAATTAGGAAAGCACATTTACATTTCTTTTGGGTCACAATTTGCTGGGTTTCAATTTTGGAATAGATTCAATAAATAAGCTTAGGAGTACAGTTCATCAATAAATGGAATGAATATCAGGAATAAATATTGTCAATAGATAGAATAAATATCGAGAATAAATATCTTCAATAAATAGCATAAATATCACTTTCTGTATAGAAGAATAAATACTGGTTCAGTTACAAGAACATCTACAGGTTCATTCTGGTATCGCTGCCACCAATTAAATACTTCAGGAACACTACATTTGCAAATACATTTCGGGTTGGAAAGATTACTCTTACAGTTTATGACGTTTTCACCATTAATGTACACAGGCTTCTCTGGGCACAACAGGGGGTGCTGGGACTCTTTAAGAATCACGCGGGGGTTATGCGCGTATATCTAAAAGGCAAGGAAAGACAGTAAACACTTCATTTACACTCGGCTGCCACCGGGTTGAGATCTCTGTTTGCCGGTGGGGGTCTAAGCGCGCCTAGGGGTTTCTGTCACCGCTAGCACTCAGGCGGCACCAGTTCCAAGTCTTTAGACTGCCGAACGGGGATGCCGAAGAGGTCACACAATCTTCGCGCTCAGTCAAATAAATGCCGGTTCACAGTTCCTTTATAACAGCGCTTCCCACCTGAAGAAACGGGCCCACCTCACATCGCTGCAATCGAAAAGCGATTCAGTCGGGTTCAGCACTTCTCTCGCCAGCGACGGGCCCACCTCACATCGCTGCAATCGAAAAGCGATTCAGTCGGGTTCAGCACTTCTCTCGCCAGCGACGGGTTCTCAGGGGCTCGAAGGACCTCCCTCCGACTTCCTCAAACAGGGATGGGTCCCGCCCACAGCTACAGCTGCCGATCCACTGGGGAGGGGCAGAGACAGTAGTCCCGCCCAACGAAGCCTGGCCTTTCCCCGCCCCGGCGCACCACCTCACCTCAGTCTGCGCAGGAAGCACTCTACGCCGGCGGAGCACAGAGACGTCCGAGCTCCTCGCTGGAGGCGCCTGTCACACAAGGGGCACAGAAGACGCTCGCGGTCGCGGCGAACTTGCTCTCGCCTCGCGACCCGAGTCAGTCGTAATTCACCACCGGGGGGGGGGCGGGGAGGCACACGAAAATCGGCCACAGTCTCTTGGGGGTGACGAGGCACTAGCTGGGCAGGCGCTGTAGGCGCGAGGTCACCGCACACACAGCTGACTGGAACGTCAGTCAGGATCCACACCAGTGGCTCTTGCTTGCTCTACTGCCCATGCTACCAGCTGCCTCAGGGGTCAACAGGGCAGGTGTCAATCTGGTGTCAAGTCTGGAATCTCCTTCTTCACCCAGATCTGGAACATCATTATCCTATCTAGTCTTTTGGTCATCTAAAATGGCCGCCAGGGACTGGACCTTATATAGCCAGTGCCCTGAGGTGCTGGCTCGTGCCAGTAGGTTCTAGAACCTTCTTTGGGTTAGGCCAATGACATGGCACTTCTGGGGTATTTGGGACCCTAACAGCCACCATACTGGGGTTCTAGAGCAGCCATTTTGTGTACCTGAGGGAAATAAGGTAATTCCTGTCAGGAATGTGCGCCAAATAAAAGGGCGCCAAAACCTTGAAAGGTCAAGGTTCATGGAGGCTCCAAAGGGAGTCACTCACATGAGGGAAATGGATGGCCACCATTTTGAGGTCATTCATTCAGGTTGCCAATCCCAGTCTATAATGTCACAGATATCACTAGGTGTCTTGTAAATAGGTGCCAAAAACCTTGTAACAACTGGGCGTCAAGGAACATCTAGCCCCATGAAACAGCACACAAAAGGTCCTGGTAGACAAAGAAAAGCGACAAATTTTGGGAGGTACAGGGGAACAAAAGAAATCATAGTGGTGAGGGGACTCTCAGAAGCAGACAGGTCCAACAATAAGCAATTTGCTGCATTTTTTGTGTCAAAAAAGTGACGCAATGGCAGCTCAAAGAGGCGCAAGGGGCTTATAAATCTGCCCCAGAAAGTTTGCAGTAGTGTATGTACGCTGAGTGGAAAATTGTAGATTTGAAACACAAGTCAAATTCTCAACAAGCAACAGTATTAACTACTCTAGAGCTGGAAAAGTGACTGCACACATTCTACATGTTTTAGTACTGCACTTTACTGTACAAAGCTGACTCACCAAACACATTAACTTACCAAATGCTATTATCACAATGGTTATCCAAATGCAGACAAACTCAGAATGTGATTCTACACAACTACACTACTCCTTGCACTTTAGCAGGAAAAACACATTACTCTTATTAAAAACAAAATGCACCACATACATCCCCTTACAAGTTAACAACTCGCCTTTCACATTGATTTGTAGATTAAGAAGAATGTCAGTCACATAGCAGATATTCTTAAACAGAATCTCTGTACTTCACTGTTCTTAGCAAAACCAGAAAATGGCAAACTTTCCCTCTCAAACTACACATATAAACATGTAAAGAACAAATCAAATTGCTTCCCACATTAATTCAAAAGCAAACACAGATTTCTATTGGCTAAACATTTGAACCCTTTCCAACGGACATACCTTTGAATCTTACCCCAATTTGCTTTCTGCTGTTAACATAGTAGCAGATCATGCAAAACTCAACTGACCACAGAGGTCAAAAGTTCAGCACACTGTAAAACACTCATCCTCAACAACTTTAGACTCTGCATAGGTACTTATTTATAGGTACCAATAAACACAAAGCCTCTTTTTACAACCAACAACATCTAAACACATAAGCTTGAAAGATATCTGAAAAATATATTTTTTTAATTGTTTTTTATTTGCTTGAATACGCGTACCGGACTCCTTAGAAATCGGGCAGCATACGTGGTACAATACGAGTTCCCAACGCGTGCACACTAGAGGTCGCGCTGAGCGCCGTGCTCGGTACGCACACCCTAACTTTACCATTAAAAAAAAGCCCCGGGTAGGTAGTGATCACCGGGTCTGGGGGGCCGTCACAGACCCCCTAATTTAAAAATGTAGTGCCCCGGGGAGGCGTTGCATAGCGTTCAACCCTACCCCCATTCTGCCTTCTGCCTGTTACCATACAAACACCTCATGAAACACTTAACTGAGCAAATAGGTCAAAAGTTCATCACACAATGTTGCTAATCAAAACAGCAAGTGTGCTTGACTTTTCAACATATCAGCTTATCTTATGTAACATACCTTTCAATCTGTTTTTGTTAACCAATAAGAATCATGCTTTAAAAAAACAGAAACATACACCCTAGTTTTCAGTGTAGAATGTTGTCAAACCAATCATTTCTTTTCTTTTTTCAAAACTGCATGTTGTCCACCATTTTAGAAAAATCTTACTTTTCAAACTGCCATTTTATTTACAGAGACCATCTGAGTGTATCCAGACCTTTCTTCAAGATGCTTAGAGTGTGGATTGTGGGACACAGCAATATATTCTCTTTAGCATAAAGGTACACAGAGCAGAAAGGAATTCACAAAGACCTAGGTTTAACAAATGTAGACATTACATGGATTGGTCAGAGAGGGTTAAAGTGGCATCAATTGATGCCATTGGTTAAATCCTTTTTACATCTCCACCAACCTGACCTCATAATTGTGCACTGTGGTGTCAATGACCTAGGCACTTTGACTGGGGTAGGTCTGGAAATACTTATGAAGGACACCTTTGGAGAACTGATGTCACTTTTCCCTCAAACTGCCTTTGTCTATTATAACATATGCCAAAGGCAGAAATGGAACTGGTCCAATCAATTTTGTCCACAGATTGAGAAATCTAGGAAACATGTGAATAAATCTGTTTCTGCTTTTCTCCGAGACTATAGAATGGGGTCCATATACCACAACAATCTGCGTTTCAATATGCATGGCATCTGTAGGAGAGATGGAGTACATTTTACAGAAGAGGGGAACAGAGTCTTCCTCTTGAACTTTAGACTCTGCATCGGTACTTACTTGTAGGTACTAAAATCTCTCAATAAACACAAGGATTCTTTTTAGAGACACCCAACATCTAAACACTTAAACTATCTAAAAAATATTTTTCTTTTTCTTGCTTGGATACGCGTACCGGACGCCTTAGAAATCGTGCAGCATACGTGGTACCTTACGCGTACCCAAGGTGTGCACACCAGAGGTCGCGCTGAGCGCCACGCTCGATATGCTTATCCTAATTTTACGGGAAATAAATCTACCCTTAATTCAAATATTTAGTGCCCCGGGGAGTGGGCCTTTTACCCTCCTGCATGAGCCAGCATTGCTTTCCTACATGGGGAGTAGCTAACATGCTGCTCCCCATGTAGAAAAACAATAGTCTTTGGTTTTTGGAAGAGAGAGCAGGTTTCCTGCTCGGTCAGCTCCTGTCTTGAAAGTTTGGGGTGATTTGTCAAGCGGGGACCAAGAAAAAAGACGGGTCCTAAAACAGATTTTCTCCATGTAAATTTCCATAGGAAATTTTGGAACAGGCAACAGCCAGAACTGCTGAATGGAATTACACCAAATTTGGCAAAAATGTAGCTCTTGGTTCAGAAAGCGACCTTTTTTTAAATGGTGTAAATCCATCCAGTAGTTTTAGAAACATTCAAAAAATTCAAATATTGATATCTAAGCACTGAAGAGGATTCGTAATTCGCCGAAGCTCAAGCTGATTTCTGATTGGCTGCCAACACTCCAAACCAAGAAGTGTTGGCAGCCATCTTGTGACTCAGTAACCAAGTCACAAGAAATCAGTAGAAAAAAAGGTAAAAAACGAGAAAAGGTGGTAGGGTAGAAACTCAGGAGCTGTCACAAGAACCCCCAGGGCCCAAAAAAGCATTACAAAAAATAAAATCAGCCAAATTTGCTCATGATGCACAAATCCGTACAAAAGGGGGTTGTGATGGACGGAGCATCTGAACCAATCAAACACTCACAAACAGTCAACAGATCTCGGTTTAATCCATCACTGTTCTTTAGCCCACTCAGCCACCCCAGTTCAGACATGGCCATATGCAAATCAGTCTGACCCTGTGCCTCATGGGAACAGTCCAGCCCGAACTGCCAAGCCATGCCTTCCCTGGACCGGAAACAAGCTTCCTAGGACCAGTTTCTGGCATTACAGCCGTCTTCAGCCAGGCTTGCTTGAATCCAGTGGCAAAGTGAGCAAGGGACTCGCGTCTGAGCATACCCTGCCAAATTATGGCAAACAAAGCGGTACAAAAGGGGATGGTGATGGACGGAGCATCTGAACCAATCAAACACTCATACCCAGTCAACATATCTGGGTTTAATCCATTACCATTCTTTAGCCACTCTGCCACCCCTGTTCAGACATGGCCATATGCAAATCTGTTTGACCCTGTGCCTCATGGGAACAGTCCAGCCCGAACTGCCAAGCCATGCCTTCCCTGGACTGGAAACAAGCTTCCTAGGACCGGTTTCTGGCATTACAGCCGTCTTCAAATAAGTGTAAGGGGGCCTCGCGGGTCCCCAAGCCCCGGGGACCAACACCTGCCCAGGGCAATGAAAAATATTTTGTGTGGGGGGCCCAAGCCCCCCCACACTCCTCGGGGACTACCACCTCCCCGGATCATACACAATTGAAGTACGGGGCCCGTTGCAGACCCTTGGGCCCCAGGGACCACCACCTCCCTGGGGCTTCAAATACTTGGGAGGGAGTCAAGTGGCCCCCCTGGAGCCCTTGATGACCTTGGGGACCACCACTCCCCAGGGCCGGCTTGCGCAATGACATTTCTGTTTGCTGTGACAGGGCAGGAGCATGGCTCCTCCCCTAGCAAACTCTGCTTTGCTTTGTTGAAGCGAGAGCAGGAAACCTGCTCTTGCTTCAACTAAGGAAAGCAGAATTGCTTTTGGGCAAGGGGAGTTGAATGTTAGCAGGAGGAAGGGAGCTGGCAGGGACCGTGGAGGCATTGGAGTTCACCACAAGGTCCCCAAAACTAAGGGCCACTCTGACCTGGGGTCAGAGCGGCCCAGTAGACGGGCCACACAGACCCGCTCCCAATATTTAAATAAACCTGAATGGGCGGGCCCTGGGGGATGGGGTCCCAATGGCCGAAATCGGCCTGGGTAGGGGGGCCACGCAGCTTCCCTCCTCAAATAAAAATAAGTTAAATAATGGCCAAGCCTACGGGATGGGGTCCCTGGGCCAACAGTAAGCCCAGGGAAGGGGGCCATGTGGCCCCCTTCCCTATAAATATATTTTTTCAAAAGTAGCCATACCCCGGGGATGTGGTCCCCGGGGCCAAAAATAGCCCAGATAGGGGGGGGCCATGGCATCCCCCTTTCCCCATATATATATTTAAAAAAGGTGACCATGCTCCAGGAGATGGGGTCCCTAGGGACCCCATCTCCAGGAGATGGGGGCCTCAGGGCCCTGGGGGATGGGGCCCCAAAAATACTGAAAGAAGGGGGGCCAAAGAGCCCCCTTCTATAAATATATATTTTTAAAAGCGGGCATCTTGCCGGAGGCCCCGCCCCCTCTATGCACCATGCTGCAAATGCACCCTCTGGTGCATTTTAATTGGGGAATTTTGGGGCATATTACCAACAACTAGCGATAATTATCGCTATGTTGGTTTAGCTGCGATATTTTTATCGCCTAGATGCGGCGATTTTTATCGCTTAGGAACCTTGCTATTATCAAGGTTTATCTCCTAAGCGATAAAAATCGGACGAAATGCATGAATATCGCTGAAAAGTCAGCGATATTCATGCATTACTGAGCTAATGCTCTTAGCCATGTTATCCACCTACCATTGGATAACATGGCTAAGAACTGTTCAGGGGCAGGTGTTAGCTTTTGGAGATATTCGCGCTTAGCGCGAATATCTCCAAAAGTTGGTAATAGGGGATAGCAATGTTAGCGACTGTTTCCAGTCGTTAACATCTTGGCACGCCCACTTTTCATGTCATTAGTGATAAATATCACTGACATGCATAGCGGTGTCCAAGATGGTCGCTATCTCCTACTAGCTGTCGCTAACTGGTGTTAGCGACAGCAGGTAATAGCGAAATAATTTTATCTCCGCTTTCTTGGTCTTGAATACTGAGGGTTCCAGGGGGGCAACTAGCTCACAAGTTACCTTCTGTAAGTGCCATACAGCTTCTTTTCAGAGAGGTAGTCCAAGGCCAGGCCCGTTTTTACGCCAATCTACAAACACGCCTCTTAGCGCACTGCTACTGGGGCGATGAAGTCCTCTTGTGTCCTGAGGACTTCAGGACACAAGTGGACTTCATACCCCAAGCAGCAGTGCGCTAGGAGCCACGTTTGTAGAGTGGTATAAAAATGGGGCATGGTCTCGGATCACTCTCAGCAATCCAGTTGTGTAACGCTTACTGGAGGTACCTGGTGGGCTTGTTGGCCCCTAGGGACCCTCAGGAATGAAGGGGACTCACTACACCCACTTAGAACGCGCCAGGAGGTGCATTTGTAGAGTGGTGGTGAAAGGGGGCGTGGCCTTTGTCCACCTCTCAGTAATCCCAATGTCTGGGGCCTACTTGAGGTGAGAGGTAGGCTAGTTGGACGCTAAAGGACCCCCAGCAGCGGAGTCTTCAATCCCTGTCCAAGAGAGTACCAGGGAGCACGTTTGCCGAGTGGTGGGCAAAGGGGGCATGGGCTGCTATGAGAAATTAGCAGTCCTGCTGTGTGAGACTTACTGGAGGTACTGGGAGAGGGAGTTGGCCCCCAAGGATGTCCTTTGGGGCCAACCGCATCTCTTGTTACCTCAAGTAAGACCCAGACAGTGCGATTGCTGGGACGTCTTCGGAGGCCATGCCCTACTTTCTCCACCACTCTGCAAAGACGCCTCCTGGCAGACTATGGGATGGGGATGAAGTCCAATTTACTCCTGAGGGCTTTGGAGCCCAAGAAGACCTCCTGGTACCTCCTGTAAGTCCTACGCAGCAGAATTCCTGAGTGCTGGTTTGAGGGACAGCATAATTTCTCCGCCACTCTGCAAACGCGACTACTAGTTAAACAAGTGTCTGCAATGTAATAGGTTCCACATTTGCGAGAATTAGAGCTTTTGGCATTGTAGGTTTAAAAGTTTTTTACTCATGTTTTTTGGAGTGGAGTAGAATTATGGGGTATGTTGTACAGTGAAATGATGTGGCTAGAAAGTATGTGGTATTTAGTGTATAGGAATTATGTAGAGTGGGATTATGTGTTAAGGAGAGTAATTATGTGGTATGGTAGTCAGTGTTGTGAAGTGGTAACGTCAGGTTTAGTCTTCATCGTTTCCATAGAAGCTCAACAATGAGATAAAAAAGAAGGAATCACTGAAGAGCATATGTGGACCTAGTCACATGTATGACCAGGACCACTGGAATTATGCTCTCACAAAAACAGGAGCCTAGGGGGAAACAGAGACAGGCCGCCCCCCACTCAAAAATCTCTCTTACAGCAATGGCCTGCTCTTGAACAGCTCAACGGCTAAACAGAATGAAAAAAGTTTTTGTTCATGGGGTAGAGAGAATATCTACCTTCTACCCCCAGTGTTACACTACGTTGTAATTGTTAATCTGGCAGTGATGCCCAGGTATGTGTATGTGTATCAGTGTCCACCGCCACTACATATGCATCCTCCCTTCCATACGTGAAAAAAAAGGGGAGGGGAGGTTGACAGTGCCTCACGGAAGCAACACCAAGGGGAGGACTATATCAGACTGGTACTCGCCTGATTCCTCACTTCTCATCATCGGCTACTGTCAACCTTGAAAATAAAAGGGAGAAAACAAACATAAAGATAGTGCATACACGACCAACAACCATGAGTTTGTGAGTGCTGAGAACCCAATGTGATATTTCTGTGCCCAAATCAGTGAAAAAACAAAATATCACCTTAAAAAGAGCGTAACTAACTGGCAACTCATGTCTTTATTCTGTGCTGCTAGCTCGCTCTGATTAAAAGTCAACCGACATGTTTCATCACTATATTTTCAGTGATTTCTTCAGGGTTTTGATGGTGGGTCAGCGTTTAGCATGCACCTATCAGGATCTTCCCTTATTGTACCAGGTGGCCTGTTGTGATGAGCCTACCCGGCCCCCGTGGAAGATTGCGTCACGAGTATGGTCTCGGCTCACCCCTCGTGAAAGACGAGGGGTGAGCCGAGACCATACCAGTGCACCTACGCGATACCGACCGATTGGCGGTTCAAAGCGTCCCAGTACACAGACAGGGACTGCTACTCGTGACGCAATCTTCCACGGGGGCCGGGTAGGCTCATCACAACAGGCCACCTGGTACAATAAGGGAAGATCCTGATAGGTGCATGCTAAACGCTGACCCACCATCAAAACCCTGAAGAAATCACTGAAAATATAGTGATGAAACATGTCGGTTGACTTTTAATCAGAGCGAGCTAGCAGCACAGAATAAAGACATGAGTTGCCAGTTAGTTACGCTCTTTTTAAGGTGATATTTTGTTTTTTCACTGATTTGGGCACAGAAATATCACATTGGGTTCTCAGCACTCACAAACTCATGGTTGTTGGTCGTGTATGCACTATCTTTATGTTTGTTTTCTCCCTTTTATTTTCAAGGTTGACAGTAGCCGATGATGAGAAGTGAGGAATCAGGCGAGTACCAGTCTGATATAGTCCTCCCCTTGGTGTTGCTTCCGTGAGGCACTGTCAACCTCCCCTCCCCTTTTTTTTCACGTATGGAAGGGAGGATGCATATGTAGTGGCGGTGGACACTGATACACATACACATACCTGGGCATCACTGCCAGATTAACAATTACAACGTAGTGTAACACTGGGGGTAGAAGGTAGATATTCTCTCTACCCCATGAACAAAAACTTTTTTCATTCTGTTTAGCCGTTGAGCTGTTCAAGAGCAGGCCATTGCTGTAAGAGAGATTTTCCACTGGAATTATGCGACTGTTTGGCTGCACCAACTTTTACAAAATTATACATTTTCTGCAACAGCCACATAATTCATCATCTGCTCCCTAATCTGCAATTTGAACAAAAAAAGCATTGTTTCTAGCTCAAACGGCTCAACTGTAACCAACAATGCAGCAACAAGTGTTACAGCGTGGTGGAAGGCCCTTTGCAAACCTAGAACGCTCACCTCTTACTTATTGCTAAATGTGGGTGTTAAATTGGTACTAATGGTGTGCAAGCCACTCTTGCTTCCTTCTGCACCTCTCTTGCCTCTTTCTGCATTTCTGCTCCTTCTTTCTGCACAATTCTTTCTTTTTCTGTACTTCTCTTGCCTCTTTCTGCAAATCGTTTCTACTTTCTGCACCTCTCTTCCCTCTTTCTGGATGTCTGTTGCCTTTCTACACCTCATTTGCTTCTTTCTGTGCACCTCTTGCTACTTTCTGCACCCTTCTTCCCTCTTTCTGCACCTCTTTTGCCTTTTTCTGTACCCCTCTTACGTCTTTATGTACCCTTTTTACCTCTTTCTGCACATCTGTTCCTTCTTTCTGCACTTCATTTGTTTCTTTCTGCACCTGTCTTGCTTCTTTCTGCACCCCTCTTGCCTCTCTCTCCACCCCTCTTCCCTCTTCCTGCACTTCTGTTGCTTCTTTCTGCATTTATCTTGCTTTTTCCTGTAACTCACTTGCCTCTTTCTGCACCTCTATTGCCTCTTTCTGCAGTTCTCTTGACTTCTTCTACACTTCAGTTGCCTCTTTCTGTAGCCTTCTTGCCTCTTTGTGCACCTCACCTACCCCTTTCTGCCCCCCTCTTGCCTCTATTTCCACCTCTGTTGGTTCTTTCTGCACCTCTTTTTCCTCATTCTGCACTTCACTTGCCTCTTTCTGTACCCCTCTTACATCTTTCTGCACATCTATTGGTTCTTTCTGCACTACTCTGGCTTCTTCCTGCACATCTGTTCCAAATTTCTACATCCCTCTTGTTTTTTTCTGCACCCATCTTCCCTCTTAATGCACCTCGCTTGCCTCAGTCTGCCCACCTGTTCCCTCTTTCTGCACCCCTTTTGCCTGTTTCTGCAACTCCCTTGCCTCTTTCTGCTGTTCTCTTGCCTCCTTCTGCATCTCACTTGCTTCTTTCTGAATCTTTTTTTCACTGCTCTTTCTTCTTTCTGCACCTCTCTTGCTAATTCCTGCACCCCTCATGCCTCTTTCTGCATCCCTTTTACCTGTTTCAGTACCTCTCTTGCCTCTGTCTCCACCTCTTTTGCCTGTTTCTACAACTCTTGCCTCTTTGTGCAGTTCTGTCGCCTCCTTCTGCACCTTTGTTGCTTCTTTCTGCACTTCTCTTGCCTCGTTCTGCACATCTGTTGCTTCATTCTGTACTTTCCATGCTTCTTTCTGCACCTGTCTTGCTTCTTTCTGCACCCTTGTTATCTCTTTCTGCACTCATCTTACCTCTTTCTGAACCTTTCTTGCCAGTTTCTGCATCTCATTTGCCTCATCTGCACTTTTCTTGCTGCTTTCAACCGTCTGTTGCTTCATTCAGCAATTCTCTTGCCTATTTCTGCATCCCTCACCTCTTTCTGCATCTCTTTTGTCTCTCTCTACATCTCACTTCCTTCTTTCTGCAGACCTCCTGCATCTTTCTGTACCTCTCTTATCTCTTTGTCTACCTCTCCTACCTCTTTCTGCAACCCTTTTTTCTCTTTTTGCACCTCTGTTAGTACTGTCTGAACTGCTCTGGCTTCTTTCTGCACCTCGTTTGCAAATGTCTGCATCCCTCATGCCTCTTTCTTCACCCCTCTTCCCAATTTCTCTACCTCTCTTGCTTCTTTATGCACTTCTCCTGCTTCTTTCAGCACTGCTTTTGCTTCTTTATGCATCTCTCTTTCACATTTCTGTATCCCTCTTACCTCTTTCTGCACCCCTTTTACCTCTTTCTGTACCTTTCTTGCCTAATTCTGCACCTCTCTTTCTGCATCTTTGCTGCTTCTTTCTGTACTTCTCTTGCCTCTTTCTGCACCCCTATTGCTTCATTCTGCACTTTCCATGCTTCATTCTGCACCTGCCTTGCTTCTTTCTGCACCCTTGTTGTCTCTTTCTGCATTCGCCTTCCCTCTTTCTGCACCTCTCTTGCCTCTTTCTACATCTCTCTTGCCTCTTTCTGCACTTTTCTTGCTTCTTTCTACACCTCTGCTGCTTCTTTCAGCAATTCTCTTGCCTATTTCTGCACCTCTCTTACCTCTTTCTGTACCTCACTTTCTTCTTTCTGTACCCCTCTTGCCTCTTTCTGTACCCCTCTTCCCTCTTTTTGCAACTCTGTTGGCTCTTTCTACACCTCTCTTCCTTCTTTCTGAAGTTGTCTTGCCTCTTTCTGCACATCTCTTGCTTCTTTCTGCACCCCTTGTGCCTCTTTCTGTACTCCTTCCCTCTTTCTGCACCCCTATTGCCTCTTTCTGCACCTTTGTTGCTTCTTTCTGCACTACTCTTGCTTCTTCTGCCCCTCTCTTGCTTCTTTCTGAACCACTTGTACTTCTTTCGGCACCCCTCTTCCCTCTTTCTGCATCTCTCTTGCATCTTTCTGCACCCCTTTTACTTCTTTTTGCTCCTATTTTCTTTCTGTCTGCTTGTCTCTTCTTTATGCACCCCTCTCACCACTTTCTCCATCCCTGTTCCTGTTGTTGCATCTCTGTTGCATCTTTCTGCACTACTATTGCTTTTTTCTGACCCTCTCTTGCTGCTTTCTGCACCCCTCTTCCCTCTTTCTGCTCCCCTCTTGCCTCTTTCTGCATCTCTGTTCCTTCTTTCTACACTTCTTTTGTTTCTTTCTGCACCTCTTGTGCCTCTCTCTGTATCCTCTTGTCTCTTTCTCCACCCCACTTCCCCCTTTCTGCATCTCTGTTGCTTCTTTCTGCACTTCTCTTGCTTCTTTCTCCACCTCTTGTGCCTCTTTCTCCACCCCTCGTGCCTCTTTCTGCACCCCTCTGCCCTCTTTCTGCACTCTTCTTGCCTCTTTCTGCACCTCTGTTGCTTCTTTCTGCAATTCTTTTGTTTCTTTCTGTACCTCTCTTGGTTCTTTCTACACCCCTCTTGCTCTTACTCCACACCTCTTCCTACTTTTTCATCTCTGTTGCTTCTTTCTGAACCTCTGTTGCTTCTTTCTGCACTTCTCTTGCCTCTTTCTGCACCCATGTTGCTTCATTCTACACTTCCTATGCTTCTTTCTGTACCTGTCTTCCATCTTTCTGTACCTCTCTTGCCTTTTTCTACATCTCATTTACCTCTTTCTGTACTTTTCTTGCTTCCTTCTACACCTCTGTTTCGTCTTTCAGCAATTCCTTTGCCTCTTTCTCCTCTTCTCTTGCCTGTTTCTGTACCTCTGTTGCATGTTTCTGCACCTATCTTGCCTCTTTTTGTACCTCTCTTGCCTCTTTCTGCACCTCTCTAGCCTCTTTCAACACCCTTCATTCCTCTTTTAGCACCTCTGTTGCTTCTTTCTGTACTTTTATTCCTTTTTTCTACACCCCTCGTGCTTCTTTCTGCACCCTTCTTCCCTTTTCCTGCATGTCTCTTGGTTCTTTCTGCACCACTCTTGCAAAGTTATGTACCCCTCCTGGCTCTTTCTACATCCCCCTAGTCTTCTTCTGTACCTCTGTTGGTTCTTTCTCCAATGCTCTTGCATCTTTCTGCACTTCACTTGCCTCTTTTTGCACTTCTCTTGGTACTTTCTAAACCTCAGTTGATTCTTTCAGCAGTTTTCTTGTCTCTTTCTACACTTCTCTTGCTTGTTTCTGCACCCCTCTTGCATCTTTCTGCACCTCTGTTTCCTCTTTCTGCACTACACTTGCTTCTTTCTGCACCTCTTTTTCCTCTTTTGGCACCTCTGTTGCTTCTTTCTGCATCTCTCCTGCCTCTTTCTGCAACTCTCTTGCTTTTTCTGTACTTCTGTTGCCTCCTTATGCACCTCTCTTGCTTCTTTCAGCACCCTTCGTGCCTCTTTCAGCACCTCTGTTGCTTCTTTCTGTACTTTTCTTCCTTCTTGCTGCACCCCTTATGCTTTTCTGCACCCTTCTTCCCTTTTCCTGCACGTCTCTTCTGTACCTCTGTTGTTTCTTACTGCACTGATCTTGCTTCTTTCTGCACCTCTCTTGCAAGGTTCTGTAACCCTCTTGGCTCTTTCTGGATCCCTC
Source organism: Lissotriton vulgaris (assembly GCF_964263255.1). Lineage (NCBI taxonomy): Eukaryota > Metazoa > Chordata > Amphibia > Caudata > Salamandridae > Lissotriton > Lissotriton vulgaris. Next base: position 1,011,907,519 of record NC_141687.1, read on the forward strand.
TAGTCTCCATCTGCACCTCTGTTGGTTCTTTCTGCACTGCTCTTGCTTCTTTTTGCACCTCTTTTGCCTCCTTATGCCCCTCTCTTGATTTTTTCCTCTTCTCTTCCTCTGTCTGCATCCCTTTTGCCTCTTTCTGCACCTCTGTTGCTTCTTTCTGCACTTCTCTTACTTGTTTTGACACCCCTCTTGCCTTTTTATGTATCCCTTTTGCTTCTTTGTGCACCTCTCCTGCCTCTTTCTATACCTTCCTTACCTCTTTTTGCATCGCTGTTGCCTCTTTCTGCACCTCTGTTGCTTCTTTCTGCACTTCTCTTACTTGTTTTGACACCCCTCTTGCCTTTTTATGTATCCCTTTTGCTTCTTTGTGCACCTCTCCTGCCTCTTTCTATACCTTCCTTACCTCTTTTTGCATCGCTGTTGGTTCTTTCTGCACTTCTCTTGCTTTGTTCTGCACCTCACTTGCCTCTTTTTGCACTTCTCTTGGTTCTTTCTAAACCTCAGTTGCTTCTTTCAGCAGTTTTTTTGTCTCTTTCTGCACTTCTCTTGCTTGTTTCTGCGCTCTATTTCATCTTTCTGCACCTCTGTTGCCTCTTTCTGCACTACACCTGCTTCTTTCTGCACCTCTTTTGGTACCTCGGTTGCTTCTTTCTGCACCTCTCCTGCCTCTTTCTGCAACTTTTTTACTTCTTTCTGTACTTCTGTTGCCTCTTTCTGTATATCTCTTGCTCCTTTTTGCACCTCTCCTACCTCTTTCTGCACACATCTTACCTCTTTTTACACCTCTGTTGGTTCTTTCTGCACTGCTCTTGCTTCTTTCTGCATCTCACTTGCCTCTATTTGCACATCTCTCGGTTCTTTCTAAACCTCAGTTGCTTCTGTCACCAGTTTTCTTGTCTCTTTCTGCATTTCTCTTCCTCTTTCTGCAACTATCGTGCTTCTTTCTACACCTCTCTTCCCTCTTTCTGCACCACTCTTGCCTATTTCTTTCAGTACCCCAGTTGCTTCTATTCACACTTCTCTTGCCTCTTTCTGCACCTCTGAGTTGGAGGTAGTTTTAATCGCCCTGCCCTATTATGTCCGAGGGCCTTACAGGGGATGTCATGCCAATCACAGGGGTACCCCAACCCATAGTGTACTCTAGTGTATGTAGATGTTTTCACTGTATTCTAAGTGTCTTCCAGCATAGCACTAGCTCCGGGCCTGGTTAGTCAGAGTCAGTTACCACCAGTACCAGTCAGCAAAAACTTAGGGGTACAGTATGACTTTGCAGCAAGACCTCTTTCTACATCTCTGTTGGATCTTTCTGCATATCTCTTGCATCTTTCTGCTCTTTTCTTCGTCTTTCCTGACTTCTGTTGCCTTTTTCTGCATTTCTCCTGCTTCTTTCTGTACCTTTCTTCCTCTTTCTGCACATGTCCTACCTCTGTAGGACATGTACAGAGGTAGGACATGTGCAGAAAGAGGAAGACAGGTGCAGAAAGAAGCATTTAAAAAGGTTTGCAATTCACTGAAAAAACATAGGTTTCAGGGAAGTTATTGTTAGAAATTTGCATTTAAAAAACCTTTGAAATTCACAGAAAAAAACATAGGTTTCAGGGACGTTACAGTTAGAAATTAGCATTTAAAAAACCTTAGAAATCCACTGAAAAAACCATTGGTTTCAGGGACGTTGAAGTTAGAAATTACCATTTAAAAAACCTCGGAGGATCAATGAAAAAAACCACAGGTTTCAGGGACATTATAGTTAGTTGGACATTTCACTTGTACAAAACCAGAGAAATTCAGCCGTTATAGTTAGTTGAGCTAACTATAACTTGCGCCCCCGCAATGCACTGCAGATGATGACATCACATATTACATCATTAATGACATGGTCAGTGACATCACTGATGACATCTCAAATGACATCACTGATGACATCATCCACATGATATTCTGATGCACCTCCTCACACCCTAATATAACCTTTGATACACCCACTCTAAAATACAGACTCCCATTTTCGAAACCATAAACACACCAATACCAGTTACTACATACCCAATCACTGATTCTTAAGTCTGCACACACATCCACTCATTCACCCATACAGCCACTCATAAATGCAGTCCCTCATCAATATAGTACTATCAAGTGCACTAATACACCTATACAGACACTCACACACCACCACTCACCCATAGAATTACTCAAACACATAGTCAGTCATGCAAAGAATCAACCACACTCCCATTTACTCACCCATGCAATTATACACACACCACTTCACTTATTCATACAGCTACTAACACATACTTACTCTCTTCTACAATCACTGACAAAAGCACACATTCATACATACAGTCACAATCACTCTTTCACATATCGTCATTTATATACTCCAACACTCACATGTACTGCCTTTCACATATGTAGTTAATCACACATGTACCACTGAGACATCCATGAACTCACCAACACACCCATACACACACTCACCCACCCATACAGCCCTTCACAGATGCACTCTTGAACCCATACACCCAGTGAATTACCTACTCATACATCTATGCACAGAGTCACATACCCCCATCCACCCAGAGACACTCAGACACCCATACAGACTCCCAGACAACCAATCAATAACCCATATAGACACTCACGTAGCTCCTCACCAACCCATGCAGCTGCTTACACACCAACTGACAGACTGATACAGACATTCACACAGGTTAGTCACTAACCCCAGCATTCAGTAAGATATATTTAATCATGCACTTATACAGGCAGTCGCGCACCTACTAAATCATCCTTTCATACACTCATACAGCCATTCATTCTTCAATATACCTTAGCATTTATATATTAAAAACATATTTAAACTTTACAAAAACACACAGTCACTGGATGATGTCATCAGGGATGTCTCTGACCATGTCATGAATGATGTAATATGTGATGTCATCAGCAGTGCATTGCGGGGTGCGAGTTATAGGTAGCTCAAATAAGTATAACGGGCAAATATCTCTGGTTTTGTACAAGTGAAATATCCAACTAACTATAACATCCCTGAAACCTGTGTTTTGTTCAGAGAATATATATATATATATATATATTTTATATATATATATATATATATATATATATATATATATATATATATATATATATATATATATATATATATATATATATATATATATATATATATATATATATATATTACCTACTGGCGGTCCTCAGTAAGTAGTTATAGTTAGGACCTTGTTTCTATTCAAAAAGCATTTTTTCTTTTGCCAACATTTTTGGCGCCATTTGACGAATATTCATGAAAGTTTCCAAACTAATGACCAGGTCAGGTCAACTCCTGTCTTTCAAGTTTGGGAGTAATTCGTCCAGCAGGGGCTGAAAAAAAATGGAACCACAATGTGTTGGCAGCCATCTTGTGACTCAGTAACTGAGTCGCAAGAAAACAGTTAAAAATGATAAAAACAAGAAAAGAGGGCAAGGTAGACACACCCTGATCCTCTAGACCTGCTCAGGGGGTCCCACAAGGGCCGATAAAAGTATTTAAAAAACAAATTGGCCGAATTTGCGCTTGGTGTGCGAATCCGGCAGACAAAATAAAAAAAAAACAAATTGTGGTTCCTTTTCTATAAGGCCTGTGTGGGCCAGGTCCTTGGGGCATTTTGTAATAATTTCGTGGGGGCCTTTCCCCAAGCCCCGGGGACCACCACCTCCCCGGATCTTAAATCAAAATAAAAAAATGTGGGAGGGCTCTGTTCCCCCCACTGCCCTGGGGACAACCATCTCCCCGGGGCACTAATTATTGAGATATGGGGGTCTGTTGTGAACCCCTGGGCCCCGGGGATCAACACCACCCCTGGAGCCCTCTACGGCCCTAGGGATTGCCACCACCCAGGGCCGGCTCCTGCAATGTCCTGGAGTGCGCACCCCTGGGACATTGCTGTTTGCTATGGCAGGACAGGGCCACGGCTCAAGCCCTGCCAAAGCAAACACTGCTTTGCTACTTGGAAGCGAGAGCAGGAAGCCTGCTCTCGCCTCCAAGAAGCAAAGCAAAATAGTTTTTTGGCAAGGGGAGCTGCACGTAAGCAGCTTCCATTGCACAAAAGCAATGCCAGCTCCCGCAGGAGGCAGGGAGCTGGCTGAGACTGTGGAGGCATTGGGGCTCCCCACACAGTCCCTAATGCTTTGGCCAGGCCCCAGGGGATTGAGTCCCCGGGGCCAGAAGTATCCCCGGAGAGGGGCCACTCAGCCCCCCTCTACTTTAATTTTTTTTTTTTATGGAATGACTGCCCTGGGGATGGGCCCCAGGGACTATAATTAGCCTGAGGAGGGAGCCATGCAGCCCACCTCCCAAATATAAAAGAAAGCTGGCCAGGCCCTAGGAGATGGGGTCCCCTGGGCCATAAATGGCCTCAGGAGGGGCGACGCGGTCCCCCTGCAAAATCATAAAAAGATGTAAAGGCTTGCCAGGCCATGGGGGATGGGGTCCGTAGGGCCAGAAGTAGCCCAGAGATGGGGGCCATGCTGCCCTTCTCCTTAATATTTAAATAAAAAACCATCATCTCCATGGAGGCCCTGCCCCCCCCCCCTGTACCACTCTGTAAATTAGCCTCCTGGTGCATTTTAAATTGGGGAATTAAGTCCCCTTGATCCTTAGGGTCCCTAGGGACCATCTATCCCACCAGATACCTTCAGTAAGCCCCACACAGCTGGATTAATGGGAGCGGTTCGAGGCCACGCCCCCTTTTCACACCACTCTGCTAATGTGCCACCAGGCTTGCACTTAGTTGGGGGATGAAGTCCCCTTGCCTCTTGAGGGCCCTTGGGTCCCAACTTGCCCTCTGTTACATCCACTAAGCCCCAGAAAGCTTTATTGTTGATAGGTGGTCAGACACCATGTCCCCTTATTCACCACTCTGTACATGTACATCCTGGCGCACTGCAGCTTAAGGGATGATGTCTACTTTAATCCTGAAGTCCTCTGGACACAAGTGGACCTCATTCCCCCACCAGCATGAGCTGAGAAGAGCATTTGCAGGGTGATAGAAAAAGGTGCTGATCACCTCTCAGCAATCCCACAGTCTGCAGCTTACTGGAGGCAAAAAGTAGGTTAGTTCGCCATTAAGGACCCTTAGCAGAATAGGGGACTTCATCCCCCAAACAAGAGTGCACCAGGATGCGCATTTGCAGAGTGGTGGACAAATAGGGTGGGGCCTCCGGCTGTGTGGCTCCCTTCCCTTGATCGTTTTTGGGCCCAGGGACCCCATCTGCCTGGTCCTGACCCATATTTGTTTTCAAATAAAAAGAAGAGGGGCCGTATTGCCCCCCTCCTGAGGCTGATTTTAGCCTCAGGGAACCCATCCCTCAGGGCCTGGCCTTTTTGCAATAAGGGCTGAGCCACGCGGACACATCATAAAATCCTCTGGTGCAATTGCCCACACCACAGCAGTCCCTCCGGGCACACTAGGTCACCACTAAGTAATTTTTGAGTACTGGCATGCTGGTCACAGAAATACTTCAACGGTGGACCTCTCTGACATACAGGGTCACAACAACAAGGCAGTGCGGGCTTGACACTCCCTGCAGAGAGCTTGGAGCATGATTCAGTTCACAGCTGCCTGCCCTGGCATACAGGAGTTACCAAAAACAATTCTGAACAGCGACCTGATCAGTGCTCAGCCAAATCTCACACCTCGCACAGGTAGTCCTTAAGGTAGGGGTCCCCACTGGACCTCATTACCTCTAAAGCTCTCCTCTTCCTCACAGGGCATACTGGTCTTGGCAAGAAGGCAGGCGCTGGTGCACCAGGTTCCAAGGCAAGTGATCTTAGTTTTCCTGGGTGATGTCCTCCTCACCCAGCAAGGAGACTAGCAGGCCATTAGCTCCCAGTCCTGGTCACCGACAGAATTCTTGCAGAGCTTCCCCTTCTCATCAAGCTCATCTGGTTGCTTGGTAGATGACAAAGTTTAGAGTTGTGACTCTGCTAGTGTCTGTTGTGCACTTTGAAGACTTTCTTCTTAATATCGCCTCACATTGTCTCCTCCCCCTTGTGAATGTGGAGACACTCTCCTTAGTGTAGGCCATCGCTGAGAAAAAATACTATCCTTTCTCCATAGAAAGACCATTGTTTGGTTAGCTCTTTGTGGATGACATTCCTTAGCCTGGTATCAAATAAATATGTCAATTAATTTCATTGAGTTCAAATAATTATTATTACTTCGTTATGTAAGATGATTCTCACTGTAACAAAGAAAATTATAAGAATGTGTCAAGAGTGTGGTATAGTCAGATCAGTGTTCTTTCTAATAACGTCAGGAACCTTTTTCATCAAAGCAAATGTTCACATCATTAAGTGTTCAATGAATCATACTCAATTCAATTTCAATTCAGGGAATCTTTATTCGATGATTAAAAATCACCATAAAAGCACATACATATTTACATGAATAAAAAGTCATTAAACATTTTCAAGATCCTGATGCTAAAATATTAATTTTAACATGGGACAAAAAACAAAGGAAAAAGTGCAACACATTAAGAGAAGGAAAATCAAGAACACATCATTCATCTCCCCTAGTTAACCTTAAACGGACCGCCACTTTGATAAAATTCATTATACAACACAGTGTTAAAGGGTCCGATGCTTTTTGTAAAAAGACTAGTGCCTCACTAGCATGTTCCAGTTTGGCTTGTTTTAAAACTTTTACTAGAAATCTGCGCCTGGGCATTGTAAAAAAAGGGCAAAGTAAAACAAAGTGAAGGGAATCCTGCGGAGACCTATTGTCGCAGCCGCAGGATCCCTTCTGTTCAATTGATGTTGAAAGTCCTGCTGGTGATGCCAATATGAATGGAAGTAGGTTAAGTCTAAAACGGCACATCAAAAATCTGTCCTGTGCATTGTGCATAAGGTACAAATATGGCTCCATTCCCTCAACGCTCTTAACCAGGTTATGGGCCCTCACTGTCTTTTTAAGCCCTTCAGCCTCAGCTCTACATTGATATTTCAGCTCTAAAAAAACTTTCTTTACTTGCATCTTATGCTGAGCTACAATTGTTGCAGGGTTGGTAAAGAGATTTCCGTAGCCTAGTTCCTCTAGGGTGTTCTTTACATAACTGAGCCATGGTATTTGCATACATTTGTCCCTCTCTAAACAATCCTTTAAGATTTCTCTGCTTAGAGACGCATCAGGATTAACCCAGATTTTTAACCAGGCCACAATTGGCCTGAGTTTTACCAAATCACCTAGGTGCGGCCTCCCTAATTCCCTGTGTGCTATGAAGCCAGCAGTGCTTGGGGGTACCCTCAGGATGGTTTTTAGGTATTTGTTTTCCTCCCGTTGGATTCTTGTGGTATTAACAAAGCCCCATACCTCTGCCCCATAAATTACTTTAGAGCAGGATATGGAGCTGTACAGGTTCATCACCTGTTCCGGACTCCATCTACCTAACCTCCTGCCATAGCTTGCTATTGCCCCATTAGAAGCGATCATTTTACTGCAGCGCTCCTCAACCAGGGAATTAAACTGTAAGGCACCATCAAAAGTTACACCTAGATAAGGTAACGTTTTAACCTCTTCTACTATGTGACTTCCTATTGTGTAAGTACATTTAGAGGAGGGTTTTTTACCAGCCAGGAGCACATATGGAAAGGGGCGACGGAAATCGGTCCCCCCGAACTTATGGCCGAGTGCCTCGATCCCCCCGGGAAGCCATTTTGGGCGGGAGGCGCGTCTCAGCTGGTATGCCCGAAGCGGCGTAGCTGGGGCGCGCTCGTTCCCGCCCTAGAGTGGGCTGGCCTAGACACCGACGCAGCCAGCCACGCCCTCAGGGGCAGGCAGGGGCGGGTATACGCCCGCCCTGAAGACGGATAAAAAGGGACGCAAGACCAGAAGACATCCTCTTGTTCTTGTGCTCTGAAGCTGCACCTCCTCGCTGCACGTGAGCTCGGGACAGAACGAAGAGCCAATTTTGAGCGTTTTAATCTCTCTCTTTGTCTTTTAGATACTTCGTCGGAAGGATGCCCAAGAAAGGAGCAAAGAGAATGTCGACTGACCAGTTGGTTCGGGCACTCATGAAGGACATGTCCGAAATTAAGAAGCGGTTGGCGGAGCGAGACGGCGAGGAGGGATCGGGGCGTCCACCGGCCGGAGGGAAGCCAAAGAGGCCGAGAAGGGGGCCGGTCGGGGGAGACGTCCCGGTTCCCTGTTCCCCGCTCGAGGCGCCAGCCCCGGTACCGGCCCCGGTACCGGATGAGGGGAATCCGATTCCCGTGATAGTTACCCCGACGTCTGCCGGAGATATGCCTCCCGAGTTGGCGGCACAGTTAGCAGCATGGTTGGGGGACAGTAATGGGGGCGCCATGGCTACCGAAGCGCAAACTCTCATAAAGCAGTTGCGCGAGAAACGTGATACAGCCAAGGTGCCCGCGCCGGATGCGGCGATAGACAAGCCACGAGGGACGGAAGCAGCGTCCGGTGCAGGTAAGCGGCCATTGCCGATTGCAAGGGATGAGTCAACACCCTCTCGTAGAGAAAGATTGGGGCAACATGTTCCTTTGCCAATAAAGGAAAAGATTTGGGCGGGGGAATACGTTAACATTTTCTCCCTGCTCGTTGATCACTATGAGGTCGAAACTGTTAAGGGTCAAAAGGATCTGATGCATCCGAGTGTTTGGCGCGCAAAAATGGCCGCCTTTAAAGTGAATGAAAATATTGGTAACTGGGGTAATGCTTGGGGAATTTTCACGGCAATTTTGGGGGAACGTAGGCCTGATTTGCTCCCTGAATTTCCAGTATATCAGTCACGAATTATGGGGTACTCGACATCACACCAAGGTAACCAATGGTTCTGTTATGACAACCTTTTCAGGAAAGCGATGGAGCATAACAAAAGTTTAACCTGGGACTGTTACGATTCTTTAACATGGAATAAGATGAAAGAGTCGGGAATGTTGAAAGTGCCATTGGTGGGGAGTGCTGTTAGTGAGTCCTCCCGCCAAAATGGGGGGACGCCCTTTCGGTCGGGTACGGGTACAGACGATTACCCGAGACCCGCCGGCAATACAGGGAAGAGGGGGTTCTGTTTCAATTTCAACAGAAGCAAATGTACTAGGCCCCCGGGGTCTTGTAAGTTCAAACACGAATGTAGTGGTTGTGGGGCACCCCATCCTGAGTCCTCGTGCAGAGCCAAATCGGGTGAAAATGGGGGTAGAGGAGGCGCTAAACAGGTCTAATATAGTCCGAGGGGCGCCTTTACCAACCCCGATTGATACCCTGGCGATGATTCCCTGGCTCAGCGAATACCCAGATCGTACTTCTGCTGGGGTGCTACGAAACGGTTTTTCATATGGTTTCCGCATCCCGGTGGGTAGCTTTCAGGGTGTCGGGTCGTGCAAAAATCAACTTTCCGTCTTGCAGCATACTACTGTAGTACAGGATAAGATCCGGAAAGAGGTTACCCGAGGTCGGGTTGCCGGCCCGTTTCCTGTCCCCCCGGTACCGAACTTTGTTTGTTCTCCTTTAGGGGTGGTCCCCAAGAAGGACCTGGGTGAGTTTCGATTGATTCACAATTTATCAGCCCCTCATGGCCTTTCGGTAAACGATGCAATTAATCCAGAAATGTGTTCGGTGCGGTACGCATCATTCGATGAGGCCGTAGCCATTTTGAATCGCCTGGGGCCCGGGACGCTGATGGCGAAATCAGATATCGAGTCAGCGTTCCGTTTGCTCCCGGTATACCCGGATGATCAACGTTTGTTGGGATTCACGTTTCAAGGTTTGTATTACATGGACAGGTGTATGCCAATGGGGTGCTCGATATCTTGTGCTTATTTCGAGAAATTCAGTAGTTTTCTGCAATGGGTTTACACGAAGAAAACAGGTTTTCGGAATGTGATGCATTACCTCGATGATTTTCTGTTCCTTGGGGCCGCTGGGGATGATGAATGTGCCCGGGCCTTGACTGAATTTTGTGTTTTAATGAATCAATTTGGCGTGCCGTTGGCACCTAGTAAAACTGTGGGTCCCACGACTTGCCTCGAGTTCCTCGGGATCGAGTTGGACTCTAGTGAGGGTTGTTTTCGTTTACCAGCTTCCAAAGTATCGAAATTCAAGACAGCCCTGCAAATGTGTATCACTGCATCTAAAGTTACGCTGAATCAATTGCAGCAATTGGTGGGGAAGTTGAATTTTGCCTTAAGGGTGATCCCGATGGCCCGCCCCTTCTCCCGTTCGATTGCACAGGCGACGGTCGGCCTAAAAGAGGGTCACCATCGCACGAGGTTATCGGCCGAGGTCCGCCAAGACATGCGTATTTGGTTAGCATTCCTGGCGGATTTCAATGGTCGAGTCGTCTGGAACAAACCGGCCTTGTCCTCTGAAGAGCTGGGTCTATGGACGGATTCAGCGGGAAGCATGGGTTTCGGCGCCATCTTCGGCACAAAATGGTCGGCACAAAAGTGGCCAACATGGTGGCACGATGAGGGGCTGACGAGTAATATTGCTTTCCTGGAGCTGTTTCCTATTTTGGTGGCCCTCAGATCCTGGCCCGATGGTTTCAAAAATCATTCTGTCATATTTTGGTCTGACAATATGACCGTTGTAGAATGCATTAATAGTCAGGCAGCACGTTGTAAAATGATTTTGAGGCTGCTTAAAGAAATTGTCTTACTGTGTATGCAACTGAACGTGGTATTCAGAGCAAAACATGTCCCGGGGGTGATGAATCAGGCTGCTGATGCACTGTCTCGTTTTCAAATGCAGGCTTTCTCGGGTTTCCTTCCCTCAGCGGACCCCGAGCCAGCACCCTTTCCCGAAGCTCTCTGGTCTCTCGGTGCCCCGAACTTCGTTACCTCGTGGGAGAGAGTCTAGCACCAAGGACGAGGAAGGCATACGAAGGGGCGTTTCGGGCTTATTTGGCCTTTTTGGGGACTGAGAGAGGGGGACTTTGGGGGCATGAGGATTGGGTAGTACATTTTCTGATGTCCTTGCGTAAGGCTGGGAAGTCGGTGGCTACAGCCCAGAGGCATCGTGCTGCCATCTCCTTTGTTGCCAGGGCTCATAATATCCAGGACCCGACAGCGTCTTTTGCTGTACAGAAAGCGCTGCGTGGGTGGCAACGCCTTGAGGGTCGCAGAGTAGATGAGAGGCGCCCGATAGGTCTGGATAGGTTGTCCCAGTTGCTGGCCACACTCCCCGACATATGCTCGTCTCAGTTCGAGGCCTGTTTGTTCCGAGCCGCCTTTACGCTTGCATTTCACGGGGCTATGAGGATAAGTGAGCTGGTGGCAAGGAGCAAGCGGGATGTGGCGGGGGGTTTGTGCCGGGAACACGTTCAGATCAGGGGTGAGACTATGACGGTATCCTTTGTCAAGTCGAAAACCGATCAAAATGGGGTGGGAGACTGCATAGTCATTCGCAGGATTCCAGGGTCCTCCATGTGTCCGGTGAGGTGTTTAGAGGATTACCTAGCACAAAGGGTGGCATCATGGGGGGGGACAATGTTGAGACACGCGGACGCCACCCCACTGACAAAGTTTCAGTTTCAGCGGGTGCTCGCGATGTCAATTGCCGCAGCAGGCTTGGACCCGGGTGAGTTTGGGACCCACTCCTTTCGGATAGGGGCTGCCACCGAAGCTGCAGCCAGGGGTCTTAATGTGGAACAAGTAAAACGAGTGGGGCGTTGGTCCTCCAATTGTTATAAGAGGTATGTGCGGTTGCACATGTTGTGAAGCTGTAACAATGTACTCACGCTTCTTGTCTTTTGTTTGGTTTTCAGTTACGCAAGCCTTCGAGGCGGGGCGGACTATGCAGTCGACCCAACACCGGGACAGCGGTCAGACATCACCGGCTGTGAGAAAGGAGGTGTGGGTCGTGGGCCACTCATACGTGAGGCGTGCCGCAGACGTATTCAAAGCAGGTGACATGATTCACGTAGCTGGGGAATACGGGTACAGGATGTCCTTCTACGGAAGGGGCGGTCTCTGTATTGACCAGTTTCAAGCTTACTTTGAGGGTTTGTTAGGGCGGATGAGGTCACCGCCGTCAATAGTCATAGTACATTTAGGGGGCAATGATTTGGTCACCACCGGTAGACGACTTCTCCTGGAGGCAATGCTTTCCACCGTAAGTTGGTTGGCGAGGAGAGTTCCGGGGTGCATAATTGCGTGGTCTCATATGATCCCACGAAAAGTGTGGCGGGGGGCTATTTCGATCCCTGCTTTGAACCATTCTGTTAGGAAACTTAATAACAAAATGTGTAGGTTGTTCCGTTCCAGGACATTGCATTCTATCTCGCACGGTTGTATTAATGATGACAGTATGTATATGGGGGATGGTGTGCATTTGTCTCGGGTGGGAAATGAGTTACTCATAGGAGACTTCTTAGCATGGTTAAAAACGTTGGAACATGACCTTTAGCTAGGAGTTTTGGTGGGGGGCCCGGATAGCCGGTCAACTATCCGGGCCTGTGGCGGTAAGGTCATGATCGGTGAGCACTAATTAGTAGATCCCTATGAGTGGGCGTCACCCAACACGGATGGGAGCGCTCGGGAGAGGTGGCCATTGGCCCCTCAATGGGGAGGCGGTCCCTTCTAAGGATGGGTCGCCGGAAGTAAAGGAAAGGCGGTCAAGGCCCCTTCCTTTGTAGGAGGGGTTACAGCCCCCTCCTGGGGAATTTCCCGGGGCCAGTGACATCTGCGACGGCAGATGCGGTAAGTTGTGTGGGGTTGGGATAAGGGCCACGATACCTTCTAGATACCTCACACGAGTATTCGAACGACCTTTAACTGGCGTCGAGTTTTAGGTGCCCCCGTCAAGTCAAGGGAAATTGGTAGTAGTTGCACTTGAGGTACGCCTCCGTGCTGTCGCCCATCCCAAGTGGGAGGGGTAAGTCCGGTTAGGGATCTTGACACCGGTTATGACCTTGCTGTTGGCCCTTAAACGTTAGGTTGTACAATTTCAGTATGTCAAGAAATGTTTTGTAGGTTGCTAGTTCGGCTAGGAGAACCTCTGTATTAGAGAATCTGTTAAGGTTAGCCAAACATCGCAATATGGTAATGAAATTGTACATAACATGAAACGTTTAATGTTTTAATTTTGTTTTAATAAATACGGCCGGGATGGTCACTCCGTCCCACTTCCAAAAACTTCAAGAACTGTTTCCGGTTTCACTCCTTTCGGGGATTGTGTTGAGAGGGGGTGGCGGGTATCTCGGCTATATGGAAAGGGGCGACCGAATCGGTCCCCCCGAACTTATGGCCGAGTGCCTCGATCCCCCCGGGAAGCCATTTTGGGCGGGAGGCGCGTCTCAGCTGGTATGCCCGAAGCGGCGTAGCTGGGGCGCGCTCGTTCCCGCCCTAGAGTGGGCTGGCCTAGACACCGACGCAGCCAGCCACGCCCTCAGGGGCAGGCAGGGGCGGGTATACGCCCGCCCTGAAGACGGATAAAAAGGGACGCAAGACCAGAAGACATCCTCTTGTTCTTGTGCTCTGAAGCTGCACCTCCTCGCTGCACGTGAGCTCGGGACAGAACGAAGAGCCAATTTTGACCCACCCACCAGCCCCTGAAGACAGCCAGTTGTGTATAATAAAGTTGATTAATTTTGTTTTTGTTTTCATTTCCAGGTTGTAGTGCCATGTTGATTTTGAGTTAATAAAGAATGTTCGTTTTGAGTATGTTTGCCATTAAAGATATTCAGTTAGTGTCGAATTTTGATGTATGCTCTTTCGGTCATAGTGGCCAATGTATTCTTAGGTTAATTTGCACTGTCGTATTTATTTTGGTAGGCGGTAAGGTCATGATCGGTGAGCACTAATTAGTAGATCCCTATGAGTGGGCGTCACCCAACACGGATGGGAGCGCTCGGGAGAGGTGGCCATTGGCCCCTCAATGGGGAGGCGGTCCCTTCTAAGGATGGGTCGCCGGAAGTAAAGGAAAGGCGGTCAAGGCCCCTTCCTTTGTAGGAGGGGTTACAGCCCCCTCCTGGGGAATTTCCCGGGGCCAGTGACATCTGCGACGGCAGATGCGGTAAGTTGTGTGGGGTTGGGATAAGGGCCACGATACCTTCTAGATACCTCACACGAGTATTCGAACGACCTTTAACTGGCGTCGAGTTTTAGGTGCCCCCGTCAAGTCAAGGGAAATTGGTAGTAGTTGCACTTGAGGTACGCCTCCGTGCTGTCGCCCATCCCAAGTGGGAGGGGTAAGTCCGGTTAGGGATCTTGACACCGGTTATGACCTTGCTGTTGGCCCTTAAACGTTAGGTTGTACAATTTCAATATGTCAAGAAATGTTTTGTAGGTTGCTAGTTCGGCTAGGAGAACCTCTGTATTAGAGAATCTGTTAAGGTTAGCCAAACATCGCAATATGGTAATGAAATTGTACATAACATGAAACATTTAATGTTTTAATTTTGTTTTAATAAATACGGCCGGGATGGTCACTCCGTCCCACTTCCAAAAACTTCAAGAACTGTTTCCGGTTTCACTCCTTTCGGGGATTGTGTTGAGAGGGGGTGGCGGGTATCTCGGCTATAGGATTTTCCCAGGTTAACAGAAAGATCTAGGGCACCCATGAACTTAACGAATTCGTCAATCAATATTTGTAAGCTCCTGGGTGTGCGTGCAAGCAGGACAGCGTCATCTGCGTAAAGCAGAACGGGAATATGACGCGACCCCACCCTTGGGCAATCTGCCTTTAAATCTAACAGAAACTGCTCCAGATTATTAATATAAAGGGAGAACAAAAAAGGGGCAAGAATGCAGCCTTGCCGGACTCCGCTCATGCAGGGAAAAGAATCGGTCAGCCCCCCCTCCCTGTTAAATCGAACCCTGGCCGTGGTATCACTATGAAGTTCCCTTAGTATGTTAATTAGGCCACCCTATATCCCCATACGAGACATCATGTCCCAAAGTGTCTCCCTGTTGACGTGATCATACTCAATTTTGTGGATTCAAGATGTTACACTTAGAACGTGCTTAGAGTTTTGCACATCCACTGAATATCAGTGAACTGAGCTATACATGTCTTTCTTAAATATCCTAAACTTGTAATTATACTTTGTTGAATGAGAGGACTTTGTAAGTGTTCAATACATAATACTGTGTATGTCTTAGGCTCTTGCTATCTCTTTGGGAAGTAGGTAGATTATGCCACATTGGAAGCATGTGTTTGAAATCTTAATTAAACCTATGTATACTTTTCTTCAATTAAGTCACTAAATGAAACTTTGAAAATGCTATATTTTTTACCTTACAAATTACACAATCAATTTTATACAACTGGCCATATTTACCCAGTACAACTTTTATGTAATGTGTTTTCTTAAGTGCTTGCAAGGTGTGATGATACAAAGGTAATAAACGTTTACATGCTGTACCAACAAGGACAAACGTAAGTATTCCTCAAGATAAAACCTCCTTCTTTCTGAAGTTGCCTCATGCAATTTACATCAAGTTGTGTTGAAGGATGCAAAATTGAGTTCTGTGTAAGGCAATATCTGTCTCTCCTGTATACATTAATGCCCTGGCCCTTGGAGAACCTTTCTCTTTTTAAAATACAGTACCAAGATGTGCAAAACAGCAACAGATTATCACGACCTTGCACTGTGGGTGCAAAATGGTCAAAGGTAGAAGAGAACTTCTTCCCAGAGGTTTTGCTAATTGTTTTCATTCGCATTTGCTACTTTTCTTCTGTGAAATCATACCCATGTGTACAAAATTAAGAAAAACAGAGAAATTCAGATCTCAAATCGAGAATGATGTGTGTTTATTGGCATCTGAACAAATAAATATTCTCCTTTAATAATCCATGAGTATTGTTCTTATAATATTTTATTCCCCTTTCACCTATTTCCCTAATGTGTGTCTTTTCATCTATAATATAGAGTTACTTTTAATACTGTTTTGGATGTGTATTTTGTTAGCTTTTTTTAAATGAATGCAATGATTGTGCTATGTTGTACAGCAGTAAGGAAAATTGAGTTTTTTGTTTTCAAATGGAATTCCATTATTTAAACTTTAAAACTTGCAGCTAAACAAGGACTGAGAATTTAAAACACGGAATACAACAGGATTTTATTTTGGATCTCGTAGCAAAGAACCGGGATGCAGCGGAGTAGGGTAGGGCTTCTTCTTGGAGCAGACACAACATTACGTGTGTCTTTTACCTGCTGCAACTGATGAAGCACGATCTTACAGAATTGAGGTTGGCGTCTTATCTGTGGATAACACTCCCATAGAACCACTGTATGGTATGTAGTTGCACACATTACCAGTGATTTGTAGCTAGTTCTTCACACAAGGTCCTGAGGAATCGCCACAGATCATTTGTGACTACCAGGTGAGAAACATGTCGACCACCTAGGAGTAGAGCGCATTTCCGACACATTGTAGCCAGATTGCCCCCTCTGCTATATTCTTTTTAATCAGGTTAGGGTCCTCCCTGAATAAAGTCTTTTAGAGGAATCCCATCCCTGTTTTAATCTGAACACTTCACTTTGGCATCTACACATACTAGGCCCTGTACACCCACGGAACCCATACAGCAGGAACAAAAGAAATCTGCCAAAGAGCCCCTCTATGGGAGCCCGTCAGGTATTGCAGCGCTGACCCGATGAAGAGCAGGCCCATGTGATAAAACATGTCACCTAGCTTGCTGGGTGTGTGAGAGCCCTGGTTCCGAAAGGAGGAATTCCCCTCCACAGGATTTCCGTCAAACCTTTCACCATACATGACCTTCATTTGTGTTCTATGACCCACAGAGGAACTCCGTACTCTAATTTTTACAGTACTCATTAAATGTAATGAGGCAACCCAATGTTCTCCTATGGGAGAGGTATGCCTCACAGTAGTGAACAATGAATTAAGTAGTTTTATTTTTCTACCAGGACATGTAAGTTTCAATATTACATGTCTAAATGTTTAATTCCAATGCCCCCTGCTCCATGGGCTCCCTAGGGTCTACCTTCGGGGTGACATGTATGCAATAAAAGGGGAGCTTTAGGCTTGGCCAGGGGGTTATATTGAAGACATAAAATCAAGGGAGCCCTAAATCCTAAGGGACTGGGCTCCAAGTAAGACTGTAAAGTCACACATGTTTCACTTTGGAACCACAAATCAACACAACACTCTATCCACTGTTATTCTGTTATACATACACTTGACAAGGTCTCACACACCTTGCATGCATAACCCAAAGCCTAAGTATAGTGCCAAATAAATTACAGACAGTTTCAGGTTTTTAATAAAAATTTACATCACAAGTAATAAATAAAAAAGATCCTTCAATTACAAAATTGAAAACACATCATAGAAAAGAAAAACGTTTTTAAATAATCTGTTCTTTCTATTATTAAAAAGTAAGAAACATCACAAATTTCATGCAGGGTAAACAAATGTGTATCAATGAGGAAAGGAGAGAACACACAAGACAATAAGCTCTATCTTAAACTTTTGCTAATTTGTACAAATCATCATATTATTATTCAAAGTTCTAATCTAATGTGCCCATATGTTCCTCAAATTTAGCACTATATAAACGTTGACATGTTTTGGTGGTTTGGAGCTTATTTTGACTACCTTCTGCAAGACAAAAGAATTACTCTCACAATTCAATATGTAGTGGTAAAACCAAACAATGTAATGCTGTTTGGACTGTTGCCAGAATCCAATGCAATTATATAAATGGTCCAAGGCTTGAAAATACAACAATGACCCTCTACTCACCCACTGGACCAATCACTTTATCTGAAGTAGGTTATCCATCTTGTCAAACTGCTGGGATCAATGTTATATCACTGAATATAAAGGCGTACTAGCAATTTGTTGAGCAAAATGGGGGTTGTTAATTGCCTTATCATACCTCCTAGTGCCTCACAATTAGTGAGCTGCGTATATACATCTGCACAACTTCTTGTACGGGTTAAACTAGTGGGTTATAGTTCCAAGTCAAAATGGAAATTTAAAACTGCATTCAGACTGCAATGCCATATTTTAATGGGCTACTTAAGTGGGTGGGAAAATAAGTGCTACAGGCCCACTAGTAGCATTTAATATACAAGCCATTGGTATGTGGTATGTCACTATACAAGGGACTTAAAAACAAATTAAATATGCCAGTCATGTTTAAGTAAATTTTAGCATGTTTTAGCATGTTTAAAGGAGAGAACACAACCACTTTAGCAATGATAAGCAGTGGTAAAGTGCACAGTCTAGAGCCAACAAAACATATTTTAGAAAATAGCGGAGAGCAAAGGCAAAAAGTTTGGGGGTGACCCTGCAGAGAAGACCAAGTCCAACAGCAACATTTCTGGAATTTTGCATCACATGTGTACCACGAAATTACACAAATTATGCTGCAAAATCTAAATTTCGCCACCTAGTTTTTGGTTCTAGAAACTTTGACCACATACCTCACAAATTAACTCAATCTCAATTGACCACCCAAAGATGCGGCAAGTGAATTCAAATCAGCTTCTACTATCCACAAGACTATACACTTGGAAACAGCAACCTAACTTGCTCACAAACACGCTGTCTCCAGTGGATAGCAAGAATTAAGAAATTCAGGTTTTTTCCATCTAGAAATGCTGCCCTTCAAACAACGTCATACTCTGATTCAAACCTTTTCTCATAATACCCAGAAGGTTTGAAGCTCTAACTCACCAACTCAAAGATTCAAACCCTCATATTTCTTGTTCATAAAAAATAACTAATAACCGTTCTCCTCCATTGTTACTTTCAATCAAGGTCTGACGGCGCTTTGAGGGAATTTAAGGACTAGGGAGAGAATCTAACTTTTTGAGTCAACGCTCCGATGATAGGATCTCACAAAATCATAAGTTTCTTTTGATAAGACATTATTCTTTTTATCTGCCCCACGCCTAATACCCTCCACAAACCATGAAATGCTATGTTTGGATAGACATCTGCCCAACCAGATGCTAATTAAATTAACTAGAACTTGTGCATTTTATATACTATCCTCTCTTTATTTGCAAAACAATTTTAACTTATTGTTGTAAAGCACTCTGATACCAGGTAGGGTCTACTTTATACTTTATAAAATTGTAATAAATAGATAAAGCAGCAATAGGATCACCAGGAGTAAAAAAATAAATAATGTGCATCTCATGCACCTTTAACAAGGACAACACCAACGATAGGCCTTTACGACAATATCTAATAGCTCCAAGCAGCAATAGAAAACGTATCCCAAATGGGGGAGAGGATGTGGGTAATGGTCAGAGGTGCTGACATTTGAACTGTGGAACGAGGTCCAAGCCTTGGTGTTGGCTCAAAATTCTGTGATTCTGGGCATATCATTTAATCTCCCCGTGGCTACCAAAAAATGAACGTGTCCTTATATGATGTAAATGGGTGCTCATGTAAAGCGCTCTGATACCTTCGGGTCGAATTCAAGCTACATAAAACTACAAAAAAATGTTTTTTGTTCACGTACTTTCCAATACCGTGCTCCATGAATATATATAGGCATGTGAGAAAGCAATCCGCATGTGCTCTATCACAAAATATCTTCAGGAATGATGACCTGTAGTCAGGATTCTCAATGACCATAGAAAATCTGAGAGGTACAGAATGCAATTGACACTCACAATGCATTCACCAGGTATGTCTGCACGCCATAAAACTTATTTTTCTAAATATGGGATGCCCAGATCATGATTATTTTTCATGCAATGTCAGTGTGTAACAGAGCCATCTGGCATCTCAGTAGGATCAACCGACTGTTGCATCATATTAGGCCATCAAGAGCACATATGAATGCATAGCAGTTTGTTCTTCCAGATACCAGGTCCATGACCATGGGGAAAATATTATTAGGGTCTGGTTTGAACGGCCTTCTGCTATAAGCCTTGTGGCCCTGACAGAACGAGTAAGAAGAAACAAAAACATACCAGGCCCAGGTGTGGTTGAAAGGGAAGGTCAGGAATATGGAAGGTAATGGAATTTTAAACAAATGGAGCTTGAGTGCTTGGTTAGGGCCAGATTTACTATTTGACCACACATAGAAGTGCAGAAAACAAATTTGCTGTGCTGCACGCACCAGAGGGAAAATACATCATAGAGCCATTAACATAAAGTCTCGGAGCACACAGAAAATACAATGCAAATGGAAAAATATGAATCCAAAATTTCGACTCCACAGTAATTGTGTATATGATAGAGGTCTTTTATTACACAAAGTCCACTCCTTGCGCCAACGCGTTTCGCCTAGGTTCAAGACACCTACGGTTTCGTCAAGGCTGGAAATAATGCAAAGAACTTATATTTGTAATCATTTCTTACAAGTGGTTCTTAAAACCAACCACCAATTTTTCATGCAGACCGTGTCAGGACTGTAAAAAACCTGGGTGCAGTGTAGCCATACATGCTACTTTTCAAAACATTATGTTAGCCTAGATATTACAATTAAATACAATATTTTATACAATAGAACATGTGTCATTATGGTGTCTAATAGTATTTTGTAGACCCATTATGTACCGCAATACATGTAGATTTTTGTACAACCCAAGTGCTCGTGAGGAAAGAGAAATTGCATCATATTGATGCCAGTACCTTCACAAAGTCATGATCAGCCCTGAAATCCAAAAATAAAAAGAATCTAAGTTGTTCATACCCAAATTTCAGGTAGCGTGTAAGTAAAGATCAAGAGATCGATTGTAGAATATAGTTGAGTCCTACCTTATCATGTGTCCCCTCCTATATAGAAAATATTGTCTGTCCAATACTCTGAGAGTATTGTAGAGTTGCAGTATATTCCTGCTGCTTAATCACTTGTATTGACGTTCCTGCCCAGAGACATATGACGTCCATATTAGTGGGTCTATATAATTCTTATGCCACATTCAGAGACAATCCACTCTGTATAACAGTAGTCTGTATAGTGGAATTAAGAGCGCTTACCTCCAAAGATATAGGCTAGGTAAGAAATCCCAAAATCGTCAAGGGTCAAATATCCATAGTGGCTTGTTTATCATACGGTCCGAAATCGTAACATCCCTGTAATCCCAATTATAAATAAATAATTAGCCAATGTCTGGTCACGGAACCAAGACTTCTAAAGCCTCGCGTATCTGTCATTTCGTATTGATCTGACTCTTACCGTGTTCGGTCACAGCTGCTGCTAGTTCCGTTGCATCCTGCCCGTGTACAGGCAAGCGTGCACGGCTTCTGTGTGTGCGCCACAATATGTGTGCACGTTGAAATAGAAAGAGGACCAGTATCTAATGTCCACGAATGACCGCCATTAAGGAGTAACACATACTGCATAGAAAATCCATATTCATAGATATAAAGAAAGGACCACGTTATTGTGTACGTGAGTGGTCTCCATTAAAGAATGGGACCAAGTGATATTGACCCAAAATCTAGATGAATTACATACTCGGAAAATGACCGTCACAGTCAAAACGGGTCATGAAAATCTAGTGTTTAAGTCAATCCATGTAATATTTTTAATTAATTGTAGATTTTATGGGTCCACAATTAATTCAAAAGCTACTCCCATGTCATATATTGCTCCGATTATAGTCATCATTTTGGGAGTATTTAGTGATATATAGGAAGTACCCTTATATATTATTTAGTGAAAGGCCTGTAAAGAGTGATACCCAAAAATGGCTATTAAACACATGTGGGTTATTCAAATACTGTGACCTAATTCCACACAATTATCTAGGGTAAATTGGACAATCTTATAAGTAATATTAAGTAGAAGGCTTATGAAGAATGGTACCCAGAATAACTTCTGAACGCATTTGGGTTGTACAAAATACTGTAACAAAATACTGTTCCATATTACCTCAAAGCGTATCTTAGTTCAATTCAACAGTCATATACTGTGTTCATCATGTATTTGTATAGAGAGTCATTAAAGAGTCAGATAAAACAAATTTCTTCCTTGAGAGAGAGTGACCATATATTGTGCATCATACCACACCTCAGATCTACTGTCAACCAATCTATGGTTCATAACAATAATCTGGATCATATTTCAATCCCCCAGAAAAAACTGTAGCTCATGACCAAAATTTATACCGTTATCCACGGCGTTTAAGCGCATGATCCATTTAGCTTCACATCTGCGTAATAACAGTTTCCCATTCCCACCCCGTGGGTTAGGTTTGATGTGATCAATCCCAAAAAATACAAAGTTTTTACTCTCATTTGGTGCTGGACAATTGTTAATATGTTCCGCCGTAGGGTATCTTGCATCATTGTGTTTCAATGCGCTCATATGTTCCCCCATGCGGTCTTTTAACATTCTGATTGTGCTTCCCACATATATCTTAAAACACTTGCATTGAATAATATACACTGTTATGTTATGTTATGTTATTTATTCTTTTGTATAGCGCACGGCTACTCAAAAAGAGTGTCCCGGCGCTTTATTGGAAAAGGAAGGCTGCGACAAAACAAAACACTACATATTTTGTGCTGCATGTAATGTTTGTTAAAATATCATATTTTTTTCAGCTCTCAATATGAAAGTCTTTTGTTTTTTCCAGTGCATATTTACACATACCACAGTGGTCACACTTGTAAAAACCCTTGGAGTGTACAACTAGCCAAATTTCTGGTCTATGTATTGGAAAACTTGGGCTCAGGAGATTTCCTAAGGTTTGTCCCCTGCGATACGTAATTTGGGGTTGTGGTCCAATGTGATCTTTCAGTGTTTTGTCCATCATCACTACATGCCAGTGCTTGTTCATACTGGCTTTCAGTTTCATACTTATGGGATTGTAATTGGTAATTAACCTAATGGGTTGAGTATTCTTACCCGTTCCAGTAGTGGGTTTGAGGGTGGATACACGTTTTGTGTTCAAAACTCTTTGTTTAGCTTTCTGTATATCTGAAGGATGGTAACCTCTACGTTGGAACCTACCCTCCATATCCTCTAAGCATTGTGTGAACCAATGATCCTCGCTACAGTTTCTTCTAGCGCGGAGCATCTCCCCAATGGGGATTGCTCTAATCTGATGTCATGGATGTGCACTGTTCGCATGCAAAATGCCGTTACATGCTGTAGATATCCGGTGCATTTTATCTAAAATTGTATCTTCTTGTGAGTAAAGTTCTACATCAAGGAACACTATATTAGATGAGCTATGATTGGTGGTAAATCTGATGTTCATTTGATTACTGTTCAAAAAATCATAAAATTCAAACAGAAGGGGTTCAGGGCCGGTCCAAATCATTAGGCAATCATCAATATACCTGCCCCAATAGAGAATGTGTTCATTCCAACGGCTTGCTTGCGGGCTCCAAATGAATATTTCTTCCATCCAGCCCATGAATATATTGGCATAGGCTGGGGAAAATTTTGAGCCCATCGCCACACCCTGTTTTTGCTTGAACCATTCTCCATTGAACAAAAAGAAATTATTCGTCAGGATTAGTTCTATCATGGATAGCAACATACGTGTGTGTTCCCATAGAGTTGCAGTTTTTTTGGATAAGTAGTGGTTGAGAGCCTTGATAGAGATTTCAGAGAGAAAGGCCAGAAAACTCCTAGATGAGATTACTATATTGGAGAGTGAGATTGGAGCATTAAACCTACCCAATCCAACTGCTAAAAATTATGAGATCTTGAAGGGTATATTGAGTGCCCATCAAAATGATATTAAGCAGAGGAAAGCTCGCAAACTTAAGCGAGATGAGATTGATTATAACTCTGGACGGGTATTTACGTTCTCTAAAAAATATGACCACCTAATGCAAACAGATAAAACCAAAAAGACCCCAGAGACAATAACTGAGAGTACTAGCACCACATCACCGAGTACTATTTCCTCCAGTAGCAGTGATAATGAGGGGGCTTCTGGATCAGGGCAAAAGACAAATGCTCCCTTTAGGCAACTCATCTTTTGTGCAGAAAGTGAATCGCATAAAAAGAGGGAACAGGGACCAGGCCAGACGTGGTGCCATTATAAAAAAAACAGACGGGGCAAGAAGAGACCTCATAGATACAAACAGACCAGGTATGAAAACCAGGTCTTCGGACAAGAAGCAATAACTAACAATTCAGAGGTACAAGTGGTGAATCTTTCTGATGTCAACCTTACTGAAGATATGACAAGTCTATTAAAGAAGGGTTTGGGATTCTGTCCAAATATCATGGGTGATGATTGTGATGTGAAAATAGATCTGTTGAAGGTCATAAGAAGACTGAAACTAAAAAAATATTTCTCGCATAAACCTTAACAGAATAAAATAACTACTGTGCAACTGTGCAACTCAGTCTCTGACTCACTTACTATTAATAACATCCTAGATCAATGTGTCATCAATCACTGAACGTGAGGATGACCCATATACAATGTCTAGAGTATTGGAGGATCTGGACATCAGACCGGATCTTAGCATCTCGAGCGGTCTTAAAGACAAATCTAGATGGGTTCCTAATTCAATGGGTGGCAATCATGTTGAAATTTTTTACCGTTTGGTTTTGAATGACTTAGATGCAGACATGAAACACTTACATAAAGGTCAACAATATACTTCTAATTTTTCGTTGGGGGAGAAAAAAGCTTTGGAAACTCTCAAGCACAACAAAGAACTGATTGTAAGGAATGCAGATAAAGGTGGGAATATTGTGCTCATGAACAAAACTGATTATGATAACGAAGTGTATAATCAATTGCAAAATGTGAAATGTTATGAAAAAGTGGCATCGAATCCTATGTTCAAACTTGCAAATATGATTAATGAACTGTTAACCAAGTGGTATGACACAGGATTGTTAGATAAAGATGAATATCTATTTTTAAATGTGAACCGCCCAAGATATCCCATACTATACACCCTACCGAAGATCCACAGGGGCCTCCCATTCCCACCAGGGAGGCCAATAGTCTCGGGGATTGGGGGACCGATAGAACGCCTATCTCAATTTGTGGATATCTTTATTCAACCCATCATGAAAAATTTACCATCCTTTATTCAGGATACCAGACATATACTCAATATTCTGAGTGATATCAAATGGGAAACAGGTATGATACTCATCACTCTTGACGTGGTATCATTATACACCTGTATTCAAAATGAATTAGGACTCAAGGCTCTCAACCACTACTTATCCAAAAAACCTGCAACCCTATGGGAACACACACGTATGTTGCTATCCATGACAAAACTAATCCTGACAAATAATTTCTTTTTGTTCAATGGAGAATGGTTCAAGCAAAAACAGGGTGTGGCGATGGGCTCCAAATTTTCCCCAGCCTATGCCAATATATTCATGGGCTGGATGGAAGAAATATTCATTTGGAGCCCGCAAGCAAGCCGTTGGAATGAACACATTCTCTATTGGGGCAGGGACATTGATGTTTGCCTAATGATTTGGACCGGCCCTGAACCCCTTCTGTTTGAATTTTATGATTTTTTGAACAGTAATCAAATGAACATCAGATTTACCACCAATCATAGCTCATCTAATATAGTGTTCCTTGATGTAGAACTTTACTCACAAGAAGATAAAATTTTAAGTAAAATGCACCAGAAATCTACAGCATGTAACGGCATTTTGCATGCGAACAGTGCACATCCATGACATCAGATTAGAGCAATCCCCATTGGGGAGATGCTCCGCGCTAGAAGAAACTGTAGCGATGATCATTGGTTCACACAATGCTTAGAGGCTATGGAGGGTAGGTTCCAACGTAGAGGTTACCATCCTTCAGATATACAGAAAGCTAAAAAAAAAGAGTTTTGAACACAAAACGTGTATCCACCCTCAAACCCACTACTGGAACGGGTAAGAATACTCAACCCATTAGGTTAATTACCAATTACAATCCCATAAGTATGAAACTGAAAGCCAGTATGAACAAGCACTGGCATGTAGTGATGATGGACAAAACACTGAAAGATCACATTGGTTCACAACCCCAAATTATGTATCACAGGGGACAAACCTTAGGAAATCTCCTAAGCCCAAGTTATCCAATACATAGACCAGAAACTCGGCTAGACGTACACTCCAAGGGTTTTTACAAGTGTGGCCACTGTGGTATGTGTAAATATGCACTGGACAAAACAAAAGACTTTCATATTGAGAGCTGCAAAAAATATGATATTTTAACAAACATTACATGCAGCACAAAATATGTAGTGTATATTATTCAATGCAAGTGTTTTAAGATATATGTGGGAAGCACAATCAGAATGTTAAAAGACCGCATGTGGGAACATATGAGAGCATTGAAACACAATGATGCAAGATACCCTACGGCGGAACATATTAACAATTGTCCAGCACAAAATGAGAGTAAAACCTTTGTATTTTTTGGGATTGATCCAATCAAACCTAACCCACGGGGTGGGAATAGGGAACTGTTATTACGCAGATGTGAAGCTAAATGGATCATGCTCTTAAAAGCCGTGGATAGCTGTATAAATTTTGATCATGAGCTACAGTTTTTTCTGGGGGATTGAAAAATGATCCAGATTATTGTTATGAACCATAGATTGGTTGACAGTAGATCTGAGGTGTGGTATGATGCACAATATATGGTCACTCTCTCTCAAGGAAGAAATTTGTTTTATCTGACTCTTTAATGACTCTCTATACAAATACATGATGAACACGGTATATGACTGTTGAATTGAACTAAGATACACTTTGAGGTAACATGTAACAGTATTTTGTTACAGTATTTTGTACAACCCAAATGTGTTCAGAAGTTATTCTGGGTACCATTCTTCATAAGCCTTCTACTTAAAATTACTTATAAGATTGTCCAATTTAACCTAGATAATTGTGTGGAATTAGGTCACAGTATTTCAATAACCCACATGTGTTTAATAGCCATTTTTGGGTATCACTCTTTACAGGCCTTTCGCTAAATAATATATAAGGGTACTTCCTATATATCACTAAATACTCCCAAAATGACGACTATAATCGGAGCAATATATGACATTGGAGTAGCTTTTGAATTAATTGTGGACCCATAAAATCTTTATTTAATTAAAAATGTTACATGGATTGACTTACACACTAGATTTTCATGACCCGTTTTGACTGTGACGGTCATTTTCCGAGTATGTAATTCGTCTAGATTTTGGGTCAATATCACTTGGTCCCATTCTTTAATGGCGACCACTTGCGTACACAATAACGTGGTCCTTTCTTTATATCTGTGAATATGCATTTTCTATGCAGTATGTGTTACTCCTTAATGGCGGCCATTCGTGGACATTAGATACTGGTCCTCTTTCTATTTCAACATGCACGCATATTGTGGCGCACACACGGAAGCAGTGCGCGCTTGCCTGTACACGGGCATGACGCCACGGATCTAGCAGCAGCTGTGACCGAAAACGGTAAGAGTCAGATCAATACGAAATTACAGATACGCGTGGCTTTAGAAGTCTTTGTTCTGTGACCAGACATTGGCTAATTATTTATTTATAATTGGGATTGCAGGGATGTTACGATTTCGGACCGTATGATAAACAAGCCACTATGGATATTTGACCCTTGACGATTTTGGAATTTCTTACCTAGCCTATATCTTTGGAGGTAAGTGCTCTTAATTCCACTATACAGACTACTGTTATACAGAGTAGATTGACTCTGAATGTGGCATAAGAATTATATAGATCCACTAATATGGATGTCATATGTCTCTGGGCAGGAACGTCAATACAAGTGATTAAGCAGCAGGAATATACTGCAACTCTACAATACTCTCAGAGTATTGGACAGACAATATTCTCTATATAGGAGGGGACACATGATAAGGTAGGACTCAACTATATTCTACAATCGATCTCTTGATCTTTACTTACACGCTACCTGAAATTTGGGTATGAACAACTTAGATTCTTTTTATTTTTGGATTTCAGGGCTGATCCTGACTCTGTGAAGGTACTGGCATCAATATGATGCAATTTCTCTTTCCTCACGAGCACTTGGGTTGAACAAAAATCTACATGTATTGCGGTACATAATGGGTCTACTAAATACTATTAGACACCATAATGACACATGTTCTATGTATAAAATATTGTATTTAATTGTAATATCTAGGCTAACATAATGTTTTGAATAGTAGCATGTATGGCTACACTGCACCCATGTTTTTAACAGTCCTGACACGGTCTGCATGAAAAATTGGTGGTTGGTTCTAAGAACCACTTGTAAGAAATGATTACAAATAAGTTCTTTGCATTATTTTCAACCTTGACGAAGCCATCGGTGTCTTGAACCTAGGCGAAACACGTTGGCGCAAGGAGTGGACTTTGTGGAATACAAGACCTCTATCATATACACCATTACTGTGGAGTCGAAATTTTGGATTCATATATTTCAATTTGCATTGTATTTTCTGTGTTCTCCGAGACTTTATGTTACTTGTAATTTCAACCTTTGCTGAAAATTAGTGGAGGAGGGGTGTTATCTCCCAAAAAACTTGGATGCACCAGCCATATAATCATAAGTGCTAAGATTTTCATGTTATATTCTATGTGAGCGCCAGTCACCCGTAATACCCAAAAGTGTATACATAATAGAGCCATGTTTTCTAATATTGTCCTGCCACTGGTGTTTTTTTCCCCACTGGCGTACAAATGGACTGCCTTGTGTGAAGCAAAGCACAGTGGTGAAGAGGTGAGTGTGCATTGCCCAGCAAAGGATCTGTACTGGAAGTATACGCTTCCAGTTTAAATTTCTATTCCTAAACAAGGTCAGAAGAATCCCACACACTGGATGTGCACTGTGCAATGATATGGAATGTGTTTTTTTCTGCTTAAAATAAGCACATTTTCCTGCTTCAAAGAGACTCTAGTTTTTCATGCAAAGTCAAGTCTTGCTATCTTAGTATATCTGAGTCAAAACCTATGGCTATTTGTCATGGTTCATCTCAGCAGTGTCCCAATAACGACTCCTTGACACAAGGTTTTGCAAAACAGCCAACAGAGTTTCTTGTGTTAACCCCTTAAGTGCTGCGTCGGGGCGTTGGCCGACAGCAGCACTACCTCCCCAGTGCTGCCCACGACCATTGGACGTCCATTCAGCACTAGTTCCAATGGACAGCGCAGCACTGGGGAGGGATATTTGCGAGCATCTATGAGGTTAAAAAACAAGGCACTAGTCCATAAGACCTCCTGCACTAGATAGTAAATACATTTTGTGTTGCTTTGTGACTGCACAAAGATCTAGTAAATCTGGTCCATGGTGAGTTATACATTTTAAAAGCATTTCTAATCATTATCAAAATCATTTCGTAATGGAAAAGCACAATGAACTGTACAGAGTCAAGAGAAGCTTGTTGTATCTATGATTGTGCTGCAATGAAAAAGCAAGACAGTAGAACTCTGGTGCCTTATGAGTGAACCATAGTAACCAGTAAAACACTTGATTTTTACATCTTCATGAAATCACTTTCGTTTTTGTGTAAAACATATTAATTATATAATAATAATGTATTCTGTTCAACTCATGGAAGGACACACTAAATTGGCACTGGCAAATCGAAAAGGTCTAGTTTTAATGTGCTAATGCAGGCAAAGCTATTCATGTAATGGCAGGCATTCAGCAATGCTGTTTTACTGCATGAGTACATGCAAATATGTACTACTGGTTCTGGAAAAATTCATATTAATATAAGAAGGAAGGCCCAGTGGTTTGTCATCCCAAACCCAAGATGTGAATATAGAAACAATTTACACAATTTACCCCTTAACTATGCTCTTATTGATGCAATGAGAACAGTGCTTTTTCAAATAGGAAAAGATTTGTTGAAAACACTGACGGCCTTGTTTAGAGTTTGGGGAGAGGGTACTGGAGAAGGGGTAGAGCCCATATTGTTACCTACATTTTTTTTTCAAAGTATGGTATTGATTTTTAATTGACAGATACATTAGCATTGCTGTTGCAGTGTTAGCCAAACGTAGTATGTATTACAGTGATTACAGGTACATGAGATATATCTTTAGCGGATCTCCTCTACATGGCTTGCATAGAAAATAGGCACAGGGAGAAAGAAAGAAAGAGACAGGAAAGAAAGGGATGAAAGGAGGGTACGAGAAAGGCTCTGTAGCGATGAGTCTAATTTGGGTTATAGTTATCTGACACCCCGTTAGTTAACCTGTGGCAGAAATGGCAGACCATCAAGGCCTCCCGCGTCTCTTCGGCCTTTGGTGAGAGCATTCCAAACTTGCTCGTTCCCCTCCACCTGAGAAAGGCGGGATGAAGGAGCTGGACTGGATTCAAGGGGGTTCGTAAGAGTCTAGGTATGTGTCGAGTGACTCCCACATCCCTCTGGTTGCTGGCCTCCAGGGTGAGTTCTGGAGAGCAATGTTATCTGCCCCTCTGAGGTACTTCACCCAGTTGAGCCAGCCTTTGTATGAGGTCTCAGTTGTGTCCTTCCAGTTAATCAGGGCCATTTTCACTGCAGCAGTGAGGTGCAGGTCAAGTAGGTCTTTGTCATGCTCTGATCTTACTCCTATGGTCATGAATGTGGTGGTGAGGGAGGAGAATTCAGCTGTTAGAGTGCAGCCAGTACCTTATTTATGAACCCAAAGATTTTGTCCCAGAATGATTTGAGCGATGGGCAATAGTAGATAAGATGTGCTAGGTCTCCCGTTTCCTTGCTACAGTTCCAGCATAGCTCATCTTCCCTGAGGCCTAGTGTCAATAATCACACAGGGGTCCAGAAGGCCTTGTGGAATGGCCGGAATTTTGTTTGTCATAGAACTGGGGTGATTTTATTACGTGAGGGAGAGGACCATAGTTTAGCAAGTTCTTGCTCATTAAGTGATATCCTGCCTTGTTTAAACCAATAGTTAGTTGCCTTGTCATTAAGGTTGGTAGAGTTTGGACATAGAAGTTTATTGAGGTGTGATACCTGCTGACCTAGCCTGTTATTCTTATTGTGGAATTGATGGTTGGGCAGGTGAAAGTTTGGCTTTGGATAGGGCTGTTTTGATTTTCAGGAAGTTGTAGAATTCAATGTCTGTTAGGTTATGTCTAGATTTCAATACAGCAAACGTGGTGGGGTATCCCCCTTCCTCTAGTTGGGCTGGGTGGGAGATACCGTTCTCTATCCAAGTGTTGAGGGCTAGGGATTTCCCCTTCTATCTGATCTTGATATTATCCCAGAACAACTACCATTTCGAGTCTTTTATGGTGTTCTCCATTTCCTTGTCTTTTTTTAGAAGGGTAATTTTTGTGTTTTTAAAAATGGAGCTGGAGGAGTGAAGATGTTTATTATCTGTTAACAGTGCCATTGGGTTTAAATTGTTCAGTATGGCTCTCTCGACTTGTAACCATACCGATGTGTAACCGCGGGGAGAAGAGATCCAGTAGGCCCCTTGTTATGCTAGGAATGCAGTTTGAATGGTTCTAAAGTCTGCTAGATTTACCCCTCCCTGTTTTTTCGCTAGTCTACGTTTTTTTATGCTTATACGTGTCTTCTTCTCCGCCATAAGAATTTAGTAATCAGGTTATCTGCTTTATGGTGGTAGTCATCTGCGAGCATGAGTGGAAGCATACTGATCAGGTAGTTGATCATTGGAGTGATCATCATGTTGATCGTTTCGACTCTTCCCCACCAAGTTATAAAATTGGGGGACCAGGCCTCCAAGAGTTTCTTTATTTTTTCTAGCAGGATTTTCTCATTGTGGCCTAGTGTGCTCCTGAGGTTGTTGCCAAAGTGTATAAATAGATATTTGATAAACCCTGTTTGCCAGGTCAGGCCTGAACCCCTAGGGTGTCTCTAGTGCAGTGGATGTTCAGTGGTTTACATTCTGATTTGTCCCTATTGAGCTTATATCCTGAGTGGCCTAAGTATATCTCTATGGTGCCTATCAGGGCCTCAAATGAAGTCTTTGGTTGCTCTGTTACAATTAGAATGTCATCTGTGTATGCGGCCAATTTTATTTCATCGTCCTTAATATTGACCCCTTTTATTTTTGCATTTGATTTGATATTGCTGATCAGGGGTTCTAATGCCAGCAGGAAGAGTGAGGGGGACAGTGGGCAACCCTGTCTAGTGCTGCGTTGTAGCGTAAATGGTTTGGAGAGTGCTCCATTAATGAAAATTCGTGCTCTTGGGTCCCCGTACAGCGCCATCACCATCCGTATATACCCTTCACCTACGTTGAAGGATTTCATGCACTGCTCCAGGAAGGTCCATGATACTCTATTGAAGGCCTTGT
Source organism: Lissotriton vulgaris (assembly GCF_964263255.1). Classification (NCBI taxonomy): domain Eukaryota; kingdom Metazoa; phylum Chordata; class Amphibia; order Caudata; family Salamandridae; genus Lissotriton; species Lissotriton vulgaris. The sequence goes on from NC_141687.1 coordinate 1,011,939,716, forward strand.
TGGCATCTAGAGTGATAGCTACTGCTGCCTCTGTTTTGTTTGCAGTGTGGTCTAGAATGTGGCAGAGGAGTCTGGTATTGTAGTTGGACATACAGGTTCTCAGGAAACCTACTTGGGAATTGTTTTTTAAGTTGGGAAGGATGTGATTTAGTCTGGTTGCTAGGATTTTTGCATATATTTTGCAGTCCACATTAATTAGTGATAAGGGCCTATAGTTCTTGGGTAGCAGCTGATCCTTACCCTGATTTGGGATTACTATTATGTTGGCTGCGGACATAAATTTTGATACCAACCCATTCTCCAAACAGTAATTGAACACCTTCTTCATGGTAGGTTTTAGTTGCTCTAGAAAAGACTTGTAAAAGATGGCTGTGTACCCATCTGGTAATGGTGCTTTGTTTTCCTTCATAGACTTGACCGCCATTTCAATCTCTGCGATGCTAAGTTGTTGCCCCAATCTCTGCGCTTCTGCTCTGGTTAACTGTGGGAGGCCAAGTCTGTTAAGGTAATCTTTGCACACCTCCAGATCCAAGTCTGGTCGTTTTTATAGAGTTCCTGGTAAAACTCTTGAAAGGTCTTGAGGATGTCCTTGTGTATTGTGTGGGTTTGTTGTGTGGGTCTGTAATGGATGAAATGGTGAATTGGTTACGCTTATGTTTCAGGTAGAAGCTAGTAGTTTCCCCGCTTTATTTGCTTCATAGAGATTAATGGCTTTGTATTTGTTAAATCACTCAAGATCTTGTTATATTCGTACTTTTTTCTAGTTAGGCTCGCTAGGAGTTTGTTATCATGAGTGGCCCTGGTATGTGCTGCTTCTAGGATTGTGATGTCCTGCTCGAGCTGAGATAGTTCTAAGTTTGCATTTTGGTTTATTTTGCCTTTAATTTCAATTATTGTGCCCCTGATGGTAGCCTTCAGTGCATCCCATAGGGTTGTGGTGCTAACCCCTGGTGAATAATTGTGTCTTTGGTATTCCCTTATTGCCTTCTCAATTTTTCCTTGTTCTCCGGGGTGGCTAGGACAACGGTGTTAAGCCACCATCTCCAGGGGATGTCATTGTTGTGGCATCCACTCAGCTTCAGGCTTATACAAAAATATGTCAGAATGTTCTATTAGGTGTGTGTGAAGGCCTGTGATTATTATGTAATCTATCCTGATGTACCAGTTGTGTGGGTTAGAGTAGAATGTGAAGTCTCAAGTGTCCAGGTGCTGGAGCTGCCATGGGTCCTTGAGGTTGAATTTGAGCATATATTCTTTAGTGTAGTGTGTGCATTTGTGGGGTAATATTGGCATGGTGACTGTCTATCCAATATATGATCCACGGAATATTGAAGTCTCCCGCCACCACCGTGAGGTTGTTCCAAAGGAGGCTATAGAGCTTGTGCGACACCCCTTCCCAGAAAATGGGGTCATCTGTGTTTGGGCCGTATATGTTAGCTACGTGTATTAGCTCCTCTCCCCTTCTCAGGTGTGTTATCAAAAGTCTCCCTGCTTCATCGTGGTACTGCGATTCTAGAGGTAGGTTGGACCTTTTAGATACAAGTGTGATTACCCCCTGCTTCTTTCCCTCTGCCGGTGAGCACGTTACCTGTGAGATCCAGTTACCTTTCACTAGCCTGACATCTCCAAGGGATAGTTTGGTTTCTTGCAGTAGGACCACCTCTCCTTTAGTTTTGGCGAGGTAACCTAGTATCTTCTTGTGTTTAATAGGATGGTTGAGCCCTTTGACATTGAGGGACACTATCTTTAAGTCAGCAGCCAAGTTGAGATTGTTGGTGGGGACCATTAACTAAGGTGTGCCGTGTTTGGTAAGCCTAGTCTGCGTCCCCAGCTCTCGATTGTTACTGTCCCTCCCCCCCACACTCCACGATCACGTGTTGAGGGGCGGGTATCTGCTTTTTGTTAGCCTCTGGGTTAGGACTCACTCTATAAGTGTTTCCGGTTGTCTGACTGAACATTCTCATTGAGAAACATGAGAATAAAGAGGTGATAATAGAAAAGAAGACAGAAAAAAAAGAAAGCAAAAGATTAGGCTCCCCCCACTCCTCCCTCCCCACTTCACAGAAAGATCGTATGCTGAGCATGCAATGACAGGGTCACCGATTTGTCTCACTAGGAGATGTTGGTTATTAGTTCTATGTTACTATGACCCCAATAGATTCTGCATTTACGGCTTCTTAACCGTGTAAAGTCTGTGTTAGTCCCCTCTGCCCTTTTTCGACGTCCTTGTGTTTTTATACTAAAAAGGATATGGTGATTGTCTTGGTTTTCAGTATCTGACATCAAGTATGCGGACTGTGCCGACCGCCCTCCTGCATTTCAGTGTTTGTTGTAGAGTCTGCGGTGTGGTAGGTCTCTCCCTGAGGTAGCTGGTGCTGATGTAGTAGGGCTTGGGTGTAGGTCCTTGTGCAGGTTTGTGACAGGATCAAGGCAGGGATGAGGCTTTGCCCCTTTTGCACAGGCAGTGCTCCCCGATTCACTAATTCAAGGGCTGGGAGCCTCCCCCAGCTTTCGGCTGTTGGCTATCGAGACTGAGGTGGTGAACTGGTTGTGCCCAGTTATGCGTAGTCTGCAGGGCCTTCATTGAGGCTACATGGTTAATTTGTGTTTACTTGTGGTATCTTTAGGTATCTTTGAGGTAGTTAGAACATGTTTGTTGAACGTGAGGTAGCTAGTGAGGTAAGGTGAATCGCATTATCACAGTATTTCTTTACAAGTCTTGGCGTGTCTCATGCAGGCTTTGCTACTGTAGAGAGTTATTGTTGAAGCTGAGATGACTAATGAGGTATTTCAAGTTGTTTATAATAGTCTTCGCGTGTCTTATGCAGGCTTTGCTTCCGTAGAGAGTGATTATTAAAGCTGAGATGACTAATGAGGTAGATCAAGTTGTTTATTGTAGTTCCTTACGAGGCAATGTGCAGGCTGCGCTTCATTTCCCCCCATCTGAGGTGAGGCCCTCCTTTTACTGGTGCCTGCTTGAGAAGTCTCCATTTTTTGGGCTGATGGGCCGTCTAGGTATCTGAATTTTGCGGGGCCGACAAATGAGAACTGAATGTTTTTCTACCTAAATTAATCCCGTAAGAATAGAAATCCCTTTCTAGTATCCACCTTTGGCTTTGAGTAGTCCTGCGTGGAGATAATCTTCTGGATCATGTGATCTGCTGATTTTCCATGCAAAATTGAAGATGGCTTCCTTATGTTGTGTTCTCAGGGGTTTGCAGATTATTGGGCAAGGTGCACTCCTTGTTGTGGATCTGAAAGTGGGGACTCTGTAGGCTCTGTCAAGCTCGTACTGATGGTCACATTTTAGGCTTGTAATTTTTGGTATCATATCTTCTAGTGAGGCCAAGCATGACCCCGCTTTATCTTCCTCTCCCTCTAGGACTCCTAGGATTCTTATGTTCCCCTCGCCTTGTTGTGGTCTTCCAATTCCACAGTTTGTTTCTAGGGAGTCTCTGTGATTCTAGTTAAGGTTTTCAGTTCTTTTGTTTACTTTTAGGTCCGCATCTTCAATATTACTCTTTTTCCGCTCCAGTTAGCCTATTGTTATCTGTGTGCATGTCCGCTCTGACCGCTGCCAGCTCTGTTTTGTGGTCTTGGCCAAATCATGCACATCCGCCAATTTTTTTAGGATCAGGTCCAGGGTGCCGTTGATGTCTGACTCCTGCTTGATTGGTGAGTCGGATATCGTGGGCTCGCCCTTGTTTTTTTTAGCTGCTGAAGTCTTGCCTCACTCCCGGCCATGTTCACTAGTCCCCTCTTCTCCAGGTGTAGTTCAAATCTCCCCCTGCTTCTTGTGCATGCACCCGCACCTGGACCACTGTGGGATATTCTCTCGTAAGTCTGCTGTGGTTGTTTGGGCTCTACTGTTAGTTTTCTCTCTAACTTTCATGTGGTCCCTTATGGTGCTAGGCTTTCTTTGTGGCTACTAGTTGCCTCCGGATGAGCAACTGTGTCTGAGCCTTTTGTACCTCCCAGGTGTGTCTGTGCTGGTTGTGACTTCGTGGTGGGCATTTTCCTTGGCCCGGTCTCGAGTTCCTGTGCACTTTGGTGTTTGAGTACGGCTCTATCAGTGCTCTTGAGAGAGCCTCCGGCTCAGATACTGTTCCAGTGGCCCACTGAGGTGACAGTCAGGCAGGAGAGGGGGACTCGGCAGATGTGTCCTGTGCAGGGTGTTGGACAGCGCTTATCACCTTCTACGGGGGGGGGGTCTGTTTTGCTGCAGACCTGCGTTTCCCACTGGTCTTCACTGGGCTTTGCTTGTTGCTAAAATCACTCCTTGCCCGCACTTACTGCCCCGTTCTATTCCCTTGCACTTCTCCGCCTTCTCTTGTGTGCCCTTTTTGAGGATGATTGCGCTGTGGCAGGGGGTCATAGTATGCCGCTTCTCAATCTCTCCTCTAGGCCTCCTACCACTGCACATGTTCGATTCCAGTATCTCGCAGGCTTCCGTCTCCTGTTCCATCTCTCCGCTCTAGGTTGCCATTTTGCTTGGCTGCCCCCCTGCCTCCTGGGAAAGTTCGTCACTCTCAATGTGTTCGGCACCCTCCTCTATGCTTCTTTTGTGGGCACCTCTCCCCCCTTGTCTTGCATCACGTTTCTCTTACCACAGCTACTTTCCCGCCCGGCAGTATGGCTCTCTTTGTATGCCCCCTATTTGCTAGGCATGGCTGCTTATCAATTGAGCATGTTTCCAGGGGGTGCCTTTATGTAGCCACTGTCACAGTCCCATTGCGCTGAGGTAGCTCATCTGGCTTGTGTATCCTGCAGCATCTCCTGGTCACAGTTAAGCTCCTGCCAACTGGCACTAGATTGTCACTTTTTCTCTCTGATCGCCTGTCTGGTTCCTGACCGGGATGGTCAAAATGATGGCGGCTGCAGATTTTGTTATTCTTGTTCGCAGTTTCAGTTTCTCTCTGCAAGCGCCATCTTCTCTATGTCCATGCAGAGTGGGTGTGTGGTTGCATCTTGTTGGGGTTCACCCCAGCCCTTTTATCGCCAAAGCACAATTACTGGTTTCCCCTTCCGCTCGTGTGCCGCTACCTGCCTGTCGTTCCGTGGCGGTAGTGGCTTCGCAACTCTGACCACCTGTGTCTGTTTTTTTTGGCCCCCCCAGCACTTGCTGGAAGCTAGCCTCTCTTCAATACCTTCTAGGTATATCTTGTCTCGCTGGTGAACATTCACACATTATTTCAATCTTCTTATTGGCTCGTGGTTATGTCAACCAGCTGGGTCTAACGCCTCCTGTGTCGCCCAGGCACACCTCTCACCTTCCATTGCTTGCCATTCAACGTTCAAGATGTGTCACCACGCTGTATCTCCTGTATGAGTTCTTCCTGTTTTCCAACACCTCCTCCCTAAATCCACAAACAGTTTACAGAGTGTCTGCTTCATGCCTCATACCTGTGCTGACGAACCAGATTCTATGCCCTTAACAGTTCCAGTAGCCCTCAGTTCCTTTGACAGTACAAGGGTGTGACTAGTAGCTCTATAGGTGCAGCGTTTGGAAGTATCACTAACACTATTTCACACTAGGAGCACTGCCTGAGACACCATTCCGTAGCCAGCATCTGTTTTCATTCTGTAATCGTAGCTCACAATGATGGCGTCCCCCTCACACATGCAGCATCATTCCGCAGATAGTTTTCAGAACAGAATTCAGCAGTATGAGCAATTTAATTTAGTTTTGTGTTCTTTGAACAGCAAGGTAAAATTCCACCAGACTTTCAATCTCCCAGTCGTGGTGGGGTTTGTTTACATTGTAAATGGGGTGAAGGCTTTGACTTGTGGCAGGTGAGGGATTCCCTCCAGGAGCGAGCGATTGCTGGCATGGCGGGTGGTAAAGGCTGACCAGGTTAGTCAGTCACACACGTGCACTACACCACCACAGACAGGTCTGCACTGCTGCCACAGCTCCCACATCACGTAAGGATCCTCAAGGCAGTTGATATGAAGCTGTGTGTCTGTTCCACAAGTGACACTGCTGCCTTTACAGCATGACATTCTGAGCTCTTAGCTGTTTGTCACCTGGTCTCCCTTTTCATGCCAGGAAGATGCTGCTGGAAACTACGAAACATGCTATAAAGGACAAGGGAACCCAATTAAATTGGTCAGGGAATTGATAGCCCACATGACCATCAACCTTCGGCTCTTTTATTTTTAAAACAGCTTGACCCTCCGGTGCTCACTTACTTCCTTGAAAATACCCATAATGAAGACAATTTGATTCCAGAGCTTCTATTGCACGAGGTAAGCTGCTCACTGCAACCACCCCTGTGCATTGCAATTGGCTTTGCAGTCCATCGCATTTACGTTAAATTACTCGTTCCCATCTAAGTCCATTGACACCTTCGGTCAAGCACACCATTTGGCTAACCATGAACACGGTCCACATCTTTTCAAGTGTATAACTACAGGAATGCGGTATGAGTCTTTCATTCAGTCAGCAACATTCACCTGAGCAGCCTCCTGGTTCCCAGCAATGATTTTTTCATTGTTCACTTCCTTTTTAGGTTACGCAACGTAAATCCATATCGCTTACCTAGCCTTCTACAGGTCATCCGAGACTGTCGCTTAAGCTAACATCTCTACTCGGTGTATCTGAACTGGTAAATGGTACACGCATCATTTTGCTATTTCACTCTGCGGCTCACCGCATTTGGGAAGGAGGGGTGGGGGGACCACAAACAACTTCTTGTGCGTAAAAGGTCGCTTTATTGGAACAGGTGCACATAACAATTAAAACTCCTCGGCCAAATGCCTTACAAAACGAAACCTCACTAAATAAAGCACTTACTTAACCTCTACTCCCCTCCCTGCCCCTAACAGTCATTTGAAAACCGCCCCCCCACCGAGCATTACAACATTACAAAAATACAATATTATAATTCATTGCATATCACATAAGCTTATAAAACTAAACATCTGTTACACCAAAACTCCCCACTTACGATCACCCAACCTCTGTAAGTGCCCCAGCAATCAATCTGCCCAAACAATCCCTGTCGATGACCCAACTTTAAACTATCCAACAAAAAACTCTGCTAACCCTGGCAAAATCCCACTAATGCCCGCCACACAAAAAGCCGGGAGGGAGGAGACTACCCCTCTTTCTGCCCCCCAAACCAACGTTAATAGCGCCCATCTGATACCCCCGTTCCCTCAGATCTATTCCCAAGCTAAACTATATCCTCCTCAAACGCTCCTGCACGGTAAGAAACCTGGAAAGGCTTCTCTAACCTTCAATAAATAAATGTCCCTACCCAACCTGGATAAGTGGACGTGAACGCTACTGAAAATTCCCCAGCCTCGAACTTAATGTCCCTATGGCACACTCACCCAAAGTGTAGGCTCCTGCAAAATCTAGAGCTCTCCAAATTGACCTTCTTCGTCGTATCGATCGCCCTAGGATTCCAAGCGCCCCTCCAAGTCCTATGCAGCATAAGATCCGTCCACAAAACATGAAATGAAATGAAATGAAAATAAAATTTATAAAGCGCTACAGTTGCCCTGAGGCGTCCAGGCGCTGTGACTACACAGAAATACCTTCAGAGGAACAGGAGTAGTTTGTGGTAGCTAAAATAGAAAAGTTTTAAGATGCTTGGCAACATGGCAACCAGACCACTTTTCTTTCACAATGCCAGATCCCAAATTGATTAACAAAACATCCGGGCAAAGGCCCCCCAACCAACCACTTGTTAAAAGACAGAACCAACTCCCTCCATAACATCCCCCCCTTTCCTTTCCAAACAACTTTAAACAAGCACAAATAAAACCCAACATTTTCCCGAGATAACAACTGGCAGCCTGTACTTGAGCCCATTTTACGAAAAAGTGCCCCACCATCCAAAAGGTCAATTCCGGAGAGCGTGGGCCCGCTACCGAACCTGAAACAAGAAAAACAATATCAGGTTCATGAAACGAGGTTGACGCAAGCATTTCTCCTGCATGCTACTCACATAGTGTTGGAAACAGTTGGATGGCCAGAGCCTATCTGCTTCAAAGCTTTACGCAGCACCATGCGCAGTTGATGATCCGTCACCCTACCCCCGTCCGCACGACGAAAAACCCTCGCACTACCTCCCCCATCCAATATGGACCTCCAATGCCTGGCCCAGTATAAAGGGCATGTCGACACCGGGGGAGCTGCCTCCAGCCCAAACCGATTACTACGACTTCTCTGGTCTGTGTGAGCCCTGGACAGTCAGATACGAATCCCTTATGACAGCGAAGAAAACCTCCTGCCAGGTGATACCTAATCTTAACCTGAAACATACCAACTCGGAGACCCTAAAAACTCCTCAAAACATCCAGACCATGAGGGTAGAAAAACACACAAGCTTCAAACCCATACTGCTCCGCTCTCTATCCCAACCTTCCAACATCCTTCTCCATCCTTCCCCCGCGGAAGGGGAGTATCCCTACAAAATGTTTTCCTTAAAAGGAATGCCATCCAATTTCCCTGCATTGGTGACCTTAGGAAAACCCCTTCAATAGGATCTAGCGAAACTATATCACATCCTCTAACGGCTCCAAGATTCCTCCCTCTAGCAGGCACCTGATGCTAAGAATTCCTTCCAGGTCAGAGCATACGTTGCACAAGTAGAAACTGACAACGAACCTACCACCAGCTACACAACCATACGTTGCCTACCTACCACAGATGTTCTGGCATTGGCGTCAATGTCCTGTCCGCCTCCTGGGCCAGCCCACGTAATCACTCCCACCGCGATCGAGACAAAACATCCGCAATGTCATTGTCCACACCGGGAATATGCAGAGCCCTGAACTACCTATTGTGTGTCAGGCAACCAAGAACAAACACCTGCATCAACTTCAAAATCTGCTCGACTCTTGCCGACTGTCTGTTTGATTTCAACAACTACCATGTTATCAATCCTAAACAACACCTACTTATGCGCTAGGCCCTCACCCCACAACGTCAACGCAACCAGCACCGGGAAAAAATTCAGAAAGGTAATGCTCCTCCCACCATCCTTCTACTGCTCAGGCCACTTCTCCGCACACCACCTGCACTACCAGTTTAGACCAAAGCCCTCACTACCTGCCGCATCTGAAAGTGTTTATTGAACTTCCCACTGAAAATCCCCCTCTCTGACCACTGTTATGCCAATAAAGGAATGCAGAAATGTTTTCCACATCCTCATATCTCCCTTCACCCCAGTCGATGAGCGAATATGGTGGAAAGGCAGATGGTGTCCTGCCAATGCACGACCCAGTGTTCAGTAAACTGTCCTCCCTGCCCTGAGCACCCTCCAGGCGAAAATGAGATGGCCTAACAAGACCTGAATGTCCTTCCCCATAACCTTATGTTTTACAAGCATTTCTTACAACAAATCCAACATTTTCGCGTTCATATCCAATGGCAGCCGTGTCTGCATATACATTGAATCAATTTCAATGCCTAAGAATTACATGGTCGTACATGTGCCCATTGTTTTTCCTCCATGCCATGGGGACATCCAGCATCCCCATGAGCTCATGGACTTGTCCAGCGCTACCTGCCACACTGTGGAGCCCGGGGGAACCAACAAAAGGAAGTCGCCTAAGCAGTGTGTTACCAGCCCATAACCAGTGTGCTGTGTGAAATACCACTGTAAAAAGGTGCAGAAACACTCGAACAGAGCACAGGACATGGGACAACCCAACGGCAATACCTTGTCCACGTACCATTGACCTTCAAAATGATACCCCAAAAAATTCCAATCATCCGGATGGACCGGAAGCATCCAAAATGTATCTGTTATGTCACATTTCACCATCCCTGCAGTTGCGCCCGCGGTCACACCTAGTGACATAACCACGTCAACTGAAGAGTATGACCCTGAGGCTGCCTCCCCATCAATAAAATCATTGACTGAAAACCCCTCAGGCCACGATAGGTGCTGCGCTCCTTTATCTGCCCTAACACTCTGAAATTGCTGTGATGGACCAGCGGTGTTAGCCCCGGCTGCTGCCACTGCTGCTTTCCTTGCTGCTTGACTCCCCTGCATAAACCATGGGGTGTTACTTCCCACACTGAGAGCACTTGTGCCTGAATTTGCAATAATCTCTTGTGCCAATGCCTTTATTGAACTCTCAGCACGCTCCTGACCCAGATTGTGTATCTGTTGCACACCCCACCCCTCCCCGGGTGGGTTTTCCCTGAAAGGGCCTGTACACTAAAGCTAAACCACTTGCTGTAAATATCGTTTTTCCCACCATTGGGCCTTCCGAATGACGTCCATGTATTTTAGAAGATAGCTACGCAGCACTCAGGAAATTCCTTACCATAGCCGCTAGCATATCTGAATGCCGCTGCCATTTTTCGATTGTCAACGGCCCCTTAGGCCGTTTGGCCTGCTCATACTCCCCTCCTAGGACCCTTCTTTAGACCGCAACTCCCTGTGCAGTAACTTAAAAAATGTCAACGTATTCCCAGTTCCAGATGCGGGCTTTAGTGTCTTAACATTAAATGCGCACCCAGGGGCTTTGTCACACCCATGTAGGGCAGCTTTTAAAACTTCAACTCTTCACTCTGTAAAGGCTCCTTATCGGGCACTTCAGGTTCTGTATTCATTCTACTCTCCACTGTAGTGCCTGGTGCCACCACATCACCGGTCCCCAACCCCTTGTTCTTTGACATATTTACCCTTGTGGAGCTTACCACCCAGTTCCTCCCAAACATCATCATCCCTTGTCCCCACCAACACCATCTTTGGTTTGGCCAGACAACTTTCTCACCTGGGTCCAACAAAGGCTGCCTGACTTACCGTTGTCGGACTCTAAGCACAAGATAAACAATGCAGAACGGTGGCGACAGCGACAGCCAGAAAGGAGAAGCTCACTCAGAATTAAGGTTAGTCTCTACTGAGCATTTTAAGACACTCCTTTTGTGGAGAAAAAGTGTGCAGTTTGGAACCAAATTTTAAGTATTTATAGGCCCCTAAATAGGGCATGGAGGTATTTATTCAATGCGTTCATTTCCTGTGTAGTGCCAAATGAACTGGTGAGGTGTATTCTATCAAATGTGAGTTGCCTCTGACACCATAGATATCACATATCATTTGTCTGCAATGTCCTATTTATTGACAATGGCTGCATTTGTAATTATGCACTTTCTTTAAGACTATTCAATGGTACACAATTGGGTGTAAGCACATCATTTGTAATCATCTCCTTTGGTAAAACACATTCAACATATATCAAAGTAAATTACTTCCTAACATAAACAAAAAACAACACGAAACTTCACATTACTACACAAGAATGCAAAACAATAGAGACTAGTTAATTTAGCTCTTATGTGAACATCTCCTTCAAACTTGCTATTTTTTCAGGTTCGCAGAAGAAGGGGGTCCTACTTTGAATCAAGGGGAATTTTGTAAATAGCTTCGGGGTATAGCTACTTTTCCCTCAAAGAGTCATTGATTAGAGTCCTGTATAAGGTCGGAGAGATCCTTTTTAAAGTTTTTGCCGTAGTGTGAGATTAATCTCTCACTATATGTCCTGTTACTTCACTGGGTCATAAGGCATACAGTTCTCCTGGCCTGGATAATGAGCCTACGCGTTTCGACCTTCTGTGTATTGACAGGAAAGAGTTTAAGGAAAGGTCTTCATCAGGGTTCACTGTTGTTGCTGTAGGACATCATGCTACACCTAAAGGGGGTGTAAGGGGCATGTTTTAGTTCTATGTTACCAGTTTCATGAGCAAAAACTGAGCTTGTTCTCAGTGCTATTAAAATCATAATCATGTGTGTTAGGGTCACGTACCCATCGTTAAAGATAGAGGTTCTTCTTATCTTGTCTTCAAATTAATCACCGAGCTCGGCGTGGTAGCGTTTGTCTGGTTTGTTTGGCGCATTGGAGTCCCGTCATCCAACAGTCCAGGGTGCACTGTGGAGAAGGGGATGGAAAAGGTAAGGAGCCATATTCAATTGTCTTTGTCCTTCTGATTCACCATATCTTTTCTAACATTTTGCAAGTGGCGTGGTGACTAAATATAGCCCTGTACTCGAGTTTGTGCGGGTTACACCTTATCATGTTCAATATTGGGGTTTGGCATTGTAAAAATTTATTTAGTCGTAATACCCCGTTTAAAGGCCTCCTTGGTTGATGCGGACCGGCCGTGGTAATGTCCTACCTGTGGGTTAGCCGGGGGCCGTTTTGCCGCTTTTCTTTGCTCGTTCGGAACGGCGTCTCCTCGCTGGGCTGTGTCTCCTCGATGCCGGGCTCAGCTGTGACGTGATCAGAACAGCGCACGTCCGTCATTGGTTCTTTCAAGGCACGTGTAAGTGGGAGCGGCGTCCTTATTGGTTGTAAGCCTGCTCGGTATTGAAGCTGACTCCTGATTGGTCGGTGGGTCGGCATTCCGGCACATATGGTCTCGTTGCTAGGAGATCTGATGCTTTCTTCGATCTGAGATTGTTATGTCTGTGGTATTCCATCGCGAGTTCTTGGGATGTCTTTTCTTATGGCGATGGGGTGCCCTGCACGGCGATAGATCGAGTTGGCGTATACTTGACAAAGGCTCCAGCTTGTTCAGGGTTGCAGTTGCGTTGTTGGGGTGCTCATTATCCTACCTTTCATGGATGGAAGGTTTTTCAAAGAAATCTATGCAGGGTGGTTGATCCAAAAGATTTGAATTGCAATATCAGGCATGTCTGAAAGGTAACGATTGGATGTGTTGGCTAATAGTTTACAATGCATCAAGTGAAGCTAGATATTTCAGCGAGTTTATTTAGTCCATTATCAACAGTACCCAAGTACATGATGGTTTTCGCTTCCTGCTTTGATAAATTGTTAACCACATTTTTTCCTTTGATGTATTTAACCACTGTCCATTTCATGTCATCTGGTCCTTGTTTTTTTTCGATGCAGTGAGAGACCATTGGTGCGCTTTCTTTCCTGCATCTGATCCTGGATCGGTGTTGGGATATTCTTGTTTTGACCGGTTGACTCGTTTTTCCGACATATGCGAGTCCACATGGGCATACCACACAGTATATAACATTATTGGTGTTACAGTTCGTGAAATGTTCATGCTTGATTTGTTTTTGGCCATATGAGAATATTGACCCTTCTATAGTACTGGCACAAGAAACACAATTTCCACATTTGTGGTGTCCTCTGATGGGTGGAAGGTTCAAAAATGACTGAATGGAACTTTCTTGTCTGGGCAAGGATGTGTCAGCTCGAACCAATTTATTTCTCACACTCTCATTCTTTTTTAATGCGAAGATTGGCGGGGCTTCAAAAGGTTTCAAACCTCTTACTGTGTTCCAGTTTTTGGAAACGATTTTCTTGATTTCCGTGGTTGCCCCTGAAAATGTTGTCACGCATACAATTGGGGTATCTTCCTTGTTCTTCTCTTTGGGAGTCAGGATAACATCCCTGGGGATATACCAGGTTCTCTTCATGGTTCTCTTTAATCGCTTCCTGGGATATCTTCTCTCTAGCAGCTTTTGAATCAACTCCTGGGCGTGGGAGAAGTAATCAGTTTTCCTTGAGCAATTCCTGCGTAGTCTCATGAATTGGCTTAGAGGTAAGTTTTCGCGGAGATTGCGTTGATGGAAGCTAGAGAAATGGAGGAAAGTGTTCCGGTCAGTCTCTTTGGTATATAAGGTGGTGTAAATAGTACCTCCTCATGTTTTACCATAAGGTCCAAAAAATTAATTTCTGTTTTGTTGTATGACAATGTGAATTGAATGTTTGGATTACGGTCGTTTAGCCAAACGACGAACTCTTTGAGTTGATGTTCTTCACCTCTCCACAACATAAAAACATCGTCTATATAACGACGTCATATTTTTATATGGCCATCGTAAGGATTGTTGTTATAGATCCAGGTGGCTTCGTACAGTGCCATGTACATGATTGCCATTTCTGGCGCAAAAGGGCATCCCATGGCCGTCCCCATGGTTTGTAAATATTGGACATTGTTGAATTTGAAAAAATTGAATTTCAGACAGATTTCCGCTAATTTCAGTAGGAAGTCTCTGGGGAAATTATGAGGTCTTTCTCTCTTATCTAGAAAGAATTCAAGGGCTTCCAAGCCATCTTCTTGCGGGATATTGGAGTACAGACTATATCCATGGTAACCAAAATTTCCATAGATTCATCAAATGGTTGACCATCAAGGAAATGTATTGCTTCCATTGTATCTTTGATGTAACTTGTGGTCTGGCCCACAAGGGGTTTGAGGAAGGTGTCTACGTATTTTGCTGGTCTTTCTAATATGGAATTGACTCCTGAGATTATTGGGCGACCGGGTGGGTTTCTAAGGTCCTTATGTACCTTAGGGAGAATGTACATCAATGGTGTTCGTGGATTCTTATTTATTATGTATTCTCCCTCTTTCTTGGATAACCAACCTTCTTTACGGCCGTCATTTACAAGTATCTCCAAGCGATTTGTAAGTTTTTCTTTCCAGGTGTCATCGGTTCTTTTGTAGTACTTCTCATCTGCAATTTGCCGTTGGACTTCTGCTTCATACATTTCTCGTGGAAGGATAACAATCCCCCCACCTTTGTCTGCCGGCTTGATGATGAGACTTTTGTTGTCTTGAAGTCCCTGGAGGGCAATCTTTTCTTCCATTTTTAAATTCCATTTAATGTATCGTTTCTTTTTCTTTTCAAGTGTGTCAAGATCACGTAACACATTCTTTTCGAACGTTAGCAATTCCACAGGCATCTGGCTGGAATGTGGAAAGAAAGTGGAAGGATTTTTAAGTCCTGAATAGTTTCGTGCCGTTAGGTCTTGTTGATTTTGAAAAAATACTTTCAATCTCATTTTTCTGAAGAGTTGGATTAGTTCGAGTTTTGTCTGGCAAATATCTGGTCGTACTGTCGGAATGAATGTTAGTCCTTTCTGTAACAAACTCATTTCGCTAGGTGAGAGAGTGTAGTTGGACAAGTTGAATACTGCACAATTGTTGGTATTTACCATCTGTACACTCGTCTCCTCGTTGTTATTTCTCCTTGGTACTGGTTGTTTGGACGGTTGAACCACCTGTTGCCTCTTTGACGACCACGTGATCTGCCTCTGCCTCTGTCGGAAAAAGGTGCCGGTTGGTAAAATTGGCGGGCTTGATCGTCTCTGTTGCTGGTGGATGCGTCCGCGTCACTTGAGCTGTTTGACGCAGAGGAGTCGTCCGAGAATGTTACAAATTGTCTCCTGCTTCTGCCCCCGTATGTGCGTAAGGCGCCGGTGTTTTGTGGCTGTTTGTAGAAGTCCTTTTCCAAATATGGATACGTTTTTTTCTCAGAGTAGTTTGTGATGTCTTTCTGTAATTTTTGCCTTTTAAAGTCTTCGGTAGTTTTTTGAAAAATTTGGTTTTCTTTTTCTAATTTGCTTAGAAGTGCCTGGGCGTTCTCGATTGCTCTGTTGCTCAGAAAGGCCTCTTCTAGTTCCTTGATTAGCTGTTGTTCTTTAAGACCAAGTTGTTCGGCGGTTTTGATTGAGTGAAACATCCAATCTCTTGAGCATTTGGTGCCAATATGGCTAAATCCTTCTAAATACTCTGGATCATCAGTAAATATGACCGGCACATTTTTGACTTGCAATCCAACCGGTGTGGTTCCTGCCCTTAAATGTTCTAATAGTACCTCCCCATGCAGGGATGTCCTAATTTGCTTTTTTTTCAGACGGGTGATTTTCTCCAATTCGGTGGACTGACCAGCGTGGATTGCTGTGTTTCCAGGGTTCAATGTTGATGGTCTCCTAAGTAATGCTTCGATATCTTCCTCCCTAATGCTCAATGTTTTTGGTTCGGACATTTAGACACCGGAAGGGATGATGCTACAACTGTTCTTCTTCGCTTTTCAGGGTACGTGAGATTGTTAAACAACAAAGTTGAAAGGGATGAATTCTTTCTGAGGTGGTGTATTGGCATATCTTTCGAGTAAGATGTTTTGTGTAGGCAGTTAGGCTATTCAAATAAAAAAATATAAATGCTCATCTATTGTTTCTGGTAGTGAGTCAGTGTAAACATTTTAGGAAGTTGGATAAAGTTTCTGAACTCTTGAATATTCCATCCTCGCTAAAAGCACACAGAGTTGTCAGCTAGTGGCCAGGGCATAGGTTATCATCAGTGCTGGGCAGGTTAGCACTAGGAGTGGGCAGAACTCTGCAGAATTGTATGGAGTTTTTATGTAACTCTGTGGAATACCGCAGAGTAAAATTCCACAAGGTCTGCCCACCCCTACATCTTTGTTCCATATAAACTGAACAAATTATTGAGATCAAGTAGCTGCCCAAGCGGGATATTGAAGTTGTTGGTTGATCAATAATAAGGAACTAAACGTATGCTAGAGTAAGTATATCATTATTGATAGAAGGAGGTGTAAATTGGGGATGTGGGGGTGAGATTAATCTAGATCAGTCAAAGAGGTAGGAGATCAAGTCTAGGATATTTATTTTGATACCTTTAGTCTCACTGAGAGGGGAGGGTGTGGAACATGTCAGAAGCAGCAGACAGGTGCCAAAGTAGAAGTGTGTCATTTATTTTTCTTTACATCATGCATAGTAATTTAAATGTGCAATTTACTCTTGCAACGTTTGAATAACGTTACACATTTTTGCTATTCATAAAATATGGGTGAGAATCTGCTCAAAAGTGTAGACATTCACACCTAAATACCCTAAAAAAGGGAGCAGAACCCGATTTATGTGTGTAAGTTACTGCTGCCAAAGAGGAGCAGTAGTATGTCCTGCACCATACATGGCTCACCTCTACTTCCAGACAGAACCAATAGTAATAGAGACAGGGACTTGAAATAAAAACCCACTTGAAATAAAATGATTAATACTTTACAATATTTTAACATACAGATAATGAAAACAGAATATAATCAATTACTAAATACAATTAAGGTAACAACCTTTCTTTAATGTATAAAATAGTGTAATATTACTAGGTCTGTTGATAATAGATCTGATCACAATACGTCATGGTTTGATATGGCATGCAAAGCAGACAACATTGGACTTAGAATGGAGCTGAAGCATATACTAAGAATCCGAAGAGCGATAAGAATTTGCAGGGAGAAATATTTAATGGCCTAAAAAAGAGAAAGGCTGATTTAGAGACTAAATGCTGGGAGAAACTAGTGTATGCTTGTAATCCAAAGAATCCCAAGCTTTTTAGAAGCTAGTATATGATGATGCTCTCCTTGTGTAGTATCACAAATATGGTGTGCATGCATAATAACCCACGGCGTGGATGCATAACCTTGTCAAAATGTATCGTCTTATGATTGAGCCCAGTCATTTGAACATGGAGATTCCATTATTTTTCCCTTGAACAACTCATTCTCTACTGAGGAAGTGTTTGAAGCCATACTTAATAATCCCTCCAAAAACCCCTGGGCCAGATGGGGTCGCTATGGATCTATATAAGGACTATTCAAAGTTTTGGGCCCTCCACTTGCTAACATTATAATGTCTATGTGCATGGTTGGTATTCCAACTTCCTCACACACATCTATAATTATACTGGTATTTACAAAGGGAATGTGAAGGAGACAAAGGGGCATATTTTCAAGCCCCTATCGCCACCACAACATCACTTTTAGTGATGTTGTGATGGCGATATGAGCTTCACCATATTTATAAAGCATTGTTAAGCCACTTAACGTGGCTTAATGCTGCTTTGTAAATAAGTCCCCCTTTCACGGTACACTTAGAGTGAAAGGGGCGGGCAAGGAGTGTTGTGGTGGGCGTTCCTCTTCAACACCCATTGATTTTGATGCTGCTCCCTATTTAAAAGAGCAGCATAAATGGGAGGCAGCACCAAAATTAAGACCAAGGAAAACCTGGTCTTAAACAGGCGAAAAGAGGCAAAATGGTTTATTTCTCAGCGTTTTCATGTGTTCTGCCTTGGGCAGCACACATACAAACAGCAAAACACCATTGATTATTTATGTGCAGGAAGTTCCCCCTTTCTGCTCATAAACAATCAGTTAACAAAAAAATGCAGTTTTGCAACTTCTTTGTGTGCTGCATTAAGCTTTGAAGTTACAAAACTCCATTTAAAGATTGTTTATGTACAGAAAGGGGGACCATCCTGCACATAAACAATCTTTCCTTCAACACAGGCACCCTTGCACTGTAGTGCATGGTTGCCTGTGTTTGCAGCTTAACCCTTTCCTTGCTGCCATCGGCCATTGGCCGACGGCAGCACTACCTTCCCAGTGCTGCTGTCGGCCAATGGCCGACGCGGCCCCACCCACGCACGGAAACGCCCGCGCCGCGGCGGAATTACCGCCGTGGTTAACGGGTTAATTTAGCACCAGCGCACAGGGAAACGCAGCGCTGCACCATATTCTAGTAAATATGGGGCAGCCCTGCATTTATAAAGTCATGGAGCGTGTTGTTAACCTTTTTGCAAATATGCCCCCAAAATGTTTTCACCCCAGCTCCCTACCTAATTCCACGGTAAAGATCATTGGCAGAATTGTCTTGAATAAGTTGCTGCTCTGGACCCCTGAGAGAAATACTCTGTACAGGTTTATGAAAGGGCTCAGTAAAAATGAACAATGTTTAATTCTGTATCTCTTAGTGAATGCATAATTATAAGTTTGCAAATTGTAACTCCCTCCATCTAGCATTTAATCAAACCATGGCTTTTGATTGTGTCAACAGGTCAAAACTGTAGGACACTTTAACAGACGAGTGTCTCGAAGGAGGACTGGAGGCCTTCTTGAGATCTTTGCATCCAGATCTAGTTTGTTCTGAGATACGGGGAGGTAGTGGAATGTTCTGACACTTTTGCCCTAAGGTGTAGGGTCCACGAGGGATGGCTGCTGGCTCCCATTTTGTTTATGCTCAATAAAAAGTGTTTAGAATCTGTTCTTGTGATTTCGGGGTCAGATGTACCCGTTAATAAAAAAGCCTTTCCTGAATTTTTGTATGCAGATGCAGTTTTGTTTGCCAGAATAACAACCTGCCTTAGTTCATTTCTTACCTCTTTTGTCTCCTACATGAAACATCTTGATTTGGAGACAAGCTTTTGTTAAACCTTTATTATAATCTGTATCCACAAAAACGTGAAAATCCGCTATTTGAGCATCAACAATAGAAATATTGAGAAAATGATCCAGTTTCCTTATCGTGGCCTAATATTTGATAGCTTCTGTACTTGGGACCCTTGTGCTGCCAATAAGAAACATTGTTTCTTGTAGGTAGTAGCACAATTGTTTCTCTTGTTTCCTCTACTGGGAATTATTTCATATGCCCCTTACCTTAGATTTCTAAGAAAACATGTGTTCTCATCCTAACTCATGGTGCAGGTGTATGGATCTATAAGGATGTGGGTTTCATCCAAGTTGAAGAAAACAGAGTGTGCAATGTATTTGTGTGGTTCCCTTGACAACATCGGACTTTATTCCTCACCATGAGCCTCTGCTCACTTCCAGGTCACTTGGCACAGAGCTGTCAGGTTTAACGTAGATGCAATTTTAAAGTAGTTGTGTAACACTTCAACAGTAAAACAGTGAAAATACAACACAAAAAAAGTTCCCACACCAGGTTAGAAAATAGAGCATGATTTTTTAAAAAATAAAACAAGACTAAAACAACAAAAATCCTATCAGTAGAACCTGAGTTCAGAATTTTTAATGAACACACTGAAAAATAGTGCCTAAAAGCATAAAGCTCCAACCAGGGATATCTGTTTGTGCTGCACTGGGTCAAAGTCAAAATTTCACGCTGACTGCAATGGAGCATGGGTTGAAAACAGTCCCTGGTTAGTCCCACTGAGGGTTTACCTTCTCAAGTTTTGTGTGAAGACTCCCATTTGCATTGAAGTACGTCTCTGGTGAGGTTTGACAAGGCGCAAGGAGAAGGTCGGGTGTCGTGGACGGACAGGTGGGATGGTACTTTGTGTTGGCTGTCCTCCAACGGTGAATGACGCTTGCTGGGTGAAGAGATGGGCTTACGTTGGCTTGTTCTAGTTTTTGTGAGTGACACAGTTCCAATGTGAACAGGCCTGTTCACTGTCAAAAAGAGCCCAAAAGCTTGAAGTAAGAGCCCTCAGAGCCACACTAAGGGCTCAAGACCAGAGGGTCACCACTTGGGGGAAGGGGCCTCAAAGAAGACAGGTCTGGGTGCTGTTGGGGAGCATTTTATCTCCCTGAAGCACAGATCAGGAGGCCAGCAGACTGAGGTCCTGAGATTAAAATAGGTTGCAGGTTCAGTTCTTCTTCCCAGGCAAGAGGGCAAAAGGAAGCAGGTCAGCACATCAAGGTAGCAGCACCTACAGAGCAGCAGTCCAGCAGAGAGACCATCCTTTCAGCAGCACTGCAGTGGCTCTTCCTAGCAGAGTATTCACAGGTCCAGAATTGTGCTGAAGTGGTGGTGTTTGAGGTTACCCTTTTATACACTGGTGCCTTTGTTCCTGAAGGTGGGAGAAGCTTCTAAGCAGTATCCTTGAAATCCATGGAAATCTCTACCTCCTCCGCCCTTGCTCATAAATGGCTAAAGTGACAATTCAGGGTTGTTATGCTCTTTGTGTGTACACAGGACATAGCCTATTCAGGTGTAAGTGAGGCTGGGCCCAGCTACTCCCTCTGAGGTTCCGTGACAATTGTAAGTGGTGTTTCCAACTCGTACGAATATGGTCGAGTCTGGTATCTATGAACCGCAAATGACGAGTTTAGTAAGTGTGCGCAGTTTCGCTGTGCTAACTTAAACCGTTCGTTTGTTACGTGGGCTTTTTATCTGTACCCACGGGTTCCATCTTAGATACGGCATCCATTTTGTCTCTTGCCCTCAAGTAGTCAGCGAACGGACGCTGTCCGCTTCGCGACCCTGGGACTCCCAAGATATTTGCGGAAGACACATGTCCTTTGAAAGTGTCTTTATGACGAGGGGGTTGCTACTGTAAGGCAGGTGGTGCCGCTCGAGGCTCATCTCGCCGCACGGACTTATTGTCTCAGCCGTGCATCTCATTAGGCACGTCCCTTTGATGCCTGTATCTCGTGTTTCCCGACACCTCCCCTTTTACACCCTTTCCGATCTCCCCACTGTCTCCGTCTTCCTCTGCACCTGTCTTCGTTCCTGTTTCGATCTACTTGATTGCTGATTGGAATTTGCTAATGGTGGGAAGATGGGTTTTTACAGTTGGGAACCGCCAAATGTTTCCGCACTTATGTTCCGGACCTTATGTGTTTCAAAGCGACCAAAGCGACCCCTCTGGGAGCTAGATGTGGGAACTGAGTTGTAAACCTTTGTGTTCAATGTTAGCCTATGGGTAAAAACTGTATAAAAGGAGCGATCCACATAACCAATTTGAAGCAGTCTCCACAAGTAGCACGCGTTGTACTTGCCGTGACTTCTGTGTTCCCTGCAGTAAATAAACCTTGACTCTTTGACGCCGAAGGAAGTGTCCCGTGTCTCTGTGACTTGTACGCCGGAACAGGTTACCCACGAAGGTTTCAGGTGTTGTGCCCTGGCACCGCTGGGTCCAAAAGAACCCAGTCCTTCAGTTGGCGCCCAACGTGGGGCTGCATCAGTGGTACCGGTCCAAGCCCGACGATTGTGAGGAACTTCGTGTGAAATCTCAGAGGGAAGGTGCACCCCGCTTCATCGATCCTGTTGTCGAAATAAGTGGCCCGAAGACTTTTCCCGCGAAGATTCCCGCCTCCTGACGGCTGCGACGGACTGCTGCCCTGACTTTAGACCTGTTTTGGCGCCTGGCGTAGACCTTGGTATAGCGAGACGATTGACGGGCCTTCCTGAGGACGCCATTGATCTTTGAGTTAAGTATTTGTGGGTCGCTCCCAGAATCCTTGGTTGTAAACACTTTAGCGAGTGTTTTTGTTGTAGACACTTTAGCGAGTGTCTTTGTTGTAAACACTAGTGGCTTTGTTGTACACGCTGTGTGAGTGTTTTTGTCGGTGACACTTTGCTAGCGTACTTTGTTGTTGTATTTGTTTGACGACTGCAGCCGCCAAAGACCGAGGGTTTTGTTCTTGCTGGGACTTGGTAAATCCCGTAACCCTTGAAGTTTGTGAAACTCGGCTAGTGTGCAAGATGCCTGGTCGCAGTACTTTGTTCAGTTGTTGTAGACCTTGTGGTGCGGATTCCCTGCTGGAGGACTCGTGTCCGATACCTCCGGTTGGAACTCCTACTTATGACTTATATAGCAAACATGGGCTAGGCCCGATTGCTTTTAACGATTATTGGATAAAATATACAAAGAAAGACGGCGATCTTCGTTGGCCACCTCACGGTAGCTTCGAAGCGTCGATCTTAGATAATTTGGAAATAAAGTTGTTCGAACGCAAATCTAGGCCGGCCATGTTTGATGCCTTTCGGTTGTGGCGCAAAGAAGCCCGACAGAAAGAGATCAGACAGAATAAACGTAGTGAGCGAGATAATGTTGCTACCATTGTGAAGAAAGCTGAGCAGTTTCAGCGTGATAAGGAGGATAAGGATAAGGAAGTGTTTGAGAGGTTGCAACGTATGACCATAGATAAATGTTATCCTGTTTTGCCTACGGAGTCGGATAAGAAGGAAGAGGCAGTTGAGGATCCTTTAATGTCCTATCTTATGAAGTCGCCACCCCCGTACGTACAGGGTACCGCAGCTCCTGTGGTCCCTGCCGTACCTGTTCTTCCACCTGTTATTCCTCCACCCGTTCCTCAACCTGCACCCGCTCTTCCGACTGTTCCTGCTCCTGTGCCTGTTTCTATTCCTACTGCTCCTCCGCTTCCACATACTCCTGCTCGCGCTACTGCTCCTGTGTTGTTAACTCCTGTTGTTGCTAACGCTTCTACTCCTCCTCTTGTTAGTCTTGTGTCTTACTCTTGTCCCTCTACTCGTAATCGTAGTTCTCCCATTGCGACAAATTTTTTCCAGTCGCTCGGACCTGTCTTTGGGTCCGCTGGTTCTGATGGTCCTCAGAGACGTAGCCAGCTTCCTGGTAATAGGGAACGCGCTGCGCTATACAATATGGCGATGGGTTGGATGGACAATCCGCAAAGAAATCCACCCCGAGTCGTTCTTGAAACATTTAGTCAATTCAACATACCGACTCAGAGATATGTGTTTGACGAAATGTGTAAACTCCTACATGATCAGATAGCGGCTGTTGCGCCTGACGAGGTGCTGACCGCCCTGTCTAATCTTCGGCTTCAGTTCGCAACTGGACTGATAGTCGATACTAATGTCCGACGAGCTATTGAGCAGTTGCTGTCTTATCGCCTTGCTCCTATTCCTCACGCACTGTTTGTTGAGGATCTTGAACGCCAGCAAGCTGAGTCTGGCCAATACCCTATGCGTGAAGTTCCGCCGGTTTGGGTACCCGCTGATAATACTAATGTTAACGCTCCAGTAGCGGCACATTTCCAGAGAGTATGGATACATCTCCCATGGAAACGATCGGAAGTGCTTCAGGTGAAACAAACTTTGCCTGATCCTCGCAAAAATCCTGCGGGGTATTACAAAGAATTATCGCAGCTTGTGGATGCTACGGTAATGAATCTTGCCGATATTGACATGTTGTTTGGCAATGTCGTACCGCAACCGGTATGGGCCAAGATTCGTCATCAAGATCACACAAATGAATTAGGTGGTGATTGGGCTGCCATTACAGCGGCAGACGCTGGACAAGTGGCTGCTGCTAAACCCGATCAGTTGATTGCACTTCTTCCCCAGCGAATCATTACATTAATGAAAACGCTTATGCCAGCTATGAGGGTAAATTGGGACAAGTTGTCAGCCTGTAAGCAGAAGAAAGATGAGAGTGTTTCAGACTTCTTTACGAGGTTTGAGGAAACATTTGTTGATCATAGTGGACAGGATATGGGTACTGAGGGTGGACAGAGGTTGTTTGTGGATAAATTCGTGTCGAACTTATTGCCCGATTTGTGCAATAAATTAAAGAATTCAGAAAGTGCATGGGCCGTTTCTACCTCAGCTCAGATTCTGGCTACGGCACAATATTATGAAAATAGGGAGAAAGAAGAAAATGACCGAGCTGATAAAAAGACAAAAGAGCTGAAAACTAAAGTGTTGTTACAACAAGCATACCCGCCGCGTTCTAATCAGAATGCGTCTCAGCAGAATAGATCACAGTCGCAATCGAATCGATCGCAGTCGCGTAATGATTCCTCTTTCAACAGATCTTCGTTGGGGTACAATCAATGTGCTTATTGTAGACAGGAGGGACACATTAAATTTGATTGTCCTGCTTTAAATGATCGTAATAGTGGTAATTCGTCTAGAGGAGGCCGTGGTGGTTCACAGAATGCATCACGTGGTAGAGGTCGTGGTGCTCAGAACGACCGCTCTGACAACTCATCAAATTCTAATAACTGTTTCGACCAACGTGGATCATCGCAAGGACGATCTGCGCAGTACAATGTAGACGATTATTACGTCGATCAGGGAACTGACGACAGTAATTACTAGGACAGCCAAAGACAAGGAGAGGGAGTGGTATCAGTTCCGGTTGATCAGAGAGGGCCTTACGTCGCAGTTGCTACATCGGGCGTCGTTGAGCCTTTTCTGTTGGACACTGGTGCAGCGAAAAGTTCCATTATGCATTCGAAACTCCCTGGCGCACCTTTGTCTGGCTTAACAAATGTATCCGTTGGATTCTCTGGCGCCCCCGTTAGCAATCCAGTTTCACGCCCTTTGCCCCTTCAAATTGGGCCGCGTGAGCTCGAAGCTCCACTGATTTTGACCACTGGTTGTGGCGAAAATCTTTTGGGTCTGGATTTGCTTAAACGTTTGTATGCAACTTTGTATTGTTCTCCTGCGGGTGTAAAGCTTACGTTTGGGGAGAAAGTAGTCTCTCCTATGTATTTGTCTCTCGATAAGCTTCCACCGGAATTGGATTCTCTTCCTGCGTCTTTGTGGGCGACGGGTCCAAATGATGTGGGCCTACTTGATATCTCCCCTTATGTTGTTCAGTTGAAATCAAATGTACGATTGCCACGTATTCCCCAATACCGTATCTCCCTTGATGGTGAACGAGCGATCATCTATGATTTGATCGAGAAAGATGTTATTGAGGAGACTCGGGGAAACGTGTGCAATAGCCCTGTACTACCCATTCTTAAACGTACTGATCCTACCAAACCGCCTGTTTATCGTTTTGTTATCGATTTACGGGAGGTGAATAAAATTGTGGTTCCTCAATTCCCTGTTGTGCCTGACATCACGGCGCTACTGACTCTGATTCCAGCTACTGCATCATGGTTTTCGGTGATTGACTTGAAAAATGCCTTTTTCAGCATCCCGATCGCCGAAGAGAGCAGGGACCTTTTCGGTTTCTCTCTTGGTGGACGTAGCTTCCGGTTCAAACGCGCTCCTCAGGGCTACTGTGAAAGTCCGTCTATTTACAGTCAAGCCTTGAAGGGTCAACTGGATGCGTTTAGGTTGCCGGTTGGTGCGGCCCTGATTCAATATGTCGACGACTTATTGGTGGCTGCTGATACTCAGGACATTTGCAAAATTGCTACGGTGTCATTGCTGCAACATCTCTGTGAGTTGAATCACAAGGTGTCACCTTCTAAACTCCAATATTGTTGTCAAGAAGTAACCTATCTAGGTCACTTATTGTCAAAGGAGGGAAGGAGATTGACCCCAGAGAGAATTGCAGCGATTGCGCGAATGGCTGTGCCAAAAACCCAAAGAGATGTGCGTGCCTTTCTAGGTATCACGTCGTACTGTAGGCAGTGGATTCCAAATTTTTCATTGCTAGCGAAACCATTGGTGGCTCTTACGTGCAAGGATGTTTCAACTCCTTTACCATGGACGGAAGAATGTCAGAAAAGTTTTTCTGAATTACGTGATTCATTGTGTTCGGCTCCTGTGTTAGGTACCCCTGACTACAGTAAACCGTTCACGTTATATGTTCACGAGAGAGAAGGCTGTGCGTTGAGTGTCTTAACGCAACCTTTTGGTGGTAAGCAACGTCCATGTGCATATTTTTCCTCGACCTTAGACCCGGTAGCTAGAGCATTGCCGAGTTGTTTGAGAGCAACTGCGGCAGCTGCGGTCTCCATCCGACAATCAGCAGGATTGGTCATGGATAATATGCTTACGGTGATGGTTCCGCATGCAGTCGACACTCTTTTGAATCGAACGAAAACTCAGCACTTGACGAGTGCGAGGTTGTCTGGGTACGAATTGACGCTTTTGGCAAGCCACATTCAAATAAAACGTTGTAATGTCCTGAATCCGGCAACTTTGTTACCAATTAGTGCAGAGTCAGATCAAGTAACAGAACATGACTGCTACTTGCGTACAGAAGAGGAAACAAAAGGTCGAGTGGACCTTAAAAACACCCCATTGGAAGACCCTGACGGCACTTTGTATGTGGATGGGTCATGTTTTAAATTGCCGAATGGTGATGTGACTACTGCTTATGCTGTTGTGACGTTGAATACTGTTGTTGAGACTGCGAGATTGAATCAGAATTCTGCCCAAGCTGCAGAGCTGATTGCTCTTACTAGAGCATGCGTGTTAGCGAAAGGTAAGCGTGTGAATGTGTACACCGATAGCCAGTACGCTTTCGGTGTAGCGCATAGCTTTGGACGATTGTGGCGAGAGCGTGGTTTCTTGACGTCACACGGCACGAAAATACAGCATGGCCAGCTTGTGAATGATCTTTTGGATGCATTGACTTTGCCTGCTCAAGTTGCGATTGTTAAGTGTAGTGCGCATCGTAAAGTAACGGATGATGTTGGTCGTGGTAACGCGTTTGCAGATGAGATTGCTAAGGAGACTGCCCGGAACCTTAGCACTCGAATGTATGTGACGAGTTCGGTTAGGTGGCCTACAGAATCGAGTATGTGTGAGAATACTATAGAGAGCGTGAAAGCAATTCAGAATGAGGCCACCGATACGGAAAAGATGAAGTGGAAAGAAAGTACGGGAAAGCTGGATGTGAATGGTTGTTGGATTGATTTGTCGGATCAGAAAAGATGGATGTTGCCTGATGCGTATGTGCTGGCCGTTGTGACAATGGCACATGGGTTAGCACATATCAGCGCGAAAGGCATTTGCAAGTTGTTGTCGCCTGTGTGGAAGAATGATGGCATTACAAAGTGTGCTGAACGTCTGGTGAAGAATTGTATGGTGTGTATAATGTACAATCCTGGCAAAGGAACCCCAACTCCCCCTGGCAGTTTTGCTCCTCCTTCGTATCCCTTTGAGGTGATTCAATTGGACTTCATCCATATGGAGCGATGCAATAACTTGAAATATGTTTTGGTTGTGGTTTGCGCATTCTCCCGATGGATTGAGGCCTATCCCCTCAAAGACAATACTGCTTTGTCTACTGCGAAAATCCTACTGAAGGAATACTTCCCTCGGTATGGAATGCCTAGAGTCGTGTGGTCAGATAACGGAAGTGAGTTTGTTGGAAGTGTGATGAAGAATGTGTGTAAGGGCCTTGGAATTAATCAGAAATTCCATAGCGCCAATCATCCCCAGTCAGCTGGATTGGTTGAAGGGTACAATGGTACCCTTAAACTAAAGCTAGCGAAGATTCAGGCTACGACTGGACTTTCGTGGCCTGACGCTTTGCCTCTAGCATTACTGTCAACTAGGGCGACTGTACACTCCCGAATAGGGCTTAGTCCCTATGAAATAGTGTTCGGCCGTCCTGCGAATGTGTGGGGGGTTCCTAGGCCAGGTATATTCGTTGATCTTGAGTATCCGATGTTGATTGACTACTTACATGACTTGACTGCTAAACTGAGGTTAATTCATCAACAGGTTTACGACGCCTTGCCGACGCAGACGGAGGGTCCAGGCCACCAGCTCCAGCCCGGTGATTGGGTTGTCACCCGTAATTTCTCACGCAAGAAGAATCTGGACCCCCGTTTTGTTGGACCTCACCAGGTGCTCCTGGCCACGAGGACTGCCGTTCGTCTTGAGGGGCGGAAGAATTGGGTACACGCTACCCATTGTAAACGAGTCCCTATTCCTTTACCGGCAGACCCGTGGGTGAGGAAAGGCATTGCGTCAACAGAAGCAGAGACATTGCCGGCGTTTGTACCTTTTAGCGACGCACAACTCATTGGTGAACACTCAGCGCAGCAGAAAGCCATTGTTGAAACATTGTCAGCAAAAGACTCAAGATCAAATCAACAAACTGATCAGCAGGACGCTGTCTCTTCAACGGATCCTTTGTTCGACGAGCAGACACGTCCCGGGAAACATCGATATTCTTTGCGTTCTCGCATTAAGGACTAATAAAATTTCTTGCTTTGCTGAAATTGATAACTGTAATATCCTCGTTTCCCCTGATCAACTTTGAACATTCGTATCGTTGAAACTTGTTTTGTACATACATCAAGCTTCTTCCTTGTATCTTTTTTTCCTTCCACAGCTGAATTATTGTGCTAAATAAATACATATTGTGTATTGAGGGCCGTAGGGCCGCGCGCGTACTTCCTTCTGGACAGTAGGTCTTGACGCTAGGTTAAAGGCCGTCGGTTCCTAGGAACTCCTAGGGATTGACCATTGCTGCACAGAACGAAGTGCGTCAAGAAACGTTGCGGACGGTCATAGGGAAATGGCATTTTCAAAGCTGAACGATTTGGAAGGAGCCCAGGCGTATAGAGTCAAACTGCAGAAACTCAGTCGTACTAAATGTTTTGTATTCCAATTGTTTGTATTGTTCTTAACTGCTTCTGCATTCTTGGAGGGTGGGGTGTATTATGCTATGTCTTACTTTTTACTTCCTACCCCTACTCCTACTCCTTACCCTAATCTTACTCTTACTGCTACTACTGCTTCTCCCCATTCCTTTCACATTTTACCGGAACACGAACAGGCTAGACGTGTAGAATTCCGCAACAATTCCTTTATCCAGCTCCTCCATCAGCATCAGTTAGTGGTTAACACTACTAATTGTTGGGTGTGTGGGTTGATGCCACATACTACGGGTAAGGGAATTCCATATCTGGTGTTACCGTATAGTTCCCAAGGGTCAGCTCGAGCATTCCAAACAATGCTTCGAAGCGCACTAGGTTTCCACCCCACTCCAGAACAACGTTCCCCCAAACCTGGTCCTACCTCGTACCAGTGGGTGCTATCGATGGCAATAGAGGATATGGAAGATGAGATCCATGATGCTTTTCTCATCCCTAAGGAAGAGGTACAAGCCTATAGGGTCCTGAGTAGAGGGGAATATAGTATGTTCACCAATGAAAAGCAGCTTAAAAGCTCGCCTCCAATATGGGTCGTACCCCACACTGGTAATCTTTGTCTTGTGGGTCGTGGTTCGCAAGCCTCACTTGGAGTAAGTGCTTGCATTGAAAGTTACGTTCTGCCAATGTCCCCGACCCCTGTGTTTCTGGCTGCCAAGGGTACGTACTTCATCTGTCATGATCGTGCATATACATGGTTGCCCTCAGACTTCATGGGCTCATGTTTTGTTGCAAATCTGTTGCCTCCGACGTTCACTGTAGATGCCGATTACCATAAGACTAGAGTTGTACGAGGCATAATTAGCGAAGAGGATACTGCCGGTCAAGAGGCAGGAGACTTTTTCAAGGGTTTCCTCCCGTTTTGGGGACCTATGGTTAATAGTAGGAACCTGAGACATTTGACTCGAGTGGTAGAATCGACAGCTAATGTTACTGCCAGTGCCCTTGGTAATATCACCACAGAACTTCAGGCGGAGAGACTTATGACGTTACAAAACCGTATGGTTTTAGATGTCGTCTTGGCAGATCGCGGTGGGGTATGTAAAGTGATCCATTTGAGCTGTTGCATTTTCATACCTGATAATGCTCCTACTGTCTATCAAGCCATCTCGAAGTTGCACAAGATCTCCGAATCCATACACGTGGATGTAGGGGATTGGACGCTACTTGGTTGGTTTTGGGGCCTGATGTCGACTTGGGGTTGGAAGATTCTGATGATCATCGGAGTTGTGGTAGTGTTCCTGTTCACGTGTTGCCTTTGTGTGCAGTGTGGTCCTGCCTTATGTGGCCTCTGTGCTACAACGTGTATGAGACAACCACCTGTTACCAAGGGGACTCGGTTGGACAAGGCTATGCTACAACGACATCTTGATGGTCTGATGAATATCGAATATGATTCCGACTAGTGCTTGCCTACATGAGGGCAAAAGGAGCGTCTGAGGTTCCGTGACAATTGTAAGTGGTGTTTCCAACTCGTACGAATATGGTCGAGTCTGGTATCTATGAACCGCAAATGACGAGTTTAGTAAGTGTGCGCAGTTTCGCTGTGCTAACTTAAACCGTTCGTTTGTTACGTGGGCTTTTTATCTGTACCCACGGGTTCCATCTTAGATACGGCATCCATTTTGTCTCTTGCCCTCAAGTAGTCAGCGAACGGACGCTGTCCGCTTCGCGACCCTGGGACTCCCAAGATATTTGCGGAAGACACATGTCCTTTGAAAGTGTCTTTATGACGAGGGGGTTGCTACTGTAAGGCAGGTGGTGCCGCTCGAGGCTCATCTCGCCGCACGGACTTATTGTCTCAGCCGTGCATCTCATTAGGCACGTCCCTTTGATGCCTGTATCTCGTGTTTCCCGACACCTCCCCTTTTACACCCTTTCCGATCTCCCCACTGTCTCCGTCTTCCTCTGCACCTGTCTTCGTTCCTGTTTCGATCTACTTGATTGCTGATTGGAATTTGCTAATGGTGGGAAGATGGGTTTTTACAGTTGGGAACCGCCAAATGTTTCCGCACTTATGTTCCGGACCTTATGTGTTTCAAAGCGACCAAAGCGACCCCTCTGGGAGCTAGATGTGGGAACTGAGTTGTAAACCTTTGTGTTCAATGTTAGCCTATGGGTAAAAACTGTATAAAAGGAGCGATCCACATAACCAATTTGAAGCAGTCTCCACAAGTAGCACGCGTTGTACTTGCCGTGACTTCTGTGTTCCCTGCAGTAAATAAACCTTGACTCTTTGACGCCGAAGGAAGTGTCCCGTGTCTCTGTGACTTGTACGCCGGAACAGGTTACCCACGAAGGTTTCAGGTGTTGTGCCCTGGCACCGCTGGGTCCAAAAGAACCCAGTCCTTCACCTCGCATCCTGCCAGTGATGGCCCATCGAGTCACACCTAAGATTCCTTTGTTCTTGCCTGTATTGGAGAAATACATGAAGCCCAACTACCAACTACACCCAAGCATGTTACCAGAGACAGGTTGCAGGCACCAAATGTCCAAGGCAAGAAAATGGAAACAACAAATTTGAGGGATCTTATGACTGCCGCACTCGTGTTGGCGCACCAATGGCAGTCCACCGTATGCTAGCTTTTGACTCTCTGAGTCATTCCTG
The DNA here is from genome assembly GCF_964263255.1 of Lissotriton vulgaris. NCBI lineage: Eukaryota > Metazoa > Chordata > Amphibia > Caudata > Salamandridae > Lissotriton > Lissotriton vulgaris. The sequence goes on from NC_141687.1 coordinate 1,011,970,994, forward strand.
CAGTGGACTGTCTGCTGCGCCATAGGCAATCCAATATGCTGAGCGGGACTGGTGCAGTCAGGCACCACCATAGGGAAGGAAAAAAGACTGTCTGCCTGCATGAGTTGAACTCGTGATCAGGTGGGTGGTCTTTACACAGCTTTGGCACTACTGCACCGGTTGAGAGTCAGCACAGCAGCATCGTAAGCAGGCTCTTTGTCTAGGAAAACAAGGATATGAGAATTTTCTATGCAAGATAACCAAATAGGGACATAGATATAATAATAGGCGCTATATTGACTAATTTGATGTCCACACCTTCTGTAGCATTAGCACTTCTGTGGCAATATTACCATAGTTAACTTTGGTATTACAGAAGGAGCCACAGATGCTTGTGTGTCCCCTTCTGAAATACCGATAGCACTGGGGCACGTAAAACACCAGGGCTATCATTAGAGGCATGCCCTTCTTTGCCTCTGCACCCACGCCGTATCACAGGATGCGAGCACAGAGGCAAAGAAAACTGTCAGGGGCACAGAGACAGTGTTGCATCTAAAAGGTGGGCCACTCTCAGTGCACCCCCTGATAGCATCCCTCTGGATGACAGAAAGAGGGTCTCACGGACCCCCCCAGACATCCCCTTGCAAGGTGTGTGCAGTCACTAACTGCACCCACCTGTAAGGAGATCGCTAGTCCCCCTTTTAAATGCAAGCGGGTTGCCACCTGTCCTGTGTTACACAGAGTGGCTTCGAAGCAGACACTTCATTTTTCACCTGAATGCACTGCCCCAGGACAGCGTGAGTTTGTGACTGCGATGGGGGTAGCCCATTCAGTATAATGCAGAGCATTTTTTATGGTTAGCGCTGGGCGCACATTTTGAAAGGTGCATACAGTGCTAACCAGGAAAATGCACCCATACAGTAATACGGCCCCTGGATCAATAATTTGCTTTGGCCATACTACAGTGATGCTAGGGAGACCAGTATAAATCTTGATCTCATATACTTTACTCTGCTTGTGTGCTTCATCTTCAATTCCATATAGTACCAGGCAGTTGGGGAGGTGTAGGATGGTAAAAGTAGGGACCCCCATTTGACATTACTGTACTCTGTGATGTTTTTTGAGTAGGATGACATTACTGACTCTCTTTTGACTGTGCCTTTAAAGGTAGCATAACAAGTTTCCCCTTACAAAGGTAATAGTCTCTGTTTATTACGAAAACCATTCCAGTAGTGTGTTTTAACATTCACGATTAGGTTCTTTCAAATATGATTCTTTAGAGAATATGACTAAAGGGGGTGACTTTGGGTTTCCTAGCACTCACCTAGAAGCCAACAGTCAATTTGGTATATGTAAATAAATAATGTGGTGCACAAGCAAGGAGGGATGCCCACCCCACATCCACAAACCAAACCAGGATTCTAAATACAATGATGCAGCCTTATGGCACACGCAATACATAAGAATCCAATCTTCAAGCACTGCACTTGGTTTTGAGCAGTATGTATGTGAAGTTTTGGTTGCCAGCTGCTGGGTCAAAAGGACTGCTTATCTCTTGTATTTCTCTGTCTGCACAAATATCTAGCCCTGATGAAGTTGTGATTATGATGAAACACATGTTGGCTAAATTGGAACTAAGAAATTTTGGGAATAAAACACTCATAACGCTAAAGACGAATTACAATGTTTGAAGACTGGATTCTTATTTATTGCCTAATTATTAAGGCTGTTTCAAATGATTCTTTGGAGACACCTAGTCTGCAGTCTTCAGCCTACAATGCTGCTGAAAAGCTTGTGTTAAAAGGAGATTTTTTTAATTTCTCTTTTAATATCGACATTTGCATGCATGCTGCCATGCGCAGCACACATACAAAATAGAAAAAGATTTGAAGTGTGTCTAGATATAGTATTGTGTACATCAAAGGCACCATCTATGCGGAGGAGCTTGCACCCAGACTTCTGGCGTTTTATGAGGAAGCTCACGAGCAGGCTATACTAACACAAACAATGCATGAAGCTATAATTATAACTTTGCTGAAGCCAGGGAAATAAGTAGGCCTGGGCAGTAATTTCCATTCCACTTGCGGAATTTGGGTAATTTTGCATTCCGCGGAGAACACGGAATTAACAGAAATTCTGCAATCCGTGACTACGCTGAATTGTTTGCTTGTTCGCGTTTTCAAAATGCGTGTTTGCAAGATATTTCTGCCTGAGCATGCAAACAGCGTTTGCGAACAGGAAAAAAGCATTGCGAACTGGCGGAACAAGCACTTCTGCGTGTTTGCGGAACTTTTGCATGCTCGCTGAGATTTTTTACAATTTTGCAGAGCTTTGCATAGCGCGACTACGCAAATTCCGCCCACTCATAGAAATTAGACACTGACCTAGATTCATACCGGCCTCTGTCACTTATAAACGTGGATGTCAAAATCCTTGCGAAATTAATAGCTAAAAGACTGCAGCCTTTACTTCCCATCATAGGCTTGCCAGACCAATCAGGTTTCATACCCGGGAGATCCATATCCCACAACTTAAGAACTGTTTTCTCCACCTTGCACTATTTGCATCCAGATGTGCAGGCAGCAGTGGTGTTTTTAGATGCGACGAAAGCATTTGATTCGCTTGAGTGGCCCTAATTGTTTAAAATTCTAGAACGAATGGGACTCATTCCCATTTTTGTCAAATGGATAAAACTGTTATACAATGGCCCGTCAGCTAGGTTACGTGCGAACGTTCTGATATCCAGTCCAATCCAGATCACGCGGAGCACGAGGCAGGGATGCCCGCTGTCCCCCCTTTTGTTTGCGATTGCAATAGAACAGCTGGCCGCATGTATACGAGAACACCACACTGACAAAGGGATAGGGTTTAGTGCTAGGAGCCTCCTAATATCGATGTATGCAGATGACGTCACCCTTTATATCTTAAACCCAGCGCAGAATCTAGACACAGTATTATGAGAATTCATCAAATTTGGTGGTCTGGCTGGAATATCCATACATTGGGCTATATCAGTAGTGTTCCCCTTAACAGATAACACTGGGAAGATGAGAAGGTGAAATATCTAGGTATTTGGATTAGCAGGGAGGTACAAGACATATGGAACCTGAACAATGGCAGGGCAATTAATTGGTTGGAAGAGAAAATTGCAGTGTGGGCTAAACTTCCACTGTCTTTAGAAGGAAGGATAGCATTGATAAAGATGGTTGTGCTACCTACAATTTTATATATCTTTGTAAATCTGCCGATTATACTTACACAGCCTTTCTTTAAAACGCTGCGCTCCTTGCTGATCTCTTTGGTATGGGCGGGAGGTCACACCCGAGTATCATGGGAGTTGTTGACTCTCCCGCTTAAGCAGGGGGGGATTAGGTGCCCCTGATATGAAGTTATATGCATTATGTGCACAGGCGCAATTCTTACACTATTGGGTTCACCCAATGCCACTTCAGCTACACGTGGCCGTGGAGAAGGATGCAGTGGCACCGGTTCCTCTGCGGGTGGCGGTGTATCAGACATATAGGCAATCCACGGATGGCATTGACACCTCTGAAACTCTGAGATGGGCTTGGGATGGGCTGGGGCTGCGGGCAGGTGCACAGGTATTATATGCCCCCTCCATTCCACTGGCGTAAAATCCAATATTGCCTAACATAAGGGATGAAATAAAAAAAAAAGTTGCACAGACGATGACACTTCATACCTTTGAGGATCTCTACCCAGGGGGGGGTGTTTGAGGAACCTCTGACAGCGGAGGACAGACAGAGGGTTTCCTTTGGAGTGACTTTTCTTTATCATAAGATACGTGCCACCTGTCGCTCATTGCATGCAAAATTCCCCGCCCAGCCACCCCCCTTGGCGGCCGTTGAGAATTTGCTTCATACGCCATCGCCGCATAAGCTTATCACTAGTCATGCAATATGACGCCCCAGTGACGGAGCCAAGTGCTCGACATAAATGGAATACAGAATTATTGCCCCCCTGACTGAGGAACAATGGTCATACTGTTGTACCCAACTGACTAAATTATCCCCCAATTACAGACCTTGCCTGATTCACTTCAAGTTTTTGTACAGGTATTACAGAACGCCCTTAAGTCTACATCGTATGGGGCTTAGAGATGATGACCGCTGTTGGCGCTGTTGGCCCTCCTTCTTGCATACTGCGTGGGAGTGTCGGGCACTTACTGATTATTGGAGCACAATTTTCACATCCATAAATCGGAACCTGAGTTTACAACTTTTACCCTCTCCAATTGTGGGATTATTAGGTTATGTCAAAGATACACATGTAAAAAAGCGCAAACTACATGCCCTATTGTTATAGTTTTCAATACGCCAAATTACTATCCATTGGGGGAGGAAGAGGAAACCTAGGATTACGTATTGGATAAGGGAGGCTACCTATTGCCAAGCCCAGCTTGCTACGTTCTGGGAATTAATGCCACCCACCTCCAGGCCAAGAGAGATTTGTGAACCATTCATTGCTTGGGTTCAGGAAAGAACAACTATATTAGCCAAGCCTGGATGAGGCAGCCAAAACTAGAGATGTGTAAGCTCCACAATATGTGTAAATGGATGGGTATCTGATCGGGGAAATGTGAATAATTTAAAGTGTAATGCTGTCAAATTTTAATATTCCTATGTTTATTGATATATTTTTCCATATATGCTGGTAGCATGTACAAGAGACATATCGTTTAGATGGACACCTGTGGACATGTGTGAAGAATGCACATTCACCATTGTTATATAATGGAAGCCATACACCGAGTTGGTGTGTTGTTATTCACGATATGTAATGTATCTCCATGAAAATGCCAAAAAAGAAAGTTGTAAAAAACATGCCTTTAAATAAAGCCTTAGACCCTTGTGTGTTTGCTGTTAGGATGAAAGGATAACAGACCTCGCAACAATAAATAAAAATGGAACCTGAACTTTATACACCTGATTCACAAAGGTATCACCCTTATTGCCACCACTGACGACATCCAACTGACCATTGACACACAAGACAGTGTAGGTCTCATTGTGCTCAACTTATCTGCTGCTTTCATCACTATCTCCTACCCAAGTCTAATTCAAAGCCTTCACACAACTGACATATGAGGGCCTACTCTCTGCTGGATCTGCCCCTTCCTCACTGGACATGCCTAGTTGGTCGGCCTGGCTCCCTGCAAATCAGCCACCAACAATTTAAACTGCAGACTATCCCAAGGGTCATCTCTCAATCCCACACTGTTTTATTCCTACATAACACTGTTCACCATCATTTGATCCCATTAAATCATTGTCATCTCCTATACGGTTGACACCCAGCTCATCTTTTATCTCTGTGACAAAACAACCAGCACCCAGTTCAACTTCATTGCCTGCATATCCGACGTCACCAGCTGGATGTAGACTAACTGTCTGAAATTCAAAATGGACAAAACAGAATTTGTACTCTTCTGTAAGAACATTTCTCTCTGGAACTCTATCCGATGGCCAGCAGATCTTGGACCAACATGGTGCCCAGTCAATCAAGCGAAAAACTCGGTGTAGTGATGGGCAACTAACTCTCAACCAGTCAAGTTAACTTGGTCACCTCCTCCTGTTCCTACACACACACTGTGATGTTCCCAATTAACAAATGCAGAACCATCACCAAGCCCCTTTCAAACTGGACATCAGAAAGACAATTGATGTCGGCATCAATGTCCAACTGACCAGAAGACTTGAGGTTATACAAAATAGAGCAGCAGACTCACACTGAGGCTACCAAACCACAAACACATTCCTGTCACCTCAAATACTGCCACTTGCTCCAATCCACAAAAGAGCACTCTTCAATCTCCTCACACACACGGACAAAGCTTTGCAGAATCTAGGTCCCTCTTAACTCAACAGATGAATCAATTTTCACACTCTGACTAGAAACCTCGGCTCACCTGGCTTCATGCTAACATACATTCCCTGGTGGTAATACTCTCTCGTGCGTCGCTCCCAAAGCCTGGAACAACCGTCCTCTGCACTTTAGAACTGACTCGTCATTCCTTGACTTTGGCATGAAACTGGAGACATGGCTCTTTACCTAGACCACATCTGCAACCAGCATGTTCAGCTCCCTATCTAGTGCCTAGATTTCCTCCTGGGTGAGGTGTATGCTTTTCATAACATAACATATGTTGATTTACTCACATTAACTCTACAGATTTGTTCTGCTGCCTCCAATAAGTGAATTTACATCTATAAAGTTACTATAAGTAAATTTTCACTTGCTAGTCCAGGTCTCCAACACGAGGGTGGAGAGTTCCCCATTAAAAAGTATAGTGAATTTCAATAAAGTTTATTTGTATTAAAAAAACACATGCTTTAATGCTAAATATATAAGTAATCTAATAAAAACAGATTAAATCACCCAACAAATGATAAACTAAAAGTCCCAACTCCTCAAATGAAATGTATATTAAGTGAGACAATAATGTGAATAGTTTACTTCCATATACAAATGATAAGTTGAAAGAATAATTCAATATTATACCCACCACAAAAAAAAATATTTTATATTTAATTTGTAATAAATGTAGTTAAAGGATATGAATTTAATTAATTTCAATATTTTCTATTTTTCTAAAAATAAACTATAACATTTGAATTTCCTTTTTTGTTAAAATTAAGGGATTCATTGTTTTTGTTTAAAAAATATTGAAGTTTATCAATAGTATTTCAGTATATACTGCAAATGTGGCATCTACAGTATTTTTATAATCACTGTTTACATTCAAGATTTGATTGGGTGTAATGTACAGTAAACACAGCCTGCTTCTTAGATGTTATTGTAATAACAAGATCTGTTTTCATGTATATATTATTTTATGTGCATGGGTTATGTCTTTTGCAGACATTAAGAAGTGTGCTCAATGTATGTTTAGAAAATATTTAATAATCAATTTGCACTACAACGACTGGTGTAGGGTGCTTATTTATGTGTTAAAGTGCAACATTGCTAATACATAACATTGAATCTGTGGTATTGTAATTTTACTGGAACTTAAAACAAATTACCTTTTAAGCCACAGTATACCCGGAAAATTCATAATTGAAGATATACAGTAATATCAGTTGATATAGGTGGTTAGCGCCACAGTACGAGTAACATAATATTGAGCTACAGTTTTTCCACCTTTTAATTGAGAGGTTACTCTATTGATAGTGTTCATCCGTCTTAATAATATTTCATAACTTGAAAGCGATGCTTTCATTTTGCAATTCAGACAACACAAGGCTGTTTGGCTATTACATTCCTATCACCACCTGTGGGCCTGTTAGAAGACCGTGATCTCTAAACAAATGAGAGCAACAAAATAAAGAGGGTCAGTTAGACTGTGATGGACAGTTCATGATTCCTCCAATGTGTTGGGCCATCTTTTCTACACCCCCACCCGGAGAGGAGGGATGGCAGCCTCTGTCTGCCCAGGCAGCAATCCAAAGAAGGGTTTGCTTCTGTAACATACAAGAATAATGGACACAGGATGGAGGGTGTTTTTTAAAATGTGTCAGGCATTGATTGACCATTTTATACTGCCCACTTCCTCTTGCTAGCGTCACAAAGTACACCAGAAAGGACAACCTAAATAGCATAGTTCTTCGAATGCATAAACTTTGATGCCTGTAGTGATTGGGAAACTGGGTCTTGGTTTTCCTAAGAGTGAGCCAGATGTGGTTCTACTATCAGACGTTTAGCAGTTCCCAAACTCCCAGTAAGGTGGGAAAACCGCTAATTCGTATTGATTGGTTCTATGTCTCACAAAGTTCTTGCATGAATTTACAAATGTAAAAGAGAGTAAAACAGTAAATGAATTGTACATGTGCTATTAGTGCAGGAAAAATAAGTCATAAATCTGGAAATTAAAGTGTAAATGAAATAATATACACCAAAGGACATATACATTTGCATTGTAATCGAAAAGTTGGCACAAGTTTACATTCAGAATAAAGTAATATGTAAAGCAATAAAAAGAGAGGTTGCATACACGCCATGTATCGTAGTTATTATAAACGAGTGTTAGTTAATCAAATGCTCTGTCACATAAAATGTATGCCCACATTCACTTATGCACAGTGTGTGAGAAACGTCATTGCGGTATCATGGTCCCCCATTTTTCAATGTCTGAGTTTTGTTAGCTTAGGAGTTCTTTTGCTATGCCACTCCAAAACAGTGTTAAAGCATGTGTTCTTTAGCCCTCTAAATTTGTACTGTACTAAATATTATAAGAAATTCACCAATGATGTGTAAGTTAGATAACATGTCTGGGCTACAATTTGTACTTATATAACCTACATTTATAGCTCAAATATATGATTTCTAGATAGGACTATTGAGTTCTGGTTGGGCTGCAGTTTAAATTCACTGCAGTAGCACCTGCCTCATCAGCACACAGGGCAGTGTGCTTAAGATATGGAAATATGGCATGGTGAACACTAGGAATAGAGGGGCATATTACCAAGGGCCATTATCTCCGCATTAGCAGGACTTTTTCCCGCTAATGCGGCGATAATTTCATCGCCCTATTACCAAGCTGTCGCTAACGCCAGTTAGCGACAGCTTGGAGTGCGTACAAATCTAGACTGCACGACTAAACCGCAAGTATTTCAAAACCGAGAACTAAAGCCTTTAACTCCTCCCTGGGTCTAGCCCCCTCGATGCCGTTGAAATACCCAAAGGAGGTGTGATTTTTACGCACTCCAGGTATGTGCAGATCCGAATACCGAATAGTGTGACTTGTGACCCACACCCTCAGTAGCAATGTATGATCTGTGAGCATGCATGCTAAAGTCGGCATTTTTAAGGTTGTAAGCACATAAGCACACATTTCAAGAGCGCGTTATAGTGAACACAGATTTGGTAACACAATGACCTTGCATGATCAGTAATTAGTCTACCAATACCACAATTATCATGGTTGGGACACTTTTTGCATGCAACACGTTTGCGGAGAAAGAGAGAGTTGACACTGCCATTTACTAAGGGGCCTGTAAAGTATTGCCATTTTTTAAGTTGCCACAAAGTCGATTTTGAAATAGTAGTCAAGTACTACTTTATGTGTCTCCCCTTACCCTAACCCAAGTATGTCTTTCTGTCAATGTCTGTATTATTTGTTGCAGGTACATTGAGACCTGAAAGAGAAGAAACAGGTTGATAATTTCCCTTTTTCTCACACTTGTTCGCAAAAATATTGTAGACTTGCACCACTCTCACATATCACGATTGGTCCTGAAGAAAGCCCATAAGTCTGAATACCGGCAGATGGGGCTGAAACATGTCGGCCATTTTTTATTTCACTAATTGCTAGCGCGTTCTCAATTCTTAAAATTTTCAAAGAACGCACTTCTTTAGCATTCCCCAAAAGGGGCTACCCGAATCCAGACCTAATAAAGTCAAGCATCTGGCTGTACGGGTATTTTAATATTGAACACTGTCCACATCACTGGGTCACTACTGTTTTTAACCATGGGTAAGATCCTCCTGGTGGAGGCTGCATTCCGAAAATTAACCCTATGATTATGCACACACGTGTATGAAGAGCGGAGAATCAAGATATACCGCTACCACGACTTCCCAACACATGCATGAGGGTTTTTTATTGCAGACACTTCGCTTACTTCTTGCATACACTGGTTCATGCAGGACAAGTGATCCTTCCCCATTGATTAGTGACATCTGAATTGCGTTAGCAGCCCAAGCAACGAGGAAAACGCTGAGACCAGATGGTTTCCCAGCAGAGTACTACAAGACATATGCCACACTGTTGATCCCACATCTACACACACTTTATACCACAGCCCTGACCGAGCGAAAACTCCTCCCACCGATGTGTGAGGTGAAACTGGTGTATTTGCCCAAACCCGAAAAATATCCCACAGACTGATCTTCCTACAGACCACTAGAACTTATTTTTTTTTGTAAAGGATCTTTATTGATTTTTAGCAAAATTATACAGATAACATCTGTATGACAGAAATCAAACTTCGGCATTACAATGACAGTAACTTAAGTGGCTTAGGTGGGATATTGAGAGAATATAATAAAGTGAAGATTAACACAGTAAGACTCATCCATAGTCAATTACATGAGGTATAAAGGAAAAAAGGTCGCCGGTGTTACACAAGTAAATTACATCATTTAACTGTATATAAATAACAAAGGTAAATAACAAGAAAAAAACTGAAAGTCGATCTTTACAGATGGGTTCAGACATAATTGTACACATTGGTGAGATGTGTCATGGGACATCACGTGTATGGTTAAATGGGTATGGCGACCCACGTGGTAGGGAGTAAGAAAGGAGGAGAGCAGGGTGGGTAGGGGAGAGGGCAGGGGTGCAACGCGGCCTACAGCTATGTATGTGCAGGAGTGTGATTCATCAGAATCCAATGGCTGAGCAGTGTACTGGTCCTGGGAGGGGGACACGCCGCGGGTTAATGGTCTCTACCAGTGTCATGTAAACCTTCAGCTGAGTGGTATTCAGCTTGTGCTGTGTTAGCCAATTGATTTGTGTATTCTGACACCAGTGCCCTGCGAAGGTTGAGTAGCCACCAGTGTTCCCTGCAACCAGCGCGCGTGCGCGGCCGCCCACTTCAGTGACTCCAAGCGCGCACTGGTCTTAGTGAAGCGCGCACATACCGAGCGAACAATCGCGCCGCCGGTTTTAATACGCGAGCGGCCGCAAACCGGTAATTTTCAGGTACACTTTCCCATAGCAAGTGGCTCTTGCACTTGCTACATTTATTTTCTAATGGGCCACAGCAGCGGGCTGATTATGGGCCATTGTGAAAATATTCCTGTTAATTGCAGCACAGTAGGGTGCTGCAATTAACGGGAATACTTTCACAAGTGCCCACAATCGACCCTCAGCCCAGCTCCATTAAGAAAAGCCGCATCAAGTTAAAAAGCACGACATGTAAAGTGCACGTCGTGCTTTTGGGCATGTTGCATTTCTTTTCTTAATGGAGCTCGGCTGAGGGTTGATTGTGGGCACTTGTGAAAGTATTCCCGTTAATTGCAGCACCCTACTGCGCTGCAATTAACAGGAATATTTTCACAATGGCCACAATCAGCCCTCAGACGTGCTCTCTTATTGCAAAAACAGAAATGCGACATGAAAGAGAACCAAAAACTTGGTAATGGTAATTTTCTTCTGCAGTTGACAAAAAAAAGCGCTGGATCAGTAGCCTCGATTCTCTTCCTACGTAGCTGGATGTTTATATATCCCCAAGTCGATGGCGCTGTTTACGATACTTTCACCTTTGAAACTTCGTTCTCTGACCTCCAGCCTGAATGCTCGTAAACATGTGTTAGAATCAGGAGGCCTCATTTATGAGGCCTTGCGTCAGTTTTGCGCTGCGGATGCGTCACTTTTTGTGACGCATCGGCAGCCTAAAACATGCGCCTTGTTGCGCCATATTTAAAAAGTGACGCATCTAGGTAGATGCGTCACTTTTTAAACCCCTGCGCCACATTATACCTGCGTCAGGTATATTGTATGCAGAGGGGGCGTTCCCCCGCAAAAAGCCTCGTAATAGTGACGCAGTGAAATCTATGAGATTTCACTGCGTCACTTTTAGAATGCGGTTGCGTCAAAATCTTGCGCCTGCCTCACAGCAGGCGTAAGACTGACGCAAGCCCTTTCACATGGGGCTTTCCCCATGTGAAAGGACGCATTGCTGGAGTTGCGTCACTTTTGTGACACACTCCAGCAATGCGTCACTTTTGCTCTTACAGATGCGTCAGAAATACTGACGTATCTGTAACTCCTTGCGACATGATGCGTCATACATTAAATATGACGCATCATTGGTGTCGCAAGGAGTGCGCAGTGAAAAGTGACGCATCGCTGTTTTCACGCAGCGATGCGTCACTTTTCATAAATGAGGCCCCGGGAGTTTATTACGAAAAGCATTGTTCCTATGAACATTGCTCGCTCTTTGTTTAGCTTTTGCTAAGATCCGGTATTAGTGAGTCTGTTGTAAGATACAAAAAGTATTAATTTGTAAGCTAAAATGCCCACACAGCAACAATGTTATAAGTAAAATTCCTACCTCTCCAGGCCACTGTACCATAAAGAATTAAAGAACTTCAACACATCTTTTATCAGCATCAGGCAGCCGTAGTCCTAGCAGACCATAACTACAGTACTAGTGACCAAATAGGTGTCGGTCCAACTGGCACCACTTAGTTAAGAGCCTGGTGCTTGTAGTGGCTCTGTGAAGTCCACAGCCTGCTGGTGTGATCTGGTGCAGCATGTAGCAGTGTACCGACCGGGGCAGGCACCACTCGGCAGGGCTCGGTAATCATTATTGTTAGGGTTGAAGAAGCGGTAGTCAAGTCTAATACAGCATACCGGCAGGCTGTAATGCGTGCCACTCTCTCCTCATTTCTGGTGCTTTACAGTAGTTTTAAGGTCTTCCTAGAGTTTCTTGTCGCTCAAATGGGTGTAATTTCTGATAGTTCAAGGTTTCCCTCATCTCCATGGCTATAATTTGCTTGCGAGAAAGGGACACTCATAGTCGTTGAAATGTCACTCATAATTACACTGCAATTATGGAAAAGTCACACATAACAATCTGAAACCTTGGCAGCTATGTATATGGCACTCCAGTGAGTGCCGCCACTGAGGCTGCTGGACAGTCTCAGCTTGGTGGTGCCTGCTGCCTGATATGGTAATGCCACTTGAGTCTAGGCTGAACACGGCTGCCGGAGTTTATTTGGTGCCTGAGGCCTCTCATAACTCTGGCCCCGCCAGGACCCAGAGGAAGAGTTTTAAAAGTTTCACCAGTCCTAGTCAGTGCTGCCCACCCCTGCAACCATAGCAGTCAGCGTAATCAGTTTTTTACATGTAAGTTTTACATTTCTGGGCAAATCACTTAACAAAAAAAATGAATTTGTAAGTCTATAACGTAACTGGTGCTCATGTAAAGTGCTCTGACCCCTCCGGGTGGAGTTTGCGTACATAAAACTAAAAAAGAACAAAAGTGTATGAAGCTTCACTTTTTTCAAGTTGTCCCTCACACTTATTATTTTCTTTTAAACCACAGGGTACAAATGTATGAATGGGCCTAATTGCTACAAGTATTAGAATAATTTTGCCAAGTATTATTAATATAGGTTCTGTTTTTGAAAAATGTCATCATAAATAGGCCGGGAAGGTGGCTGAGTGTGCTGAATGCTTGTCGCTGGCTAGTTCGATGTTTTGGAATTTAAAACTGGGTAAAGCAGACTTATCCTCGCATCTTTTCGATGTGAGTACCCTAAACTATATAATTGTAACAACTACTATTTTCATACCTTATAAATGGCAGAAATGTAGTGTTTACTGCTGTACAAAATTAAACTTTAATGATTGTATCCTAGATATTGGTTTTAAAGATCTGAAAAGTGACTAACGACATTTGTTAAGAGAAACTCCTCAAATGCATCGTTGCCAGACCCTTTCATTAACAGTTACACCCTTTTGATCAATAAGACCTACAATATTTTGAAACTGCTTCAAACCCCTGAAATGGAAAGTTAGGATACTGATATGAGTTGTGTGCCCAGAAGATATAAATTCAATGTTGTATTCAGTCCTATTTAGTATCAGATCCAGGCCTTTGCAGATTCTTTGAATAACAACTAATGGCCAATTTTTCACTGGAAAAGGTATCAACCCTAGGGTGAGTTACCTGACTGCTGCTTCCCACCAGTGTCTGAGAGCAGCTTTGCTTTCAAGTCTTGAGCTGCGGTGTGTTTTGTTGCTTCAGCCGGGGAGGAAGGAAACAGTCTATAGCTCCAATTTAAAGATATGTGAGAGCGCATGGAGTTCTCCTCAGGAGTTTCTCGCTCTGGCTCACAGCAGTTTTTGCTTCTTACGGGGCTCCTTGCATGCTGTTTTGTGGGGGCCCAGCCACCAGCCCAAGCAGCTCAATGCCTTCTATGGTGATGCTAGTAAAATGAAAACATCCTGCATAGTCTCAGTCACCGACGCTGACATTGTGAAGTCCTGTAAGCACGTACATTGCCACTGTGCCTGCAGCCAGCACCACAATAAGAAAAACAATGTTTTATTTCCCCAACACTTAATTCATAGTTGTATCTCAGTATTTACTGTGGATGACGCTATTCAGTAATTCTGTCAAAGGCGGGTGTATTCAGGTAAATTTTAAGATTTGGTGCTAGAATACAAACAGGGTAATTCATCAACTCGTGTTCTAAAGTTTACAGCGGCGATAGCAAGTAGGGCGTACTACCATACCCTGTGTATGGCTTACTGCTTTGACGTTCCTCAAAAGGCAGGCGGGAACTTCCAGAGAAAGCATATCATGTGCTTTCCTAAAATTAAATGAATTTGATTGTGACTGGTATACTGTGACTGGCGGTGACTGGTGGTTATACTTACTGTGTTCGTTCTGTGGTTCCTCTTCTTCTTCCCCTCTGCAGCGTGACTCTTGAAAGGTGACGACTGGCCCTCTCACTGCTGTCTCCTAACTGCATGATGCAGCAGTGCACTCTCCCTCGCCCAGTGGACTCCAGTCGGCAGTCCCGAGCTGCTTAGAAATAATTTGCTGGCGTGGCCAATAATTTTGCTCCTGTGCTACCTGACAGAGCGGGCGGCCCGGACAAGTTTCAGCACCATCACGCCTTACACATTGTGCTTTTGGACGTTCTGCATTTCTTAAGTAACACATAAGTTAGAAATCTCTGCTTAGCCTAGTGTGCCGCCCAGCTGATATTTTGCTGCTTCTTTCTGTCTCTGCATCCAGATATATAATACAACAAGTACCATTACACCTATAGCAGTAAAATCTTATGATGGTACCACCATTGGAGTCTCATGCTTTTTTAAACCCGAAGTGTACTTGCCTGTGTAACCAATTCATGTCATGGCATATGTATCCAAATTACAAACCTGTCTTAAGACACTTAGGGCCAGATGTAGGTAGGCATTTACCGGTCGGTAACGGCCGAATTCGGCCGTTACCGACCTGTAAATGCAATTTGAGATGTAGGGCCCTGTATTTTACAAAATCGGTAAATTTACAGATCGGTAAATTTACCGATTATGTAAAATACCGAATCAGTATTTTTTCCGATTCGGTAAAATTGATATGTAGGTGGGACTCTTCTGAGTCCCACAAGCATTACAGAATCGGTATTTTACCATCAAATACTATTTGATGGTAAAATACCGATTCTGGTGTTCATGCACATGTGTGCATGCACACCTGTGCCATATGACAGGCAGACCTGCCCTTAGGGCAGGTATGCCTGCCACATGGCCCCTGAACCTTTTTTGGGGGTGCTAGAGGGTGTCAAAGTGACACCCCCTGCACCCTTGTCAGAATCGGTATTTACCGATTCGGTAAATACCGACCGGTAATGCCCCATTCATTCCTATGGGCTTCAAAGCCCATAGGAATGAATGGGGCATTACCGGTCGGTATTTACCGAATCGGTAAATACAGATATTTACCGATTCGGTAAAAGGAACATCTGGATGTTCCTACATATCCACCCCTCAGATTTACCGATTTTTAATTACCGAATCGGTAAAATTCGGTAATTAAAAATCGGTAAATCTCATTTACCTACATCTGGCCCTTAACGTGGTGCTGTATGTGTGGAAATGCACAGTCTTTTCATTTTTTTACGCAAAAGTTTGGAGTGATATTTAGCGCTGTACCCAGAAATGCAGCTTGGTTCCTGGCGCACATAGCCATGGCTGCAGTGCACGGAACACCTACACTGCGGCACACGGAGGAAAAAAATTAGAGGGAACATTGGTAGCCACAAGCATATGTTGGGGCCTAGTTGCACCTTCCATGTCATGGCTATTTTACGTTTGGCGAGGCACAGGGCTATATCCAGGAACCTATTTCAGCCCTTGCGGGCGGCGCTGCATTTCATGCTGCACAACAAGAAGTGGGTGGGCTGGACCACCACCTGGGTTTCTGCTGCCTCCGTAAGCATTGCAGCTATTTCAGCCCAGTATGACTGAATATTTGTGCATGTCCATACCATGTGCGTGAATGTGGTCCCAGCACTTGGGGCATATGTCAATGGTTGGGTACATGGACGCTTGCCTATGAGGTGTGAAATATGTATGATGTAAATAAGAAAATTGAGTGTATTTCAACCTGGCATTTGTCGATATAGTTTTTGGGTGGTTGATGTTTTGTGTCCATTGCTTATCTGTGATGTGGTGGCTAATTTGGTGTCCCAATACACGTGCAGTACTATCAGTGAGGATCTGTCTTCCAGTCTAGAAGAGGTGTATATTGCCGGTATTGTGTGCCCGGCTCGCCCGTTTGTCAGTAACGTTTGCATAAGATGTGATGTAGGGGGTTCAGTGAGATCATTGTCCCATGTCTGTAGGAAGTGGTGTTTAAGTAATGCATGTAGCATTAACGAACCCTGTGGCACCTCACATTAGTTCCTCAAATTTTTGTAGCTGTGAGTCTACGTACATGCCACCCCACGTGTCCAACCCCCTCACCTTCCAGGGCCCAAGCTCCATGTGGCCATGGCAGAAGAACGCGCTCGGCAGGATCTCTAGTGGCAGGCCGGGGGCGCACATGGTTTAGTTTGATTTCTGGGCGACAGGTATCTAGTCCAGTTACGTCTGGCCGTCATCAGAAGATATTGCCACCCTGCTTCTGTGTCATTGTATTAGTGCACGGGAACCACTCCAATATTATGGGTGGTCTCAGGATATGGCCACTGTCTCCAGTTCAGTGAGGTTGCTTTTGGACAGCCATCTCATTGGCCATTGTAGCTGCGTAGCAGCGTAATAGCATTCGTAATTCGGTGCGCCTAAACCGCCATCTGATAGTGGCAGATATAGTTGTGGAGAGCTACCCTGGCCCTGGAATTCTCCCATGGCAGGAAGATTAGGAATGACTTTAGATCCTTAAAGAGTCACCATGGCAGATGGTTGGGGAGTGTGGAAAAGAAATACAAGAGATGCAAGAGTACCAGCATCTTAGAAATGGCCACCCGTCCAGCCAAAACGGGAGAGCCCACGGGCATAGCTAGAGCTTGTGGCGCCCGGGGCTATCCCTCAGATTGCCGCCCGTGGGGGAGGGGTGGGGGGTGGTGCTGGGGAAATGAACCACGTGCGTTGGTGCGTGCCTTACGCTAACACGTTGTTTGCTTTTGATACATGCACAATTGTCACCTTTTTCCTCATGTAACGTAACGTTTGCTTTTGTAACATGCCTACTTGTAATTTTCTCCAAATGTAAGGTTACTGTTCCTATTGTGAAGCGCTCTGACACCTTCGGGTAAAGTCCACGCTACATAAAAACGCATAAATAAGTAAATAAATAAATACATGTCATTAAATGACACGCAACAATGTATTCTTTATTCAGACTCTCTCGTCGTGTCTGAAACTCATCTGCACCTTCCAGGCTTGCGTGTGTTCGACCTCCTTATCATGCCTCTTGCACTGGGAAGTCAGACTCGGAAAGGGTGGGGAGAACCAACAGTTTAAAATGATCATTAGGATCGTGAAAACGCCGCTCCAGCTGGCGCAGCAGGCTCTTGTCGAGCAGGGCACGAGAGGCAGAAAGAGCCCAGCGCCTCATGCTGGGGTAGAAGAATACGAGAAGCTAACCTCTAGTAAATGTGCACCATATTTACTGGCTAGAAAAATATACCTGCGTCAAATGTGTATGTTCCTTTATGTGACGCTGTTGTTAAAAGTAAGCGGCTATAAACTACATTAGGTGAAGCAGAAACAATTATGTGTGGGTCATGGTTACAGGTGCATACAACACCATTAAGACTAAAGATGTGTGTGCTCTTTTTTTCAAATTTTGATGACCAATGTTTCGAATCAGCAATCAGCTATTTTAACCATCAAGTGCCTTTAGATAGCTATTATTAAGGCGATCTGTTTTTCATTTTATTCTGATACGTTTTTAGGGGGTAAACAATCTATGTGTCTCTATCTATGCACTTTAAAAAAAAAAAATTATTGAAAATTTACCATGTAAACACAACAATACCTTCGAATCAACAATAACCTCAGGAATTTGTACCTGGGAGAAAGTCAGTTCGGGTCAACAGCTTGTGGTGGGCTGCTGAGGTGAGGGTAGGTCACTGGATGCATTCCTACATGTCACCAAGTGCGTTGCTGCGTGCCTTTCACTAACAACAGGACAGTTTACAAGTCTGTCATGGGCGGGCTCTGCATGATAAATGTTTGCAGGGCGAGATCGGTAGCACTTTTGCGCGCTACCAGATTGACGGCCCTGACCCAAACGTGAAGGTACACTTTTAAAATAGGCTCAGTGGTGCGTGCAATGCAGTAGCATTTACACACACTGGGCAATCAAGGCTTAGTTATGCTGTGCAACGCACTTTGGCTGCCAATGATGATTTAGTGTCCTGTTGATACTGCTGAGGCGCCACCCGGCCACCCCCAAAATAGTGCCGCCTGGGGCGGACCGCCCCCTCACCCCCCCTAGCTACGCCGGTGGGAGAGCCAATCAGGCTTGGGTGATAGCCTGCTCCAGGTTGTCTGCCCCTGAGTGGTAGACCTGGATTCCCAGATACTTAAAGTTATCAAATGCCAATCCTAGTGGTGTATGCAGTGCCGTATGTCTCTGGTCTGGTGACATGGGTGTCATTGGGAACACCAATGACTTAGACCAATTGACTTGAAGTTCGTAGACCTGTGCATGCTCATTCAGTAGGTCCATTAGGTCCATTATCTGCTGCAGTTCTTTGGCCCTACTGCGCAGGTAGATCAGCACGTCATCCGTGTATAGTGACACTATGTGCCACCACCTGTCTACATGCAGGCCCCACTCCATAACCCGTTGACGCAACCTACATGCCAAGGGTTCCATGGCCAGGGTGAAGATTATCAGTGACAGGGGATATCCGTGACGTGCGCCTCGCTCTGTCATAAAAAGTGGGGGAAAAGTGCGGCCTGTCTTTACTGTGGCTTGTGGTTTTTGATACAGCAACCATATCCACATTAAGAAGTTGGGGCCAATGCTAAACCCGGATAACACTGCCAGTAAGCAGCGCAAGCTCAGTGTATAGAACGCCTTTTTGATATCCAAGGACGCTATCCAAGGCATCTCTGGTTCTCGTATCGCCCATTCCATCAATGCGAATAGGCGATGCAAATTTAGGCCAGTGTTTCTCCCTGGTATGAAACTGTTTTGGTCCTCATGGACCAACAGAGGGACAGCTGCAACCAATCTATTGGCCAGGAATTTCCCGAGAATCTTTTAGTCGACATTCAACATCATTAGTGGGTAGTATGAGGCCATTTGAAGGGGGTCCCGGCCTGGTTTTCACAGTATCACTAATGTTTCCTCTTAATGGGTGAGCAGGATTTCTTTTGAAAGGCCTCTATGTACATACTTGCTAACCGAGGAGTTAACTGTTTGGAGTAGGTGGAATGAAACTTTGATGGGCAAATATCTGTCCCCGGTGTTTTGCCTGTTGTTAACTGTCTAATGGCCTCTATGATCTCATCGACCATGATGGGGTCTTCTAGTGAGTCATAGTGTGTACATGTAATCTGCAAGAGGTGAATTTTCCACTGTGAACCTTTGTATAGAAGTAGGGTTGTGAATGGCTGGGGCCACGTACAGCAAAGTATAGTATTGTTTCTTGGGTAGTCACAGAGTTCGCCACAGAAGTGTATATTGCTGTAATGGGGGTTGAAAAGTATCAGACTTTAGGAGCCACACTAGCATCTTACCCACTTTATCTCCCTCCTTATGTCTGCGTGCTAAATATGTCATGTAGTCTAATGCGCAGAGATCGTCTAGCTTATCCTTGGTTAGGTCAATGAGTGACCAATCTGGGGGTCAGTGGGTATGAGCAGCTCATGGGGTTGGAGCGCGTCTGTCAGCGATTTATGAGTGCCGTACATGGTTTATTAATGGCGCGCCCCCTAAGGATAGCCTTAAAGGCATCTTATTCCACCCATACAGTTGAAGCAGCACCTGAATTTGTTAGGAAGTATGAGTCAATGGGTCGTGCAAGCATAGCACGGTATGATGAATCGTCAAGCCCGCAGGCGTTAATCGCCAGGTCGAAATATCTGGCCACCTCATACCACAGGATAAGCTCAACTGTAATGGGATGTGATATGAGAGTGTGCGTGTTAAGTAGACTCCCTGCATTACGCTGTGTAGGGCGTTATCCGAGCAGTATATGTTATCTATTTACATATAGAGATCATGGATTCCTGACTAATGTAAGTTCTTGTCACAGGGTGTTTGCTGCACCAAGCGTCATGTACCTGCATATTAGCTACCCAATCTGTCATGGGTTGCGCCAGTTTAATGAATTGCGCCCCTCGGACTGGAGGGCATGAGCAGTCCAAGCCGAGGTCTTTTACCCCGTTAAAATCCCCAACCCAGTACCTGGGTACCGTGCGATCCGCAAGCAGAAATGGTGTAATCGATTGCAGGAACGTGGATTGGCCCGAGTTTGGGTGTAGAGGGACACCAATGCAGTGGAGACCCATTTCCATGGTTACATAGTGTCCTTGCGCATCTACTCTAGAGTGTGTGACCTGTAACAAAATACCCGGTGCCACCCAAATAAGTGTGCCCCTGGTGTATTCTGAGTATGTGGTACGTCGGGCAGTACCTCTCTCGTGCTTACGGAGTGACACAACTGTTGTGGGATTAGGTTTGTTTTCTGTAATACTGCAAACAAGATTCTGTGGCTGAACAAAGACTGATACACTTTGTGTCATTTAGTGCATCCCGCCAAGAAAAATATTAGATGCAAGTTATCTCTCATGCGTGCAGCCCCTCTGCAACCAACCCCACAGCCACTCATGTCCCAACCCCGTGAATGTTAAAATATGTGCACAATCAACGAACACATAATACAACACTCAGACAAATAGAGAGATCAATGTAAACAATAGGATTCCCCAACATCCCACCCCAGGCCGACTTGCCAACGGGAAATTGGCAATCTGCACTGAAATGCAATTCTAATTACTAAGTATGGGCGAATTTTGCGAATCTCGCGTTTGCGAATTTTGCGGATTTGCGAACTCGCAATCCGCAAAATCCGCGAATTCCCGCAAATTTGAGGATTTTTTTTTTATGTTCGCACGGGTTTCTGCAAGTTCGCGAGGGTTTTGTACAATTTCGCAAATTGCGAAATTGTACAAAACGCGTGCGAACTTGCAGAAACCCGTGCGAACACAATGTGCCCAGTAGGGTATGTGCCTCGTCTTGTGTGAATAAAAGGTCAGAGAAAGATCAGTTCAGCAGATGAAGAGAAAGAAGCTCCTGGTCACAGGAACAGCACGGGTATTGTGCTCGTGAAAGTCAAGGATGCAAAGCCTATCCAGCATCACAGCTGATTTTCCACGGTAGATTTGGGAAGAAGGCACACCTGTCCAGCCTCGACAACGCTCACAATTGTTTTTGGGCTAATGAATGAGTCACTGAATTTGAGCATCAACTAGTTCGAGCGTCCATGTGTGTGTTACTATGCAATCGCCCCGAAGGGCGCAGGGGTCCCTTGAGTGAGCTGTGAGCTGTAACTATTTTACAATGGCGCCAGCAAGCTGCCAGCGCCGTTGTAAAATAGTTACAAAGTTAGCTTGCACAGGAAGCACTTAGATAAAATAAAGCAGCACCTGCTTCGTTTTATCTAGTGGTTCCTGTGCAAGCTAACTTTGTAACTATTTTACAACGGCGCTGGCAGCTTGCTGGCGCCATTGTAAAATAGTTGTATGAGTGGGGGTTCAACTTTTGAACCCGTTACGTTCTCGGATTTTTTTTTGCGGATTTTGCGGGAAATCCGCAAAATTCGCGGATTTCCCAAAAATCCGCAAAATCCGCGAGCGTAACAGATTTCCCGCTCACACTTACTAATTACCAAAAAGAAAACAGGTAGAAACAATAGATGTGCTATATCAGCTACTTATCACTCGCTGGAGGGGGCGCACAGGGCTGGATGTTGCTGCCGGTGTGCTGCCTCCCATATCTTGACCTGGCAATGTTCTTGCTTGTTCTTGCTTGTAAAACACAGTTCTTGTAGTATGGTCACTGGTAGGTTGATGAAATATTCAGCCTAGAGTCTGCAGTCTGCAAGGTGAGGGACAGTCCGCCCCGACTGTGCCTCATGCTGAGGCGATAAGGAGTAGTGTTTAGTCCAATCTATGGGAGGATGTGGGGCTGCCTATGTATCTCGCTGTTCTTACAGCCTGTTCTCACTCCTGAGCCAGCTGGGCTTTTGTTGGTTGGCATAGTCTTCTTCTGCCATGGGCCCTGCGGGGTTCCATCAAATTCCGGGTGAGGGTCACCTGGCATCGTGTGCTAGTCTTTGCTGGTCTATCCAGGCCCAGGCCTCCTTGGGAGTGGTGCAAAAGACGGTGCTGTCTTTGTGGCAGATGCGTAATCTGGCTGGATATTGCATGAATACTGAACCTCATGTTTTCTCAGGCACTTTTTGACTTCCAAATAGGAGGAACAACGCAGTTGTACCGATAAGTTTTAGTCTTGGCATATGTGGACCGTGGTGATATCAACTTGCCATGGGCTTGAGCTCGCCACCGCCGGTCTGGGAAAGCTGCCTGGATGGTGGGGGGGGGGGAGGGGGTGCCCATCACCCCGTGGGCTCTTTCGATCAAGAAAAACATTGATATCAGGCCTTGCAGAATCTTCTTAGAAAACCAGTCCTCCACATAGAGTTTCAGGTTGTGGCCTTCTGCTCATTCGGGCAGCCCCACTATGCACACATTGTTCCAGTGTGAGCGTCCTTCTTGATCCTCCACGCTGGCCCTCAGGTTGTCCACTGATTGCTGGAGGAATTCCAACCGCATTCACTGTGGGGCGCAATGACGCCAGTGTAGATTCGAAATCTTCAGAGTTTCTTATGGTATTCCCATAGAAACTGTATATCTACACCCAGCGAGTCAATTTTCAGGCCTGAGGTGGTCAGTTTGTCAAATCTATGTGAATGGTCGTTACGGTCCCTGAGAGTAGAGGGCCCAGGGTGCTCCATGCCCTTCGTACCTGGAGCCAGGGGTTCTGTGTCTGAGAACATAGTCACACACCCTCCGGTTATATTTTGAGTTGCCCCGTTACATTATTATCCACCTTCTTTATGCATTAGACAATAAGTAACAAAGACATGTAGCACTGATACACATTGCATAAATGAGCATTATTAACAACAATTGAATACTAATAACCTATATATACATAGCTTCATTCTGTATGTGATGCAATTTACAGTTCAGTCTCCACTACATGTCCATTACTCAATGATCTATACACAATATATGTGTGTAAGGTTGCCAAAATGTTGAAAATTTAGAATTTAACAAAAACAGATTGCATAAAAAATGAAAGGATTAAAATAATACATCCAGTTTTGAGGATGGCCCTCTGAGCTACAGCGATCCAATATAGGTTTCTCGTCAGCGGGTTAATAATAACATGGCAATGTCTGGGTTGTTAAAAAACAACCCTGGCTAGTTAAGTTTGTGGACCAGACCTGGTCTAATGTGTGAGCTTTGACATGTGTATATACGACATTTTGTTCAATGTTTAGGCTGCTCAGTGTCTCAGTCAGATCAGTAAATGTTTGTCTGCTGGTAGCCTCATTCAACCAATAGTTGAAGCCTCCAATTAGTTTATTTTTGCGTGGTCAATAACTAGCTGAGAAATAGAATCTGCTAGAAGTTGAGGAAATTGTTGCATATGGCCCCGGGGCCTGTACAGGATGGTGCGTATGAAGGGGAAAGTCGGCGAGTCTACCTTGATTAGTACGTTGGTGACCATTAGGACATTTATAGAGGTAAGTCTCCAGAAGGTAAGATGTTTCTTGAAAGCCGCTGCTACCCCTCCTCCTTTTTTACCAGTGGGCCTGTTAGTTTGAAGTAAATAGTAGCTTTCTTGGAGAGCTGCTAAAATATTTAGTGTGCATATGTCAGTTAACCAAGTTTCAGTAAGTAGTAATATATCTTGGGATTCAGTCTAGTAGATAGAATATCTCAAGGTGGAGCTAGATCAATGACTGGATGAATGGATGTTAAGATTAGTGACCGTGAGTGAGTGAGTTTATTAATGTTTCATTTTTTGGAAGCGGGGGTGTAACTACATTTATTGGATAAATCAGAGTGAGAGAGATCTGTTCCAGGAAGGGGTTTATTTAGGCTACATAACTTGCTAAGTTTTGGCAACAGAGATGGATCTAGTTGTTAGCTCACTGAAAATAGGTGTCCAAGGCCCTTGGACGAATAGGTTAGGTTTCAGGCACAGTGGCTAGCCCCTGGGCTTGGCCTGCCACAGACAGGTGCATACAAACTTGTCATTAGCACACTGGTGGCACACTCAATGCTGGACAATGCTGCAATAGTCATCAAGTAGCCGTGAGACCACAGCTGGCTCCTCCCAACTCGGCTCTGAGTGGTTGACCTCCACCAATTCAGTACAAGTATCGCAGAGTTCAAAAACGAGTCACTTTTTGAGTATTCAAATTTAATTAAACACAATGTTCTAAAAAATGTGCTTGCAGTTTTCGATTGGAAGACAGTACTTAGTAAAGCAATTTCTCTCTAGCATGCAGCAAGCACTTGTTACCTGCGCAACTATGCTGCAATGGCCATTAAGTTGGTGGGAGAGCTCATCTGACTGCTCATTCTGCACCAATTAGTTGCCCCCACCCAATTCAGTGCAAGTATTACAAAGTTACAAAACTTGTCAAGATTTAAGAACTCATATTCAGTTAAACACTTGTGCACACATGTGTACACTTGTGCTGGCTTACTGAGAAACACTACTACATGACTAGTTCTAATAAGTAGACCTCAACATATTGCTACAACAACTCTTTCAGACGGAGCCCTCTCTATCCCTTGACCCACATCAGGCCAGATCAGAATATTCTGAGTGGCTTCCTCTGCCATTTTGAAGCAGTCCCAATCAAAAAGTCTAACACGAGCAGAAAAAAGCCTTCCTCTCCTTGGCTTACCGGGCTTCTCTGTATAGAGAAGCAGAATTGCAGAAGACTGGAGAGAAAATGGAAAGTTACTTATGACTCTTACAAGAAAGAAACATTTAAACACTCTCTCGCAAAATATAAGGACCTACTCACCAAATTGAATCCTCATAAAACTCTGCAAGGGAGCTTTTTCAGGTAATAAACAAAATCACTAAACTACCTAAAAACAGAGGACTTAACTAACTTTTTGTGATGAGATAGCACAGTATTTCTTTTTCTGCAGCAAAGTAGGTTAAATCTACAGCCTGTTCAAATCCCAAACACTTTAATATTGATCTTCAGACTATTAACACAACTCATGATGACTTTACTATCCAGAGAAACAAGACCCTATCTAATCTGTGGAAGTCCTCAAACTTATTGAAGACACTAAATCCGGACCACCTTATGATCCCTTCTATTCTCATGCCGCTCTCTGAACCAATACCCCATATCTGACCAGTATCTTCAACCAGAGGTTTGCCTTAGGAATTTTCCCCTCTCTGTGAAAGAAAGCATACTTAGTTCAGCTTCATGGCTGAAGTCAGCCCAGAGACCACTTTGATCAAAGCCATTGATGAGTTAAAATTAGCCGTAGATGATGGGGGAACTGCTGTGTTATATCCTCAATATTGAAGCATATGTTTCTGTTATAATTGACTTGTGTGCTTCCTTGCTCTGGCTGTGTCTTTCCTGTTGCTCAGTTAGTATGAGTGTTAGAATGCCTGATGACCTCATGGAAAGTTTGAGTGCCTGGCTTGAGTTTTTAGTGTCAGTTGATGGCAGGCAGGCTGAGTGACAGGAAGGCTGCTCCAGGTGGAGTTTACTTTACTTCTACCTATCTTCTAATGAACTTAACCTGAAACTAGGCTTTAATAAATTCAACCAATGTTATACACCTGGCTCCTAGGACTTCCAATTTACCACAGTTTCCCAGTTTAGCTATCTCCCTGCTGCTCAGCCAGTGCGACTGTTGACAGTGTAATGTTGATGTGACTGAGGGGCTAATGTATTAATTGTCATACAATTCATTTTTCTTTTGTTTAACTGTCAATTGTCATTGGCATTGGTCTGACTGCAAATCTTGTGTGTATTGTCAGACGTATTCAATGTGACTCTTATGTGTTTAGAACATGCTTGTTCCTTGTTTTTGGAATCTTGGTGAAAAGACAATCTAGGATATTCTTGTGGTTGAGAATCAACACGCAGAGGCATTACAAAAGGGTCTTCCAAACGCAGAAACTTTAGGGTATGCATTCATTGATCTAAAATCTGCATTGACAAAGTTATTCAGGGAAAAAAGTGCAGCTAAACTGAATAAATATTGGGCATCCCAATATGAAAGTGGAGAAAAAAATGGGAAGCTTTTAGCATTCAAGGTGGTGGATGATAAGGCCAAGATGTATGTAAAGCTGGTTAAAGGGCCTGATGATGGTGTGTACAAACACCCAAATCAGATATTAGAGCAGTTCACCGAATACTATCAAAAATGATATACGTCAGAGGCTCGTCCTGAATTGGCTGACATAAGGAAATATCTGCAGACTCATTTAATGAAAAGTATTGGCAATGAAATATCTGACTTATTGTCAGCTGATATTGCGAATGAAGACGTTAAGTCTGCGATAGCGGCTCTGCCTTAGGGTAAAGCATCTGGGGAAGACTCCATTCCTTTAGAAGTATATAAGCTCTGTAGGGATGAATTACTTCCACTTTTTACTCAGCTGATTAGATCTATCGGAGCAGGGGGAAATGCTCCTGACTCTTGGAATGTCACCCATATTGTGTTCTTTTAAAAAAATAATAAACCGCCAGATGAATGTGGGTCATAAAGACCCATATCACTCATAAACACTGATGCAAAAATCTTTGCAAAAATTATTGCGACTCGCCTTGCTCCGATAATGCCCAAATTGGTGTCTCCTCAACAACACAGATTCATCTTATGGAGGGACACTACGGCCCACGTGAATACGGCTGTAACAGCATTTGACGTTGCAAACACAAAAGGGACTCCACTCGGTATGATTCTATTGGATGCTGAAAATGCTTTCGACCGAGTGGGGTGGGACTTCCTTTGGGCCACATTAACCGCATTTGGTACCAAAGGCAAGTTTCTTCACTTGATTAAATCCTTATATCACCATGCTAGCGCTAAACTAGTATATGCAGGACTACAATCTACTATCTTCCCAATCTCTCGTGGCACCTGTCAGGGGTGCCCTTTATCACCGTTATTGTTCACCCTGTCAATGGAACAATTCATTTTGGCTTTGCAAAATCAATCTCGGATCATGCCTTTTATATGTGGTTCAAATGGCCTCAAAGTCACGGCATACGCTGATGATATTGCCATATACTAAGAGATTTGGTGCAATACTCGGCTACACACTCAACACTAATAAGACTCAAGTTCTACTGAATTACAAATCCCCTGTCCCAGTACCAGGAGCCTGCAGTGTGGCTACCTACCTAGGGATCAGAATGTCGGCTAAAATAGATACGATTATTGCATTAAACTATGGGAAACTTCTAAAGGAAACAGCTAAGTCACTCAAGAAATGACACAAGGTGCCTATAAGTAGTAGCGGATGCATAAATATAATCAAAATGAAAATGTTGCCTAAATTTTTATATTTGTTCTGTTCTATTCCTCTACGATTAAACGCTTCTTTCTTTAAACGCCTAGAAGGAGTCTGTAGGGGTTTTATCTTAAGCTATAAAAAAGCGCGCAGAGCTATCGACTTACTAAAGCTTCCATTTAATCAGGGGGACTTGATTTCCCAGTCTTAAATTATATTTCTCTGCAGCTTTTTTGGGTCGCCTCTGGAGTATAATAAATACAATAAGTAACACATTCTTTTACAGATGTATGCTAGGAGAAGATTATAATATGTTTCTTTTCAGAACTAACGAAGCGGGTCAAATTTAAGACTACCCACGATATTGTAAACATCTGGCGTGTCATTATGCTTAAATGTAATACACTGTTCTATCATGTCAAGCTCCCTCTGTGGGGTAACCCGGGCTTTCCAGAGATCGTTCAAGATGCAGAGGGGAAGCGATGGTCTAACTTTGGGATAAAATGCCTAGGGGACTTATATGGCTATAATGAGCTTATTACATTTGTAAGACTATGCATTTTATATATTTTATCATCAGATGAGCAATTCAAATATTATCAGATCTGAGATTATTTTAGATGTAGTATGAAATTGATAAATGTCTCAGATTGTGATATATGGGAATGTCTGTATGAAACAAATGCAAAATCTTCGATTAGTATAGGATATAAAACCTTATGTACTTATAAGGAAGATGATTGAGTCGCAGTATGGGGACAGAATCAATTTCAGCTAATACTATATCACATGCCTTCACCAGTATCAATAATTCGGTACACTCTTAACTTGAGGCTGCAGCAGTATGAAACAATCTGCCAATTATATTACACACCTGAAAGGATATCGAAATGGTCATCTTATGATTCTTTCAGTGACAGAACAAAGTGCCCAAAGTGCGACTTACAGGCAGCTGATCTAAAACATATGCTATTCTTATGCCCTGAATTAGCAGAATTTTGGCAGAAGGTGACTCAAATAATATCTCAGAAACTTGGGAGATTGTTTGTGTTTTCAACAGTAGATGTAGGTGGGCAGAATATAGTAACTAGCCAAGCGGAATTAATTACTGTTTTAATGGTATGTGCTAGGCTGACAATCGCCCGAGGCTGTATTTCACGAGCTCCTCCATCTGCTCTGGAATGGTGGGGATTGGTTAAAGAAACATATGACATGGAACTAGTATTGGCTAAAATAAGATGGACTCGCGCATTATGTAAACTTAAGAAATTATGGGGACTATTGTTCTGAAGAATTTAAGAAACAGTACGGGTTGATTAGCTGTGGGGGGGGTTTCTCCCTTTTTTCTTTTTTTCCAGATGCTGCAAGAGTAAGCCAGCATAGTTGATGGTCTATTTAAATGTATATCCTGCTTCTTTTTCAACAGTTTTTTTTCATGTTGGTAAATAAAAAATGTGGGGAAAAAAAAGGAATTTTGTTTACACTGTTCGTTCCCTTCTTTTTGAGATTGTTGCCTGGGGGTGTGGCCCACCCTTTGCTACATATTACATATTTTTCAAAATTGTTTTATTAGGGAGAATTTATTTATTGTTGCTTGTCAATATATTTTCCTTTCCTTTCAGGTTATTAAGTCTTCAGACTCTCTCATGAAGTTGTATTTTTATTTGCTTCCCTGAGTGATGAATTTTTCTCTGCTCTTGTACATTCTTGTGAATAGTTTCTCCCTTGTTGCATTGCACCTTTTATTTTTCATTTAAAAGGAGGGGGATATGTTATATCCTGATTATTGAAGCATATGTTTCCCAGCTTAGCTATATCCTTGCTTCTCAGCCAGTGTGATTGTTGACAGTGGAATATTAATGTGACTTCAATGCTTGGAATTCTTGGGTGCCCATGTAGATGAGTGGTGACAGTTGGAAGATGAGCTGAGCAGGAGGCAGGTTGCTCCTGGATAGGCTGGTGTATGAGGATTACCAGGAGGCTGAAGAGTAGATGTACAGTATTACCATCCTGCAACATGAAGTTAATAAAGAAATACTTAAAATACAACTCAGCTATTTCTGGTAAGATACAACAAGCTGCCTTCATCCTTCTTGACTTATCAGCCACTGTTTACACCATTAACCACTCCACTCTGGTTCTTCTCCTCAAACAACTTGGTATTAATAACAAATCTCTTGCCTTACTAGAATCTTTCCTGACAGGCCGAGAACACTCAGTGATGCTGAACAACTTCATGTCTGCCTTTTCCTTTTTTTGTAGGGTCCAGCAAGAATCCTCATGTAGTCCTTCCCTTTTTCATTATATCTGTTTCAGAAATAGCCTCCCTTATCAGATCCTTTGGTTTCTCAACAATGTCCTATGCAGATGACGCACAGATCATGCAGTCGGCTTTTTACAATGACATCCACCCCAGTCTCCAATTCCTTAACTGTATGAGAGCTATTGACAGCTGGATGGGCAAACACTGCCTCAAACTGAACTCAGAGAAAATTAAGTTTATCCCTTTTGACAGTAACCCACTATTCTGAAATCCTACCTGTTGGCCCACAGACTTTGGGGCATACCAGTAGGAATGTGCATCACATTTAAAGCTATCTTTCTTACCTTTAAAACTCATCACAACTCAGGCCCCAATCACCTCAAACACTCTTTAAACTGGTATGCACCCAGAAGGAATTTACACTTAAAGGGATCTTTTCTGGTCACCATCCCCAGATTTAAAAGGCAGAAATGGGACTGCAGCTGTTTTGCCTCAGGAGTCTCCAAAACCTGGAATACCTGGTAATTTTCTATCAAAGTCACTCCTTCTTTACTAGTTTTCAGAAAGTTGTTGAAAACTTGGCTTTTTACCTATTAATACATTTCTTCACTTCCATGTATGCTATGCGGAGCCATCGCCAAGACACCCTGGGGCATTTGAGTGCATTAATATATATATTAACACAACATAAGATATATACGCAGAGGTAGCCTATCTCAGTTCAGACTCTGGATGAATGGGTAAGTACTGGGCTCAGCTTATAATTTAATAAGGCCCCCAAAAAGAAATGTAGCATTTCTTTCTGACTAAATGTAAGTGTCTAGTGTCTTCTGCTTTACCATATTTGATCTTTTGGAGAAAACAATACAAGATTTATTTTTGCATTGACTCAGCATATAAAACATTATTAAAGAATCTTTTTTATATACAGGATACCAGCACATATAAAATGTTAATTTGTCCATATTTGTACTTCTTCAACTTTTGAGTTTGTGCAATATTTCTTTAAGCCAGGCCTAAGGATATGTGGACCATGAACTACCAAACTGGCCCAAGTTAATAATCTACTGTCCAACTGGCAGTTCCCATTTGGGTGGGAAAAACCTCATTCTGGATAAGAAAGGAGGCCAGAGAGAAATCTGCATACAGTGGTGAATAAATCACACTCACTGATACAAAGAGGGAACTGACAGAACTGTGGCACTAGACTCACAATGAGTTTCCTTTGTAGTATTGGAGGGAACAAATCCTTTTTTGCAGAGATGAGGGAAAAGCTAAGGGCAGAGCTCTTGCAAACCATTGCTTTATTCTGCTATTTTCAATCAATACCCAAGATCCTGTGTGGGGGTGGGGTTTACCCTGTGACGTGGTCCTAGAAAATATCTGTCATGAGTAGATGGGTAATGTTCCATCTCTGGCATGGGCAAAGATTCCCTCTTATTTGAAACCTCCACCTCCACTTTTCGAGCATGGCACAGTGGAGGAAATTTTGAGATATATGGGAGGCACAAAAAAGGAAGGCCAAACCTACCTTATGGATGAACCCCTGCCTAGAGAGGTTTCCATGCTTGTTCTTTCTGCGACTCTGTGTTCAGGACCAGTGGAAGCACTGCTTATGGTCTTCCTCCATCCTCCTTAGAGAGGACAGTGAAGGATAAATATAATTAGTGGGGACCATGTTAAACATGGAGGAGAGTTCCACCTTGGATGTTTGTGGACTGTTTATTACTGGGGTTACCATAGGACAGTATCACCCACAATCATACAAGTGGCCAAGAGGCCATTAGACCTGAGGCATGCAGGCAGGAGTCATAGTCAGCCTTAAGGGCCAAGGGGTGCTACTGCTGAGAGACCCTGGGCAAAGCAGATGCCTTGTGGGAGGGGAGGCAGCAGACTGAAATTAACATATTGTGCTCTGACATTTTTTTTCCCACTTGTTAGTGAACTACCTTCCAGGGCCTGAATGTGGTAGCTTATGAGGTAGGTGAATCCCTTGTGACCAGCTGACTCTGTCTCACTCGCCATTCACTCAGGAAGAAGGAGGAAAGATAGGAGAGGTGAGAGAGGTGGTAGAAAAGCAGGAACAGCACATAGCTGTGCCGGTGCACAGACCATTGCACCTGTCAGACATGAAGCTAGACTGACATATAGGCTTGGGCTCTCCTGCAATAAAACCAGGCACATTTGGTGGTGCCATGATATAAAAGTAAACATGTCACTGAAAAGAAACATAATATTTAAATGAAACATTTATTGAAATGGGCATATCGACAGGGCAGTATGTGACTTGCCCTAAAGTCCTACAGTGGCTACTCAAAATTGTGATATATGGTACTCGAGGAGGCAGGAGAACTGTGGTAAAGAAACATTAGACAGATGGGGCACCCTGGACAACCAGTGGTCGCCCATCCACCTCAAGTAGCCTACGACCTCATTTTGGTTTACAAACCTAAGTCTCCTGCGGTGGGAAAAAATTGATCCTAGAGACCAATGTTGGTTGGCACTTTGACTCCTCATATCATATCAGGGGTTGCTTGGGGCCTCGTTTTGGCAGCACTGACTCTGTAGTTCAACAATTTCAGAACCTAGGAATGAGCAGACGGAGGGAGGAGAATTAGGGAAGGTACTGTGGGGAAGGAGACCTGGAGCAAGATGAAACCAGCAATCAATCTATGCAGTTTCAGAATAATTCAATTTCTCCATGACCTGCTAAGAAACCTGAAACCTTTTCTGTGGGCGGGAAACAAGGATAACTTTTCACAAATTTTTTATAAACATGATTCTCATGTTGTAGAGAAAGCCTGATATCTCCTCAACAGTTTTAAGTAGGTTCAAAAATGATTTTGAAAAATATATCAAATTATGTAACTGCTAGTTACATTTTTCTATATTTACTGTTTTTCTTTTTCTCTTCACTCTTTGTGGGGAAACTTATTGTCTTTCATTGTTTCTCAGAACAGTTATCAAGAACAACAATATTGCTTGCGCTCTTCGGTTAGGATCTCTGTCACATGATAATATACCTTAGATGAACCTCACTGCTAGGCACGGCGCCTATCATTCCCTTGGTAGTTCTGATTGTAGTGTAGTTCCTATTTTCCCAATAGGCCCTGCTCATTGGAATAACATAAACAGTAGTATCGACGTAGAAGTGCGGATCTTCCAGGCCTCCACTGACTATGCTAAACTTAATTGGGTTTGTTACCAACTAGCTCAGAGGTCACTGGAAACTTTCTTGACTGAAATAGGAAGTGATCAGCTTCCCTTGCAATGACAAGAAGGGATTCAGTTTTCCAACAACCGTGCAACATGACAACTTTGCTCCTCAGATCAAGAGTCAATCTCTAGGGTCGTGTGAAACAATAGACATTTATTTTACTCAGTCAGTGGTTGTGCAGTTTACTTTCACAATATGTAGAGAATAGAGAGACGGGCGTTGTCAATAAAAGGTAACATTTATTGAACAGTCTTTCTTCTCGTACAAGAGAAATGAATTGCCACAATTGCAAGACTTGTTATTATAAAAAGTACGTACAGTAAGATAAGTATAGCGAAATAATACTGTAAAAGCATTGATATGGTTTCTTAGCTATACAATGGTTTAAAAGGAATAAAACATATATACATTCATATATACATTAGGCTAAAATACTCAACTGGTGCTTCTAACTACGCCTACCCCAGTGTACCTGACCTAAGCCTAATACTTGGGAGGGGAGTAAGTAAGTAGCTTTAAGTTAAGTTGGATTTGCCAAGGTTTACTTCAAGAATTCTCTCTTAAGGGTTTAGTCAACACCATACCTCTGGAATAGAATGATGGAGGTCTGGTATCTCCCTCAGGGCTCGATATCCTAGTCACCCGCAAGGGTAGACCAGAAACGCCGGAGCTGGATTTCTCTGCAGGAGAAAGACAGCGTCTCTTCTCAGCGTGTCGAGGAGGAGGAGGAGGGGCAGCGTCCGCGGGCAGCTTGCATCTGCTGGGCTCTTTGCAGGGGGACGGCTGTTCAGCTCCTAAGTTCACCACACCATTGTTCGCTAGTTAGCAGCGATAGCAGTAGCGATAGCAGCTATGGTATCATCAGCATGACAGCTTCTGCAGCAGCTATGGCATTGATTGCTTCAGCGAAAACATCAGCAGACATCTAGCAATGAGACAGCGTTTGCTTAAGGCAACGTTGGTAATATTTATACCTGAAAGGTGCCTTGTTTGACGTAAGTTTTTGGACCTAAGACGTCAATAAAGATGTCACTAGGAAGTGATCGTCTATCAGTGCTCATTAGAGTTCTATTACTAATCAAAACACAGCAAGCGGGGATTTCCAGGTTTGCTGAGTTTTTATCTTGTTGAAGAACTCGGAGTGTTAATCTAGGAATCTCAGATAGTAACTTCTGCTATGTCATTGCACTAATTGGTTGCAAAGGAAGTGGCAGAGAAAGCTATTCTGGAATGTGGCTCTGTTCGTGTGAGGCCAGAGACGAGTTTCTGAATATTGCACTTGAACGGTTATGCCAATATAGGGAATAAATGGAGTTATAGCCGAATAGGGGCATAAGGTCACAGTATCGATCAGGATCCTAGATTAGAACGCTACACCCACTCCACGAATTCATGTCCATCAAATTACTAAAACCAGAGCAATAAGATGCATGTGTAACATTGCCCACCCCAAAATACATATATGCATTCGAAATAGGTGCATTTGTAATACGTGAAAATGTAGGTACTGTACGTTTTTGAAGCATAGAAATCATTCAAAAATTATAGCATATGAAATCAATGAATGATTATGCAAAAAGAATTACACATGAAATATCTCTGAAACAGAAGAAGGGTGAGATAATTTCATCACATATAAATGCATTGCAATAAAATGTGCTAGAGGCTGGTGTAAAGTTATTATGTCTCCAGATGTGTTTAGAAATAGAAGTTGAAGCTTCTGTTCTCTATGAATAGTTTTTACTTTAAGCAAAGAATTTTTCGTGCCAAAAAAAAGGTGAATATTAAAAAATGTTCAATTCAAAAGAATTATTGCTTGAACGGGGAAAATAGAGTTCCAACGCTTTTAGCAGTTTTTGTTGTTCAAAACTGAAGGCCGAATTCAGAGTTCATGGGAACGCTGTGTGTCGGAATGCTTCTCTAAAGTTATTGTTTCTGTTCGGGTGAGAACATCATATCAGACAGGCTCTCAAAGAATTGGTCTACAAAATCAGGTGACAGTTCGACCAAATTCGATAGTGCTGTAACTTGGCAGGTGTGAGAATGATTGCTGTCATCAAAGTCGGGATCAGCAATGCTCACAGAAGGTCGTACCTGGGTGATGTTGCTTTTGTCACTCGCTCCACTGTTACCACCTAGTCGTAGCACAGCAGTCTCAACGAATGCCGTCATCAGGATTGGTAGCCGCTGGGGACAACACAATGCGTGAGTCGTTATCGGACTGAGCAAAGTATTGATATCCATTGGTACTGCTGATGGAAGTGAAAGACAGATGTCCAACACGCACTCATCTCCGCATAGCATACATCGTAGTACAGGTAAGATGCAGGAATGCCATATCGGTCTGAATGAAAGGAACCAGGTCATGTTTAGATCTCTCAGCCTGGCCAATCCAAGGACTCTAGTTATTCTGTCCCAGTAGCGGATTGCTAGGATTGTCGCTTCCATTCCCATAGGAGTCATGTCTGACCTGTGGCTTGCCATAACGAAGCAGGAGGGTCAAAAATAAAATCCCTGCTACAAGTTCCAAAAATAAGGGTATGCCGCCAAAAACAGAGTGGACAAAATTTGGAACGATTCACAGAATTGCTTGAAATGGTGTTAGCAGTCCCGTAAAAATCGTCTTAAATATGCCTGGGATGCCTGTGGCACTAGACATGTTAAGGAGTTGGCTCAACATTTCTACGAAATGCACGGGGCAATTTGTTGATAAAAGGTCATGAACCTCCGTAGCTGTCCTTGCAACTAGAAGATCATACGTCTCTTTTGATGACGTTATGGGCACTGTTGTCTGTAAAAGCACAGATTTCATTTTGCTTAAAGTATCAATTCGTATAGAAGAGAAATGCAGACGAGGCCAGATGGGAGTCTCTATGTCTCCAGGCCCACTCGGGAACAATGCTTGCATACAGCATTTGACCATGGATGTTACGCTTACGAGATAACTTTTCCCTGGAACAAGGCCACAACATCTGTGATCCGTTCTTAGAATGTAACTCCCATTCGAAAGTTGCATAAAGAAGGGCTCTATCTGAGTTGCAGGTGTGACAAGCTGGTGGCATGAAAGGTTGTTAGAATTACCTTCACAGGCGCCGTGTAAATTAATACCCTTGCACAAAAGTATACCGCTTAGTGAACGTTTACAGTTTTCACCACTAAGAAATACATTTTTGTCGCTGTCACTATAGCATGAATGTGTGTATGGTAATTTCCATTCTGATTTTACATATCCTTTACCCAATCGTTCATACTGGCCAGTAGGTATGTATTCAAGGCATTTTTTAAATCGGAAAGTTGTTATCGGAATAGTGATAATTCTGTGTATTATCCATTCAATGACAGGACTTTTTGACATTGTCAATGGTAATTTATTTATTTAGTGTATTTGTAGAGCGCGAAACCTGTCACCCAGAGGGCATCCTGGCGCTTTGATCAAGAACCATAGACTTAACAGCTCAGGCCTTTTATGGAAATAGGTGGGTTTTTAACGCTTTCCTAAAGGGAAAGTAGTCCTTGTGGCTTCTCAGAGAGAGTGGCAGGGAGTTCCAAAGTTTGGCTGCTGCGACACTAAAGGAGCGGCCACCCATCCTCACTCTGTGAAACCTCGGAACTACAAGAAGATGCGCCGAAGAAGAGCGGAGGGGTCGCGATGCAGAGTACCATGCAAACATCTTTTGCAAAGGGATGGGGCCCTGTTGATGAACAGCTTTAAACACAAGGCACGCAGCTTTGTATTGTACCCGCAGATGAACCGGGAGCCAGCGTAGGTCTCTTAAGGCAAGGGTGGAGGAACTGGACCTAGGGCGGGAGAGAGCCAGCTTGGCGGCCATGTTTTGCACCCGCTGTAGCTTACCGGTCAGATTTTTTGGGGCCTCCAGAAGAAGCCCATTGCAGTAGTCGAGGCGACTTAATATGGTCCCACGAACTACTTCCGGCCTTGCTTGAGCGGGGAGAAGGGGCAAAGCCTTGCGCAACATGCGCAACAGCATCATACACGTAGAAGTGGTTTTATTGACGTGTATGTCAAGCTGTAGGTTAGGGACAAAAATCACCCCCAGATTACGGGCTGATTCCGCCGCCAGTACTGGCTCAAGAAAGGTACTAGGCCAAAAGTTGTCTGGGAGTGCCCGCGGAATCCTGTCGATGGAACAATGGAGTACCTCCGTCTTGGAGCTATTAAATTGTAGAGAATTAGCTCGTAACCAGTCTGCTGTGGTTGCCATGCAGCGATGGAAGGTATCCAGCGAGACCGCGTTTTTCCCTTCCAGTGAAAAGACCAGCTGGGTGTCATCGGCATAATTGAATGCCAAGACACCAAAAGATTTTATTAGCTGGACTAAGGGACGGAGGTACAAATTAAAAAGTATAGGGCTGATGGCCGAGCCCTGTGGGACCCCCTGTCCTTCACTCCTTGGCTCAGAGGTGAATGGTGGAAGTGAAACCAACTGTTGCCTGCCGTCAAGATAGGATGTCAGCCAGTCTCTTGCCCCCTCAGTGACCCCGCACTCCTCAAGTCTCCTGACAAGGGTCCGATGGCAGACCGTGTCGAACGCGGCCGACATGTCGAGCAGCACTAAAAAGGCTACCCGACCACTGTCAACACGCGAACGAAGATTGTCAAACACGGTCACCAGCGCGGTCTCCGTCCCGTGACCGGGGCGGAAGCCAAACTGGTCCTCATCGAACCAGCCGATGTTTTCCAGGAAACCTGAGAGTGAACGAGTCACCCATTTTTCCAGAATCTTGATAGGAAAAGGGAGCAAGGATATGGGCCTGTAGTTGGAGAGACAGGCAGGATCCAAAGTGGGCTTTTTAAGCAGAGGTGACACTACTGTTAATTTCCAGCAATCTGGCACCGCTGACGACTCCAAAGATTGGAGACAGATCGAGAACAAAGGCAAGAAAAGGTCTGCATGGAAAGCCTTCCAGAATTTGGGGGGCAGTGGGTCAAGCGGGGGCCCTGAGGACACCGTATGTGCCACCTTACAAAATTCCTCGAAGGAAGGGGAAGGAAAAAACCTTAGTTGGGGTCGACTGGGGGGGGGGTAACCGGAGCTCCCAAACAAAGATCAGGGGCATTGAGCTGGGGTCGACTGGATGGACTGCCCGGAGCTCCCAGACACAGGTCATCACCACCCGTCTGGGGTCGACTGGGCAGACCCACCGGAGCTCCCACGCCCAGGGCTCCCAAGGTGCAAACAGAGCCAGTCGGCTGGGGTCGACTGGGTGAGCTACCCGGAGCTCCCAGACTCGGGCCGAAGGCAGCAGTCCGGGGTCGACTGGGCAGATCAACCGGAGTTCTCATCTCCGACACTCTTGGAGGAAGGACAGGCGACCGGGGTCGACTGGGTGGCACGGTCGGAGCTCCCAAACCAGTGCTGGAGGCAGTTGGCTGGGGTCGACTGAACGAGCCAACCGGAGCTCCCGAGCCGAGGGTAGTGGGTGAAGGGTGCGTTAGGCCCTCCAAGATCTTAGCAGTCTTCTCCTCGAAAGCGATAGCCGGGGAGTCACAAAGTGCCTGCGACTCACGAAGCGTATTAGCCGCACAGACAGGGTGGGACAAGTCCCTGACAATTTTAAACAGGGCTTGGGATTTATTAGGCGCCTGAGTCAAGGAAGCTTCTAAGAAGGTCGCTTTGGCCCTCTTAATCTGGGCCTTGTAATCACGCAAGGCGAGCCTGTACGAGTTTTTTGCCGGGGCGGAGTACTGCTTCCTCCACTCTCTCTCAGCACGTTTACAGCTCAGCTTCAGTTGTCGTAGCTCTTCCGTGTACCAGGGAAAAGCCCTGTTCACTCTCCCTCTAGATTTACGGAGGGGTACAACCTTGTCAAGCGTGTCAGTAATCGACCGGCATAACAAGGAGTAGCTTTCCTCCACCGAGTTACTCAAGCGGAAATTAGCGGGTATTAGGGAAGGCCTAGGGGATGAACTGAGTAGTCGGGACCAGGATCTGCCCCATTTCGCAAGTCCTACCCCAGCGCCATCAGAGGAATAATCCCCTAAGCATAGAGAAAACGCCACAAGCGCATGATCGGTCCAGCACTGGGCTAGGATGTCGTTAATCACTGCCGATTCACCGTCAGCGAAAATCAAGTCCAAGACGTGACCACCCCTATGTGTCGCCGAGCGGACCAGTTGCTGCAGTTGGATGTCAGCGAGAGCCTGGCAAAGAGATGTGAATGCTCCGTTTGCAGGACCCCCCTGCCATAGGTTGAAGTCGCCCAGGACCAACAACTTGGAGTGGGTGTTGGATAAGTCATACACTAGGTCGAGGAACTCTGGTAGAGAGGAAGCCGATCCAGGTGGCCGGTAACACAGCACACCCGAAATCAGTGCTTTCTCCGAATCTTTAATGGAAAACCCCATCAATTCAAAGCCCGGTACCTCACTGATTTTAAGCTGGGAAAGACCCAGCCATTCACAATAGATAATGCCAATCCCTCCACCCCGGTTCTTTGGTCGAGGGGTGTGGATGATTTTAAAACCTGGGGGGCAAGCCAAACCCAGTTCAACTAAACAGTCCTCCCGAGTCCAATTTTCGGTTAGGAACAACAAGTCCAACCCAGAGGAGTCAATCAGAAAGGCAATCTCAGTGTGGTGCTTGCAAAGCGACCGAACATTGAGCAGCCCACAGGACAAGGATTGAGATGGAGAAGGTGCGGAGGCTCTCTGTATCACGGTTCTCAAGTTCTCAAGTTTTTCGATGCTCAGGATTGTATAGTCTGCTCCTTTCTGTGCCAAACTGATTTGTTTATCAGTAAGGTTAAAAATGGAAAATAATGACGTTATGTTGATTAAATGCCAAGGCACATAGCCTGAACGAAGATTTTGCAGCGTCCAGCCTAATTGTACAATAGAACGTAATTGAGATTGGCCATGCTGTAACATTAGCAAGTCTCTGTCTATTATGTCAAAGGCAGAAGATACAATATTGTCCAATGAATATATTCTGGAGGACAGAGTCATTAACCCATTGTCCACTACAGAAAGTGATTTTTCCAAATTAATACAATCAATTTCTCGTATTTTTTCTGCTGTTTCAATTTGTGTGACTTTCCAAGCCTCGTTGTACGCAGCATAGATGCTGGCCGCTATGAAACGCTTTTGACGCTGTTTGCGTGGACCAAGAATGAAATCGCGCAAATCAGCACCATCTTTTAGTAAAGACAAGTGTTGCTTAATTTCAGCCAGTGTGGATGTTCCTAGCCATTCGAGGCAGAGTTTCCCTACACTGTATGTTGTTACTATCCCTGGATGTTGTCTCTGGGAGTATCTAGGGTCTTGTCTGGTCATTTTTAACCCCTGTGTTTTGTTCAGGAATCTATCTTGACAGCTGTTTGTGTCAGTAGGCCAGATTAACCACTTTTTCCAATCAGGATGTGTTCTGTTAAAATGTAAAATTTTAGTTACGTCTATCTCAATATCTGTTGTTCCATTATCAGGTATTGGCTTCGGAATAGACGGTTTGTTAAGGTCTTTGATCTTAGATAGGCCAAGACAAGATGTTTGGTGAATTGTGTCATTTAAAAACATCATTTGTTCTGGTATCATGCAGGTTCTGAATAGTGCTTCAAGGCCTTGTACCTGCCAATCTTTTGTACCCCAAATGGTTTTTGTTTCAATGTTATTTTTCCAATAATCAAATCCAAATGTCATCATTTTGTCATAAAATGCTTCTGAATATATTAATTTAGAATTTGTCAGCATTGTTTTCATTCCTGTTTTATCTAACAGTTTGTAATAAACGTTTCTGCATCACTGGTGTTAAACCCTGAGAAGTACTTGAATTTCTCAAAGAATGTTTTAGAACTGCTTTTAGGTGGTGTAGCACAATCTTCCCATTGATTATACTTAAAAACATTTCTAGGCTGTGCAGATTTATGCAAATAATGATCGCCATAATGTGTAAAACAGAATAACTGTTCATAACTAGACGAACCTTGTAAATAATCATGTTCTGTAAATCTAGCTGACATTACTAAATCAGACATCATGTCATTAATACTGTTAAAGTCCCAATCATCAGAGAATGTACTAGGTTTTACAAAGTCACTTAAGGAAACCTTCAGTTGATGAGGATACTTCAGGATCTCGACCGGACCATAGATCTCATAGTCAGTTTTCTCCCATACTACCCCACCAGGTATTGGAATGGCTGTGACATTTACTGTTGACAGTTCTCTTTTCTTCACGTGGGATGATCTGTGTGGTTTGAGGACTAAGTTGATGTTCTGACTTGCTGTGTCCATTGTACTATATTTTCCCTCAATGAATTTTCCCAAACAAAGTACCATGATGAGCCAAAGCAGGAGGAAAAATACACCTAGACCGAACCAGAACTCTAACCAAGGGGAAATAAGGTAGATTTCCTTCAGTTGATGAAAGGGTTCCGTTGCTTTTTCTTTAAAAGTCATTTTTGTTTCTGGCATCACTTCGGGGTCGTTTTGATCTTCAGAGAAGTTGTCGAAGTTGATGAAATAACCAGAGGCAGTTCTGTCAATTGTTGGGATTGATCTTTCAATCTGTCTTTCGGTAGCACTTTCTGATGCCACTTTATTGTAGACTGGTGTTTCTTGACGAACTGTTTCAATCTGTGTATCAAGAGGCACGAGTTCCATGGCATTATTGCATAGTCCTTCTCTGTGCACTGCAGGCTGATCGAATGTGATTAGTCTTTCAGTTTGAACCTCTTGGATTGTTGCAAGTTTGGGTATTCTGTTGTTTCTTGGGAGTCCACTGGGCCCACTGTTGATTATAGGCCACATGCTTGTGGTTTTACCAGGTCGATAGACACAACTCTGTTCTCCTTTTTACCAGCAAGGGGCGGTAGTACAACTGATCTTGTTCCGGTGACTGCCAAGACAGGTACTGCTTTTCTGTAAGAAGGCCCAAATTCCTTCTTCACCGCGATTTTTTCTCTGACTAGATCCCCAATCTTTGGAATCCAGACAGGCCTTGCTGGGGCTGTTGCTTGTGGTGCCTCGTCAGTGGTATCTGGCTGTTGCTTTAACTTTATGTTGCTTAAGGATTTTCTTGTTTCATTCAGTTCCTGTAAAACAGCCAAACGATCTTTGATGTCAAAGTCTGTTTTCTGGTCTTGTACCACTGATACCTGACTATCTAAGTCCTGAATTCTCATTCTAATTCCGAACAATAGTTCGTATGGGCTGAAACCTTTTAGAGATTTTCTTGGCAAATTGTTAAGACTGGTCTGGACACTTATTAAATGTTTGACCCACCCAGCGCCTGAACCTAATACCTTCGCTGTTATCGATCGCTTTATGTCTCAGTTTTTTCTTTCTACCACACTATTCCCTTCGGGGTGCGACGGACAAGAATACCGCAACCCAATTCCCATGCTGGCCATGGCCTCCTTATAAGCTCGAGAGTTGAAAGCAGGACCCTGGTCAGAATGGAACGTGGTAATTGCGTATGTGCCGATAAAGACTTGCAGATCTTTTATAATCGTTCTAGCGTCTGCCGAGCGCTGGGGCCACATCCATATGAACCTCGTACAGGAATCCACTGCTACCATGATATATCTATAGTTGCCGTCCCTTTGTAGGGGACCACAGTGGTCCAGGTAAACACATGCAAATGGTTTATCCGAGATGAGAAGGGGTGTCTGCGCTGGTCGTTTTACTGTTGATACTTTTATCCTTTGGCATATATCGCATTCTAATACATACTTTTTAGTTTGTATTCTCAAGCGAGGCCACCAATATCTCTGTTTTAATAGTGATATTGTTGCGGAAACGCCAGCGTGTGCAGAAGCAAGCCCTTCGTGTGCCGCTTTGATTAGTCCTAACCTGTGTTCCATGTTTGGAATTACCCTATCCCCCACTCCAGGGATTCGAGCAAAAGGAACATTATTCGTATCTGTTGAATATAAGTACTTTTCTGGAAAGCCTTTTGGGAGTGTTTTCTTATCATTCTTTACTGACGCACTGACAGCTTGTAGAATATCGCTGTCTATTTTTGTTTGTGACCGAGTTATCGCAGCTATGGAAGCCGTTTGCATAGCTGCCTTCGCGGCTTCATCAGCCAATGAATTCCCTGCAACTTGAACGCCATCACGTTGATGACTCAGAGTGTGTATCACGTGAGTCTTTTGTAGTTCTTTCTGTAAAATAACTACCTGTTCCCAAAGCATTTTATGCTTTATTGTGCCACCTTTTGCATCTTTGAAACCATTTTCCACCCAATTCTGCAAGTATTCATTATACGATTGTACTCAATAATAAGAATCGCACACTATTAGTGTGGGGAATTCGCGATCGGTATTTTCTAGCGCCATCTTAAATGCTACTAATTCAGCTCGTTGAGCTGAGCAATCTCCTAGAGATTGTGTTTTGGTGACCATTGGTCTAAATTTACCTTCGTGCCAGCGACCTTTAACAATCGTGCACGCAGCACTATAAGCTTGTTTGCCCCCAACTGCGGGTTGTGCTGATCCGTCAGTATATATAATACTTCCGTATTCTTCGAGAGGCAGGATTTCAATTGGCAGAGGACATTCATATTCATATTGTAAAAATTCTTGTGTCTTTAAATTAGGATCAAATTCGTAAACTACGTCTGTTGCAGCAAGAGAATTAACCCACGGGATCCATCTCGGATGCAAAGCTTTAGCATTAGGAATGCTTGCTTTAGTTACCGCTTCTAAAGCCGGTATAGGTGTTATGATTACTATTCGTTTACCTTGTGCTAGGGGCCTTTATTTTGCTACAGCAGTCTGAACCGCAGTTAGAATTTTCTCAGTTGAACTGAATTTTATTTCAGCCTTTGTGTACAAATGTGATTTGTAAGCGATTGGTACCCTTTCTCCCTCATTAGAGGTTAGGTATGTGAATCCGCATCTTCCTGGGATGACTCGGATTACAAGATCGCGTGTGTTGTCACGTGTATCTAATTTTGTTTTTGCTAACATGTCTGTTTGCAGTGATCTCAAAATTTCTGTGTGTTTTTGAGTCCAATTGATTTGTTTAAAATCAGGTTTAATTAGTTCGTAAAGAGGTTTAACCCTCTCTGCGTAATTTAGAATGTATGTTCTTCCGAAATTCAGAAAACCTAGTATGGATTGTAAATTCTTCAGCGTTTTTGGAGCTTGGAGTACAGCGCACTTCTCTAAGAAGTTGTCCGCTAGGCTTTTTCCTTCACTTGATAATTCGTACCCTAAGAATAGTACTGTCAGATGGGCAATTCGAGACTTTTTAAAGTTGAATTTGTAACCCTCTGCTGCGAACCCAAGTATAATGGTGTTCACTCTTTTCAAGTGAGTATCCAAGTCGTCGTCTGTGAGATAAATATCATCTACGTAAGATAATGCCTCATCATCATATATTTGTAGTAACTCTGTTACCCTAGCTGAGAATAGTCCTGGGCTGTTCTTGAACCCCTGTGGGAGTCGACAGAATTTTTTCTGCGACCCAAATGCTGAGAAAGCGGTCAAGTATCTGCTTTCTGGTGCAATGTTTTGACAAAAGAAACCATTAGATATGTCTAATGTCGTTTTATATTTTTTCCAAACTATGTTATTCATTAGGGCTGCACGATG
Organism: Lissotriton vulgaris; assembly: GCF_964263255.1. Lineage (NCBI taxonomy): Eukaryota > Metazoa > Chordata > Amphibia > Caudata > Salamandridae > Lissotriton > Lissotriton vulgaris. Next base: position 1,012,015,601 of record NC_141687.1, read on the forward strand.
CGAGTTTTGTACTGCAAATGTTTTGCAACATGCATTAAGGTGTCTGTAGTCCAAAACTAGACGATATGAATTGTCTGGCTTGGAGACAGGAAACAAAGGATTGTTCATTTGAGAGGTGCATGTTTCAATCACCCCCTGGTATTCAAGTTGATCTAAGATCTCCCTGACTTGTTTTTTAGCTTCTTGCTTAATGGGATACTGCCGTTGGGCAGTTGGTTCACTTTTTAACTGGATTTTGTGGGGAGGAGAGTCCTCATCCCATCCTACATGATTTTTATATAATGCCGGTGCCTGGGCTACTGCCCATTTCCTTGCATAAGTATATTTTTTGTGAATCGGAATGTGATTCGAGAAGGCAGGCATAATCATTTCTTCGCCACGAGGGCACTCCCTGACAAACTCTGGGGGCCAATCTTTTTCAGTTAACAGAATATCATAGCCTTTTGAGAGTTTGTCCCAAAATAAACCCTTTATTTTCCTAGTCTTATCACCCTCTATACGCAATGTTATTTCGTATATCTTATGGGGCTCGCTAAGTCTGGTGTCTGCAGTTTCAACCTGAATGTATTCATTTGTGTCCGCTGTCTCCAGATGACTCATCAAGATCTTGCGGGCTATACTGATTTCTGCTGCACTGTCTAACATTGTCTGTGCCCACTCCCCGTTTTTCAACTGTGTCCTCAGTATTCTCGGCATGGTTGATTACTCTAATACTGGCTACCTTCTTTTTTGGAAATTGAGATTTTTTACTCTGAGCAGGTTCCTTGTCTTTGGACTTGGTGTGCTCTCCTGGGTCTGACCGTCCTCTTCTTTCCGATTTCTGCGAAAAAGATCGAGAGGGATGTGTATCAATACTTTGATATCTATCAGGTTTTTTCAAATTATCCCTATTTCTAAGGTTATATCTTTTCTCAGAGGGCTCCCTCTGGGGAGACTGGTGTTCTCGAGTCGGAGTTCTTTCCCTCCATCGAGGAGACCTTCCTCTGGACTGGAAAACTTTTTCCTTGGGAGTGGATTGTTTATTTACATCCCAGCTCTTTTTAGGAGTGTTTAAATTATTTTTAATAAATAATTTTTCAGGATTTTTGAGCAGTTGGGGCTTTACTGGTTTTCCACCCAAGCTGTCTCTACCTAATTCTTCATAGCATTTTTCTATGATTCTGGCAAGCTCAACTGGCTGATCTGTTATATCTGTTTCCTTCAACTTCTGGCGGATAGCCACAGATGCTGCTTCTCCCTTTATGTTGGCTAATAATATAGCCGAGACCTGCTTGAAGTCTTTCAGTAATTTCATACCAAGATTTAAAGCCGGCTCTGGACCGTATTCATTTTGAATCTGTTTTAGCACTTCTGGTATTACCGCCATAGACGGAACACCATGTGTTTTTGTGTAAATGGAATTAAAGACTGTACCCCAAGTGTCGCAGTCCTCTATGTGTGGTGCGATTCCCATAGGAAGGCAGATGGTCAAGATTCTGTGTTTCTCAATAGGGGTAGTATCCGGAAATACTGCCTCTATTTGAGTGATTTTCTGTGCTAACCAGAAAGGAATTTGTTCCCGTTTTACGGGTGTTTTACCAAGACATGACTGTATGTTCTGTGGTGTGATTTTATTAGTGTTCCCCTGATGAGGGGTCAGCTGTGGTACATTAACAGCTGGTTGGACTGTTGCAGTCCGCATTACATATTGGACTAATTGCCTATGTATTTTAATTAATGTTTTTAGCTGTACTAACAGCTCTTCTCTAGACATTTTTGCAATGTCCGGATGTGGTGTGTAGCTGGCTAGAACCGGCCACGTTGCTCCTGGTCTACCTAGTGGACCGAGCCTGGTAATATGATCATTATGTTTTAGGGCGCTATTAAACCAGAGCAGGTGCTCTTGGAATTTTAGTGGGATTTCAGTCTCCTCGAAAGGGGCGTACTCATCCGGAGGTTTCTCTATTTTGTAATAGTGAAACTCTTTTGTTCTAGCGTTTGCCGCTGGAAAGGTTATCCATGAATAGAATACCTCTGTCTGCTGATATTCGTGTGCCTCTATCACGAACATTACTGTACCACCTTGTGGTGTCAGTCCGTTTTCTATAAGTTTTAACGTTATAGACTTTCTTAAATGTACCGGGATGATAATTGCATCCGGGTCAGTATCGTCGGGACCCTGCTGAGTCGCATCTGCTGCGGCCCCAGTGGTTCCGTTTTCTAAGTCTGACATTTTATAAATGCAGGCTTTGCAGAGTAGGTCTCCAAGGAGACAAAGATTAGGTGCACAATATTTTGGAACACTGTATCCTTCAACGTTGAATAAACCAGAGCTTTACATAGGAATCTCTTCCTACTGAGTTCGGGCGGATTTTAACCTTTTACCCACTCCAGACGTCTATTGGAGTATTTACGGGAGAAAGGGGTCTCTGTGAAATATGCACGACTGAGTTACTCTAACATCTTGCGTTAGTTTATCGCCTTACCAAACGTTGGGCGCCATGTAGTGTAGTTCCTATTTTCCCAATAGGCCCTGCGCATTGGAATAACATAAACAGTAGTATCGACGTAGAAGTGCGGATCTTCCAGGCCTCCACTGACTATGCTACACCTAATTGGGTTTGTTACCAACTAGCTCAGAGGTCACTGGAAACTTTCTTGACTGAAATAGGAATCAGCTTCCCTGGCACTGACAAGAAGGGATTCAGTTTTCCAACAACCGTGCAACATGACAACTTTGCTCCTCAGATCAAGAGTCAATCTCTAGGGTCGTGTGAAACAATAGACAGTTATTTTACTCATTCAGTGGTTGTGCAGTTTACTTTCACAATATGTAGAGAATAGAGAGACGGGCGTTGTCAATAAAAGGTAACATTTATTGAACAGTCTTTCTTCTCGTACAAGAGAAATGAATTGCCACAATTGCAAGACTTGTTATTATAAAAAGTACGTACAGTAAGATAAGTATTGCGAAATAATACTGTAAAAGCATTGATATGGTTTCTTAGCCATACAATGGTTTAAAAGGAATAAAACATATATACATTCATATATACATTAGGCTAAAATACTCAACTGGTGCTTCTAACTAGGCCTACCCCAGTGTACCTGACCTAAGCCTAATACTTGGGAGGGGAGTAAGTAAGTAGCTTTAAGTTAAGTTGGTTTTGCCAAGGTTTGCTTCAAGAATTCTCTCTTAAGGGTTTAGTCAACACCATACCTCTGGAATAGAATGATGGAGGTCTGGTATCTCCCTCAGGGCTCGATATCCTAGTCACCCGCAAGGGTAGACCAAAAACGCCGGTGCTGGATTTCTCTGCAGGAGAAAGACAGCGTCTCTTCTCAGCGTGTCGAGGAGGAGGAGGAGGGGCAGCGTCCGTGGGCAGCTTGCATCTGCTGGGCTCTTTGCAGGGGGACGGCTGTTCAGCTCCTAAGTTCACCACACCATCGTTCGCTAGTTAGCAGCGATAGCAGTAGCGATAGCAGCTATGGTATCATCAGCATGACAGCTTCTGCAGCAGCGATGGCATTGATTGCTTCAGCGAAAACATCAGCAGACACCTAGCAATGAGACAGCGTTTGCTTAAGGCAACGTTGGTAATATTTATACCTGAAAGGTGCCTTGTTTGACGTAAGTTTTTGGACATAAGACGTCAATAAAGATGTCACTAGGAAGTGATCGTCTATCAGTGCTCATTAGAGTTCTATTACTAATCAAAACACAGCAAGCGGGGATTTCCAGGTTTGCTGAGTTTTTATCTTGTTGAAGAACTCGGAGTGTTAATCTAGGAATCTCAGATAGTAACTTGCTATGTCATTGCACTAATTGGTTGCAAAGGAAGTGGCAGAGAAAGCTATTCTGGAATGTGGCTCTGTTCGTGTGAGGCCAGAGACGAGTTTCTGAATATTGCACTTGAACGGTTATGCCAATATAGGGAATAAATGGAGTTATAGCCGAATAGGGGCATAAGGTCACAGTATCGATCAGGATCCTAGATTAGAACGCTACATGATATATTTCGCACTGACCATGATTCAGCAGTCTTTTACATCTTTCCATCTTTAAGCTACATGTGTTTGGGTCTCCCTTACCACACTCTTTCACCAGTCTTCCTCAAGCGGATTAATGGAGGCTATAGAAGTAGACAGCCTGCTGCCTCCAAATCACAGAATAACAAGCAGTGTGGTTTAGCAGGGTGTCATTTTATAGTCTCTGTTACCTCTCATAATAGATGGCCAGATTTAGTATTTCTCTTGCAAGATCTCTCTTTCACTGTGTATGTTCTCCCAAAATCACATTAGCACTAAGAACCTCTCAATTAACTTTAACTCCTGAGGGAAATAAAAAGCAATATTACTGTTGTAATTAGCATGAAGTATCCAACTCCAGGGTAGTTTAAGTAGTATTTATTAAGATGTTATCTTCAAGAGTAGAAGTACAGAGAGCCCCACAAGGAGCAGCATTCCTGCTGTTCAGCCCATACACCAGCTGCCAACCTTACTCATCCAACATTCCACAGCAGCATCAGGCACCAACATTCCACACTACCCTCACACTGGCTGTGCAGCAAGTATAACACATCCACCTTGTTTAGTCGGAACAAAAAAACAATGCAATGGTCCAAGAAAAACTACGCATTGGTAAAATGTACATACATAGAAATAACGTGAGGACCCATTGCAAAGACCTGACGATGACTAAAGGGCATACAAGTAGGCCTGGGCGGTAAACTCGCTCGCTAAATTTGCGGAATTTTGGTAATTTTGTGTTCTGCGGAGAACGCACAATTGCCCAAAATTCAGCGTTCAACGACTTTGCAACATTTTTTGCTTGTTCGCGTACTCAAAATGCGCGTTTGCAAGATATTACCCCTCGAGCATGCAAAAAGCAGTTGCGTACAGGAAAAAAGCATTGGGAACAAGCAATTCCGTGTTCGCAGAAATTTTTTACTGTTTCGCAGAGATTTGCGTAACGCTTTTACGCAAATTCCGCCTTCCCCTACATACAAGTTAAGATCAAAAACAAAGAATGCACAGTACTACGGGCATGCAAGTTAACATCAGAATGCAAAGACAGCACAGAAGAATGTAGCAATTGACTTGAATGTGAACATATGATATTAAATGATGGAAAATGACAATGTCCACCCATGTACTCCCGTTAATGAGAGCAACTAAATGGGAAAGATAAGAACGGTCTTTAGGAAAGCAAAAAGACTACACATACCCAAATGTTCTCCCTTTCCACACAAACAAACAAACCTGCATTCGACTACACCACACATTACTAACCAAATCCCTTTAGCCACAAACATACCAGTTGGCCAGACTGAAATTAAAGTGAACACACAGGGAACAAAACCCCAATGGTGCAGTGGAGATCACCCCACAACAAAAACAAATCATTAAAGTGAGACCATCCCACAACCACACAAGGGTGGAAGGAATGAGTGAAAAAGTATGCAAACACCTCCCACATATGACGTCAATACAAGTGAGTGTTACCTAAAGTCAACAACCAAAACATTGAGGTGGTAGACACAAGTGACTCCTACTAAGGCAACTCAAACACTACACCAACAGGGTGATCGGCCTAACTCAACCCACAACTTAAAAAATAGTTGTAGACCAGAGAGGCTTAGCAACTAAAAGCCTTCTTACACACACACTACCAACAGTGAGAGATTCACTTACATTCCCCCACAATCACACCATGGTGGTAACCCAGAGTGCCTTAGCACCTAAATTTCAACTCATGCATCATACCAATAGGAGAATCTGCCTAAATCAACCCACACCTACAAATATAGTGGTAGACGAGAGAGGCTTAGAACCTGAAAGCTGTCTCGCGCACACACCACTGACAGTGAGAGATTCACATATATCCACCCGCTACCACATCATAGTGGTAACCCTGAGTGACTCAACACCTAACAGTCAACTTAATGTACCATAACAACAGGGTGACTTACCTAAAATAGCCAACACCCCCAAAAATAGCGGTAGACCAGAGGCTTAGAACCTAAAATCCTTCTCATACTGAAGGAAGTGGCCCGATTAGGGTCACCCCCGTCACTAATGACCACCTCTCAGCCTTCCATAGTAAATGAAGTGTTGGTCAGGCAGCTGAGAATACAAACCAATATCTGTTTATTAGATACACTCAGAGCGGAGCCCAGTCTGCCCAATTTCTAGGAGCGCTGCAGAGGGACTGAAATCAACAAGCATGGAGATACATTATGTACATTTCGTAACTGGGCAAAAATAAATCCCATAGTGGAATTTTCCATGCAGGTGCTGTTAAGCAATGGAATACAAAAAAAAAATAATCTCAACACTCGTATCTTAAACAAAGTTGCTAAGTCCAAGGTTTTTCCAGTCGGGCCGTCAACAGACAAGTTGCAGAGGTCCTCTATGTAGGGAGAAAGCTATGCACTAATATGAACAGTCTATTCATTAGTGAAGCTAAACCTAACATTGCAGAAGCGAAACATAACAGAGGTCTTTTCTCAGAAATAGCAAAGGAGTAGTTTTGATTATGATTTAAAATTGCACCTGAATAGAAAATGGTGCAGTGAATGCTAACTTTACATAGGCAATGCACAAACATGAATATTTATTTTCTAACAGACCCTCCTTTTAGCATGAGCTTAAAGATTTTCTAACAGCAACAAGAAAAATATAAAATCAGGAAAACTGGAGACCATGATTAAAACTCCTTATGAGCTTTCCATATTCTCAGTATCGGGAGAGGAGACTGTAAGGAGGAAAGAAGTCTCAAAAATGCCCTAATCTATATTCATGAGGTTATCTATCTCTTTCTGTACCATAATTGCAGCGTTGGTATCATGAATCGATATTTTCTTTTAGGGGTGAGAAAGGTGGTGCAATAAGAGCAACACAAGGGGAGGCACTGAATGAGGGCACAACAAAGCACCAATATCACGATCTCGAGGATGTCTAATACGTGTTTGGTAATATTCTTTTCCATATTTTTGGTCCTGACTACACTCTCATCTCCCACTACTGACCATACACACCCACTCTTGGCTAAGATGAAATCAACCGCATATCCAGTCTGTTTGGAATTTATCCGCCTGATTTCCAAGTAAGTGGTGATGTCTCGTAAAGCTGCCGCGACAGTAGTATTAGATAATATTTGTAAGCACCCAAAATATTCTCTAGCTATCTCACCCCGGGCCATAGACGTACCACTCAAAAGGAAAATAGAAGAAAGGATTATCAAAAGGCGATCACATTACTATAGGGATTGACCTCTGTTAGAACCGGCTGTCTCTAGTTGGCAGAGGTATACACTTCTGGCAAATAGGGACACACCTTTTCTAGTCAGGGCAAGGGGATCACACCCTTTGATAACCCCTGCTCACCCCCTCGGTAGCTTGGCAGAGCAGATAGGCTTATCTCGGAGGCTGTGTGTTAAGCATTTATGACCACATACAGTAATAAAGTGAATGCACTACAAATGGACACGACACAGTAGTATTATAAAAATAAGTATTTTTTATATAAGGCTTAGCACAAGACCAAATAACGACAAAACTGTACACAATCTGAATAAATACGTTGGGAAGGAAAAAGGATAGTTCAAAGGTAGTTTCTTCTTTAGCACAAAGTCTTTAGTATCAAGCAAATCTTCTTCTTGGAAACACAGTTCTTAGCAACAAGGTAACCCACACGGGAGCTACACGACGTCGAGGCAAAGTTAATCCAAAGGTTCGGCGTCGACCGCGAGGAGAGCTACCTCGAGCCCGGAGTCACACGGACCCCCAACAACACAGTACCTTCGGAAAATGAAGCACACGATGATCAGCGGCGTCGAGCAATCCGGCGTCGCGTCTTCGGTGTCGATCAGGCCTCAGCAGGCGTCGTTGTCGATGATGCGGTTGCAAAGTGTGAGCAGCGCTCACGGCGTCGAGAGGGCACGAGGGCGATGCGATCAGCAGCGGTGCAGGCACGAGGTCCCTTGGAGCTGGAGCCGTACTCCCACTCACTGGCGTTGCTGCTGGCGTCGATCGGGCCCGGCGGCCGGTCGTCGAGGAAGCGGGACACTGGGGCCGTTACCCACTACTTCGAGCTGGATTCGGCGACGTCCGTCGGCGTCGAGACTGCTGGTTCTTTCAGAGGTGCTGGATTTACAGGTTCCAGCAAAATAGCACTTTAAGCAGATGAAGTCCTTTAGCCCTGTGACTTCAGCAGGAGACTGGCACTCTTCCAGTCCTTGGAGATTTTCTTAGCAAGCGTGAGAGTACACACACAGTTCCTCTCTCCTGGTTTCCTTGGCAAAAATAAAGAAGCACTGCAGGATTCCCCCCAGCAAACAGCACTCTGGCAGAAGGGGTAGGCAAGTCCTCAGATCAGCAGGCCTCTTGTCCTTGGTTACAGGGTTCCTTGTCAGAAGTGATCTAAATTCTTGGTTCAGGGGTCCTTCTCTTATACCCCTTTTCGGCTTTGATCCCTTTGTCCATGCCGGGGACTTTCCCAACATCCTGGGTCTGTTGTGGGTGGAGCCAGACAGAAGCACCTGGCCTATTCATTGCGCAGGGCTGGGTCCTCAGACGCCCAGCAGGAGGTGGAGCCAGCATTGACACTGGCAGGAGCAGAGCTATCGGCCTCCTGGCAGGAGGTGGGGCTAGGATCGCTCATGGCAGGCACAGAGCCATCAGCGGCTTGGCAGGAGGTGGAGCCAGCATTGTATCAGGCAGGGCAGGCTATCAGCAACTACTCTCCCCCTACTCTCAGCGCAAATGTCCCACTCATCCCACACTGACTCATCCAGACCTCTGGAGCCACCCAGCTCCTGTCACACACATGCAAGACCAGCAGAAACCAGTTATGGTTAGACAAGAAAATAGACACTTTCTAAAAGGGCTATTTTCAAACCCAGGGTCCAAAAACCATCCACACCAACGGATGCGTAATTAAACCCCGAGTTCAGGGATACCAAACTCGACATTGCACCATGCTCCCCGAGCCAGCTAGGATCATAGCATTAATAATCCCGGCGGCCCATTCTAACTAATGGAGAGCAGGCTACCTCGCAATAGTGAAGAACGAAGATGGCTGGAATTCACTATTAGGACATGCCAACTTGGTCATGCGTGTCCTACCTTATACTTACAATGCACCCTGCCCGTGGGCCTACCATAGGGGTGACTAACATGAAGTCAAGGGAAGGTTTGAGGGGCTGGCAAGTAGGTATACTTGCACAGCCTGCTTGACAGCACTAGGCTGCACGTGGGTCTCGCAATGACCGACCCGTAGACATTCTTTTACGAGGCCGCTCTTGTGGGTGGCACAACACGTGCTGCAAGCCCACGAGCGGCATTTGTATTTACAAGCCCCGGCACTCCTGGTGCACTAGACTAGGGACTGACAGTAAACCAAGTAAGCCAATCATGGATACAATCAATACATCAATTTAACATCGGGAGCACTTGCGCTGTGGCACTGATCAGCAGTGGCACGGCGCCCAAAGCATATACCAGCAAAAACATCGAAAAACAGTGGAGGCAAACAGAAAAAATGGAGGAGAGACTCAAGCCAATGATGTCAGGTCTAACACGTGTCCCCTCCAGCTGAAATGTGGGGAGAACTACCCTTGACCTAGGGAGTCCTCATCACAATGGCGGAAAAATCTGGACAGACCATCAGCATTGGCGTGATCTGTACCAGGGCGGTGTTCCACCGTAAAGTCCATCCCCTGTAGAGAAATGGACCACCTCAACAGTTTCGGATTCTCACCCCTCATCTGCATCAACCATCTGAGGGGCCTGTGGTCTGTCTGAACCCGGAAGTGAGTCCCAAACAGGTAGGGTCTTAGCTTCTTCAGTGCCCAGACCACAGCAAATGCTTCTCTCTCTATCGCACTCCACCTCGTTTCCCTGGGAAGTAACCTCCTACTGATGAAGGCTACAGGCAAGTCTCGGCCCTCTTCATTCACCTGAGCTAGAACAGCCCCCACGCCATGCTCTGAAGCGTCCGTCTGGACAATAAATTCGTTCGAAAAGTCGGGTGCCTGGAGTATAGGTGCTGTGCACATTGCAGTTTTCAGGGTGTCGAAGGCCGTTTGACAGGCATCAGTCCAGATCACGTTTCGTGGCTGCTTCCTGGAAGTCAGCGAAGTCAAGGGGTGCACAATGTTACCGTAATCCTTGACAAACCTCCTGTAATAACCCGTGAGTCCTAAGAAGGCTCTCACCTGAGTTTGGGTTTTGGGTGGCGCCCAAGCCAGGATGGTATCAATCTTGGGTTGCAGGGGGGCAACCTTGCCGCTCCCTACTTGGTGCCCCAAGTACACCACAGAACCCTGCCCAATCTGGCACTTACTGGCTTTGATTGTGAGGCCTGCTCCGCGCAGGGCCAACAACACTTCCTGGAGGTGGCGCAAGTGTTCCTCCCAGCTGGCGCTGAACACTGCGATGTCGTCCAGGTAGGCGGCACTGAAATCCTCCAGTCCGGCCAAGACCTGATTGACCAACCTCTGGAAGGTGGCAGGGGCATTCTTCATCCCAAAGGGCATCACCCGGAACTGGTATAGCCCATCTGGTGTGGAGAACGCTGACCTCTCCTTTGCCCCATCAGTCAAGGCGATCTGCCAGTACCCAGACGTTAAATCAAACGTACTAAGGTACCGGGCAGACCCCAACCGATCGATGAGCTCATCAGCTCTGGGGATGGGGTGCGCGTCAGTCTTCGTGACCGAATTGAGTCCTCGGTAATCCACACAAAACCGAAGTTCCGGTGAAGCACCAGGCGCTGCAGCCTTCGGGACCAAGACCACTGGGCTGGCCCAAGGACTGCTAGAGGACTCAATCACCCCTAACGCAAACCTTTTGGAGACCTCCTCCTTAATGTATGCTCGAACCTTGTCAGTCACCCTGTAAGCCTTGTGCTTCACAGGAGGGCTGTCTCCGGTGTCAACGTCATGGACGCACCAATGAGTGACACCCGGAACCAAGGAAAACAGATCCGGGAATTGTCCCAACAGGTGGCAACAATCCTGTTTCTGTTCAAGGGTCAGTGTGTCAGAGAGGACCACACCATCCACTGACCCGTCTTGCTCTTTAGCACACAGGAGGTCAGGAAGAGGCTCACTCTCCTCCTCTATTCCAGCATCTGTAGCTAGGAGCATGCCCACTTCGGACCTTTCTAAGTGGGGCTTCAAACGGTTGACATGCAGGACCCGCAAGGGGTTCCTGGGAGATTTCAAGTCCACCAAGTAGGTGACATCGCTCTTCTTCTCCACAACCTTAAACGGTCCAGTCCACCTGTCCTTGAGCGCACAAGGTTCCACAGGGGACATGACCCACACTTCCTGACCAGGCTGAAGCTCTACCAGAGTGGCATTCCGGTCGTACCAACGCTTCATCTCCTCCTGGCTGGCCTCCAGATTTGCCTGAGCAAGTTCTCTGAAGCGCCGAGTCTGGTTCCGAAAGGCCAGCATGTAGCTGTATACATCCTGGGGAGGTTTCCTGGGAGATTGCTCCCAGCCTTCCTTGACCAGACTCAAAGGTCCTCTTACCGGGTGACCGTATAAGAGCTCAAAGGGGCTGAACCCTAGAGACTTCTGCGGCACCTCACGGTAAGCAAACAACAGGCATGGCAAGAGGACGTCCCATTTCCGCCTCATTGGTTCTTCAAGACCCATGATCATGCCTTTCAGGGTCCGGTTGAATCTTTCAACCAGCCCATTTCCTTGAGGGTGGTAAGGAGTGGTGAACTTGTAGGTTACCCCACACTCCTTCCACAGAGACTTCATATAGTTCGAAATGAAGTTGGTGCCTCGGTCCGACACCACCTCTCTGGGGAACCCCATCCGGGAGAAAACACCCATCAGTGCCCGTCCCACCACGGGGGCCGTCACTGTTCGGAGAGGGATGGCTTCCGGGTACCGCGTGGCATGGTCCACCAAGACCAGGATAAACCTGTTGCCCAGGGCTGTCTTGGGGTCCAGGGGCCCAACAATGTCAATACCCACCCGGTCAAAGGGGGTGCTGACCACTGGAAAAGGTTGGAGGGGAGCCTTCTGCTTCCTTCCGCTTTACCCACTTGCCTGGCAAGTGTGACAAGTCTTGCAATGGATGTCTACATCCCTTCGCATCTGAGGCCAATAAAAATGGGTGACAAGCCTGTCATAGGTCTTGTCCTGCCCCAGATGTCCAGCTAACGGAACGTCATGAGCCAAACCCAGTAGGAAGGCTCTGAAGCGCTGGGGTACCACCAGCACATGGGCTGACCCAGGCTCAGCAGCCTTAGGCTCGCTATACAGGAGGTCGTTCTCCCAGTACACAAAATGTGACCCTGACTGATCACCTGCGGATTGGGCTGAGGCCTGCTGCCTCATGCCCACAAGAGACGGGCACACTTTCTGTTTCGCACAGAATTCCTCCCTGGAGGGACCACCATCCTGCTGTTAATGGGTCAGCTCGGGCAGGTCTCCCAGTTCGGCAATTTGTTCCCCTGTGGGCTCCAGGGCATCCCCCTCAGGGTCTACCTCCTCCTGGACCACGGGAACTACGGGGGCCGGTTTCCCGCGCCTCCTGCCTCTTCTCGTCACAGCTGGGTCCTGGGCCGTACTTTCAGGCTCCGGGACCCCATCAACACCCTTACTCGCTGTCATCGATCGAGTGGTTGCACACACCCACTCTGGCACACCCAACATTTTCAAGTGCGCCTCTCTCTCCACCTTAGCCCAAGGGGAGTCTTCTAAATCATTGCCCAGGAGACAATCGACAGGCATGGCGGGCCTCACAGCAACCTGAAGAGTACCTGAAACTCCCCCCATTCAAAGGAAACCTGAGCTACCTCACACTCTTTCTGGGAGTTGTCGGCAGCTATCACGGGGTAGAATGCGTGGGGAACCACCTGCTCTCTGGACACTAAGTGACACTTGACAGCTGTCACACTCGCTCCGGTGTCTCTGAGAGCTTCCACTCTATGGCCATTAATGGTCACCCACTGCCTATATTTACTAGTGTTACTAGGCAGAGGGGGTGGAGGGACCATTTGCATGTCTCCTAGTGAGACCAGGGACATTTCTGCGGGACCCCTCCCACCATGGACAACCATCTCCTCCCCTCCCAGGGCTACACTCGCCAACTGACGGGAGAGTGCATGCGGCGGTGCATTCGAATCCTTCTTGGGACACTGGGGGTCATAAAACCGGTGTCCCACCTGCCCACAACCGTAGCAGGTTAGGGGGCCCCTATGAACAGGTTTACCCGTCGGGGCCCCTGGCTTCTTCTCAGGGGGAGGCTGGGAACCTTTCCCTTGGTTCCCTTGGGGATTACTTTGGGGCCCTTTCTGAGACTCCTTCTGTTTACCCTTGTCCCCCCACTCTTCTGCTGGGGACCCTGCCCACCTTTGGCTGAGTATCCCACTGGACCCTAGTGGACCCTGGTACTGTCCCAGCGGTCCGCCTACTCAGCAAGTTTTCTAGGGTTAGATATCTTGCTATCAATAAGGTGCTGGCGAAGCTCTGGAAAACAGTTATTAGACAAATGCTCCCAAGCAAACAAATCATAAAGAGCTTCATAACTTTCCACTTTGCTGCCCTTTACCCAACCATCCATGGCTCTGCAAAAATAAGACACATATTCAACCCACGTCGTACCAGGCAACTTCTTACATTCTCTAAAAGCTTGTCTGTACTTCTCGGGGGTTAGGCCATACCGCAATATTAAAGCATCTTTCATATGAGCATACGACATCCTATCCTCAACAGGCATGTCTAACAGGGTATCTCTCCCCTCATTCACAAAGCGACCCCACAACCCCACTCCCCAATCCTTCTCAGGGACCCGGTGGGCCAACAATGCTAACTCATATGCTTTAAACCATTGACCAATATCTTCATTCTTATGATAATCTTTTATCACATCTTTCGGGAAATAAAACCTACTTTCTGCAGGCCCAGATGGGATGCTGCCACCAGAGGGATTCAACTCTAACTTCTTAGCTTGGATGTCCAACTCCCTAAACTTGGTATCACGCTCCAAAGCTAACTTCTCTCTTTCAAAATCTAACCTTTTGGTCTCCAAATCAGCTTCTCTCCTACCTCTTGCATTTTCTAACTCCAACTGCCCATTTATCTTTAGCCTTGCCATTTCCATGTTGTATGCACGCTCCTTCGCCCTTTCTTCACGTTCTTCAGGGGAAAGACCTTTGGAGGAAACACTGCTTCCGGGAGAGGACTCAGGCCCATTCGCTGGCGCCTCCTCTTCCCCTTCCACTGGCGGTACCACCACCGGATCAGTGGGATCTCTGGACTCCAACCAGGCCTCCAAAGCTTTGAGATATTCCTCCTTCAATGAGAGGCCTTTGGTAGGAACTTTAAACTGCTTGCAGAAAGATTTCAGTTTCTTCAAGCCGTAGTCGTTTATCTTCGCTCTGTCGAATTCCTCCTCAACAACAACAGGGGTAGTGACTCCGGTGTCACTCATGGTCAAAACTGGCAGTGTTCAAAAAATCAAGTTTCAGAAAAGCGGAGAACCAAAAAATAGGATCCTTCCCAATTAGATTGTGACTGCGCTATGGTCTGCTTTCACTATGTAGCGCTCACTAATCACTGTACATAGGTCATAAATGCAAGGTTCAAATCCTCACCGCTGACCCACCAATGTTAGAACCGGCTGTCTCTAGTTGGCAGAGGTATACACTTCTGGCAAATAGGGACACACCTTTTCTAGTCAGGGCAAGGGGATCACACCCTTTGATAACCCCTGCTCACCCCCTCGGTAGCTTGGCAGAGCAGATAGGCTTATCTCGGAGGCTGTGTGTTAAGCATTTATGACCACATACAGTAATAAAGTGAATGCACTACAAATGGACACGACACAGTAGTATTATAAAAATAAGTATTTTTTATATAAGGCTTAGCACAAGACCAAATAACGACAAAACTGTACACAATCTGAATAAATACGTTTGGAAGGAAAAAGGATAGTTCAAAGGTAGTTTCTTCTTTAGCACAAAGTCTTTAGTATCAAGCAAATCTTCTTCTTGGAAACACAGTTCTTAGCAACAAGGTAACCCACACGGGAGCTACACGACGTCGAGGCAAAGTTAATCCAAAGGTTCGGCGTCGACCGCGAGGAGCGCTACATTGAGCCCGGAGTCACACGGACCCCCAACAACACAGTACCTTCTGAAAATGAAGCACACGATGATCAGCGGCGTCAAGCAATCCGGCATCGCGTCTTCGGTGTCGATCAGGCCTCAGCAGGCGTCGTTGTCGATGATGCGGTTGCAAAGTGTGAGCAGCGCTCACGGCGTCGAGAGGGCACGAGGGCGATGCGATCAGCAGCGGTACAGACACGAGGTCCCTTGGAGCTGGAGCCGTACTCCCACTCACTGGCGTTGCTGCTGGCGTCGATCGGGCCCGGCGGCCGGTCGTCGAGGAAGCGGGACACTGGGGCCGTTACCCACTATGTCGAGCTGGATTCGGCGACGTCCGTCGGCGTCGAGACTGCTGGTTCTTTCAGAGTTGCTGGATTTACAGGTTCCAGCAAAATAGCACTTTAAGCAGATGAAGTCCTTTAGCCCTGTGACTTCAGCAGGAGACTGGCACTCTTCCAGTCCTTGGAGATTTTCTTAGCAAGCGTGAGAGTACACACACAGTTCCTGTCTCCTGGTTTCCTTGGCAAAAATAAAGAAGCACTGCAGGATTCCCCCCAGCAAACAGCACTCTGGCAGAAGGGGTAGGCAAGTCCTCAGATCAGCAGGCCTCTTGTCCTTGGTTACAGGGTTCCTTGTCAGAAGTGATCTAAATTCTTGGTTCAGGGGTCCTTCTCTTATACCCCTTTTCGGCTTTGATCCCTTTGTCCATGCCGGGGACTTTCCCAACATCCTGGGTCTGTTGTGGGTGGAGCCAGGCAGAAGCACCTGGCCTATTCATTGCGCAGGGCTGGGTCCTCAGACGCCCAGCAGGAGGTGGAGCCAGCATTGACACTGGCAGGAGCAGAGCTATCGGCCTCCTGGCAGGAGGTGGGGCAAGGATCTCTCATGGCAGGCACAGAGCCATCAGCGGCTTGGCAGGAGGTGGAGCCAGCATTGTATCAGGCAGGGCAGGCTATCAGCAACTACTCTCCCCCTACTCTCAACGCAAATGTCCCACTCATCCCACACTGACTCATCCAGACCTCTGGAGCCACCCAGCTCCTGTCACACACACGCAAGACCAGCAGGAACCAGTTATGGTTAGACAAGAAAATAGACACTTTCTAAAAGGGCTATTTTCAAACCCAGGGTCCAAAAACCATCCACACCAACGGATGCGTAATTAAACCCCGAGTTCAGGGATACCAAACTCGACATTGCACCATGCTCCCCGAGCCAGCTAGGATCATAGCATTAATAATCCCGGCGGCCCATTCTAACTAATGGAGAGCAGGCTACCTCGCAATAGTGAAGAACGAAGATGGCTGGAATTCACTATTAGGACATGCCAACTTGGTCAGGAGTGTCCTACCTTATACTTACAATGCACCCTGCCCGTGGGCCTACCATAGGGGTGACTAACATGAAGTCAAGGGAAGGTTTGAGGGGCTGGCAAGTAGGTATACTTGCGCAGCCTGCGTGACAGCACTAGGCTGCACGTGGGTCTCGCAATGACCGACCCGTAGGCATTCTGTTACGAGGCCGCTCTTGTGGGTGGCACAACACGTGCTGCAAGCCCACGAGCGGCATTTGTATTTACAAGCCCCGGCACTCCTGGTGCACTAGACTAGGGACTGACAGTAAACCAAATAAGCCAATCATGGATACAATCAATACATCAATTTAACATCGGGAGCACTTGCGCTGTGGCACTGATCAGCAGTGGCACGGCGCCCAAAGGATATACCAGCAAAAACATCGAAAAACAGTGGAGGCAAACAGAAAAAATGGAGGAGAGACTCAAGCCAATGATGTCAGGTCTAACAACCTCTATATAGGTCACTCCCCCACAGAATTCTTTGGTCAAAGTCCTCGTAACCCAAAGGACATTAGGCTTAGCATATTTACGAGGCACACCTAAGGGTAACACCATCCCAAGAGCGATATCATTGGTACCATTATGAACATTAGAATAAGTAACGTTAGACAAAAATTAATACCCCGGGTGTGCATAAATCAGTCCTTCGTAATCTACTGCAGCATATCTGGTGTGCATTCCAAACGTACTCGAATCTTTGTTATTCACCAGGGGTATTGTATTTTTGTATGGCACTTTTCCAGAAAAATTGATATACAAAGAAGTGTCCGTACTATTCACGATAGGGCAACAAGCAGGGTAATTACCAGCCTCCCGAGTAACTATCAATTCCTTATAATGCCAATCCACCAGTGTGACATTCTGTTCTTCCATGTAGAAGTTGTCGCAGTAAGTGGTGTTATCACAACCTGGATAACCCATTCCCAGTAGCTTTCTATAATCTAAACAAGGACCTGGATAGCCAAAACCAAAAACTTGTTTCACTTCTGTAAATTGCGGTGGACGAGTCTATTTATAATTTATAGACGACAATAGGTATGCAGTCCATGAACTAGTGACAGATTCAGTGGGGTAACAAGCAGTCCATTCTCCAAAGAATCTCTTATGTGTGTTTAGAAACACATTGCACAGGGCTGTCGCTTTCTTTCTAGTCAGAGGAATAACCTTACCCTTTGTGCGTAAAGGTGCATCCTGACCAATTTCCTGAACCCAAGGCATCCCACACAGTATTACAAACAATAAAACCACAAGAGTCACACACGTTATTTTCTGTTTGCAGGTCCATACCTTATTATGCTCGTCAACAAGAATGATTGGCTGCTTTTCCTCAACAACCATTCTACAGAAGGTATGCATAACAAATTAAAAGGAGCAGGCAAAATGCAAATGAAATATACAAGTTCCCAGTGTCCATCAGAGCCTCATTGATACAGGCTTCTATTATCCATCAATATGTTGGCGCTCTTGAGCACCGGCAATGGAGCTTGCTCTGTCCTAAGCTCGTATGCCAAATCAATCAGGATGGTATACCTTCAGGGTATACTTTGCCCTTCCCTAGCTAATGTTCAGACAACTAAAATGAAGAACACAGAAATCCCTCACTAATCTCAACTAATGCCGTTGGTACTAGACTTCAGTACAACCCCTCTTACGCAGACCATCCCTAATCATCTTTCTCCTTAGATGCAGTTTCCCTCAAGCAAGGGCACAAATTGTACCTGGTAGCCCCTGGTACTGTGTGATTAGTAAACAAAGGATCTTGGATAGGTCGTATTTCCGGAGGAACAGCCTCGTTCAACACATCTGTATTTTCCTTGTCTGTCTGCACCCATGTTAGCTGGACATTGCTGAATGGGGCAAACCGAGGCACCTGATCGCACTCTGATGCTGTTCTTAACCCACTGTTCATAGGGTAGAGGTAAAGGAACCCTCCGACAGTGGGTTACATGTACCCAGTTCTTACAGCCAGCAACCTTTCAGAATTCCTCCAAACTTTTCTTCCTCTGATAGTTGCACAACAGGATGTAATATCTTGGCTGAATATCGTGGCCGGGTCCCTCTTTTGTAGAAGGTAGGGACTCACGTACTTTTTGGTGAATAGAACATAAATTCTCTGTTAACTGGCCAGGATAATCAAGCAATACAGAGTACTCAATATTTGAAAATATACAAGGACGCAGGTCACCCCAGACATTTGCCGGGCACCCACACAAACACAACCTCTTAAGAAGACAATCCTTTCCTAGAATAAGCTATTGTTCTTGTCGACAAAAAAGCTAAAGGGAAAAACATCTGGCCACTTACATTAAGCATGGGCTGAAACCTCGTTCCGTTTGCGAAATTTGCGGATTTTTGGCAATTTTGCAATCCGCAAATCGCACGAAATTGCCAAACAATCGGCAATTCGCAAGTTCGTGAATTTTTTTTGCTTGTTCGAGCTTCAAAAGTACAATCTTGCGCGCGCTGCGTTGACTTACCTTGATTCTGAGTTTGCCGAGTTGTTTTCCTCCCGCTAACAAGATGGCCTAGCCCAAAAATGACTGCATGGGTGAGTTTGTGGTAGCCGCGCTGAAAAAACCCCCCACAAACACGCTAAAATATAAAAATTTGCAAGTTCACACAAATTCAGGGATTTTGCAGACTGCAAATTCGCTTTCGCGCGAATTTGTGGACCGCGAATTCACAAATTTCGCCCATACTTAATTTTAACCCTGCAGTCTCATATATTTTTGCCAATTTCAATTTGACAGTACAATTGTACTTCTCAGCCAAACCCGCTGACTGTGGATGATTAGCAGCATGGAATTTCTGCTTCACATGAAGACCCTCACAAATCAATTGAATCACTTTTGCATTAAAATGACTTCCGTTGTCACTCCAGATAACTTGGGGCAAGCCGAAACGAGCAAAAACTCCTACAGGAGCACCTTTGCAGTCATAATGGCTGTTTTATCTTTAGTGGCATAAGCCTGAGCCCATTTGCTGAATACAACCACCAGAACATGCTTCAGATTTTTTTTGCATCTCTCCAATTCAATATAGTCCATTTGAAGGACTTCAAAAGGAAAAGTGGGTGGTGCAAAATTACCGGGTGTTGTGGGGGTACCCTTCCCTGGATAATGCATCATGAAGACCATGCAATATTTCACCAAATGTGCGGCTTTCTTAGAGATATTTTCATTCTGCCAAACAGGGTCTAACAATTTACAAATGCCTTTTGCACTAATATGAGCTGGACCATGCGCCAAAGTAACCGCAGGAAGAACATATGCATCAGGTAACATCCATCTCTGCTTCCCTGATTTATCAGTTCAACATCTTTCCTCATTTAACTCTGCTGTACTTTCCTGTCACCCCACTGATTCTTCCATTGTGGCTTCAATTTGTATCTCCTTTACACTCTCTAAGGTATTCTCAAACATGACAACTTCAGGGACCCACCTAGCTGAACCTGCTACAAATATATATTTCATCTTTCTTGGTACTGTTTCCTTAGCCGTCTTAGCTGCAAAAGCATTTCCTCTACCCACGTCATCAACAGCCGCGGCCCGTGGAGGGTGTTGAGGTGGGGCTGAGAGGTGGGGGAGGGGCAGGGTGGTGGATGCTACAAACCGGCATATGGATATTTGGAGGTAAGTAAACAAATTAATTAATAAAATGATTTTCGTAGCACGCGCTGCATCACATTTTGCGATGCCGGGCACGCTACGAAATTCGTTTTATTAATTACATTATTTACTTACCTCCAATTATCCATATGCTGGTTTTTAGCACCCCCCACCCTACCCCTCCCCCGCCCCACCTCTCTGCCCCACCGCAACTCCCTCCACGGGCCGCGACTGGGCATCAATACTCTTCCTGAAGGCACTACACTTGATTATGGCCAACTTCTTGGGGAGCGTTAAAGGTGCCCATGCTGAATCCTGGTGCCATGAGAAGTAAGGAACCCTCTCTCTGCCCAAAGTCACCCAAAATTCTGCGCAATCCCGAAGGCAAACTGGCTGTCAGTATATATGTTGACAACCAATCCCTCGCTCAATTCACAAGCTCGAATAAGAGCAGCAAGCTCAGTAGCTTGAGCCGAGGGATAGGGGACCTCTGATGTCTTTATCACTGTGCGTAATGTAGTGATAGCGTAAGCTGCAGTTGTAGTGCCATCTTGTAACTTAAAACAAGAGCCATTGACATATAGTTCTCCTTGGGGGTCAGATAAAGGAATATCAGCCAGGTTTACTCGCCCCTTCGTCTCTTCTTCCGTCCAGTAGATACAATCATGCTTATCGACTGCATCATTCTCAGAAGGGAGGGGTAGTAATGTGGCTTGATTTAGAGTAGCACATCTTTTAATTGTTATGTGTTTAGGAATCAAGGTCAATTTATAGCCGATAAGAGGTGCACTGGTGAGGTGCTATGTCTTATTCAAAGGTGTATCCACAGCATGGGGTACCATAACCGTGAGATCAGTATCTAGCACGAGTCCAGCGATTGTCCGACTGAAGTGGCTACAGCCGCAACCTTTCTCAGACAACTTGGGAGGGCCCTCGCGACAGGATCAAGCACAGCTGATAAATAGGCACACGGCGATTGCTTATCCCCAAATCTTTGTGATAGGACAGAAAGCACGCAGCCAGCCATCTTGTAAATATAGAGCACAAATGGTTTGCCGTAGTTAGGTGTACCAAGCACTGGTGCCGAACACGCGCAGTTTTCAATTGCTCAAAAGACTCCTGACATTTGGGCGTCCAAGGCAAAGGCTCATGCACTTCTTCCATTGTTAATGCAAGCAAAGTTTTTTTTAGTAGCGAGTAGTTTGGGATCCACTGGGGACAGTAGGAAGTCATATCTATAAAAGCGCATACATCTTTTTGTGGAATGGGCATTTTAACTAACCCTGGTCGGAACATGCGTAGTCCCGTCATGCAAATTTCCGTGAAACAGTAAAAAATCCCTGCGATCAATGCAGACTCCTGCAAGCATGCGGAATTGCTTGTTCCGCCCGTTCGTGATGCAATTTTCCTGTTCGGGATGCTGTTTGCATGCTCGGGGGAAATATCTTGCGAACTTGCCCATGCGGTCTCGGCCATCTTGTTTCACTTGTCCTGCCCGCTCGCGATGTGTGTTTCCTGTTCGCGAATGCAGATGTTTGATGGCACGTCTGAATGATGTGTTCATGATCGCACACTCGTGGGATCGCGCGGCTGGAGATAAACGGATAGGAAAGTTTGTCGGCGAATGCAGGAATCCCAGTAAGTTGATCCTACGTGTGCAAACATGCATTTTGAAAGTGTAAATAAGGAAATAATTCCGCTATGCCGCGGATTGCAATTCCACGTTCTCTGCAGAATGCAGAATTGCCAAAATTCCGCAAATTCCTCAAACGGAGCGGAATTTACCACCTAGGCCTAACTTTAACAATGGTACTGATGCACTCAAGTGTCAACCTCCTACCCTTCTTTGAAAGTTGGTGACCTAAATAGGTGACCTCCTGTCGACAATACTGACATTTAGAAAAGGAAACCTTATGTCCAGGATGGGCCAAAGGCAACAAAAATTTAACTGTACTGTCTCTAAAATCCTGTTCCTTATCAGAAGCTATGAGGTGATCATCAATATACTGCACTAATACATTACCTGAGAACAGCGAAAAGGAATCCAACTGACTTTTTAATGCTTGACTATAAATAGTAGGACTTTCCATACAGCACTGAGGAGTGCAGCAAAGTCTAAAGTTCCTACCAGCCAGTTTGAACCCAAACAATTATCTACTGTCTGGATAAATAGGAATACTAAAGAAAGCATTATTCAAATCAATAGCAGAGAAAAATTTGGCGGCGGAAGGAATTATCGTCAAAAGCACAGTAATATCAGGAACCACCGAGAACTGTGGAACCACTATCTTATTAACTTCACGGAGATCAATCACAAAGCAATAAACATCATCAGCTACGTCAAAGGAACCTGAGGGTGCCCTTTTAAGTATCAGAAGAATAGGACTATTACAAATATTGCCAGACATTTCCTCAACTACTCCCTTTTGTATCAAATCCCGGATAATCTGGAGAAGAGCCTCTTCTCCTGTCTGCGGTATCCTATACTGAGGAATATGAAGCAAAACATCATTCTTTTTGACTTGTATAGAAACTGGTGGTATATGCAAAAGTCCTATGTACGTGTCACCTGTTTTCCATAGAGTGGGTGGGATATCAGCAAATTCAACTGGAAGGGGGGCATCTTGGGACAAACACTGCTTAGTACTCACATTCGGATCCATGGTGATATAGACAACCGCAGGAGAGCAGTAGATTGTAGAATACACCTTCTTCAACAGATCCAAACCCATCAGATTCTCACCAAAGTTGGATGTCAACAAAAACGGAGATTAAACAGTAAAAGGACTAACAGTCAATTCAAGGGGGCAGGAAATGGGGCTGACAAATGCTACACCAGAAAAACCTACCAAAACATTATTGTGGCCAGACAGTGTTGCCCCAAGGACCATATGTTGAGAAACAGAACTGTTTGTCTTACCTGTGTCCACCAAAAATTCCTTAGTTGAGTCTAGCAAGCCAGCTGTGACATAAGAACCACACTGATCTACAGGTATCAGAACTGGTCCCTCTCCCTGTCCCTGGCTGTCCTAGCTATAGGAAATACCTGCCGCATCATCCATATCGTAATCATCATGAGAATACTGGCCTTCTCGAGGGTCATCAAAGTAATTATTATCAGAACAACTCTGTGAAGCAGTAGCATTCTGAGCTCTCTCTGTCCCCTGACCCCTTCCACCAGAACCCCACCCTCTAAGAGCTGTAACTTTCTGTAAAAGCACAGGGCACTGGCTACGCCAATGACCCTCTTCCTTACAATGCACACACTGATTTAGCCCTAAAGGTGTTGTTGAAGGCTGCCTACTGGTACGTGGAAGCTGCCTTGGAAGACCACCCCGCCCACTACTATGTCCCTGAAATGCTTGCTGTAACAACACCTTCATCTTTAAATCCATGTGTTTCTTATTAATGCTATCCTTCTGCCCATGAGCTCGATGTTCATAGTACTGAGCCATATTCAAAATGAGGGGGGAGAGGTAGACCAAGTACTCTCAAGTGCCTGTAAATGAGTCCCAATCTCAGGAAGAAGATTAGAAACAAATCTATCAACAAACAATCAAATTCCTCCCTCAATAAACATATCCTGCCCAATATAGTCCAAAAACGTATCTTCAAACCGGGTAAAGAAATCAGACACACTTTCATCCTTCTTCTGTCGACAAGCTATCAATTTATCCCAGCTTACCTTCTTGGGCGGAATAAGAGAATGCATATATGTAATAACGCGGACTGGCAAAGCTAATATCTCGGATCAGGTTTATCACCTGGCTTCCTTTCCTGAACCCATCCTTTAATCACATCGCATGTACCACCCAACTCCGCAACATGGTCTTGAGTATGAACCTGTCTCCAAACATCAACCGGAAAGAGAAGACCAAAAAACATTTCAATATAAGCAAGAGTCATTACAGTAGAAGAGTCAGCTCTGTCAATTCCTTATAATAGGCTGTAGGATTCTTACTAGGGTCAGGCAAATGAGCTTTAAGGGCTAGAACCTCACTTATATTCCATGGATTATAAACCCATTGTTCTTGAAAACTGGCCACCCCAGCGGGTCTAGTAAAATTTTTGTGCTGGTCCGTTATCGCAGGGATTTCTGGGTGCTATGTAGGATGGAGCTCCCGCATCAAAAACTGAGATACCTGAGCAGTGTAATCTACCCCTGTAAGCAACTAAAGTTGTAACATTTCCAAATATTAGGCCTTGTTCCAAGTCAGCAGCATACACATGATCTCTAATATCAAATCAAATCTGAGGTGCTTCGGTCCCAATGTGTTGTTGCCAAAGACTAATCAATGTAGTAGACATATGCTTAAAGACATGCTTCTGTATAAAGGATTCAAAATCTCTCATGACTTCCCAAACACCCTCCTCACTATAGATCACATTACAGGCCCATCACACAGCCTGATCAGCTGTTACTTGTTTCTCTTAATCCCCCACCCCAGAATGCACTAACAGGCCTTTTCGTTCTTTGAATTTCGTCCAATCTGTATCCCTAAATCCATGTACTGGCGTCTCAACATTCAAAGGTGTCAAAGGATGAAAAACCAGGGAAAGAGAAACAACATAAGTGACAAGAACAATCGTTGTCGGCGGTTGCACCAGAGGAGAAACACCGAGGGAAGGAAGGAGTGGGAGGTGCAATAGCCTCAGCCGTCAAAACAACAGTCGTGGATACAGGAAAAGCTGAAGCAGACATAACAGGCTGCTGTGACTGTAAGGAAATGGCGAAATATATCCTCTGCAGGGCATAAGGGAGAGGGGGTCGAGTTTCTAACAACTCCTCTACAATAATATCGTCTTCATCTTTATTGAAATAGGACTTATCTATATGCAACTGAAATCTCCTATCATTACATTCAACTCCGGACTTTTGTTTTTCTCTATCAAATGCCACAGCTTTCTGTGTAAATGTTTGCATTTTCCCCTTCCGTGCATCTCTCTACATCTTTAACCATCTCTGTCTAGGTTCCTTCTCCCAAGTCCTGAGTGAATCAAACATAGACTTTATACTTCTTTTCTTAAATAATTGCTCATGTAAAAACCCAATTTTTTGTTCATCAAAAGTGCCCGTCAACAGCCACTTCAACTCGGCATTGTCCCTTGTATATTTGTGCCATAATGTAATAAACATAATAGGGCCAAGACTATGCTTCATATACATATCAAAATTAGGGCTGCCTTCAGGAGGCGCCGGCTGAATTTCTTCTAATCGAGCATCTGCAGAATGACAATACAAATACAAGATTTTGCTAAAACTAGGCATTTTTAAAGTAAAACAAGTATGTTGCTTTTACCTAGCAAAGTAATGGCAATTACTTTTATCAAAAACGATCCTCAGACCGTACAAATCTCAAACCACAATGGTACCATATCCACAAAGAACCAAAACAAACTCACCTGATGTGAGTAGCACAAACGGACCAATTCGCCACTGCCGACTCTTCAGACCAAACAGTAATATCCAAGGGTTTCTCTGTTAAGGACTCCAGTTGGGATGACCACTGGGTGAGGCACCATCCGGCAGGACAGAAGGGGCAGCTGCGAGCAAATAATACTCTTAGTGCAGGGTTCCCTGATCCGTCAGTCGGACCCGACGATGCCCTCAGACTCCCCTCCATTGGTGATGGATCAATCACCTGAAGGAGTCCCTGTCCGTGCACCTACTGAAGGAAATACCCTGATAAGGGTCATCCGGGTCACTAATGACCACCTCTCAGCCTTCCATTCCAAATGAAGAGTCGGTCAGGCAGTAGAGAATACAAACCAATAACTGTTTATTAGGTACACTCAGAGCGGAGCCCAGTCTGTCCAGTCTCTAGGAGTGCTGCAGAGGGACTGAAATCCACAAGCATAGAGATACATTATGTATGTTTCGTAACCGAGCTAAAACACGCCCATAGTGGAATTTTCCAGGCAGGTCTTGTAAAGCAATGGAATACAAAAAAAAATGTCTCAGCACTCGTATCTTATACAAAGTTGCAAAGTCCAAGGTTGTTCCAGTTGGGCCGGTCACTAGGCAAGTAGCAGAGGGCCTTTATCTAGGGATAAAGGTATGCACTAATATGAACAGTTCATTTATTAGTGAAGCAAAACCTAACATTGCAGAAACGAAACATAACAGAAGTCTTTTCTCAGAAATAGCAAAGGATTAGTTTTGATCATGGTTAAAAATAGCGCCTGAACAGAAAATGGCGCAGCGAACGCTAACTTTACATAGGCAATGCACAAACATGAATATTTCTTTTCTATAAACATACACACCAACACTGGGTGATTTACCTAAATCCTCCAACAACCACGCAATAGTGGTAAACCACAGTGACACACCCAGAGCAGTCAAACTCACAACACAAAAGTCAATCTACAGAACACACACTTTGACTGTAAAATTCTCAAATACTACACCAACAGTGGCAAAAGCAAAGAGTGACTAAATCCAAACACTCATCTGAAAAAACACACAGAACATACAATTTGATTGTATACTTGTAAAACACAACATCAAAGGTGGGTGAAATCACACTAAATAAAAACAAATTACAATACAATGCACAAGAGTACGCAAAATATGGTTTAGTGCTAATAAACCCAAAAAAGGAAAAGTCCAGAAAACAGTTCCTGGGGAACAACCTCTCACCCACACCAGAAGAACTCTGGAAATTCCTATGATGAGGGTGAACAGCACGATGAAGCACAGGTTCAGGTAAAGGAAAACATAGCTGTCACAAATTCCCATCCTCAGGGCAGGTCCAAACGATAAAGCACAGGTGCATGTGATACAAGGAAAATACCACTGTCACACTCTTCAAACCGCAGGGCAAGTCCAATCAATAGAGACCCTGAAAGTTGCTATCTTGGAAGACCAAACTGTATGAAAAACAAGACATGGCGAAAACAATGATGAAAAACAAAATGGTGGCATGCTTCCATGTGCAGTGCCTGGTGGCTCCAGGCGCTTACGTGTACGCAATGTCCTTGAGCAGCTGCATTCCAGAAGACAAACAAGACACCGCCGACCTCTCCCAACTCCATCTGGAAATGGAATGTGTACACATGCTGCCAAGAGAAACATCTCACGGCCCAAGGTAATGGTGGCAGGACACAACAATGGACTGAGATGCCACCCAGTTCACGGGCCATAACGGACAAAATTACTGTGAGAAAATAAAACTCACCACAGACATGACTTCTCTTTGTAAATGTCTCCTTTCTTCACTGAAAATCATGTGGGTGCCTTGCCGAGTGCTTAAAGTTCGGCATCACCTAAATCCCTCAGATACACACACACAGCTGGCTGGATAGGTGCCAGGAAGTCCTCCCACACAGCAGTGGCTGCAGACTAAACCTAAGCTAATAAGCAGGATCGGATGCAAAAAAAAATTACTTACTTCACCACATACCTACACCAGGAAGTCCAGGATGACACACACAATCTGACACGCCTGGGTGGGGACGACCAGTCTAGAGGTCATTGGTGGGGCTCAAAGCTGCCAGACTCACTATTCCACTCGATTGATAGTTTCAATAAAGGTTGTTCTTACTGTCGTTTCTATAGACACTCATTTCTTGAAGATCTGAGTTCCATAATTTTTCCACACAACCAGTTCCTACACGCAGGTTCTTCTTTGTCAAATGGTCGCTAAAATAATGTAATTAGAAAGAAGTATCCAACTCTAGGGTAGTTTGAGTAGTATTTATTAAGATGCTATCTTCAAGAGTAGAAGTAGAGAGCCCCATCAGTAGCAGCCTTCCTGCTGCTCAGCCCATACACCAACTGACAACCTCACTCGTCTAACATTGCACAGCATCATCACACACCAACATTCCACACTACCCCCACACTGGCTAAGCAGCAAGTATAACAATTACTCATTCATTCAATCTTTATTTCGGCCATTGGCCATCAAAGATATACAGTAAAACATATATAGTCACTATAAAATCGACATACATAATCAATCACAATATGAAACCTTGAAATTGCATACTAATAAAACTACGTTAGAAACTGTAAACCTTAAAATTAAAAGGAAGCCTGCATCTTCAGAATACGGGTGCGAGTGTGCCAGACATTGGTGAGGAATTTTGCTAATACAAATACAGTTAAACTAGAGGCATCGTTTTTAAGATTCTATACATTGGGAGGTACTCCCTACAACCCAGATTTCAGATCAATGGTAGGAGCCAGTATTTCCTCGCTGCCTTGTCAGCTGGGCAAAACAGGACCACGTGTAAATCGCTTTCCTCCGCGGCAGCGCAAGCCGGGCACTGCTTGGTGGAGGGAGGTGATGACCAGGAGCTGGTAAAGGATCGTAGAGGCAATGTACCGTATCTCCATTGGAGAAACAGCTTCCTGGCCAGCGCGGGGGAGATGGCATCTAAAACCCTCTCCTGCCTGTACGAGTCCTTGCTTTGAAGAAAAACAGAAGTTAGTGACCCTTCACACTGACTGTCTAGGGCCATGGCTAATTTATGTTCATGATAAGCGATAGCCAGAGCTCTCCTTGAAATGTTTAATGAGGCATTAGCAGGGTTAGACCAAAGGTCGGGGAGCCCCAGTGCCATACAGGAGTTTTGGATGTATTTTATCCAGGGGATCAATAGCGCTTTCGGGTGGGTCAATAACTCCATTAGTTCCGCCCTATAGGCAAGAAGTTCTTCGCTACTCCACAGCCTTCGCCAAAAGGCTATGGGTCTCAAGCCTAGTTCATCAGCTATGGGACGCAAACCCAGATCTAGCCTCAGGGGGAGGAGCGGGGTGCTGGGCGGAAGTGCGACTATCTGTCTGATGAATTTATTCTCTGTTAAGGACAGACTACGGCAAGATGTGTGTCCCCACAATTCCGCCCCATACATAGTAGCACCCCTGGCTTGCGCCTTGTAGATCTGGATGAGCGGCCCCAGTGGTCAGTATGTGGAGCCATTTAACATCCGCGCGATACCCCCTGTGGTCTGTATCAATTTTAGATTGGCCCTGCTCTGGTGTGATCCCCAAGACATAGTTTCATTGAGAGTTACGCCAAGGTAATCAAAGGTGGAAACTCTCTCGAGCCGCAAGGCTCCCAATAGCGGATTTGGCTGCAATTTTTGACTTGGGTTCAGCACCATAAACTTAGTTTTAGCCGCATTAATTTCTAAGCCTCTATCAGTGCAGAAGGCCACAAATGAATCGAGGATCCTCTGTATCCCCATTGGGGTTTTGGACAGCAGCAGGGTGTCGTCTGCAAACATAATTGCAGGCACCCTGCTACCATTCAATTTGGGGGCGACAGTGTGGCATTTAGGTGGGCGATCACCCCGTTGACAAAGAGGCAGAACAGGGTCGGTGCCAGCACACAACCCTGTCTAACCCCTCGGTCAACGGGGAATCTGTCCGTCGGAGCCCCGGACCTCCCGCACCTCACTCGAGCATAGTTATTGTCATGTAATCTCTGCAAGATTATCAGGATGTCCGGGGGAACGCCCATCTCAGCCAAGACGCCTCACAGTTTCCCTCTGGGCACCAGGTCGAAAGCGGCCCGCAGATCCACAAAGATTGTGTATAGGCTGCCGCCCTCGAATACCGCTGCCCTCCAGTAAATGATATTCAATCGGTAAACCTGGTCCACTGTGGAAACTCCCTTTCTAAATCCCGCCTGGTACGGGCTAAGGACTCCCAACTCTTCTGCCCAATCTTGGAGCCGGTTCAACAATACCCTACCAAAAAGCTTCTGTGCCACATCGATTAAACTGATTGGTCTGTAGTTGGCTGGGAGAAGAGGCGAGCCCTTTTTGAAAATAGGGACCACCTCCGCCCCCCAGCCAAGTACTGGGGATTTCCATACCGCCGAGAACTCCATTAAACAACGCGGCAAGGTAGGGCGCCCAAACATTGGGCTCTTGCTTAAACAGGTCCCCGGGTAGGCCGTCTAATCCTGGCGCTTTTCCCGAGGTGAGTCCTGCTATTGCAACCCTAACCTCGCCCAGTGTTATTGGATCTCCCTCATAGTCAGGCCAACCAGCACCGGTGTCAATGGTGGGTTCTCCCGGTTCAGAGCTGTAAAGGGATTGAAAGTGTGCCTGCCACACCTCTGGTGCAATATTAGGCTCAATTGCCGAATGGAGATTCCCCGACCCCCCGCTTACTATTCTCCAAAACATTCGGTGATCTTTTGTCACTAGGGACTTAGTGAGCTCTTCCCATTGATTCTCTTCCCATTCAGTTTGGCGTGGGCAGTGAGTTTTTTATATGCCCGTCTGCGTTCTCTTAGCTGTTCCCCGACTAGACCCTCCTTGATCGCTCTAAGGAGTTCCCCCTTTGCTCTTCTACAGACTGCGTTATACCATGAGGATTTATATGGCTGCCCCCTCCTTGAATTCTGCACGTTACTAAAGAGGACGGGAGCCGCAGCCTTTATAAGATCCTCGTGGGCCTGGTGTAATTTGGCCTGTGAGTCTTTATTTCCCACCTCGGTAGCCAAGTCTCCCACAGTTTCCAGGATGGGGATTATCCCTGCATAAAGCCTCGGGAGTTTTTCCTCACTTGAGGCCAGTTGTTCCCACCTGATCCTTCTCCTATTGTTTTCCAGTAGAAGTTCAGGTTTAATCCCCTCCTCAGATGCCGCACGGGTTCAGCGGCCGGGGTGAGTGAGGTCGAGTTCGAGGGCATTGTGATCACTGTCTAGCCTTTCCATAACCCTAAAGTCCCGGATAGCTGGCCAGTTCGCTATCTGTACCAGGACATAATCCAAGCGAGATTCTCTTCCCACTCTATTATAGGTGGTTCTGCTAGGTATGTCAGATCTAATACGCCCATTACAGGCTCTAATTCCAAACTTTAGGGTAAGGGCTGTGATCTGCAATGCTACAGGAGTCCATGCCTTCGGGGGGGGAGCTTCTACCGAGGGCACTGACCACCTGGCCTCTTCTTCCATTGGAAAACCCTCTAACAGGCCTGGTAATGGCGCGAAATGGGAATTTAAGTCCCCTCCCACTACATAGGGTAGATCACTTGGTATTTCGGATAGATAATCCGAAAGTTCGTCTATGGTGGACGATTCCCTGGCAATTCCAACTGGCCTAGAATAGATGTTTATTAGGGCAAGTTTCGCTTGATTTGGCCAGGACAATAGAACCACGAGGATGTCATCGGAAGGGGCCGGTAACCGTGTAGCCTCACAGCCTAGGTGGGATGCCACCCAGGTTGTGAGCCCGCCTGAAGGGCGTCCTTTGCCCTCCCACCTGGCCGGGATAAAAAATGACTGATAACCTTGGTGCCCATAGTCTTCCCTTGCCCAGGTCTCCTGGAACATGCAGACATCCCCAGTCTCAATGTAAGTTTCCCAATCTTGAGCAGCCAGCTTGTTAGCTAATCCGGCCACATTCCACCAAATTAGTCTCAAATGGTCAATGGTTGGAGTTGCCGGGATGGGAGAGTGGGGGTGACAGTTCCGGGTGTTGCACCAGTTATTGCATCAAGAACATTGTCCACGGCGGATTCAGATGGCTCAGGGAGATTACAAGAACCATTGTCCCAGGTCGCAAAGTTATTGGTGGACAGTCAATCAACCCCGTCAAGCCCGCTCAAGCAGTTGAAGCGGTTGAAATGGAAATTGGGTGTTTCAGGTGGCTGGTAATTTGGACGTCGGACATATTCTTTATATCTTGGTCTCCGTTCCACCCTTGTCCAATTTCCTTGCGGCCGGTCATCGTACATGCGTATGGGTGGAAAAAAGAAGGAGACTGGCAAGGTCTGTATGGTGGAATCCAATGATCTGTTTGAGCCAGCGCAGATATGTAAAACAGTGCCAGGGTCCCTGAAAGTCACCATTATATAGTCCCCCATAATTGTTTTCCTCGTCTTCCCCAGCCATGGCACCCTTCTAACCATAATGATCTCATTATTAAAGTGTGCTGGTAGGGGTCTGTTCCAATTGAGCCATTTAATGACTTTCTTCTTGAGGGATTGGAAATCTTCGTTTTCACCCCTTTGTAGAGAGGGGGCACCCGCTAAAACCACCATAAGGGTATTGGCTTCCGGTGGCAGATCTGGTCTCCGCGGTCTTTGAGCGGGCTGGCCAGGAGGGGGAGAGGGAATACTAGCAATGGGGGGAAACCCATGATTTATGCCATGCTCTAGATTAAGGAGGGCCGGGTCTATTAACTGAGGAGGCATGATATTTGACCAGTCTAGAGGTCATTGGTGGGGCTCAAAGCTGCCAGACTCACTATTCCACTCGATTGATAGTTTCAATAAAGGTTCTTCTTACTGTCGTTTCTATAGACACTTATTTCTTGAAGATCTGAGTTCCATAATTTTTCCACACAACCAGTTCCTACACGCAGGCTCTTCTTTGTCAAATGGTCGCTAAAATAATGTAATTAGAAAGAAGTATCCAACTCTAGGGTAGTTTGAGTAGTATTTATTAAGATGCTATCTTCAAGAGTACAAGTAGAGAGCCCCATCAGTAGCAGCCTTCCTGCTGCTCAGCCCATACACCAACTGACAACCTCACTCGTCTAACATTGCACAGCATCATCACACACCAACATTCCACACTACCCCCACACTGGCTAAGCAGCAAGTATAACAATTGCATGTTTACACAATATTCAAATACTCAAATATGCCTTAGGCATTAAACACAATCTATTAACCATCCTTTAAAGACATCCTGGCAAGTTCAAAATTATCCTTTACAATTTTCAATAATGTTCCTATACATGTTCATATCTTTCCCAGTTGCTACATAAATATGCCTAATTCGTGCTCAGGCAGAATTGTTTCCCACTGGTTTTTATTTTATGTTCTTGGAAATGCTGGAATCCACATAACGTAGTTTTTGGTTTGGCTATGGGACTGGCTTTTTCTACAAATTTAGATGAGTAATTGCTTAGGTAACAATGATTTTCGGAGCTGTGTCACTGCGTAGTACAGGTCATATTGTGGAAAACACTGCCCTTCCCTTTCTTTGGGGGTGAATCATTTACGCATGGTCACTCTTTTACTACCTGTCACCCATATCAGGTCCGACAATAGGCTGTTTTGGTCTGCACAAAAAACCTTAGGAAAGATCACAAGGAGTGCAGGGAAATGTCACAATAATCTAGGTAGCACCAGTATTTTGTGATGGCCACTCTGTCGACTGAGGATAAAGGCAGAGAACTCTAGACTTCAGGGAGAGGTGCACACTCGACAAAGTCAGGCCCAGGTTACCCTGGGAAAGGGCTCCCTGTGCATAGTATACCTCGATTCCCAAGCAGCAGAAAGAGTCCAGCCACCACTCAAACCCTGCATTTAGGACAGGCTCTCTCTCACCCTCCATGAGCAGACAGAGTTTGGACCCAGCCTCAGGTCCTTGGATGCTTGTTTTCGGTCCAAGGAGGACCTAGCCTTGCATTTCGGGCTAGACTGTTCCCATGAGTAGCAAGGTTAAGACCGATTTACATATGGTCAGGTCAAAGCCGGAGTGGCATAGTGTGCAAAAGAACGATGGAGTAAACCCAGATCTCCTTAGAGGGGTTGAGTGGTTGAAAGGTTTCAGTAGTCCGTCCATCATCTTGTTGTGTTTCCTATGTTTGCCCTAAGGGTCCAAGGGTATGCACAGACATGGGTCCCTTGCTTTCAGTGCCATTGGAGTCAGGCTAGCCTGGCTGATGGGGAGGGTGATACCCTGAAACTGGTCTTAGGATGCTTGTTTCTGGTCCAGGTAATGCCTGGCCTGGCATTTCACGTTGGACTGTTCCCATGACGAGCAGGGTCAAGGCTGATTTGCATATGGCTAGATCTAGACTGGGGTGGCATAGTGAGCAAAAGAATGATGGATTAAACCCAGACATCTGAGGGTGATTGGTTGAAAAGTTTCATGACGCTGTCCATTATCTTGTTGTGTTTGCGAGGGGGAGGTGATGCCACCAGGGGAGAGTCACTCCAGCAGGTTTCACAGT
This sequence comes from Lissotriton vulgaris, assembly GCF_964263255.1. NCBI lineage: Eukaryota > Metazoa > Chordata > Amphibia > Caudata > Salamandridae > Lissotriton > Lissotriton vulgaris. Next base: position 1,012,049,615 of record NC_141687.1, read on the forward strand.
TACCTCCCTTCCAGAAAGCATGCTCAAAGTGTTCACTGGGGGTATGTATGGCTCTCGGACTACCCTACTTTTTGGGGTCTGTCCCCCCATGCACTGCATTCCAGGCACTGGAGCTGCAGCTGGCACTACATTATCAGCCCCCACCATCCAGGTGTCTGCTGCCAACTCTCACATAGAAGGTTTATACCAATCTGATATTTTACTGCTCCAGCTGGCTCTTCAATAGGAGTTAGAATTTGCTGGTGTGGAGTTTGTTAGCGGTGTCTCCATAATAGTGGGACCAGTGTACATTTAGAGGCTTACTGGACCTTTGTTTCACGTCTCAGAACTCCAGTAGTTATAATTAGTACGTAGTATTTTCTGTCTGCCCTAGATTCCAGATTGCTTACATATGCTCTCACACTGAACAACTGTCTAAAAGCTACTTTGCCTGTGCGTAGCTTCATTGTCATGAACAAGACATGCACTGAATAAAAGCATTTTTTTATATCTTTTAATGGGAAAGTTGGCTCAAAGGGTCAGTTGGGTTACCTCTTGTGTGGTTACAGGAACACCAAAGCCTTGCAAGAGGTTTTGTGCATGGAGTGACCAGTGTCCAGTTGCAATTGGAAGAGAAATGGGCTGTACTTATGGTCTTTGATGAAGGGAGCTCTAATTCCTAAGAGATATTCATGAGGTTCTGGGAGCCATAATTGTGTCCAGAAGGACCTATTCTAAAATATCTTAATAATGTGGACTTGGAGAAACCTTTTGGATTTGCAGACCTCTAGAGGACCAAAACCAACCACCCAAGTCATTCCACCCTAGGCGTGATCTCGCTGGGCAAGAAAATCAGGTTGATTCTGCTCAAAGCTTTTTGCCACCTTAAAATCCAGTTCAGGGGAACTCTCGCTGCAAGCCTATCTGACTTTGGGGCAACCTTGCTGGATATAGCCTGCTGCCTTGACCCGCTAGGGGTATCCAAGATCCAAAAAGATACTAAGGGCCTGATTACAACTGAGTTGGATTGGCATCTAAGTCTGAAGACCTCAACCGGCATTGCTTCATTGGGATATAAAAAGGAAAAAAGGATTATGCCCCGAATTTGTAGAGTTACACATGCTGGGCTAGACTTTTGCAAACTTAATTACTTTTTAAAAAAAATGTAATATAAAAAAACATGGGTAATGATGTATGACGTAATCTCGAATTGTTATAATGGAAACTCAGGAGGATGACAACTCTGGGAGCAGTTGAAAATGAAATGATAGTCACATACCACTAATTGAAGTGTGAGGTTTTTTGATCTGAAAACTGTGTGTGAACTATTTGGTGAAGGGGTATTAATCAAATGTTTCCTACAAGGTTTTAGGTATGTGAGAGATGTTATTTATTGAGTCTTTTCAGAAACAATGAGGTGTTCATTTATGTGGACACCTCCAAGAAATCTTTCTCTCTTGATTCTAATTGCTGGATTATCAACAATATTGGTTTGTGCCATAGATGGTAGACATTCCTAATTCTAAAACTCTTTAAAGTCACAACAGTGAAATCAACAGTCCTTAAAAGGCTGGATGGGTTCCATTCGCATTTCCATGAATAAGTAGAGATCATTCAGTGGATCTGCTCTATCCAATATTTGCTTTCTATGCTCAGTCTTCTTTGCAAAATGAATTGCTCGAGTCATTCACAAGCAATTTCTCCACTAGGTTAAAGCAGATTATAACCATGTTCTAGGCTAGGTTTTATACAAGTGTTTCAACTAAGCCCAAGGGAGCCATTTTTCTCGGGACAGCTCTAGCCCTACGTGACCTCGTGGGTTAAAGGATGCCATATTTTTTACTTCACCAAAAAATGTTATATACTGGTTCAACAAAGAAAGTGGATGACAATGGCTCAATGCGGTGATCTTTCGATATTATTAATATTTGAAATCTCACTGGGATACATCAGAAATGTTAATGAGAATAAAAATAGCTTTGCTGTAGTGTGTTAACAGTAACAATTTGATTTGATTGCAGGAGAGTTATGGATGTGTTCATGCCCCCCTTCTGCAATATATACATTTGTATGGAGATCATTTTGAGGGGATATGTGCCTGCCATGTACAATACCTTTACCACAGTAAGGTATATTATGAGAATATCATGGACAAATCACCAGCTACAAAAATATTGTAAAAGTAGGTATTTAAAGGCAAGGTGTGTGTGTGTGTGTGTATGTATATATTTATTTGGGTCTTCCGTGTTCTTTCCTGTGTGGTGGTCGATTATTGGAGCCTGTCGCAGTGAAAAGTGCAAGTGCGGAATATATATATATATATATATATATATATATATATATATATATATATATATATATATATATATATATATATATATATATATATTACCTACTGGCGGTCGCCAATATGTAGTTATAGTTAGGCTTATTTTGTATAGGGAATTCGCAACATTCTATTGGGAATAACTTTTGCGCCGGTTGAGGAATCTTCCTGACATTTTTCTCAAATTTGCCTCGCGGCGCTCCGCTCCTTCCCTGAAAGTTCGGGGGGGATTCGTCAAGCAGGGGCCAAGATAAAAGGGGGGGTCCCAAAACGTGTTTCCCCATGTTAATTTCCATGGGGCGGTCAAACTCACTTTTAGCCCGAACGGCTGAATGGATTTCCACCAAACTTGGCAAAATTGTAGGGACTGGTAGCCCGACGTGCCTTTGCTATGTCTCAAGATATGTGCTCCAGTGGAATTTGAGTAATTTAGGTTAAAAAAATATACATATCTATAAGTGCGCCCCGGTACGCGCACCGGGGCGCGTAACAGAGCGCTACGCGAGTTTGCGCGCGGAAAGCTGATTGGCTCTCGGGTGTCTGTCAACATTCCAAACAGTCCGGAGCGGCCGCCAACTTGTGTCTCGGTAGGATCGAGACACAAGAGGTGGAAAAAACAAAGGGGGATATGACCAAAAGGGGGCAGAGTAGACCCCCCTGACCCCCTAGGTTTGATGTGGGGGCCATAAAAGGGCCCTGCGGGGCAAAACATTTTTTTTTTTAATTTTCGATTTGCGCGGGGGTTGCGCCCGGTACGCGCACCGGGGAGCGTACCATGGGGAAAAAAGAATGACAGAGTTTTTAAAAAATGCAGCCTTTTTTTATAAATTGGAGGTAGTTCTAAAAAGAACTGTTTTTTTTCTTCTTTTTGTTGTTTTATATTTTTTTATTGTTTTTTTTAACATTTTGTACTTTTTTTGGCTTTTATGAACAATTTTATATTTTTTTTGTTATTTTTATGGGGAGAAACAAAAAACAGGGAATTGTAAACGGCTCAACTGGAGCAAAAAAAAATCAGGAAAAAATTAAGGTTTTTTGGGGCAATTGTGGTTGTCACCAGCACGGCTGATGAGCCTAATGCTTTGCTCACCATAGGTAATTGTTTTACCACAAAAAATACATTTGATTTTGTATTCTCCAAACTGGGGTTGCATGTTTGAGACCATCTCCCTTGCCTCTGGATCCGATGGAGTGGGTTGCTTTCTTTTGGAAGTGCTGGGTGAAGATTGGGGAGGGTTTCTGGCCAGTTCTCTGACCTCTGCCGCAGCATAGTTGTTAGGGTGCCGGCGTTGCATGTGGCGAATCATGGTGTTATTGCCAAAAGAGTACTTTTTGTTAGGGTTCCCCCTTGAAAGTTCAGTGCCACAGATTAAGCAAGTAACCCTTGGCGCATTTACTTTTTTGAGGTCCTTTCGGATTGAAAAAACTCCCAGATAATGTGCTGCTTTGGCCTATATGGGGTATTATCTTCTGGCAGGAACCTTCTCCTCTCCTCCTCCTCCTCCTCCTCTTCTTCATCTCCACCACTGTGGGGTTGTGATGGTCCTCTTGGTGGTGGTGGTGGTGGCTGAGATGCTCCTGCTGCTGCTGCTACTGAAGCCATTTTTTAGTACAAATTAGTAATAGCTCTGGAAACAGGTCTTCCTCACTCAAAGTACAAAGTGAGAATGAGGAAAAAAGGTGGGGGCTTTCATCAATAGGAAAAAAAACTGTCCTGAACCAATGAAAAGTGTTATTTTCAGTTCACATGACCAGGGCTTTCATCATTTGGAAACCAAAACTGTCCTGAACCAATAAAAAGTGTTATTTTTAAGTCACGTGACCCGACGCACTTACGCTACGCACCCCGGGGCGCGCCCAGGGGCGCGTCGGATGGTTACGCAGCGCGATCGTATGCGCTTGAGTGCTTCCGGGTGCGCTTACGCCGTGCGTATCATGCGGACGCGGCTACGCGATACGTCACGATGATGTTTTCATTCGCGGGAATAGCGCTAACGGGACGCTCACGGGTACACGCCCCGGGGCGTGCCGCAAGACTGCGCTTACCGGTGCGCTCACCGGGACGCGCAATGAATATACAATATAGGATTCATTATAAAAAATATTACATTTCATACCTATAGAAATTTGCTATTAAAAAGCCTTTGAAATTCACTGAAAAAAACATAGGTTTTAGGCCCTATATATATTTAGGAATTAGCATTTAAAAAACCTATGAAATTCACTGAAAAAACCATAGGTTTCACACCAATTATAGTTAGGAATTAGCATTTAAAAAACCTATGACATTCACTGAACAAACAATAGGTTTCACACCAGTTATACTTAGGAATTAGCATTTAAAAAACCTATTAAATTCACTGAATAAACCATAGGTTTCGCAGCAGTTATAGTTAGCTGGAAATTTTACTGACATAAAACCATTGAAATTCCCACGTTATAGTTAGTTGGACTCACTATAACTTGCGCGCCTGCAATGCACTGCTGATGACGTCACATATTACATCACTCATACTTTCATACACTCATTTCGCCAATACTTAGTATTTTTGCTGTTCTTCTTCTTTCCTATCATTCCTGAGTGTACTGAACACAGCCACAATGAAAGCCCTTGTGGTTGTCAAAGTCTCATAAATGGCTACACTGCATTGTTAAATGTTTTATAACTGAGGTAATAAATTTAATAATTTTAATCAATAATAATACTAACAAGTGTGACCCACACTAAGATATATTATATTTGTTTGTACTAGTAGTAATTGAAATACTACAATAAATGCCACGTTTCACTGATTTTCTTCTTGCTTCTTTGCTTTTAGGTGCCCAAAAGAGGAGGAGACAACATCACGCATTTTACTGCCAGACAGAAGGCCTGCGCACAACGTCATATGACATGTGACTGGCCACAGACATCTCTTCAACTTGTGCTACTGTATGCTTCTGACATCTTCAAGATGGCACGAAGAAAGGTACCAGGTCCAGTACCAAGAAAGTTGCAGTGAGAAGAAGCCACTGCCTCTTACCAAGACCAGTATGTCTCCCAAGACCTTTTCTGAGAAACCAAAAATTGTTCCTACAGCAGCGGTGTCCAGGGAACTAGCTGGTAGCAACACCCCCGGATCATTGGACCCACCACACCAACCTAGGCCATAGCCCATCTCTGTCACAGAGGCAGCCCATCAAATCACAAATCCAACACCGACGAGCAGTGATGTTGAAATTGACTTATCGTTATCGCAAAGTAGTACCCTATCAATGCAGGAAACTCAGATAAGTGGGCAACAACAGCCGCAACCACTACCAATAGTAGTTGTTCCTCCCGAAGTAGGGGCAGTTCAGAAGATTGAGCTTCCTGCAGAGGAAGAAGAAGAGCAAGCCACTCTTTCAGAAGATACATAGTCTTCCAGATCCCCAGCAAGGAATAGGAGGATTAGTCCATCAACTTCTTCTGCAAGCCACCCTTCTGATGATCTAGATGCCACTTGGAAGCCACCTCAGTCTGAGAGTGAGACACGCCAGGTGAGGCAAGGGAAAAGTGAGGTTCCACAAAGCCTTAGAGTTATGAAGGTAGATGTAGAAGAAGAGGATGATGAAAACAAATCAGTCATCATGGACATTAGCCCAGCCCCAGTGGAGACTGACATTAGCCCATCCCAAATTGCTGTGAGCAATACAGCATGGATGTCACCTACACAGATACCACCAACACCACCTACAACTGCCATATTTAAGTCCCTGCAGCGATGTATACCCACCACAACAACCACCTCAGTAGAAGTAGGTACTACTGAGAGTCAAACGTCAAGTCCACCTACCAGTTTATCTGACATTGCAAGTGGCACCAGCAGAGTCAAAAAGTTGACCTGCCCTCACTGCCGTGATCTCTTGCTGTCACTTCCTACGTGTAGATTCCTTTTAACGAGGAGCAAAGCGGGACTTCATTCTGGTTCGTGGTGTCTCCTGACTTTTGACTCGTGCTTTTGCCGATTTGGGGCCAACACCTGCAGCAACATTCAATCTGCCAGAGGAGTGGGACTGCGAGGACCAGCAGTCTGTGCGCATTATGATCTGTGCACCTGGGTCCTCTTCCCGCCCCCTTGCCCTGTGGCTCTTAACGGCTCGCGGCCACCGCTTCGCGGGAGCCACTCGCTGCCGTGATCTCTTGCTGTCACTTCCTCTGTGTGGATTCCTTTTAACGAGGAGCAAAGCGGAACTTCATTCTGGCTCGTGGTATCTCCTGACTTTTGACTCGTGCTTTTGCCGATTTGGGGCCAACACCAGCAGCAACATTCAATCTGCTAGAGGAGTGGGACTGCGAGGACCAGCAGTCTGTGCGCATTATCATCCAGCGCACCCGGGTCCTCTTCCCGCCCCCTTGCCCTGGGGCTCTTAATGGCTTGCGGCCCCCGCTTTGCGGGGCCGCTCGCTGCCGTGATCTCTTGCTGTCACTTCCTCCGTGTGGATTCCTTTAAACGAGGAGCAAAGTGGGACTTCATTCTGGCTCGTGGTGTCTCCTGACTTATAACTCGTGCTTTTGCCGATTTGGGGCCAACACCTGCAGCAACATTCAATCTGCCTGAGGAGTGGGACTGCGAGGACCAGCAGTCTGAGCGCATTATCATCCAGCGCACCTGGGTCCTCTTCCCTCCCCCTTGCCTCCTATATAACATTGGACACTCCCGCGGTACGCGAGCGAGACGAAGCCTGGGGCGAAGCCCGGGAAAAGGGTGCGCCGTCTGTGGCCATCCGAGGATGGTAGAGGCCAGGCCGGGCCCCGTCTGTTTAAAGTTTGGGTAGGCATTGTATCTTATAGTAAGGGGTATATTCTGTCATTGTTTATCCCCGGAATTATGGTTCTCTGCTCAGGTAAGGGGAGAAAGGTGACACTTATGACCGCTGACGGGGCAGTCACTGGCATGATGGACCAATTTTTAACGCGTGCAATGGCGATTCTAGAAAAACAAACAGCCCTGACAGAAAAAAGTCTTTCCCTAGATTTAGTGACAGGTAAGCATTCGTCTTTAGGCGCCATAGGGGCTGTTGCTTCTCCTGACCCCGATTTACCTGCCCAACCTACCGGATCTGGTTCTATACTAGTAGAGCCAGATACAGTAGATAAAGTAGAGCATATCATTAATTCCACCACGATCAGTGGACTCTCTAGGTCCCCTTCTTTACATAGTATCTCCTTACCTCCCTCTCCAATACTTAGTCCTCTTGTAAAAACCCCAAAATTGGTTCCAAATGATAATAATACATCTAGGCTCAAAACAAACAATAATAATGGTAAAAGGGAAAAGAGGGGGTGGCCCCCAGAAGGGGAACATGGCCAAAATCCCTAAAACAATCTGCCCAGTACCAGTTCTGAGCACCCAATACGATAGTCCACCTACAGGGCCTCCCATACACATCAATCCCGCCCCAGATTCCAGTGCAAACGGTGAGCTTCTAGGTAAAATGGAAATCATATTGAAATCTTTAATGCTGCCCCTAATAGAACAAACTAAAATGATTAACTACAAATTAGACCAGTTGGAAAATATGGTGAAAGCCAACTCTAGTACTCTGGATAGGTTAGTGGCAGTTAGGGAGCCAAATAGGGTACCGTTGATCGTTAGTCAGACCCAGAGGTCTCGCAATGATGCACAAGTAGTTTTACCTGCCCCAGTTGATAAACCTGTGAGTATAATCCCAGCTGCCGCTGTGTCCAAGCCTTGCAGTGATACAGCTGCTTGGCCCCCAGCGGCAGCTCAGGTTATATCTACGAAGCCAGATGACCCACATAAAGAAAAGGTGCAAGGGGATGACAACATGAAGGGGAGATTATTAACACCGACCTGCCCCCAGAAGCTACCCCCTTAGAGGTCATTTCAGCGGGAGTTCCAGCTTTGAGAGAGCATGCGAAGGAACCTTTTGCTGCACTTAAAAATAAGGTAACTAGCTGGCTTAACCTAAATAGACCTTTGCCCCCTCAAAGCTCGAGTGAGATTGTAATGGTAAGGAGGGTCCCCTGGATAGGTAGAACGACTAAAAACATTAAAGGGGATTGTATAGTGGTCTCCTTTAGAGACCCTAGATCTGTCTCCCATATATGTGCATGGCCCAACCAAGTGTTGGATGCAACTATCCAGACATTACCATTAACTTACTTCTATCCTCCACATTATGCAGGAGAAGTTATGGGGAGGCCTAATGTATGGACTAGAGTAGAAAGGAGGGGCGGGAATAGGGGGACATGGGGTAGACTGGGCCCCATGTATACACCGGATATTTTTTTCAATCAGAAACGTTTCAGCTACCTAGAAGCAGTAGGCTGACTGTATCATCCTACTTATGAAATAGGAAACCCCAAGGACCAGGAGCAATCAATCAATCAATCAATCAATCAATCAATCAAGGTATTTGCATAGCGCGCTACTCACGCTGAGGGTCTCAAGGAGCTTGGGGAGGGGGGTCCGCTACTGCTCGAACAGCCAGGTCTTGAGTTGCTTCCTGAAGGCGAGGTGGTCGTGGGTCAGGCGGAGGTGGGTGGGGAGGGAGTTCCACGTCTTGGCGGCCAGGTAGGAGAAGGATCTTCCTCCTGTTGTGGCTCTTCGGTTACGGGGGACGGCGGCGAGGGCGTGGCTGGTCGATCGGAGCTGGCGGGTGGGAGTGTAGAAGTTGAGGCGGTCGTTGAGGTATCTTGGGCCTTGGTTGTGGAGAGCTTTGTGTGCACGGGTGAGGAGTCGGAACGTGATTCTCTTGTTGACGGGGAGCCAGTGCAGGTTTCTTAGGTGTGCGGAGATGTGGCTGTGTCGGGGGATGTCCAGAATGGGTCGTGCTGAGGCGTTCTGAATCCGCTGCAGTCTTTTCTGGAGTTTTGCAGTGGTTCCGGCGTAGAGGGAGTTGCCGTAGTCCAGACGGCTGGTGATGAGGGCCTGGATGACCGTCTTCCTGGTTTTGGTGGGGATCCAATGGAAGATCTTCCGTAGCATGCGTAGGATGTTAAAGCATGACGAGGAGACAGCGTTGACTTGTCTGGTCATGGAGAGGGAGGAGTCCAGTATGAAGCCCAGGTTGTGTGCGTGGTCCGTTGGTTTGGGAGCGCTGCCCAGGCAGGGGGCCACCAGGAGTCGTCCCAGGCAGATGGTGATGATCCCAGGATGAGGACTTCCGTCTTATCTGAGTTCAGTTTCAGGCGGCTGTTCATCATCCACTCGGCTACGTCTTTCATCCTTTTGTGTAGGTTGGTTCTGGCGGTGGCGGGGTCGTTGGTGAGGGAGAGGATCAGCTGGGTGTCGTCGGCGTAGGAGATGATGTTGAGGTTGTGTTGGCGTGCGATGGCTGCAAGGGGGCTCATGTAGATGTTGAACAGCATGGGGCTGAGTGATGATCCTTGTGGTACGCCGCAGATGACTTTGGTGGCTTCTGATCTGAACGGGGGGAGGCGGACTCTCTGTGTCCTTCCGGCGAGGAAGGAGATGATCCATTCCAGGTCCTTCTCTTGGATTCCGACGTTGCTGAGGCGCTGCACTAGGGTGCGGTGGCATACAGTGTCGAACGCCATGGAGAGGTCCAGGAGGATGAGGGCCGCTGTTTCACCATTGTCGAGCAGGGCTCGGATGTCGTCAGTGGCTGCGATGAGGGCGGTCTCGGTGCTGTGGTTGGCCCGGAAGCCGGACTGCGAGGGGTCGAGGGATCCATTTGTCTCAAGGAAGGCGGCCAGCTGTCTGTTGACGGTCTTCTTGATGACTTTGGCAGGAAACGGGAGGAGCGAGATGGGGCGGTAGTTTTTCAGGTCGGTGGGGTCGGCTGATGGTTTCTTCAGGAGAGCGCTGAGTTCGGCATGCTTCCAGCTCTCCGGGAAGGTTGCGGTGTCGAAGGAGGTATTGATGATGTCCCGGAGATGAGGTGCGATGACAACGTCGGCCTTGTTGAAGACGTGGTGAGGGCAGGGGTCAGTTGGAGATCTGGAGTGGATGGAGTTCATCGTGCGTATGGTCTCCTCGGTGTTGATCGGGGTCCAGGCGCGGAGGATGGTGGTGGGGGTCGTTGTTGCGGTTGTCGGGTGCATCGGCTGTGCGCTGATGCTGTTGTGTATGTCTGCGATCTTGCTCTGGCGAGTGAGTTGCAGAGGTCTTGCGATGGGGTGATGTTGTTGTTTCCGGCGCTGGGGTTGGAGAGCTCTTTGACGATGTTGAAGAGTTCCTTGCTGTTGTGGGCGTTGTTGTCCAGACGGTCCTTGAATGCGGTTTTCTTGGTGGCGTGGATCAGTTGGTGGTGTTTTCGGGTGGCGAGCTTGAGGGTGGTCATGTTGACTGGTGTCGGGTCTCTGTGCCAGTCTTTCTCAAGGGCTCTGCAGTTCTTCTTGGAGCTCTTGAGTTCGTTGGTGAACCAGGATGCTTTCTTGCTGCCGGGTCTGTTGGGAGGGGTCCTCGGTGGGGCGAGGTCGTCTACGCAGTTGCTGATCCACCTCATCAGGTTGTTGGCGGCATGGTTGGGGTTCGCTGAGCTGGCGGGGGGGTTCTGGCCCAGGGATGCCGCGAGCTGGTCGGCTGTGATCTTGTTCCAGCTTCTGCGTGGACCCTGTTGCTGGTGGTGGTGGATCGTGTTCTTTCTGAAGCTGAAGTGGACGCAGCTGTGGTCTGTCCAGTGGAGTCCGGTGGCGTGGCTGAAGGAGATGTCCTTGCTGGAGGAGAAAACGGGGTCAAGCGTGTGGCTGGTGTAGTGGGTGGGGGTGGTCACTGGCTGCTTGAGTCCGAGGTTGGCGAGGTTGTTCAGCAGGGTGGTGGTGTTGCGGTTGCTGTTGTTCTCCAGGTGTAAGTTGAAGTCCCCGAGGAGGATGTAGTCAGCGGAGGGGAGGGCGTGCGGGCTGATGGGTCGGCGATGTCTTCGCTGAATTGTGTGCGTGGTCCCGGGGGTCTGTAGATGAGGGTGCCTCTGAGGGTGGTCTTGGGGTCGGTGTGGATCTGGAAGTGCAGGTGTTCGGCGGCTGTGAGGGTGTCGTCGGTGTTGGTCGTGATGCGGATGGTGTTCTTATGGACGATGGCGATGCCTCCTCCCGTCTGGTTGACGCGGTCCCTCTGGGTGATCTTGTAACCGTCCGGGATGGCGATGGCAATGTCGGGCGCTGAGGAGGCGTTCATCCAGGTTTCGGTGAGGAAGGTGACGTCCGGTGCTGTCGCGTCGAGCAGGTCCCAGAGTTCCATGGTGTGCCTGTGGACGGAGCGGGTGTTCAGCACGATGCACTTCAGGTGGTTGCTGCTGGTGCTCGGCTTGGTGGGTGCGGTGCAGGTCCGGATGCAAGAGAAGTCGCAGGAGTGGCAGACAAAGGGGCTGTGGGTGCGTCTCAGGGTGGCGCGGTAGCAGCCGGGGGTTCGGCCGGTGTTGAGTGCGTTGAGGGTGGCTGTGTCATAGGTCGAGCGGGTGGGCTGGCAGGGGGCAGAAGGAGTACCCCTGGACCCTCTAGAGTTGTTAGATTGTGTGCAACCTAATACCTTTGAGGATTGCGGCCCTGTCAGTGATAAGGGCATCGGGTTGCACGAAAATGTGGACCAAGGAGAGACAAATAGCCCTTGCCATTCCCATAAGCTGGGATGTGGTAGTCTGGCCACTAATTTGGTATATGTAGGGGTCGTAGATATTACATACAGTGATAGGGGTGATACCCATGAGCTAGGGACAGAAAAAGGTATGCATGGGTACAATTTAGCCAGCTGGAATATTGCGCGGTGGAATAGTAAACTGGGCGCTCTGGGATGGAGAGAATTTGTTGGAAAATTATGACATTTTATGTCTCCAAGAGACGTGGAGTGTAGACGACATCAGTTATGAGGGATATGTCTCCTTTAACCTACCGGCACAGGGTTCGAATATGGGCAGAGCCAAAGTGGTCTACTCATTTTGCTTTCTGTTAACTTCCCAGTGCAAGTTATAAGATATGTAATGGTTGGAAGTCATTCCCAATTGTTATTGCTGAGACATAAAAATGGTCGTAACGTTTTTCTGATTACCTATTATATTAATATGCCTGACTCTTTGCGATTGACTGCAGTTACCGAAGTAGAGAAGGCCCTGGATAGGATCTGTCGGGCTAACCGTGTTAATTTTGTATTTGTCTGGGGTGGGGATTTTAATATTTCTCTGTGTCCCCTATCACTAACTAAGGTGTGCGCGATAAATGATGATAGAGGAGAGGGTTGTACCCATTTTATACATAGTACCTATGGAGAGTCAATGAACTCTGCCTTGGCAAAATACGACTTGGTTGTGTTACAGACTGCAAGGGATAGAGAAGGAAACCCCGTCCCTACCTTTACAGGGAGGAATGCTGCCACGATCATTGACCACTTGTTGGTCTCAGATGATATTTGTAAGTATTGCGACACTCCGGTCGTATTGGATCTTGCAGTCAGTGACCATAATTGTGTCACAGTAATATTAGTTATCTGGGGTAATAAAGTATTAACAGCTAAAACTGTTGTTACTGATATTGTCACATGCAGACCAAATGACCATAGGATAAAGTGGAAGGGAGATAACTCGGAAAAGCTGCTGACTAAAATTGTGGTGGCTTGCTTGCCCGATTCGCATCTCTGTTTGGATGGGAGTGCAGATCCTCGGGCATATTGACTGGTTTTAATAGGATTAATGCTATAATAGAAAACTCTATGACCACTTCTAAGCATCCTAACTGGAAACCAAGGATAGGTTGGTTTGCCTCCCTGTGTACAGAGTCACTGCAGAAGCTCAAGAAGGCTCTATCTAGTAGGCCCAGGGAAAGGTCAATTATTATAAACCTTAGGGCCGCTTATAAGGGTAGTTAAAACGTCGGAAGCTGGCATTACAGGAGGAAGCATGGGATATTTTGACCAGGGCTGTTGAACTAAACTTTTCTGGGATACTGTTAATTGTCCTCCCCTTAAGAGTGATAACACCCCAGTCCTCACTGCTCATGTTAGCAAGGATTGTTGGGTTTTACACTTTGCTAGTATTTGTAATCCAGAGAAAGTGGTGGATCCATCAATGGGAGAGGCCGACCCATGGCCAATATTCCCCCTAAACATTACTATACCGGAGGTAGATCTTGCCATCAGGTGTAGTAAGGGAGCGATAGCTCCTGGCCCTGATGAGGTGCCTAGCGATTTGTACAAGGCAGATACAACACTGTGGGGCCCTGTCCTGACCAAGGTTTTTAATGTGGCAGTTATGGAAAGCACGACGCATACTTGGGGTGAATCTTTAATTATTCCGATATATAAAAAATGGGATAGGTTGGATGCAAAAAATTGCCGCCCTATCTCCCTTTTAGATTCATCACTCAAAACAATGAATCCGGTGCTGTTGGCCAGGCTAGAAGAGTGGGCCGAGGGTAGCGGTATCCTTGCGCGGTCCCAATTTGGATTGCCAAAGGGTTTGGGAACCGTAGAACAATGTATAATTTTAGATCTTCTAATGGGGAAGTATACTTGTGCTAAGCAGGGTTCGCTCTTTCTCTGCTTCGCAGACCTAAGCAGCGCGTTTGATCTTGTCGATCACGCGCTGCTATGGTCAACCCTATTAGAACAAGGTGCCCCTGCAGGGATCATTTATTTCCTGGACAGATTATATTCTAAACTATCTGCCCGTATAAGATATGGCCAGGGCGGGGAATGCACTGATTGTATTAGTGTTAACTTAGGTATAAGACAAGGCTGTGTCTTTGCACCCCTTCTTTTCTCCTTTTTATTAATGCAATAGACACCGAGCTTAAGCAGGTTAATTCCGATGCCCCACAAGTAGACGGTCAGGTTGTTCCCGTTCTGCTCTATGCCGATGACTCAGTGCTTTTATCAAGAACCCCTCGTGGCTTGCAGAGATTGATGGATAAGTTTCCAGGTTTCATCAAGGGAAGAGAACTGAAAATTAATAATACTAAAACAATCATCATGTCATGTGGAAAGAAAATTAGGAAGTTAAAACCTTTTCTTATAGAGGGTCAAAAAATAGAAGTCGTAAACAAATTTTGTTATCTGGGTATAACATTTAGTAGTAATGGCATGTGGTCTCAGGAGATATCCAATGTAAAAAGTAAGATGTCCAAAAGTGCTTAGGGAGTTTTTAAATTTGCCAATAAGCTTGGGGATCGTCGTATATATGATATGTTACACATATATCATTGTAGATGTGTTGCAATTGCGCTCTACGGATCTGGTGTTTGGGGGTATTGTCGCCACGGGGATTTGCAAATGGAAGAAAACTGCTTCATAAAAAAATTGTTATGCTTGCCTATGTCAGCTTCCACTGTGATAACACACCAGGAATTGGGCCTGGAGTTTTTATCAGATTTAATCAGTCTAAGACCATTGATGGTGTGGAGAGCAATCTGGCGGAAGAAAGAAACTAGTTTCACGAGGAGCATCATTAGTGATTGTCTCCGCCTAGATAAAAGCTCACTGATCCCATGGATTAATTATGTCGTGACAACTGCCAGGGATTTATTTACCTGAAACCTCCTTGATGATCCTGAGAGTTTTTCCGACATCCCCAAGAAAGAGCTTAAGTGTTTTTATTTGCATAAGAAAGCCCAAGCACGTAGAGACGCTACTATGCTGTTATCTACCTCTCAGTACTATTACTCTAACAGGGGCACTTCTGGCTTTTCTAAATATTTAAAGGTAGTCACCAGACCATCCCATCGATTTGTTCTTATTAGATTAAGACTTGGAATCGTTCACCATTTAGTGGCGTTTCCCCACATGAAAAGTCATCCCTCTATATCTTGTCCATGTGATGGGGTCCCTAAACAGAGTACTGTTCACTTTTTACTTCTGTGTGATCTCTATAAGCACCTTCGTATTGCCTATTTAAAACCTTTATTTATGAAAAAGGCAATAACAATGGTAAATTCTGCAATGAGGCTGCTGTTCTCCTTAGATGATCCTGATATCTGTTTTTTTTACAGCTATGTATATCCTGAAATCTATGGCTGCTAGAAAAAGTATGGTTGGTGTTTTAATCATCCTGTAATATTTAGTTATCGAGCTGCATCATGTTTGTTACCTTTTTAACATTTTAACGATTTATTCTGTTGATTCTTAAGTGGCAGTTAAATCAGATTTTAATACTATGAATGTATACGTATATATTTTGTACGCTTTTATGATTGTTCTTTTTAAATAATCGAAAAAAAGCTTTGAAACTGAACTGAAACTGACCTGCCCAGTTTGGGATTTCTTTTCGTTTAGCAGGAACTTTGAAGAGTATTTGTTAGTCGGATTAAGCTTAGTACAAACTATGGTACTGAAGGCCAAACTGCAAGGGTTGTTGGTGAAGGGGATGAAGAAGATCCGATAATGGTGGAAGGTGAACAAGAGAGAGATATTTTCTCGGTTACACAAAGCAGACCAGTCCCCAGCAGTGCAAATGTACCGTCCCCATCATCATCAACAACATCGCAATGGCACAAGAGTCAGGCTGAGAGTACACCAAGTGGTCCAAGCCAAGAGAGAACTGCAATTGAAAAACGCACATTGAGCCTAATATTTGGTCTCAAGAAGTCACCTGTATCAGTGGCACCAGAAAAGAAAAAAATCCAGGCTCCTATTCTCAGCATGTTTAGGTTGGAGGTGCAGTACAAAATGCAACCACCCAACGGCACATTTGTGCAATGTGAGCTGGCTAAAATGTTAGTGCTAGACCTCCTCCCTTTTTAGGTTGAGTAATTTTAATTACTCAAAACTATTGAGTTGGACCCAAAGTCTCTTGTACCAAGCCGGATTTTCGACAATGCATGTTAATTTTTCAACCGTGACGTGACGCTTCTCCAGCACGCGCTCGGCCTCGCACACCACTTCAAAGGCTTATCATCACTTCTCATTCACACCCCATATGCTTGCAACCCCTGCTCCCCCGCCCCCCCCCCCACCCGACTTGAAAGGAAGCCTGGCACACCAACATTTGTCTCTCTTACAGACATCAAAGGTTGCTGCTCCCAAGTCCGCGCCCCGCCCCCCAGCAATGGCGAGAGCTTGTTGTCAGTGCGGACCACTGCCAATTCAGTGTAAACCACTAATTGACTAATTGCCCATACTGGTTTCTTTTTGCTACAATTGTGTTGCTTAAGAGGAGGACACCAACTTAATTATCATCCTACAATATTTCAATTTGCTTCATGTTACAAAGTGCTTTACATTTTCAATGTAGCTTTTTTGTGTGTATATATACACTTTATTAATCTGCTAATATGATTTAATTTTGTAAAGTGTCATGGACCCCCTGAGTAAGTATCCATGACACACAGGGTAAGAATCGATGAATTAGGCCATTAGCTGCTGTGCAACCCAGCGATCAGCTCTCAACTGTTAGAGGAAGGGCACTGCTGCTGTTAGTATGAATCTTTATCCTACTGTAATATTAATAATTAATTGTTTTCATATCTAGAATCAGCCGCCCTTCTGCCTTTTTGAAGTACTGTAAAAGAACAAGTGTTAATCATATTAATGGCACGCAATTTAGCGACCTCAGAAGAATGAATGGCTGGATCAGGTTGAGATGACCATGGATCGAATAAAATTGGCAAGGGCTAGTGGAGTGCGTCAACTCACTGAGCCATCTTGTCAGCTTTTTGCCAAAACCTACTTTAACATTTAAAGTTAGTGCTGTGAAAAAAATATATATATTTTCTGCAGTGTGTAAATGCGTCTCCAAATTCAAAATACAGTTGTTATGAGGCCCATAGCATGACGCCCCAGCAGGGTATCGATTACGCGCGGGCCTTTTGTCAGGTCTTGTTACTTTAGGTCGAGTAATTTTAACTACTCGAAACTATTGAGTTGGACCCAAAGTCTCTTGAACCAAGCCGGATTTTCGACAATGCATGGTAATTTTTCAACCGCGACGTGACGCTTCTCCAGCACGCTCTCGGCCTCGCACACCACATCAAAGGCTTATCATCTCTTCTCATTCACACCCCATTTGCTCGCAACCCCTGCTCCCCTCCCACCCGACTTGAAAGGAAGCCTGGCACACCAACATTTGTCTCTCTTACAGACATCAAAGGTTGCTGCTCCCACGTCCGCTCCCCCCCCCGCAATGCCGAGAGCTTGTTGTCAGTGTGGACCTCTGCCAATTCAGTGTAAACCACTAATTGACTAATTGCCCATACTGGTTTCTTTTTGCTACAATTGTGCTGCTTAAGACGAGGACACCAACTTAATTTTCATCCTAAAATATTTAAATTAGCTTCATGTTTACAAAGTGCTTTACATTTTCAATGTAGCTTTTTTGTGTATATATACACTTTATTAATCTGCTAATATGATTTAATTTTGTAAAGTGTCATGGACCCCCTGAGTAAGTATCCATGACACACAGGGTAAGAATCGCTGAATTAGGCCATTAGCTGCTGTGCAACCCAGCGATCAGCTCACAACTGTTAGAGGAAGGGCACTGCTGCTGTTAGTATGAATCTTTATCCTACTGTAATATTAATAATTAATTGTTTTCATATCTAGAATCAGCCTCCCTTCTGCCTTTTCGAAGTACTGTAAAATAACAAGTGTTAATCATATTAATGGCACGCAATTTAGCGACCTCAGAAGAATGAATGGCTGGATCAGGCTGAGATCACCATGGATCGAGTAAAATTGGCAAGGGTTAGTGGAGTGCGTCAACTCACTGAGCCATCTTGTCAGCTTCTTGCCAGCACATACTTTAACATTTAAAGTTAGTGCTGTGAAAAAAAATATATATTTTTTCTGCAGTGTGTAAGTGCGTCTCCAAATTCAAAATACAGTTGTTATGAGGCCCATAGCATGACGCCCCAGCAGGGTATTGATTACGCGCGGGCCTTTTGTCAGGTCTTGTTACTTTACTCTTTTTGTTTGTAATGAAAAACGCAGACTCTCCCTGACCAGATTCATTTAACCACTAACCGGCCCCATGCCGGCTTTAATAGGATTTAGCTGTGGACGTTGCTGGGCGCGCCCATTTGAATGGTGGATGGGGGGTGGTGCAGGAAACAAAGGCCCATGCTGAAGCCACTTAAAGAGCTGATTTATGTTCCCTGTTGGCGCAAAGAGAGTCAAACTTGATTAAGATGCCCTGGAGCCAGGCCAGAGGAATAACAAAGAGCTTGTCTGAGTTTCCCTGCGTTAGAAATCCCCTAGTACACACTCCAGCCGGAATCTTATTTTTGGAAAAAGTGAGCTGGCCAAGCGCACTAATTGGTTGTGCAGCGCGAGTCAGGCAAAGGTGTAAACTCAGAGGGAAGTGATTGCATGGAATACGCTCCAAGACAGCTTTATCGTCAGGATTATTTGGTGTAAAGATTTGTTTCTGTGCTCCAAACAAACAGCAATATAAAGCATTCTAGAGATTGCTGTATTTTTTAAAAATCTTTATATAAACCCAACTGGCCTAATACTTCTGATACAAATAATTTGGAGACTAACGTCTTAAAATTCTTATATTTGGTAAGGAGACAGCGTTCTCAGCTTTCCCAGGTCCACTCCTGAGTACCTCATCCAGTTCAGTATTTTTGTGGGATTTGTAATTATGATTTTAGAATGGGGTCAAAAGAACTAAAAATGCCAGAGTGCAAAGTTAAAGCCCCCTCGGCTCATGAGCTGCTCATATGCAAATTGGAAATTTGAGGGCTCTGCAGAGATTTTGGACCATTGTGCAAACACACGAATTCCTTTTGCATTGAGTTTGATGCTTCTGAACAAAGGATTGGCTAAACAAAAGTTACCCCACACCAGATACCAGACAGATGTTTTCCACCATCACAAAAATGGAAAAAATAGATTGTTAAACCATATGTAATACACAAGCACAGATCTTAAGCCTCCTGGGTCCATGAGTGAGTTGATCACTCAGCCCAGTTTTTTAGGTCGAGTAATTTATTACTCGAAACCTATTACATGTGAACAAACTCTCTTGAACAAGCCAGACCTCGATTTCTGTCTCACTCTCTCCTGCCCCTTCACTGTCTTGGCCTCTACACTCTTCCTCTATTTCTGTCTCACTCTCTCCTGCCCCTTCACTGTCTTGGCCTCTCCACTGTTCCTCAGTTTCCGTCTCACTCTCTCCTGCCCCTTCACTGTCTTGGCCTCTCCACTCTTCCTCAGTTTCTGCCTCACTCTCTCCTGCCCCTTCACTGTCTTGGCCTCTCCACTCTTCCTCAGTTTCCGTCCCACTCTCTCCTGCCCTTTCACTGTCTTGACCTCTCCACTCTTCCTCTATTTCTGCCTCACTCTCTCCTGCCCCTTCCCTGTCTTGGCCTCTCCACTCTTCCTCTGTTTCCGTCTCACTCTCTCCTGCCCCTTCACTGTCTTGGCGTCTCCACTCTTCCTCAGTTTCCATCTCACTCTCTCCTGCCCCTTCACTGTCTTGACCTCTCCACTCTTCCTCTATTTGTGTCTCACTCTCTCCTGCCCCTTCACTGTTTTGGCCTCTCCACCCTTCCTCTATTTCTGTTTATTGTATTTGCACAAATCTAATATCTTGGTCTATTCCTTTTCAATAATCAGGCATTTTTGTTTATTAGGTGTTTATGTTTTTGATGGGTTTATTTATAGGCACTTTCTATCTATCTATCTATTTATCTTTCTATCTATCTATCTATCTATCTATCTATCTATCTATCTATCTATCTATCTATCTATCTATCTATCTATCTATCTATCTATCTATCTATCTATCTATCTATCTATCTATCTATCTATCTATCTATCTAATTATCTATCTATCTATCGCCCTCACTCTATCTATCACCCTCACTCTATCTATCATCCCCCTCACTCTATCTATCGCCCTCACTCTAATTATCTATCTATCTATCGCCCTTACTCTATCTATCGCCCTCACTCTATCTATCCATTCCCCTCACTCTATCTATCGCCCTCACTCTAATTATCTATCTATCTATCGCCCTCACTCTATCTATCTCCCTCACTCTATCTTTCTATAGCCCTCACTCTAGCGCCCTCACTCTCTCTATCTATCGCCCTTACTCTATATTTCTATCGCACTCTCTCTCTCTCACACACACTCTCTCTCTCTCACACACACACTCTCTCTCTCTCACACACACACTCTCTCTCACACACACACACTCTCTCTCACACACGGTACAACCTTCTACCGCCACCACTCTACCACTCTCTCCACCAACACTCTACCTCTCTATCCGCCACCACCCTATCCACCACTCTATGCACCACCACTCTAGCGCCCACACTCTAGCACCCACACTCTAGCACCCACACTCTAGCGCCCACACTCTACCCGCCCACCACTCTACCCGCCCACCACTCTACCCTCCAACTCTACCCTCACAATCCACCATCCAAATCCACCATCCAAGTACTACTACACCCTCCAAATACACCCTCCAACTACAAATCCACCCTCCAACACCACCCTCCAAAAATACCATCCAACTCGACCCTCCAACTCCAACATCCAAATACACCCTTCAAATCCACCTTCCAACTACAACTCCAACCTCCAAATCCACCCGCAAAGTGCAACTACAGACTCCAACTCCACCCTACAACTCCACCATCCAACTCCACCTTCCAGCCCCCCCTCCAAATCCACCCTCCAACTCCACCCTCCAACTCAACCCTCCAACTCCACCCTCCAACTCCACCCTCCAACTCCACCCTCCAAATCAAAAGTCAACTCCACCCTCCAACGCCACCCTCCAACTCCACCCTCCAAATCCACCCTCAAAATCCACCCTCAAAATCCACCCTCCAAATCCACTCTCCAAATCCACTCTACAAATCCACCCTCCAAATCCACCCTCCAAATCCACTCTCCAAATCCACTCTACAAATCCACCCTCCAAATCCACCCTCCAAATCAAAAGCCAACTCCACCCTCCAACTCCACCCTCCAAATCAAAAGCCAACTTCACCCTCCAACTCAAAAGCCAACCCCACCCTTCAACTCAAAGCCAACTCCACCCTCCAACTCCAAACCATTGTTGTTTGTAATATCAATACATGTAAGTCACATAAATACAACCCATATTGCATTACAAATGCTATAGGTGTCCCATTTGCAAAAGTTATAACTATTAGCGTTGTAAATGACAAAGCAATTAATTTTACTATTTTTCACACCAAAACAGTAAAATAAAATTGGTCATTTACAATAGCAATTTCTCAAACTTTCCAAATGAGAAACATATTGTATTGCATTTTAACTCTGTTAACTTCTGCTGATCTGATGCTCTCTTTCACCACACCTCCTTCTCTAACTCCCTATTCTATTCTCTTCTCCTGTGCTGATCTGCTGCTATCTGCCACCCCACCTCCTTCTTTAACTCCCTGTTCTCTTCTGCTGTGCTGATCTCTTCCTCTCTTCCAACAAACTCCTTCTCTAACTCCCTGTTCTCTTCTCTTCCCCCGTGCAGTACTGCTGATCTCTTCCACCCTGCCTCCTTCTCTAAGTCCATGTTCTCTTCTCTTCTCATGTGCTGATCTGCTGCTCTCTTCCAACACGCCTCCTTCTTTAACTCCCTGTTTTCTTATCTTACGCTAAATCTGCTGTTCTTTTCCACTCGCCTCTTTCTCGAACTCCCTGTTCTATTCTCCTGTACTGATCTGCTGCTCTCTTCCACCCACCTACTTCTCTAACTCCTCGTTCACTTCTCTTCTCCAGAGCTGATCTGCAGCTCTCTTCAACCCGCCTCCTTCTCTACCTCCCTGTTCTCTTCTCCCGTCCTGTTCTGCTGCTCTCTTCAACAACACCTCCTTCTTTAACTCCATGTTCTCTTTGCCTGTGCTAATCTGCTGCTCTCTTCCACCCACCTTCTTCTCTAACTCCCTGTTCTCTTCTTTTAGCCCTCTGCGACCTGCTGCTCTCTTCCACCCCGTCTCCTTCTTTAACTCCCTGTTCACTTATGCTGATTTGCTGCTCTCTTCCACATCTCATCCTCCTCTAACTCACTGTTCACTTCTCATGTGCTAATCTGCTGCTCTCTTCCACCCACCTCCTTCTCTAACTCCCTGTTCTCTTCTCTTCTCCCATGCTGATCTGCTGTTCTCTTCCACCCCACCTCCTTCTTTAAATCCCTGTTCTCTTCTCCGGTGCTGATCTGCTGTTCTCTTCCACTCCACATCCTTCTTCAACTCCATGTTCTCTTCACCTGTGCTGAGCTACTGCTCTCAAATACCCCGCCTCCTTCTTTAACTGTTCTTTTCTCCTGTGCTAATATGCTGTTCTCTTCCAACCGCCTCCTTCTTTAACTCCCTGTTCTCTTCTCTTCTCCTGTGCTGATCTGCTGCTCTCTTCCACCCCAACTCCTTCTTTCCCTCCCTGTTCTCTTCTCTTCTCCTGTGCAGATCTGCTACTGTCTTCCAAAAGCCTCATTCTCTAACTCCTTCTTTCCTTCTCCTGTGATAATCTTTTTGCTCTCTTCCATCCGCCTCCTTCTCTAACTCCCTTTTCACTTCTCCGGTACTGATCTGCTGTTCTCTTTCACCCCGACTCCTTCTCTAACTCCCTGTTCTCTTCTCCTCTACTGATCTGCTGTTTTTCTACACCACCTCCTTCTGTAACTCCCTGCTCTCTTCTCCTGTGCTGATCTGCTATTCTATTCCACCCCGCCTCCTTCTTTAACTCACTGTTCTCTTTTGCTGTGCTAATCTGTTGCTCTCTTCCACCTCACCTCCTTCTCTAACTCCCTGTTCTCGTTTGCTGTGCTGATCTGATGCTCTCTTCTACCCACCTCCTTCTCTAATTCCCTGTTCTCTTCTATTCTCCCGTACTAATCTACTGCTCTATTACACCGCCTCATTCTCTAACTCCCTGTTCTCTTCTCTTCTCCTGTGCCGATCTACTGTTCTCTTCCACCGCCTCTTTCTTTAACTCCATGTTCTCTTCTCCTGTGCTGATCTGCTGCTCTATTACACCCCACCTCCTTCTTTAACTCCTGTTCTCTTCTCATGTGCTGATCTGCTGTTCTCTTCCACCCACCTCCTTCTTTAACTCCCTGTTCTCTCCTCCTGTGCTAATATGTTGTTCTCTTCCACCCGCTTCCTTACTTAACTCCCTGTTCTCTTCTCATGTGCTGATCTGCTCCTCTCTTTCACCCACCTCCTTCTTTAACTCCCTGTTCTCTTCTACTGTGCTGATCTGCTGCTCTCTTCCACCCACCTCCCTTTTTTAACTCCCTGTTCTCTTCTCCTGTGCTGATCTGCTGCTCTCTAAAACCCACCTCCTTCTTTAACTCCCTGTTCATTTCTCCTGTGCTCATATGCTGTTCTCTTCCACCCACCTCCTTCTTTAACTCCATGTTCTCTTCTCCTGTGCTGATCTGCTGCTCTCTCCCACCAGCTTCCTTATTTAACTCCATGTTCTCTTCTCCTGTGCTGATCTGCTGCTCTCTCCCACCCGCTTCCTTATTTAACTCCATGTTCTCTTCACCTGAGCTGATCTGCTCCTCTCAAACAGCCCGCCTCCTTCTTTAACTCTGTTATTTTCTCCGGTGCTAATTTGCTGTTCTCTTCCAACCGCCTCCTTCTTGAACTCCCTGTTCTCTTCTCTTCTCCTGTGCTGATCTGCTGCTCTCTTCCACCTGCCTCCTTCTTTATCTTCCCGTTCTGTTTTCCCATCTTGATCTGCTGCTCTCTTCCACCCGCCCCCTTCTCCAAAACCCCTGTTCTCTTCTCCCGTGCTGATCTGCAGTTCCCTTCTATTCCCTACTTCTCTAACTCCCTGTTCTCTTCTCCTGTGCTGAACTGCTGATCTCTTCAACACGCATCCTTCTTTAACTCCCTGTTCTCTTATAATATGCTTATCTGCTGCTCTCTTCAAACTACATCCTTCTGTAACCGCACACTCACATACATACAACCATGCACACACACATACAACAACACACATACAACCACACACACAACCACACACATCTATCTCCCTCACTCGATCTATCTATCACCCTCACTCTATCTATCTATATATCCCGCTCACTCTATCTATCGCCCTCACTATATCTATCGCCCTCACTCTATCTATCGCCCTCACTTTATCGCCCTAACTCTATCTATCGCCCACACTCTATCGTCCTCACTCTATCTATCTATCACCCTCACTCTATCTATCTATCTATCACCCTCACTCTATCTATCTATCTATCGCCCTCACTCTATCTATCTATCTATCGCCCTCACTCTATCTATCGCCCTCACTCTATCCATCGCCCTCACTCTATCTATCGCCCTCACTCTATCTATCTTTCCCCCTCCCTCTAGCTATCTATCGCCCTCACTCTATCTATCTATCGTACAACAACAGCATCACTCAGGGGCACCACAGCTTCACTCAGGGGCACCACAACATCACTATGCGCTACCACAGCATCACTGAACGCCACATCATCACTTGTCGCCACCACAACATCACTCAGCACCACCACAGTATCAATCTGTGCAAACATTCAACAACAACTGGTTCACATATGTTCTCTCAATGTTTCAAGCTTTATTACAAATGTCACAAAAAATGTTGATATTTCCCTTCTGTTCTTATATTTTAGTCACAATAAAATACACTGAACATAATCTTCACAAAAGTTAATTACAAAAGTTTAAGCTATTGCCATTATAAATTACAATACCCTTTATTTAAGTATCAATTTCTTTTTTTTTAAAACAGTTATTTGTAAAATCAGTACTTCTAAGTCACATAAATAGAAAACATGTTGCATTAAAAATGCTATAGGTGTCACATTGTCAAAAAATAAAAGTATTAGCATTGTAAATGTCAAAGCTATTAATTTCACAATTTTCAAAAATAACACATAAATAACAGGTTTGTCATGTACAAGACAAATAACTAAAACTTTCCTAATGCGAGACCTATTGCATTGCAAATGCTTGTTTTCTTTTGTGGAAGGGGTGGGGTTTCTTAAATTTGTGGCACCATCTGCCCAAAATGGAAGGTTACAGCCCAGTCCTAATTTGCCAGAGTTGCTGTTCCAGCCCTACATCACCATGTGCTGGAATTTCTTGGACAAACTTTGCAGTAGAGTGCTGTTCACACTATCCACCTGACAACAGACAGGTGGACCAGTTGCCAAGCCACTGATTACATGTGTATTATTGCACACTGGATCTCTTTTGCAGAGGTTAGAGAAAAGATATCTGCAGGTGTTGACATTGCTGACATTTTTAATGCCGCTCAGAAATATTCAACTGTAGCCATATTCTCCATGGAGAAATCTCATACTTCTGCAAACATTTTGGAAGACTTTGACAATAAGATCTTTGAATTGTTTGGACCAAGAGCGCTTAGCATTGGTTTTGTTGCCATGGACAATGGCAGTAATATAGTTAAGGCCATGGGCTATGGTGGCTATTTCAGGGTCCTGTGTTTGGCACACTCCATTACCATTATTGTTCAAGACTTTCTGTGAAAAGAAGACAAGGTCAGCAACTTACTAACTACCTGCTGAAGATTCTGCACACATTTCAGCCATTCTTTTAATGCTCAGAAGCAACTGAGGATCATTCAACGTGATAATAGAATGCCAGTTAAAGCTCTCATCCAGGAGGTGCTATCATGTTGGAACTCAACGTATTACCTGCTTGAATGTCTGTTTAGGCAGTACGGAACAATCAATGCATATGTCATGCAAAGAGAGGAAGCTACTGATGATCATTGAGATGGACCAATGGGGCCTAATTAAATGCCTGACAGAGATGCTACTTCCTTTCGAGGTCTTCACACGTGTAGTCAGCAAGGAGGACTGAACTATGGCTCAAGCTATCCCATTGTTTTTTAAAATATTTCTTGTTATTGAAACAAACATCAGCATTAATATACTTTACAGAGGGTAGGACACGGCAGCCGAGCACACAGCAGAGGATAGCAGAACCAACCAAATCCAGAAAAAAAACCATGTTAGACCTTCACGGTGAGGGGTTATCTTCAGGGATAGCGCTCACGGGTAGAATACAGATTTCTCCTCTGATACTATTCCATGGCTCCCAGATCAATGACCATTTCCGAGGGCATCCCCTCGCCAAGTATGTAGTCTTCTCCCTGAACATACACCGATCTATGTTGTTTTCCCATTCTTCCAGGGAGGGGGGCTGCACCGCCCCCCACAGTCAGGCTACATTTCGTTTATCAATCATATACCCCAGCGTGACCCACTGTGTCTGTGAATTATTCAGGTCCGTAGGCTCCCATATATTGAGCAGACATCTTCTGGCCTCCGGAGGGAGAGTAACTCAAAGTACTCTTTCTATAGTGTTCTGTATGTTGCGCCAGTACATGGTGACATGCTTACACTCCCAGATAATGTGCATTAAGGTACCAACTAGACCACAATCCCTCTTACAAAGTCCTGTATCTGCGAGTCCCATATGTACTAACTTAGGTCCTGTAAGGTAGATCCTATGTAAAATCTTAAGTTACACCAATTGAAGGCGAGCTGAAATTGCGACCTCTCTAGGGGAAGAAGCCGTTATGTGCCAATCTTCCTCATCTAGTTCTAGTCCGTCCTGTGTCCACTTATTTCTAAGCACCTCCAGGGAGTCAGTCCTGTTATTAATCAACTTTTTATATATTAAAGAGATTGCTTTATCCGGTAGATGGCCGTCTAAAACCCTATCTTTCAGAGGGGAAACTTCTGAAGGTTCCGCCTCACCAGGTAAGATTGTTAGAAGTGCATGTCATACCTGCCCATACCTAAGGTATTCAGACGGAGCAAGTTCATATTCATTCTGTAATTCTTGGAATGATTTAATCCGCCCCTTCCCCCAAATGTCCTTGACCGTAGAAATACCTATAAGTTCCCATCTATCAAAACCTTTCGTTTTCCACAGCTTGCCCAAAATTTCGGAGTCCCAGAGAGGAGTAGCCATCGTTAACTTATTTCTCCATCCCAGGAAGACCGTAGCTGCATGCCAGACTTTCACGGAGTGCTTAGTGGGGCCTGTCAAAGGCACCCTGCTGGGACGAGTGTATAGGGCCATGTTATAGTTTTTACCTGGCAGAAGCCATTTATTCAAGGCATAACCAGGGTCATCCACTCGGCCAGAAGTGCAATGGTTATTTGCCGCTAGGTGGGCGGCCCAGTAATTCCTTTTTATATCA
This sequence comes from Lissotriton vulgaris, assembly GCF_964263255.1. NCBI lineage: Eukaryota > Metazoa > Chordata > Amphibia > Caudata > Salamandridae > Lissotriton > Lissotriton vulgaris. Next base: position 1,012,077,000 of record NC_141687.1, read on the forward strand.
GGAAGAGTGATACCTCCGTCATACCAGGAAAAAGTCAATTTGTGTAAAGCAATGCGAGGTCTCCCCTCCCATAACAGACTACGTTGCAACCTCCCAATTTCACAGAAGTAACTGGCGGGCACTACATCTAAGGAGTTTTGCGGAGCATAAATAAAACGCGGAAGAGCCATCATCTTGAACAATGCCGCTCTACCCAGTAAGGCAAGAGGAAGCTTCTTCCAGTTAGATATATCGCTCCTGAGCCGACTAAGAGGGGGAAGAAGATTACGAGAGGACCTAACTGATGAGTCTAGAGACACAAAGATCGCCAGATATATAAACCCTTTCGAGGTAATCTGTATTGGACAATTCCTGGAAAGCACAGGAGGGTCACCCTTTAAGACAAACAAGACAGATTTGCCCCAGTTGAACGAAAGGCCAGAATTCCTCCTGAAGGAGGCAAGAACGTCAATAACCACAATAAGGGATTTACGGGGGAGGCCAAATAAAGTAAAATATTATCGGCATATAGGGAGACGTGGTCCTCCCAATCCGGAGACCACGGCAGACCCCTGATAGAAGGCTCCCAGCGCAACCAGGCGGCCAACTGCTCTATAGCCAATGCGAACAGAAGGGGGGACAACGGGCAACCCTGACGGGTTCCCCTTCCCAACAAAAAGGCAGCTGATACTTTATTATTCACTACCACTTGCGCAAGCGGCTCCGAATACAGCAAGCATATCCAGCCAATGAATCCAGGGCCAAACCCGAACTTTGCCAAAACCGCCCACAAATACGGGCACTCAATTGTATCAAATGCCATTGTTGTGTCCAGTGATGCAATTATAGCCGGCTCTCGCAGCGTCTGATCCCTGGCCAAAACTCCATGCAATCTACGCAAATTTAAGTCAGTATTTCTGTGAGGCATAAAACCTGACTGGTCAGGATACACTAAATCAGTAATATCTTAATCAACCTGTTAGCCATTACTGTGGCCAAGATCTTAGGCTCAGTATTGAGTAGAGAAATAGGTCTATATGAGACACAATTGGTATTGATCTTACCCTCCTTATGGATCACTACTATCGATGCAATCCTCTGATCCCTTGGAAGGGTTTCCCCCTCTCTAGATTTCCTTCAGATAAGGTGCAAGGCGATCCGGTTTAAGCTTGTAAAGCTCTATAGGAAGACCATTAGGGCCCGAAGCTTTGCCGGAGTTCAAAGATCGAATAGCTAAGGCAATCTCATCAGCTGTTAAGTCACTATCCATAAAACCTTTGTCCTCAGTGGAGAGATGCGGGAGCTGTATTGAAGTAGCAAGTGGGAGTCACACTCCGGGTATGGAGAGATCGACGTATACCCTGTTTGGAAGTGCCTGGCAAACTCATCTACAATACACTGTGGATCTGTAAGCCTCTCCCCCTCCTCCGTGAGAAGCTCAGGGACCAGTCGAATAGCCCACTCCTTCTTGTCTAACCATGCAATGAGTTTTCCTGCTTTGTCTCCCAGATCATAAAGTCTACCCTGCTGTTCCCTACCAAGCTGTTTCGCCCTATCCATGACAAGTGCTTTGTAATCGTGCTGTTTCAGCTGCAACTGGTGGAGTTTACATTGCGTCACTTCTAGCTCCAAGTCTCTTTCCAGTCCCTCGATCTCAGTTTCCAACTTCACAACTTCCCTCTGTTTTACTCTTTTCCCTCCAGCTATTAATGACAAAGCCTGACCCTAACAACAGTTTTAAAGGCCTCCCATAGGGACTGCGAGTAGGAGACCGATCCCACATTCATGACAATATATTCTTCTATTTTAGTAAGGAGGTCCTTCCAAATCTTAGGGTTGCGCAGATACCACGGGTTTACAGGGGCTACTTTCCCAACGGTGTTACGATTCACAACAATATGTATCCATACCAGAGAATGGTCAGAGATCCCCCTAGCCAGATGATCGACCTTTGCCACGTACGATGCCTGAGCTGCCGGCACAAGACAGTAGTCCAGCCGCGAAAGGCTATTATGAACCCCAGAGTAAAAGGTATACTGCCTCCTATCCGAATTCAGCAGCCACCAGCAACCAACCAAACCCAACGCTTCCATGAACTCAGGCAACCACTGCATCGCCCGCCCAACCTCTCGAGGGGGATGTACCTGAGATGACCGCATTAAAGTCACCTCCCAGCATCGAAAGGCCTTAAGGGAGTGATAAGATTTGACCCAAAGTCTGCAAAGGTTGCATTCTGAAGCCCTGGTGGGACATAAATGGAAAGGAAAGTAATGTGGCGACCCTCCCATCTAACCCTGACACCGCTATACCTGCCCCTACCATCCTCCTAAACATAGGTAACTGCTAAAAGGAACGCTTTGCGGACCAACATTCCCACTCCTCTACAGCCTGTTGTAAACCCGGAATGCGCAATCAATTTGTATCCCACTCCATGCAATGCGTTGCAAACATTCCCAACTAAATGAGTTTTCTGAAGCAGAACCACGTCTGGCGCCGGCCTTTTGAGAAATTGGAAAACAACACTGCGCTTGATTTTGTCCCCCAACCCGTTAACGCTCCAACTCAATACTTTTATTTCACTACCCCCATCATCCACCCAACACCTCCCGGCTCCCTCTGCTTGCCACATATTCAATAAAGATACCATGCTGATGAACTCTACAAATCGAAGAACATACAAAACTAACAGTCCCCCCCAATGCCCTGCCCATTGAGCTCAAAACTGCCCACTGAAAACTGCAGAGTGCCTGTCGCCCCCAACACTTCAAAGAAAGAAAAACTGGAAGAGGATCTCACCCCGCCCCCCCGCCCCAACCCCGAAACACAACAAACCCTGTGCCCACATTTGTGTATAGAAAACTCTACGGTAGGCCTTAAGGCAGTAAAAAGGACCCCAATACTCAAAGTATCTCTGGAGAATTCAGGTGCCACATCATTCCAGTTCCATCCCCACCTCCTCCCTGTCCTGGCCCAGTGAGTCAGGTCCATCCCAATGGAGGGTGTCCAGCCAATCAGCTACAATATTCGGATTGTCAAAGAACCAAACTTTCCCATGTACCTCCACTCCCAAACATGCGGGGAACATCATAGCATATTTTAATCCCCTATCTCTCAGCTTCTTTTTAACTGCTAGGAAATTACGTCGCTGTTTCTGCACCATCTGCGTAGAATTCGGGAAAAAGGACAGGGCGGCGTTCTCAAATTTGACAGGGCCTCCAATTTTTGCTGTTCGCAGGATAAGGTCTCTGTCTCTAAAATGTAGTATCCTGGCAATCATAGGATGCGGTGGGACCCCAGGCCTTGGTCGCCCCCCGGGCATTCTGTGTGCAAGTTCAACAGAGAGTTCAACAGCCCGCACTCACCCCCACCGCGCCCCAAGTCAATACGCCGGTCTCCCTCGACAATCGACACTGCACGGCATGTAGTGCCCCCACCTAAAGCGGGGTTGCAGCCAATCACGAGGGGGAGGGGTGGGGGCCCCCCACAATAGAGCTCCGACCCCCACGCACTTCCCAACACCTCCAGGTGCCGATGTGGCCACGATCCAATAGCAACTGCGATCAGGGCACTGTCACACAGCGGGGCACCTTCATTTCCCTGCCAGATAGGGGGGCGCAATGATGGCTCCACACTCTCCCCAGTTGATATCACCGTCCAAATGTCCTGAATCCTACGATCTTGGCGGACCCATATGGAAAACTTTGTTGTTTCACTCCAGAGCGGGCGCCACCAGCACTCAAGACCCCCGTCTTCTCCTATCGCAGGCCCGGAATCAAAATGGGCACTACCGAGGCATCCGGTGGCCCCCGACTCCTGGAGATGGCCCCAACTGCTCCCATTGGCCTCCGATGCAATGTCCCGGGCTTGGGAGGCAGGATATATGTCAGGATCGTGGGGCCAGCGGGCGGACCGTGCGGAGCCGAGAGTCTACGCGGCCATCTTTGTTGGTAGCGAAGCTCCTCCCCAAGCTATGCGATTGTTGCACATGCTACAGGAACAGCTAAAGGGGGTCTATGCAATATATGCAGGTATGGAGGGGAATAAAGAAGCTTATGAGTTGGTGGAGAGCTTAACCCTTCGCTTATGTGAAAATACAAGGGTGCAAAGAAGCATTGTGTCATCCAACCATTACATTTGTGCCATAATTCTTGATCCACAATGCAAAACATTACTACACACTTTCATTCCTTTTTCAGATGGGGATGTTGCCAGCTAAAAAACTTGGATAGCAGTGCAAGCAAGTCAGCTAGAAAAAGAACGGCTGGGAATTAGAGCCCCGCTCCTCCAGGGCACAACAAGTAGTGCAGGGCAGCCGGCTTCAAGTTTAACTTCATAGCTGAGGGCAGTGCTGTTGGCTCACAGCAGCCAAAACCATCAACAACACCAAGAACAACAACAAGAGCAGGAGCATCAACCCCAAAATCGGCACAGGAATGGTTTCTAGAGGAAGGGCTTAAGTCCAGTGCTGAGGCAAAGACAAATGAGGCAGAGAAAAGCGGAGAACCCATGTCCTTTGAGCGGATGGTCCAGGCCTATCTGTTTAAGCAACCTGAGGTCTTCTTTGATCAAAACCCATTACTGTACTGGTATGGGCAATGGCACCATTGGCCAGTGCTCAGCAGGCTGGTGATAAACTATCTAGCTTGCCCTTTCACAAGTGTCCGTGCTGAGCATGTTTTCAGTGCTGCTGGTGCCGTTCTGACAGTGAGAATGACCAGTCTCTCACCCCATAATGAGTAGTTAACATGATCAAAATGAATCAGCACTTTATACAACCTGATTAGACCACAACTGAAGAAGATGATGCTGGCGACTCAGGTCATGACAGTAGTTTGTAAGGTGACCTACTTCTGGGTGATCCACCAGAGTTTGAGAACAAGCTCTACTTCCCTGACCACTAGGCTTTCAAGTTACTTTATTTCTACCTTTGACGCCCAAGACAAAAGCCCCCAAAAAAGATACAGCTAAGAAATATTATTTACTTTATCATTTGTGTGTGTCACTGTCTTTCTTGTTCGAAGCACAACAAATCCATCACTACTGTCTTACTCTCTTAGTGCTAAATTGGAGTTGCAACTATGTGAAGTCAGTGAAGAAGTAAGTCCACTCCCCCTAGAGTCCTGACTCGCCTAAATCCATTTCCCTCAGGCAGACATTGGATGGAGAATGCATACACCAAACGTGAAATGTGTGCCCGCCTCGAGTCCAAAGTCCAAACCTGACTATATATCTATCCTTTCCAAGCCTAGAGGGACTGCCCCGGAAGGACAGGTAAATGATGGCATGGATTGCATGCTGATTGATTGGTGTTTGTTGTTCATGATGTCTAGTAGTATTCTACATACAAAAGAGTGACTCAAGTCAATCTTTCCCTTTTTGTTGTTTAATAACAACATTTTACCACTGCAATTGTACCACTGCAGGCGGATCCCTTGTATTTTGAGTCTGGACGAGTCTAGACTCACACGGGACACTTTAGGTACAGAGTTGGACACCATGACCATACTACACTCGCAGTCAGAGTTAGTAGGATTGGAGATGATTAATGGAATAACTTGGGGCATGAAGTGGCCTAAAAGGTAAACAACAGCACCAGACCTTTATGTCTGTGTAGTGGTGGAGGCAAGTGTGATGGTGTGACTGACAGCTATGCATTGATTTTGGTACTTAATTTGGAAAATGCTATGTTGATGTGTGTATATGTGTGCTCAGTGCTGTCTGGCTCACATTTAAAGCTGAGTGGAGGTTGGGTGGGGAGCCTGCTCCTGTTGTTGGAGGTAACTGCTGGACTCAGACATGATTTAGACATGCCACCTCAGAAATTCTTGTTGCACTCCTCCTTAATAAAGCAGGTTAACTTTTCTCATTGATTTTCAATATCCTTTTTGTTTTTCCATCTACAGGCAGACCTTTACCCTGCGCTATACTGGGAAAAACAAGTCATACTTACCTAACCAAATCGCATCCGCCAGTCACCCAAGATTGACAGACGGACAGTCCAAGGAAGTACCAAGAAGAATGCGGAGATGCAACTCCCAAGTTGGCAATAATTATAGTATCATTTCATTTGATTCATTTTTTCTCTTCAATAATTATGATTGTGTGTGTTGTTTATGTTTGCTTATATTTAACTCCTACAAATATTTTCTGTTTTATTTTCTATCTTTAAAAGGAAGCACGGTACAGTAGAACATGAAAAGTATGTAACTTGGGTCTCTCTGGGGGCAGACAGGCAAGGCAATTGCATAATTAATAATATACTGCCCTGTACTAGTGTAGTACTACTCATCAAGTCATCATCATGCATGCATTAACTTTTTCTCTGTTAACAGATTTATGATGATTGGCTGCTAAGATGAATGTGTGTTGTCCATGTGTAGTATTTGTCTTTGTCATATCTTTCCCTCAAATCCCCCTTCCCAACCATTCATCAAACCCTAACCCTCTTCTCACAGGCCGTGTGATTTATACTGAGGTATGACTAAATTAAATTACACCAATTATTAGTCACACACTTGCTGGAGCGGATGTGGTGAAAGCAACACTAACTCAAGGCAGGGCAAGGATCTTTTTTTGCTCTAAGTATATATACTTAGCCCACATTGGCAATATATGGAAATTAGATTGCCCACCCATGCACAGTTTTGCATATTCACGTTTTTTACAGACGAACATATCCCATCAGAATATAATTGCCACCATTGAGTCATCAATCATCCTAGTTACAGCACTAAACATTATGAAGCCGCTTGCACACTTCATAATCATAGCTTGAGTCAACTTCAGTTTGTAAATTGTACAAGCTAGCCCTCCATTCTGCTTTATTTTACTTTAGCATTGCTTATCACCATGGTTTCTTGTTTGGCAGTTTTCTTGTGTACTGTACTTCTACTACTCATTCCCTAGTCTCCTTCAGGTGATTGACTCTAATTTTCTTTTTTTGCAAATGCTACTGCTGGTGTCTACTGCTACTACCACCACCATGGCACGTTGGGAAACCAACCCATCGCCATGCAGCCATCGCTTTGCCTAAGTATAAACTAAGCGTGAACGTGAAATCCATTCCGCTCGCGGATTTTGTGAATTTTCGGTAAATCCGCAATCCGCGAACTCTCGCGGATTTACCGCAAATCCGCACGCTGCGGATTTTTTGCTTGTGTTCGCAGTGCTCGCGGCCCACGGCGCGGGCAGCAACAATCTCGCACTTGCGAAATTACAAAAATTACAATTGGGGAGGGGTGAAGGAAGTGGCCCAGTCTCCAACTTCCTGTTCCTGTCCAGCAAGCTCCTCCCATTGGGGTGGGGTGATGGCAGTGCCCCAGTCTCCAACTTCCTGTTCCTGTCCAGCAAGCTCCTCACATTGCTTAGTCCATTTCCTGGCCACTTTGAATTCTATCTTGACTGGGAAGGATTACTTTTTGTGGATGCTGCTGGATATTTGGATTTGAGGCCTTTTGGATTACTTTTGGATTCGAAATTTGATTTCACAAGTAAGTTGATAAGTTGATGTTGTTTGTTTGTGGTGATTTTTGTGTGTGTTTTTCGACTTTTTGGGGTGGTGTTGGGGGCTGGCTATGTTGGTGGGGGGCCATTTTGAGGCATTGTCCTGCAGGTCCTGGCCATGTGGATGGGGTCAAGCGGCCATTTTGAAGTCAGGCAGTGTGCGTTGTGCCATAGGCCCACCCAGTCTGCTCTGATTTCATTAATTATGCCCAGGGGGCCTAGAACTCCCGCGGATTTACCGAAAATCTGCAAGTTCGCGAGCTGCGGATTTTTTTGCTTGTGTTCGCACTGCTCGCGTCCCGCGCAGCAACAATCTCGCACTCGCGAAATTGCAAAAATTACAATTCTGCACATGAATTGAAAACCACCAGCAGGCACGGCAGGCAAGGAGTCCATTTTGTGGGGGGGGGGGGTGGGGGGGGGGTGAAGGAAGTGCCCCAGTCACCAAGTTCTTCCTGTTCCTGTCCAGCAAGCTCCTCCCATTGCTTTGTTCATTTTGAATTTGATCTTGACTGGGAAGGATTACTTATTGTGGATGCTGCTGGATATTTGGATTTGAGGCCTTTTAGACTTTCTTTGGATTACTTTTGGATTAGAAATTTGATTTCACAAGTAAGTTGATAAGTTGATGTTTGTTTGGGGCATTAGCTAAAATTTTGGAACTTTTTTCAAAACATTAAGTAAAATATTATATAGTGGCTACTGGCTAGCCACAGTGTCCAGTTGGACCAGGCTTAGTTATGGGTGCATGATACAACTGTTTTGTTGAATTTTAACATGATTCTGGCCAGGGCATGGATGGCATTGTATTGTGGTGATTTTTGTGTGTTTTATGACTTTTTGGGGTGGTGTTGGGGGCTTGCTATGTGGGTGGGGACCATTTTATTGCCTGGTCCTGTGTGGGTGGGGGTCTAGGGGCCATTTTGAAGCCAGGTTGTGTGCTTTGTGCCATAGGCCTGCACCCAGTGTGCTCTGATTTCATCCATAATGCCCAGGGGGCCCAGAATCGGTCTGTTCGCGGATTTTGCGGGTTTTTCGCCACGTTCGCGTCGTGAAGCAACAATCTCGCACTCGCGAAATTGCAAAAATTGCAATTCTGCACCAGAAAACCACCAGCAGGCAGCATAAACCTTCTGAAACTTGATGGATGGCATTGGATTGTGGTGATTTGTTTTGTGTTTTTTTACTTTTTGAAGTAGGGGGTTGGGGGCTGGCTATGTTGGTGGGGGCCATTTTGAGGCATGGTCCTGGCCATGTGGATGGGGGTCAAGCGGCCATTTTGAAGGCAGGCAGTGAGCTTTGTGCCATAGGCCTGCACCCATTTTGCCTTGCTTTCACCCATTGTGCCCAGGGGGAGTCAGTGGTACATGAAACTACAACCCTCTCTGTGGGCTCTCTTGGATCAATGTTGAATTCCTGTTTCCCAAAAATTTAGCAATTCTTATTTTTGATATTTCCATATTGTGGTGTGCATGTGTGTATTCATAAATGCCTACTTGCAAACTATTAATTGAAGCGCTACATATGCAACATATATTTAACTGATGTTCCTCTGTCTTCGTTTGCTTTTAGGTGCACAAAGTCAAGAACTCCGCATCATCGTTGAGCATCAGTGCCAGGAAGAAGTCCTGCTGCGGCCTGCTGTTCCGACATCTGAAGAAGATGGCTCCAAAAAGAGGTGCCCGTAGCTCCTCTTGCAAGAAAGATGTCTCTACTAAGGAGAAGAAGAAGCAAGTGGCACCACTTACCAAGGAGACTGGTGCCTCGACCACTAAATTTTTGTGGAAAAAACAAAAGTCCACCATGAGTGCTGCACAGGTAGCCTGTTTAGTGGTTCAATCACCAACGACCAGTGATGTTGGCTCATCGCAAGAAAGTAGCAGCACACAATCAACACAGGTTGTAACTCATCTCACAAGTACTATTCAACAACCAAAGCCGCAACAACAACTGCATGGGCTACTAGTACAAGCACAAGTACATGCGCAAGGAGCTGTCCAAGGAGCTGTCCGAGAAGGAGCTGTCCGAGAAGGAGCTGTCCGAGAAGGAGCTGTCCGAGAAGGAGCTGGCCGAGAAGGAGCTGTCCGAGAAGGAGCTGTCCGAGAAGGAGCTGTCCGAGAAGGAGCTGGCCGAGAAGGAGAAGGCCGAGAAGGAGAAGGCCGAGAAGGAGAAGGCCGAGAAGGAGAGGTCCATGGAGAGTTGCAAGTAGAGCTCAGTGAAGAGGCCCATGTAGCGGCGCATGGAGCGGTGCAAGTGCCCACAATGGTTGTTCTTCCAGAAGTAGGGGCACAGGAGGAAATTGACTTTGGAGCCGGGTTATCATGTCAGGAAGACGAAGCCACTCCTCCTGATGATTCATTTTCTCCCAGCTCCCCAGCAAGGAAAAGATCAAGGAGGGTGTGTAGAAGTTCCTCTTCAAGCCCCGCTCCATCAGATGATCTGGATCTAGATTGGCAACCATCTCCGACGTCTGAGAGGGAGGCACACCATGAGCTGAGAAAGGTATCAAATGTTAAAAGGAAGGGCCCCGGAAAGCTCATACTTATGGATCCGAACGTCGGACTTGATGAAGTGGTGCATTCTGATGTTGATGAACAGGATGACAGCAACGACCTAGTCATCACACACGTCATTCCAGCCACACCGGCCATGCAGCAGACAGACATTTATACCCTATCACAACGTCATGCTGAGCGTGACCCTGGCGACGTGGCACTGGTAGCACCACCAACGCAGTCAAGTAGTACAACAAGTTCAACAAAACCTACAGCTCCCATAATTTCTCCCCAGAGGGGACCTCCATCCAGCTCGACTCCCTCAAGTAGGGTTGCTGCAATAATTGCACAACCCAGTAGATGTCTGCAAGGCTCATCCACCACTGCTTCATCTGGCATTGGCAGTATCACCGCGTGCGGCAAAACCAGAAGTTTCCAGTCCCCAGTTTGGAACTTTTTTAGTGTCCATGCAAAGCATGATTACATAGCCATTTGTTCCATTTGTAAGACTAGAGTTAGCCGTGGTAAGCCTGGTACCAACTATGGTACCGGAGGCCAGATAGGTCATCTTAAAAGAAGGCACGGTGTCGAATGGTATGCGCACCTAGCAAACATCGAGGGAAAGCAATCCCAAAGGGCAAGTGGCCAAAATATACCCGTACTAGATGTTTCATCTGAAGATGACGGGGAGGTAGAAGCGTCAGACATTTGTCCTGTTGCACCCAGTACCCCTGGCAGCACCACACCCTCCGCAACACATAGGAGGCACACTGAGAATCTGGGAGACACACCAATGCGGAAAATGTCAACACTAAGCATGGGCGAATTTTGCGAATCTCGCGTTCGCGAATTTTGCGGATTTGCGAACTCGCAATCCGCAAAATCCGCGAATTCTCGCGAATTTGCGGATTTTTTTTTTTTGTGTTCGCGCGGGTTTCTGCCAGGTCGCGGGGGTTTTTGTACAATTTCGCAAACGCGAACTTACCTGTCGGGTCGCAAGTTTTGCGAACTTGTTGTTTCTACGTGTCCAGCCTGTTTGGGACTCTCTTCTTCATCACTGCCACTCTCTGTCACCACATGCCACCCTCTGGCTCACCCATGCCACCCTCTGTTTCATCACAGCACCCTCTGGTTGTCCAGTGTACATTATTGTGGCAAAGCAAAGCACACCTTCCCTGCCTCAAGTGACCTGAATTAATTTGGGGCTGATTAATGTGTCACAGAATATTTTTTTAGCTGGCACCTGCTTCCTTAGTGCTTCCTGATTAGTGATCTTTTGCACTTGCTAAGTGCTTTCATTGTTGCAAAATTAGTTACAACACCTGCCCTGCCCCAACTGACAATAATGAATTAGGGGCTGATTAATGTGTCACTGGATTTGAACTTCCAGCCTGGCTCCTGCTTGTCTCCCTTAGCTGTAATTCAGGACCTTTGTGGCATATGTGTAACTATTCTGAGGGTCAGAGCAGGGTCACATAATAGTTGCAAGTAGGCAACTGAACTCTGGAGGGGCCCCTCAGGAAGCACTACAGGAAATGGCTACTAATGATGAGCTTGAACTTTTGAACCTGGTAAGTAGTTTTAGTTTTGCTAAGATCGTATTTCTGCAATTTAGCGCTTATTCGCGGGGCGCGAAGTTGAACTGGGAAGCCGCGAACTCACGCGAACAGTACGAGCAAGCCATAAAATCCGCTGCTCGCAGATTTTGCGGGAAATTCGCGAAACTCGCGGATTGCGAATTTACCGAAAATCCGCAAAATCCGCGAGCGGAACGGACTTTCCGCCCATACTTAGTCAACACTGAGCACAACTGGGTCGAAGAAGTCATCAGCATCATCCAGTAAATTGTTCCAGCGCACCATTACAGCCATGTTCTCCTCAGATGCGCCATTTCAACACAACCACCCAATTGTGCGCCTGTATAACACTAAGCTGGCTAAAATGCTAGTGGTGGACCTTCTCCCTTTTTCGTTTGTCGAAGGTGTGGGTTTTCTTGAACTCGTGGCAACACTGGCCCCTAAATGGAAGGTTCCTAGCCTGTTCTATTTTGCCAGGGTTGCTGTTCCAGCACTACATAAAGAGGTGCTTGAGTTGATTGGGGAAGCTTTGCAGAAGAGTGCTGTTCACACTATACACCGTACAACAGACATGTGGACCAGTTGCCAAGCCCTTGATTACATGTGCATCACTGCACACTGGGTCTCTTTTTCAGGGGTTGCAAAACAGATAAATGCAGGTGGTGACTTGGTCGAGATTTTTAAGGGTGCTCGTAAACATGCAACATTAGCCATGTTTGGCATGAAGAAAAGTCATACTGCAGACAACATTTTGGATGACTTTAACAAAAAGGTCTCGCAATGGCTGCCCCCAAGAAAATGCAAGGTTGGTTATGTTGCCACTGATAATGGCAGCAATGTAGTTAAGGCCATGGAGGACGGTGACTATTTAAGAGTGGCATGTTTGGCGCACTGTATAAACCTGGTCATGCAAAAGTTCTTGAAAAAAGAACTTGCAGTCGACAAAATACTGACCATCTGCAGAAGAATATGCACGCATTTCAACCATTCTTTTAAGGCCCGGAAGGAGCTGAGGCGCCAGCAAAATGAACGTAGAATGCCAGTGAAAGCACTTATCCAGGAGGTGGCAACACGTTGGAACTCAACCTTCTACATGCTTGAGCGTCTGCATGAGCTGTTTCCAGTAGTCAATGAGTATGTCTACAACCTGGGTGGTGGTACGACATAAATGATGCTAGCAGTGGAGTAATGGCAGCTAGTTAAAAGGCTGACAGACATGCTTCGTCCTTTTGAGGTCTTCACGCGTGAAGTCAGCAGGGAGGACTGTAATTTGGGAAAAGCTATCCCATTGTTGCTGAAGCTCGAGCACCAAGTCAAGGCGGTGTCTTCAAAATGAAAGGATGCTGGAAAGAATGAAGCATATGAGTTGGCGCAGAGATTATTACAACAGCACTACATTTGTGCTACTATTCTGGATCCACGTTACAAAAAGGCATTGTTTGGCAAAGTATTAATTCCTTTTGAAACATCAGATGTTACAGAGTACAAAGGTTGGCTAGCTCAGTCATTCTGCACAATGAAGAAACTTACGTTGACGAGTCCCCTAAAGAGGGACTGGAAGTAGTGAGTCCTCATTTAAATACATTTCGCTAAGTGTGGCTTTTTTCCCGGATTTGCTTTTTGGCTGTTTGGGGTTGTCAAACTTGTTTGCGCCTGGGTTTACGGGTCTTGGCTGGGCCATTGCTGGCAAGGTCTATGAAGGGATGAAATTGGTTAGGAGGAAATAGGAGGTGAAAACGTTTAGGCGTTATTGCTCGCTTGCCTGTCATAGGGTTGCTGTCTGTGGGGCTTCTAGGCTTTTGGGGGTGGGTTTTGGGGTCTGTGAGCACCGCTGCCACATTTCTAATGTTGATTGCTTTTGTTTTGCAGAAAATCCACGCCGGGAAACTCCAGTTGGGGCCCTGCTGCAGAACGCTTTAGGACACTGTGAATTCCAGGTGGAGCCAGCCCTCAAACACAAATTACAGGTAAGATAAGCGTTTGGATGGGAGGTAATATAATGGAGTATTAGGAGAGGCGAGAAAGTGACAGTGGTACTAGTAAAGTCCTAGGACTCTTGAATTAACTTACTCTGTAACAGGCATTTACTTTGGAAAACATTTGGCCAATTACACGTGAACGTTTAGGCGTTATTGCTCGCTTGCCTGTCTTAGGGGTGCTGTCTGTGGGGCTTCTAGGTTTTTGGGGGTGGGTTTTGGAGTCTGTGAGCACCGCTGCCACATTTCTAATGTTGATTGCTTTTGTTTTGCAGAAAATCCACGCCGGGAAACTCCAGTTGGGGCCCTGCTGCAGAACGCTTTAGGACACTGTGAATTCCAGGTGGAGCCAGCCCTCAAACACAAATTACAGGTAAGATAAGCGTTTGGATGGGAGGTAATATAATGGAGTATTAGGAGAGGCGAGAGAGTGACAGTGGTACTAGTAAAGTCCTAGGACTCTTGAATTAACTTACTCTGTAACAGGCATTTACTTTGGAAAACATTTGGCCAATTACACGTGAACCAACACGATGACAGTGTTCAGTAAAACGAACTTACTGCAAAACCACCACCCACCAGGCTCAAAAGTAGTAAAAAACAGGTATGCTCAGATAAAGTTTAAAAAAGTATATTTTTATATCCCTAACAAAATAATCTCCCGCAAGACCCTCCCTAACCCCAACAAATAAATAGTCCTTCAAAAGTCCCCAAAAACCCCAACTCCCAATTCCCATCCCCCAAAAGTCTCTAAAAAAGGGGCAAGGGACACTCTAGGGATGCATGCTGTGGACTTTGGCCTCCAGGGCATCATGCCTTAGGGCCAGGGCATCGTACTGCTCCCGGAGGATGGCGTGGTCTAAGTGGAGGCCCTCCAACAAATTTTGATTTTCCTTCAACTTGCGGACCTCCGCCTCCAGGTCGGACACTCTGTGGGTTGCACGGCGCAAGCGAGCCTTGAGAGTACTGTGAGGGGCAGCCTTTGCTGCTCGGCGGTGGCGTCTGCGAGCCCGGCTCCGTACCGCCGGAGCACTGCGCTGACCGGCAGAACGTGGGGGCGCGGAGGAGGATGCAGGTGTCCCGGTAGATGTACTGGACTGCGTGTCCTCCCCCTCCAGTTCCACCAGCCGCCGATATTCGGCAACAGTGGCATCCAGCCTCCGTGGCCGGGCCAGTAGGGCCTGCATACTCCTGGATGGTTTGGATGTTTTAGTACGACCAACTATATGAAGAAATAAAGACATAATCTGTAACCAATGCTCTTTAGGAATATGATTAACACAAAATGATTCAGCAGTAAGTATGGGCGAATTTTGCGAATCTCGCGTTCGCGAATTTTGCGGATTTGCGAACTCGCAATCCGCAAAATCCGCGAATTCTCGCGAATTTGCGGATTTTTTTTTATATTCGCACGGGTTTCTGCAAGTTCGCGAGGGTTTTGTACAATTTCGCAAATTGCGAAATTGTACAAAACGCGTGCGAACTTGCAGCAACCCGTGCGAACACAATTATATGAAGAGAAAGAAGCTCCTGGCCACAGGAACAGCACGGGGTTTGCGCTCATGAAAGTCAAGGATGCAAAGGCCTCTACCCAGCATCACAGCTGATTTTCCACAGTAGATTTGGGAAGAGGCACACCTGTCCCGCCTCAAAGACGCTCATGATTGTTTTTGGGCTAATGAATGAGTCACTGATTTTGAGCATCAACTAGTTCGAGCGACCATGCAAAGGCCGCCCTCTACCCAGCATCACAGCTGATTTTCCACGGTAGATTTGGGAAGAGGCACACCTGTCCAGCCTCGAAGACGCTCAGGATTGTTTTTGGGCTAATGAATTTGAGCAACTAGTTCGAGTGACCATGTGTGTGTTACTATGCAATCGCCCTGAAGGGCGCAGGGGTCCCTTGAGTGACCTGTGTAAGGCTGTGCCTGTAACTATTTTACAATGGTGCCAGCAAGCTGCCAGTGCCGTTGTAAAATAGTTACAAAGTTAGCTTGCACAGGAAGCACTTAGATAAAATAAAGCAGCACCTGCTTCGTTTTATCTAGTGGCTCCTGTGCAAGCTAACTTTGTAACTATTTTACAACGGCGCTGGCAGCTTGCTGGCAGCTTGCTGGCGCCATTGTAAAATAGTTGCATGAGTGGGGGTTCAACTTTTGAACCCGTTACGCTCGCAGAATTTTTTTGGCTGATTTTGCGGGAAATCCGCAAAATTTGCGGATTGCGGATTTCCCAAAAATCCGCAAAATCCGCGAGCGTAACGGATTTCCCGCTCATGCTTATTCAGCAGAAAGTTGTGTCACAGTACAACTAGCAACTAGCCAGCGCAGTACAAAACTATTGAGGCCAGTATCATGGGCGTCCGCAGGGAGGGGCAAGGGGGGGGCGCTTGCCCCCCCTGGATCGCAGGTCCATCCAGTGCTGGCCCAGTGACAATATGGTAATTACAACAGGCTGGGACCGACAGACAGATAGAGGCAGAGACAGGGACAGAGAGATAGAGAGGGAGATGGAGAGGGAGACAGAGGGAGAGAGAGAGAGGGATTGAGACTGAGGGTGACAGAGGGAGGGAGACAGAGAGGGAGACAGAGAGATGGAGACAGAGGGAGACAGAGAGACGGAGACGGAGGGAGACAGAGAGAGAGGGAGACGGACAGAGTGAGTGAGACAGAGGAAGAGAGAGAGGGGGAGAGAGAGCAAGAGAGGGAGACAGGCAGAGAGGGAGGGAGACAGAGAGAGAGAGGGAGGGAGGGAGACAGAGACAGACAGAGAGACACAGACAGAGACAGATGGAGACAGAGACAGGGAAAGTGGCAGACAGGCAGAGACAGACAGAGAGACAGAGAGGAAGACAGAGGGAGGGAAACAGGGACAGATAGCGACAGGGACAGACTGACAGATAGGGGCAGAGACAGGGACAGACAGAGAGGAAGACGGAGAGGGAGACAGAAGGAGAGAGAGAGAGGGAGGGAGCCAGAGGGTGACAGAGGGAGGGAGAGGGAGGGAGACAGAGAGAGAGAGACAGCGAGGTAGAGGGAGACACAGGGAGACAGAAAGAGGGAGACAGAGAGAGAGAGAGAGGGAAACAGAGAGAGGGAGGGAAACAGAGAGAGAGGGAGGGAGACAGAGAGAGAGGGAGGGAGAGAGACAGAGAGAGAGACAGAGAGAGAGAAAGAAAGATGTGTGTATGCCATGTCTGGTGGCTCAGTGGACGAAGGTGTCCGCTGCAGGGGCATGAGTTCAACCTCATGGTCATAGTTTTTTTTGTTGCTCTAGATCCACCCCCCTCCCCCACAGACCCTGCCCCCATCGGTGCGGCCCTTGGCCACAAACCACACTGTCAATTTGGCCCCGAGAGAAAGTTTGTGAGGACCCATGCTCTATAACCACATCCTCCTGATTTAGAATAGTTTTTTTCTGGCATTTTTAGTTTTTCCCTCAGTTTTAATATAGTTGCCAGGTCGTCTGCTGTGGTGCCGCACACAATTTTTCTCTTCCCCCTATGGGGTTCTTTGTTTATTTAAGCTCTATGTCGTGTTAGATTTAAAAAAAATGTATTTAATACTTGTGCTCAATCATGTCAGGAGATGGTGATGATGTTGCCCCCCCCCCCCCCCCCCCCCGGAATCATTTCTGTGGACGCCCATGGCCAGTATCTATGTAACCTCCCACTTCTTCATCCTTGCTCTAACATTAGTGGAAGTTTAAGGAACAATTTGTACGAGCACTATGGACTTCCATTAGAGTAGACTATGACAGTACACACCAGTCTTATTCTTCTTCTTCTCTCTTGTTTAGGAAAATTTTTTGGTACGTTATCTGCAAGCCGGCATAATGCCAGCGCAGTGAACTTGCACCCGAGAAAAATAACAGACGCACGCCATGATGAGTGACATATACTTGCGTTACTGTACCGGTCCAGTACATGCAGGTGGTGAAGCTCTTACTTTTCTATTACGGGTGGCACTGTGAATACTCTGTTACAAGGGCTACTGCTTAATTAATTTAACTTTCACCCTACAGTGCAAATGAGTACTAGGAAAGGAAATCAAGGAGATAAATAATGGGATTATCTATCACTTCACATGGGATGTATTTGCTTACATATGGGATGACTTCAGGTGCTTTGCTTTTTATTGAGTGACCAGTGATACATCCACACATGAATGATGTACTACTACTAAAATTATTAAGAGGTGGGGAGTGGCCACCGTACTATTAACCGGATATATGCTGTGCTTGCAATAAAAACTACTGCTACTATTCATGGTAGTTTTTTGACAAAATTACAACTTCTTTTCCTTGCCTTTCCTACACTGGAACGGACGTGCGGGTACGGTGTTACATGCTCTTCAAAGTAACGCATAGTTCATCCAGTGACCGTCTACTCTCTGTAGATACACATCATGTGCTATCTAAGAGTCAGATAGTATCATGATCCAGCTTACCTCTACCGCCACCACCACTGTCTGCTTCCTCACAGTATATTCTTGGGCCACTTGCGCCGCCTCCTCCCCAGAGTTGTCCTCGGAGTCGACCACCACCACCACATCCGAGCTGGCCCCGCCACCAGATGTTCCACCTACAAAGTAGATTTAAGAATGTTAGATTACACCACTCACTAGTATTTGGTCTAGGAATGAAGAAATGTGAAAACAACAGAAAAAGTAATTGACTGTCTACTCTAAAGTAAAAATGTCCCTCCTTCCAGGGAAGGCTGTTGTCTTGCTGCACTTTTTTGTCACAATTGATGAATGCTTGCTTAATTTTAACACACACCATTTTTCTCTGAACAGACAGAAGCTTGACTTCTAAGGACAAGAGCAACATCAACTTCAAACCAGGTGAAAGCTCGGCTCGACCACAAGAAATGTGTTCCATTACTCATCAACTTCTGAAATACAACCTTGAATCAAAAACCTTGAAAAAAACAGTCCTTGTTTCTTCCCAGAAATGTTTCTATTTATCATTGCATTGGTCTTCTAGCATTATTTTTGTATTCTAATGTTATTCTTCACCCTTGGCTTTGCTACTCTGGCACAGTTTATTTTTCTTTTACATTCTCTTCATCCAGTGACAGTCTCCACCTATGCTATGATTGAATACCAACCAGGCATCCATCCATTCGAAGTAAACATGGCTATCATTCTTCTTAATCTTAACAAATCTTTCACCAACAACATACATTTGTCATTTTTTTGACACCATACATTCATCCTTGCTTGCCTTTGAGTTTGACCCATCAAACGCCCTGGAGGATTCCTTTCACCGATACAATTGCACCCACCCAGGCAGGTATACTTTCTTTCACCTTTCGCCCATCCTTCAACAACCCATGCATCCTATCAGCAACCTATTTGCATCGCGGGCTGCCTTCCTTCGTCCATGCATCCTTCTCTGCCAGTCATATATTGCATGTCACCCGTCCTTCCTCCATCCATGCTTCTAGTTCTTTCCCTTACATTCAACCCATCCATCAGGGTCATCTGACTCTTCTTAGTGTTCTTCATAAAACCTTCCCAGCTGAGTTGAAGTCAGATAGAAGAGCCCATTAGTTACTCAACTCCTGCTGCTAAGGCTATTGCTAATGCTAGGTAAAGGGTGTCTTCTTCAACCGATGTTCACAACAACGTATTCTCTCTCAACAGTGCAGTGTACACCCTTGCAGCGAGTCAATAAGTAAGGCATATAACTTAGCACCGCCCGCCACTGGTATTGGCTCACCCCCTGCAGCTGCCACATCTGCTGCTCTCTCCTTACTGGTCTTGGTTTCGCCACTGACCCCAGCACTGGTGGATGGTTTGCCTAGAAAAAACATTGCATATTTTTTTTTGTTCACTACTAATATTGAAAATACAATACATACATACACCACACACATCACTAGTACAAATAGGGTACTAGAGTCAGTCCATTGCTGCTACTCCTGAGGCGAAAAGCCGGGAGGTGTATTTCACTCGCTTTTTAACTGTTGTGAATTGTATTGATTTTAAAATACTTGCCTGACTGAACTATACCTGACCCCATAACAGCTGATCATTAGCTGCTGGGACACAGAAACCACTCGTTTCTTGGCGCCATAGAAAGCCGAAGGGAGACGACAGCCACGCCCACTTCTTGTTGGCCACGCCCCCTCCGCAGACATAAATAGAGCGCGCTGCCTCTGAACGCTGCTCCATTGCTGCTACTCCTGAGGCGAAAAGCCGGGAGGTGTATTTCACTCGCTTTTTAACTGTTGTGAATTGTATTGATTTTAAAATACTTGCCTGACTGAACTATACCTGACCCCATAACAGCTGATCATTAGCTGCTGGGACACAGAAACCACTCGTTTCTTGGCGCCATAGAACGCCGAAGGGAGACGACAGCCACGCCCACTTCTTGTTGGCCACGCCCCCTCCGCAGACATAAATAGAGCGCGCTGCCTCTGAACGCTGCTCCATTGCTGCTACTCCTGAGGCGAAAAGCCGGGAGGTGTATTTCACTCGCTTTTTAACTGTTGTGAATTGTATTGATTTTAAAATACTTGCCTGACTGAACTATACCTGACCCCATAACAGCTGATCATTAGCTGCTGGGACACAGAAACCACTCGTTTCTTGGCGCCATAGAACGCCGAAGGGAGACGACAGCCACGCCCACTTCTTGTTGGCCACGCCCCCTCCGCAGACATAAATAGAGCGCGCTGCCTCTGAACGCTGCTCCATTGCTGCTACTCCTGAGGCGAAAAGCCGGGAGGTGTATTTCACTCGCTTTTTAACTGTTGTGAATTGTATTGATTTTAAAATACTTGCCTGACTGAACTATACCTGACCTCATAACAGCTGATCATTAGCTGCTGGGACACAGAAACCACTCGTTTCTTGGCGCCATAGAACGCCAAAGGGAGACGACAGCCACGCCCACTTCTTGTTGGCCACGCCCCCTCCGCAGACATAAATAGAGCGCGCTGCCTCTGAACGCTGCTCCATTGCTGCAACTCCTGAGGCGAAAAGCCGGGAGGTGTATTTCACTCGCTTTTTAACTGTTGTGAATTGTATTGATTTTAAAATACTTGCCTGACTGAACTATACCTGACCCCATAACAGCTGATCATTAGCTGCTGGGACACAGAAACCACTCGTTTCTTGGCGCCATAGAACGCCGAAGGGAGACGACAGCCACGCCCACTTCTTGTTGGCCACGCCCCCTCCGCAGACATAAATAGAGCGCGCTGCCTCTGAACGCTGCTCCATTGCTGCTACTCCTGAGGCAAAAAGCCGGGAGGTGTATTTCACTCGCTTTTTAACTGTTGTGAATTGTATTGATTTTAAAATACTTGCCTGACTGAACTATACCTGACCCCATAACAGCTGATCATTAGCTGCTGGGACACAGAAACCACTCGTTTCTTGGCGCCATAGAACGCCGAAGGGAGACGACAGCCACGCCCACTTCTTGTTGGCCACACCCCCTCCTACGCTACCCGTCACTACTACAACTATGTGTCAATGTCGGAAGCGCAGCGGACGAGCGCAGCGGGCACGCCGATTGCGCGCCGAAGGCGCGCTTAAGGCAAGCTCGTCTGCGCTCGTCCGCGACGAGGACGCGCCTAGCGCCACAAACCCTGCCCGGCACAGCCCTTCATCCCCCGGCTCCACTCGGGATGCTTTGGTCGACCTGCGAGGGTATGCGCATGAAGGTAAGCTCTCCTTCGAAGAAACGGCCTTCCCATTACCTGACTTCATACAACAGAACTTAATTGTAGGAGGCCTCTTGAACGTAAGATCCTTACCAAAACACGCCAATGAAATTAATCTTCTCATCGAGTCTCACCATCTAGATGTACTCTTTCTAACTGAGACTTGGACACATGCAAACTGTGAGACAGACCT
The DNA here is from genome assembly GCF_964263255.1 of Lissotriton vulgaris. Taxonomy (NCBI): domain Eukaryota; kingdom Metazoa; phylum Chordata; class Amphibia; order Caudata; family Salamandridae; genus Lissotriton; species Lissotriton vulgaris. The sequence continues at coordinate 1,012,098,404 of NC_141687.1, forward strand.
AGCAGCCGCTTGTCCGCTAAACTTTAACATTCTCCACCTTCCCAGACCTAAAGGCCGCGGTGGCGGAGTTGGTGTCATCTTCAAAGCCTCGTGGCAAACGAACATCCTAGACATAGACCCGACTCCTGGAACCGAGCTCTTTGGTCTGTCTATAAACCGCCATCAAGGCGAAACCTTCACGGTAATCGTCTGCTACCGCCCACCTGGGGCCTTTTCTATCCCGCAACAGCAAGCCCTCCTCACGACTATCACCAACATGGCAACCTCTCACAGTAATCTAATACTTCTAGGAGACTTTAACCTCTGGCCAAACGGCAGCCTTGACGCAGGACTAGACAACCTTAGGCTGTCCTGTGATAATGTAGGCCTCCAACAACTGATAAAGGACCCTACTCACTCCGCAGGCAACCGACTCGATCTTATCTTCTCGAGCCCAGGTCTAACCCAAGTAGGCGACATCTTGCCTATGAGTTGGACAGACCACTCGCTCATCAAACTCTACATTAAGAATGCTACAACAAGCAAAACCAAATCCCACCCACCCCCACAATTCTCGTACCGAAACTGGAAAGCGCTTGAAAAACTCAGCACCTCCACCGGAACTTTCGAGGTGGAAGACAGTTTCGCTATCACCAACTCAGTGGAAGATAACTACAGGTCCTTTAGCTCAAGAATCACTTCTCTTGCGGACTCTGCTGCCCCTCTTAAGCTCTGTAAACCGAAAGGTAGAGCCTCGGCTCCCTGGTACAACGATTCTTTGAAAACCCTTAAATCAGCCTGCAAACAAGCTGAGAGAAAGTGGAGACACGGATACTGTAACAACAACAAAATCCTCTGGAAGAAGGCACTCCGTGACTACAAGTCCGCTATTGCAGAGAGTAAAGCGAACTACTACTGCTCCACCATTACCAATGCGGCTAACAGTCCAAAAAGCATATTCCAGATTCTGGACAACATCTTACACCCCGACTGCGTCAAAAACTCCATCCCCCCCTCCCAGTCCCTTTGCGACAGCCTTGCTCAGTTTTTCACTGATAAAATTGAGACCATCATTAATAACCTGGCAACACCCCCGCCTTCCACTCTTTCCACCCTCCCCGAAATCAACTCCACCAACCCTGATTCTCCGAGGCCAACCTGTTTTCCCACGAATAAATTGCTGGCTCTCCCTCTTATTTCTCAAGCAGAATTTGAAATAGTCGCACAGGGCATCACTTCCGGATCCCCCCTTGACCCTCTGCCACCGAAAATATGGAAAGCCTGTGGGCACCAACTATTTCACACCCTTCGGTTGATTTGTAATCAATCCCTGAGCTGTGGCGTCGTTCCCCGCTCCTGGAAGCAAGCGCTTATTACCCCGCTGCTAAAGAAACCCACGCTAAATCCAGACTGTCTGTCCAACTTCCGTCCCATATCACTCTTGCCCTTCCCAGTGAAGGTGCTCGAACGCTGGGTCAGTAAATGCCTCTCAACCCACCTCGAGCAGCACCATTTCTTGGACGAATTCCAATTTGGGTTTCGCCCAGCCCATGGCACTGAAACCGCGGTGCTCACGGCCATGGAGGAGCTCCGAATGCGCGCAGACAGGGGCCAAGCTGTGGCCCTCATTTTACTTGACTTGTCTGCCGCATTCGATACTGTCAATCATAGAGTCCTGCTCCAGCGGTTGAGAGCGGCAGGGATTGACGGCACGGCCCTAATCTGGTTCCACTCTTACCTCAGCGACAGAAAACAAGCTGTCTCCCTCCCCCCTTTCCAATCGGTCTTCTCCCCGGTCCCTCACGGTGTCCCCCAGGGTTCCTCTATCAGTCCGATTCTTTTTAACGTTTACTTAAAACCTCTGGTCACGTTAATTAAGTCACACAACATGACCACAGTAAACTATGCGGACGACACACAGCTCCTTCTCTCGTGGGAAGGCGAAGACTCCATCTCCTTACAAGCCTTCCATGACTGCCTACGAGACACGGCATGCTGGTTGCACCGGAACTCACTTCAGTTCAACTCCTCGAAGACCGAGGTGATGTACTGCCCTGCGAGTCGCATACCCCGCCCTCTGCCCGCTGAGTTCTGGCCCCCGGAGAACTCCAACAACCCCCCACCAGTTACCACCGTCCGCAACCTGGGCGTCATGCTCAACCACCAATTGAGCATGGAGACACAGGTCTCAAGAACAGTCGCAATCTGCACCGGCCTTATGCGCTCACTGCGCAAAGTCTTGCCTCTGCTTCCATCCTCCGCCAGAGCACTAGTAGTCAGGTGTACTATTCTTAGTCGCCTTGACTACTGCAACGCCCTGCTGCTTGAATCTCCGGCGACACTACTAGACAGACTCCAACGAGTCCAGTCGGCAGCAGCCAAACTGGCTCTGGGTTGGACCAGGAGATCCTCGGCCACTGCCGCACTGGCCGAGTTACATTGGCTGCCTTTGAGGCAACGCATTGCCTTCAAGGCCCTTTGTCTGGTCTTCAAGGCACTACATGGAATAGGACCCAGACCTCTTCAACGTCTATTCTCCTGGTATACCCCCACCAGAACACTTAGGTCCACAACTGCTTGCCTCGCGAGAGTGCCCAGATGTAAGAAGGCCAGGATGGGAGGAAGATCATTCAGAGTAGCTGCAGCCAAGCTATGGAACAGTCTACCTGCCGACATTCGCCATATCCCTCATCTCCTCCCATTCAGGAAACGTATCAAAACTTGGCTCTTTCCCCTGTCCCTATAAAAACCGGCCTTTCCTAGCCCACCCCCGTCAATAAACCACAAGAGTAGCTACCAGCGCCAGGATACCTGCCAGGTGACAGTCGCGCTTTATAAATATTTTAAATAAATAAAAAATAATAGAGTAGAGTGGACAGTATGTCCTATCCTATCAAAAATAATAAAATATCTGGTTGGGCATTTTGTTGGTGGCAATTCTTGAAAAGTCTCTCAAGAAGAAGAGAACCCAAAGAACTGGACTCAGTGGCTAGAGCTATTGGTGAATCTAAATTTTTTAAAAGAAAAAGAGTGGCCTACTGGCCAGACAATCAGACATGAGGTCTCTATTCTCGAGTCCTCCCCCTTGGTTGGAAAATATAATTGTGCCCTCCTCTTCATACTTCTTTCCAGCCATGGTGCATGGTTATCCGTTGTTCACCATCAACTGCTGCTAATAATAGTACTAGGCCTAGACAAGAAAAAGTAAACATACCCCACTTTGGGGTGTCCAACATGACCATTGTTTTATTTACTGATTGAGCATGACAAAAAAACTAAAAGAAAGACTTCTAATCTCAACAAAACCCTCATAGAATACCTCAGTTGAACTTGCAATCTTCACAGCAGAGTAGTAGTACTAGTAGTAGCAAGGACCCATGTGTTTCTGAGTCTTACAGTAATACCACCACTAGGCAGCCCACAAAATATCTACAAAATATAAGGGGAGAGGAAAACTGACCGAAAAGCCAGAATAAAGCATGCTACAGACAGACTAATAGTATAGTCAGAAGTAGTTAGATTGATGTAAAAAAAAACTGACACTAGAAATATAAATAACTTTGTTGGCTGGTAAAGCAGGGATAACAAGGATTTACAAACAGATAGATTGAAGAAGATTGGTAAAAAATAGAATTAGGAAACGGAAATAATAGTTAAAAAAATAAGGTGTGGTAAAAGTTAGGGAAATATAATTATTAATATTACCAACAAGTGACCTTACTGGGGCCAGCAGAGCCATCTGCAGAGGAGCAATCTCGAAAGGCACCTCCAGCAGCCCCCTCGGCAGACCCCGTCATCTTCTTGCCCCTGGATGCTGATCATGTAAGACATACTTAAAGAGACAAACATTGATTGGTGTGAAATATTAAATATAAAAAGATCACTCCTAAAAGATTTTTGGACAGGAAACGGCAATTGCAATAAAATTGACATATGTAATCAGATGGACTGGTAGTAGAATAGTATCGCAGTTGTGGATCTTCCTGTCCTTCCTGTCTCTTTATTATTCCACTGTTCCATTCTGATTCCAGAATCCTAAACCTAGGTTCCAACTAGCCCGCCTATTCCAAAGACTTTCTAATGAATTACCTCAAAATTATATTTGCTTCTTCTAAGTTCCGATCTCATTCGCAATCGCAATCATCAATCCCCTTTGACGGGCCAATTCACTAAGTCTGCATTTATTTTAGTCCTCAAAAACGCATAGTTGCATGCATGCATATTGCATACACTAATTTGTTGGTTGGTTGCTGAGTTGCTCTAATTTTCACTCACTAACAAACTACAAAAGGTTCTACTAAGGAGTCAGCAGCATGTGAGAGGAGGACGCGTCACGCGGACCGCAAAAAAATTACCAACTAATACTAAGTAACTAACTAACTACCTACCACTATCTTAGTGACAGGACAAAGGAAAGGAGTCTCTTTAGTCGGCATTACCTAATTTAAGTTCTCTAACCTCTCTTACACAATCAGGCCAAGGGAGCGCAAAGTTGCAAACAAGTGAGATTAGTAGCGCTTTTCACCTGTCACATTCACATAATATGAGATTCTCAAACTTAACTTACCTGCATTTAAGCAGCAGCAGCATTATTGCTATTTGGGAACAAAATTATATTTGCAATAGGACAGAACGGAACACACGATAGTACTATAATTAGTTATTCACCAAGCCCTACGACCTCAATACCCAGCAGGTCCTGACCCTGGTCCAGGATGTCGGACAACCAGTGCGTCAGTTGGTTATGGGTATGCCGGACCTCATAGCAGTAAAAAAATGCCTGACGCACCCTCGCCCACCGGCAGTGACACTCCTGGATGCCGTACCCAGAACCAGGCCTGCCACCTGCTGCCAAGTTTAAGGGCAAACAGAAAACAAGTGCAGCCATCTCATCCTCATAGAATGAGGCCCGCACTGCACCCTTTCCAGGCACCGCCTTCTGCAAGGAAGGTGGCTCCTCCTGTTTCCCCGGGAACTGGAGGAAGAGGAAGCACTCTTCATAGTCTTGGTCATGGTTCTGGGGGGCGGTGGGCAGAAAAGGAAATGTAGGAGTAAAAATTCACTCAGGATAAAAAGAAGGAAAGTAAAAAAAATAAAAAAGCAACTAATAGAAAAATAGTACAAAACACAGTAAAAGACAAACATTTGAAAAAAAACTAAATATACACTTGGGAAGAGAGAGAAATAGATATTAAATAAAAAAAGATCAGAAAAAGGTTTATGGAGGATTGAAAAACAGGCCCCAGAACCATAACCAGACAAGAAAAACAAGAAGGCTACACCCATGGGCGACCGTTTGGTAAAGTTCACATGGTATTTTCACCGAACACGCAATCCACGTTGCCGAACATCAGAAAACATCTTGCGAGCATGCGGAACAAGCAATTCTGCATGCTAGAGGAACTCAGCGTAGCATCGCAGAGTTTTTTTTCCACTTCGCGGAGTTCCGTGTAACACGGCTATGCCCAGGCCTGGTTATAGCTACCATGGATTGAGCAGAGGTTCACAGATATTTGTATTGTGACCTAATCAGTTTATTAGGATGGTAAGAGTTCCTTCTTCCCAAATTAATAACCCTCTTTTGGACAGTATGTATATTTCAATCAACTCAGTTACACATGGGCCTTGTATCAATTGTTGTTCATCTACAGTATAAGTGTGTTGATTTTAAAAGTTACAGAGATTAAAGCAATGTTTCTTTCATTATATGTCTCTCAAATATGGAAAGATGAGTACTTAAATAATATATCAACTGACCATTAAACAGAAGATGATAGCATTTACATAAGGAAGTTGCCTTATTTGATAATTATATGCGCAGTGGCATAACACATAATGATGGGCATCCAGGCAGAAAGTGGGGAAGGACTCCAGATACTCCAATGTCTTACAGATATTCATTTGACCTTGACTGATTGGGGACCCTGTAAAGCTGAAAGGACCTTCACCACAGGGGCTGCACAGTGTGACTCGCCTGCAAACATCATTACAAATATGTGTGGGTAAAAGGAAATTGCTAACTGTTGTCCACTGTTCATAGCAAAATAAAAAATGCCATGAAATTAGGGCCTTATTATGAGTTTGGCTGGGTGGAAGCAGAACCGCCTGGCTCTCGCATGGCCAAACCCATGTACGAACCGCTCGCCAGATCAGGAGTTTTTTCCTGTCTGGCAGGCAGTGCTTGCCGTTCCCAAGGCGGTACCTATGAAATAGGCACCACAATAGGAATGTCAAAGGCAGTACCTGCACACAGGGAAGCACATGTTGTGCCCCCCTGTGTGCATCCAAATGGGCAGAGGCTCCAGGGGGTTTCCTCACCACCACACTTTTCATGGTGGTCGAACACCATGAAAGTTGTGGTGGTGAGGAAACCCATAATATGTTTGGGAGGGAGGCAGCAGCCCCACCAAGCATATTGCAGCCTCAAGACTGTCGTGCCACCACCAGTGTGCTTTGATCCCTGGTGGTTGGGGTGGCGGCCCCAGGGCTGACCAACCGATATGCCCCAGCGAGTCTGGTGGTCCTTGGACTGCCAGACTCGTATTCTGGCAAATACCATATTTACATCAAATCATCTTTTATCTTGTAATACAGTGACTGCGTGTGTATGAAAAAGTTATTGTACAGTCTATTATGTTACTGGAATGTGCTTAAAATAAATCATCTGTGTTAAGAAAATGTATCATTCATTATGAAGAATAAATCATGTTACAGTATATATATTTTAATTGTATGCAGTAGAAGAAGGGTGTTAGCATTGAAAAGTTAAAATTGTGTAAGACCATTTGCAAACGAATACATTAAATGTACAATTTTATAAAAGATTTTAAGCTCATAAAAAAACTAATGTAAAATACGTCTTTATAATGTCCTGGTGATATTTTGTGTACTCGCAGCAGGTAAAGAACACAGACAACACTCTTTACGGTATTTTTTTTCTTTTGTCCTCATCTCCACCATGGTTGTAGTCTGCCAAACCTCTGGACAGGGAAGAATGGCAATTAGGGGAGTTGACATGCAGTCTCAGTCAAAGACTGGTAGGGCTAAAAACGATGAATGGATCTGCCGAAACCCTACAGCTATGTCGTTCTCCCAGCCAATCCTTACACCTTGTTACTTGTAAGACAGATATTTACCATTAGCCAGTTACCACCATTACTTGTATCACCAATTCGCCGAGAGAGTGGGCGAAGATGTTTTAGCAGGGAGAGTGTATCATGGCTTCGTAATCATCGGACCTGGGGGAAAAAATTTTATTTTTAAAAACCCCAGCACGAACTAATGGGACCAATCGAGTGGCTGCCAAAAAACTCTTTTATCTGGTTTCCCAGCCCTGGCGAGATCCATTTTTGATATTTGTAACATAGAGGAACACCAGTCATGTAATGACGGAGTAGAGGCCTCTTTCCACCGCTTGCTGATCTCTCTACGGCCCACCAGGATAGAATATAACAAAAGGGTATTAGCAGAACTTCGCTTCTGATCTACTACACCAAAGATTACTTGCCGGGGATCTATAACTACTGTGGAACCTATTGAAGATGTTAGTTTGTTGCCAATTGAATCCCAATAAGACGTCAAGTGTGGACAGTCATAAAACTTGTGTGCGTCCGAGGCCGCCACTAGACCACACCAGGCACAAGCCACTGGTTCCCCTGTTGAAAATTCAGACAGTCTCTGGGGGGAGTAGTAGGCCCTGTGAAGGGTAAAAAGGTGGTTCCTGCGGAGCCAGGCTGGTTTGACTATGTCCCAGAGGACATTACAGGAGATTAACCATAATTCGTTCAAATTCAGAGAAGGCAACAAGGAGCCCCATAGTTGGTCTGGAAGATGGAATTCCCCATCGATCTCTTCCAAAATTAGGTTGTACCAAAGGGAAACCTCCTTGGGTGCTGGCGTTTTATCAAGCAAAGAGGATTCCAATTGGTTGCCTCCTCCTAGGGGCATGTTGAATCGACGTGGATCTCTAGCTGACTGCGCTTGTGCCCAGCTTGAAATTTGCAAATACTTCAATCTAGAGAAGTTGGGGCCCACCTTGATCACTAGATGTTCCCAGGAAAGCATGGCCCCTTCCACAAACACGTCACCCCATGTTAAAATTCCGGCGTCTATTAGTGGAAATACCAGGACATCATTTACCCAACCAGGGGGAGCAGGGAGATCCCATATAGGAGATCTATTCGAATGGTATCCTAGTTTAGTAGCAACTCTAAGATTGAACCAAGTTCTTGCTAGGCCCTGCAACACCTTCAGTTTGACCTTCTTGAAAAATTTGGGGTCTCCAAACTTAAAAAGAAAACCCGACTGCCCCAGTCCTTCACACTGTAGTAATGCTGTAAACATCATCGCTATGCCTTGGTCCGGTGGGGTTTTTAGCAACATTCGAGCGTGCATCATCTGAAAAGCCCACGCGTATATCTGAAGGTCAGGGCTAGCCAAACCACCTTTCTCCCTACGACGCCTTAATTTCTTCCAGGCTATTCTTACACTTTTGTTCTTCCAGATAAATGAAGAGATGTCACTCTGCATCTTCGCTATTTGTGATACATCAAAATATAGTGGAATAGTGTTAAAAATAAAAGTCAACTTAGGTAAAATGGACATTTTCACTAGGTTTGCACGACCCAGAACTGTCAGTGGGAGATGTCCCCAAGACCCCATTAACTTCCTAGACAGGGGTTTCCTCACCACCACACTTTTCATGGTGGTCGAACGCCATGAAAGTTGTGGTGGTGAGGAAACCCATAATATGTTTGGGAGGGCGGCAGCAGCCCCGCCAAGCATATTGCAGCCTCAAGACCGTCGTGCCACCCCAGTGTTCTTTGATCCCTGGTGGTTGGGGTGGCGGCCCCAGGGCTGACCAACCGATATGCCCCAGCGAGTCTGGTGGTCCTTGGACCGCCAGACTCGTATTCTGGCAAATACCATATTTACATCAAATCATCTTTTATCTTGTAATACAGTGACTGCGTGTGTATGAAAAAGTTATTGTACAGTCTATTATGTTACTGGAATGTGCTTAAAATAAATCATCTGTGTTAAGAAAATGTATCATTCATTATGAAGAATAAATCATGGGACAGTATATATATTTAAATTGCATGCAGTAGAAGGAGGGTGTTAGCATTGAAAAGTTAAAATTGTGTAAGACCATTTGCAAAGGAATACATTAAATGTACAATTTTATAAAAGATTTTAAGCTCATAAAAAACACTAATGTAAAATATTTCTTTATAATGTCCTGGTGATATTTTTTGTACTTGCAGCAGGAAAAGAACACAGACAACACTCTTTACGGTATTGTCCATTTTTCATACGGATGCTTAATAATGTTGTCAGCTTTTATTCTTCACATGATAATGCAATAATCAGTGGGTGACAGGACAGGATATGCTTTGAGTAATTGCTGAAATTATGGCAACAGGTTATTGGCTGTAATTTAAAAGCATCTATTCAGCTTTCCTTACACAAATAAATTGCAATGGGATTGGTGAACTCCAGCATTTATTTTCTAGAACTACTCTCATATTATGACTTAGGAGAATGTTTCAAAAACAGCAGATGTTATTTAGAGCAATCGTCCTAATAAACGCACATTTATTACTAGAGTGCAAAGTTCATATTTGAGTTTACCACCACAGTACAGCACAAGGGACATCAGGAAAACACTTTTACTGCCTGCAAAAATTACTTTACACAAGGAATACGCTCTCCTAATAGCCACCATCCGCCTGATTCATCATTCATATTTGCGCTCGCAAAGGGCCAGATTCTGAGAATCTGGCCCTTTGCGAGTGCGATTTTAGCATTTGGGATTCAACATCCCAAATGCAAAAATCGCTATTTGCTAATTTGCATATTTGCGAGTATTTACATTTAAGGAATCTCTATTTGAGATTCCTTAAATGTAATTCATCATCCATTTTACAATTGCGAAATCGCAATTTCGGGCCGCAATTTACCGCGAGGTCAAATTGCACGTTACACACACACATGTCCTTTAGACATGTGTGTGTGCAACACCTGTGTTAATTTCCATTGCAGGGGTGCTACAGGGTGTCCTTTGGACACCCCTGGCACCCTTGTACTCGCAATCTCATTTGCGATTAGCTAATTGCTAATCGCAAATGAGGAATGACTCCCCCTGCATTCCTATGGGCCTTTTGGCCCATAGGAATGCATGGGGAGTTATTCCTTATTTGCGATTAGCAATTAGCTAATCGCAAATAAGGAATCAGTGGGAATCGCAATTAATATTGCGATTCCTACATGAATACCGTTTTGCGAGTCTCAAATAGCGATTCCTTATGATTCGCAATTTGAGCCTCGCAAAACGGCCCGTTCATGAATCAGGCTGCATATCTCTTGAATGCGATTGTACCTTGCTATACACATTTAACCCCTTGCCTCCTAGTATTGGTTAATTGCATTTGCTAAAATGAATACACATAAAAAATACCATGGTATAAACCACATATAGAAATGTACATAGTCTAATTTTACTTTTTTGTGGTTGTTGAGGGAGGAGAGGGCAGGAGCATCATGGCTCACTCTTGTGCGTCGCACCCCCTCCACATACTTTCCACTGGCAATTCATAACATATTAGACTCTAAACATCTGCATAAACAAGGTTTCACCCAGCGACACTCATCACCCACTATGTAAGTATGGTTCAGCTTTCACTTTCCATTGAAAAGACATTTTTAGATTTGCCTATAACTTCTGAACCCGGGATGGCTCTGCATGAGATCTGACAATCGGTTTGTGTAGTAATTTAAAGTCCAGCGTACAAATCTTCATGCAGATCCATGTATCGGAAAATAGTTAGGGAGATAGGATAGTTCTTTTGCCATTTTAGCACCAATATGAAATTTTGCTTGCAAATACAATCCAAATCACTGAACAGATTTATACCAAACCTGGTATTAAAGTAGACTTATACTCAGAAAGCATGCTTTTGTTGGTTTGGTGTACATGAGTTTAGTAGTTTCTGACATATAAGCAATGAAGTAGGCTTACTGATTGACTTTTGTATATTTCTGCTGTTTAAAGTTGTGAGTCTAAGATATGTACTTCACCCCCTGCCCCTGTCCCCTGGCTGCGCTGAGTGAGGAGGCTATAGGCATCCTATGCAGCATCGATGCAGGCCAGACTGCACTCCGGGATGACATCCACGGTCTTAGTTGTCATACTGAACAAAGGGTAGCATACTTAAAAGGCATTCATAGTGTTACGCCTGACATGCAGAGATCATTTACAGGACTGGCCTCCTCATTTACTACAGTCTCCCAAGCAGCCCAACCTTGTGCCCCAGCTCAAGCCCCTTCCCCATCCCAATTCCCATTCCCAGCTCTGTCTCAAGCACACACACTACTTTGCATACACCCACTCTGACAGACACAAGCAGCATACCCACACATAAACACAAACACACCAAGAAACACAAGCACTTGCCCAAAAAACATACAGACACCACCCCACCACAGCCCCCACCACCACCAGCACACCTCCAAGCACAACACTCAACCCCACAACCATCTCCTCACCAGCAACCACCACACCCACTACCACATTCACCACCACCACACTGACCACCACATTTACCACCAGCACACCCATAACCACCACTACCACACCCACACGTACAACCAGACCCACATCCATACTCATCACAACCACTATCACAAGCACCACACCCACCACCATTTCCACAATCGCCACCACCACACCTACAAGCACAGCACCCACCATCAGACCCACAAAAACCACCACATCCATAAGCACCACGATCACACCAAACCCCTCAAGAGCACACTCATCCAAACTCACACCTACTTGCAAAAGAACACCCACTGAACACAAACGCACACACTCACCCAACCAACTTGCACCTGCCATGAAACACACACCCAAATGTACAAAACATACACTAGACTGGGCCTGGGCGTAGTGGGTGTAGGGGTGCTATGCGGAGTGCCACGGAGATGAAACCAATCTCCGCACACTCCACGTAGCATTGCTTCATGCTTCACCAGTAAAGCCCATCATGACACCTCCCTTGATGCACTTTGGAAGCCAAGATTCCTAAATAAATAATGACATGGAACGAGCCAATGACAGAAGGTACAGGAAATGACAGGCCACATTTTATAGAACTCCATTATCAAAAAGATATTGAAAAAATCTAATAACACATGCTAAAATGCCAACCCATGTGTGTTTTGTTTGCTGTCGCACCTGGTACATATAACAAGCAAAAATACTGATTAAACAAAAAGATAAAAGATAACAAAAATATTCAGCAATTTAAATTAGTGTTTGCGGCTGAGGATAGATTTGATGTATGGGGTTTGCTACTCACTTGCAAGTTTTATCCAGACAAACGAATGACATCAATATGCCTACATGAACTATTTAAAATAGAATTGAACCTGAAACATACAAATATTTCATTCATTTCAGGAAACGTTTTACTGCAGAAAAAGACTGCTTGTCTATCTTACTTTGGATCTGAAAGAAAACCTAGAGGTACTAGGAATTGGCTGCCTTGTAGCAGAACGCATTTTTGTTCTCTTTATTGGTGTGCAGAAAAGACATTCAAATATATAGCTAGAACTAACCACTTCAGAATAGGTAAAGGGAGACCTGCAATACTTAAAACAAAGAAACAAATAATATGGAGTAATAGACATGATGTCTGCAGTTGTCCGAGAAGAAAATGAAGATAAAGGGTAAATACAACCAAACATGCAGAAAGGCAAGAAGATATTTAAAAGTTCATAAATATCCACTCCATGCAATTAAGAGAAGCAATGGGTAATGCAGTACACATTTATCAGATGCAACAAGCTGAAGAGGAACGTCAATGTAATTAGGAGAAAACCCCTAAGGCAGGACGCTTTCCTGTACTTTCCATTCAGGATCTGAGGAACAATATAATGAACAACCCATTCAAGAAATTCGTTAAATTAATATTTTTGCTACTCAGTGTGGAGTCATACTGGTATCACATATATATATATAGGAATGTGAAATGCATGCTGTGGAACGTGGGCCCACTAATATAGTTTCAGTCCTTGATTTGCACTGAATATGCCTCGAGTAGACTTGAAAAAAGTCGGTGAAATGTGTTCAGTTTATTCACCAAACGTAGGTTGATAATTTCACAGATGATTTCCTGCAATGTTGAACTTTATATTTAAAAAAGGAACTGATTATTAAGAAAGACTGTTGCTTTCTCCTGGAGAAAAAAGTATCAGGGCAGAGGAGAACCACACATTAATTTGTTAATATGGATAACGGATGCTTTTACATTTTGAGAAGATTCAGATGAGGCAGTAATAATATATTTCACTAAAACGTGACTTATATAATTCCAAGAGAGGTTGAAAACAAAAGATCTGCACTACAAAGTTTTGGATTTTTAGAGACACAAACGTGACACACAAATTCTGCAGATATTGCTGCATGAAAAATGGCAGGTTTTACACAAAATGTAGATGGCATTACTGAGACAGGTTGTAGTAAAAGGTAAAGGTATGACATATAGTTACATGAAAATCACCCCAACAGTATTTATTTTGCGTCTCAGAAAAAGTTACTAAGCACATTAAGGACTATAATGCAGCCATTCAGAGCATCTAGAATACAAACATTAATTTTCAATTTAAGGTAGAAAGCGTCACAGCTCTGGTGAGGTAAGTAACACTGAACATTAGCAAGTAAAGAAATATCTGAAATGAAGCGTCTCTGGGGTGACCTATAATCCAAAAACAATTGTGATAAGCAGTTGTGTAGCTATAGCTTGGGCATGTTGTCATATCGTGAATGGGGCATGTTTGAGTCCTGCATTCACATTAGGATTTCCCACTGCATGGGAAGTCGAAAACTATTGTTTGGCTTCCTTTAAGACCAGCTGCCAAATGTAAACATGTTTTGGAGCTGTTCTGTGAAATAGAAGCAATGGCAGTATATCCAGACAACTCAAACATTGTGGAAACAAACATGATGAATACTTACTATCCACACAAAGGTGAGACATTGGAAGACGTTTGTATATATAAAGAGTACAATACTACTCATATCAAGGAAAAATTCAATTAATTTCAGCCAAAGAGGCTGATAACTATCCTGTTATCGGCTGTGAAGGAAGCTTGATCAAACATTCAATGCCAAGCTTAACACACCATTGCTGTCTCATTTGTAAAAACGTCAGAAAAATAATATTGTACCACAAGGCATTCCTACAAATCTTTAACCATAGAAGAAAAGAAGATTCATATTTTGGAAGAGTGTAACTCATAAAGCAGCCTCCCAAGCTATAAAGAATGAAGTACAAGAACCATAATTTCAAACGTATTTGGAAATGATTGAACAGGAAGTAGCAGAAGAAGCAAGGTTGACTGAGGAAACTGTGAAAGTGTTCCATTAGGGGATGTTTTGTCGTAGTTCTAGGAATAGTATGATTCTAAGAGTAGGCTGGAATGTGGCAATTTGAACTTGAAATGCTGTTGTAATCTGACCTCCAGTCTGTATGCTAGAGGGCAGTTTGACTTAATGCTACTTAAGAATAAACATACCTGAACCTTCAACCCGGCCTAGTACTCTTGATTGTAATCGGAAACTGCATGATTGATGACAAAGAGTTACTTCAAGCTGCCTTCTTCACCACACATGTCTCTCTTTAACCCCTTGGCCACGGCGGTAATTCCGCAACAGTGGTAATTCCGCCATGCTCGTGATGGAACCACTCAGTCACGAGCCGCGGTGATGCTGTGCTTGTGACGGAATGGTTCCGTCACGGCCCCGCCCACTCAATGGAACGCTCGGCGCAGGCACGAAATCAGCACCGCGCAGGGGTGCGGTCCGGGCCGTGATGGAACCATTCCGTCACCAGCACAGCACCACCGTGGCTCGTGAAGGAATGGTTCCATCACGAGCATGCAAGGGGTTAATCTGACAAGTGACTTATCCAACCGTCAAATGCCACTGCTTGTTCTACAGGAACATGCTATGAGCTGTGGTGAGTTATTCAGTGACCTGTTGACACAGCTCATCCTAGAAGAAGATTATTACTAGAATCACTGGAGAACCTTTCGTGGGTATTGTAAAATGCATGTGTTTCAAGCCTCCTATGTTATCCAGTGAGCTGCACTGTGTGTTCCAAGTTGTGCGTTCCAGCGCACATCACATATGATTACAATGAAGTGCACTATGCATTCCAACAACTTTCCAACATTTGCCTATGTCATGTGCTTAGGGTTATTATGTACAGAACTCAGCGGGGCATATTATCAAGACAGGCGATAAAATTATCGCCGCTTTAGCAGCAGTTCGATAATGGACTTGGTAATATGCTCTATGTCAGTGCTTCCCAAAGTGTGGTCCGCGGACCCCCAAGGGTCCGTGACACATTCCCAGGGGGTCCGCAGGCAGCAGTTTGAAAAGCACTGCAAAGTTCCTTCTACAATTAGCAGTTTTTGAGCAACAATAAATGTGTCAAGATAATACCAGTGATTAATGTACCTGCTGGAGTGAGATGAGTGTTTTGTCCAGTGGCAGCTTTAAGTTGTCTAATGTAGCACAGAGGGTTGACATGCCTACTGCAAAGAACGTGTACCGTGCATTTTTAAAAACAGTATTTTATGTGAATAGGTGAGTGGGTAACTGTTCTTGTCATAGAGATTCTTTTGTTACTATGCAGCTCATAAGTGACAACCGTAATTTAGCAGTGTCCTATAAACTTTCATTAAAGTGCTGCTTACAAACTGCATGGTACAAGTTAGTATCTTATGTTTTTCCCAGTCTTTCATTATCCTGATGCTGCTAAAAAGGTTTATTTGGGTGGAAATACATTTTTAGGTCTCGCCTCTCAATATGCATGCGCATTGAGTGGAGCGAGACTATAGGGGCTAAAACAGAGGTTTAACTAAACTGGCGATTTGATGCTGTGCCCGTGCGCTTTTAGGTCAATGCGCAAGCGCATTGACCTAAAATGCGGGTGCACAGCATCAAATCACCAGCCATCTGTTCCCCAGCAGCTCTTTCTGCTCCGCCCCACAAGCTTCCCCCAGCGTGCGTAATGCCTCAGCCGCACACCTCCCACACCTTTGAAGTGAAGCTTAGCTTCACTTCAAAGGCCCACTGCTGCTTCACTCTATTCACGGCCGCCAGGCCGTGCATCTCCCTCATCGCCGCTCTCCCCACTCCGCCCCCTGCTGCGGCCATGTCGCATTTCTCCTCCCCCCTCCCCACAGCAATGCCCTCCGTCTTGTTTGTATTGATTTGTTTGTTTGTCACACTTACGTTACCCCCAAAAATGGGCTTCGCTTTTGCTTTCCTAACTGATGAATGCATACATTTCACTTGCAGACATTTACGTTTTGTTTTTACAAAAATAACATGCTACTTGTTTTCCTTGTAAACCCCTGTATCCCAGCAAGTCTGAGAAATAAAAGTAAAGATCATCTTGTGACCGACTGCAAAGTGAGATGAGTTTGTAAATCACATTCCCCACGTTAATAAAAACGCAACAATTTATCAAACGACATAGCCTGACATTTGACCGCTGTCTTTGAAGCGCAGCAGATGTGAAAAGATAAATACAGGATTTAAATGCATCTTTACTTATTGCTGTAACTCTCGTGGCCCACCAAAAATTGGGGCGGCCCACAGTTTGGGAAACTTTGGCCTTGTGTGTCCTAACTCTGCTCCAACACGGTGTCCTTCCATTTGCTGAACGCTTTCCAAATGAATGTCTGGTGCCTGGTGTTCGTCACCTAAAAAATTCCCATTTTGAACGCCCCATCCCGTCCCACATTATTCAAACCCTCCAGAATTAGCTGATTTAAATTACAAAAAACCCTTGTATTCTACTCTGAGCATTGCCTTCATGTGAAGACCTTACTCCGTTTTATGGAAAGATGCAGCCTTATCCAACGGGGCTCGCTTCTACCGTTAATTGTGCCTGCCCCTTACCGGTATACTGTTATCTTTGAGTCCTCCTTTTCTCACTTTTGCTTCCTGGATTCCTGGATCCACGATTGTGCTCTGCCGAAGGTTCACGTTAGTTCTGTGCAACTCAACATGAAGGGTCTATGGGCGGGGCGGCAGGTGAAAGCCAGAGTCTAGTTCGCGGTTTGTTGCTGTCATCCCATTGGGTGATGCGTCCACACACCATATTGGGTCAATACAATGACCTTATGCACATCTCGAATTGTTCTGCTTCTGTTCACCACTGCTTGTACTTCTGTTTTGTGGAGACTGACACTCAACTGAATATGCGCTCTTTTAAAAGCTAGTATGAAAATTCCTAACCTTCTGCCCTTTCAAAGAGACTCTCGGTTGTGAATTTAGTGATGCGTGACCCCTAATTGGATATGCTGTATAAGAGGGATGACTTGCATTTCTCCCCCCTTTCACCCCAGACCCATCCCACACCCCCTTCCCAGCATCGACCCTTCCCTCCTGCCCAGCCCCGCACACGCGCACACACACACACACACACACACACATGCGCTCCTGCTTCCCCCACATAGTAAAACTTAGGGGCTGTATTCTATGTAAAAGCATCGCCGACTACAGCGCGCAGCAGCGGGCTGCTACTACCGAGTAGCTGAACACCATGCCACAGCGTGGAGATAAGAAGTGGAGCGGGGGCCTGTATACCCACGGGGCTGCCCACAGCTTCCAGTGGCATCAGTCTGGCTCTTGTTAATTGTAGCGACAGTTCAGGGACCTTGCCTTTCTCGTTATCGCTTGCTGCCTCCGTGCTCGCCAGTGGCCGTGAGTGACAGGCCTGCTCATCTTGTTT
This sequence comes from Lissotriton vulgaris, assembly GCF_964263255.1. Taxonomy (NCBI): domain Eukaryota; kingdom Metazoa; phylum Chordata; class Amphibia; order Caudata; family Salamandridae; genus Lissotriton; species Lissotriton vulgaris. The sequence goes on from NC_141687.1 coordinate 1,012,116,196, forward strand.
AAGGTCCTAATGGTATGTAAAGATGGCGTGTGATTACATTTAGTGGTAAAACTCGCTGGTACTGAGCGGTGTCCTGCCTGGTGGTGCTTGTCTTACACTGCACACAGGTCCACCTCTGACACCGGACACAAGTCACACCAGACGCTGCACACAATCCTGCCAGGATGCTGTGCACAAATCACACTTTGGCACTGCAGACAAGTCACACCGGACGCTGCACACAAATCACTCTCGGACACTGCACACACCCACAAGTCACTGACAGCCCAGGCACCCATGCGCCTGCCGACCACAAACCTACTCATGCTCCCTCATCTGCTTGCCAGTAACTCGGACCTGCCTAATCTGTGCATTATTCTGTCGGGTGGGGTGCCCCAGCGCCGCCCCCAGTGCAGCTCACTATCTTCTCACAGAACTTAACCTCTGTACCAAATATAACCTCAGCCAACAACATTAGAGCTGAATTAAGGGGCCCAGATACCAACATCATATCAACTGAGTACCCCCTTACAAAGCGTGACATACGGCGCTACTGACGTCAGCAGTAATTACCACTGGAGTAAGGTTAAAACCCACCACACCTTACAGGTGTAAAGTTTCCTTTTCTTCAAACCCCACTGAGCACTGCACACACAAGAACCCGAGCACTGCACACTGACCTGACACACAAGAACCACTCGCACCTGTTGCCCTACTCCCTCCTGCCTGCGGCTGCCTGCTGTAAGTAATCCGGCCTCTGACTATTACTCGACTGCGTCTTTCCCTGGAGAGAGCTGATGCCAGCCGATCGTCCTAATGGTACTCCTTTCATCCTTTTCCGTCTGTGCCTGGCCAGTAACAGGGATGCGCTGATAAACAAGGACGCCCTGATGTAGTTGTGCCTAATTTACTGTGGCATGAGTGTGACTTACCCGTGACCTTGCGCACCTGCACTTCCTGTCTCTTTGTCTCGTTTTTTGTATGTTGTTTTTCATCCGTAATTTACCCCTATGCCACTGTTTCCCCTCCATCCTTGTTTTTTTAGGGAACTTGTTTGCATGTTTTGACGTGGCTGCATTTTCGTCACAATAAAATACACTGAACATATTCTTCACAAAAGTTATTTACAATAGTTTAAGCTATTATATAAATTACAAGAACATTTATTTAACTATTAATTATTTTAAAAAATTAAAAGCCATTTGTATTTGTTATATGAATACATGTAAGTCACGTACATACAAAACATGTGGCATTACAAATGCTATAGGTGTCACATTTGAAAAAGTTAAAAGTATTGGCATTGTAAATGACAAAGCTATTAATTTTGCTATTTTCAAGACCAACACATGAAAAAAAAATTGTCATTTACAAAACCAATAGCTCCAACTTTTCTAATGCGAGACCTATTGCATTTCCAATGCTTGTTATTGTTAAAGTCAATGCTAACCACTGTGTTATGTTCTGAATCCCAAGGTTGTGCTTCTCCAGACGAAGCACTCTTTAAAAATGCCTCCTAGTATGAATAACTTGTGAATCCTGCACCTTGTAGTCCTCATTGCCTTATGTAACATTTTCTGTACACTGATTTATACGTATGATTCATTGTCTCTATCTGTGTGTGATGTAAAGTGCTCTGACATCATATGGTACGAGATATGCTATAAAACAAATTAAATACATGTGCCAACCGGTACTGTTGGAGGGTGATAATAAGGGAACCATTGAAGAACCCCAACAAAGATTGTCGTATCCTGGTGCATAGTAAGGTCTTCATTTACTATTCATTAAAAGCTAATACAATTAGACTGCACCACTGTTTCCTAGATTTCTTGGAGGGAGAGCCTCCCAAAGCCCCCTTTGTAGTAGTCAGACTCACTCACTGTACTTGGTGTGCTCTGTATGGGGACTGGTCTGAAAACATTTTCCAGGGCTGCTTTGGGTTTTCAGTCTGGCCCTGGCAGGAGCCTCGTACTGCGAAATAAAACCAACCATTTAAAACTTAGTCACAGAGATGCAGCACCAACCTTCCCATTAAATGTCTTTGTTTTTTGCAAATGCTTTCAATATAAAATACTAGGGGGGATATTTTACAACAGAAGTGGGGGAGCGTGTCATTAGCCTCCTTGGCTTAAAGACACGCTCCGCCACTTCAGAAACTCAGGACTGCACCATATTTACAAGAATATTGTGCATCCCTTTGTTTCCTCCCGTGCTGGCACTACACTTAGCAGTGTAGCGGCAACGCAGGCACCCTTGAACCATAGTGCCAGGGTGTCTGCGTGCAGGGGAAGATTGTTTATGTACAGAAAGTTTTCCCTTCCTGCACATAAACAATATTGCAATGCAGTTTTGTCACTTCTATGTGTGCTGCTTAATGCAGCACACATGGAAGTTACAAATTGCATTTTTTTGGAATTATTGTTTATGTGCAGGAAGGTTCACCTTCCGGGACATAAACAATCCAGCGCGTTTTGCTTTTTCCATGTGTGCTCCACAAGGCAACACACATGGAAAAAACGAGAAATAAAGCATTTCTCCTTGTTTAGCAAAGTTAAGACCTGGTTTTCCCTGGTCTTAATTTTGGCGATACATCCTATTTACGCTGCCCTTGTAAATAGGGGACAGCATCAAAATCAGTGGGTGTTGCGGTGTAATGCCCACCGCAACACCCACTGCCCACTCCTTTCACGCTAAGCAATGCGTGAAAGGGGGTCTTATTAACAAAGCAGTGTTAAGTCATGTTAAGTAGCTTAATGTAATGCTCTGTGTAATTCCAATTGAAGCCCGTGTTAGATATGAAGCACATCTAACATGGGCTTCAATTGGAATTCCATAGAGCATATGTTCAAGCCCATTATCGCTGTTTTAGCTGCAGTTTTCTGCTGCTAAAGCGCCAATAATATTATCGCCTGTCTTGAGAATATGCCCCATTGTTTCTTTGGTTGCAGCGCTACACTATGGATGCTCTGTGTCCCTTGAAGAGCATAAACGGCATTGGTTTAATGATCCGCTTATCTCTGTGATGTGTAAACCTTAAAGCCCAACTTCCGGAATTCACTAAAGACTTCAAGAACTGTGAATTTTTCTGTAGGTTTCATTACAAATGTTTCATGTTTTACTGACTCAGTCGTGCATATCAGTGAAACACACTAACATTTACCCTTCATCCTTCTTTTAGTAGACCAGCCGTGTGTATATCAGTGATACACACATCGCTACCCTTCCGTTTCTGCCAGGGTGTACTTGGGTGATACATCTCTAACCTTGTAAATTCAACGGTTTCACTCTAATTTGTGAATGAAACATTATTGATCACTTTTTTCTAGTATTTCTGAACAATTCCTGTTATAGTAACAGAATGCAATCAGTCAATTATCCGCCTTATTGTTTTGAAACACCCGGAGACTCACCTATTATTTAGGGACATTGATTTGATGCCTTTGAAACTTCTATTGGTGCAATAGGTGCTTACTCTTTCGTGCTGAAAGAAAGACATCTTTACTGTTGCACTCACTGTTACACGTTTCTGATACAGTATTGGATCAAGATGAACAACGTGAAAAGTACCAGGAGGCAGTAAAGAAACTTAAGAGCAGGTTAGCTACACAATCAAGTGTGGATGTCCTTAGACACAAATTTCTAAAAAGGGTACAGATACTTGACGAAGATATTGACTTCTGGATCACTGCTTTCCGCAGGCTTGTTGCAGAATGTCAGTTTGAGAATTTTGCTTATCAGTTGGCTAGGTATTAGTTTGTCAGCCACTGTTTAGACACAGGTATCAAACAAAACTTACTGTATGTGAAAAATCCATTGCTAGAAGAAGCAATCAAAAATTCAAAAAGGATTGAAACGTCGCAGGCATCCTCAAGAGAACTAGATAACAAACAAATGGACCAAATGGCTGTTGTTAAGGGTGGTAATGATAGATCACAAAGAGTCCAATGGAGCGATTAAAAGAACTTTTTTTCTCAGTAAAATGTACGTTTTATGTGCAGTAATCAGGCCCATGGAACAAATTGTCAGCCATGTCCTGCTTAGAATCTGATACTTAGATTTTGTAAGAAACTAGGGCATTTTCAAAGTATTTTAAAGCTCTAAATCTATTAAAAACAAATCTGCATCTGAAGTGGAGCGATCCCATGAAAGTGAGGAAGACCAAATATAGAGTGATTTATGAAACATAGTTATGGTAATGGGCACACGTGATGTTAAGGAACGTAACTCTATGATTGTGTTCATCCTTATCTATATGTCAAAATAGGAGCAAATGTATTCTTGTATGAAGTGACTCAGGGGCATGCATTGCAATGATCACAAAAGGTACTTTTCAGACGAAGTGGAATGTTAGACCTAACACCCAGCTGACAGGTCACCAGTATCCTATGAAGGTCACATAAATAGACTGAGTGGGGTATTTTAAAACTCGGAGGGTGTAGAATCTGTGCTAAAATGCATGTTGCTGGTAAAAATCCCAGCATTAACATGACATGAGCATTTGTAAAGCACACGTTTACCCAACTGAGTATCAGATGTGTATTGTTACCCAACTCAATGGTACGCATTTTATCAACTTCAGAAGGATAAAAGGCTGAGAGGACCTGCCAGGATTTAAACCTATGACCATGAGGCGAAACACAAGCCCCTACAGTGGATGCATTAGTTCACTCCACCACCAGACACAGCTTTCTGGGCTTGTTTCACCAAGGATTGTTGTCAGCGGTGTTGAGGCCTTGAACAACCAGGCTGGTTGATAGGATATAGCAAACTGTCAAAGTTCAGGATTTATATCTATAATTTATTCAGTGTATGGCTGTAATGTGGGCAATGCATCAGTTATTGACTATTTAATGACGGAACTGGCATCTTGGCTATAACGATAATCTTGTGTGGGGTTCACTATTGTTGTATGGATATAACATCGCCTTACACGCAGGAAGCCAAAGGTGTTCTGGATTATTAAGCACCTTATGGAACTGCACATTTTTCATTACCATATCAGAGGTATGTTCATCTAGATTACATCATGGTCTCCTATTGTTTTCTGTTAAAACACGAGTTTTCTCATTTCCACTGTGCTCCTTTGTTTCTTAAACTATGTCTTTCTGGAAACGAAAGGCCTCAACATCATGGGACCTTTGACACAGCACCACTTTTGAACTCTGATATCCTGAGATAATGCTCTAATGGGGTGGTGTGGGATCATGGGTGGAACACTCAGCTTTAGCATACATAATAAGGGAGTTAGTACAATTAAAAATAGGGAACAATATGAGGAGCTTACCTGACTGAAATCATGTCAGGCGATACTTTGAGAGGGAAGCAGATGAGAAAATCCTTCTGAAAATAGCTTTTGCCAAGGCAAGACTCAACAGCATATAAGCCAGAAACGCAACTCAGAAGTATCAGGTAAACATGGCAGAAAGCTATATATATGTATAGTGATACTGTAAAGCAGTATTTTTCTCTCAAAACTAGGCACAAAGTGATGTTGAATGGTATCAAGGCAATTCAAGATTACTCTGGCCAGGCGGCGAATAGCCCAAGTGACATTACTAGAGTGTTTGCACTATAGAACTTTATATGGGGAAGATTGGCCCAGACACCGGATTTTATTAAACAAGATTTGAAGATTGGGTCCCTTTAGGTGAGAAAGACAGATTGGATCTTGACTCCTTGGAATTGAAAGAGGCATTGGACTCACTGGCATATGGGAAAGCCATAGGATCAGACAAGATCCCTCTAGAATTTTACTATACTTTTCCCCCAGTTCTTTCAGGTGACAAGGTTGGCAATTTTGGGAGGCTAAATGAGGAAGGTTTGCTCCTCAATCATGGGCAACCACTAACATTGCAGTCTTTTTTTAAAAAGGGAAACCCACTGTTGAATACTGAGTCTTATCGATTGATCACACTCATCAATAGCGATGTCAAGATCTTCTCCAATGAGCTGACATTCTGGCTAAGCAGGGTTATTGCCAAAATGGTGTCTCCATGGCAATACAGGTTTATTCCAGGTTGTAGCTCAAAGGATCACGTAAGACAGATAATAACGAATAGGGGAACGATTTATGAAGGTCATACGCAGCTTATATCATAACCCAGAAGCAGTCGTTATGATAAATGGGGGACTGTCAAATAGAATTGAGGTAACCAGAGGGACAAGGCAGGGGTGCCTGTGCTCCCCTTTATTGATCGCAATATATAACGACCCATTTATCCGCAAACTCGAACAAACCAGAATATATGTCAAATTAATACACCAAATGGATCCACCAAAACTCTAGCACACGCGGATGATACATGATCGCCACTAGTAATCCTCATCTGGCCGTCAAAATGATGGAAAAAGAGGCTCACCTCTTTGGAGCGATCTCCGGGTATAAAGTAAATCAGGGTAAGATGCAGATAATTATTAATAAGACCACAAACTATAGAGACGAAAGGATAGTGGAGAACGCTGTATATCTAGGGGTAAAAATCACGTCCAATCTAGACCAACTAGTTAAAATCAACATAGATCCATTTTTGAAAAAAACAAGTAATCTCAGCAAACTACATAACCTGCATTTAACCCTAGTAGGCAGATGAAACGTTATCAAAATGATTTATCTCTCGAAATTTTTATATTTTTTCCGTGCTGTATGTCTAAACTTCGACCAACACATATTCAAAGCAATAGATAACATATTCTCTCGGTTTATATGGGGCTATACAAGATCACGCAGAGCCTACAGATATATATCACTCCCAAAAGAAAGAGGGGGTCTTGCCGTCCCTAACCTTAAAGTTTATTGGTGGGCTACACTCCTGACATATAGCAAGATTCTTTTGCCCCCTAATTTGAACCCCACACAAGAGGGGGTGGTTCCGACCCCACAGGAACTTATCCTTGGAACTGGAGCAAGTGAACACCTGTGGCAACTTACTTTCGATTGCCATTACAAAAAGGTCCGCTTTAAAACATTATCTGGTATCTATAATGCATGGAGACTTATACGCAAGCTTCTCGGAATCGGCAGATTCTCTTATTAAAGATGGGTGAATGTCGGGATCACTCGATGCAGTTCTCTTTTTACATCGGTAGGCTTCAAATCATTCGATGAGTTAAAAATTGATTATGGCTTAGAAAACCGAGATTTCTTCAAATTTCTTCAAATTAGAGATTTTCTAATCAAAAAAGGCGGGGGAAGCGCCGAGTTTAATAAAATTCAGACAATAGAAATCCTGAATAGAAACACCACAGCGAGAATAGGAGAAATATATAACAACTTAGTTTCATCACTTTCAGACAATATGGATAAACATATTTTGCATTGGCAAAATGAGCAAGGTATGGATGAGGATTCTGTACAGCGGACATTTCAACTTTCTCAATCATTACTACTTTCACCTAAACTGCAGATGCAATACTATAAAACCTTTTTCCAATTATATCATACACCATATAAAATAGCTAAATGGAGCACAGGCAAAGGCACCCAGTGTCCCAGATGCTCGTCTCCGGAGGCTGATTTAGTCCATATATTTGCCACCTGTGATTCTCTTGGACTCCTTAGACGTGAAATCTCTATATTCGTATCCGGAATCTGGAACTCAAATATAGAAATCACATCTACAGAAATTATGTTAGGAATAGACGGGGAAATCAGGCCAAGGAAAATTCAAGGGCTCATATATGTTTCCATGGCTGTTTACAGAATCTGCCTAGCATCCTGTTGGCTGGACACAAATCCCCTGACATTTACACAGTGGCGGGCAAGACTTCTTGCCTCATACAGCTTAGAGTTAGCTATATATCGGAGGAAGGGAGTAAAGGGGAAAAAAAGGGCCTAGAAATATGGGACCCTCTCACGCAGTGGATGCAACATCAAGAATTACAGAACTGAATGTCATACCTATGAAATGTGATCATAACTCAATGTAAAATCTCGACATTAGTAATCTATGAATATGCATGTAGGTGATGCTTTTTCTGTCTTCTTGGGTTGCTATACCCTTTGGTATTTTTTTTCTTTCTTTTCCTCCTCTTGTCTACTCTTTTCTCTTTTATTTTATTTTCGTCACTTTCGTCTTTTTCTTACTTCTCATCTCACCCGCTAAATATAAAACAGTTGACCGAATGGGGAGGAGGTGGGGGGGGGGGATCCCGGGGAATGAGGTACATGTTGTAAAAAATGTTACAATAAAGAAATGTTTAAAAAAAAAGACAGATAATAACGCTATTGGATGTCCTTTCTTCAGGACCAAAGTGAAGTGCAAAAAGAGACCAAGCGCGTCTCGGCCCACAACCAGGCCCCCAATGGCAGAGTCAGCACAGTACTGACAGCACCGTAGGAGGCTCCTAAAACCATTGAGGCCTCTGTGGACAGCACACTACGGATCTACATAAGGTACCTACGGGACCATTAACAGAAAAGGATTAATAGATCCTTCCCCAACCACTACATCTGAACATACAATCCTGTTCAAGTGTTATCACTGTCACCGAGACGCCCTTGGTCTCTTTTTGCTCTTCACTTTGGTCCTGAAGATAGCCCACTCGACCCATGCTGGCGTATTAGGGCTGAAACATGTCGACATTTTTAGAACAATAAATACCAGTGTGTGAGATTCCTCAATTGACTCAATACACACACCTTTAATTTTAAATACAGTCTTGCACCCTGTTTGATTAAAATTTGAAATACAGGGTATACAAGTCTTTTTAATTTTTCACAGCACTGCACTTCCCTATCACTAATCACTACTGCTGTAAGCAAAGGGTTTTCCTCCTGTTGGAGGTTGCATAACCACCAACCCAATGATTATGCACACACGGGTCTAAGGGGCAGAGAATCAAGATATACCGCTTTCGCTTAACATCAGACACGTGCATGAAGGTTTTTAATTGGGACAGAAGTACGCTACCTGCAAACCCAAGTTAAAGCAGGACAAGTGATCCCTTCTCATTTGATTGCTAGGTAGAATATACAATCCCAGTATAACTTTAATACACCGCTTTTATGGGCTCCCCTGTTTCCCTCAGTTTTTCATGATAAATATTGTTTGTCTGAGAGAAAGCAGGTGTGTGAAAAATAGGAACTATATATGCTGAGGGTCAACTTTGCTCCTTTGGGAATTAGCAGCAGAAATAGGTGCTGCCCAGGCATAGTTTTATAAAATATCCACAAATAAGGAATTACTTCCATAAACTGGATAAAGGCAAAATGTATTTAAACCAGCAGAACACCATAGTACAGAGTATGAAGCCTTAATCTGGTGGGTTAATCACTATTCTACATAGCCTGTTAGACATTGGAGGGTATATTATCAAGGGCAGTATCACTGCTTTAGCTGCACTTTTTTGCCTCTAAAGCTGCGCTATTCTTATCTCCCTATTAAAAGGCAGCGCTAACACGCATCAAAGCATGTAAGCAGCCAAATTTCTAACGCAACGCATCTTAGCAATATGCATCACTAATCAGATGCAAGTAGGCATTCCTTACAATAACTCCATTGAATAACAAATTATCCTAACCCCTGAATAAAACCTGACTTAGCATTAATGCTTATGGGTGATGGATTGTATGGTTAAATACACACTCCCCTATTACCAAGCTTTTCATTAGCGCTGTGAAATCATTGCTGGATTACACACGCTAATGATCATGATCGCAGTCTATCGCTGTATTTCTTATCGCCTTTGAGATAAGCGTTGATAACAACGTACTAACTTGCCAATGGAATCCAGTGATAGCCGGCGATAATAAAAAAAACGTGCTAAGTGCGCTCTGTGATATTTATTGCAGTCTGTTGATAATATGCCCCTGGGTATCTTTTATGCAGAGGTATTCACCCTGGCCAAGTAGGGACCACGATCCTAGTCAGGGTAAGCTAGATATACACTAAAAGATAACCTGGTTTCCCCCTCTGGCAGCATGGCACAGAGAAGTCAGGCTTATCTAAAGAGTCAATCTGTAAAGTATTTTTGCAAAAAGCACTGTGAGTATGGGTAGTGGCCCCTTCATCTAATGCATAGCTACCCTGCGTTTAGCAAGCAACACACCTAATGCAACAAACCTGTGGTAGGCCTTAGGCACTTATTTTTCATAACCCACCAAAGCTATAAATGTAATCCCTATGTTTTTGGCTCTTCCCAGTTACAGGCCTTTGGCCCACCCACCCAAGTGAGGTATCATTTTACTTGGGAGAAGAAGGGGAACGCTGGGTCCTGGAACATTTGTGCCTCAAGGTGATCCCATGCAAAAATATATGGAAAAAGTGTTTTTTTAAAGCTAAATTTGAAGTTTGCAGGGGATTCAGGGTAGGGAAACGTTGGGGGATCCATGCAAGCCATACCTTATTGTACTCCCAAGTGTGTCAAGTGTTCAGAAATGTGTGGGTTTGGTAGAGCTCCCTAGATGGCCGCGAGCCCAGGGCCAAAAAAACAGGTGACTCCCTGCAAAACCAGGTAGTTTTGTGATAGGTAATTTTGAAGTCTCCACAGTACAAATTGGGCCATTTCCTGTTGCAGCCACTATGCCTACCCACACAAGTGAGGTACCATTCTTATCGGGAGACCTGGGGGAATGCTAGGTGGTAGGAAATCTGTCTCAGCCTGTTAATCCTACTACTTTCCCACACAGAAATATGAGAAAAATGTAATTTTCTGCACAATTTGAGGTTTGCCGGGGATTCTGGGGAGGGAAACATTGGGGGATTCACACCAGCCATCAATCAATCAATCATAACATTTGTATAGCGCACTACTCACCCGCAGGGGTCTCAATGCGCTGGGGTAGAGGGGTGCGTTACTGCATGAACAGCCAGGTCTTGAGTTGCTTCCTGAAGGAAAGATGGTCCGAAGGTGGATGGGGAGGGAGTTCCAGGTCTTGGCTGCCAGGTAGGAGAAGGATCTTCCGCCGGCGGTGGCTCTGCGGATGCGTGGAACGGTGGCGAGGGCGAGGTTGGACGATCGTAGCTGGCGGGTGGACGTGTAGAAGGTCAGGCGGTCGTTGAGGTACTTGGGGCCCAGGTCGCGGAGAGCCTTGTGTGCGTGGGTGAGGAGCCTGAACGTGATCCTCTTGCTGACGGGGGAGCCAGTGTAGGTCTCTCAGGTGGCCGGAGATGTGGCTGTGTCGGGGGATGTCCAGGACGCGTCGTGCGGAGGCGTTCTGGATGCGTTGGAGTCTTTTCTGCAGTTTGGCTGTGGTTCTGGTGCAGAGGGTGTTCCCGTAGTCCAGTCGGCTGGTGACGAGTGCCTGGGTGACGATCTTCCTGGTCTCGGTGGGGATCCAACGGAAGATCTTGCGGAGCATACGCAGGGTGTTGAAGCACGATGAGGAAACGGCGTTGACTTGTCTGGTCATCGAGAGGGAGGAGTCCATGATGAACCCCAGGTTGCGTGCGTGGTCCGATGGCTTGGGAGTGGTGCCCAGGGCAGGGGGCCACCAGGAGTCGTCCCAGGCGGAGGGCGAAGATCCCAGGATGAGGACTTCCGTTTTGTCTGAGTTCAGTTTCAGGTGGCTGTTCTTCATCCACTCGGCGACGTCTTTTATCCCTTCGTGTAGGCTGGTTCTGGCGGTGGTGGGATCGTTGGTGAGGGAGAGGATCAGCTGGGTATCGTCGGCATAGGAGATGATGTTGAGGTTGTGTTAATGTGCGATGGCTGCGAGTGGGCTCATGTAGACGTTGAAGAGGGTCGGGCTGAGTGATGATCCTTGTGGTACGCCGCAAATGACTTCGGTGGCCTCGGATCTGAACGGGGGAGGCGGACTCTCTGAGTTTTTCTGTTGAGGAACGAGATGATCCACTCTAGTGCTTTCCCTTGGATTCCGATGTTGCTGAGGCGTTGTACTAGGGTGCGGTGGCAGACAGTGTCTAACGCTGCGGAGAGGTCCAGGAGGATGAGGGCTGCTGTTTCCCTGTTATCGAGCAGGGATCTAATGTCATAGGTGGCTGCGATCAGGGTGGTCTCGGTGCTGTGGTTGGCTCAGAAACCGGACTGTGAGGGGTCGAGGGATCCATTTGTCTTGAGGAAGGCGGTGAGCTGTCTGTTGGCGGTCTTCTCGATGACCTTGGCAGGAAATGGAAGGAGCGAGATGGGGCGGAAGTTCTTGATGTCGGTGGGGTCCTCTGTTGGTTTCTTCAGGAGGGTACTGAGCTCTGCGTGCCTTCAGCTCTCCGGGAAGGTGGCAGTGTGGAAGGAGGTGTTGATGATGTCCCGCAGTTGGGGTGCGATGATAGAGTCGACCTTGTTGAAGACGTGGTGGGGGCAGGGGTCGATAGGCGATCCGGAGTGGATGGTGTTCATCGTGCTGGTGGTGTTTTTGGTGCTGACTGGGGTCCAGTTGCAGAGGGTGGTGGTGGGGGGCATTGGTTCGGCAGTTGGGTGCGTGGTTGGTGCGCCGAAGCTGTTGTGTATGTCGGCGATCTTGCGGTGGAAGAACGAGGTGAGGGAGTCGCAGAGGTCTTGCGAGTGTGTGATGTTGTTTTCGGCACTGGGGTTTGAGAGCTCTTTGATGATGATGAAGAGTTCCTTGCTGTTGTGGGTGTTGTTGTCCAGTCGTTCTTTGAATGCTGTCTTCTTGGTGGAGCAAATCAGCTGGTGGTGCTTGCGGGTGGCGTGCTTGAGTGCGGTCATGTTGTCTGAGGTCTGATTGAGGCGCCAGGCTTTCTCGAGGGTGCGGCAGTTCTTCTTGGAGTCCTTGAGTTTGTTAGTGAACCAGGGGGCTTTCTTGCTTCTGGGCTTGCTGGGAGGGTTCTTTAGTGGTGCAAGGTCGTCAGCGCAGTTGGTGAGCCACTGTGTGAGGTTTCTGGCTGCTTCGTTGGGGTCCGTTGTGCTGCCGGGAGGGTTCTGGCAGAGGGAGGTGGTGAGCTGCTCGGCGGTGATCTTGCTCTAGCTCCGGCGGGGAATCTGTTGTGGGTGGTGGTGGGTCGTGTTTCTCCTGAAGCTGAAGTGGACGCAGCTGTGATCAGTCCAGTGAAGTCCGGTGGAGTGGCTGAAGGAGATGTGCTCGCTGGAGGAGAAGACGGGGTCAAGCATGTGGCCGGCGTAGTGGGTGGGGGTGTTCACCAGTTGCTTTTCGGGGTTGTTTGTTAGTAGGCGGGGGTTCGGCCGGCGTTGAGTGCGTTGAGGGTGGCGGTGTCGTAGGTCAGTCGTGTGGTCTGGTGTCGGCGGGGGCCAGGGGTCCTGGTGCTGGGCGCGGTCCAGGCACGGATGGGCGTAGATGGGCTTGCCTTTGGCGCACCAACTGCACCTGTCCGCTGCGCGTGACTGCTGCACGTACGCGCAGTCTCCATTTAAGGCAAAGTGGGAGGGAGGAGCAGCTGGGAGGTGGAAGCGGGGGGCATACAGAAGAAAAGGGGGTGCGGCCGCGATGTCATGGCAGCGGGAAGCGGGGAGCGGAGGGGGGACACACCAGGGGAGCAACGTGCAAAATAACCAGAGGTACAGTTGAAAACAAATTACACAATAGAGGCACAGGAGGGAAAAACGGAGATTCAGTATAAACCAACACAGTCAGAGGCGCAGGAGGGAACAAACTGCGTCACGAGCAGCAACGAGGGGCACAGACTAGCCTACAGCAGGAGGGCCGTGCGGTGTGGGGGTGTCCTGGGGATTGGTCATGCCTCTCTAGACTCCCCCGGGTCTCTATTTTTCAGAAATGTGTGGGTTTGGTAGGTTTTGCTTTATGGCCACCAAGCCTGGGACCAAAAACTCATGTGACCCCACTTGTAAGCTCCACCCTGAACTTTGAGGGACAAAATATCCCTGGTGCCTAGTGGGATTTCTGCCCCCCTAGGGGGGCTATTGCCCAATATGTCTCCCAGTGGTGCAGAAAGACTGTAGCATTTTTGTTGGGGTGGGAGTATTGGCATGCCCATTCTAGGCAGTACTCTCCCCTACCTATATATAAACAAAATTCCTAGTGCCTTGTTGGCTTTCTGCCTTTCCAGAGGGCAGATCAGGGGCTATTGCCCCCATAGGCCTCCCAGGGGGGGCAGAAAGACTGTAGCATTTTTTTTATTAGGTGGGTCATTGGCATGCCCATTCTGGGCAGCTCACACCCAGAACTTTTGAAAAAATAAATCCCTGCTGCCTAGTGGGCTTCTGCTCCCCCCCCCCCCCCCAGGGCAGATAAGGGGTTATTACCCCTTCTGCCTCCCGGGGGGGGGAGTAAAGACTGTTGCATGTTTAAGGATAGTAATAATAATGGGGGAATAAAAAGCTCTCTCTGCTGTCTTGGAACATGAATGGCCTTGGATCAATCAGTAGGCAGAGATTGGTTATGAGGTATTTAGGATAGAGCTGGGCCCAGGTTATTCTTTTACAAGAAACCCATTTAATGGCTAGGGAGAGAAGAGCACTTTTTTCTAAATGGAACTGGGTAGAAAGCTACGTTGTATTTGATCAAACAGAGCATTGTAAGGTTGTGGCTATTTTGATTAGGAGGGGAGTGGGGTTCGAGATAAATTCCTTAGAAACTGATAGTATCAGAAGATGGATTATTGGAACATTGAGATATGGAGATTTTAAGTTAGTATGTGCTGATTTTTATGGCCTGAACATCAATGATCCCCAGCACCTATCCAATGTAGAATGGAAGTTAGTAGAGGCTGCATCTCCTATAATCATCGGGGGGATTTGTATGTCCTCCTTGGCAGACCCTTAAGAATATGCTTCAGAATTTAGCCCTGGTGGACGTATGGAGGCATACAATGGTGGTAAAGCGGGTCTTTACATTGCATAGTAAGAAGTATGGACACTTTTCTAGGTTAGATTACATCTTTGTAAATGGAGCCCTGGTGGAAAATGTAAAGGTATTCCACATTTTACCGGGCCATATTTAGGACCATTCTGGGGTCAGTATGTCCTTAAAATTCAGTGAACGTCGACCAAGCCCAAGGTGGACCTTGAAAAGGGCTATTCTCCTAGATCCTGAAGTAACTGAGGCTATAAAATAAGCTACTGTGGTTTTTGTTCTATATAATGTCAGGTCTGTTTCATTTAAAGTTGTTTGGGACACTTTTAAGGTGTTGCAAAAGCTGGCCCATTTAAAGAACATGACTGAGATAGTAGATCTTAAAATAATGGAAGATAGAGTTGGAGCCTTAGAGGTGGATCTCCAAGAGCCAGGTCTTAGGCTGAATGTAGAAAGGGAGGAACTACTAATTCTATTGAGAGAGCGGAGGATATATTACAAGATTAAATTGGATATGAAGTGTAGAGAACGTTGATATTTTGGAAGTATGAGGAATTTTGAGTATGGAGAGAAAGCGGGTGCACTATAAGCATGAAAGGCAAGGGAAAACAGGTTGAGAAATTACATCAGGGAACTTGTTTTCCACCCATGGGTAATATTTTGGATAAGGTAGGGGAAATGCAACCCTGCCTTGTATCCTTATTCACTGAGCTATACACGGAGGAGGTCCACCAGGATCAAGAGATGCTTAGAGCCTGGAAGGATAAAGTGGAGAAGTGTGGCCCAATGGTTAGAGCGGCAGACCCTGATGCAGAGGTCTAACCCGGGACCAGGGTTCAATTCCCCGCCTCGGCGGGTCTTGGGCTCACAATTCCACGGACCTGATAATTCTCGCCTCGGTGCCTCTTCCAATCATGGAGTCCCACTTGCTTAATCTCCACAACAGCCCCCACAATGCTAAGGATGCCTGGCCTCCCCCTTGGGGGTGCCCAGGAGTGGACACCTCACAGGGAAAGCCAGGATGGGTTCCACAGCGGTATTCATACAAGCGCATTGAGACCCTTGCGGGTGAGTAGTGCGCTATACAAGTATCAATTTACAATTTACAATTTTACAATAAAGTGCAAACTCCAAGACTTACAATGGAGGGTTGAGAAGCTGTGCAGGGTATGCTCAGACATGAGTCTCTTGCTCACTTTGCCACTGGATTCAAGCAAGCCTGGCTGAATATGGCTGTAATGCCAGAAACCGGCCACAGGAAGCTTGTTTCCAGTCCAGGGAAAGCATGGCTTGGCAGTTCTGGCTGGACTGTTCCCATGAGGCACAGGGTCAGACTGATTTGCATTTGGCCATGTCTGAACTGGGGTGGCAGAGTGGGCTAAAGAACGATGATAGATTAAACCCAGATCTGTTGACTGGGTGTGAGTGTTTGATTGGTTCAGATGCTCCGTCCATCACCACCCTCTTTTGTACCGCTTTGTTCGCCATAAGTTGTCAGGGTATGCTCAGACGTGAGTCCCTTGCGCACTTTGCCACTGGATTCAAGCTAGCCTGGCTGAAGGGCAGCTGTAATGCCAGAAACCGGTCCTAGGAAGCTTGTTTCCCGTCCAGGGAAGGCATGGCTTGGCAGTTCGGGCTGGACGTTTCCCATGAGGCACAGGGTCAGACTGATTTGCATATGGCCATGTCTGAAATGGGGTGGCAGAGTGGGCTAAATAACGGTGATGGATTAAACCCAGATCTGGTGACTGGGTGCAAGTGTTTGATTGTTTCAGTTGCTCCGTCCATCACCACCCCCTTTTGTACTGATATATGTTTTAGAAGCAGAGGTTTTTGAGAAGTGATGTTGGTATGCCATTTGCAAAAGGCTGTGTGCTTTGAAAAGTTTCAAAATGTTGTTTTACATTTTAGAAACTTACTGTTGCATGTGCACACTCAGTTAGAAAGCAATGTATGTTTCTAGAGAGCCTTGCATGCAAATATATATCAAGTGTCATAACTATACTTCACTCATACATAGCTCAGAAGAAAAGAATATATACAGTAAACGAGGTAGTTTGATACTGAGAGAAGGAGATAACCAATGAGTCAGAGATATAGATACAACTGTTATGCATCTAACAGCAATGAAGGTACTTTCAAAGTCAGTCAGGCAGTATTCAGGCACTCATGCAATTACCCAGCCACTATTCAGGCAATCACCCAATCAGTGATTCAGTATCCATGGAGTTATTCAATTACCCAGAAAATACACATGTACACTTGCAATCAGGCAGGCAGAAATTATGCAGTCCTTTAAATATGCTGGATTCATCTTATCACCTGGGTACTAACTATTTACTTAAGCAATTAACATGGCTGTAGCTATGCAATCATTATAACATTTACACAGAACCTATGCAGCCAACTAAACACCAACTTACAACCCATGCAGTCATTGAAATACTGAGGCACACTTGTGCACTGATGAAACACTACTCATACACTCATCTAATTACGTAGAGAGTACCACTGTAGTGAACCTTTCACACATCCAGTACCTATGCAGTCATTTAATTACTGAGGCAATAGTCTTGCACTAATACAATCACCCCAGCAGTACACTTACTTTCATCCAATCTTTCAAGCTTTCACAATGGACTCTAGTCATGCCCTCATCTAATTAGCCAGGCACTACTGATGCACTTATTCAATTATCCAGGCACTTCCCATGTAGTTATCTAAACATCCAGGTACTACCCATTCACTCAACCAAAAACAAATGGACATGATCCAATTGCTGAAATGCTATTCATTTTTTCATCCAATAGGCTAGGTACTATGCATGGACTTAAACAGTCATGTATGCACTATCCATGTACTCTATAAATCACCTATATTCTATGTATGCAATCTTCCATTCACTAGAATTGCACTCATGTAATCATCCCACCAGTATCTATGCATGTATTGAATTATTGTAGCATTAGTCATGCACTTGTCCAATCATTCAGGCTCTACTCATGCACTCATCTAAACACACAGACGCTAGTGGCATACTCAGCAAACACGCAGGCAGTAAGTATTCAGATATGTAATGACTCATTGAGTTATGGAATAGTCAGGGAATCATCTAGGTACTACCTGTGTCCTCAAGCAATCACCTAGGCTCTACCCATGTACTCATTCAATCATCCAAGGAGTATTGATGTATTCAACCACAAACCAATGTATTTACAAGTTTTATTTAGGAATATGTAGTCTTTTAGAACCATGGCGGGAATTATATATGCAACCTGTCACACACTCTTTGCAAGCACTCAGAAGAATTAGTAAGCTATATGGTTGGATACAGATGAATGTGCAGATTTTTATATGCAGCATTTCCCAAAATGTACATCTGATGCATTTAAATAGAAAAGTACTGATATACTAAATACACCAATGACACAGTGGTTAGAGAAGCACACAAATAGCTCTTATGGTGTGTTTTTGGATTTACAGTGTTGAGACACTTTATGTACTTCTACAATTGGGTATTGCGGTGCATAGCCGCAAGATATTTGGCTGTGCTGTGTTGTATTACTTTGAAATCACAGAGATGCGTGATATTTACAGCAATATGATGGACCTCTGGGATCTCCCCTGCACTGGCGCACAACTGGGTATCATGCTCCTATGGAGGCCCCTTGTACAACTTTGCAAGGGTGCTTGTGTTGTATGGATGATTGTTTATGTACAGGAAGACACACTTTCCTGCACAAAACAATCACACAGAGTTTTTCTCTTTCTGTTTGTGCTTCAGAATGCAGCACACATAGAAAGAGGAAAACATTTGGAGAAATAAAAGTATTTCTCCTTGTTCTGCCTCACTACACCTCCCCTGGGGAGGCTTAGAATTCTGAAACATTCCCAGGTGTATGAATCATTGTTTGTGCTTGGGATTCCAATTTTGGATTTAATCCCTGTTAGCACTCAGTATCCCGGGTACCCGTAGTTACGCAACTGAATGTAACTACATCAGCAACACAAGTAACTGGATCATATTCTTATCGGCGCGGGAGAGGTCCTAATCGCCCCCGCCTCTACCAGACACCGGGCTGCTACTGTCCATCGCAGGAGCCTACAACGGACGTCAGACTGCCTGGAGGAGCGCTGCAGGAGTGCTTGCAGGAGCGCTGAACGGAGCCAGCAGGGGAGACCAGATCGGACCAGAGGCACCCGCTGTGAGCCTATCGGGGCACTGACTGGAGCCGGCAGGGGATCCGGACTGGATCGAGATCTCCGCTTTGAGCATGCTGGGGCGCTGACCGGAGCCAGCAGGGACGCCAGGCTGTGACCAGGGACGCCTCTGGTGAGGGACTGCGAGGGAGCTGCCCTCTTGCCGCGCGGCGGTTCTGCCCGGGCTCTTGCGGCACCCATTGGAGAGTGTGCGACTGGTCTCGGTGGGATGGACTGAGCTGGCCCCCAACTTCAGCGGACACAGACACCCCCTGAGAGGATCTGTGCCCCCAACATCAGCGGGCGCAGAGGCACCCCCCGTGAGGATCTGCGCGGGAGCTGCCCTCGGGTTGTTCGACAGATTCCGCCCGGGCTCTTGCGGTAAGACTGAAGCTCCAGGGCTGTGGGCGAGGATAGCGGGAGACACACGGCAGCGCCTAGAGAGGCAGGAGGGGTTGCAGCCTAGGAGCTCTGGCCGATTTGCGGGCAACAGCGAGGCTCCTCCAGCGGTCATGACCACCGGTGGCCCCCCTCTCAGGCTGCTGCAAGGGTCATAGGAGCGGACCAGCAGAGCAGACTTTGCGGACCCACAGCCTTTTTGCGGTGACGGCGGGGACCGAGGATCGGGCGGGAGTTCTAGCACACAGCCTGCCAGTAGTCTACCGCATCTTGCTCCCTTAACCTCTTGCTTAGACTTTGGATGCCTGCAAAACGTGATATCGGCAATAATTCTGCACTCTCAACTCTAAGGCGCCACAGAGCAGAAAATAATCATAAGGTATCCTATTTTCTCCACTCGTCCCACATTTTTAAAGCGCCATTGTTCATAAGGGCAGGGGTCACTAACTGAAACCATAAATCACTGCCTGTACCTCCAGACGCCCACGAGGCTCCTCGGCATAACTCCTCCACGCAGGTTCACCAACATAGAGATAAGACTCCCTCCCAGAAGGCCTGCCCTGCCCTCAAAGCAAGAAAAACAAACAGAGGACTACTGCCTCAGACTCCCCCTTCTTGGCGACCACTTTAGACTGATCTCCCTCAGTGGCAGCCATTTTGGAGTATTCAATCTCCTTAGTGGAGCATGTCCTGAGAACCGGACACATAGACTAAGTTCTACTATCGCACACCCCTCTTAGCCTGCATCGACTCGCTCTTGTGTTAGTGTCTGCCTTCTATTGCAGCATTTTTACATCTATCTTGTTTTTATGCATTTGCTTTCTAACCTGTAATGCACCGACTGCTACAACTTATATTCTTGGGTACTCACAGTATACATTTATTTTTGGTTTTACGTATTGGTCCTATAACCTGTTATGTAATTGTTTACTTGTAATACATCGATTGCTACTTTATATATTTGTAGGTGCTCATAGACTACAACTATCTGTTTTTATGTAGCGGTATTATAACCTGTAATGCACCGACTACTACCTCATACTTACTTATGCATGTTATGTTGTTATGTAATTGCTTACCTGTAATACACCGATTGCTACCTCATATATTTGTAGGTGCTCATAGACTACAACTATTCTGTGTGTATGTATTGGTATTATAACCTGTAATGCACCGACTGCTACCTCATATTTACTTATAGGTGCTCACTAGTATCACCTGATACATGTAACTCCGGTACTGCAACATTTGCCACCGCTTATATCCTTTGGTTGCTCGCTAATGTCACTCGCTATTCATGTAACTTACTGTTACTTCTGTATTTTGCCCCATTACACTGACAGCACCATACATCTGCCGGCACTCGGTACATTTAGGTAAACTGCACCCGTTTTAACTTTAATTCTTAGCCTCCTGGAATGCACCGATGAATCAACTCACCGCCATTCCCTTCACCCCGGACTCCACTACCCGCACCCGTAACCCCACCCCCTCCCCACGCACCAATCCCCAGAACCAATCCCCGGTTTAGCAGATTTTTTGAGGGTTTGAATGAGAAGAATGTGGGTAAGAGGGAAGGAAGATCACAGAATACTACCTCATATATGAAACAATGTCTCCCCACTAGCTTTACTCTGAACATTCGTAATGAACAGGTATAATCCCCCTTCCCCACAACGTGGCCGCTCCCAATCCCATTTCCCATCCTACTCTCAGCCCCCACTATCCTTCCGGCACCCCCATCTTGACTATCAGTTCCCAGCACACACCCTGACCCACCCACCTACCTTCTATGCCACCACTCACACCACCCACCCCCTCCCCACCTCATACACACACCTCCCGCCCAAAAGACCCCTTCTCCCTATCACCTTCCCGTACAACAATACAGCGCACACCTCCTCGAACACCAGCCCACTCTCCCACCTGCATACAAACTCCCTGGTCAGCCATTCTCCTCGGTAGGCCGCCCCCACCTCCTCCATCTACCCCACGATGACCCCTCGCCACACACCTCATTCACCCACCTCACCCACCTCCCCTCCAAACATATCCCCTACCCTCTGGTTGACTCACTCACTTAACACGTCACAAGCCTAGCGCCAATCCCCACTCTTAGACACAGCATATGCCCCCCTTGTCGCCCTTGCAACACCTCACTCAACTACACCTCCCCGCCCGAACTCTCTCACTCAACCTTTCAGTACTGTTATTAATTGCACATCACAGGGGCAGCTGAAATTCCAGGAGCCTAGTCCCGACAGCTCGACGACTTCGGAGGGCTGGAAGAGGTCCCCCGCTACACGGAGGAGGAGGGCACTGGACATCGAATGCTGTCTCATACTATGTGACCTATTATTCCACCTGTCTGTCTATGCTCCCCCAGGTACTTCTCTTGTAAAGCGCTCTGATATCCGCAAGGATCTTGTCCGCGCTATATAAAACTTTCTAAATAAAAAATAAAAAAATTGTAAATCTGGGAATGTGGCACAATGCGTGGGTGTTGCATGGGAACACCCACAGCAACAACCATGGCATGCTCCTTTCATGCAAAGTGCTGCGTGAAAAGGGCCTGTATTTACAAGGCCACGAAAAGTAATGCACAGCGGCTTTACATAGCCTTGTAAATATAGACCATCACACTATGCCAATGGTGTGTCAAAGAAAAGTGACCCTTTGGTGCATGGGGCTTGTACAAACGCTCCCTTGGCTTGATGTTCATTTTAAAATTGACTACAAAAGGGAGTGTGTAATATAGAAGTGAGATATGGTGCAGCAGTGTTGTAGGACAGGGTGCTAAAATGTTAAAAGGTAACTAATAAATAAAGTTTTGTGTTTGGCTTTGGCTTTGCTATATTGAAGTAAGTGCATGTAGTAATATAGCTAGGTTCCTCTGTAGATTTAAAACTGCAACATATCATAAACACTCTTTTTGTATTATGTGTAAGTCAGTAGTAAAGTAATTTGTACGTTGGCTAGGGGAAAAGTTAAAATATACTTGTTTTGTTTACAGACCAAGATATACACAACTACATGCAGTTAGAATGCCTACAAAAGCTCAGATGAAAAAGCAACAGAAGCAACTACAGTATCTCTGCAGAAACGAGGTAGAAAAGGGGCAACATGCAGAAAAAGTGCTAAAAGGAAAAAGAGCTACTAGGAAGAAGACAAAGTCATTTTTTTTAAATACATGTGGACATTTGCAAAGAATACAAAATAAAGACAATGCAATTATGACTATGAGAGACAACAAGAGTGGAAAAAGTGTACATTGGAAGAAGAGAAAAGATTGTAAAAAAGGTGGACATAACATAACCAGGCGACAGAAGCAGTTTAAGGAAGACAGAGCCAGGATGTTTTGTAGTAGAGTGGTTGTAAATTTAGTGAGAAATGTAAAAAAGTGTAGACGAAAGGGAGATGCAGTAAAACTGAAAATACAAGTTGAGAGAGTAGTTGATAAGGTCTTTGCTTTGAAGAATAAGCTTTTCGTTTTGATTCTAAATAGAATGAAGACTTGTCAGACTTAGCTTATTCAGTGTCTTTACCCCAGACCTTTTGCTTTCTGGCCTCCTGTTTTTGACCCTGTGTTTGTTTGTTTGAGACCTCCTGGCACTTAAACACTGCTATTCAGTGCTAAAGTGCATATACCCTCTGTGTAAATTGTAATATGGATTGGTGTTTCCATGATTGGTATATTTGATTTACTGCAAAGTCCCTAGTAAAGTGCACTGAGAGTGCCAAGGCCTGTAAATCAAAATATACTAGTGGGCTTACAGCACTGATTGTGCCACCCACAGAAGTAGACCTGTAAAGATAACTCAGACCAGCCACTGCAGTGTCTGTGTGCAGTTGTGACTGTCATGTCGACTTGGCACGTGCACCCACTTGCCAGGCCTAATCTTCCATTTTTTTACATGTAATTCTCCCCTAAGGGAGGCCCAAGGTAGCCCTGTGGGCAGGGTGCTGTGTATGTTTAAGATAGGACATGTACTGGTGTATCTGACATGTTCTGGTAGTGAATTACAGTGCATTTTATTTTTTTCACTATGGAAAGGCTACCTGTCCCAGAAGATAGAATAGGAGTTGTACTTATAAGCATAACTTTCCATTGGAACAAGATAGGGAAATGGAGTTTGGTATGCCTGGACCCAGATTGCAAAAAAACATCTTTTTACTAAAGATGATGTCCTATAGTTACTGCTTACCTATATGCCGTGTTAAGTTAGCATGAGCTTATTAAATGTTTAAACGCCATTTTACCTTTTGTTGCTTCTGCACAAGACACATAATTGTTGCTTTAGCTTTCAACCTAGAAGAGCGTTGTGATTTATACGAGAATAATATGTTATTGCTCTGATAACATTGCTTAGTATACGGTGTCTGTACAGTGAGTGCTGAAGCCTTGAAGGATAAGTAAAAATGGTGTTATTGTAAGGTCTGATCTTCGCACTTTCCTAGACATAACATAAATGCAGCTGCTGCCAAATCTGGCTTTAGGCGTGTTTTATATTGCTTTGCAAAGAACACACAAACACACTTGATGGTGCTTCGCATGCAGAGAGCTGGTTGAAGATGATGTGATCCTCTGCCACTGAGAGATTGAGGTATGGGGTCGCCCTGCTAAAGCCCAAAGAGACCTTCTTAGACATAATATGATATGCTAGTTAGGGAGGGTGAGAATTAGGTGTTGTTAACTCCTATTCATTTCAACATTTTAGTATGTTGTCACCTTTTGCCTTTTATGGACTAATACCTATGCTGATAACTTTGCTTTTTATAATATGTTTGCTAGTTTTATCTAAGATACTACGTTTGAGAACCCTGCATTAGTAAATAAACATTTCAAATATGCACGAGTCCTCATTTACTCCACGTTCTTGTTTAAAATGATTGTATAACGAAAGAGTGTCTATGTGTTCCACGTGACCTGAGGTATTAAAAGATCATGTTCTTGTTTGTCTAAACATTGGGAGTTTGTTATGACCAATGAGACACTGTAGCTAGCTCGGTAAGGGGATTTTGGGTACTGAGGTGAATTTTGGGCCATCCTAATTCACTGAGGTTCCAAATCTCTATGCACAGTTCTGAAGGAGAATGGAATCCCTGCTACATGGCGCCCAACCGTTGGTGGTCTTATATTATGACACTTGAGTAGTATATCATTCATTCCTTAACCCCTTCACTGTCGTTTCCGGGAAACGGTGGTGTCGGAAAAACCTACCTGTTTGTGAAATCTCACTTTCTACTGAGCCTTTTTGCGTTCTGACTGCTGCTGTCCGCTCCAGCCCGAGGATCAACAGTGTCTAGGGTCCTGCCTGCCCGCCTCCCGCCACCTAACTCCCTGTAACATCCCGGGGTCAGGCCGCCGAGTGGAGCGTGGACGAGGCATACAAACTACAAGCCCCAGCAGCCCTAGCGGCACACACTGTCAGATATGCGTGCCAGGAGGCGCTTAAATTCAGCATCACCCCGGTCGAGTGGGGGAATCTCACTTTCTACTGAGCCTTTTTGCGTTCTGACTGCTGCTGTCCGCTCCAGCCCGAGGATCAACAGTGTCTGGGGTCCTGCCTGCCCGCCTCCCGCCGCCAAACTCCCTGTAACATCCCGGAGTCGGGCTGCCGAGTGGAGCGTGGGCGGGGCATACAAAGAACAAGCCCCAGCAGCCCAAGCGGCACACACTGTCAGCTTTGCGCGCCAGGAGGCGCTTAAATTCAGCATCACCCCGGTCGAGTGGGGGAATCTCACTTTCTACTGAGCCTTTTTGTGTTCTGACTGCTGCTGTCCGCTCCAGCCCGAGGATGAACAGTGTCTGGGGTCCTGCCTGTCCGCCACCCTCCGCCTAACTCCCTGTAACATCCCGGAGTCGGGCCGCCGAGTGGAGAGTGGGCGGGGCATACAAACTACAAGCCCCAGCAGCCCTAGGGGCACACACTGTCAGCTTTGCGCGCCAAATTCAGCATCACCCCGGTCGAGTGGGGGAATCTCACTTTCTACTGAGCCTTTTTGCGTTCTGACTGCTGCTGTCCGCTCCAGCCCGAGGATCAACAGTGTCTGGGGTCCTGCCTGCCCGCCTCCCGCCGCCTAACTCCCTGTAACATCCCGGAGTCGGGCTGCCGAGTGGAGCATGGGTGGTGCATACAAAGAACAAGCCCCAGCAGCCCTAGCGGCACACACTGTCAGCTTTGCGCGCCAGGAGGCGCTTAAATTCAGCATCACCCCGGTCGAGTGGGGGAATCTCATTTTCTACTGAGCCTTTTTGCGTTCTGACTGCTGCTGTCTGCTTCAGCCCGAAGATCAACAGTGTCTGGGGTCCTGCCTGCCCGCCTCCCGCCACCTAACTCCCTGTAACATCCCGGAGTCGGGCCGCCGAGTGGAGCGTGGGCGGGGCATACAAACAACAAGCCCCAGCAGCCCTAGCGGCACACACTGTCAGCTTTGCGCGCCAGGAGGCGCTTAAATTTAGCATCACCCCGGTCGAGTGGGGGAATCTCACTTTCTACTGAGCCTTTTTGCGTTCTGACTGCTGCTGTCCGCTCCAACCCGAGGATCAACAGTGTCTGGGGTCCTGTCTGCCCGCCTCCCGCTGCCTAACTCCCTGTAACATCCCAGAGTCGGGCTGCCGAGTGGAGCGTGGGTGGGGCATACAAACTACAAGCCCCAGCAGCCCTAGCGGCACACACTGTCAGCTTTGCGCACCAGGAGGCGCTTAAATTCAGCATCACCCCGTCTCGCGGGACGCCGGGCAAAGCCCGGGCCAAGGACGGGCCCGTTTTAGCCCGTTATAGACTGGTAAGACTGGACTGGGCCACGTCATTTGCATTTTTATTTTTCAGATCGTTACTGTTGTCTGAAAGTTCGTCATTACACCTATTTGTTACTTTGTGAAAGCATAGCTCTATTTATTATCATCTGTGTGTAGCCATGACCAGAGGGAGCAGAAGTAAAACGTCTCTGAGCGCTGCACAGTTAACAGGCCCGATAGATCAGTTTATCACCAGGACAAACGAGGTGATAGATCAGAGCATAATCTTGTTGAAGCGTAGGGTATCCCAAGAGCTGGCAATAGCGAGAAGGTCTTCCATGGGTCTTCTTGCTTCTGCGCTAACCCCGACTCAGTCAGGGCCGATCGCCCCCCTGTTGTTGCCATCTGAAACCATAGCAGAGATCCACACTGTCCCTAGCACTGTGGACCTCTCTGCCACTCAGCTTTCCCTTGATTCGCATCTAACTGATGACTTAGAAAAAACTCCTGATTTACATCAATGCCAAACTCAATTAGAACCACCGGAAAGAAATGCTAAGGGGAGGAGGGAGGGCGCCATATCAAAACGGGTGAAGAAAAAAAAGATTAATTCCAACTCAAATAAATCTATATCTTCCCCGAATATCCACACACTGGGTTCAAACAAGCCCACCCAGTGTCCCCTAAATGTCAGCAACACTCCTCTAATTAATCTTTCAGAAATGCCCGAGAACTTAAACATCATGGGGGCGGTGGGGGGTACATGCAAAGTATGCGTATCTAACACCCTATTACTAAAGAGTGTAGGGGAGCTTCTTAAACGCCACCTACATCCAGTGGAACGAAGCCTAATGAATATTGAAAAACAACTAGCGAAGCTGAACATACCACCTTTCATTCAGAAAACATTAGGCCCAACTAATTTAGGGGGGGGGGGACCCAAAGTCATCAGTACATCAGCCCAATCAGTTCAATCTGATTCTCGCATAAAACCGACACAAACTGTAAAAGTTGCAAATGCGCAACCACAGCGGAACACAACACAAGATACTACCCAGGCACCCTCCGGAGCCGGGCAGGCAAAGCCTAAAATAACACAAGACATTTCCCAGGCTACCCCTGGATCGTTAAAAGGCCCAACTCAGACAGCCAAGTTGAAAGTCACACCACTCATACCATCTAAAGGGTTGGCCCC
This sequence comes from Lissotriton vulgaris, assembly GCF_964263255.1. Lineage (NCBI taxonomy): Eukaryota > Metazoa > Chordata > Amphibia > Caudata > Salamandridae > Lissotriton > Lissotriton vulgaris. The sequence continues at coordinate 1,012,143,400 of NC_141687.1, forward strand.
GCAGCCGTCGGGTGATGGAAAGAAGGGAGCGAGGTTCAGGCGTCCGATACATCTACCACCTGAAGCGACTCCATTCACCGTCATCCTTACTGGGGTTCCAGAGCTGCCTGAAAACACAGACGAACCTTCCTGGTCCCTTCGAAATAAGGTGCTGCAGTGGTTGAGCCTTAATAGACCTCTTCAGTCACCAAATTCCAGCAGAATCTCTTCGGTACGTAGAGTATTGTGGATTGGCGAAGTAAGAAAAAGCATACAGGGTGACTGCGTCATAATCAGTAAGTATGGGCGAATTTTGCGAATCTCGCGTTCGCGAATTTTGCGGATTTGCGAACTCGCAATCCGCAAAATCCGCGAATTCCCGCGAATTTGCGGATTTTTTTTTTATGTTCGCACGGGTTTCTGCAAGTTCGCGAGGGTTTTGTACAATTTCGCAAATTGCGAAATTGTACAAAACGCGTGCGAACTTGCAGAAACCCGTGCAAACACAAGGTGCCCAGTAGGGTATGTGCCTCTTGTGTGAATAAAAGGTCAGAGAAAGATCAGTTCAGCAGATGAAGAGAAAGAAGCTCCTGGTCACAGGAACAGCAAGGGTATTGCGCTCGTGAAAGTCAAGGATTCAAAGCCTATCCAGCATCACAGCTGATTTTCCACGGTAGATTTGGGACGAAGGCACACCTGTCCAGCCTCGACGACGCTCACGATTTTTTTTGGGCTAATGAATGAGTCACTGAATTTGAGCATCAACTAGTTCGAGCGACCATGTGTGTGTTACTATGCAATCGCCCCGAAGGGCGCAGGGGTTCCTTGAGTGAGCTGCAGACCTGTGCCCAGCCATGCAACTATTTTACAATGGTGCCAGCAAGCTGCCAGCGCCGTTGTAAAATAGTTACAAAGTTAGCTTGCACAGGAAGCACTTAGATAAAATAAAGCAGCACCTGCTTCGTTTTATCTAGTGGTTCCTGTGCAAGCTAACTTTGTAACTATTTTACAACGGCGCTGGCAGCTTGCTGGCGCCATTGTAAAATAGTTGCATGAGTGGGGGTTCAACTTTTGAACCCGTTACGTTCGCGGATTTTTTTTTGCAGATTTTGCGGGAAATCCGCAAAATTCGCGGATTGCGGATTTCCCAAAAATCCGCAAAATCCGCGAGCGTAACGGATTTCCCGCTCACACTTAATAATCTACAACAAGGGGTGGTGAGGGACAGAGTCTCTGAATTAAGCAGAAAGCTCTCACCCAGTCAAGAGATCAGGGCTAGATCCAACACCGTTTTTTAGCTCACTGCACCATCCCAGTTTCAGAACCTGGCTGTATGCAAATTAGTCTGTTCCTGTCCCAGTGCATGATGGGAACAGGGCAAACCAAACTACAAAAGCCAATTCTTACACTGGGAAGGAAACAAGCTCAATTCAGACACTCTGTTCATCACCACCCCCTTTTGCAAATCGATTTTGGCCACTATAGGTGTGGCAGGGTATACTCAGACATGAGTCCCTTTCTCACTGCTCCATCAGGATTCAAGCAAGCCGGGCCGAAGAGGCTGAAATGCCAGAAACCGGTCCCCGGTAGCTTGTCTCCTTTCTGGTAAAGAATTGGCTTGGTAGTTTAGTCTGCCCTGTTCCCATGATGCACTGGGCCAGGGACAGACTGATTTGCATATAGCCAGGTTCTGAGCTGGGATGGGGCAGTGAGATAAATAACGGTGATGGATCAAGCCCTGATCTTTGGACTGGGTAAGAGTGGTCTGCTCAATTCAGACACTCTGTTCATCACCACCCCCTTTTGTAAATCGATTTTGGCCACTATAGGTGTGGCAGGGTATACTCAGACATGATTCCCTTTCTCACTGCTCCATCAGGATTCAAGCAAGCCGGGCCGAAGAGGCTGAAATGCCAGAAACCGGTCCCCGGTAGCTTGTCTCCTTTCTGGTAAAGAATTGGCTTGGTAGTTTAGTCTGCCCTGTTCCCATGATGCACTGGGCCAGGGACAGACTGATTTGCATATAGCCAGGTTCTGAGCTGGGATGGGGCAGTGAGATAAATAACGGTGATGGATCAAGCCCTGATCTTTGGAATGGGTAAGAGTGGTCTGCTCAATTCAGACACTCTGTTCATCACCACCCCCTTTTGTAAATCGATTTTGGCCACTATAGGTGTGGCAGGGTATACTCAGACATGAGTCCCTTTCTCACTGCTCCATCAGGATTCAAGCAAGCCGGGCCGAAGAGGCTGAAATGCCAGAAACCGGTCCCCGGTAGCTTGTCTCCTTTCTGGTAAAGAATTGGCTTGGTAGTTTAGTCTGCCCTGTTCCCATGATGCACTGGGCCAGGGACAGACTGATTTGCATATAGCCAGGTTCTGAGCTGGGATGGGGCAGTGAGATAAATAACGGTGATGGATCAAGCCCTGATCTTTGGACTGGGTAAGAGTGGTCTGCTCAATTCAGACACTCTGTTCATCACCACCCCCTTTTGTAAATCGATTTTGGCCACTATAGGTGTGGCAGGGTATACTCAGACATGAGTCCCTTTCTCACTGCTCCATCAGGATTCAAGCAAGCCGGGCCGAAGAGGCGGAAATGCCAGAAACCGGTCCCCGGTAGCTTGTCTCCTTTCTGGTAAAGAATTGGCTTGGTAGTTTAGTCTGCCCTGTTCCCATGATGCACTGGGCCAGGGACAGACTGATTTGCATATAGCCAGGTTCTGAGCTGGGATGGGGCAGTGAGATAAATAACGGTGATGGATCAAGCCCTGATCTTTGGACTGGGTAAGAGTGGTCTGCTCAATTCAGACACTCTGTTCATCACCACCCCCTTTTGTAAATCGATTTTGGCCACTATAGGTGTGGCAGGGTATACTCAGACATGAGTCCCTTTCTCACTGCTCCATCAGGATTCAAGCACGCCGGGCCGAAGAGGCTGAAATGCCAGAAACCGGTCCCCGGTAGCTTGTCTCCTTTCTGGTAAAGAATTGGCTTGGTAGTTTAGTCTGCCCTGTTCCCATGATGCACTGGGCCAGGGACAGACTGATTTGCATATAGCCAGGTTCTGAGCTGGGATGGGGCAGTGAGATAAATAACGGTGATGGATCAAGCCCTGATCTTTGGACTGGGTAAGAGTGGTCTGCTCAATTCAGACACTCTGTTCATCACCACCCCCTTTTGTAAATCACACTTAATAATCAGCTGTGACGATCCCGCCACGGTTGATTATATCTGCTCTTGGCCTACCCTGGCAAAAAAGGGGGGGGATTGATGCTCACCGCCTCTCCTTTTTTTATCCACCATCGAACATCTTTGAATATGGAGCCACCCCAAACTGGGAGGAAGGTCCGGATTGGACCTGGAACCAAGTGGGTCGCTGGAACAGGAATAGGAGTAGAGAGTGGGAAGCTCGGTCTTGGTTTCCTAGAAGAGATCCGTTTAATCTGGAAGGTTGGAGGGGTATCTCAACAAGAAATAGATATGATTGCCTAGATATGGTTGACTGACCACTAGGGAATTCAATCGGGGTAAAACAGGGTTATAGAATCTCTTCTGCTTCTCCAACCTCAGGGAGAGCATCCAAGCTGTGCAACAAAAAACACTCTCCCTGTCATACTAGCTTAACCCTGTCAAGTACCAATCATGTCCTTCCTCAGGCACTAGCAACATCCTCTTTATACCAATTAGCCATGGGCTCCACTTCTGTGGGGTCTGATGTTACTGACTCCAACGAGGAATATAACATAGCCTCCTCTGAAAAAATAAATATGGGAACTCTAAACACGATAGGGCCCAGTGTAGGTAATAGTGTGAGCCCACATCTGCAGGAAAAAGATCTAACACAAACTGTGAGGAGAGCCAGTGTGGCCTTAACATTGTGGAACATTGCAGGTATCTCAAAGAAATCGACGGACCAAACATTCTTATCCTTTGCCGATAATTTTGACATTATATGTCTTCAGGAGTGTTGGGATCAGGAGGAGTCCCATATAGAGTGTTTCAGCACACATTTTACCCCGTCTCTTCAGGGTAACCAAGGCAGGGGCTCTGGAGGCCTCTGTACGTACGTCTCTAATCTGGCAAATCTGACAGTGAAGAGATTTGAGAATGCGGGGGTCAATAATAGGAAGTGTAATTCCTTGCAGGGTTTTTCTGTCAAAGGGAAAGGGCTGAGCATTCTTCTGATCAATGTATATAACAACATCATGAAAGAAGAAGCCAAAGTGCTCAATGACGATTTAACCCATATTTTAAACAGGGGAATGGGAGAGGAAGGTTGCATCCTTATAGTGGGAGATTTTAACTGCCACTTATGCCCTTATAGTGGTTTAGACATTTGTGGCATAATAAATCTAAAAGGGGAACCTAGCATGCATTTCGAACACACCATTTTTGGCAATATGTTAAACCAATTAATGCATGACTGGGACCTAGGCTACGCTAATGAACTTTGCGAGCCAACTCTTGATTTCCAACTGACTTTTCATGGGCGGGGGTCAGGTACCATTATAGATTTTATGTTGCTGTCTAACAGCAATCAGGGTTCTGTACAGGGCTTTAAAACAGAAGATTTAGTAATGAGTGACCACTTTCCAATTAGCACCAGTCTTGATGCGGGCACCTATGATAGCCATGCATCAAAACTTTCTGAAACATTATATCATCATTCAATTTCACTGACCAGAAGAAATGGGTATGCTATTAAGTGGACCAAGTTCGACCCTAAAAAATTTTTAAAGGAGGTAATCACGGAAGACCTTGAGCACTTCATGCATGTTTGGAACAATATCCCAATCCCCACAAGATCAAAGCGGCTTATGACAAGATAGTAGCCACTATTAATGATAAATTGACCAGGAAACGAAAAGATGGTGAAAGGGTTAGATCGAATTGCTGGTTAAATTCAGCCTGCACTAGAGCCCATAAAGCTCTCTTACAGGCAGTAAAGGACCTGCCGAAAGATATCGAGGTAGTCCGAGCAGCCAGGTTGGACTATAAACAGGCTCTTCAAAATAGGAAAAAATAACTTAAAGATCTTGCCTGGGAGGCGTTAATAAAGGCTAGCGCCCTTCGGGACAATATTTCCTTTTGGAGAGAAGTCAATGCCCCGTTCTTTGTAGAGAGAAAGACTGATTCTTTGGAGGTAGCTATAGCCGAGGACGTGTGGGTCAGTTACTTCACAGCATTATATAAAAATGACAAATTACCTGTGGTAAACTGCCCTGCGACATAATCACACATCGGAACTGCCCCGCAGTCTGAAGACTCTCACATCATAGATACCTTTCTGTTGAATATAGTCTTTTCTCCACTAGAGGTTGAGCAGGCTATTTGAGAGAGCGCTAACTCCAAAGCCCCAGGGCCAGATGGCATCCCTATTGACTTATTTAAAGAAAATATGGACCCATGGGCCCCGCTCCTTACAAATGTTCTAAACTTCTATAGTCAAATAGGCTTTCCAGTAACATGGCAGGAAGGCATTGTAATTCCTTTCTTTAAAAAAGGAGATAGACAGGATCCCAAATGCTATAGGCCAATCTCCCTGCTCGACTCCTTGATGAAAGTAGCAGGAAGAGTTTTACTTACTAAACTACAATCCTGGGCCAAAGCGGAAGGGGTTCTTTCGAAGTTCCAATATGGGTTCAAGTGTGGGCTGGGCACAGTTGAGCAGGGACTCAATCTGGCACTAATAACTAGTAAATATATGGTGGTTAAAAAAGGGAACCTATACATGACGTTTGTCGACTTAAGCTCGGCTTTCGACTGCTTAAGCCACAAAGTGTTATGGAATACCTTGACTAAGATGGGGATAGACCCATTTGTGTTGAATTTTATAAAGGAACTTTACAGAGGTGCAGGGGAAATGGTCCGCTATGGTAAAAATGGAGAACGCACCAAGAAGTTCCCAATTGAAAAGGGCGTTCAACAGGGCTGCATCCTTGCACCTTTCCTTTTTAATTTGTATATTAACGAAGTGGCAGACTTTTTGACTAATTTGGAAGTAGACTATCCCAAAGTTAACGGCACGGCGGTACCAATACTACTTTATGCCGATGACGCTGTAATAATGTCACAAACTCAGGAGGGCCTCCAAAAGGCATTAACCGGCTTTTCAACTTTTATGGGCTCTAGAGGTTTGAAGATAAACGTGGGAAAAACCTTCACCAAGTGTTGCACGTCAAAAAATAATTCCAAAATAGACTGCAAAACTTTCTTCAATCAGACAAAGATAGGCTTGACCAAAACTTTTTCCTATTTAGGTATTACTTTTAATAATAAAGGAACTTGGACCACAGCCATCGCTACACGCAATCTGGCTTTCTCCCGCACTATTGGCGCAGTAAAACAATTTGCTAAGAGACTGGGCGGAAAACCCATAGACACTCTGCTAAGGATCTACACAGCTAAATGTGTCTCTACTGCGACCAATGGGGCTGGCATTTGGGGGACGGCCGACTGTACACAAATCCAACTAGCGAAAAACGCCTTTTTTAGGTACTTGTTAGTTGTCCCAAGATCAATTTCTACAACTATATGCCATAAGGAACTAGATCGGGTAAATATCACAGACCTAAGTAAGATAAGACCAATTATGTTGTGGCACAAGATATGGTCCTCTAAGGACACAGCCTTTAGCAGGGATGTGATTCAAGACTGTATTTACCAATCAGCGGCTAGGAAGTTTACCTGGCTGCATTATGTCAAAAAATTCTTGAACTCTATTGGCCATCCAGAACTTTATGTAACTCCCAGCTCATGTGCATCAATTTCGAAAAAAGCATTAAAGGAAATCTGCCTTGAGCTGTTAGAAGATAGGCGGTGGTATCTGGACGGAAATAAGTCTACGATCATCTCTCATCGCCGTATTCTACATGGCCCAGGTTTACACCCATACCTGGCCCCGTCACTTCCCAGTTACCCTAGAATGCTACTAACAAGGATGAGGATTGACTGTTTTTACAGCTGATATCCTTTCCCGCCCCAAATGACTGGTCTGCCATGCTAATAAATTGTCCTTGTGATGACTCATCCACTCAGTCAAATATCCACTGCATCTTTTTCTGCAAATACTACGATTGGGGCAGAAAGAGGCATCTGTTGCCCCTCCTAAAGATGTGGGGTTTGGGACAATGTAAACCAGCCTTGATCAGACTATATATGCTACAAGACGAACTTACTATGGTCGCAGCTGTTAAATATCTGAAATATGTAGTAAGATGTAGATGTTCGATGGCATAATGATTGTATGATTGTACTGTATATCAATATACTTCATAGTATACATTAATCATCCTGGATTCCCCCAGTGCTTTTAACGAATGATTAAGTTCCCTTTTTAATGAAAAATAATGAATTAAATTGTACTATTGTATTTTGTGGATGAAATGTTTTTTAAACTCTTATGTGCTTTTATGGTCTTTTAACAAATACCGAATAAAGCTATCTTTGATTTGATTTGATTTAATATGTTTGCTAGTGTTATCTATGACACTGCGTTTGAGAACCCTGCATTAGTAAATAAACATTTCAAATATAGACGAGTCCTCATTTACTCCACGTTCTGGTTTGAAATGATTGTATAACGAAAGAGTGTCTATGTGTTCCACGTGACCTGAGGTATTCAAAGATCATGTTCTGGTTTTTCTAAACATTGGGAGTTTGTTATGACCAATGAGACACTGTAGCTAGCTCGGTAAGGGGATTTGGGATACTGAGGTGAGTTTTGGGCCATCCTAATTCACTGAGGTTCCAAATCTCTATGCACAGTTCTGTAGGAGAATGGAATCCCTGCTACAATGATTTTTATGTTCTGTGTTTCAAATACCACTTTTAGCAAGTAGTTATTTTCTTGCTTAGCCATCCTGTGTGCCTCTGCTGTGTTTGTAGAGTGACAGGGGCTGGGGATGTGCGTTCTCTCAGACAGCCACCGAGGGGGGGTTGAAGTGTGTCCTGCCTTTCCTGAATGAGTCAGGGCTGGGCTGATTAGACCTGGACTGCATTCAGAGTAGTGGGAGGAGTATTGACTAGCACCTGAATAGACCTGGTCTGTATTTAAAGTGGGGAATAAGATTTCCCTTGCACCTGAATACACCCTCTCTGCCTTGAATATGCTTTAACCACCTTCTGCTGGGAAGCTGGGCCAGAGAGGACCAAACTGGTTTTGACTAAGCACAGACACTCTCTGCCTGAGAGAACAAAGGAATCTTGAGTATAAAAATATGGGCCCAGACCCCAGAACTTTAGAACTCACTGGAATCAAGGAACCTGCCAAGAACAAGAGCTGGAAGAGTTGCAAGGAGGAGTACTTCCCCTTTGCTGTGTTCTTGCTTTCTTGGGTTGGCCTGCAGTTACTGCTTCTGCCTTGGGTAGTGAAAGGACTGCACTGAACTTTCTTTACTTGTGCTGAGTATCTCAAAGGTCTTGATGTAGAGCTTGTCCCTGTTCTGAAGTATCAGGGACTGCAAAGACTTCACCAACCTACCGCTTCTGGAACTGATGTTTCAGTTGCCACAAAGAAGGGAAAAGCAACTGACTCCGTCACTGGCTCCGTGTCCTGAAGGCACCGCAGAGGGCACCGCTGCATCTCACACCGCAACCTTGGTCTTACCGACGCTGTCTCTTTCGAGCTGCTTCTTGCACTATGACCTGTGGGCATCGCTTCGCTTCAGTTTGCCGCTCTGGTCTCACCAACGCCACCGCTGCCAACTGACTTTGACACCCATGACAGCATCATGGCTGGAGACATCGCTCGTAAGTTTCACGATGCACCACCTCGTCCCACACCACAGTCTGCTCTGACCGACGCCAGCTTCCCACAACCGGCTCTGTCGCCTGCCCCATGATCGGTCAGCACTGTAATGAGCACTGCCTTCACTCTGCCCTGCAGCCCTGCAGCCATGCAGCCCTGGCCTCGCCAATGCCGCTGGATGACCGTCACCGAGCCGCTCCTGCACCGCGCATTGAGGGCATCACATGCTGCACTGCTTCACTTCACATCGCAACCCTGATGGTTGCCATGACCGACTTGCAGCAACGTGACTGCCATCACAGAAAAGGTACTGTTTACGACTCTGCCGAGAGCTCTGACTGATGTGGTCAGACAGAACTGTTGGATGCTGTTGTTTACAGTATCGCTGTATCTCTGGATAGAGCTACTAACATGGAAGAGCTGTGTTTTTGAGATATTTCTGCAATTTTAGAGGATATCTTGCAGAGTATATATTTTTAAGTACTGCACTTTGGTTTCTGAATCGTTTTGGTCTTGCTTTGGATATATACAAATATTGGATATTTTTCTAAACTGGTGTGGTATCGTTTTGTAGTGTTTTCACTATATTACTGTTAGTTAAGCGCAAATGCTTTACACACTGCCTCTGAGATAAACCTGACTGCTTGTGCCAAGCTACCAAGGGGGTGAACAGGGGTTATTTTAGGAGTGTAACTCTCTTATCCTGACTAGAAGGAAGGTTCCCTGATTGGACAAAGGTACAAACCATCGGCCACTAGGGACCCCCATTGCTAACAAGACTCTTGACAAAATAGTGTTGTACATGAGGAGACAAAACCAGGAGAAAAGATGAGTGAATAGAAGTTACTTTTGTACAGTTTTGAGGGGAAAATGGATACATACTTCTAGTACAGAGCGCTTTTTTAATGAACAAACCTATCTCCAGGATAACAGATTAGTGTGTGCTTTTGATGAAAGAGGATGATGTCATGAAAAGAAGAATGGCAGTCCTTTAGCAAAAGAGGTAATGGTACCTAGAAATGTAGAAGTTATTGCAGAAGTGGTAAAAGGAAGGTGTAGTCAGGGTCCTGTATACAAATGGAATTTTAGTAGGGTTTGTAGTATTAGACAGCAATCTATTGATATATTAAGAAAATTACTATGCATTTATCCAGTGACCTCAAACCTAATTCAAAATCTTTCTCTGTCACCGACACAAATGCCTTGAGACATGAAATATAGGCCTGGGCGGCAAATTCCGTTCAACTCGCAGAATGTTCTGTATTTCGGTACTTTCGCGTTCTGCGGAGAACGCGAAATTGCCCAAAAGTCTGCATTCCCCAACTTCGCGAAATTGTTTGCTCAAATGCGTGTTCATGAGATATTTTCCCCCGAGCACGCAAACAGCCATTGCGAACAGTAAAAAAAGCATTGCGAACAAGCAATTCCGTGTGTTCACGGAATTTCTGCATGTTCGCAGAGATTTTTTTACCGTTTTGCAGAGATTTGCGTAACGCGATTGCGCAAATTCCACCCACCCATATATGAATAAATGAATTAGACTGAATCAATAAAGATAATTCATGGAAAACATTTATCTATTTCCTCGTTTTGCATAGACAAGTCACGAAATACATTTCAAATCAGTTTTAATGGAAAGTAATATTACAAGTAGCATCACAACAAAAACCAGACCATTTTTAGACAGCTGGAAATTTTCTGTTGAGAGAAACAGGATGCATTTGACATTCAGTTATTAATCATACAAACTAAAGCAAAGCTGATCACTTCAAGTTTGTCGTCAGTTACATCTGGTCAAGTCTGAACTGGAACACGATGTGCCACAGTCGGAGTCAGATAACCTCTTAGTCAAAAGGATATTTTCCTGTGCAACTTTACCAGCCAGCAATGTATAGGATTCAAGATTGCAGTTTTATATAGTATTTCATTAAGGTCTATTTCACCCAGTGTGGATGGAAAAGGGGCATAGAAATTACAACAGGGATCAAATGTCTGTCCAACAGCATGCCAGGCAGGAAAGGAAAATGACAAACAGCCCTTGACTCCTCCTCCAATGAGGCAATTATACCTCCAAATGTTAAAGGTGTACACTACTTTATGTATCAATTCCATGAGTCCATGGGGTTCTTATTTGTCACTCAAAGTGGGCTGTTGTGGGTGATCAGTGAATCACACTAATCCAGAAGAATTAAGTAATTATTTTTGCAGATTTCATTAAGATTCAGTAAGTTCAAGTGTATACCCATTTTGTCACCTTCACCATTGTGTGGGTAGAACTTTACTTTGCTCACAATCAATCAGTTCCCAGGCGCTTCTTCTATGAGTTTACAACAACACGGTTCAATGCTATCGAATATGCTTCTTGGCGAGTAGTGAGTCCATTGTTAGTTAATACAGAACTGAAACTTCACAGAAAGTTCTCATAGGGCTTAGGCGTCTGCCTCACACAGTTTTACATTAACATAGGAAAAGAGAAGCATTTGAGGACTACATAAAAATCAACTGAATCACTACCATTTAATATTATTATAAATCACACATTCATAAATGCATTTCTATTCTCTCTATTATTGCAGTTATAGTTTCCTTCAAGAACTAAATATCAATATAAGGCACTACTAAATATTTCTTCTCAAGCTTTATTTGTACGCTATCACTTTTAAAGCAAATTACTATGTCTCACTCTTAAATACATGTGTTATTGTATAAACGTTATTGAAGCTCAGATTTGCACTATGTCAATTCTCTCTATTTTAAACAATTTCACATTACAAGAACTTCATTATGTGTGTTTATATTTCATGAATGATGCACATTTGAATATTATTATCACAAAACTCTCTATATTAACAATATTTATTTTCTCACATGTAAATGCGTTCATGTGTAGTTCTCATTGTGCCTCTTTTTGTTTACATTTTCGTATCATTATTTAAGAACACTCGACATGCTGTTACGATGCACCATGTATTCTCACGTTTTTCAACTTAGCAGGTTAACATGTCTTCATCAAGATATATTTGTGGTAATGATCTTTTACAGGTGAGAATTGATGAAGGTAGATGTCAGATAATATCCACGCTCCATCAGTATCTTTCCAAGGTGAATTTTAAAACACAAGATAAGTAATACCACTCAATAAACAAACTTTAGTTAGGAGGCTGCACTATGTGAAAACTTCTGTTTTATGTTTAGGAGAAATGAATAGAGCACTTTTGCATGGTAGCGTGGTAGACTTAGAAAAGGTTTGTGGGGATGTGCAGTTTTGTTTCTTTGGTCCTGAACAGGATTCTACGGAAAATGAAGTTGTTAAGAGAAGCAGTTGCAGAACAGGACGCATATATTACAGGTGACAGTTTTAAAGCAGAGATTACAAAATTTAACAGAGTGTTCTCTAAAAAATCAGAGTATGTTTATGTATGTTGTTGATGCACTTACTAGAAGATTTAAACACAGACTTTTGACATATATTTAAGGAGTGAAGAAGTAAATAATGATAACTGGCAAAAGTTAGCTGTGTATTCTTTGTAGAGGGACGGCTTGACATGTCTATACGGCAAGTTGTATTCAAGTAGTGTTGCAATAAATTAGAAGATAAAATGAACAACACATAAATATTAGTTACCCATTTTTTTAAGATAAAAAATGCTTTCTAATGTAGAAAATCTATGAAGGGCCAAAAATAAACAATAATCAACATTTTTTATGCTTTGTAGCATTGTGAAGGGCCTTTATGGACTGCTGTCCAGCCCTCACTACAACTGCACAATCAATGCAATATGATGCCATCAGGGAAAAAAGTAGAGCCAAATCTTGAAGTTGAGATTCAACTTTTGAATGGACTATCTAGTTCGGTGTTGTTGCGGTTGCTATTGAAGTCAAGGGTCCTTCAGAGTTGCATATGCCTTTGCTGTTCACTATGAGTTCCTCTTAAAGAATGCTCTAAATAGATGAATTGGTGTGGTCTTCTTATTCGTTTAGTTGAAAAAGTTACTATCTAATTATATCCCTTTATTTCCCAGTGACATCATTTTCTATTTTCATTTTAATTTTCTTTTTGTGGTTTTGTAAAGTTGTAAAATATTTTGTTATTTTTATGGTAACAAAAATGGCAACTGGGATAGAAAGAATTAGAAAAATATACACTGAGAAATATGCAAACAATATAAAAGGTGAAATAAAATTGCATGTTTGATTTTTTGCACCATTGTGAATAGCTGTAACACATGCCTCACCAGCACTTATAACAACAGCACAGTCTATGAAGTGGCCTATTTTTAAAACTCTGGAGCCATATCTGTTGCAGTACTCTGCACCTCTGAAGGGACTTTTGTTGCCTGTAATTGTTGTTGCTGGTGCCACTGGTGGAGATGGTACTCCAGCTTCCCTCTACTTGATTGCCAGTTAGAGATATTGCCTATGTTAGGTTTTAAAATGATACACCATGGGCGTCATCCCACATCAATATTTTTTATTTGTGTCGATAGTATGCATCTTTTCACAGAATGTGCACTGGCTAGTTTTGGAGCTGTTTTTTTATTTCCTATTGAGTTTGGGTAAGAATAGGTAGTTTTATGGGTGTTTTATAGTTATGTTCTATTAGTGAGTTCAGATGGTGAAAGTTATTTTATGAAATTGCTTTTGTTAAATGTGGTGTTAAAATCAAGTTAAACAATTATATTACTAAACAGTTAGACTCAAATTGTGTGTAAAAAAATGTTTACATATCTGTTTACATTTTGTCATTTGTATTTGTGACTACTGATGTCAGTGCGAACTTCAGTGTTGCTGTGAAGAAGAAAAATGCATTTCTGATGTAGTTATTTCGACAAATAAATACCAAGGGGAAAGTTAACTTAGTATCTTTCTAAATAGCTACACTGATACCTTATGTAAAATATGTGTATAGATGTGTTTTACTCTTTGTCAAAAACACCCGGTATTCATAATGTGTTCTTGGCAATTGCACCTTTAGAATTATATAGTTACTACTAATGCAATCATACAATCACCAAGAAACTCTTCATGAACTTCCGCAATTATCCAGACATTACACACTCAATCGATCGACATTAAGTTTATTTCAGTTCAATATACCATAAAAGTGCACAGTGACAATTTTGGAGTACATATATTATTACATTTTCAACATAGTACATCAATTTATAAAATGCAGCTCTATAACTACAGACAGACCCAGGGAGACAAAAAGTGAGCACTCTTACGGGTGGGCTCCTCAGGGTCTGTCAAGTGACCTGGGTAATCTGTGTTATTTCCAAATGAGGGCGACTCAGGTATAAACCTGCTCACTGACCCATACAGCCACTTACACACCCAGTCACCAGCCTATACAGTGACTCACACACCCACTGTTGAAGTTTACAGGTTACAGTTAGGAAATAAAATAAAAAATGCCTTTGAAATTAAGTGAAAAAGACAAAGGTTACAGTGATTTTATAGTTAGGAATTAGCATTAAAAAAAAACTTAGAAATTCACTGAAAGAACCAAAGGTTATAGGGACATTATAGTTAGGATATACATTTTTTTTAAACTTAGAAATTCACTGAAAAAAACTGAGATTACTGAGACTTTATAGTAAGGATGACATATCACTCGTACAAAACCAGAGCAATTCAGCAGTTATAGTTAGCTGAGCTAAATATAACTTGTGGCCCCCTCAGTGCACTGCTTATGAGCTCACATGTTATATCACGCACGACATGGTCAGTGACATCACTCATGACATCACTGATGATATTTCAAATTATATCACTGATGACATAACGGATGACATCACTGATGACATCAGTCACAGAATCTCTGACACATCCACTCATACCTCAATATAACCTTTCATACACCCACTCTAACTTCTCCTCTAGCATTCTCAAAACCATTGACACACCCACACAAGCACTTTCACACTCACTCACTGATTCATGGTTCTACTCACATATCCTCTCAGTTACCCATACAGCCACTCATACACCAACTCACTCACTAATACAACCACTGATATATCCATTCATAAATCCATACAGCCACTCACACATACTCAATCACTCATATAGCTACTCAGACACCTACTCACTCACCTATAGACTCAATCACAATGGCATTTACTCACCTATACAGTTATGCGCCCATCCACTCATTTATTCATATGAATACTAACCTATTCTCACTCACCCATACAGTCATTAACACAAACACACACATACCCATACGACCAGCTAACTATAACTGCTACATTTCTCTAGTTTTGCACGAGGGAAAGGTCAGACTGTTTTTTTAAGGGTATATATATATTGGTTGCAGCGTGACCAAGGGCTTTCCGCCCGAAACGCGTCGCTGGTTCTGTTTTAATCTGCAATAAAAATTACCATCTTGCTGAATTGCTGGTCCGGTCCTCTTCCTTGCTGGCGTGGAGGCGGTGTCTGCGAACGCAGAGCAGGTTGGGGAGGAGCCTTTCTTCATATATATATATATATATATATATATATATAAGGTTTGTCCCCTAGACAAAGACGCACACTGCAATATATTCCATCCTTTATTAAACTGCAACGAACAGCTAATGGCCAAAAACACAGTCAGGCCCAACAGGTTTCAGGCTTCCTTGATCACTGGCCAACAATGTCGAGCAGCAAAGAGGGTTCACCACACTCAAATCACTATGCTTAAATAATATGTCCACCCCCAAGTAGGCACAAGTGAGTATCATATGCATGCTGGTAAGTGAAGTGCAATATTCTTATCCAATTAGATTTGCAGGTAAAACATGTAAAAATATCACATATCATTACCCCAGTGGGTTTGTTTATGTCCCATCCAGCCAGCGATTTTCAGAATCTTTAAACGCTCTGCCACTACCACTCATGACTTTGATCCTTGTCACATGCTACGCAAACAAATGATGGACAAAATGCTGAATGAATCATACATTCACCTCAGTCAGGAGATCTGGGTTAAATCCATTGTTCTTTTGCTCACCATGCCACCCCAGTTTAGACCCAGCCATATTCAAATCAGTCTTGACCCTGTGCCTCATGGGAAAAGTCCAGATTGAACTGCCAAGCCAGGTGCTCCCTGGACCAGAAACAAGCATCCTGGGACCGGTTTCTGGGTATAACCCTTCATCAGTCAGGCTAGCTTGAATCCAGTGGCACAGTGAGCAAGGGACCCACGTCTGGGCATACCCATCCGACTTAGGGTGAAAAGTGCTACACAAACAAATGATGGACAGAATGCTGAATGAATCATACATTCACCCCCAGTCAAAAGATCTGGATTAAATCCATTGTTCTTTTATTCACCATGCCACCCCAGTTTAGACCCAGCCATGTACAAATCAGTCTTGACCCTGTGCCTCATGGGAACAGTCCAGACCTAACTGCCAAGCCAGGCCCGTCCTGGACTGGAAACAAGCATCCTGTGACTGGTTTCTGGGTATTACCCTTAATCAGCCAGGCTAGCTTGAATCCATTGGCACAGTGAGCAAGGGACCCATGACTGGGCATAGGTGGGGTGGGTATGCCTAGACGTGGGTCCCATGCTCTCCATGCAACTGGAGTCAAGCTATCCTGGCTGAAAGCTTGAAACCGTTCTATGATGCTTGTTTCCAGTCCAGGGAGGACCAGGCCTTGCAGTTCGGGCTGGACTTTTCCCATTGGGTGCAGGATCAAGACTTATTTGCATATGGCTAGGTTTAAACTGGAATGGCATGGTGAGCAAAAAAATGTACTGAGTTGAATGTATGATATTGTTCTGCATTCTGTCCATCAATTGTTCTTCTTGCATTTGTCACTCCGAGTGGGACGGGTATGCCCAGACGTGTATCCTGTACTCTCTGTGCCACTGGTGTCAAGCTATCCTGGCTGATGAGGGCTGAAAGCCCGAAACTGGTCCTAGGATGCTGGGTTCCAGTCCAGTGACAAACTATCCTGGCAGTTCGGGCTAGACTGTTCCCATTGGGCAAAGGGTCAAGACTGATTTGCATATCACTGGATCAAAACTGGAATGGCATGGTGAGCCAAAAAATGATGGATATAGGCCCCGATCTCTGTATGGTGGTGAATGCATGACATTGTTCTGAATTCTATCCATCTATTGTTCTTTTTTCATTTGTCACCCCAAGCGGGATGGGTATACGCAGACGTGGGCTCTGTGCTCACCATGCCACTGGAGTCAAGCCATTCTGACTGATGAGGGCTGAAAGCCCAAAACCGATCATGGGATGCTTGTTTCCAGTCCAGGGAGGACCTTGCCTGGCTGTTCGGCTGGACTGTTCCCATTGGGCGCAGGGTCAAGACTGATTTGCATTTGGCTGGGTCCAAACTAGAATGGCATGATGAGCAAAAAAAAACTGATGGATTTAGGCCCATATCTCTGTACTGGGGTGAATGTATGACATTGTTTTGCACTCTGTCCATCAATTGTTCTTTTTGCATTTGTCACCCCGAGTGGAATGGGTATGCCCAGACATAGGTCCTGTGCTCTCCATGGCACTGGAGTCAAGCTATCCTGGCTAATAAGGGCTGAAAGCCTGAAACTGGTCCTAGGATGCTTGTTTTCAGTCCAGGGAGGACCCGGCCTGGCAGTACGGGATGGACTGTTCCCATTGGGCGCAGGGTCAAGATTGATTTGCATATGGCTGGGTCCAAACGAGAATGGTATGTTGAGAAAAAAACATGGATTTAGGCCACGATCTCTGTACTGGGGTGACTGTATGATATTGTTCTGCATTCTGTCCATCAATTCTTCTTTTTGCATTTGTTCTCCCCCCCTGAGTGGGATGGGTATGCCTAGACGTGGGTCCTGTGCTCTCCATGTCACTGGAGTCAAGCTATCCTGGTTGATAAGAGCTGAAAGCCCAAAACCGGTCCGAGGATGCTTTTTTGCAGTCGAGGGAGGCCCTAACCTGGCAGTTCCGGCTCGACTGTTCCCATTGGGCGCATGGTCAAGACTGATTTGCATCTGGTTGGGTCCAAACTGGAATGGCATGGTGAGCAAGCAAGCAATGGATTTAGGCCCGGATCTTTGTACTGGGGTGAATGTATGACACTGTTATGCATTCTGTCCATCAATTTTTCTTTTTGCATTTGTCACCCCGAGTGGGATGGTTATGCCCAGATGTGGGTTCTGTGCTCTCCATGCCACTGGAGTCAAACTATCTTGGCTGATGGGAGCTGAAAGCCCGAAACCGGTCCTAGGATGCTTGTTTCCAGTCCAGGGAGGACCTGGACTGGCAATTCGGGCTGGACTGTTCGAATTGGCACAGGTTCAAGACTGATTTGCATATGGCTACGTTCAAACTGGAATGGCAAGGTGAGCGATACAAACAATGGATTTGGCCTAGATATCTGTACTGGGTTGAATGTATGACATTGTTCTCCATTCTGTCCATCAATTGTTCTTTTTGCATTTGTCACCCCGAGTGGGACGGGTATGCCCAGACGTGGGTCCTGTGCCCTCCATGCCACTGGAGTGAAGCAATCCTGGCCGATTAGGGCTGAAACCCGAAACTGGTCCTAGGATGCTTATTTCCAGTCCAGGGAGGACCTGGCCTGTCAGTTCAGGCTGGACTGTTTCCATTGGGCGCAGGGTCAAGACTGATTATACACTGAGATTCAAGTGGATTTGATGCTAAAACATGTAAAAATATCCCATATCATTACCCCTATGGATTTGTTTGTGTACCATCCAGCCAGCTCATTGCAGAATCTTTAAACCCTCTGCCGCTTCTGCTTATGACTTTGATTCTTGTCACGGCAGACCTGCTCTTTTCTTGCAGCGGTGCACTCTTCACCACTGTACTGCCCGTCCTAATGCAAAAAAACAGTTTGTCCCCTAGACAAAGACTCACAATGCAGTAGATTCCATCCTTTATTAAATTGCAAAGAACAGCTAATTGTCAAAAACACAGTCAGACCAAACACGTTTCGGGCTTCCACACTCTTGATCACTGGCCAACAATGTCGAGCAGCAAAGAGGCTTCACCACACTCCAATCACTATGCTTAAATAACATGTCTGCCCTCAAGTGGGTTCAAGTGAGTGTCAGATGCATGCTGGTAAGTGAAGGCCAATAATAATATCCAAGTGAATTTGCTGTTAAAACATGTAAACATATCACATATCATTACCCCAGTGGGTTTGTTAATTAAGCATAGTGAAAATATGTAGTTATTATAGGTGTTGGCTGAATTGAAGATATAGATAATTGAAGGAAAAACATTATTCCTACTATTTATGGGAACATTGACAGTTTCTTGTATTAATTTTGTCCCTGAGCAAGTCGCTGGGTGATGACCCCAAGACGAAACAAGTGTTGGCTACATTGTTCGGCGACTTTGTTCACCAGGCTGTGACTGTAACTTCTGAAGTACTGCAATGTATTATTGGATGTGATTTTACGGAAATTGGATCTTTGAAATTAAACAAAGAAGTCTCAACAAACAACTATACATTTATGGACTCTTGAATATTATTGGATATGCTCATGATAAAGACTTTCTTATCTTAAGACATTTAGGACTTAAAGTCTACAAATTTTGAAACGAAGGTTGCCATTTCCCTTTATCCT
The DNA here is from genome assembly GCF_964263255.1 of Lissotriton vulgaris. NCBI lineage: Eukaryota > Metazoa > Chordata > Amphibia > Caudata > Salamandridae > Lissotriton > Lissotriton vulgaris. Next base: position 1,012,162,715 of record NC_141687.1, read on the forward strand.
TTAGAGCACTGGGAGTATTACTAACATGATAATGTGTTCTACGATGGTCTATAAAATGTGACCCTGCCATGCTCACTTCATAAGTATTAAACATAAGACGTAAGCGTTTTATTAACTTACCACCAGAATGTGCACCCTATGTGGTTGTATTAACCAATGTACCTGAGGTAGTAAATGATACCGTTCTAGAATCACATGAATCCCTAAAAAATAAGACGGTGTCTTGGTTAAACAGGACGTGTGGTTTTCCTACTGAATATTCTGACCAAATTCTAACTACCAGGAGGGTCAATTGGATTGGAAGTTCAAGGAAGAGCAGTAAAGGTGACTGTGTTATAGTTAATTTTAAGCACCCTCAACACGCAGCCACTGTTCTCCTAAGGGCGGCCTCTCTGCCTGTGTCTGACCATAAAGTGGGTGTACGCTCTCTCGCATTCTTTTATTGTCACCTTAATACCTCCTCTCAGGCCAGTACTAGTATTAGAAATGGTTTATTCCCACAGGCATATGGGCCTGCACTTGTGACACCAATGTACAATCGATTTCATGCACTCAGTTCACTAGATTGTAATGATTGACTCCCTATGCCTTATTCGTCGTTTGCCCAGGGAGAATACGATAACGGGGAAGAACTAGGAAAAAGCGATAACTCTGTTCCTATTTACCCAGAGTCAGTAATCTGCCTAGGTCACGAGGCTGAAGACTGCATAAGCGTAATCCAGGATAACAGGGGTGTCAGTAACACTGTTGAAGTCTGTGGCTTGGCTGATCGTAAGAGAAGGGAGATAAACCACGGTGGTCACAGCTTGAGGGGAATTACACTTGCTAGTTGGAATGTGGCAGGGATTAGGTCAATGGAGAGGGATCCAGCTTGGATTGATTTTGTTAACAATTATGATATCCTGTGCCTCCAGGAAACATGGAGCAGGGAAGAGATTACTTATGAGGGCTTTGAGTCCTACAACCTACCTGCCTATGGTTCAGGCCCGGGCGAGCTTAATGGGGCCTTGTGGTTTTAATATCTATTTCACGCCCTATCGTGGTGAAAAAACACCTGCAAATGGGTGTTCATGGGCAGATCCTTTGGCTTGTCGAGACTGGGGCTCGAAACATTATATTGATCAATTATTATAATAATATTTTTGACAATACCAGGTCCAAAGTGGTCCTCGATTTAGCTGATGCCCTTGAAAATTTATGCTCAGATTCTAAGGTTGTTTTCGACTTCATTTGGGTTGGTGACTTCAATATTAAGTTATGTGAACATTCAACATTGGGGATTTGCGGGGTTACAACTAACGATGGCTGAGATGCTCCGCATTTTAGCCATGGCAGCTACGGAGATGAACTGCACAAATTAATGAGCTGTTATGATTTGGAAATTCTTGAACCCTGTAAAGATGAACATGGTCTAACTGTCCCTACATTTAAGAGCGGTCTAGGTGGCTCGGTCATTGATCATGTGATTATATCCTCCAATGTATTTTCTTGTTGCGCCACCCCAAATATAGTTGTCTGTAATACCAGTGATCATAATTGTATTACAATAGAAACTTCTTTCTGGGCAGATAAGCCAGTTATAGTGGGACCTACAGTTTCTAATTTGGAACCCCATAGGACTAATGGTGTCAGACTAAGATGGTCAGGGGATAAAGCAGGGGATTTATCTAGCTGTATTATTAAGGGGAGCTTTGCAGAAATTGACTCAATTTTAGCAAATGTTAATGATCATGAGAAGGAACTGCTGTGTTTTAATAGTATTTACTTAGCTATTAGTAGGAAATTTACCGGGAAAGCCAAAACTCTATCGAGGAAGAATCCAGGATGGTTTAGTCATCACTGTACAGTCTCTTTAACTTCCTTGAAGTTGGCATTATTTGTTAAACCTAGGGATCCTGTTTTAATTGCTAAATCAAGACTGGAATATAAATGCGCCCTTACTGAGAGGAAGAGGGAACTCCAATTGCAGGCATGGGATTCACTAAATTTAGCTGCTGAAACATCGAATACCACCCTGTTCTGGGCAACAATTAATTCCCCATTTCTTAAAGCGGACGATATCCCAGAACTAACCTCCACCGTGTCTAGTGAGGGGTGGATAACTCATTTTTCCAACATCTTTGATACAAATAGAACAGTGGCGGTGGAGCCCAAGGGGTGGGATGTGGTGCCTCTTGACATCACTCCCAAGGAAGTAGAACATTGCATTACACTTAGTAAAGGAGGCAAGGCGCAGGGCCCCGACGGGGTACCCATCGATGTTTATAAGACTGAACCCATATTATGGGGACCCCTGGTAGCATCTGTTTTTAATGCTGCTGTCTGTAGTGATGTACCTGTTACCTGGGGACAATCAGTTATCGTACCCATTTATAAAAAAGGCAGCAGGTCAGAGGACAAAAACTATTGCCCTATATCCCTCCTTGACTCGTCGGTCAAAATTATGAGCCGGGTCATGTTAGTAAGATTGGAGGAATGGGCTGAGCAGGAGGGTATTCTGGCTAATAGCCAATATGGCTTCAGAAGGGGTAGGGGTACTCTCGATCAGTGCATCAATGTGGATCTGCTGATCGGGAAGTACACCGAGGCCAAACAGGGCTCCCTATACCTCTGCTTCGCGGATCTGAGCAGTGCTTTCGATCTAGTGGACCATCCCACCTTGTGGACCACCCTGCTCAATCTAGGTGCCCCAGAGGGTATAGTATTATTTTTGGCTAGATTATATGGCAACCTACAGACCTGCGTTCGTTTTGGTAAAGGGGGGGAATGTACCACGAACTTTGAGGTCAAGCGGGAATTAGACAGGGCTGCGTCTTGGCCCCACTTCTTTTCATTTTATTTATTAACGGAATTGATAAAGTTTTAAAGAAGTTTGGGGCAGATGCCCCTAAGATTCACGGCGACCCAATCCCAGTGTTATTATATGCTGATGACGCTGTTTTACTATCAAGAACACCGATAGGATTACTGCGCCTAATGGATAGTTTCACAGCCTTTATTAAAGAAAGGAAACTGGTGATTAACAAAGGGAAAACTGTAACAATGACCTGCGGAAAAAAAAGGAAGTGTCCAAATGCCTTTTGTATTGATAAGGAAAAAGTCCAACATGTGGACAAATTTTGTTACCTGGGAATAGCCTTTGCAAATGACAGGAAATGGTCCAGTGAATTCACCAATATCCGGAATAAAATGGCCAAGAATGCTTATGGTGTTTTTAGATTTGCCTCGAAAGTGGGGGAGAGGCGCACCTCAGACATGCTTAAAATGTATCAGGCAAGGTGTGTGTCTATTGCACTATATGGTGCAGGCATATGGGGCTATAGCCGGCATGATAGCTTGCAAATTGAAGAAAATTATTTTTTTTTAAAGCTTCTATGCCTACCTGTCTCAACCTCCAATTAATTGATCCATCAAGAGCTTAATATCCACCTTCTTGGTGATTTGTTATCCTTTAGGCCTTTGATGGTCTGGTGCTCCATCTGGCTTAAGGAAGAGAAGGCCTTTAACAGATCTGTCATCGAGGATTGCCTTTTAATGGACACATTTTTGGCGATCCCATGGATCAAATATGTTGTTGTCTGTTTTTCGGAAATCTATGGTGTTAATATTGTTAACGACCCATCTGCAGTATCCAATATTACTAAGTTTGATATGAAAAATACCTTTCTTGGATTTGCAGATAGAAAGCGTAAACTAGTCTCTGGATCATTATCTACTGTATTGTTTTATAATTCATTTGTTACAGGAGAAATGTTTCGATTATATCTCCTGATGGTAACTAGACAGTCACACAAGTTTGTACTTACAAGGTTGTGGTTCGGGATGGCACATTATTTAGTGGCCCATCCCCAGATTAAGAAACATCCGACAGGATCATGCATGTGTGACTCTATATCTACCCAAAGAACTCAGCACTTTCTTTTGTTCCGTGAACTGTACAGGGAGCAGCGTACTATGTTTTTGAAACCTATGCTTAACAAATATGGTGTACGTACAGTTAAGGAATCCATGGGCCTTATTTTAAATTTACAATCAGCAGATATTTGTTTTTATACTGCAACGTTTTTAAACAAATGCATTTATTCCAGGAAAAATATGACTTTTTAATGCATCACATTTATGGATTTTTTAAACTCTGTATTTTATCTTTTTTAATCATGATGTATTCACTGTTTTATCTGTGCTTTCATGGTCATTCATTTGTACCGAATAAAGCTTCATGAACTGAACTGAAGTATTAAACATATATACCAAGGTCCTACAAAACTTAAAATAGTACTAGTCAGTGATAATATTTATAACATATATTATATGAGAGGCTGTGTCACTGTGTTTATTTGTGTGTGAGTCAGTGTCAGAGTACCTGTAGGGGTGTGTGAGTGGCTGCATGAGTGTATAGGTAGATGTGTGAGTAGCTGCTTGGTTGAGTGAGTGACTATGCGAGTATCTGTATCAGTAGGTGAGTGTGTAAGTAGCTGTAGGGGTGAGTGAGTGGCTGAGTAGGTGTTTGGTTAAGTGATTTGTTTTGTGAGGGGCTGTATTGTAATGGAAGTGTCGGTGAATGGATGTATAGATGAGTGAGTGCATGTGTAAGTGCTTATATGGATGTGTGAATGGGTATGTAAGTGGTAGTATGGGTGTGTGAGAGCTTGTACAGGTGAGAATGGATTGCTGTGCTGAGAGGCTGTGTGATGAGTAAGTGTGTGTGTGTAGCTGTATAGGTGAATATGTGGGTGTGTGATTAGCTTTGTGCTCTGAGTGGTTGTATGGGTAAGTGAATGATTATATCAGTAGCGTAGTGGGTGTGTGAATGATTGTGTGAGTGCCTGTATGAGGGAGTGAATGGGTGTTTGAGTGGCTCTACGGAAGTATGAATGGCTGTGTGTACTTATATGGGTCTGTAAATGGGTATGTGAGTGGTGTGTGGGTGTGTAAGTGGGTGCATGAAAGGTTGTTTAGGGGTGTCAATGCGTGTGTCAGTGTTTCCATGAATGATGTAATCAGTGATGTCTGTGACCATGTTGTTAGTGATGTCATATGTTAGGTCAAAAGTAGTGCATTGCGGCGGGAGTAAGTTATAGTTCCGTTAGGTAACTATAACTGCTGAATTTCACTGGTTCTAAACAAGTGAAACTATAATGTCTCTGTAACCTTTCCTTTTTTCCAGTGAATATATTATATATAAATATTCCTAGTGATATATGTCATATATATGAGGATGAAGAGATGATTACATTCACACTAAATTTAAATGTTGACTCTCACTAGGTTTATACTTCTTTAAGAATTTGTGAAAAGAGAAGATACATGCAAGTTTTATTTTTTCTAGCTTCCCTAGTTTTGCCCTGGAGTTTCTATTTGTTGAAATTTTTTACATATGGTAGAATAGTTTCTTTAATTATGGTCTACCTTTCAACTCTTAAAGAAAACGCAGTGTGAGTTGCATTAAAATATATGTATTCATTTGTTGGTACACACAAACCAATATTTCGCCCTCCTGCGTGTGGAAAGGAAATGTGTCACCGATATTATAGGTGTTAATTATAGATAATTCTGTACATATCGAGCAATGTATTTTTTGCCTAGTGGCATTCTTTTGAGTTGTTGAAAGCTTCATCTTCGTTTTCTGAATTGCATAGCGTTTTTTAAAGGTCAATTTGAAAAATGCAGCTGCTCAGCTCTACGTAAAAGCAATCTGCAATAATGGTTCATGCTGTGATAAACATTAGTTGCAAAGACTCAGTTAAGGAGGACCGCTTAGGTTTTTCGGAAAGGAAAATGTATAATAGGTTAATTTAACCTCTTTCTTTTGAAGTGTATAAATATATCATAGCTTGCACAATGCATCTATTGTTTTCATAATTATTAGCATTATATTGCTGGGGGTTACTGTTCATAATGTTTATAGAACATTTAAAGAGGCAAGCATGGACGTGGGATCTCAAAGCCACATTTTGAGTAGAGATGTAATTGGGAGGTCATGGAGAGTTTTGCAAAAATATTTTAATATGACTAGGCAAAATGTGATCAGATGTCTTAATTGCGATTGAAATCAGGATTATTTCAAAAGAGTTTGTTAATGAGAAGTTAATTGGAATGTAAATCTAAAGTAGAAATATGCAATATTATGAAAGTGCTTAAAAACAGCCCGACAAAGCCATTAGTTCTGTATTTTTTCTTGCTGAAAAATATGCCTGCATCTAGTTGGAATAAGCCAATGAATTATTGAATGTATGGACTGATAAGTGTATGAAGGATACGTGGATAGGTCAGTGCATGGATAGATGGATGAAAGGGCGACAAGTATATTGACATATGACTGCACAAATAGAATTAATAGATAGATAAAGGAGCGAGTGAGTCTACATAGTGATGTATGGATGGATAGAGGAAATTTCAATATTGACCTACTATTTAAGAAAAATAATACTTAAAATTGATTTTTCGGTAATATGACCCCCAAAATCACAATTTGCGAATTTGTGTGTGGTAGGAGGGGCGCCTACAATTTGCATAAAAGGTCTTAGATATCGCAGATGCGAATGTCGGTGCTGAATAGGGTGCTTTGTCAGTGCTTAATTTCCTTGAAAGGAAGTGCCAGTTGCCTCCACTTTTTTAGGAAGCTGCAAGCACCAGCGACTTCCTCACTAAAAAAGGTTCAGTAATTAAAATGTATGTTAGTAAAATTCCCATTCACAAACTTGAGATACTTCACAACTTATTGAAGCGTGTTTGGGTGAACTGTATAGATCATGTTCATGACTCCTGCAGAACTGGGATGAAGCTACCGTTGCATAGTTAGAATTTTCTCTAAGAGCCTGTCTCTGATGGCTATTGTGAGAGCAAGAAGACATGGTAAGGTGGGGTAATGTGTAGCACAGTAAAGCCTCAGCATGTCAGAAAATGGCTGAGCAATGTAAAACAGCGAGAAGAGCTGAGGAGAGGCAGTGGAGAATGTTTTACTCAGTTTGAAATAGAAGGAAGATGTGCCAATGGACGAAAAAGAAAGTATAGACCGATGGAATGTATAAAAGCTAACTTGGTCAAAGAAAGCCAAATATGCAAATGGTTGGTACGGAGGGTGAAAAGCAAACGGCAGTAAAACGTTGGACATGGGCTTTGTAGAAGGAACAGGAGAGAAGATATTTGATTGGAGAAAATAAAGTGACAAAGGATAACAGAAAAAAGAAGAAACAGAAGGGAATAGAGGTGAGAGAATGGGAAGCTTATGAAAAATCGTTTGCAGCATATTTTGTCCCTTCTTCTCTCCAGAGTTCCTTCTTTTAGTTCTCCTTATCTGGGAGTTTCTGTCCCACAAGTTTTACTGATGCCCTTCGAAGTAATTCCTATTTCATGTTCGTATTTTATTTGCAATGTGGTTAATGGAAACAATAGAAGGATTGCTAAAAAACTAATGTGCCTATTCTAACTTCATCAGTGACTGAACACCAGGCATATTTGTCCTCAGAATCGCTTGAACTAATTAATTGTGCATGCAGCAACATTGCATGTGAAATGTTATGCACCCTTCAGAATTCCCAATTTAGCTGGCCGCCCCTTTACAATGTCATTCAAAATGTCGAAATTAGGATGAACCCTAATTGTTAAATGAAGCTCTCCGTTGAAAGTCCGTTTATCAACACTGGGCCACTTTGGACTGAAATTACTTCCTCTTCTTCTGTGGACTGGAACTGACGACGTGTGCAGTGGGGTTTCCTCCCATCAGCCCACTGCTGCCTCCGCAGTATAATATTTTCACCTGCGTTTTTTTTTTTACCTATTACCTTAATCCGTCTGAACGGTAAAACCAACTCAAGAATGCTCAAGAATGGAGATAGGAGGACACAAGCGAGGCTGTCCTGCTTTTCTCTGCACACTGCCCTGTAGAAAATGCCAGTGTGTAAAGATCCCTCTCCGAAGTAATCAGGACAATGAGGTAAATTCAATTAATTTATTAATAGCAGGGAGCCAAATTAGATATGTCCATAAAAGCCTGAACTTAACCGGCTTCTGTGGAATCTGACAACATGCAGTGTGTTCCAGATTCCACAATAGAACAAAGAACACCACACATCTCCCTCCTTAATAAAGAACAAACATAACAACAACATTTATGAAATACAAAGATAAACTGATATTATAATTTTTGCGCTAGTAAAATTTTCATGGCATTTCACATAATGAAAAAAAATAAATAGAAATAGAAAAACATAGGATTGACTATGTTGACACAAGAAGTTAACTGTACATAACATAATCTTTACTCCATGAAGGTGGATATCTCTGTCTCACACTAACCTGACTTCTACCAACGTTTGAAGAATTCTGGCATCCTTTTCTCCAATTAAAATCATTACGTAAAATCCTTTTGTTTTGTACAGAAGGTGAACAAGATTTATCTCTATTAGAGACCTTCACCACTTTTGAAAAACTCCAAACATTCCCATCAGTCAGCTCCACAACTTGTCTACCAACCCTGACTACCTTCATGGGATCAGAAAAACATGACTCACCTCGCCTGACAAATCTGCCCTTTTTCACACGTACCCAATCACCTACAACAACAGGACATTGAACACTGTCAGTAACATGTGATAGTTTTACAGCCTTTTTACCCAAACCAGACTCTTTAGCCACCAAATCTCTCATCCATTGTTGACTCATATTGCACAAACTCGTCCTACCTCTCATTTTTTCAAAAGGTGATAAATCACCCTCACTTCTAGGAATATTTCTGTAATTCCAAAGTAATTTATTCACAGCATCATAAGAATTCTTTCCATTGCTTAAGGCAAGTTGTAATCCTTCTTTCAACACCCTTATCCACCGTTCCACAATCCCATTGCTGTGAGGATAATTTACTGACGAACGCTTATGAATAATCCCATGGTTTTCTAGAAATGACTGCATCTCTACTGAGGTTAATTGTACACCATTGTCAGTTATTATTGACATAGGAAAACCTTCCTTCTCAAAAACATTGTTTAAAAATTGAATAACCACTTTTGAAGTCACCTGAGACACAAATTTAACTTCAGGCGATTGAGATAGTTGGTCAATTAAGACAATAGCATAAACAGGATTATGACCGAAACTCATAGGACCAGCAATGTGCAATGACACACACTCCCACACTTTAATGGGTCTCGAGACAGGTTTGTGATGATAAACTAAAGTTTTTTTGCGAATTGTCACTTACACTGCATTTAACACAAGATCAAACTTTCCTTTCGATACATCTATCAATAGCAGGCCACCAGAATTCACATCTGATTCTTCTCTTCATGCTTGACATACCTGGATGTCCCTCCTGAGCCATATCTAAAACTATTTATCTAAAATCTCGAGGAACAACCAGTTGTAATCCTCCCATCAAAATATTATCCTGAATAGATAATTCTTGTGCAATCTGAAGATAATGTAACAAGTCTTGAGATATATCAGTTTTCTTGGGCCAAGTACCTTTGACAAAAGATACAACACTCTTGTAGTCATCATCATTTTCACACGCAGCCCTCCATTGATCTTCTTTTATACATCCATTAGAGACTTCACAAATGGAAACAACTTTATCCTGATCATTATCATCAACGACAACATTATCATCCTTAATTGGCAGCCTAGATAAACAGTCAGCAAGAACATTCTTTATACCTGGAATGTATTCCACTTTAAAATGAAAATCTTGTAACCTATGTTGCCATCTTGCTATTCTAGCCATTGCCTTACCACAACCTTTAGTTGTAAATAGATCCACCAATGGACGATAATCTGTCCTGACTCTAAATATTGTACCATATACATATTTACGAAAATACTCGATGCCCCACCAACAAACACGAGTTTCTTTCTCTAGAGTGGAGTACTTATCCTCAGCACCTCTTAGAGTTCTGGATGCAAATGCTATAGTGACAAGATGACCTTTTTGATTTTGCATAAGCACTGCACCAATTCTAACATTGCTTGCATTTGAAATAATAATTGAATCACAAGTTGTGTCAAATGGGGACATAACAGGTGCGGAAGCTATACATTTTTTTTAGAAAAACAAATTCTTCCTTGCAATTTGAATCCCAAAAAAACATTTGATGGTTTTTCAATAAATTCCTTAAATGTTTAGTTTTGTCAGCAAATGATGGAATACATTTAGCATAATATTCTGCTAATCCTAAGAAAGACCTAAGCTGGCCTTTGTTTTGGGGTTCCAGAGCTTCTTCAATAGCTTTTACTAGACTTTGTTTTGGAGCAATGCCTGTCTTACTAAAGTAATGACCTAGGTAGTCAACAGAATCCATGCCAAATTTACATTTCTCTTTGGTTAAGGTTAAACCATTGTCTTGTAAAATACACAACACTTTGTGCAGAATTTCTGTGTGTTCTTCTGCATCCTTACCAAAAGCTAAAATGTCATCTTGAAAATACAAGACATTATTTAAATCTTTAAACAACTTATGCATTACCCTGTGAAATACTGAGGAAGCTGAAACCAGCCCAGGGGCATTCTTTTATATCTAAATTCACCCTCAGTAGTGATGAAGGAAGTAAGATGTTTACTATCCTCATGTAATGCAATTTGATGGTATGCATTTGATAAGTCCAACGTTGTAAATATGGCAGCATCTTTAAGTTTATCAAACATTTCTCCAATATTCGGTAGTGGATGTCTGTCAACCCAAACATTGGAATTCAGATCTCTCATATCAACACAAAGTCTAACTGTGCGATTGGGTTTGTGAACTACGAAGACTGGTGAAAGCCACTCAGAGGATTCAGTTTCCTCTATGACATCCAATTCACAAAGCCTTTCCAATTATTTTTTTACTGAATTTCTCAACAACAAAGGAATGCTTCTAACCTTGTGAAACTTGAGAATGGCATTGTGTTTTAAAATAATTTTGTTTACACTTTTTTTTAGTAAACCTAACTGGGGTGAAAATACTTTAGGAAACAATTTTTCCCAATCAGTTGTGGTACCATTAGTACCTTGATTGACTAAATCAGAATAACCCAAAACTTGCTCTGGGTGATTGGGATACAGAACAATCATCAAGTCTCGTTTTTGTGGCCAACCCAAAAGACAAGAACCATCTTTAGCCACATACACTTTAGCAGATATGGTTTTACCTTTAGAGGAAAGATCAGAAGGGAAATAACCCAAAACATCTATAGGCTTTTTACCATACCCTACCAATTTGATATCAGGAGGGAGCAGAGATATGTGAGGAACTTCTTTTAACCATTCATCACCAATTAAAGTGTGTCTTGCACCAGAATCAGCCATAACCTTTACATCTTTATCAACTATTTGTAGCATACAAAATGGTGCATCTTTTTTGTTTTCATCAATCTCATAAACAGTCAACAAATATTCTGAATCATCAGTGTCACTATTCATTTCATTGACATTTTCTGACTTAGAATTTTTTACTTCAACACTCTTGTATCTAATTTTGTTTCTATTGCTGCACATTCTGGCAAAATGGCCTTTGGACTTACAATACCTACAAACTTGACTAATAGCCAGACATCGCTTATCAGTAGCTACATGTCCTGGAAATCCGCACTGAAAACAAACGTATTCTCTTCTTACGTTATTAGATGCAGAAACAGGTTTGCTGTTGTAATTTTCAATAGATTTTTTCTTGACAGCATTAACTTCTGACGTAGGAGTTTTTTTTTCTGATAAGTCCTTCATACCTAACTTCATGTATTCAAACCGATGAGCAATATCAAGAGCTTTTGATAGTGATAAATCCTGTGCAGATAGAAATTGTTCTTGCAATTTGGTATCCACAACTTATGTACCATCTGGTCTCTTACCATTTGCTCATGGAAATTTAGATAATTACACTTAGCAGCCAAAATTCTTAAGTCTTTGACAAACGTGTCAATGGGTTCATTAGGTAATTGCTGTCTACTTAAAGATTTGTGTCTAGCAACCACTTCATTATTTTTTTTATATATTGTTTGTCAAGTTGTTTAATTGTTGTTTCATAAACATCCACGTCATCTTCAGAGGAATTATCCGTTGTTATAGGAGGTAAATGACTTAAAACTTGTCTGCCTTCAGCTCCTAGAGAATGTTTCAAAATGGCAAGTTTACGTTTAAAAGTGTAATCATCTCCACCAATTGCTTCCATATACGCTTCAAATTCATCGTTCCATTGTTTCCATTCCAATGGAGGTTCTCCTGGGGAAGATAAAAATGGAGGAGGAGCACTGAAACTCTCCATTAGAGCCAGAAAATGAAAATAAAATTATGTGAGCTGTGTCTGTCAGCGTTGTAAAGATTGACACACAATTGAATGATCCACAATTGAATAATTTTCCTTAAATGAAGATGATCTGTAAATTCCCAATTAGTTCAATATCTGTGTTTATATCACAGTAAATTAGCATTTTACCTTTCTTGCAATGTGTTTACCACAGTAACAGGGCAAATCTGTATGAACACTGCCACCTTGTGGACATATGAAATGGCTCAGTCTTGGCACATTCTATTGTCTCAATGCAGAGAGCAAAACACAAGTTAAATTGCTTCTGTGTTATATAAATGCTGGAAATACTTCTTATTTTCGTTTCTGTAAAGTTTTAATGCTGGGCAACACTCATTATTTCGTCAGCATTAGGCAATATGTAAATGAAATGCCTTCCGCGCTGAACATCACAAGCGTCTTGTTGCCCGGCAACACTTGCTTACTTCTCTTCATCTTATGTGCATGTGTGAATCGAGGAGAAGCGTCATCAGAGTGTTGACACGTCAGACTCTCCGAATGCACAGACACTCATGAGAGACAATGAAAATTCGAAATTGCTGTCTCGAAAAACAGAAAAATGAACAAAGTCTCACCACTTCGTGTCAGAAAACTCCGATTTTCAAGTTTATGAATTAGAAGATGAAACAAATCCTCGACTGTGATACCAGCCAATAAAATGATACATCAAGGCCAACGGTTTCTCAATCTGCACTGCCTGCAGGGCTTCAGGCTTGTACCTTCAGGGTTTCTTCTCCATCGTCGCCAGTGTACAGATCCCTCTCCGAAGTAATCAGGACAATGAGGTAAGTTCAATTAATTTATTAATAGCAGGGAGCCAAATAAGATATGTTCATACAAGCCTGAGCTTAACCGATCTTCTGTGAAATGTGACCACACGCAGTGTGTTCCAGATTCCACAATATAACAAAGAACACCACACAGTGCTCTGCTTTGCCTCCCAAAAAGTCCTTGCATTAAGCAGGACTTTACTGCATTAACATTCGTAGACCCTGATTGCACAAAGTGCGGAATTCGTGGGTCAATACATGATGGTGAAGTCATTTCATTTTGCCAAACCATTTGTAATAATGAGGCTCAACACTGAAGGCTCAACTGTCAATAAAATCATGCATGTTAGAAAACTGTCTCAAGGATCATCGTTAATCATCTGCTGCATACGGGTGGCACAGACATAAGGAAGCAGAAAGTGACAAATTTGAATGCTCTTTGTATTATAACATTCAGATTGTCGGACAACATATGGTGAAAGCTTTCTTATTTCCATGTAGTAGACTCAGGTTTTCTTCAAATATATGTACTGTAACCTACAGGAATACCCTCAGTTCACCTCTGTGTTCTTTGCTCCCCCACCGCATGGTCGAGATTCTTCCAATGAGACTTCCCTCACTTTAAGCGACATAAGAAGATATTAGGTACTCTAAAGGTACTCTAAAGGCATAACCATTGGTTTTTAGCTTAAATAGGAGTTCGTTTTTAGTTAAATAATTTTTTATTAAGATAATGAACACTGAGTTAAAATATTACATAGCTCAAAGGGTAAAGAACAGGAGATTCACAGAGGGTACTATAATCTATTTGAAACAGGAAGAAAAAAAAACAAGCACATAGTGCATATATTATACTGAAAAACTCTTTTTACACAAAATTGACCATTTTATATCACCATTATGTTGGTCCTCTCTTTCTTCCGAAGGAACATTGATGATACATTTACTTTATTAATGTCCCAAGGTTTAAATAGGAGTTCTAAGGTTTTCTTTCCATGGTGAACCTTTGCATAGGTTCTGACTAGGACCTTAAAACTCCAGTATTCCCCTTTCTTCATATTAGTGTTGCTAGTTGATCAGACCTTGTATTAAAGGTCTGATCATCAACAGTGCATCCCACAATACCTGTTACTAGTGCAAATCCCCATAACGTGATACCTTTAGTGCCTCTTGGCGAATATCAAATCTCATGTTATGCACTCAAGTTGACAGTTCTTTCCTCCAGTAGAACATGCCCTAGAGCTGAGGAGTGTCAACACATCACCTATTTCAAAAAGGTGGCTGTGTTCAACAACATGCTCTTGGGTTGTGATCGAGTCTTTGGTTGCTTTCTTTATAGTTTTTGTTTGGTACCCCTTCACCGGCTGAGGAATCATCTTGGTGTCTGTCTCTCTCATTCAACCTCTTTCATCCTAGCATACTTTTCTCCTCATGTGTTCTTAGGTACCAGCCTGTTCTACTTCTTTTTTTGGTATTGAAATAATGAGTCAACCTTGCCACCTCTTTACATCCAAAAGTAGGCAACTCCTATATTAATTCTGAATGTGTTGGCTTCGGTTTTACTGTACTGGGGATGCAATGTAAAAAGAAGTTCCAGTTTCTTCTTTATGGTGGAGAAGTGTGGCTCACTGGTTAGAGGAGGCAGACCCTGATTCAGAGGTCAGACCTGGGACCAGGGTTCAATCCCCGACGCAGCAGGGTCTTGAGCTCAAAATGTCCACAGACTCGATAATTCTCGCCTCGGTGCCTACTCGAATCATGGGCTCACACTCTGCAACTCTGGGCAATAGCTTGCTTAATCTCCACTACGGCCTCACCATGATGGGATGCCTGGCTTTCTTCTTGGGGATTCCTATTAGGGGTTATCTCACAGGGAAAAGCCAGGACGGGTTCCCAAAGCAAGCACCTTGAGACCTTACAGTGAAAGGCACTATATAAGAACATATGATTTACAGTTTATATTTATAAAAGTGATCTCTGTTGGGAAGCCAATGAAGAAGCTGGAACGCCATCACCAGAACCCACTATCAAAACTCTCTGAATATGCCTTAATTTACAGAACACTAGGGTGTAGTGTAGTTCCTAGATTCGCAATAGGCTCTGCGCATTGGAATAATATATTGTATAGATTAGACGTAGGACTGAGGTTGACTAGATCTCTATCGAATATATTAAACTTAATAGTGAGTGCCAGCTAGCTCTGAGGTCACTAGAAACTTTTTCAATTTCACAAGAAGGGATTTGTTTCTGACAACCGCATAAGCATGACAACTTCTGTTTTCCAAGAATAAGAAATATATCTCTAGAGTCATGGAAACAATAGAAAAGTATTTCACTCAGTCAATCGTGCATGCTTTGTTTCGACAGAGTTGCAGAGAAATGGGAAACAACCTTTACAACGCAACTTTTACAAAGCACTACTATTACAATGAAACTTTTACAATGCAATATCCATCACAACGCAACCATTACAATGTACATGTACATGTAAAGGAATTTATATAGCGCAAATCATCACTGCTTTCTAAGCGCTTGCTTAGGGAACCCGTCCTGGTAATCCCCTGTGAGATAACCCCGGCAGGGTATCCACAAGGTGAAAGCCAGGCATCCCGCCGCGAGGGGGCGTTGTGGAGATTAAGCAAGCTATTGCCCAGAGGCAGAGAGTGTGAACCCATGAATTGAGTAGGCACCGGAGCGAGAATTGTCGAGTCCATGGACATTTTAGGACTCAAGACCCGCCGAGCCGGGAATTGAACCCTGGTCCCGGGCTGACCTCTGCTTTCAGGTCTGCCTGCTCTAACCAGTGAGCCACACTTCTCCACGATGCATGGCACTACAACGCATACCACTACAACGCATGTCATTACAACGCAGTCATTACAACGCATACCATTACAACGCATAGCATTACAACACATAGTACCTTTACACTATCCAACACTTACCCTACTGTTGCACCCCATGGAGTTAGAATAGTAATTTTTTCCCATACACTATCCAACACTTACCCTACTATTGCACTCCCTGGAGTTAGAACAGTAATTTTTACCCCTACAATATCCAAAACTAACCCTACTGTTGCACCCCCCTGGAGTTAGAATAGTAATTTTTACCCCTACACTATCCAATACTTACCTTACATGCAATGTAATGTTATGCGTTGTAATGGTATGCGTTGTAAAGGTAGTATGCGATGTAATGGAATGCGTTGTAAAGGTAGTTATAAAAATGTGTTGTAATGGCATGCGTTGTAATGGAATGCGTTGTAATGGATGTTGCATTGTAAAAAATGCGTTGTAAAGGTATGCGTTGTAAAAGTATGCGTTGTAACGTCATACAACCCAGATAAATAGAGAGACGGGCGTTTTCAATAAAACGTTTATGGAACAGTCTTCTTTCTCATACAAGAGAAGTGAACTGCTACAATCGTAATGCAAACTGCAAAGTATAATGCGTACAGCGAGAACAATATTATGAAATAATACTGTAAGAGCATTGTATGGTTTTTAAGCCATATAAAAATCCTTACATAAATACCAATGACTAAAAATACTCAGCTGGTGCTTCTAATATACGCCTACCCCAATGTACCTAACCTAAGTCTAGTACGCGGGAAGAAGTAAGTATTGTGTAGCATAGGTTTTAGTTTTCTTTGGAAAGAATCTATCCAAGATTTCTCTAGGTTCTAATCAGCTCCATCCCTTAGTTTAGAATGAAGGAGGTCTGGTATCTCAGTCTCAGGACTCGATTTCCCAACACCCAGCAAGGAGAGCTTGGAAACATTGGAGCTGGATTCATCGGCGAGAGAAAGGCAGCCTCTTGATCAGTGCGTCAGCTGGAGGGTCGGCTTCCTTCGGCACTTGTTGTAGCGAGCTGCGTAGGGCAAGGAGATAGTGAAACTGCTCCAAACCACTGTGTCTTGCTAGAGCAAGTGAAGGTATATTTATACCTTGAAGGTGTCTAGGAATGCCAAAGTTTGATGAAAAGTCGGGCATAATAATGTCAGGAAAGAACCCCTAGGGAATAGTCATTCCTTGCAAAGTATATGAGAGTTCATGGACAAATCAATATTCAAGCAAGGGAAGGTCCCTGACTCATTGTGACGTTTGAAATGGGTAGAAGTAGCCATGCCTGTATTTGGTCTGCATGGGCTATGTCTAAAAAAGGGCTTGATTTCTATGCCTATATTAGGGCTATGTGAATTGTACCTGTATAAGGGCATGAATCGGGAAAATTCACTCGGAGCCTAAAACAGCACACAACAATGGAGGTATCAAGGCTTCAAGCCAATGTTGTAGTAAAAAGAAAGTCTCACCTGGCACTCATGTCGCAGCATTATCAAGGTCTTGATAGTCTATCAGTCTGGGGTTCATCTAATGCTTTTGGGGGAACTAAAAAAGATACAGGGTGTATCACACTAACCACCCTATGGAGTTAAAGCTGAAAGAGCGTTGAAGAATAACTTGTCAGCAATAGTGTCTCTGGTTGCATTTGACATCCTTAACCCCTTGCCTGCTGATGACGAGCTGGGCTCGTCATAACGGCCGCGCCACTCCCCGGTGCGGCAAATTCCACACCAGTGCAGACTTTCTACAGGAGTGGGCAGAGTCATGACGAGCCCAGCTCGTCATGAGCACAGTTGCACTGTGCCTCCTGACGAGCTCGGCGCCGTGCGTGGCCCCTTTCCCCCTGGTCCCTTGGGAGAATTACCCCCACGGTGAAGGGGTTAAACATGAGAAGGGTTAGTTTTACACTGTGAGAAGCAAGGACACGAGCAGAGGGTCAGATATAGCTAATAGTTTGGTAAGCGTTGTCATGATAATGTAAGAATGGAGACACACAGAATCATGTCATTACAAGAGATGCCACTGTGGTCATTATCTCCACAGCAGTCTGGGTGTTGCTGAGGTTGCCACTCAAAAAGCGGCTTCAGATCATGTCAAAGACTGGGAACTGATTATTTTGTCAGTAATTTAAGAGTTCGTATGAACCCATAGCTATCATGTCTCGTAGTCAGTTTTAGGTGTGGGTATATAGTCTGTTTTCAATTTTCTTAAAATACGGAGGTTGTCCATTGATAGGGCAGTGGCAGTCCTCAATCTCACATGCACGTTAATTACCAGGGTATGAAAGGACAACAAAACCTTCATCAGTACCATTTGAAACTATTTTTGATTGGATTCTGTCATGTAGGCTGTGATTTGGTCCCAGGATACCCTCAAGGTCCAGCTCGGCCTTAAGATGTGAACATTGTCTCTTTGAGGGGTTTAAATATCCAACAAAATAAGTTTTGTTTCAGCTTCCATGGTGCTCTAAGTAAGGGTGTGGCAGGTCCTGCAGCACCACCCAATGACAGAGGGATATTTCCCCAGGAAAATGGTCAATAACAAATCACACAGCCTAAAAAGAGGTAAATAAGACACACTCACGTACATGAGTCATTATTGAACGCACTTTTAGTTCCTTAAGCCTGTACCTCAGATGTCTTGACCATATGAGACGTAGTTTCTGCAGTACGTACGTAATGTAATGTAATGTAATGTAAAAATTACTTGTAAAGCGCGGCATACACCGGACGGTTTCTTGGCACTGTTCACTTTATTCGGTGAGAGGCAGGAGACAAGGAGAGAAGAGTGTTATGTGTAAATGCTACGGAAGAGGTGGGTTTTTAGGAGAGACCTGAAGTGAAGGTGAGAGTACGTAGTCATGTATGTATGCATGCATGCATTTGCTTCTGCATGTGTATGATATTTCCTTAGTACAAACCTAGCCAAAATGTAGCGGTGCACTGTACATGGTCTGTACTCCCCAGAACTTGTGCATAAACTAGGAGTAGACTGTTGTGTTGTACACAGAATGGCCATGCAACAGGCTTATATAGGTAGATAACTCCTGAATAGCAAATCTAACCTATCCAAAATCCAATTCTTGCTTTTTTAATTTTTTTATTTATTGCACCAAAGTATCAAAAACAATATTACATCAATTATTTCTATAAATTCCTATGATCATAGAATGCCCCCAGATACACATTCCGATCTTGTGTTTCTGTGCTCCTTTTTCCAAATATAAACTGAATTCTAAATTGAATAAAGTATACATTTTAGTATGCCATCGCTCAAAGGGGGGAGGCTCAGGCTGAAGCCGATCAGCAGTGATACACAACCGAGCAACAACCATTGCAATCAAAATTAAATAACGATGATGAAACATATGCATCCCTTTTTCTAAATCCTTACCAATACCTAGCAACATTATAGCTGGAGTAATTGTGATGAGTGTCCCAGTAATCTCTGACAAAAATGTCTCAATGTCCATCACATACCAAGACATTTTACTACTGCTATAAAAGACATGTAGGCTATCCGTACTATCCCCCCCACATCGAAAACATTTACCGTCATATCTCTCCCCCCATTTTGACATCCGAGCTGGAGTATAGTATAGATTAAAATCAGTTTTAAAGAACTGAGTTCTCAAATTAGCAGACAATAGAGCTCCCCTAGATATTGTGATAGCTTTCTCTATAGTGATATCATGTTCCCCTAACACATTGGACCATTGAATATTGTGTTTCTCCAGGTCGTCTGCCCTCAATGATAAAAAAATCTTATATAGCACCCCCATTTTCTTCTGGCGCCTAATGATTTCAATACATTGATTCAGAGATAACACCAAGTTTTTCTGAGCAAGAAAGTCCTGACTTGCAAAAACTTAAAAAAGTGTATTTTAGGTAGATTATATTGCTTAGCCAAATCCAAATAGTTAGAGAAAAGCCTCATAAAAACCTCCAATCTGCAGAATACCTTTAGTTCTCCAGCTTAATGCAACCCAATCCCAAAAGATGGGAGGGTGGGTCTTCAAGAGCATTTGAAGGGGTACAGTATGTTAGCCCTTCCAACATAAGCAACTTTCGTACATTTTGCCACACCTTGAAAGCAGCTTCCCTTACTTTCAACAGTGTCTTTTTAAAAAAACAACATCAATTTCCTTAAAGAGACAGTTCTTTACCTCAGAACCACACATCAGCTGAAAGCAAGAGGGAGACTCAGCTGCATTACTAGCCTCTTACCCAGTCAATAATACTCGCATCCTCAACAAAAAACAAACATAATAATAAAGTGTTAATTTGGGTAGCGACCAGCCCCCCTCTCTCTTGGCAAGGTCATGAACCTTACAGCACGTCTAGGTCTACCAGGGGCCCAGAAAAATTTAGTACAGAGAGATTGCAATTGTTGAAACTGGTCTTGCATCACTTCTAGAGGAATAGATCTGAATAGATAAAACACCCTAGGCAAGATATTCATTTTTATAATGTTGCCCCTCCCAACCAATGTAAAATGTAGTCGCCCCCCAACTTTCAAACGACTCCTTTATCCTAACCTTTATATATACTCAGTTAGCCTCAACCAGGTCTTTCATTGATGTTCGAATTTTGATGCCTAAATATGTGACCTCTTTCACCAGTCTCGGATCATTTAAGACAACATTATCTGTATATAGTATTTGTGTTTTAGCTACATTAAGTTTATAGCCTGAAACCAGAACGAATTCATTTGCTAAATGCTCCACCTCTTTCAGAGCAGTCATTGGGTCTACCGTGGTAATAGCTATGTCATCCGCATAGGCAAAAACAGATTGCAGAATCTCCTGGACAATAAAAGGTTCAACTAACAAACTGTTTCCCAACATATCTACAAAAGGGTTAGTATATAAAGCAAACCAGTAACTGGGAGCAAGGGCACCCTGGCCGAGTTCATCTGGTTATTCTCACTGGCTCTGAAGCCATATCCATAACAGCAATTCTAGCGATCGGTGCTGTACATAATACTTGTAATGCTGTCATAAACCTCTTCCCAAATTCTGCCCGATACATACGATTCCACAAATAATCCCACCTCACGCAGTCAAATCCATTTTTAGCATCTAACAATATTAACCACAACTCCCACTTTTCAGCCTGAGCTATGTCAAAAAGCGTAATCACCTTATTAATATTAATAACCGTACCACGGCCCAGTATAAACCCATGCTGATTTAATGACACCAATGTGCAAATAACCTTTGCCAACCGATTAGCCAATATTTGTGCATATATTTGGCCACCACAATTTAACCAATGATATTGGTCGATAAGATCCTGGCAGCTCCGGTGATTTCTCCTTCTTCCAAAAGACCACAATTGTGCCCTCATCCCATGATTTGGGAGCTCACCCATTCTGTGCAGCTCTAATAGTGGCCAAAGTTTCATTCTTAATTTGGTGGAAAAAAACTTTATAAATCTCCCCCGGAAGTTCATCAGGTCCGGCAGCTTTTCCTTTTGCCAAACTATTAACCGCAGCCTTTAGTTCCTCCATCATGATTGGACTATCTAGCAACTCTACCTCATCTGGTTCTATCTGTGGTGTATTGCCCTCCATGAATATGTTATTACTGACATCTACCTTTTATTCTTGTGTATACAATTCTGAATAAAACTAGTGAAAAATTGCCAATATCCCTTGCGGATCATGACACAATACACTTGACCGATCAGTAAGGCCCAAAATTCAATGGGAGGTTTCCTTCATGGGTAGCCGTAATGCTTAGCACTACCTGACAGCTTCCCCATACTCACAGCATTGTTTCTTATAAATTAGATATTTCCTCGCACTTTCCCTATTCCAAAGACTATTGATATTAGCCCAACATCTAGCAACATTAGCCTATTTCACTATTTCTTGTGCAATACCCTGCGTCAATTTCTCTTCTGCCTTTTGCAGCTTAGAGTAAAATTCCTGTATTTCTGATTTAGTTTTATTCAAATGATATAAACTAAGCATGGGTGGAATTTGCAAATTCGCGATACGCGAATTGGCGCGCATTCGTAATCGTGAATCGCAAAAATCTGCCAAATTCCGCAAGCTTGCAAACTTTTTTTTTGCGAGTTTGCAAGATTTTTTTACCAGTCCTGGAGCAAGAACTTGCGCATGCAGTCGCAATTGTCGCGAACATGTTGTTTCCACTTAACCAGCCTGCTCGCGATGCCTTTTTCCTGTTTCGGGTCATAATGACGTGTTCTCGTTCGCAATTTCCTGTTTCGGGTTACAGTGATGTGTTCGCAATTTCCTGTTTCGAGTCGCAATGACATGTTCGCGATCACGGCGTTGCTCGGCCAGCTACCAAAATCTTGCAGCGCACGCGAACAAGGAGGAAAACTCATCACCGAACGCAGAATCATGGTAAGTCAATGCTGCGCGCGCTAGATTGTATTTTTGAAGCGCGAACAAGAAAAAAAATTTCGCCAATTGGCGAATTGCCGACTTTTGGGCAATTTTGCGCGCATTCGCGGATTGCGAAATTGCTCCAAATTCGTAAATTCCACGAGCGGAACAAATTTTCCGCCCATACTTAATATAAACCATAACTTACTACTTCGCCCCGAAAACAAGCTTTAAAAGTGCCCCATACAATTGCAACATGAGCTGATTGTCTATTGTTTTAAAAAAAACTCCTTGATCCATCTAGACATATGGTCTTTAAAGCCATCATCTAAACACAGCTTCCGATCAAATGACAAGCCTCTCGGTATGAGTGTGAGACCAATTGCCACTATTTCTAAGACTATTGGAGCATGGTCTGAGGTAATCCTCGGAAATATTTGAACCGATGCCCCAGATATTTACTCTGTAGATAAAAATAAAATAATCAAACTGTACCAATTTCTTATGAGGAAAAGAATAAAACGTGTACCCTGGATCAGTGGATGGAGATTATCCCATACATCAACCAGCCCATGATTGTTCATGACTTTACATAGAGCTTTACAAGCTCTTCGTTTTCGTCCCTTAAACCACTATACAATTCCTTCTTTACCCAGTTTATATTAAGATCTCCACATACCACTAGAGGAGTCGGCCAGGATGCAACTCCAGATTTGACTCAATCAACACTGCCGACTCATCAAAATTGGACCCATAGATAGTACATATTGTGACTTAACTACTACCGATCAGAAATTCGGCAATAGCCTAACGCCCCATTTTGTCCGCTAAACAACAACCTGTTATTCATACGGCAGGCTTAACTAATATTGCCACCCCATGTGTCATTGCAGTTTGATGTGAGGCAACTAATAGGGAAACCATAAATCCGTCAGCATATTCCTCTTGCCCCAGGTTATATGTGTCTCTTGAACGCATAACAAATCTGGTTGGATTATACGGAGCTCCGGAGCCACCCTTTTTCTCTTGTTGTAATTGTTTAGGCCACACACATTTAGAGAGTAAATTTTAACCCCCTGGGGGGCCTGATAACATCTACCAAAAACAATACCCACTCCGGATACTAAGACAATTATAAGAATCTTGCAATATCTTCGGCACTGTATCATTATTTTATTTCCTTTTTTTGATACTGTGGCTTTTTCCCCTTTTACCCCACCAAGGTGCCCTCAACCCCACCCCTCCACCACCAGTGCCCCCCCTACACATCCCCAAAACTGCCCCAGAAAAACACCTCCCTTTAACGAGGCTTTAGGACCCATGGTCCTGTAGATGACAAACTTCCCGTACACCTCCTGCCATCGCTCACTGACTGCCCCAGTCAAAGAAGAGGGATTTCTCCCTCCCCCTGGCTCAGCAGAACGACCAATAATCCTAGCGCTCAGCTAAGAAGAAAAAGGAGCATACAAAGAAAGGAAACACCAAAAAAACAGACTGATCAGAAAAAGGACTAGCCTTCTTATACCATGTGTCAACTTCTTACCCATTGTACCAATATCCCATGACCGGGTCCCTAAAAAGAATTTAAATACTCCTTCGCAGAGACTTCATTGGTAAAGAATCGAATACGCTCCTGAAAGATCACTTTGAGCTTTGCCAGATTCATTAAAAATGCTTGAACCCCTTTACCTTGGAATTATGTAATTAACTGGCGTAATTGCCAGCAATTCTCTACTGTGTAGCAACAAAAATAGGGTCTTATAAAAAACTCAAAATCTTTCCCAGCTCTTTTCTTATCAGGGCGAGCGAGATGAAAAGCCTCCTCCCGAGCCAAGAAACTTTTAAATGACACTAAGAAAGCTCTTGGTTTCTCATATGTTTGACCTGGTCTCATGCGGATATTAAAAGGGAACCTATGTGCACGTTCAATCTCCCTATCCCAATCCCATCTAGTGAGCTCAGGGAAGGCATTTGTAAACAAATCTACTATAAATTTATGAGGATCTTGTCCTTCCCGTCCTTCCGGAATCTGTAAACCACTTATATTTGTCCTTCGTGCTTGGTTTTCCATATCAGTCAATTTCCACTGCGTATCTTCTTTAATAGAGCCTAGCGAATCAGTTAGTGCCTTCTGAGCAACCAGTTCATCTTCTAAATTAGAGATGCAAGCTTATGCTTCATTGAATCTAGAAGTAAAGTCAGTGCAGGATTTAGCGAGGCGTCGCACTGAGTTTTGCAATTTACTTCACAGATTATGCTCTCTCTGGCTTTCATCTCTTGTCTCCTCCCAATGGGACATGACAGATGGGTAGATTACAGACAGAGAAATATCTTCCACAGACTGAGCTAGTTGCAACTGCCCGATACTCTGTTTATGCTTTCCAATATCACCACTGCCCACCGTATGGTCTAATCTCTCGCGAACAGTGTGGGGACGACCTTCTATAAAGTCCTTAGAGTCCTCCAAGCAGATGCTACTGTGGTTGCTGCCACCAACATCATCCATCTGCATGAAGCTGTTTATCTCTAAGTCCTCGCATGTTGATGTGGACTGTTCAGACAAAGAAAAAAGTCTCGAGATTCCTTATCTAACCATCAGCATTTGCAACATGCACACTGCCAGCAACAACCAAATCAGGGAATCCCGCTGTCGGATCTGCATCAGAGGGATTAATAAGGATTTGTACGGCCACCACATGCTGCTCCTTGTCTCTCTGTGCTGCCAATGTATCTATGGTCAATGAAGGGGTTGCTGCTGTGAGTGTTGTAGTTTCCAGTTTTAGATCAGTTTTTGACCCACTCGCATCATTACCTGGCGTCTTGTCACCCGTGCCATGACCTCCTTTAATCAGTGCTTCTTCCTGAGCTCGCGGTCTCCCACAAAAGTCCAATAATTTCATTAATATTGTTTAGATTAGAGTACAAATATTAAATCTAACTGCTCCAAAGTCCAACAGTTTCCCTTTTGCTTAGATTTGATTGAATTGGGAGTGGTAAATCTAACCCCTCCAATGTCCAACACTTTCCCTACTATTTTCTAGATTGGAGCAAGAAAGGCACATCTAACCCCTCCAAAGTCCCACCACTTTCCCCGATTTTCCTTACTTTGTAGTGGGAATAGTAAATCTAACCCTTCTAAAAGTCCAATACTTCCCCTGCCTTTGAAAACATTGTAAAAAGAAATGGTAAATCTAACCCCTCCAAACTCCAACAGTTTTCCTACATTTGCTTACAATTCCTACGTTTGCTTACAGTTAAGTTAGATGACATAATCTGACTCATTTGAACTCACATTTGCTAGTGTTGTTTAGTTTGATTGTTGTTATTTTTTAATGCTTATTAGATTTATAAAAATGTGTTACTTTTTTCTTTGCAGTAATGTTAAAAATTATTATTATATTTTTGTATTAGTTTTGTAATGCAGTGGTGATAGTAACTGCGAAGTTGCTAAGTTTGCCCAACTTAGCACTATGCGAACTGCACGTAGCGCAGTGCAAACATGCGTAGCGTTGTGTAGCATAGTGCAGCGGTCTTTTTTTTACTTGCTCACGGTCCTCAACGTAAAGTTGAGACCGCGAGCAAGCAAAATGACATCCTCGCGAGACTTTTTCCTGGTTCGCGATTGCGAGCAAGGAAAATAAACCTCCCGGCGAGATTCTCAATGCGGGGAGGTCAGGTTTCTCATTGCGAGTGGTCGCGCATGCTCGCGACCGCTCGCGATGAGAAACTACCAGTCTGCGTTGAGAAAGCTGCAGCTCGAGTAAAAATTTACTCAGAAAAGTACAGCTCGCACTGTGCAAGATGCCGTTTTCAATGATTGCACAGTGCCGGATGCTTGTCCGGACTGTGCAATGATTGAAAACGACATCTTGCACAGTGCGAACATGATACAACACAGTTCACGTAGTGCTACGCGTAGCTCGCATAGTGCGAAGTGCACTTTGCGTAGCTACGCGTAGCGCTACTTCGCGGACTACGCCCACCCCTAAGTAACTCGAGCAACACGGTGAACAATCACAATATCAGAAAAATATTGACTGTACAGAATATCAAGTTTTTTATATAGAATGGAGAGACTATCGAATTACAAACATTTTGTGGTGCATAATATCGAAATTCAGAAACATCGATTTTCATAATATCGAAGTTAGTAATATAGACAGTCATAATATAGTTGTTAAAATTTAGAATTTTTTATAGTGCTTTAAGTGATGGTATATGTGTTAAAAGTATGTATTGTTTTTGTAATGTATGTTTGAATTTTTTTAAAGTATTGAATTTTATGTTATTTAATTTTGTGTTTTAGTTCTGCAGCGGTTTGTGGGTTTTTAGGGGATTAGGGTGGGAAGTAATTTTATTGCAATTAAGTAGTTATTGAAATATTCTTTGTGTATGGATGATTAATTTTCTGTTAATTAATTATTAATTGGTCCTTTATTTTATTACTTATTAATTTTGGGTATTGTAAATTAATTGGTTGTTAAAGACTTATTAATAGGTAATACATGTTTACTAAATAATATTTATTGGTGTTATAATGAATCAATTAATACATATTTTGTAATTGGTAATACTTTAATACATTTTTTTATTGGTATTGATAATTTAGTTATATTCAAATATTAAATCATTACTTTCCCTACTGTTGCACTCACTGGAGTGGGAATAGTAAATTTTACCCCTACACTATCTAATGCTTTCCCTACTGTTGCACTCTCTGGAGTTGGAATATAGATTTCTATCCCTACGCTATCCAACACTTTCCCTATTGTTGCACTCACTGTAGTGGGAAAAGTAATTTTACCCCTACACTATCCACCGCTTTCCCTACTGTTGCACTCGCTGGAGTAGGAATAGACATTTTTACCCCTACACTATCCAACACTTTCCCTACAGTTGCACTCACTGGAGTGGGAATAGTAATTTTTACCCCTACGCTATCTAACCCTTTCCCTACTGTTGCACTCACTGGACTGAGAATAGTAATTTTTTCCCATACGCTATCCAACGCTTTCCCTACTGTTGCACTCACTGGAGTGGGAATAGTAATTTTTACCTCTACGCTATCCAACACTTTCCCTACTGTTGCACTCACTGGAGTGGGAATAGTAATTTTTACCCCTACGCTATCCAACGCTTTCCCTTCTGTTGCACTCACTGGAGTGGGAATAGTAATTTTTACCCCTAAGCTATCCAACGCTTTCCCTACTGTTGAACTCACTGCAGTGGGAATAGTAATTTTTAACCTCCCGCTATCCAACGCTTTCCCTACTGTTGCACTCACTGGAGTAGGAATAGTAATTTTTACCCTCCCACTATCCAACGCTTTCCCTACTGTTGCACTCAATGGAGTAGGAATAGTAATTTTTACTCTTCCGCTATCCAACGCTTTCCCTACTGCTGCACACACTGGAGTGGGAATAGTAATTTTTACCCTCCCACTATCCAACGCTTTCCCTACTGTTGCACTCACTGGAGTAGGAATAGTAATTTTTACCCTCCCACTATCCAACGCTTTCCCTACTGTTGCACTCACTGGAGTAGGAATAGTAATTTTTACTCTTCCGCTATCCAACGCTTTCCCTTCTGTTGCACTCACTGGAGTGGGAATAGTAATTTTTACCCCTAAGCTATCCAACTCTTTCCCTACTGTTGAACTCACTGCAGTGGGAATAGTAATTTTTAACCTCCCGCTATCCAACGCTTTCCCTACTGTTGCACTCACTGGAGTAGGAATAGTAATTTTTACCCTCCCACTATCCAACGCTTTCCCTACTGTTGCACTCACTGGAGTAGGAATAGTAATTTTTACTCTTCCGCTATCCAACGCTTTCCCTACTGCTGCACACACTGGAGTGGGAATAGTAATTTTTAGCCTCCTGCTGTCCTACGCTAAACATATTTAATGTTTTTATTGATATTAATTTAATATATATATGTATTAAAAACAAAAATGCTTGTTTATTTTTTAACTTACATTAAATATTTATTATTTTTAAGGTTATTTAAGTATTTTTAAGCATGTTTTTGTGAATTATATTTATTGTCTTTAATTTTACATTACTTTTAAGACATTTATAATTTTCGATATTTTAACAAACTATATTATTTACAATATTTTGGATTCAATATTGTTGTACTTACCTGTTTGTAGATAGGAATTCGATATTCTGATATTCTATATTTTTTCCATGATATTTTGGCAGGTCGATATTTTGCTCCTCAATATTCTTTCAGTGATCTGAGCAACACACAAGGTGCATGGTATGCATTTCCGAACACTGCACTGTTACTCCTTTTCTATATGTAGTATCTATATGTGGTAAAAACACACAAATAAGAGGAACACACCTACAATTCAGCTGTGTCCATTCCTTAGAGGTTGAAAATGAAACATTATAAAACAATATTGGCTCCCTCACAAAAAATGTGCAGTTATGTATGCATCTTTTTTCAGTTAAGACCTATTTACAGATGTGTGCAAATTAAACATTTTTTAAAACTATGCAAAAGAATATTCACATGTTGCTGGACCTTCTAATCAGACTGGCTTATGCAGAAATAAGCTAGGTGGAGACCTTCAAAATGCTTATTGTGGAATGGTCAGGGCTGTGACTTGCGAAGGCGTCTTAACAACATGCTCACCAAGGCCTTTAGGGCTGGGACAGAATCAGTTGTGCCCAGAATGTCCTGCATATAAAAAGAAAAGCTTCCTAACCTGCCAGTGGCCAGTAACCCTTCTGCATCTATCAAAATCCAGTAAGAAATTGCAAGAAGCAGTTCCAGAAAAGGATGGCAATTGCAGCAACAGCTCAAACGCTGGGGGGAGGTGGGGAGAGGCAGCTTGCACATGAATAGCTGAGCAACAGTTCAATAAAAGCCTTATCAGGCATAGTTCATGACCTGCCTCCTTCCAGGTCAATCCTCTTTTGGAAGCAGTCTTTTGTTTGCTGTGTAGGCACCAGATCCACTCTGAGTGACTAAGATTCAGTGAAGGAAGTGCAATGTGCTGCAATATAGAACACCAAATATATTGGCTCATAACATCTCCTTTGATGCAGATCTTTTGTAATGTTTTGTGACAAAGAAAATGCAAGCCACTTCCTAATCAGCGCCACTGACATATCTAGTGTTGAATTATGTGGTGTTGCTGTTCACAGATAAGATGTATAACTAATGGAAAGATCAACTTCTGGTCCTATTACAGCATTAGCCTTGAGGAAGTTTATATTTTTAAGATACATTTACCACATAACAATGTAGAAATGTATCTTAACCATAATACAGGAAATGCTTGTCAACATAAAGCTTAGAGAAAATGTCCTTTTATTAGACATGCAAAAAGAGAAAATGCTGCTTATTTCTGCAGAAAGCTTTCATATCTATATATGGTCAGCTGACCATTGATTCCAGCACAGAGTGTGTTGCTGTTGTCCAGCTTGCTAGCAAAGACAGCTTGGGTGACTGTTCTGTGAGTGTTGGTGGGGAGCGATTTGAAGATCTTCTTGAGTATCTTCAGTGTGTGCAAGTAGGAAACATAGGCTATGGTCACTTGGTTTTATTTGTAAGTTGGTCATTGATTACTATCACAAGGTTCTTTGTGTTGGTTGTCAGGTGGGCTCAATGTCTGAGTTAGGTAGGTCAACTAGTTGAGTCCCAGAGCAAGGATTACTTTTTCTGTCTTGTCTGTGTTGGGCATGAGGCGGATGGTTTTCAGACATTTAGCAACTTTGGTGATCCAGGCAGCAAAATTGGCCTGAGTGTTTGCATTTTGTCTAATGTGGCTGCAGTTTGAACTGCGGTGTTTTTGCGTGTTATTAATTAATGATATTTGCTGTACTGTTTTTTTTTCCTCATATGACCTCCGTAGCTATAGCAACCTCTTGACCCAGAGGTTTTAATCATTGGTACCTATCCTATACCTTGATCTAATGTCATCTAATCAAGAGATAAATCATCCAATAAGTTCCAAAATACCCCAGTATGTGGCCTTTCTCTATATACATTTACCCTTTGATCGAAAACTCTAAAATATCTTACAGAATTTTATGAGGCGTTCCAGGTAGGGGGTACCACCTGACGCCAAAATGTACAAATCTTTCTCCTGGCCAGCAGGATCAGATAAAAAACAATTTGTGTTGCAACCCCATCAGGCCTAGCATCCCCCCAGGCATAGATACAATACCAAATAAATTAAGAGATGGGCTTACCTCCACAGCAGGACCCTGGAGATACTCTTACCCACACTTTTCAAAAAATTATTGTATTTTGGGGCAAGAGGCAAATACATGGACATCATCTGCATTCTGGAAACCGCATATCAGACATCTAGCTTCTCCACCGCCCTTTATTCTGGATATTTTAGGAGGGGACCAGTATATCCTGTGGAGTGTGAAAAATTAGTTTCTCCTGAGTGCAGCAGATTTAATTAGTGGGTAAAGAATGTCTAGAGATACTTGCCAGAAATCTTTCAGCTCCTCACTCGGCAAGTAGTTCTCCCAGACCCTTTATGGCTTTTTCATCTTTCTGTCTACTGCATCCAGGAGATGGTTATACCAATGAGCCACTTCTTTCTTCCTCGGGCCAAATCTTGTAGTTCATTTTCCATGGAATTATCTTCAAAGATGGACAAGTGTTGACTCTTACACCAGTATGATATCTGGTAAAATGTAAACCTAGATAGAGCACCTCTCGTAGTGTGGCTCCAAAAGTCCAAAGGATAACATTTATTACTCACTATGATATCATTCAAGTGCAAGACTCCATCCTCTTTTAATGTCCGAGTTAGAGCATTCAATAGACTCTCCAGTGTACCAGGGAAACCCCACACTGGAGCCCAATCACTATAATAGGAAAGTCCCAGGCAGTCTCGACAGTCCAACTATAGCTTGGCCGCCATACGCAATGTCTTCAAACTGACTTTTAAAAATGTTTTTGAAGAGTTGAACGTATACATGAATCCTAGCTTCTCTACGCCAACTAACGTAGCTTTAAACATGCTGCCAATCAGCGAGTCATCTGGAGTAAACGTGACTATCCTACAGTTTTTTAATTGGTAGGCCCAACAGTACAGCTTGAGGTCTGGTAAGCCCATGCACCCACGTGAAAACTTGCGCCCTAATTCTTTCCAGGACAACCTGATCCCTTTACCTGCCCAAATAAAGAAAGATATCTTGCCCAGAATTTTAAGCAAGTCAACTTTTGCGAATTGTAGGGGGATGTTATTATACAGATAAGTATATTTCGGAAGCACGCACATTTTAATAAAATGAACCCGTTCGTAACGGAAGAGTGGTATATTCAGCCATCTTTTTAGTAAAACTTTAACCTCTTTCAAAACTGTCTAAATTAGTTTTTGGAATTTCTCTAAGATCCTGAATGATTATGACTCCAAGATATCTGAGCTACCTGGTGAAGGTACCCTCCTGATCAGCGAAGTTCCATGACATAATCTCAGTTTTGTCATTATTGATTTCATAACCAGAGAATTTCCCAAAGATCTGAGCTTCGGCAAGAAGCACTGGAAGTACAATGTTGACATTTGAGGATAATAAAATCAATTCATCTGCATATAGCTCTAATTTCAACACAAACACATTTACTGCAAAAGGAGAAATCTTCTTATTCTGTCTTAGGCTCTGGGCAAAAGGCTTGATATATAAATCGAAAAGAATGCGGGACAATGGGCAGCCCTGTCTAGTGCCACACCCTATTTTAACAACAGGAGAAATACTACCATTGACCAGAATCTGAGCCCAGAGGGATTTATATATATTTTTAAGAACTTCCCTAAAACCGTCACTGAAGCCAAACACCTTCAAAGTCCTATCCAGGAAAAGCCAGTTCACACCATCGAAGGCTTTGGCAGGGTCGACAGTAATAATTGAAAGGGGAGACCCTGTGACGATGCCAGATCAACCGCCCCAATTCAAGTATATACCAGTTCCGACATCTGCCTGCCCGGAAGAAAACCCTTTTGATCCTTGTAAATTATTAGCCCCATGATCTTACACAGCCGGTTGTTAAAAATTAAGCATGGGCGGAAAATCCGTTCCGCTCGCGGATTTTGCGGATTTTCGGTAAATTTGCAATCCGCGAGATTCGCGAATTTCCCGCAAAATCCGCGTGCGGAACGGATTGGGTCAAAAGTTCAAGCTGACTTTTGTAACTCTTTTAGAATGGCGCCGGCAAGCTGCCAGAGCCATTCTCAAATAGTTACAAAAGTCAGCTTCAACAGGAAGCTCTAATAGATAAAGTAAAGCAGGTGCTGCTCAAATTCAGTTACACAATCATTAATCACCCCAAACTTGGGGTGATTAATGATTGTGTAACTTAATTTGACCTTCAACTCCAGCACCTGCTTTACTTTATCTATTAGTGATTCCTGTTGAAGCTATTTGCAGCTATTTTAGAATGGCACTGGCAGCTTGCCAGCGCCATTCTAAGTGGGGATGAGGGCAGAAGGGCACAAAAGTGGGACAGAGGGCAGAAGAGGACAAAAAATGAGTGGGGCAGAGGGCAGAAGGGCACAGAAATGAGTGGTAGAGAGGGCAGATGGGCATAAAAAACGAGAGGGTGGCAGTAATTAACCAGCAAAAAAAACCCAGCGAAAACGCAAAGCGCCTCGCGAACACCCGCGAACACGCAAAGTGCCCAGCGAACACCCGCAAACTTGCAAAAATAAAAAAATCCGTAAATACGTGCAAATTCGCGAATTTTGCAGATTGCAAATTCACAAATCCGCAAATTTGCGGATTGCGAATTCGCAAAATTTGCCCATGCTTATTCAGAATCCCAGCAAAGACGTTATATTCGGTGTTTAATATTGAAATTGGCCGATATGACTGGCACTGGGTTGGATCCTTACCGGGCTTCAGAATCAATGTAATAAATGCATCGCTCCAGGAGTCAGACAAAGGGGAGGGACCATCAAGGATCTCATTATACAGTTTCAGCCAGACTGAGATGACTTACTCCCTCAATAAAGAGTAAACATCAATCAGGATCACATCAGGGCCTGCCGCTTTCCCTTTGTTAGCTGTGTCTAAAACAGTTAATATCTCACTCTCTGTTATTTCTTATGTAAGGATTTTTTGACTATCCTCGATTATTTTTGGAAGCTGTTTTTCCGTGAGCCAAGTATCAATATAATCCTCCGCAACCTGAAGATCATCTCGATATAGCTACTGAAAAAATTGTGCAAAAGCCTGTTCTATTGTTGCATGGCGTTTTAG
This sequence comes from Lissotriton vulgaris, assembly GCF_964263255.1. Lineage (NCBI taxonomy): Eukaryota > Metazoa > Chordata > Amphibia > Caudata > Salamandridae > Lissotriton > Lissotriton vulgaris. The sequence goes on from NC_141687.1 coordinate 1,012,196,197, forward strand.
ATTCTGAATGGATTTTCCAGATTCATGCAATTCACGTGGCCCTTATAGAGGCATAAAACTCAAGCCCTTATTTAGGCATATCCCATGTAAACCAAATACAGGCATGGCTACTTCCATCCGTTCACCAAACGTCACAACAATTTCTTGGAAAACCAGCTTATGCCGTTAGGGACTTCCCCTTGCTTGAATATTGATTTCTCCAAGAACTCAGTTAGTTTTACAGTGAACATCTATTATTTAGGGGTTCATTAATCACGTTCATATGCCCGACTTTACGTCAAACATGGAATTCCTAAACACCTTCAAGGTATAAATATACCTTCACTTGCTAAGCACGGTGGTTCGGAGAAGTACGACGACCTACTTTCCTGGCGCAGCTCGCTGCAGCAAGTACAGAAGGAAGCAGACTCTCCAGCTGATGCACTGATCAGGAAGCTGCCCTCCTCTGTTGAGAAATCCAGCTCCAGTATTTCTGATTCCCCTTGTGGGATGTTGGGAAATCGAGTCCAGAGACAGAGATACCAGACCTCCTTCATTCTAAGGTATGGAGCTGATTAAAGCCTAGAGAAACCTTTGGTAGATTCTTGGCAAAAACGAAACCTATGCTAAAGACCATACTTACTTCTTCCCTTGTACTAGACCTAGGTTAGGCATATTGGGGTAGGCGTAATTTAGTAGCACCAAATGAGTATTTTAGCCTGTATTATTCATGTATGTATTTTTATATGGCTTAGAAACCATACAATGCTATTACAGTATTATTTTATAATACTATTCTCGCTGTACGCATTGTACTTTGCATTCTGTCTAACGATTGTAGCAGTTCACCTCTCTTGCATGAGAAAGAAAACTGTTCAATAAATCTTTTATTGAAAACGCCCATCTCACTATTTCTGTGCAAACTCTGTAGAAACAAAGCATGCATGTTTGACTGAGTGAAATACTTATCTATTGTTTCTACGAGTCTGAAGATAGTTATTCCAGGCCTAGGGAAACAAAGTGGTCATGTTTATGCGGTTGTGAGAAACTAATCCCTTCTTGTGAATTCAAGAAAGTTTCTAGGGACCTCCGAGCTAGCTGGCACACACAATTAAGTTTAATATACTCGATAGAGACATACTGACCTCAGTCCTATGTCAAATCTATAGTGTATATTACTCCAATGCGCAGAGACTATTGGGAATATAGGAACTACACTACACTACACTACACTCCCTTTATCCTATGCGATATGTGTGCCAACTTTAATCTTACTGATATAGTTATAAGATCTATCTTCCCTACTCTTCATGGCGAGGAACTTACCACAGTTCCCCCCCTGCTCAAAATCCCTCATTTTTTAAGTAAAATCTCTTCAGACTTAAGTCCGAACTTCAGCTGCAACTCTTCTACTCTCTTTGGGGCCTATTAGGATGGCAGACGGACCTGCGTCCGTCGGCCACCCCAGAGGAGGAGGGACCGTCCGCAGTGGCGGTCCCTCTGTGCGAATTAGGATGTGACCGGCGGTCACATCCTGTATTTATTTATTTTTTAAACAATTTTTATTATTTTCATTGAGTTAAACCATACATGTTGACAATCAGTACGACAATAGTTCTGCAATGTTCTAGATATACAGTTACACATAATCGGAGTTAACAAAGACAGTACCAGGAGAGGCAGTTCACCATGCAGTCTGTTATGGTTAGCAGTTCAAATGTCACAGTCCCATTCCCCCTCTTCTTCTTCGCCTGAGCTGGCGTCATCTTCTTCTGGTAGCGGATCGCACAGTTCCCCCCTGTATGTGTTCCAATTAGTCCAGACCCTGTTCCACTTACGAGGGCAAGACCTAGATACATACACCGCTTTTTCAGTAAACATCAGTAAGTCCAAGTTCCTGCTCCATTGCGCCAGCGTGGGTAGTTTGGGTAGTTCAGCTGAGCCCCATTTCTGTGCGATATCTCGCTTCGCCACCATAAGGGCCAGCGTGCCCCATATTAACCCATACCTGGATAAGTCATTCAATTCCCAAATGTTCAAAATACATTTACGTGGTTCTGGAGTTAGCGACACCTTTAGTGTTTGTGAAATCATGCGCAGCACTTGACGCCAGTAGGCTGCTATGTACGTACAGTCCCAGAGGGTATGAAACAAGGTGCCCTCTGCACCACAGTTCCGAAGACAATAGGGATGGGGTGCCCTTTGGAGTTTGTGTAATCTGGTTCTAGTATAATATACACGATGTAGGATTTTTAATTGTACAAGCCTTAATCTAGCCGAGGTGCCCACCTCCCTTGGGGACGCCAGCGGTTCGTTCCACTCCTTATCATCCATATCGCCCAGTTCCTCCACCCATCTCTCGCGCAGTTTCAGTGTGGGGTCTGCGAGGTTATTCGATAGCTTTTTATAAGTAAGGGAAGTTGCAATATGTTGCAAGTAGTCAGTAAGTAGTTTATCCTCCAGTGGGGAGGATTATGGGACGCCAGTCTCCGCTGGTATTGCTTGCAGTAGTGTGTGTCTGATCTGTACGTATCTGTAGGATTCAGTTGGACCCAGATCATTCTGTTGCTGGAGTCGGGTGAATGGGATTACTGTCCCTCTGTCCCACAAGTCTCCCACCGTGGATATCCCTATGTTATCCCATTGTGTAAACCATTTACTCCATCTTAATTGCCCCAATGCATTGGTGTCCCAGAGTGGGGTGAGTTTAGTGATTGTGTCCTTCCAGCCCAATTTAGCCTGTGGGTTGTGCCATATCGTGATCATGTGTTTAGTTGGATTTAGCAACCTTGCCACCTGGTTTTTATTGTAGAGCGTCAATAGCATGCTATCCGCGCCTAATTGAACCCAGTCTGCTCTGTAGGCTGGATCGTCCCGGGGTGCATAAATTGATTGGTTAATTATTTTGAGTTAGGCTGCTCAGTAATATAATTGCAGGTTTAGCAATGCAATCCCTCCCTCATACCAACTTCTATTCAGTTGGCAATGGGCAATACATGCAGGTCGGTTATTCCATAGCAGGTTGGACACCAATGTTGTCACCTGCTGAAAGTAACGTGGTGTGACTGGGTAGGGTGAGTTTTCTAGGGCGTATAGGAATCTTGGGAGGGCCATCATTTTGTAGAGTGCTACCCTACCAAGAAGCGTAAGTGGCGACAGTGCCCAGTGCTTCACATTGTTTCGTAGTCGGTCCAGGGGTGGTGTCAGGTTCTTTTCATAGAATTCCGTCTGGCTATCAGTGATGTATATACCAAGGTATTTGAAGGAGGTTGTGGCTCTCGGGAGCGGGCACTCTCTGTCGAGCGCGGGCGCCAGCCCCTTCAGTACATACAGGACTGACTTCTACCAGTTTAGTGTGTATCCTGACGTTGCCCCATATTCATCGCACAGCACCAGTAATGCCGGGACACTTCTCTCTGGGACCGTCAGATACACCAACATCTCGTAGGTGTATAATGACACGCGATCTTCCTACCCCTCTTAACAGCTAATGCCTTTTAACAACGTTGTACTTCTAATAAATGCCGCCATTGGTTCTAATACAAGGGCAAACAGTAGGGGTGAAAGGGGGCATCCCTGCCGGGTCCCTCACGCCAGTTGGATTGTGCGTGAAATGTGACTGTTGGCCACTATATGAGCAACTGGATTGGCGTATAGAAGGCTTATCCAGGCTGTGAATTTGGGGCCAGATCCAATGCGGGTCAGAACTGCGAATAAGTGTACCCATTCCACCATGTCGAACGCCATTCTTGCGTCTAATGAGAGGATGACGGCTCGGTCTAGTAATAATGGAGCCCGTGCCAGCACCCCGTGTAATCATCTGAGATTGTGAGTGGTGCTTCTGTGTGGCATAAAACCTGATTGGTCAGGGTGGATCAACAGTGGGAGATGGGTCATTAATCTAGCGGCCAACAGTTTCGTGAGAATCTTTGTCTCTGCATTGATAAGAGAGATAGGGCGGTATGACGTGCAGTTTGTCGGTGGCTTACCGGGCTTTGGTATTGCCACTATTGCGGCCATTCGTTGTTCTGCCCTCATGAGGCTTTCCGTGAACATAGCCAGCAGCGGTGGGCTGAGTGTATCTGACAAGAGTTTATACCATTCTATGGGGATCCCACTGGGGCCCATGGCTTTTCCGGATTGTATCGCCCGTATAGCTAGCTGTATTTCATCTATAGTGAGGTCAGCTTCCAAATCCTGGACCGCCTTTTGTGGAAGCCTCCTGATCACAATGTGGTTAAGGGAGTCTAGGGCTGCGGTTTCCGTGACCTCACAGTCAGGGGTATACACCCTTTCAAAGTGGTCCGCCAGTATGTCTATAATCTCCTCAGGGTGCGCCCGAGGTTGTCCCTCTGTAGTGTGTAGTTGTTGTATGGCTCTATTGCTCCCTTCCTTCTTTTCCAACCAGGCTAACATTTTACCGGCTTTATCTCACACATCATAGACCCTGTGGGTCGTAGCCGAGATATTATCAAGGACTTGTAGGCGGTTGTGGTCTCTATATTGCTGCTGGTGTAATTCCAGAGTGTGAGCTGAGTCTGCCGTGTGGTCTGCCATGTGGGCTACATTCGCTGTGTGCAGTGCTAGCTCTAGCTCCGAGAGTTCCCTTTTGTGTCCTGTAATGGAAGCTATCGCTTGTCCACGAAGGACTGTTTTGTACGCTTCCCAAAGATTCGAGGGAGAGTCCACTGATGCTTTATTTTCAGCAAGGTAAAGTTTGGTCGCTTTCTTAAGGTCTTTCTTGATTTTGGGGACTTTCAGGAAATTGGGGTAGATGGGGTATATTCTCCTCCTAGTCTTCTCCTGGCCGGAGCGAGTTAGCACTGTTGGCGAGAGATCTGATATGCCCCAAGGGAGTATTTCTATAGTATCAACCACGTGCATCCCATTTCCCAGTAACAGAAAGTAATCTATACGGGACAGACTATTGTGCACAGTCGAGTGGTAGGTATATTGTGTCGCAGTGGGGTATTTGTGTTGCCAAATGTCTGTTAGGCCCAATGCTGTCAAGAAACCCTGGAAGCTTGAGGGACTAGATGCATGAGCCAGCGCCAGGAACTTATCTAACATCGGGTTTGCCACTGAGTTGAAATCTCCCTCAACAATAATGTCTCCCTCCGGAAGATCCAGCAAGAATTCTCCCAATACTGGTAGGGCTACTGTTTGAAGTGCGGCGGTATATAAACTGATACTACATTTAAGAGCCGGCCTTCCCACTGCCCATGGATCGCTGCGAAGCGTCCCTGGTCATCTGTTTTGTGTTGCAAGAGAATGAATGGGGAGGTTTTCTTCAGCAGAATACCCATCCCTCTGGAGCCAGATGTGAATTCAGAGTGTGCTACCATTTTGTAGCCCCGTCGGTCTAATGCCTGCCATGTCCTCCCTGTGAGATGTTTTTCCTGCAGTAGGACTAGTGCCGGGCCTTGTCATTTGATAGCTTGCATTACCAGCCCCCTCTTGATTTTGTCTCCCAGCCCTCGGACATTCCATGTCAACATTCTTAGGGGCGGAACCAAGGTCTTCCGCATCAAGCCGTCATGGGCTGTGGATTGTGAGGTTTGTGACATAGTCGAGTGGTTTGGGTGTGACTAGCCTTGTCTCCCCCAATGGTATAATACCTCTGTCGCCTCGTCGCGTGGTGTGTAGTACTGTCTCATCGTATCGTGCCATAGCGTGTGAAATATGAACAATAACAATTAAACTCCCCCCTCTCAACCCCCCTCCCTGCCTCCCTGCTCCACGGACTTGCAACCGCCCTCCTCCCCAACTTAGCAGAGTGCTTATCCCTGTCCCAAACCATTGTACTTGCTTGTGGGGGTAAGGAGTCTCATGATGGCAGCTGCCTCATCTGCCCTCCTTAGCCTCTCCCGGTCAGAGTCCAAGGGCAACACGCCCTTCACAGCAGATGACATCCATTGTAGCCCCTCGAGTTAGTCTATTAGGAGTCTGACTGGTGTTCGCCTTGTTCAGAACCCCTCTCCGACGGGTCTTCCAAGCTGTCGCATCCCGACATCTGTGTTTCTGTTAGAAGCTCATGTTGCTGGCCTTTCTGGCCTTTGTTGTTGTGGCAAGGCGCTCCCACCTGTCGCCAGCCCTCCAGCCATTCCTGTGCGGCCTCAGGTGTGTCGAAGAACCATGTCTTGTTGTTGTCAACTATTCCTAGCATTGCCGGGAACAGCATCGAGTAAGGTAGTTCTTTCGCTCTTAGTGCTTTCGTGACTTCCGTGAAAGTTTTCCGGCGGCGGACCACCTCTGCCGTGTAGTCCGGGAAAAATGCAATTGTTGAGTTTTGAATCTTAATCGGTGGTGAAATCCTCGCCGCCTGGAGTATTGCATCCCTGTCCCTGAAATTGAACAGTCTGGCTAGCACTGGTCTTGGTGCCGCCCCCGGCTTAGGCACTCCGCCGGGCACTCTATGCGCTCTTTCTACAGAGAAAAAAATTCGACAGTCCTTTGGGTTGCAACTTGGTTTTGATCACTTCCTCGACACACAGGTCCATTGCTCGTTTGTCCTCTGATTCCGGCACTCCCAAGATTTGTATGTTGTTGTGTCTCAAGCGCCTCTCCTGATCATCCAGCTTGTCTTGCAGTTGTTTATTGACTGCTTGCATTTGCTCCATCGCTAGTTGCAATTCTGAGGTATCTTGAATCAGAGACTTCATGACCAATTCCACCTGCGCCACCCATTCCGTCATTTTGTGACAGTCCAGCCTCAGTAGGCTTATGTCGGTGGATATTGATCCTACCGTTGTCTGTACGCTGGACAAGGTCTTCATTATATCTACCAATGTCACCTTCTTGGCCCCTTCTCCTTCCACGCTTTTTCCTGTGGAGTTGCGTCCTTCTGGCTGTGGTGGGTTGCCTTTATCATAGTCATATTTGTCTAGTCTGGCTTGTGCCATGGTATTTCTGGGCCCTCTGCCTGACATGATAGGTGGTATGATGAATCCTCAAGGTGTGGGTGGCTCCTTACCAGAATTTGTACTTATGTTGTCACTCCGTGTCACAGCTGCTATGCTTAGAAATATGCAGGTATGGTCTTGAATGTGGCGTTAAGACTTCCGTGTATAGTATAATGTCACTGCAGTTTTTGCGCTGAGAAGATGCGGTAGGTTTGCCTTCGCTAGAGGTTGTAGGTATGGCTTTACTGTCGGGAGTTGCTCACCTCTCACCTCGCGTCACTGGAATTTCTAAGCCTACCGCACTGGAGGCAGTTGGTGATTCACTATTAATACAGGGCCTCGCGTAGTGATTCTTCGTCACCGCCCATGGGCCTTTGCACAGTCCCTCTTTATGTTCTGCTCCTTATGCCCTCAGGCAGTGTTTACCCCTCTGTTTCCCCACCGGCCTCCGCTGTCTGCTGCCTGAATCGGTGTTCCACTTGCTGGGCAGTGTAGTGTGGGTATGGGCTGTGCAGGCCCGTCTGGGGAGCGGGTACTTTCTCTACGGGGCACTCACTCCTTCCGGGTCCTGTGCGTGCTTGCAGGCAACGTCTGTCTCCCGGTTATGCTCAGCGGGGAGGGGGGAAGGGGGGAAGGCAATTGTCGTGCAAGGAGAGGATCCGCGTCGGATCACTCCCAGCAACCAAGGCCGCGCGTCCAGCCGGAATGGTGGGTCTCAATCTGTGCCTCTGTCTCGTTTTTGTAGGCAAGTAAACAGCAGACGGGTGTGGTAGCTCCCCTGGTCGGGTGCGGGTGCTCCTTCGTTCCGGATTGTGTATCTCAGTCGCTCCTCTTCTCCACCGGAGTCAGGCTAAGTTCCGGTCGCCATCGCCGCTGCGCCCTCGCTTCCTCCCGGGCATGCGACCACTCGAGACCGGTGCTGCTGAATGTGTGGTTAGGTCTCTCCGGACTCTGCACGGTCTCTGATGTTCTGGCCATCAGAAATTCACCGGGATTGCACCGGACGGTGCCACTCAGGTTCCGACCTTGGGATCAGCCTTCAGAGGCTGTTTTGTGGTGGATTTGCGGTACGGATTTATAGATGGGGCCGCTTCATTCACAGAGATCCTCTGTTACACAGCCACCATGCTTGGCTGCTAGTCACGCCCCCCCACATCCTGTATTTTTAACATTGCGGCGAGTGCTTCTTGAAGCAGCACACGCCGCAATATTAAAAAATGCATGTTTACCTTTGCATGCACGAAGCTGCAGGCAACGCGTGGTGCCTGCAGCTTCGTGCACGCAAAGGCAGTGGGGTACCATAGGTACCCCCATGTGCACCCACCAACCCCCCTTCACCCCTGGGGGCCCGCAAAAGGGGCCCCGAAGAAAACACCGTATGCCTTTCCATGGCAGAAATGCCACCGTGGAAAGGCATACGAGCGCCGCCATCCTAATACGGCTGGCGGTGTCTGACAGACACCACCAGCCATGTTAGATCTTTTCTGCCGTGGTCGGAAGGCGACCGCAGCGGAAAAGCGGCGGACTGAAAAAAGATGCCCCAGCAATCCTAATCTGGTGGGGGGTCTTTTCTCAGTCCGCAGCGGATAATCCGCGTCCTCCAGGCTGGCGGTGGCTTCCGCCGGCCCGGAGGATGCGGATTATCCGCTGTCATATTCGGCCCCTCTATTAGGTTATTCTTCTCTGTTCCGGGAGAACTCCTAGTCTTTAATCTGCTTCTGCCCCTGCTATCTGTAGTTCTAAGTCAGCCAGCTCTTTCCTCTTGGCCCTAGCCCAGCCCACTACTACCTCTTTTAGTGTCCCTCTCAGCCAGGCCTTAATGATATCCCACACAATGTACAAAGAGGCTGACCCCAAGTTGTCCTGAAAGAAACTAGCTGTTTTAAACCACAGAAAACCTGGAGTTAAAGATTTCAGAAATCTTCTATTTGAAGTCCATCTTCTCTGAGAGGACTCTAGAGGGAGATCTAGATTAAAGGCTACGGCACCTTGATCAGAAAGGTGTATGGGTAAATATTCAATTGAATTTACTTTATTGAGTTCTGAGTGCTCCATGAATATGTAATCAATTCTGGAGCCTCATATTCGGCCAGGGCATGACAAAGATTGTTCAGAGACGTGATGTCATCCTCATTACGACCATAAAAACTAGCTAGAGTATATTTAGGCTCCTGACATTTAATTTCCGCAAACACCTATCATCTACCTTGGACTTAATGAGTTAGATTCCTGAATTTACTTTAAGTATAATAGCAACCCACTTCGAGCAGCATTGCTGGTCTGAGGCTATAATCTTATCAACCCATCTTAGTTTACCAAATAATGCTTTAAATTCTGATTGTAAAAGATGGGTCTCCTGAATCATTAGGATCCTAGCTGAACTATTGTTTAGGTACTGAAGAATCAGGCTCTGCATTTCTCTAACTCTTAAACTGTTAACATTCCAACTTAAAAATTCAAGATGTCGATTCCTTTCCCGAGCAGGTCTACCCCCACCATTGTCCTGACTCCACCCTCTGCTGTAACTACTGGAGGTTGTTATGCCACATGAGAATGATGTTATGTCTTCTTTTTTTTCCCAATGCTCCCCACAAACAAACGTGAAAAGCCCCAGAATGCCCAAACCCCCACCAAACCCTCCAACCCTCCCACGGGGAACCTCCCTGGCTTCCCATCGGCAATAAACTGTTGCCTTTCGAGCTGGAGCCCTCCAGCCTCCTATAAAAGAACATAGAAATACCAATTTAACAATAGATGCTGAATTCCCTTAATCTATAATCTATAACCTTGATTTAGTTTGTGCCAAGAAACTGTCTACTTCCTCCGGGAATCTAAAATTATACGTCTTATTAGCCCATAAAGCTTTTAGAAAAGCAGGAAATTGTAACTGAACTTGAGCTCCCCGGTCCCTTAATGCATCCATCTGCTTCCCAAATTCCCATCTCCTGTCTTCTGTAACCTGAGAAATATCAGACCGTATTCTGAAGGAGGCATTGTTAACCTGTATAGTCTTAAGTTTAAGGACCTCCCCCATTAGTTGCTCCTTAAGAAGATAGCATTGGATATATACTAGGATTTTCCTAGGCTTTTTCCAAGCTGAATTCAACTTAAAGGGGTCTGTGTGGACTCGCTGAATCTCAGTTTCCCAAACTCATGCTGTAGCAACCTTGGGAAAGGCTTTAGTCAAAATGGCTATTTGCTGTACTGGTGTTTGGTAATACTTGCAACATCTTTCCTTGCAATGTTACACAGGCTAGTCAACAGTATTTTTTTAACAATACTGTTGGACGAGCCAACACAGCTCAGACATGTTTCAAATAGATAACATTGGACCTCAACTCCACTTAAAAGCAACACAACTTCCTATAAAAGATATTTTAGCCATAACTCAATCCAAAACAATATATGGTGGAGACATGCCATAGGGTTGGATGTTTTTATGCTACCTGCAAAACTGTCCTCTAAATAATCATACACATAAAATTCCAAAACACGAGCTCTCTTTGTACCTGGAACATACCCTTTTGCTGCCTTCTGTTGCTGCTGCCCTGCCTGGGAGGCCGGCGCCAACTTCTTTCACCTTCCTCGCTGCTCCCGCGGACCGCTGACTGCCGGGGCACTACAACCCCCAGAAGGCAGTGCAGTCTCGCGAGAGGGGCCGCGAGAGACTGCGCCAACCTTCATAACAGCTGGGAGCCCCCGCAGCACGGGACTTGCGCGGGCTCACCCGGGCGAAGCCCGGGCCAAGGGTGGGCCCGTCCTTGCCCATCTGTGCCCAGACGTGGCTGGGCTGGGCTGCCCCTCTTGGCTCTATGGTGGGCCTAAAAACGGTGGGACATAAAAAGACTAGTAAGGAGCTGCTTGGTTGACTTTTAATCTGTACGCAACATATTTAAGTTTGTGGTGGAGTTCTGCACCTGATTTGGTAAGGTGGCTGGAGGGAAACTTGATACAATTATTGGCATTCTGTACCAAGCCCTTTTGGTTTCTGGCACTAAAGAATATTTTATAACGGGCAAAAGAAAACTCTGCAGTAAGAAATCTTCGCCCCATAAAAGCCCCGGCGATGACACACAACAAACACTTTTGAGCTACTTAACAGGGGCAATGGGGGCGTTAGATAAACTATCTGTTGAAGAATCACTTGAGTCCGGTTCATCTTGCGGTTATAAGATTCTGCCTAGTGGTGGTCCTAAAAAGGGTAACCAGGGAAAAAGAAAGACAGGCTAAAAAAAAGGAGCACCTAATAGTAAAACGGCAGTACATAATAGCTCAAGTCCATCTGGCAATGATATTAAGAGTGTAACAGCATTAGTGGAAAGGCTTGACCTTTATGTGAGAATTACATTAGACAAGATTAGCTAAGCATATAGACCAGGAAAAAAACGTCAAGCAGCTAACCATAGCTCACAACAACAACAATTTAGCTCTGACCAAATCCCCTAGGAAAGAACATCTGAATCAAATTCTGCATCACAACCCTCATCCTACAACTGAGGTCGGGGTCGGAAGGGGGAGGGCTCTGGAGATTTCAACTGTCTTTGGCCTTAACCAATTGCCCGAGAAGCCCCATCACTTGACACACGTAGAAGTGCTACAAGCCCATAGAAACTTAAATTTAAGGATGAAGATCGACCAACAGCTAGACTTACCTCCGGAGACAACACCCTACATAATCGTCCTGGCCAATGTCCCAAAATTAGAGACCACAGAAAATGAACCATGGGACACATTAATAAATAAAACAGTACATTGGTTAGGAAGGAAAACTGGGCTGACTGAACAACTATTTTTTTTATTTAAAATGGCTAGGAGGGTACAGTGGGTGGGTAGGACCAGGAAATCATTTCCATGGGATTGCATTTTTCTGACCTTTAAAACACCACTCTTGTAGAAAATATTCTCCAAATGGTTGGCACCCTCTTTGTATCACCCAAAGAGATAAATATACTACCATTAGGCTTCTTCTATCCCCCGACACATGTTCGTGAGAGTGAGAGAGGCCTTAAAATGAACAAGGCCAGTGAAGGATATAGGTACCAATACCCTACATTTAACAGATTCTCTGCCCTATCAGGGCTTGAGGATACAGACTGATTGGACAAACAGCACTGTTCAATTTTGACTCCTAGGGAAGAACCAATCAAATCTGAGTTTGTATATGTGGATTCAATAAGAGTATATGTAGAAGACGATAGTGGAGCCGAGCGACAACTCTCCCAATTAGACAAAGATCCTGAGGACAGTAGACCTGAACTACACACAAATTCGAAGGGCAAACAGGGCATATCAGGGGTTGGGAGGAATATTAAATCTGATGCTAAGTTGAGCACACACGACAAGAGCCAGGTAGACAGCACCAAGAAAACTACATTGAAAGTTTTTGACGGGACTCCGATAGGTAGGAGTATCGAGAGAAGCGTAAATATTATATTTTGGAATATAGCGGGCCTTAGTTCTAAAATAGGGAATGATCCATGGTCTAATTTTATTAGGTAATTTGACTTGCTTTGTTTTCAGGAAACTTGGGTATAGCGGAAATACACTGTGCGGGATATAAAACTTACGTTACCCCTGCCATATCTTCAAATTGTGGAAGGGCAAAGGGAGGTTTGACTATGTGTATCTCAAATCTCTTGGGGATAAATCAGATAACTTTTTTCAAATCAGAATCAAATTACTAACTTATAATTTTAGACATGAGTAATAAAGAACGGCTCCTAGTGGTAATTTTTAAAACAACCTTCATAAAGATAATTTGTTTAAAACCTTAGGAGATATCCGCAATGCCCTTTTAGAACTCCACTAACTCATGGATATGACAACTATTTGGTCAAAACATACAGGTAAGACGATACGTTTGATAGTTTTTAATCCAATTCCTTTATTTCTTTCTTATTTTAGTTTTTTTCACTTTTGTTTAAGTGTATGATTTATCAGATTATTATACAAATGTTAAAACCTGGTGTACACAACACAAAATGTGACATTCAATATATCAAAAACAACTCTCCTATTTACAAAGATTTACATTCTATTGTACGTTCATCCACACTCATTCATCAATCATACCAGTACAAACAACACAAAGAGACAACAATGGTACAGTGTATGCTGGAATCTCAGTATTCACAACAAAAAAAGCCAATACGTGTTTTGAAACAAAAACATATATATACACAATTTTAATTTTTCTTCAATTACTAATTTGTAATTTTGGCTTGTAACATAAAGTCTTTATGTTACAAGCCAAAATTACAAATTAGTAATTGAAGAAAAATTAAAATTGTTTTTGATATATTGAATGTCACATTTTGTGTTGTGTACACCAGGTTTTAACATTTGTGTAATAATCTGATAAATCATACACTTAAACAAAAGTGAAAAAACCAAAAATAAGAAAGAAATAAAGGAATTGGCTTAAAAACCATCAAACGTATCGTCTTACCCGTATGTTTTGTCCAAATAGTTATCATATCCATGAGTTAGCGGCATTTGCACCTAATTATGTTCATTATAAGCTTGTGGCAAGCTGTGCCGTTGGGAGCCCAGACCCAGTGGTGGTTTTTCTCTTTTAGAACTCCAGCACAAAAGTCCCAAAACTGCCTGTTTTATATGGGGAGGGGATTTCAATTTAACACTCTGTGGACCAAATGGAAATTCTAACTGTGGTTTTTTAGATGAAAATGATGTAAAATTAACCCATTTTTTACATTCACAGAGTTGGGAATGCCTAAATGAGACACTTAGCTTACTGGAAATGAGCTTTGCAAATGAATTGACATGCCCCCTCTTCTTTTAAACAGACTTTTAATGGAAGAGGAACAAATACAATTATTGATTTTATTTTTGTATCCAGTAGGTTTGCTTCCTGCATGAAGAATTTTAATGCTCCCGACATTGCGATTTGCAATCACTACCCAAATAGTATACTAATACTCTGTCCACCTGGACGAGGCTCTAATAATCTTGAGAGAAAGTATGGGCAAAGTAATCTGAAAATTGATAAAGTAAATGGGTATTCGATCAAATAGGACAGAGCTGTCCCACAAGTAATTACCCATAAAGTAATATCAGAATCCCTTAACCACATATTAAAATGTCTGGATCCTCTGCATCAAATGAGGTCATAAGTAATTTTAAAGAGATAGCGAAAGCAATAAATAAATCTCTCCATGCTGACCGTAAACAATGTAAGAGCAAAACTAAAGGCTGGTTTAACAAGGCTTGTACGAAAGCATATTCAAACTTAAAATCTGCCCTAAATAAGGCTGCAAGGGATAGAAATGAAATAAGCAGGTTGAGAAAGGAATACAACCAGACTATTAAGCAGACAAAAGCAGAAATTAGAAACAAACTTGGGATATGTTGCATAAAAGCTGTAAGGACAAAGACAACACTGCATTCTGGAGGGCCGTTAAAGCCCTGTTTCTTTCAGAAACCACCAGTGTATCCTCAATAGCAATTGGTATTGAGGAGAAAAGTTGGCTTAAACACTTTTCCAATATTTTTGGCCTTTACACAGATGAGACAAAATATGTAAACATCGGCAATTCTATGATAAAAGATTATTCCTATACCCAAAGCAGTCCCTTCTCTCTGTAGATTTCTCTAACTGACGTTGAGCAGGCACTTAAAGCGAGCAAAGGTTTCAAGGCCCCAGGCCCTGCAGGTGTTCCTGTGGACCTTTTTGAACACAACATGGACCTATGGACCCCTCCATTGACAAGAGTCTTAATGGCTACTTGTTCCGTAGGCCCAATTAAATCATTGTCAGAATCCATCTTGGTGCAAATCTTTAAGAAGGGAGACCGAGAGGTTCCGGCCTGCTACCGTCCCATATCATTATTAGATTCCTTGGGAAAGGTGACAGGTCCTATTATTTTAAATCAGTTACAGCTTTGGGCAGAGGATACCAAAGTAGTATCAGATCTACAATTTGGGTTTAGGGATGGAATGGGCACCGTGGAGCAGGGCATTAATTTAGCGCTTATTATGGGCAAATACATCAAAGCCAAAAGAGGGAAGCTTCACATGGCTTATGTCGATTTAAGTGCAGCATTCGACTGTGTGAGCCACGATAAGCTTTGGCAGATCTTAAAAAAGATGGGCTTGGATACACCAATAGTAAATTATTTAAGAGACCTTTACTCAAATGCCACAGCAAGGGTTAGGTTTGGTAAGGCAGGGGAACTTACGGCACCCCTCAATGTGGATAAGGGGTTCAGGTAGGGCTGAGTCCTGGTCCCCTTTTTATTTACCCTCTACACCAACGGACTGGAACAAGCTATGTTAAAGGGTTGCCAGGAGTTACCGCTGCTTTCCAAACGCCCAATACCCGCCTTGCTTTACGCGGACGATGCTGTGATATTGGCTCGTACTTCCCTTGAGCTACAACAAGCACTCAATAGATATTGTAACTATATGGCCAGAATAGATTTAAAAATAATATAAAAAAGACATTTATTATGAACTGTTGGAAGAGATCGAAAAAACAAAAAGCTATTTTTATAGACAAAGTTAAGTTAGACACCACCAAGACATATCCAAACCTAGGGATAATAATGAATGAGTTGGGAACTTGGAAACAAGTAATACATGCCAAGAAAATCCTCTTTATGAGTGCTACAACATCATTGGTCAATGTTTCACAGAGGTTAGGAGACAGATCACCAGCTGAGCTCCTCCAGATATATAAGCCTAGAAGTATCAGCATAGCAATGTATGGAGCAGGTATCTGGGGACACGGAAGGGGTAGAGGCACTACAAAAAGTGGAAAATACCTTTTTAAGATACCTATTGGCAGTCCCACGTGGTACCGCTACATGCAACTGCCACACTGAACTAGGTATTAGTTATATTACAGACATAATCAAATCACAACAGGTTCTGTTATGGCATTGCATCTGGTCAAACCCTAAAATACCGCTAAATCAGGATTTTTTTTTAAGATTGCCTCAGCCTTGATAATTCATATAAGATCGAGTGGATCATTTATGTAAAAAACTTTCTCTCTGACCTGGGGCTTGGGAAGTATTACCAGAATCCAATGTTGATAACACATTTTCCCAGGAGAGTCTTTAAGAAACAATGCATGAGCCACCTGGAAGGGCTCAGGCTATTGGCCAAAGTAAATAAATGCTCAGTCCAACAGAACTTAATGATTCAGACAACCTTAACTATTCACTCATATCTAACATATAACCTAAGTAGCTATGATAGGTTTGTCTTGCCCCGGCTCAGACTGAACATCTTCCACCATTTAACATCTTTTCCAAAAATGAATGAATGGGTAAAAACAGCATTAACCTGCCCCTACGATGATAACTCTGTGCAGTCATCTATACATGTTGTATTGTTTTGTAAATTCTAAAAAGAATTTAGAAGTCGCTGGATAAAACTTATTTTAAAGATATTAGATCTCAGATATTGGCGACCGGCTTTTCTTGCCTTACAATTTTTGTATGACTAAAAACATCTCACATTTTCTGAAACTCTGCATCTGGCATAGAAAAAACTTGGAGTAGAATTGTTGTGAAACAAAGGATGTGACTGTGTAGGTTAAGATCCATTCCCTATGCTGCTCTGTAAGCTTACCAACTTTATATCCCATTATCCAATCTCAGTACTGAGTTCTTTATGTAATTACAGGTGTACTCCCTTAGATTGACCTTTTTAACATATGTTGATAACATTTACGCTGTCATTTTAATATTTGATGATATTGACACTTTTTTATTGTTTTCATCTTTTTAAAACAATATGTATTTTTATATGTAATTTTATGGTTTTGTAAACTGAAAAAAATAATGAATAAAGTTAATGAATGAATGAATTCCAAAACAACATATTCAACAGACCAACTACTTGCTGGGATTCTAAGTTGGGGAGAGTTGATGGAGGGAGGATCTTTGGTGGAATGGGAAATGCTTTTTGAAAAAGTCGGTCCAACTCTATCTAGATTCGAATATTTGCAATTAGCCAGCTGGTCTCGAGAGCAGTCAAAAAGAAAAGATCAGGTCGGGGGTTATAGTTGTTTAGAGAGTCACTTGGTAGAAAGGCAAACAGGGCGTAAGGAGGTGGCCTTTTGGTACTGGTCCATTATGGACGAGGCCGACGGTGAATTTCAGCTCCCGTCAGCATTGTGGGGGGATGAATTGGGGACCCAAGTAAAGGATCTATGGTTAAATTCTTTCAGTCTCCTATACAAAACTGTTAAACCTGCTTGGTTAAGACGCAACCATCTCTTTACACTCCACCGGGCTTATCTTTCCCCCTAAAGGCTTTCTAAATTCCAGCTAGGAAAGTGTTGTAAAAAGTGCCTCCTCCCAGCAGCTTCCAACATTCATATGTTTTGGAACTGTCCTGCTATAAGTGGCTACTGGGAAGAGGTAAGGGTCACCATAGAGTCAATCCTTAAAACCCCGATCTCCATCAGTCTGGCAATAATTATATTTGGACTAGAAAAAATATTAAGGGGAGAGAGAGAACCTTCCTTTTCTATGCAATTCTCCTTGCAATAAGGCAACATACAAGCTGTATATCCCAGATAACCATTGGCTAGACCTCCAGGTACTCCCAGAAATACCACACAAAACAAAACAGGAAATATCTTTACATTGCATGGTACTTAGTAAAATTCACAAACAACACATAAGTCCTGTGTGTGATGGAGTCTTGAAACCAAGGTGAGAAGGAACCAAACATAATCGGTGTATAGAGACCAGACAAGTGGTATCTTGTTTGTCATATATATACATACATAGAACAAGACTATATAATCTGCTCGGTGGGTCCATTTGCCACAGTAAATTCTGATTATGGTATCAGTAGCTGTGCTACCACAGCATAGAGTCATGGTTTTAAATCAGCATTTGTTTGCACTATATCACATATTTTTTTATTGTAAGGAGTGAGTCTGAGATTATCAGCGTATGTTTAACTGTGCTATCCGGGTTCACAACTTAAAGTCCTTCTAACAAAGTCTCACACAATTTTCAAAGAGAATGTAACACATTAATAAGCTCTGAGACTGATATTGAGAATGGACAGAGATTTGTTCTTTCCCCAAGACAGCTTGCATAGATTGAAATGCCAGATTTCCAACTGCACTTTACAAATATATTTAATGTAAAGCACAGCTAAAATAGCACTTGAGTCAAAGAAGGAGACAGTGGTATTATGTTTCAAGGATGCCTCCCTTGAGTTTTATTGTGCAGCTTTTCATAACACTTTTTTAAGCTGGTGAAGTGGTATGCTTGTCTGTCAGTCCTATTCACATATGTTTAATCTGGCCATGCAAGCTGTTAAGCATACCACAATTTAATGTACCCTCCAGCCTGGGTACCCACTAATGACCACAAAACACATGGCACTTAGTAACAAACGTCTTTATTCTTCTCTATGTAACCGGGAACTAAACATTCTAAACCTGTATTCACTTCACTACTATCTAACGCTTACATCACAGTTCTATGGAGTCCATCAGGTTCCAAAAGGGTTCTGTCATTGCTAACTCACACAACACTACATCTCCCCCTCTGTTAAATAACAAATGAAAGTGTTACTCTTTACTGAGTCTTCGTGGTGCTCTGATCACACGTTCTGACAGACTCATCAGAAACTCAGGGCTGGCATATGAAGTTTCCATGATCTGCAAAGGAAATGTAAGAGCAACAGCATTAGTGGGTCTTCAATTGTCCTATCAGACCCAGTGTCTGCATTGACATCAGCACCTGACATGCGATGGGCAACATTTCAGAAATGCAAAGAATCTCACGTGATAGACTTCCAAGGACATTGGGCAGTCACCATTTGCCCTTTGCTTGTCACAACATGAAAGGGTTCTGCAACAAAGGGAGAATCAGATATCCTTTTTCTAGACTGATGGAAAAGCACTCGATCTCCTCTGGCAAAGTAGTGTATTTTGCAAGTTGGCGCTTGTTTGCATTGATGTCACATCAACTGCAATACCGGAGTGGAAAAAATAAGTTCAAAATATCTGGCAAATGAGCTAATGTTTTATTCCTGCTCCTAGTCGGTATGCTTTAAAATCAGGGGTTAATATTAGGGAACAACCCAACTGTAATGAGTATGGTGTCCCTAATATTGGGTTGACATGTTTTGATCTGTCCCCTACAAGCCCTTCTTCAGGCCCACATGAGGACCAGCCCTGTGCATACCACTCCTAATGAATCCTGTAAATAGGAAACCATGAGGTGTACACCTAAAGTGTATACACCTAATACTTAATACATACAGTTATACACTAACACGCTGTATCTGTAGGAAATAAAGCAAAAGGAAAATTAAAATTGCCTGCCTACCAGCCAAGCCGGCAAGCCCTAAATACATGTGGCATCTTGTCTCAATTAATGTACTTCTATATAGTGAGTGTACTTATCATCTACTTTGTGCGAACGTCCATCGTGAAAGAAATCTGTCACACACGATTTCTTGTAAGGAAAACACTCATGAAAAATTATTGAGACATACTTTTGTTTAGGCAGAAATCTGCCTCATGATCTGCAGGGGTAGAGGGGCTTAAAGTCACACCCTGTTATGGAAATAGGGACATAGAATTGGTAATTAGAGTTTCTAAGGGTAAATGAGAAAGTGACAGGGGGATATTTCCTCCTGGTACCCCAGATTGTCCTAGAAGAAAGATTAAATAGAATCCTTTTTAGTGCCATAGTAAAATGAAGGAGACCATATGGGTCTGGTGAAACTTACTTCATGAAAGCAAACCTCTCGGAAAATCACCTAATGGTATCCTTGGAGACCGCATATTACCGCGTGTGTCTCCCGGGGGCCAATAAGTAGTCCAGGAAGTGCTCAGTCATGTTCACGTGAAAGACTAGACTGTGTCTTTCAAAAACTGGCTGTTGCACCTGTGATTCGAGAGGGGCCATCTTGGGTGAATGACTGTACACCCTTGCGAGCCGGCCGCACCACGCCCATCCACTGATCTGCTAGGTCACTGCAAATTCGCGAGACGCATTTTTCATATTGCGGTGAAATCGTAGCAACAAACACCTGGAATAACTCCCGGAGGTAATCTAACGCCCTCGGGACCAGCTGGACCGTAGGCAACTGCATTCTCAGATCTTATTGCCCCCCTATTACTAGAAGCCACTAATTACATGATTGTAGACAATCTTAATTTACATTTTAATGAAGCTTCTTGCATTGCCAGCTCCACTCTCATTGCTGATTTGGCCGCTATGAATATTTCTCTTCTCAATTCTGGCCCTACGTATAAGGCTGGACACTTATTAGACCCCATTTTTTCTATCCTAACCACTGTTTTTTGCAGGACTGCTATCCCTATTCCTTGGTCGGACAATTTTTTGGTGGAATTCAAGGTTAAACATGAATTAGACCTTAAAGGTTCCTCTCTTTATTCAGAGTCGAGGAACTGTAGAAATTGGAAAAAATTAGATGTTAACAGTCTGAATTTCCTCCCTATTATGTTCATGCCGGTTACCTCATGAACTCATCTAGATGACGATGAGGTCATCCATAACTGGCTAACAATTTCAATTGACACATGTGTTCATCTGTCCAACAAGAAATTGGATCACCATCGCTCTCCAGCCCCTTGTTTCTCAGAAAACTTAAAACTGAAAAAACGAAATGTAAAAATTTTGAAAGACGCTGGCGGAATAATTATGAGCCGGCAAGAAAATCCACGTACAAATTAACCTTAAAAAGCTATCACTTAATGTGCAACGCTGCTCGGGCTGAGCACGCCATTCATACTATTTTATGCTCACAAAACTGACCTAAAAGTTTGTTTAAAGTAATGAAGGAACAATCAGGTGCAATTTGTCAACCTGAGCTTCCAGGTCTTGACTCCAAACAATGTGATGATTTGGCGGAATTTTTGGGGTATAAAATCGATAAAATCTGCTCAGAATTCAATAATAATACTAATACAATCATAAATCTGCAATCGAATACTTCTTCACCACAATGCTCCGTACTGGAAGTCCCTTAAATTAAACATGACATCCTGCTTGATAAATGGACTCCACTTGACATCTCATCTCTTCGTAGTATTCTCACTAGCATCAAATCTGGTTCTCCCAAGGATCCAGTTACCCCTTCTGTGCTTCGAAAACTAGATCTCCCTATACTCACTACCATTATGGAACTCCTCAACGCATCGTTATGGGAAACAAGAATTCCCTCAGCTTGGAAACACGCTGTGGTCCTCCCTCTGCTTTAAAAACCTAACTCTGACTAAGAGGTCTTATCTAACTTTCGCCCTATCTCCCTGCTTCCTGTCTTCTCCAAAATTCTGGAGAAACACATTAACCTGCAATTGACGAAGTTTGTTGAGTCTCATAACATTCTACATCCATCTCAATCAGGCTTTAGAGCAGGTTTCTCATAGAATCCACTCGTCTGGGAGTCACTGAGAATATTCGTCAACAGGTCGACAAAGGAGACACTGTGGCACACATTTTGTTGGACATGAGTGCTGCGGTTGACACTGTTTCCCATGCGTCTCTTTTAAAAATCCTACAATCAAGGGACATTGGCAGCCCGGCACTTAAGTGGCTGTCCAGCTTTCTGTCTAACAGGACCTTTTAGGTCTTCTCCTCAACTGCTCACTCCAAGACTCAGGTTTCCCCTTATGGAGTCCCCCAGGGCTTCATACTCAGTCCATTGCTTTTCAACATCTATGTCATACCTTTGGCTACGATAGCAGAGAAAGCAGGGCTAACAATGTACTCTTATGCAGATGACACTAAGCCTATCTTTTCACTTTCGTCCAAGGAGAATTCGAAGGCATTATCTCTCCAGTCGGGGCTAAAAAAGATAGCTGACTGGATGCATGTGAATAAATTAAAACTAAATGGTGGGAAAACTGAACTCCTCATCTTTCTGGAAATAAAACTCTCTGGGGCCCTTCAATACTGGCCTTTGCAAATGGGTGATCTTCCCCTCCTGTCACAATCGGTCGGCAACCTTGATGGAACGTAGCTGGAGAAATAATTTCTCCCTGGAACGTGCAGTCATCTACAAAAAAGAATTAAAAAGCTACCATAAGGCTTGTGCCACTGCCAGGGCCAACCATGTCTCCAAAACCATTTCAGAGGCCACAAATAAATCCAAAACATTGTTTTCCCTGGTAAAAGAGCTTGAGGGCTCCGAAACGGCAGCCAAACCACCTACACTGAACAATAATCAATGCGAAGAAATAGCCCTATTCTTTACGCAAAGAATTGAAGCCATTTATCAAGACATAGCCCTTCAGCAGTGCAATAGATCCCAACATACACATTCCCTGAAGCTGAACCTAGCGTCCTGTTCTTTCTCTACCGATACGACTCACACTCAGGAAATTCTGAACACATGGCCGAGTCTCAATCTGGATTCACTTACTAAAATCTTAGGAAGTTTAAACTCAGGCTCACCCAATGACCCTCTTCCCATGTCTGTCTTAAAACAGCTTGACTCAGACCATTTGTCCATTATTTGTAAGACCCTTAATCTGTCCTTACGGGATTCTATCGTCCCGGCCAGATGGAAGCATGCTATGGTATCTCCTCTTCTGAAGAAGCCTACAGCCGACCCTAAGATCCTCTCCAATTTCCGGCCTATCTCACTCCTGCCGGCCTTTTCCAAGATACTGGAAAAGCATGTTAATTCCTATCCTATCCTAATCCTATCTCGCGCAGTTTGTGGAGGACAATCTTATACTCCACCCGTCTCAATCGGGGTTCCGTCCCTGTTTCTCCACTGAGACAATTCTGCTGGGAGTCTCAGAAAAAGTACTCCAGCTACTAGATGGAGGAGACACAGTGGCACTGATTTTACTCGATCTCAGTGCCGCATTCGACACCATCTCCCACACTTATAGAAACATTGACCGCCATAGGTATAGGTGAAGCTGCACGTAGTTGGCTGTCCTCCTTTCTCTCACATTGGACCTTCCAGATCTTCTCTAACTCGTCAACCTCAAATACCCATAAGTCTCCTCAGCCCCCTTCTCTTCAATCTTTATGTGAAACCATTAGCCCTACTAGCAGAACAAGAAAGCCTTATGCTTTTCATCTACAGGGATGACTCCCAAATCACTTTTTCCCTTTCAGATCCTACCCAAGGTTTAACGTCCCCCCTTCAGTCAGGTTTGAGAAAAATTGCGGACTGGATGAACCAGAAGTGATCTATGGAGATCCAAACATTGGCCTCCTGAGATGGGCCCCATCCCCCTGCCAGCCGAATCTGTCCGAAATTTAGGATTCACTATTGATAACACCTTGACCATGCAACACCAGGTCAACAAGGTCTCAGCCATCTGCTTCACTCTTTTGCGCTGGCTTAAGAAAATTATCTGGATGCTGCCCACTGATACCAAAAGAACCGTTATCCATGCCCTGATCACGTCCCGGCTGGACTACGGCAACGTGCTCTAACTAGGGACAAACAAAACAGTGACCAGAC
This sequence comes from Lissotriton vulgaris, assembly GCF_964263255.1. Taxonomy (NCBI): domain Eukaryota; kingdom Metazoa; phylum Chordata; class Amphibia; order Caudata; family Salamandridae; genus Lissotriton; species Lissotriton vulgaris. Next base: position 1,012,219,533 of record NC_141687.1, read on the forward strand.
GTCTTCAACTGGTCCAGAATGCCGCAGCCAGATTGTTGAATAACATCCCCAGATCCAGTCACATCTCTGGTCCCCTTCGTGATCTTCGCTGGCTCAGGGTTGAGAGTCGTATCAAATTTAAGACCCTGAGCTACATGTTTAAGATCAAAGCAGGCACAGCTCCCCAGTACCTTCAAGCCCTTGTTAATCCCTACAACCCTCCGGGTAAACTCCGTTCATCTTCCATGGAGGATTTCTGTGTACCAAAAATTAGACTCACCAGAATGGGGGGGCGGTCCTTTGCCTTCCTGGGCCCAACACTGTGGAATTCATTGCCTCTGCACGTGCGGATGGAAACCCAACTATGCCCGATTTAGTAAAACACTAAGACCTGGCTTTTTAACCAGTAATCAGCACACATCACCTGCCCATTAAAACTATGTGACGGTTGACATTTATAGCACCCTACCTGTCCAGCGCCGGGAAACTCTATTTGGGTAGCTGTCGCGCTCTACAAGATTAAATAATAAATAAAATAAAATGTTATTATTGACGACCTATTGTCTATGAAGCAGCAAGTGGTTAAAGTTGCCTCTAACTGCTTTGTTATTCTAAGGTGGCTTAGAAAAATTCTCTGGATGCTTCCGTCCTCTACGCAGAAAACTATCGTCCAGGCCCTGATCTCCAGATTAGATCATGGAAACGTGGTCTATCTGGGTGCTAGCAATTAAGTGCTTCGTAAACTGCAAGTAGTCCAAAACACCGCAGCCAGACTGCTTTGCCAACTTCCCAGAATAGCCTCCACTACAGGTTCATTTTGTGAACTACACTGACTAAGAATTGACAATTGCTCTAAATTTAAAGCCCTCTGCTATATGCACGGAATAAACATGGGCTCAGCTCCCCAATATTTAAGTGCTTTGGTGCACCATTACCATCCCTCACGACTATTACGATCCTCTAATCAATTAAAATTCCAGGTCCCCAGAATCAAACTAGCCAGAATGGGTGGACGCTCTTTCCCTGTGGAACTCTCTTCTACTTGAGGAAGCGGACTTTAGAGATAAGTTAAGAATTTGTTCGCAGATTTAAACTCCCATAATTTATAATACATTAATGAGTGTTGCATGTTTTGTATTAATTCAACCTAGAATAATGTGCACCCTCACGAACACGTGGGACTAATAATATGTGCTCTTGGCACATTTGTCATTACGTTTAAATAATATATTAACTTTGTCTTTTGTTTTGTCAAACATTACCTGCGGCTGTTTAAATATTAGCATGTGCATTTTCCTAAATGTGCTCTTGTTTATGTCGTGTCTTTCATGTGACAGTGTTTTGTTTGTCTTTTGTGCAATAAGCTAGGTAACATAGACTAATGGGTTAACATTAGTGAAGGGGTGGGTAACAGAATAATTATCATTACTTAAATTAATTGATGTCTTGTGTTTCCTTGCATACTAGAGTCTTGCTAAAAGAGGCCTGTGGCCTATTTCTAAAATGGATGTCCGAAGTCCTATCGGGTTGGGCCTTGCACAGCAGAGAATGAAAGAAAACATTTTCTTCATAATTCGTTGAAAAACAAACTCGCGGAAGCTGAGCTGTGCTGAGCGTTGAGATAATCATTGTATAACTTTCAATGCCAAGGACAGGACATGGTGGGGGATAAGCTTGGGCAGAAGAAGCAATGACCTGTTTCATTTTATTTTGCAAGCCTCGGAAGAGCTTGTGACACACGTAGTCAAGAGACAATGCCGCTCTTAAGGAATATGTTTTTTGCAATGCGAAAGGCGAATGACTTCATGGACTGACATTTCTCGACCAATCACACTTCGAGTTGGTCATCTTTTTGTATTCTTTTAGTTAGTCTTAGATAGAGAAAAGGTATAAAAGTTGCCCCCTTGGAAAGAGCTTGTCTGGCTCGTTCCTGTGCTCCAGAGATGCTGTCGGACTTTTGACTGACATAAGATCCTTTTGAACTTATGATTTTCCCTTTAGGTTTCTTTAGTTAAGTTAGGGAAATAGGGACTAGGGAATGAGTTCTTAAATGTGTAAGCATTTCTCATGCTGATTTGATTTAAACTGACAGTCTAATGTGCCTTTCTAATAAAAAAATGCTGATTAATAAAATGCTAATAAAGAATTACATTTCTAAAATGCTCTTTGCTCTATAAAAAAAGTTAATACAATAGATTTTGAAATGACAAGCCGGTCTTGTTTGTTTCGTTTGAGTTACCAATAGTTAATCCATTGCCTATGATTTTGACTTAATTAAAGGATTCAGTTGGTCAATTCATGTCTCAGTTATCTATGGGCCTAGTGTAGAATTTAGTAATGATGGTGAGTATCGTGGTGTAGAGTTGTGCATATGAGACTGAATTTCCTTTGGCCCGCTGGATCAAATGTCTGGTAGCAGAGGATGGTTACTATGGTAACTGACATGTTACATGGTAATTACATAGGATACATGTTTAACACATATTAAGTTCTGTCAAGTTGTTATATGTTGTCGAAAGGTTTTTTCCAGCAGTGAGAAAAATCCTATGTGCCGGCAGAGTAGTGTGACAGGTGAAGTTACACAGTTCATTTGTTCTGTTTTGAAGTTAGTGGTACTGAAATATCACTAAGTGTTGTGGACGTACAACACAAGTTTAGGGATTTTTAGGTATGTCAGGTTGTATGTATAGTGAGATTTGCCTATGAAATTGTAGCTCTGAGTAAAGGGACTAAGGGCCCGTTTTAAAACTCGTTGCGAAAAGAGTAGTAGGATTTTTCCGAGCTTTTGTGAAGGGTAAGGTGGCGTCGTCTATTCTTACTGGCATTTGTGGATTTCTATTGGTTGGATAGAGTCCTGCCAAAGATTTCATGTATACATGAATAGGTTTTGCCGTATGAATGCGTAAAACTGTTTTTGGTGAAAATAGAGTTGTCTATTTCACGAGAGTGAAATCTTGAATGTCTGGTAAAACTATCACTTTGTTTAGCGAAACAGACAAATGGTTTGTTTTTCTGTAGTTATTAACTGAAATCCATTCAAAAGGATTGTTTTAAAATGGCGCTGTGAACATATTTTGTAAAGGAGGGGTGAGTTTACGGAGTGACACTGACACGCGCAGCTTGGCTGCAGCCGCAGTATACGTCACAGGGTTCGCGCTGCGATTGGTTAACATACGTCACAGCAAGCGTGTTGATTGGTTCATGTGACCAAAACGAGCTGTTAGCTGATTGGTCCTTTCTGAAAACAGGATTCTCATTGGTTGAGCAAGGTAGTGACGTGGCTTAACATGATTGGCTTGTTGGTGAGTTTCGCGCACTAATTGGCTAGAGTAGCGGAACAACAAGGAAATACTTATGGTCTTTTCTAAATTGAAATGAATAGTTTTAAAACATGAGTTATTGGTATAAAGAAGAAAAGAAGCCTTCATAGTTTCAGAAAAATAAACATTTATTCAATCCTGACAAGAAAATTGAAGCGCGTGGTGGAAAATTACTTCATAAATACAAAACACCCGCAGCATATATGGAAGGAGAATATGGTTATCATACAGTTCTCTGGTTTGAAAATTGGATGCAATATACCAAGGATGATGGTGTTTTAGCCTGGCCCGAAGATGGATTGTTTAATGTCAAAGTTTTAAGAAACTTAAGAGATAAAATGATGGCTCTATTGCCAAGACCCAGACCCACTCAATTTGAAGCTTTAGTTGAATAAGAAATTGAAATGATGGAACTTGAACAAGAAAATTGGGTAACATCAAGAGGTCCGAAATTAGATATAAATAGGGAAACCCATCAAGATATAGTGCGTCGCTGGAGAAAAGGGGACATGCATGATGGTTTGTACCCAGTTATAGAAATGGTTGTTGAAACATCAGGTCAAAAGAATTCTCGGAAAAAAGGTGATCTTGATGAAGAATTAGATGATGCAGTTTTAGAAGAAATTTTTATTAATCCTCCACCTTATCAGCCAAACTGTTCACAGTGTAGCCCGAGAAGCTTTCCAGGAATTTCTCCCAGTGCACCTCCTAGAGAGATTGATGAAAATTCACCCGGATTTTTGAGATTACCTGAAAGGGCAAGATCAAGAAGTAAATCAAATACTCCAAGAGAAAGCAGAAATTACCCAGAGGTTTCAGATTCGAGAAATAATTTCTCGAAAAATGACAAAAAGCAGAGCTGCTTGAAAATATACCAAACATTTCAGAATATTTAAAAGCAAAGGGAGAATTAATTCAGCAATTAACAAAAGGCATGGAAGCAGTAACAGTACCAGTTACAATTGGTCCTGTTGTACCAGTTTTTGAGCAAGGTGAAAACAGACATTCAGTCATAACAAATCCATTTAAAGCAGAAATTCAAAAAGTGGCTGAAAATTTTTATTCTGCATTAACAGAAATTCACTGAGTTAAAACAATGCCAAATTTAACTTTAAATCAAAGTTTGTCAAATGGTGCCACACCATCAGCTACAGATTCTGATTCTGGTTCTTTAGAAAAGACCAAAAATAAAACAGATTTAACACAGATTCCTCAACAAGTTCCTGAGTCTAAAGAACTTGATGTTGCAAAATTAAAAGCAGATTTAGAAGAATTAATTATTGGCACAATTGGTACTGACTGTTTGAAGCAATATCAGGATGATGAACTGTTGTTTATTTGCAAGAGCATTCAGTGGAAAACTAAAAATAAATATGAACAATTTGAAGAAGTGGCTGCTGAATTGGAAATAGATTTGAGTCATCAAAAACAAATGCAAAAACATTACAGAGTGGATTTTTCTGAGAATGATATTGAGAATCTAAATACCACAGGCAGGATAACCCATGTAAAAGAACTAATTGTGTTTCTAAAAAGATTAGGTCAATTAAGTAAATGGAGAGTTAAATGGACAAGGAAAAGAGAAGAAGAAAAGAGAGAAAGAGGAGAAGTTTTTGGTGAATTTCCTGTGAGGGAAATAGCTGGTGGAGGTTATGTTCATGTTCCATGGACAAGACAGGACATTCTGCTCTTTACAAATGATTTCCCTCGGCTGAGAGAAAAACCAGTAGAATGGTATCGTCAGGTTGACAGAGTCATAAAGGTTTCTAAAGTTCTGTGGATTGATCTTGATGGTTTCTTTGACATTGTTGTCCCATCTGATCTTTGGACAGAATGTAAAATTTCTGTTAGTTGGCGCAAAGAGGAACTACCTCGACATAGAATAACAGGTGCTCCTTCAGACGATGTCATGGATTTCTATGACAAAGTGATTGTCTGGCTGAAAACAAGATACCTGCAAAAGAAGTAGATGGGTTAAAATAGACAGGACAAACCAAGAGCCAAAAGAATCAGTTCATTCCTTTTATGAAAGATTACTCCTGGTATTTAAACAATACAGTGGCTATGAAAAATTAAGTGAAAGTGACATGAGCCACTTCATTTATAGATTTGTTTATGGCCTGAAACCTGAAATTGGAGAAATGATTAGAAACGGAATTGTTGGCTGGCAGTCACTTTCAGTCGATGATATCATGAGGAAGGCAAAATACTGCAGTGATGAGTTAGATGCAAAACAAAAGAAACTCAAGGAAGAGGCAATGTGGGCACAAGTGAAGGTAGCTGAACAGCAGATAGCAACCTTAGAAAATAACAATTTTCAGCAGAATCCAGCAAAGTTCAAAGGGAATTTTGTAAACAAGCCTAAATTTAATAGAAACATTGAAGAGCTAAAACAAAAGCTACCATGTTTTAATTGCGGCAACATTGGACACTGGAAGCGTGAGTGTAAAAATCCGCCCAGAAATTGTAAAAATTCATCATTAAATCCACAGATGCTGAGTGAGATAAATCAGCAGCAACAGCTACAGTGACAGTTAAATGAAATAAGTCAGCAGCAACAGCTACAGCAGCAGTTAGTGAATCAGCAGAGCCAATTGAATCAGCAGAGCCAAATTCCACAGCCACCTGTGTCAAATTTCATGAATACACAGGGATACAATCCAGAGACGGGTTTCTGCGCAGCTGAACAGGTAAAAAGATCACAAAAAGTAAATGTGTCAAATGTCTCTCAACAATTTTGGCTGAAAGAAAATGAGAGCAGTGATTCAGAGGATTACTCATGACGGTGCCTGAGAGAGGAAGAAGAGCGTGTACTTGGAGCCACTCTTGAGGTAGATCAGGCAGGTCCATTTGTAAATGGTAAAGTGAATGACAAAGATATCACTTTTCTTGTGGACACTGGTGCTACCTGTTCTACTGTTAGTTCAGTGGAAATTGAAAATCTTCCTCTCTCGGGTGAAACCATCCAGGTAGTTGGCGCAGCTAGTCAGCAAATAAAAACAGATTTGACGAAATTAGTTGATGTAGAAATTGGAAATTACAAAGACAAACACAGATTTGTTGTCTGTAACAGCAGTCCTGTTAATCTATTAGGACGTGATTTGTTATGCAAGATGAACTGCAAAATATACTGCTCACCGGATGGTATTGAGCTTCAGACTTTAGAAGAAGATGGTCTGTATAAATTGACAATGCTAATGGTTGACGAAGAAAATAAAATGTTCCCTGCTTTTGATAAAAACAATTTACCTGAGGAATTGAAAGAGGCAGTTAATCCAAAATTTGGGATTTAACTGGTGATGAAATGGGTTTAATGAAACATGTGGACCCAGTAAAAATTACTAACCCTGGGCGAAGCACTACGCTACGCTCGCGGAGTTTGCGAAGTTTGCGCAACTTTGCACTACGCGAGCTGCACGTAGCACAGTGCGAACACGCGTAGTGCAGCGTAGCGTAGTGCAGCGCTCATTTTTTGCTTGTTCGCGGTCCTGAACGACATGTTCGCGACCACGAGCATGCAAAATTACATCCCGGCGAGATTCTCAACGCAGGGAGGTAAGGTTTCCCATTGTGAGTGGCTGCGCATGCTCGCGACCGCTCTCAATGAGAAACTACCAGTTCGCGTTGAGAAAGCTGCAGCTCGAGTAATAATCTACTCGAGCAGCAGAAAACTACAGCTCGCACTGTGCAAGATGCCGTTTTCAATGATTGCACAGTGCTGGATGCTTGTCCGCACTGTGCAATCATTGAAAACGCATCTTGCACAGTGCGAACATTCTACTACGCAGCTCGCGTAGTGCTACGTGAAGTTCGCGTAGTGCGAAGTGCACCTCACATAGCTTCTCGTAGCGCTACTTCGCGAACTACGCCCACCCCTAAAAATTACTGTGAGACAGGGAATAGATTTTCCAAACATTCCCCAGTACAAAATGAAACCTGAAACTATTGAGGGTGTCATTCCTGTGATTGAAAAAGTCATTAAGCAAGGTGTTTTGAGAGAAATTGAAAGCAGCCCATGTAATTCACCGATTATGGGAATCAAAAAGCCAAACGGAACTTACAGAATAGTTCAGGACCAGAGAAAGGTTAATAAAATAATTGTTCCTTGCTGTCCAGTTGTACCAAATCCATTGGTAATTCTATACCAGATTCCACATGATGCAGAATGGTATACGGTCATTGACCTATGTAATGCCTTCTTTACAGTTCCACTGCATCCAGATAGCCAACACATTTTTGCGTTCTGGTTCCAGGATCGCATATTAGCATGGTGTTGTATTCCTCAAGGGTATACTGAGAGTCCATCTATCTTTAATCAGTTGTTAAAGAAATCCTTGGAAGATTTAAAATTGCCTGGAGAGTCAACATTGGTTCAGTACATAGATGACCTCCTTATTGCAGGAAAAACAAGGGAAAATTGTGTAACAGACACCATTACACTTTTGATTCGATTGGCGGATGAGGGACATAAAGTGTCACCTGCGAAGCTACAGTTTTGCAAACAAGGGGTTAAATACCTTGGTCACAGAATTGCAAAAGGAATCAGACAAGTGACAATTGAGAGAATAAAAATTATTCGAGCGATACAGCCACCAACTACACAAAGACAGATCAGAATGTTTCTAGGAATGGTTGGTTATTGTCGCCAATGGATTTGTGCGTTTTCAGTAATTGCGAAACCATTGCAGAGGCTGACAAAGGCAGACATAAAAGATCCGATTGTTTTGACAAAAACAGAATTAGAAGCTTTTGAAAAGCTAAAGAAAAGTCTGTGTGAAGCACCACATTGGGGATGCCTGATTACGACAATGAATTTGAGCTGCACTGCAGTGAAAGGGAAGGTTGTGCATTATCAGTTCTCATTCAGAAACATGGAAAAATGAGAAAACCAATAGCATACTTTTCAGCTGTTCTTGATCCTGTTGCAAAAGCATTGCCAGGTTGCTTAAAAGCAGTGGCTGCAACAAGTGTAAGGAATCATAATGGGGTTTCCTGTAAAAGTATATGTACCTCATTCAGTTGAACAGAAGTAAAACACAGCACCTGTCGAGTAACAGATTGACCAAATATGAAAAGGTTATTCCGGGATCAGATAATGTATCCATTGCGAGATGTGTTAATCTCAATCCGGCTACACTTTTACCAGATAGTGTGGTTTCTGAAATTGACAATGAAACTGATGACATTGATCATGAGTGTTTGGATGTTTTGGAATACTGTACTAAACCCAGAAAAGACATTAAAGATGTGCCTTTACCAGAGTCAGACATTGTTTACTTTGTTGATGGCTCCTGTTAAGAACAGACAAAGGCATTCTGAGAGCCGCATATTCAGTTTGCACAGTTTCAGAAATAGTTGAGCGTTCAACTCTTGAAGGAATTCTTCAGCACAAGTGGCAGAATTAGTTGGTTTAATTTGTGCTTGTGAAAAAGCAGAAGGGAAAAAGGTTACCATAGTGACTGATAGTCAGTATGGATATGGCGTAGTCCACGACTATGGCCAGCTTTGGTCACAACAAGGTTATTTGACTTCTGCGGGAACTCCGATCAGGAATGCAAAATTGATCAGAAGATTGATCGACGGCATTCAGTTACCACAAAAAATTGCTGTCATCAAATGTGGAGCGCACAAAAAGAGACAAGACTATATAACTAAAGGAAATGCCTTTGCTGATGAAACTGCACGTTACTGTGCGAAAAACAATCTTTCACTTAATCGGGAAACGGATAATGATCATATCATGAACTCTCTCATGCTAATATCTGTAGTAGAAACATGGCAGGTAGTAAAAGACTTACAAGATGAGGCAAATGATGAGGAGAAAAACACATGGCTCAAAGAAGGTTGCAGACAGTGAGAGGAAGATGAAATTTGGGTTTACAAAGATGGCAGACCTGTTATGCCCAATTGCATGATTGCTGACATGGCACGGATGTACCATGGCCCAGGTCATTTAGGAAGAGAAACAATGATTCGACTGTTCAGGGAAACTTAGTATAATCCAAATTTTAGGATTATTGCATAGTCACTTTGCCAGCATTGTTTGATCTGCCAACAAATCAATCCAAACAGAAAAACAGTTGTAAGCTTGGGAACCATAGGACGGGAGGGTGGTCCTTTTACCAGGTTGCAAATGGATTTCATTGACATGCCACCACATAACAAGTTGAGATACATCCTTGTTATTGTCTGTCTGTTTTCAAGATGGGTGGAAGCATTCCCAACTCGTCACAATGACTCAGTTACTGTGGCAAAATTGCTTTTAAGGGAGATTATACCTAGATACGGATTTCCAGTGACTATTGAAAGTGATCGTGGCACACACTTTGAAAACAGACTGCTTAAATTATTTTGTGAGGCCTTTGGCATAAAGCAAAAGTTGCACTGTGCTTACAGACCAGAACCATCAGGTGTTGTAGAGCAGATTAATGGCACAATAAAAAACTGAATTTCAAAGATGTGTCTAGCTACAGGAGTAAAGTGGACAGACGCACTTCCACTTGTTTTGATGTCTTTGAGAAGCACACCAGATAAAAAGACAGGTCTTAGCCCTCATGATATAGTCATCGGAAGAGAGTAATGAGACAGGCTTTTGTTACGGTTGGAAAATTGTTGACAATAAATGATAGTGCAATTTTAGATTACTGTAAGCAGTTGTCTGATGTGGTAACTTCTGTATTCCATCAGGTGGGAACAGATGTGATTTCAAAAGAAAAGGAGCAGGCTCATGATCTTTTGCCAGGAGACTGGGTCAGAACAAAGGTTCATCGGAGGAGGAACTGTTTAGTACCCAGGTGGCAAAAAGCAAGACAGGTGATACTAGTCACAACAAATGCTGTTAAATGTAAGGGTCTGAAGAGGTGGGTGCATGCAAGTCACACCATTCGCGTACCACCTCCTGATAACCCTGATGAAGATAGTGACGACACTACAACTGATTCAGACTCAGAAGAAGAACCTGTAGATCCAGATTCTAAAGATCTACAGGAAAGTCGACATCTGGAAGATTCTGATGTGGATCAAGCATCAAATGATTAAGATCTAGAAATTGTTGTTGTTGATTCAGAAAATGATGAAGATGTTCTAGAAAAAAGAACTGAAAAAGAAACTGTGTCAGAGATTCAAGATCAGGAGAGTATTGAAAAGCAGGAACGGAAATTCTGGAACTGGAAAGTTAAAAGTAATTCCAGAAGAGGACGACGAATTGCCAAGTACCATCTACAGAGATGTTGTTCCTAACGGAGTGAAGCTGCCGAGTAAAGAAGTTCCTAGATACAGTATTGAAATCTCTGAAACTGACTCAGATGAAAGTGATGAAGACTCTGAAATAAGAAAATTCAGAAAAAGGGCTTGGAAAGCTGAATGTAATGAAATCGAGCCTAAGAAGAAACTCTTGAGAAAAGGTGATGTCTGGCCAAAAGAAGACTTGAAGTTCAAGTTGGTGAAAAAATCAAAAGAACAGATTAACGAGAGATCGAGTCAAAAGAGTGAATCAGACAAAAGAGAACAAGTTGGAAAGAAAATTGAAGTAATTAGCAGAAAGAGCAAAAGACCATTGAAGCCAAATCAGAAATACAAGTCTCCAGAGTGGGCCTACATATTTATCCCACCAGTAGTTGAGGTCAGTAGCAGCAGTCAGGAAGATTTGGGAGAAAATAGTGACAACGATTAGGTTTAGTTTTCTTTAGGTTGAGGTATATTTTTGGCATAAGGCTGAAGAAATTGTGTTAGGTGACATAAGGTTGAAGAAATTGTGTTAGCTGGAAACACTTTTATGGACGCAAGGTCAAAGAAAAGCTGTTAGAGGGATACTAAAAAATTTTTTGTAAAGGGGAGGGTATTATTTTAATTACTACTACTAATTTTTAAATTTTTGTTTTAAGTAAAAAGAAGTAAAAAAAAAAAAGAATGCCTAATACTGACATTTCAAGGTGTGCTATTCTCAGGAGTTGTTGTAAAATGTCTTGTATTTGCGTGATTTTAATCATTCTAGTTTGGTTAATCTTAGCAGTCATTTTTCCTCTCGGCATAGACAAAGATGAATATAAGGTGAACATGACAAGCAAAGCTGAATCTAAACAAGCTGTTCATAATGTTGCAGGCAAAACTAACAGGATTATTGAGCATAAACCAGAGATTCACCAGGACAAATGTGTTAGTGACTTTTCTACTAATTCCTTTTCAAGACTCTTGTCAGAGTGTGTTAGAGTCATGGATGTCAAAGATTGTTATGTGTGTGTTAAGCTTCCTACTTCGGTTTCTGAAGGATCAAGTATAATATGCTTCCTCTTACTTATGGAATAACATGCAGTGTTATATCTAGCTTGTTCTATCAGACAGGTAGTCTAGAATACTATTACTCAGATTTTGATTAAATATTTGTAAATTTGAAGGTTGTACATAGTCTTAACAAAGTCAGACCTGCCAAACAGATGAGAGAATTATTTCTGGTAACTAATGAACTCACCTATGAGTATGCTTACAAAAATAATTTAACCTGCAAAATCAGAGATGAAGAAAGATCTTTTCTCAAGTTGGTTGAGGAAGGAGGGCGATTTATAAAAGAAATGAGATGCTGAAACAGACTAAATCCAAGTTTTGGCAGCTCGAAGATGAGAAGCTTAATGGTGAAAATAGATTTGCTGATATTCACATAGATGATCCTGTTAGTGGAAAATTCTGCATTAGAAGAGACAACACGCTTTACGACAATTATTTTGTTGGTGCAAGCCAGTGTGAGGACACTTATCGAATTGTAGGGGGTTGGAGATTTAAAGGTGGTAAGGACCCAATTTTTCCCAGGAATTTATTTTGTCTGTGGGAACAAAGCATATTTCAGTCTCCCGGACCACTGGCATGGTACATGTTACCTTGGTCTAGTCTTTCCTAACATTTTCCATGTGGACAGAAATGGGGAAGGTTCATTTGAAATTGGCAAACACCTGAATAGGTACAAAAGAGAAAGCTTCTCTGAGATCATGGGAGATATATTTGGTGCAATAATTCCTATGGTGGCAATAACTTTGAATGCAATTAAAATCAGAAAGGTTTCCACAATCGTTGACAGATTGTCCACTGATACAGCAAGTGGTTTCCAATTGGTCAATACTGAGCTTGTTGCCACCAGGAGCATGGTTATGCAGAATAGGCTTGCTTTAGACATTCTCCTAGCAAAAGAGGGAGGAGTCTGTGGGATTTTGCACATTCAGCATTGCTGCACGTATATCCAGATAAAAGTCAGAACATAGAATTACTGATAAAGAATATCACTGAATTTCATTCAGAAATAGAACCCATGGAAAATAACAATTTCTCAGAACGTTTGGCTAAAAGATTTGGGGCAATCAGGGAATGGTTTGCGGAAATTGGCAGTTCAATCATTGCCAAAGTGCTTTTTCCTGTAATAATCATTTCTATAGTGACACTTTTGTTAAAAAACAGTTGCATGATTCACAAGAGAAAGAAGCATGTGAGGGAAAAGAAGAGGATATACAAACTCAGGGGAAGGAGATAGAAATGGAAGAATTTCGCAGGGCTCAATATGAGAGCTCCAGACAAACTGATGAAACAGGAGTTTAGATTTACTAACACAGAGAGATATCATGATATGACATTTCTAAAAGGTATTTTTTTTTGGGATAACATGTTGGGTTTTGTTTGGTGATTTAGAAATCACCAGATGAGGGAGTTGATGAAGCGGACTTTAGAGATAAGTTAAGAATTCGTTCGCAGATTTAAACTCCCATAATTTATAATACATTAATGAGTGTTGCATGTTTTGTATTAATTCAACCTAGAATAAAGTGCACCCTCACGAACACGTGGGACTAATAATATGTGCTCTTGTTGCATTTGTCATTACGTTTAAAAGATATATTAACTTTGTCTTTTGTTTTGTCAAGCATTAACTGCGGCTGTTTAAATAATAGCATGTGCATTTTCTTAAATGTGCTCTTGTTTATGTTGTGTCTTTCAAGTGATAGTGTTTTGTTTGTCTTTTGTGCATTAAGCTAGGTAACATAGACTAATGGGTTAACATTAGTGAAGGGGGTGGGTAACAGAATAATTATCATTACTTGAATTAATTGTTGTCTTGTGTTTCCTTGCATACTAGAGTCTTGCTAAAAGAGGCCTGTGGCCTATTTCTAAAATGGATGTCCGAAGTCCTGTCAAGTTGGGCCTTGCACAGCAGTGAATGAAAGAAAACATTTCCTTCATAATTCTTTGAAAAACAAACTCGCGGAAGCTGAGCTGTGCTGAGCGTTGAGATAATCATTGTATAACTTTCAATGCCAAGGACAGTACATGGTGGCAGAAAAGCTTGGGCAGAGGAAGCAATGAACTGTTTCATTTTATGTTGCAAGCCTCGGAAGAGCTTGTGACACACATAGTCAAGAGACAATGCAGCTCTTAAGGAATATGTTTTTTGCAATGCAAAAGGCGAATGACTTCATGGACTGCCATTTCTCCACCAATCACACTTTGAGTTGGTCATCTTTTTGTATTCTTTTTGTTAGTCTTAGATAGATAAAAGGTATAAGAATTGCCCCCTTGGAAAGAGCTTGGCTGGCTCGTTCCTGTGCTCCAGAGATGCTGTCGGACTTTTGACTCATGTAAGATCCTTTCGAACTTATGATTTTCCCTTTAGGTTTCTTTAGTTAAGTTAGGGAAATAGGGACTAGGGAATGAGTTCTTAAATGTTTAAGCATTTCTCATGCTGCTCTGATTTAAACTGACAGTCTAATGTGCCTTTCTTATAAAATAATGCTGATTAATAAAATGCTAATAAAGAATTAAATTTCTAAAATGCTCTTTGCTCAATAAATAAAGTTAATAAAATAGATTTTTAAATGACAAGCCGGTCTTGTTTGTTTCGTTTGAGTTACCAATAGTTAATCCATTGCCTATGATTTTGACTTAATGAAATGATTCAGTTGGCCAATTAATGTCTCAGTTAACTATGGGCCTAGTGTAGAATTTATTGATAATGGTGAGTATCGTGGTGTAGAGTTGTACATTTGAGACTGAATTTCCTTTGGCCCGCTGGATCACACTGCATCGCGATTCGAAACGTGCTACATTAAATTTTGCAAATATCTGAAAACTTGGCTTTTCAATCAGTAGAGCTTTTTATCAGTTGAGTTTTAGCCCATGTCACTCCTTACCGTGTGTCCGTAGGTGTCGGGGAACCTCAGGGTAGCTGCGTGCCATATATAAATGTAATTAATAATAATAATAACAGCATCAACAGCAGGTTGTAGTGGGAGCAAGGAAGCAAGAGAGTGCAGCCACCATTAGGGGTGGCATCTAAGTGTGTGCCCGGTGAGTCTGTGGAAGTGACCCAAATAGGTTGGGTGTGGCTTGCAGGCTCTGCTGTGTGGCCTGCTCTCTGCTCCCCACCCTACGGAAGTCAGAAAAAAGCGAAGGAGAACATGGGACCTACAGACAAGAATCTGCACCTCCTGAGAGGCCAGGGGGGCCTGGTACTCCAACCCCCAGGGTGCCACACACCGTGTACACCGCCAACAATCAATGTTCACGCCAGGAGGCACTTAAGTGACAGCCAGGGATCCCGCAGAGCAGGAGCCACATTTGCTTTTTTCCTGACTTGCCTGCCTGCTGCCAGCACTGCCAAGATACTGGAGGAGACCTGGACTCCAACCCCCACGATCAAAGTTCGCGCCAGGAGGTGTCATGATCACCAACTTGGTAAAATCGTATCTTAAATGTTTCATTTTAAAATGCTGCAGTCAAATGTAACATGCCTTAGGTGTACTGTAATTAAAGATAAACTTTGTATATTTTGTATAATGCTCAATTCCGGTTTTACATTTAACATGCTTTTCCCTAAAAAGACATTGACTCTCTAAAAAGAGACAACTTGCACGCAGGCCTGGACTGGCCATAGCGGGCACCGGGCAATCCCCCGGTGCGCCGCACGGGTGGGGGCCGATTTTGTTACAGGGCAGTTTTTGCAGCATAGCTGCAAAATCGGCCCTGCAACAAAATCGGCATTTTTTGTGACGCACCAGCAGCGTAAAAAATGTACCTTGTTGAACCATATTTACAAAGTGACGCATCTAGGTAGATACTGGAAAGGGGCGACCACTCGGTCCCCCCGAACGTATGGCGGAGTGCCTCGATCCCCCCGGGAAGCCATTTTTGGGCGGGAGGCGCGTCTCGGCTGGTATGCCCGAAGCGGCGTAGCCGGGGCGCGCTTTCTCCCGCCCTAGAGTGGGCTGGCCTAGACACTGACGCAGCCAGCCACGCCCTCGGGGAGACGTCCCGGTTCCCTCTGCCCCGCTCGAGGCGCCGACCCCGGTACCGATGGAGGGGAATCCGATCCCCGTCGTCGTCACCCCGACATCTAATGAGGATATGCCCCCCGAGCTGGCGGCACAGCTAGCAGCGTGGTTGGGCGATAGTAGTGAGGGCGCCACGGCTGCCGAGGCACAGGCGCTGATGAAACAGTTGCGTGAAAAAAGAGACGCAGCCAAGGTGCCCGCACCGGCGGCAGTGATAGACAAGCCACAAGTGACGGAAGCAGCGTCCGGTGCAGGTAAGCGGCCATTGCCGATCGCAAGGGATGAGTCAGCACCCTCTCGTAGAGAGAAATTAGGTCAACATGTTCCTTTGGCAATAAAGGAAAAGATTTGGGCGGGGGAATACGTGAACATTTTCTCCTTGCTTGTCGATCATTACGAAGTGGAGCATGTTAAGAGTCAGAAGGACCTAATGCATCCAAGTGTTTGGCGCGCGAAAATGGCCGCCTTTAAGGTAAATGAGAATATTGGCAACTGGGGCAATGCCTGGGGTATTTTTACATCGATTTTGGGGGAACGTAGGCCTGAGTTGCTACCTGAGTTTCCAATTTATCAGTCACGAATTATGGGTTACTCGACATCGTATCAAGGTAACCATTGGTTCTGTTATGACAACCTTTTCAGGAAAGAAAAGGAGCATAACAAAAGTTTAACTTGGGACTGTTATGATTCTTTGACATGGGATAAAATGAAAGAGTCAGGGATGTTGAAAATGCCGTTGGTGGGGAGCAATGTTGGTGAATACTCCCGCCAAAATGCAGGGACGCCCTTTCGGTCAGGTACGAGTACCGACGATTACTCGAGACCTGCCGGCAATACAGGGAAAAGGGGTTTCTGCTTCAATTTCAACAAAGGTAAATGTACTAGGCCTCCGGGATCCTGTAAGTTCAAACACGAATGTAGTACTTGCGGGTCGTCCCATCCTGAGTCCTCGTGCAGAGCCAGAACGGGTGAGAATGGGGGTAGAGGAGGCGCCAAACAGGTCTAATATAGTCCGAGGGGCGCCTTTACCAACCCCGATTGATACCTTGGCGATGATTCCCTGGCTCAGTGAATACCCAGATCGTACTTCTGCTGGGGTGCTGCGGAACGGTTTTTCATATGGTTTCCGCATCCCGGTAGGGGACTTTCAGGGCGTCGGGACGTGCAGAAATCAACTTTCCGTCTTGCAGCATACAACTGTAGTGCAAGATAAGATCCGGAAAGAGGTTAACCGGGGTCGGGTCGCCGGCCCGTTTAGTGTACCCCCGGTACCGTATTTTGTCTGTTCTCCGTTAGGGGTGGTCCCGAAGAAGGACCCAGGTGAGTTTCGATTAATTCATAATCTGTCAGCTCCACATGGTCTTTCGGTGAACGATGCAATTGATCCAGAGGTATGTTCGGTGCGGTACGCATCATTTGATGAAGCAGTGGCCATTTTGAATCGCCTGGGGCCCGGGACGTTGATGGCGAAATCAGATATCGAGTCAGCATTCCGGTTGCTCCCGGTACACCCAGACGACCAGCGTCTTCTGGGATTCAGGTTTCAGGGATCATATTACTTGGATAGGTGTATGCCGATGGGATGCTCTATATCCTGTGCATATTTCGAGAAATTCAGTACTTTTCTGCAATGGGTATTCACCAAGAAGACGGGTTTCCGAAATGTAATGCATTACCTTGATGACTTTCTGTTCCTTGGGCCCGCCGGAAATCACGAATGCGCCCAGGCCTTGGCTGAATTTTGTGTGTTAATGGGTCAATTTGGCGTGCCATTGGCACCGGGTAAAACTGTGGGTCCCACGACTTGCCTCGAGTTTTTGGGGATCGAGTTGGACTCTAGTGAGGGTTGTTTTCGTTTACCAGCTACCAAAGTGTCGAAATTCAGGGCAGCCCTGCAAGTATGTATAAATGCATCTAAGGTTACGCTGAATCAGTTGCAACAATTGGTGGGGAAGTTGAATTTTGCCCTGAGGGTGATCCCAATGGCTCGCCCCTTTTCCCGTTCAATTGCCCAAGCGATGGTTGGCCTAAAGGAGGGTCATCATCGCACGAGACTGTCGGCTGAGGTCCGCCAGGACATGCGTATTTGGTTAGCATTTTTGGCGGACTTCAATGGTCGAGTCGTCTGGAACAAGCCAGCCGTGTCCTCTGAAGAGCTTGGTCTATGGACAGATTCAGCGGGAAGCATGGGCTTTGGCGCCATCTTCGGCACGAAATGGTCGGCACAAAGGTGGCCCCCATGGTGGCATGAAGGGGGGCTGACGAGTAATATTGCTTTCCTTGAACTGTTTCCCATTCTGGTGGCCCTCAGAACCTGGCCCGAAGGGTTCAAAGATCATTCTGTCGTGTTTTGGTCTGACAATATGACCGTTGTAGAATGCATCAATAGTCAGGCAGCCCGTTGTAAACTGATTTTAAGGCTGCTCAAAGAAATTGTCTTACTGTGTATGCAACTGAACGTGATATTCAGAGCAAAACATGTCCCAGGGGTCATGAATCAGGCGGCTGATGCACTGTCTCGTTTTCAAATGCAGGCTTTCTCGGGTTTCCTTCCCTCAGCGGACCCAGAGCCGGCACCCTTCCCCGAAGCTCTATGGTCTCTCGGTGCCCCGAACTTCGTCACCTCATGGGAGAGAGTCTAGCGCCAAGGACGAGGAAGGCATATGAAGGGGCGTTTCAGGCCTATTTAGCCTTTTTGGGGACTGAGAGAGAGGGGCTTTGGGGTCAGGAGGAATGGGTAGTACATTTTCTGATGTCCTTGCGTAGGGCTGGGAAGTCGGTGGCTACGGCCCAAAGGCATCGTGCTGCCATTTCCTTTGTTGCCAGGGCCCATAATATCCAGGACCCGACAGCGTCTTTTGTGGTACAGAAGGCGCTGCGTGGGTGGCAACGCCTGGAGGGTCGCAGAGTAGATGAGAGGCGACCGATAGGTCTGGATAGGTTGTCCCAGTTGCTGGCCACACTCCCCACCACATGCTCGTCTCAGTTCGAGGCGTGTTTGTTCCAAGCTGCATTTACGCTGGCATTTCACGGGGCGATGAGGATAAGTGAGCTGGTTGCAAGGAACAAACAGGATGTGGTGGGGGGTTTGTGCCGGGAACACGTTCAGAT
This sequence comes from Lissotriton vulgaris, assembly GCF_964263255.1. Classification (NCBI taxonomy): domain Eukaryota; kingdom Metazoa; phylum Chordata; class Amphibia; order Caudata; family Salamandridae; genus Lissotriton; species Lissotriton vulgaris. The sequence goes on from NC_141687.1 coordinate 1,012,238,248, forward strand.
CAGGGGTGAAGCGATGATTGTCTCCTTTGTCAGGTCCAAGACCGATCAAGATGGGATGGGGGACTGCACGATCATTCGCAGGATCCCCGGGTCCTCCATGTGTCCGGTACAGTGTTTAGAAGATTACCTAGCACGAAGGGTGGCATCATGGGGGGGGACATTGTTGAGACACGCGGACGCCACCCCACTGACGAAGTTTCAGTTTCAGCGGGTGCTTGCGATGTCAATTACCGCAGCGGGCTTAGACCCGGGCGAATTCGGGACCCATTCCTTTCGAATAGGGGCTGCCACTGAAGCTACAGCCAGGGGTCTTAATGTTGAACAAGTAAAACGAGTGGGGCGTTGGTCCTCTAATTGTTATAAGAGATATGTGCGGTTGCACATGTTGTGAAGCTGTAATAACGCACTCACGCTTCTTGTCTTTTGTTTGGTTTTCAGTTGCGCAAGCCTACGAGGCAGGGCGGACTATGCAGTCGACCCAACACCAGGCCAGCGGTCAGACATCACCGGCTGTGAGAAAGGAGGTGTGGGTCGTGGGCCACTCATACGTGAGGCGTGCCGCAGACGTATTCGAAGCAGGTGACATGATTCACGTACCTGGGGAATACGGGTACAGAGTGTCCTTCTACGGAAGAGGCGGTCTCTGTATTGACCAGTTTCAAGCATTCTTTGAGGGTTTGTTAGGGCGGACGAGGTCACCGCCGTCTATAGTCATAGTACATTTAGGGGGCAATGATTTGGTCACCACCGGTAGACGACTTCTCCTAGAGGCAATGCTTTCCACTGTAAGTTGGTTGGCGAGGAAAGTTCCGGGGTGCATAATTGCGTGGTCTCATATGATCCCACGAAAAGTGTGGCGGGGTGCTATCTCGATTCCTGCTTTGAACCATTCTGTTAGAAAACTTAATAACAAAGTGAGTAGGTTGTTCCGTTCCAAGACATTGCATTCTATCTCGCATAGTTGTATTAATGATGACAGTATGTATTTGGGGGATGGTGTGCATTTGTCGCGGGTGGGGAATGAGTTACTCATAGGAGACTTCTTAGCCTGGTTAAAGACGTTAAAACATGACCTTTAGGTAGGAGTGTTGTGGGGGGTCCGGATAGCCGGTCAACTATCCGGACCTGTGGCGGTAAGGTCATGATCGGTGAGCACTAATTAGAAGATCCCTATGAGTGGGCGTCACCCAACACGGATGGGAGCGCTCGGGTGAGGTGGCCATTGGCCCCTCAATGGGGAGGCGGTCCCTTCTAAGGATGGGTCGCCGGAAGTAAAGGAAAGGCGGTCAAGGCCCCTTCCTGTGTAGGAGGGGTTACAGCCCCCTCCTGGGGAATTTCCCGGGGCCAGTGACATCTGCGACGGCAGATGCGGTAAGTTGTGTGGGGTTGGGGGGAGGTCTACGATACCTTCTAGATACCTCACACGAGTATTCGAACGACCTTTAACTGGCGTCGAGTTCTTAAGTGCCCCCGTCAAGTCAAGGGAAATTGGTAGTAGTTGCACTTGAGGTAAGCCTCCGTGCTGTCGCCCCTCCCAAGTGGGAGGGGTAAGTCTGGTTAGGGATCTTGACACCGGTTATGACCTTGCCGTTGGCCCTTAAACGTTAGGATGTACAATTTCAATATTTCTAGAGAATGTTTTGTAGGATGCTAGTTCGGCTAGGAGAACCTCTGTATTAGAGAATATGTTAAAGTTAGCCAAACAGCGCAATGTGGTAATGAAATTGTACATAACATGAAACGTTTAATGTTTTAATTTTGTTTTAATAAATACGGCCGGGAGGGTCACTCCCTCCCACTTCCAAAAACTTCAACAACTGTTTCCGGTTTCCCTCCTTTTGGGGAGTGTGTTGAGAGGGGGTGGCGGGTATCTCAGCCATAGTCTCTTTGTAAACCCCTGAGCCACATTATACCTGCGTCATGTATAATGTATGCAAGGGGGGGTGTATTGACGCAGGAAAGGGTCATGGAAGTGACGCAGTGAAATCTATGAAACTTCACTGTGCCACTTCTAGGACCCAAATGCGGCAAAATCTTATGCCTGCCTCACAACAGGTGTAAGACTGACGTAAGCCCTGTGAATATGACGCATCATTGGTGTCGCAAGGAGGGCGCAATGAAAAGTGACGCATCACTGTTTTCATGCAGCCATGCGTCACTTTTCATAAATAAGGCCCTAATACTCCACATGTCAACGGAAACACGTGGAAAACAAGCTGACTGGTGTGAGCACGAGCGAAAAAAGGTATTTAAACCGCTCGCATATTTCAAACTGTCTTGCATCCCATCCTATTGCATCGCCTGGAGGAGATTGGTCTGAGTGGTTTGGCTCTCCAATGGTTCCGGTCCTTCTTAGATGATCGTTTCTTTAGCGTTGCCATCCCACCGTTCCAGTCCCAATTCCATCCTTTGAAACAGGGGGTGCCGCAAGGCTCCTCGCTGAGTCCCACGTTGTTTAATCTTTACGTGAGACCGCTGGCTGAGGTCGTCAAGCAATGGGGCATGACCATGGTCTCATATGCTGATGACACTCAGCTAGCGGTTACGATCAGCGGGGATGCGGACCGGGATGCCCCCAGGTTTCAGAGCGGACTTAGGGCGGTGGCGAGCTGGATGAAGAACAACTGTCTCCAGCTCAATGCAAAGAAAACAGAAATCATGATCGTCGGTAGGAGGCCGGAACTTTGGGGGGACAGATGGTGGCCAGTGGAGCTGGGCCCAGCCCACACTCCGGTTACAGAATTGAAGAACCTTGGAGTATGGATGGATCCCTCCCTCAGCTTTGTGGGCCATACGAAGAAAACCGCTGCCTGTTGCTTTGGCATACTACGGTCGCTGCGCCCTGTTTTGAAGTTCTTTGACCATCACACTAGGCAGCTGATGGTCCAGGCTACAGTGCTATCTCGCCTGGACTATGCCAGCTCGCTCCTGGTAGGGGCTAACGTGGTGGAGGTCACTCTCCTCCAACGCGTTCAGAATGCCGCGGCGAGAGCCATTGTTGGCCTACCTCGAGCCTGTTCCGTCTCCGGCACATTGAGATCCCTGCACTGGCTGCCCATCAGGGCAAGAATCCAGTTTAAAGTGCTGTGTCTGGCGTTCAAGATTCTGAGGGGTGGGAGCCCTCAAATTCTTGCGAATCTTCTGACTTGGTATGTGCCTACCCGGTCCTTGAGATCCCTGGGTCAAGCTCTTACGGTGATTCCCCGATACAGGCTGTGTCGGGTTGGCGGCCGCTCCTTCAGGGTTAGAGCGGCCGAGCTTTGGAATTCTCTTCCTGTTGAGATGCGGTTGCTCGGTGATCTTTTAGCCTTCCGCAAAGCTTTAAAAACTTTTCTGTTTGAATAGTTTGCCTCTGTTCCTTTCCCTGTTATGTTCCCTGTAGGTGTTGCTTTTTTTTCTTGCCATGCGCCAGGACGCCCCTTAGCTGGGGCAGCTGTGCGCAATACAAAAGCCTATAAAAAAAAAAACAGTGCTTGGTCTCGTCATCAGCAGCTCCAGTGGCAGAGTCAGCACTTACTAGTTTCTCCAGCCTCCTTCAGATCGCGCTGATCTTCATCAGCATCCTCTGGTTCAGCTTCAGCAGCCGCGGTCGGTAATGGGTGTACCTACAGGGCGGTGATGTGGGTAGGGGCAGGGTGAGGGGGTAGTAATCTATGGAGTACGGAGAGCTTTACAGGTAAGTAAACATATAAATATATAAAACAAATTTTGCTGCGTGCACTGCATCCCCAAATGCGATGCAGTGCGCACAACTAATTTTCGTTATTTATTTATATGTTTACTTACCTGTAAAGCTCCGTAATCCATAGATTACTATGCCCCACCCTGCCCCTCCCCCTCCCCACGTCACCACCCTGCAAGTACACCCATTACCGACCGCAGCTGAGCTTTAGCCTCTCCGGTCATCTTGTGACAGCTCTCTCAGCCTTCTCCAGCAACTTCCTTCCCCTTTTCAAAAGCTTCCCATATCCCGCACCTGAACGGGAACTTTCTGACTCTTTCCTCATTAGCTTCCGGGATCAAGAATCTGCACAGATGAAAGACAAACAAAAGACATAAGTTAAAATGCTCATGCTTGTTGACACCAGCTACCAGCAAGTTTCTTTCTGGAATTCTTTCAAGTTAAGAATTATTTTTAAAACAAAGACGCTAAAAAGGTACTTGTATTAGTTGTTCTTGAAGAAGGTAATTCAAGGAAGACAACCAAAATAAGATCCTTCGGTCAACAAATGAACCAGTGATTCAGGATATTGAAAAATACTTTTGAATAAATAATTGTTTTAAAAATTCTACAAGGTAAAAACTCTGTGACTGTGGTACAAAATACAAGTAGTGTGTACTATTACCCTAGTAGAAAATCCAAGCGCTAGTTCATTGGGTATTGTTTCTGTTTATACTTGCGGACAAGTCAACTAAAAGACGTCCAACAGTTACCTATGCTATAAACATTTACAAAAGAGAGTACGCAACAGCCTAGAAATCTGGAGAGCAAACTCTTCTAATCAAAAAACTGCATCAAGAAGACGGTCCTGAGATCATAGAGAAATCACACATGTTAGGAAGACTGGACGTCTATGCCTCTGTCTCTCTCACTCCCATTCCCCCCTTCCCCTTGGGGTCTCTCTGAGCACAGGAGTACTTGCCACCTCTGGTGCTCGGGAAGTTCCCGGAGGGACTGGGGTTCTGTCCTCGCCATCTTGAGCACGGAGATCAGGTGAGTGCCTTCCTTAACCCTTTCGATGCTGATGACGAGCTCAGCTTGTCATCACCCACGGGTGTTGTGTGCTGATGACGAGCTGAGCTCGTCATGGTGCCACTAAAATGGCATTTTCCAGCACAGGGGGGGGGGGAAACGGCCAGCAGCCATGTGGTTAACAGAAGACCAAGCCACTCTTTTTGGCAACGATCGAACATGAATGTATCAGAGGAGAGGTTGCAACTCTCACAACTCACAGAGGTTATTAGGGACTTTCAAGTTGAGATTTAGCAATAAACCACATCAATGCTGAGGTAATTCTACATGGACGCTGACATTTTTCAAATCCCATTGTTCATGACGAGCTCAGCTCGTCATGAGCACACGACCAGTGTACTGCATGACGAGCTGAGCTCGTCATGAGCATGGAAGGGGTTAAAACACAATAATCAAGTTCTCAGGGACGAACTAACAAAGAGTAGGACAGGCTTTATCCAATGGAGAGAAACAAAAGGTACAGACACACACCCTATTTTGACACTAACTAAGTTTATTCCCTATCTCTTAAACACAGGTCTACAACAGACAGAGCAAGCTCTATAAGTAACAGTTGTTTCTCCTATACCAGTGCCTTTAGCAAACTCTGAACGCTTCACAGCAGATAGTTCCCGATATGTAATTTCGTACCAAGGTGGAGTAGCAGCTAATTGGGCTATTCCTTTGGTAGATACTAATGATCCTCTTATATAAAACTTTGATAACTTCAAGGAAACCATGACACGCCTTTTTGCTCGTCACGTTTTTGTACAATCCAGCGACAATGCGCTTTCAAACCTCCATCAGGGAACTAAAGATCTTCTCACTTATATTACCACATTTAACCGACTCTTAACTGAAGGTTGAAGTTTATTTTATTATGCTTCATTAATTAAAACCATTGCATACGCTACAAGTAAAATATCTTACAATTTTTTATAAAACCATTATAAAAATTCCCGACTTTTTATCAACAACAATAAGTAGAAGGATAATAAAATCTTACGGGACATTAAAGGAAGTGCACAAATTATTAAAACATTCTGCACATTGGTTGTGTTTGATTGTAAGTATTGTTTTACCTGTGTCCATGCTTGTAGTAATGATGTCAGTTCTTGTAGTAAATCACCCTTGGCCGACTCGGATCGGTTAGGCATCTCTCCTTCTACATCCCCAACCACCAGCTACGCTCTGCTGACCTCTCACTCGCCACCATCCTGCGCATCCGAAGAACAACCACCGGCGGAAGATCCTTCTCAGAACCGCTCCGTCAAGACATGGAACACCATCCCACTGAGCCTACAACATACCCAAGACCTGCGGACGTTCAGGAGGATACTCAAGACCTGGCTGTTCGATCAGTAGCACCCCCCTCTCCAGCGCCTTGAGACCCTCACGGGTATGTAGTGCGCTTTACAAAGGATTTATTGATTGATTGATTGATAACGTAGTGAATGTAAAATCTAGGAGGATGTTTTAGCTGAATGGTATGTAGGCACCAGAGGATTATCCCCTTTAAAACGGCTGTTTGCTGCCCTCTAGTTCAGGTGCTCTATTTCCAGCAGGAGGTAATTCGAGCTCTTTGCTGGTCTGGTTTCCTTTGAGGGCTTTGAGTCGGAATTTCCCATGGACCAGTCAGGTCTTGCGTGAAATCATCATCCTGATAATTCCCTAAAAGGTGCATGTTTAAATCTCCTGCCGAGATAACGTTGTCTGTGACCTCTTCTTCCATTACTCTTGTAACGTCTTTAATAAATTCTTTGGATGCTTGTTGTCTGTGTTTGGGATGTAGGTAGATGTTTATACATATTACTTTCTGTATGGTCTGGTTGAGAGTCATTTTAACTATTGAAGCATGAATACAACTTGGAGGAGTAATACACATTTTTATGGGGAGCATTTCTCCAATTTTTGTTACAGAGGAGAGGAGGAGTAAACCCCCTGAGTGGCGTCCAAAAACAGATCCCTTAGTGGCCGGAATGAAGCTGGAGGTGTAGCCTTGTAAGTTAAAGGGTTTATCTTCCCAAGTCTCCTGGAGTGAAATGATGTCGAAAGTTTTGAGGTAGTTCAAAAAGTCATATTCACTTAGTTTGGAGTTTAGGCCATTGACATTCCAGGTACATATTTTAACTTTGTTTTGGCCCAGTCGAAGGTTGGTGTAGAGGGCATCCAATGTCAAATCAATTGGGCTTACAGAATTGTACATTGTATCCCCTGTCTTCCGTTCGTTGACATGTGTTCCATTGGAAGAGATTGGCCGTCTGTTGGTGTGCGGCCCCCTGCTCCCCTTAGATGGTCTGTATTGACTGCTAGTGTCTGTGATTAGAAATGGAGCTGGGTACAGTGGTTTTGGCACTGGTTTTAAAGTAATCCCCCAGCATTGAAATCTTTTTCTTTCTTGGATAATTCTACTAGCTATATCTGATGTTTTCCATCTAGTTTTAGAATCTTTAGATTATGGCTGGCCATTGTTAGGTAAAAACTCTACAAACAATAAGTCAGAAGTGAAAATGGCGGCTAATTTTGCGATGGCTTGCAGAAGCTGTAGCATATACCCTCTGTTTAAGATGTCTGCTTGGCCTCGCAACTTGTATTGGGGGTGAAGATGATCGTGTCAGTCTTCTCCTCTTTCGTGGACTCCTGGATCGAGGGCTCAAGGCAGTCTCTAGTAGCGGATGTAGACTGATGTAAACTGAGGATGTTAGGGACGTTTGTTTTACTGTCAGTTCTTTCATCAGTGGTTGGTAATTGGCCTTGGGGGTCCCACATTTTTTCTTGTGTATCTTTATTGTGCTCTAGGTTTTTCATTAGTAAATAATGTAACTCTCTGCTCGTGGTCTCCAATTTTTTTAGTCTCTTGTCTTCTAATGGTAAATTACAGACCTGAGGAAACTTGCCTGGGGTTTTTGTCAAGTGCATACACTCCTGGGTAGTCCTGTTGCTTTTTGGGGTTATTGCTAGTTGGTTGCTAAGTTTGTTTTTTGTCGTTTCTTGAGCACTTGACTCTATTTGCTTAATTTTTGGTGAGATATGCGTGTCCCTTCGCAGTGTTTTTTGCGGTTGTACAAACACGTCATTTGTGCCTTTTTCCAATAATGGAGTTGGGGAACATTGAGTGTTTGTGACATTAATGTTTTAACTAATAGTCACATCGGTACCCGATTGATCAGGTGTTGAGCCTGAGCAGTCATTTTCCTTTTCCTCCCCTTCCCTTTGATCCTGCGACGGGTATTCGTTGGCGTGAATTTGTTAGGTGGTTCTGATAATGCCATTACTAGTTTGTCAGGCGTTGCTGTGTTGGCGTGTTGCGAGGCCCCGCTCTCTCCTGCTTCATCGGTCCTGTGTGAAGACAGCTTCTCAGTGTAATGGGGTTTGGTTTTTATTTCCCCCTTTGTAGGTAAGTCCTGGCTTGCTGTTGTCTGAGTTTAAGTTGTTACTGTAATGGATAGTAAGTCACCCAGCAGTGATGGTAACATGGATAACTTGTCTACTATTGGGGCATGGGTACATTCTTGCTGTAGTAATTTGTCGTTAAAAGCCGCTTCTTGCCCTCGCTTTATCAATCCATTTAAGTCTGCCAACTTTCAATCAATTGCAGAAGTAAAATCTGCTAAGGTTCGAAGCACTGCCAGCTGTAAATCCATTTTATGGGATTGATATTGTAGTGCTGCAGTTGAGTATTGCATTGTGCTTAATACAGTTTCCCAAAATATGTCTTTAGTCGTTTTGCTTTTATGGCTAGGTTCTGTCTTTACGCTAATTCCTCCCACTCTTGAGAAGCTAAAAAGGACATATCAATTATGGTAGATGTTGTGGGGGGTCGCCTGACTATGACCCACTGGGGTGTCTTCTTCAAATATTATTGCTTCATTCTGCTGAGTCATTGGCAGGTTTTGAGGGGAGGCGCTGGCAACTGGCTCGCTAAGTGCCTTGGATTTTTGTTCTGTTCTTTGTACTATATTATTTAGACTCGCCTGGTGAATACTTGAGATTGACATGATGATTGGTCCTAGTTGATCTGACGAATTTAGAGTAATAACCGGAGGACAAGATTCCTCTGTCTGTGAGAGACGCTCTCTAGGTTTAATAGTTATGCCTTTTTCTGTGCCTTTTTCTGTCCCTTCTTGCTGGCAAGATTTTGGTGTGACTACCTCTGATTCTCTTCTTGCCGTGATTACAGGGAGTTGGAAGAGTTGGGCAGATTTATTTGGGGGGACCTGATGGTCCCTATACCTGCCAGTGAAGGTGAATGTGTTGGATTTTGTGTTTGTACATTATCAGCAATTTTGATGGGATCCCCTAATTCTGCCTTAAGAATAATTCTGGCGAGTTCCGCTGTAGTCTTTAGACCTCTTGTCCCTTCAAATTTGTCTTTTAGTTCATGGTCATGAGTAGGCCTTTTATTTGTCAAGTTACTGTTACTTGTTCCATTTGATTCCAGTTGTTGTGGCTCCATTGTGTGAATTTGTGCTACTGTTAGTTTTGAATGTAATTTTGTGTCGGGCTGAAAAAGTAAATCAAAGTTGGTTGGTTACAGAGGGGTTTTCAAACCTTTAATGTTGCTAGTTTGAAAAATATTACAGTGCCCGCATCTTTCAGAAACGCAAATTTGGTATAAATCTTGGGAAGGAAGTAGTGTGGAGTTTTCCGTTGGGAGGAGCCCTCTATTGTGATTAGATTCTTTGTTGCCAGGCCCAACTTTATGTTGGCCACTTGGTTTAACTTAGTGTCTTTGGGTGTTTCTTTAGGTGATGTCCTGGTTGGGTTTGAAGAAGCATTGTGGGGGGTTCTGTAGAAACTGTAATGTACTGAGCTGTCAATTGGAGCTTTAAGCTTTAACTTAAAGGTTGTTGGGGTATTTGTTTCTCTGCCAGACCGCATGTTTCCCCCTTTTTTTCCTTGTTATTTGCTGGTGTTATCCTGAATGGCCTTGGTGTCTGCCCGTCGTTATTGAGATGTAACTTGGTTCTGTCTCGTTGATATCAAATTAGATATTTTATTAGGTTGATTAATTACACACTTGAAACAAGCCTTCTATGTGCAGCAAGGATGAGGCAGAGAGAAAGCTAGACCCAACTTAGACATCCTTGATCAAGACATATAATGGGTTTGTAGTGCATTTTCTAGTGGACTCACAGGGGTTGTGCTGGGAAGTCCACAACCTGAACCTTGACCTCAGCCTCAGCCTGTTGGTAATTATCAGCAAGCCCCCACTGTCCCCCCACGTCCCCTCCGCTGTCTGAAAACGCCCAGCACTCCAAGCTCTATGTCACACCCCACTGTTCATAGCCTTCCTGCTGCTCTCACTTTCTCCGCAGCCTCAGCCCGGTGTTTTCCACGGGTCTGTTGCTACTAAGCTCACAGTGGGTGCTCTTGGATGGATACTCCGTTCCGCTCCACAAGTAGCCTGTGCTGCGCAAGTGCCACGCTGTCCGGCCAGATGGTGGGAGCAGAGGTGGGAGGGAGGCAGCACCAAAGATAGACCTGGATGGAACCAAGGCACCAGGTGAGCGGGGCAATGAAGGACAGTGACGAGCAGTGGCAGGCGAGGCATGGGTGACCTCCTAGCCGGCCCCGGGCAGCCGCTGCAGCAGGAGCGGGAGCTGGAAAACAGTCAGCCAGCTGGAAGCGGAGGTCCAATCAAGGCAAGATGTCGAGGTCAGGCTGAGCCAGGACACTGTGGGACACTGCAGGACACCACCAACAACAACGACAGGCAACTCCAGGCTCAGTTCCCAGCAGGCACGCGGCCATTTGGGCTTTACTCCCGCGGACCCCCAACGCACTCCAGACTCAGCGGCTGCCATGACGGATTCAACAGGAATGGCGAAGTCCGCAGTGAGAACAAAGGTCGAGATCAAAGAGCCAAGCAAGCAAGGAGAAAAGCAGCAAGGTCCCACAAGGCAACATAGGCAACACAGCAGCAGCGATACCGGAAACCGGAAATCTGGATAGAGGAAGACAGGGTTTCTTAACTGACACTCGCTGGCCAGAGGAAAAATGTGCCTCATTAGCCTACAGAGGTCTAAAAGATGATTTTAATGATTCTTTGGCGCACATAGTCGACTTACCTGATGATTATGGAGAATTTGTTGATCTTGTAGTTAAGCTAGATCATCGGTTAAATGAAAGAAAAACTGGAAAAACAAAGACACATATTGTCCATTTTGTTAGACTCCGGTGCCACAGGAATTTTGGGGATATTTGGTTAGCTCAAAAATTGGGAATATCACAAGGAATATCAAAAGTACCTAAATCAGAGCCTGAGCCAGTAAGAGCCGTAGACAGTTCCGCCTTCTCTTCAGGGCTCATTCATTTTAATACTATACCCTTGACCACTGTAAGCGAAAATGGTCACATGGAACAAAGAGTTTTTGATTTGATTGACACCTCAACATTCAGAATAATTTTAGGAATACCCTGGCTTGAAAAACATAACCCTAGAATAGACTGGGTTCAAAGGACGGTGAGTCTTGATTCAACCTCTTGTCAGACCCATTGTTATCAGGAGGCTCAAGATCCCATATATCCTTTACATTGCACCAGCAGACACGTAGATCAGGAGACTCCACCTAAAGAATATAGAGAGTATGCAGATGTTTTTGACCCAGTTCAGGCTACCAAGCTTCCCCCCCACAGAGTTTACGACTGCAGAATAGATTTAATACCTTGAGTCCCTTTGCCCTGTAGTCGTATATATGCCCTCACAGAACCCGAAACTCAGTATTTGCGAAGTTATCATGCGAACTCCTTGAAAAGGGGTTTATTTCTCATTCTACTTCTCCCCGTCGTCCCCACTCTTCTTCGTAGCTAAAAAATCTGGAGAACTACGTGCATGTATTGACTAACGCGCAGTTAATAAGGCCACCATTAGGAACCGTTACCCACTCCCTCTTATCCCTGTTCTTTTAGATCAAGTAAAGGGGTCTACCATCTACACACAACTAGATCTGAGATACGCATATCATTTGATACACATGAAGGAAGGTGATGAGAGGAAGGCACTGCCTTTCGTACTAAATTTGGCCTTCACGAATACACCGTCATGCCGTTCGGATTGAGTAATGCTCCGGCGACATTTCAGTATTTCATAAATGTAATTGTTCATGACCTCCTTGACATCTGTGTTATTGTCTACATAGACGATATACCTATTTTTCTAGAAATTAAGACAAACACATTACCCATGTGTAGACTGCAAAGATTAAGAGAAAACTCTCTGTATGCTAAACCTGAAAAATGTGTATTTGATGCCCATTCAATAGAATGTTTGTGTGATATTCTCTCACCCAATGCATAACCATGGACCCCAAGAAAGTTGATGCCATTCTTAACTGGCCTGTTCCAAGTTTGGTTAAAGATATTCAAATGGTTCTAGGCTTTGCCAATTTTTCAGATGTTTTATTTGCCAACTTTTCCAGAATTGTAACCCCTGTTACACAATTACAACAAGCTTTTCATTGGACAGATGAAGATAACACGGCGTTCCTAGCATTTAAAGAGGCTTTTACTACAGCTCCTGTACTTGCTCATCCCCTCCCTGACCAACCATTCTTTATAGAGGCAGATCCATCACAAAAAGTATTTGGGGGGGTCTGGATGCAGAAAGATCCAGAGACAGGCAACCTCCATCCATTGGCATACTACTCACGTAAATTACTACCGGCTGAGCAAAATTACACCATAGCTGAGCGTGAGTTATTGGCAATAAAAGACGTGTTTTCTGAATGGAGACATCACTTGTTAGGGGCCAAGCATACAATAACAATTTATTTACATCACAAGAACTTACAATGTTTTACATCAGTAAAAGCATTAACACCAAGACAAATGAGGAGGCTACACTTTTTTAGTGAATCTGATTTCCTTATTACTTATCCACCTGGGCAGAAACAAGTATTGTCTGACACCTTATCCTGACTTAATGAAAAAGAGTCAAACGATTCTAGAATTCAAGCTCAAAATGTCATACCTGTTGATCCATTTGTAGCTGTAATTCAATCTGACACGTTCTTGACATAAGTAAAACTGGAATCCCAAAAGATCAATCAGAACAATTGGAAGTGTAAGACACACAATTCAATCAGAAATGGGTTTCTGTTTCATAAACATAGATTATTTATCCCATCAGAAAAGCAAAGACAACAAATCATGATGTGGCTTCATGATTTCGGTTTGGGAGGACATTCCGGTATTCAAAAGACTTTGGAATTGTGTGAATTAATTTTTTTGTGGAATAACATAGGAAAACTTTTTCAAGATTATGTCAAAAAGTGTCCCATGTGTGCGCGTAATAAATCACAACATACAGCTCCTGCTGGACTCTTGCAGTCATTACCTATCCCACCATTTCCCTGGCATACGATCAAAGTTGACTTCATTACTGACTTATCTGTGTCTAATACCTTTATTACCATTGTAGTTTTTGCTGATGTATTATCCAAAATGGGTCAATTTGTTCTATCACTTCATACAGATAGGGCCTGTCGAAGGCCTAGACGGCATCAACCATAATGACAACAAAGGGATCCCCAACACAGAGGCTTCATCTATCGCAAACACCAGGTCTTGTGTCAGATCAGAGAGCAGCCTCCCTTTTATGAAGCCCTTCTGGATTGGGCCTATTATATCTCCTAGGACCTTATCCAATCATTTAGCCAGAACCTGTGAATAGATTTTCTAATCTGCTTTCAGCAGAGAGATTGGCCTGTAGGATTCAAATGTTTTCAGGTCCTTATCCGATTTCAGTATTAAGGTAATCACTGCTTCACTCCATGTGGGGGAGGGGTCCTTGTTGTGTATATATAGTATTAAGAAACCCTACCAAGAAGGGGGTGATTTCCTCTTTTAGGGTTTTGCATACCTCATTGGGTAGGCTATCAGGTCCGGAAGCTTTCCCATTCTTTAGATTCTTAATGATACTATTTATTTCTGCCATGGAGATCTCTGCTAAGTGATCTGCTATCTGCTAAGTGATATCTAGGCTGGAGAGTTTGTCCTGTTTTAACCAATCTCTTATTTCTTGCTGTGTCCCTTCCACATCATTAGTATATAACTCCTGAAAAAAGCTCACAAAAGCTTCCCTGATTGCACACTCTTTCGTACACTTACTTCCAGTTTTGATATTTATTACTTTCTTTATCTCGTTTCTAGCCAGGTCCTGTCTCGCTTTCCATGCTAACATCTTCCCATATCCTTCCCCATATTCGTGATTCACCAGCCTACTAACTTCCTATCTCTGTTTCACTAGTCCCTCTAGATAACCCGATAAGATCCCCTTTGCTTCTGTCAATTTATTTTGTAGCTCCTCTTTTGTCGAAGCTTGGGCAAACTCACTTCCTGCAAATTTTCCCTGGATTTTTTCCACATCCTGTTCATATTCCCTTACTTTGTTCTTTCCCACCTTGATCTTCTAAGCTGCTATACTAATAAATTTCCCCCCGGGATATGCTTTGTAAGCATCCCAAACAATGAGTGGTGGGGGAGAGTATGCATTTGTTTATAGAAGAAGACAGTTTCCTCTTTCAGGGATCTTACTACTTATGAGTCCCCTAATAGGGTTCTATCTAAAGTCCACCTTTTCTGTACTAGCACTCCTTAACCAAAATCTCTAATTTAACTGCCGTGTGGTCAGATAAGTGTGACAGTTGGTGAGTTACCTTGAGCATGCTGTTGTTAAGTTTCCAATCAGTCAGAAAAAAGTGAATTCTGCAAGAGTGGGCCAGCTTTTTGTTCTGAAAAGTATACCCTCTCTCCTGCTTTCATTCTCCAGATATCCACCAAAGCAAACATTTATATCAGTAGTGAACAAAATCCTTCATTTTGGGAGAGTTTACTGCTGGCCTGGGGGTAGATTTATCCAAGACTAGGTCCAGCAATCTATTAAAATCTCCTCCCTGAATGATTTATTATTTTTTCTCTTGAAGCTGTTGATATAGTTTTCTAAGTGGTGAGGATTGTCAGTATTTGGGCCATAATATGCCGCAAAGGAGTATCCTATGTTGTGGATCTTAACATAGCTTATTGCCCATCTACCCCTAGAATCAATCATAGAACCCTCCACCCCAGCATGAGCCGATTTGATGTATAGGACTGCCACTCTTTTCACATTACAGGACTGATTTGTACACACAAGGTGAGTAATCCATTTATTCCTTTCCAGTGATTCTTCACTGCGTAAAGGCATTTCCTGTCATAGGATGACATCACTGTCAGAGAGTCTGAGGAATTCCAAAATCTTCCTACGTCTAGAGTTTACCCTTAGGCCATTGACATTCCAAGATTTTATTTTTAAACTGCTAACCATTCCTTTCCCTTTCCTTTAAAGCGATAATATTCAAACCTCACTCTCCATGCTAGTAATCTATCCCTTTCCCCCAATGAGGACCATATTCATTTAATTTTATCCCTAACTTCTTCCCACCCTGTGCTCAAGTAAACTAAAAAAAGTTAAAATTTCTGTGTCGCATCCCCCCTCCCACCATAGGGAACCCTCCATGCATACCCTATTAGAGCTCCGTACCTGCGCCCTATGAAGTAACTTAGTGCTATTTGAAATCTTTATGAGACTTGATCTTAACAATTACGTTTTCTACATCAGCTACCTCTCTCATGTTATACATTCTGTTGTTCCATATTATTCTAAGGGTCACAGGACATTTCAGCTGTGCAGTTGCCCCTAAAGCCTTCAGGTCCTGGATGTGATTTGCTAATTCCCATTGACAAGTTTGCTTACCCTTGAAGATATCTGATCTAATCTGAAGGACCAATTTTGTTTTCTAAACTGTTTGCCTCTGAGAGCAGCTGGAAGGATTACCTCCTTAATTGTGTTAGTTCAGAAATGTATCCGAATTTTCATAGTGTTTACTTTTTCCAGGGGTTTTCTAAAAGGATCATGGTGTACCCTCTGGATATCATTTTCTAAGTCAAATTTTGCTGTTTTCAGGAAAAATTCTGTCAGCAGATCTACTACAAAACTCTTTAAATGTAATACCTCTATGCCTTCCAGAAAGATCAGGACCATTAGATTGTTTCTTCTGGAACTATTTCCCAGTACTTCAAGTTTGTCTCTCAGCTCCTTTTCTCCTGCCTTCAGTACCACTATCTCATTTTGGTTCGTTTTTACTTCCTCTTGGAAACGACCCCAGGAATGCTTCCTTTATGAGAAGTCTTGATGTCAACCAGTTTGTTCTCCAATCACTCGCATGCTTCTTAAATTTTTGCTTGGTTCGGCTCTAAAACAGTGAATTGTTCTTTATTGTCATTTGATAGGGAGAGGAGAATCCGAATAACATCTATACCAGAAATTTCTTGTTTCTTTCCTGATGCTCATAGACCCTCCGTGCTCTGCCCCCCCTATCTTCCCCCTAGATTTTCAGTATTGATGGGAACATGTCCTATTCCTACTCCTAACTGGAGGGGCATTGCCGATGTGTCCACGGAGGGACTACTGAGCAGCTCATTCCTCAGTAGGGGAGAAAAGCGATTTTCTGAAAGTAACGCAGGTTACACTTTGGAGGCGATATTGGGAGGCTCCATTATGCAGGTCCCAAGCTGATTAGATGAGACCCTTCGGTATCCTTTATCTTAAAATTTGTTCTTAGTGAAGGGGTAACTTTAACTCTCTCTCACGAATTGTTGGTAGATGGTATCATGAGTTTGTTACCCTTTTTAGAGGACTTACGGGTGACAATTTGTGTGGGTTTGTGCCACTCCCTTCCTGACTGACCCCTGGAGTGGTTGTTGTCCTACATAGATTCTGGGTCACTCTATTATCCTGTGCCCCCCACCCCCAATTTTACATTTCTTAGAGTAGATCTATTTTTTCCTTTAGTTTTGGGGGAAGCAAGCTTAGAGAAATCAGGTAAATGCCCCTCTGTCACTGCTGTCGTCTCTCCTTTTCTAGATAAATAAAGTGCCTGCTCAGATACCTTTTTGGAAGCAGGAGACTTTGTTTTACTGAATGTGTGAGGATTCAATCCTTTTTTGGGGGTCATAAGTGAAGTAAATGACCTCCCTTTCACCACTTTTCTCTTCTGGGCGCCTGGAGGGGCCTTCACAGCTGAGGGACAGGTGCTGACTCTTCCCCCAATGCCAAGGAAGCTGATCCGAACTGCCGTGCGCCGGTCACGTCGGAGCTCAGAGGCAGCGTGAAGGCACTGCAAGCCCGTGTCTAGAATACGTTCCTCCCCCGCAGCACAGCCAGGGGGGCTCAGGCGAGGAAACTGTGGCTGTAAATGAGGCGGCTGTGCAGCACCGAGCGGTGCGTAGGAACTGATGAGGATTATGTTAAGGAAGCCGTGAGCAAGGTGCAGCGAAACAGAGATACTGGAGCCCGTGACTGGCGGGTTTGCTGGCCTCCATGTTCCCCTGGCTTGTCAGTAACACTTGAATATTGATTATTACCTTCTTCAAAACTGACAATCTAATTAGTTTGAATACACAGAATGTATTGCATCTTCTTCCTAAAGAAAACCACATGTGCATAATCAATGTCAATTTACAAATAGACTGTGAAATTCTTAACTCTGAAGTGTTATGGCAATTGAAGTACCTAGTATTACAGAGCTTTGCCTACAAGTATGTGTTATTTGTGTTCTATTAAAACCTGCTATTAGTTAGTTTGTAATTACTTTTCAAGCTGGGTGTTTTCAAGTTCCATTATGTTTCCTATTTTACCTTGTTCTGAGAATTTCAGAGAATGCCTCATGAATTGAATATTACCATAGGTCTAAATTTACATCTACTTCTATCCTGGGAGCAGGGAATTCTATTTGGTGTTTCTTGACTTTACATACCTCTTCCAGATACAATAACATTTCGAAATATATCTCCAGTACAAATTCTACCTTAATTGTTTACTTACTCACTATTTCCATATGTTTGCAATGCTGCTACAACAGCTCACGTGTGACCAAAACACAGCCGAACAGTTTCAAAGTCTATACATTAAATGAAGTACACCTACAACATCGAAAATACTATTTCACTTAGCCGATGGTGCGTTCCTGGCAAAGTGAGCTTACAAGATGTCACATTCTCAGCTATGGAGGATGCAAAATGGTACTCTATAGAAGCCTTTACTCTGTTTGTATGTGAAAATTAGGGAAAACCTCTTTTACCCTGCATGCGTTACTCCGCATGCCATTATGCCACAGTTTTTACACTGCAAAACAATGCAGGGCTGTACACCGCAAACTATTACAATGCATTCCCCAAAGTAATGCCCCTGTGGAGTTATAATAGTAAATTGCGTTGTAATGGGGAATGCGTTGTAATGGATTGCGTTGTACAGGTCTGCATTGTAAACAATTTTGTGGTGTGAAAACTGCAGGGTAATGGCATACGGAGTAAAAGTGTGCGGGGTAAAGTGTCCTATTCGCTAATTAGTGCCATTATAGAGATGCACCATTGGTACCTTTGTTGAGATGCACCGTCTGCAGAGGTTAAATGGTAGCTGTGGATCTTGTTTAATGATTGATGTGGTTAGACCACACAACTTCCCTTCTCACAATGAAACTGAACCCAAAGAAACCTTGCAAATTTCGTATGTTTACTTCACCAAGATTAAATACACCCGTGGAAGGTGTGCGCATGTGTGTGGTAATGCTGCTTCACCTTTGCACATTGTTAGTTTCAAAGCAGTACTGCAATGCTGATGAGTTCACATCATTAACAATGGACAATTGTTTGACCCTGGGTGAAAAACAAAGTGTTCTAGTGCACCAAATCAAATGCCTTCTTCACATCGACCATCATAATACAGGCGGGGATAGAGTTAGTTTTACAATAATTTAGAGCTTGTATTAAAAATTCCGTATGAGCTGCCATGGATCTTCCTGCTATAAAACCTGCCTGTTCTTTGTGAATTGTTGCCTGTGCAGCCGATAAAAAACGCTCAACCCGCACCTTCATTAAAATCTTGTAGTCTGAATTAAGGAGGCTAATGGGCCTATTTATATATTTATTTATTTATTTATGAGATTTTTATTGCGCAAACAAATACCCGAAGGTGTCTCGGCGCATGTTGGGCTAGCGGGGGAACCGGGACAGAAATTCACTGGTTAAACAGCCATGTCTTTAAGAGCCTACGAAAGCTCATCAAACAATTCTATAAGAATTGACATATTTTGGGTTCTTATACTTTTTTACGAAGCAAGCAACAATTGCCTCCATAAAAAACGAAGGAGCCTGGCCACCGTTTTTGGTTTCCCCCCTCAGGTTATTTCAATGCTACATAATATTTATCAGGGGGCACATGCCCATGTGGTATTTAATACGAAACGGGCAGGCACAGTAAAAATAAATCTGGGGACAAGACAAGATGCCCGCTCTCCCCATTACTTTTTACCTTTTTTATAGAACCTTTAGTTATTAGAATGCGTGACAATGCTGTAATTAAGGCCCCAATCTCGGGTATGGCTAAATTGAAACTTTTTGCAGATGACATTATCTTATATTTGAAGCCCAACAATTATAATTTAGAAGTGGTGTTGAGGGAATTTAGTAAATTGGAATTAATTGAGGGCTATAAAATAATAAATTCAAACAAAATTGAAGTTCTTGTTTTGAACTCAGATATAAACTTCCTTCCACCCTGTCTCAGGGTGCAAGCCGCCAAGCCAGACCCAATTAGATACTTGGGGATCTTTGTGTCCAACCAATATCAACAGCTATATAATCTGAATTATGTAAGAACGCAAGTAAAAAAATAAAGAGATTATTAGAGCAGTGCTTCTACTCCCTTTGACCTTGGTGGGACGGGTATCACTTATTAAGATGTCCATACTTCCGCTACTCATATTTCTATTTATTAATGTACCTATTAAAATAAATATGTTTTTTTAAAGAAATGGAAACCCTGTTCAGACAGTTTGTCTGTGGGAAAAACATGCCAAGGGTTAAGCTTAATCACTACAACTAACGATTGAACAAGGAGGTCTGGCTTTACCCCATTTAAGAAGTTACTACAATGCTGCTTTTTTGGATTTACTAACAGGCTTATTGGGCTCAAATGGCATTAGAGATAACTTCTTTGTCGACAAAATGGTGCAGGAAAACGGCTCTCAGATTTCAATCTTTTTAAAAACCTCCAAACGTCTGAAAAAAACAAGATATGAGACAGTGAAGCACTATTCTACTAGACTTCAGTCTTTTTTCAAGTGACGGGTTCCTCTGGGCTACAGTATTTGAAATTGAAGGAATGTAAGAGTCTCAGCCTCCAAATCCAATCAGGTCATTCGAGAAACTGGGAAGGCTGTGGGCTATGGGAGCTAAGATAGTTTTCAATTCAGAATAGGGTGATCTCCTGGCAGGAGGTGCTGTTGAGGGATAGGAATCAGAGGAAGCCTGCCTTTTTTGAATATTTACAAATTGTTCATTTCGTAAAAAAATTGAATAGTAATTTTGATGCACCAAATAAACTTGTGATAGCTCTTTTCAGGGCCAAATTAAGTGGCTTAGGGAACTGGTATAGTTTGCTACAAAATCAGCGCCAACTCCCATTGACAGAGAACCATTTGGAAAGGGTGGCACGCAAAACACAATGTACTTTTTCCATAAATTAATGGGAAGGTCTATGGCATCGAGGAAGTAAGCCGCTGAGGGCAGCCAATTTTAAAAGAATGGCCTTCCTATTCCAGTGGCTGGACTACCTGACTTCGAAAGCACTCAAGAAAAGGTATCCGGATGCCAAAAATAGGTGCTTTCCATGCCAGGTGGAAGGAGAAGGGGCTGGCTCCATATTTTTTTACATTTCCTTGGTTGAGGTCTTTTTGGAAGGCAATCTTCTCTGCCCTAAACCGGGCAATTGAAAAGAGGGTATTGCCGGAGGCTGAGGTTGGAATTTGTGGAGATAGAACAATTTTAACAGAAGCTGAAGCAACTTTCCTTTCTATCACTTACTTGGTAGTTTGCTCCTTAATCCTTCAAAATTAAAGGTCCAGGGATGTTCCCACTTACGACAAATGGTTGAACAAAATGAAAAGGACGCAGACTTTCAAATAAACTTATGCGAGACGGGTGGGAGATTCCAGGAAATTCAACAAGAATTGGAAGTTTTTAAGTAATTTGGAAAACCAAATAGATGGATAGTACTGCCCGGAATTTAGAATATAACTGTTGTTCTATCATTCTTATAAGGTTTGAAGGAATTAGAAATATGCTCTTTTAGGCACTTTAGCACTTTGATAATATATAACCATCAATCACTTTGTTTTAGATATTTGTGTTATATACATGTTTCCTGTGCCATTCCTCGTAATTTGGAAAGATGAAGTTATCGTTTTTGTGCTGATTATTGTTAATGTTTGCTCACATGGTATTTAATGCTCTTGAGGCTCTGCTCATTAAAAATTTGACAACAATGGACAACTGGTTCACAAGGAGACCCTCACTGTATGTACTTTGACCATGCCCTTAGGGCATGTATGTCTGCAGCATGTGCACCTATACATAATTGAGGGGTGCAACAGGGTGTCAAAGTGACACCCTGCCACCCTTCAATGTTTCCTTAAATTACCGAATCGTTAAATACCGATTCGGTAATTGGCATTCATTCCTATGGGCCACCAGGCCCATAGGAATGAATGGCAATTACTGAATCGGTATTTACCGATTCGGTAATTACCGAATCATTTTGATTCGGTAAATAATTCGGTAAATATACCTACATCCCGATTGCCAGTTCTTAAATACCGAATCGGTATGATTCGGTATTTAAGAATCGGTAATCTGGGATTACCTACATCGGGCCCCTAGTGATTTGCCAACAATCAAAGCATGTTGAGACAATATCTGGATTTAACTTATGTGTGAGATTGATACAAAAGTGGTATGTTTTTGTACGATCACGTATAGTGAGCACTTTCCCTGTTGAAATAGCTTTGTGAAATTAAAAAATGGCAGCAAAAAAACTGGTAGGTTAGCCCGGAGTCTTGCATGGGAATTCTTTCACTGGCTTGTGGTAAAACTAGACTTAAAGATAGTGATTAGCACCTTTGCACAGGTGCACAAACAAGGCTAATCAATTAAACTTATATAGACCATGAGTGTAGGAGCCCACCAAAATCATCTTGCAACCCATCAGTGTGTCTCTACCAATCATTTGGTAAAAGCAGATCTTAATATTACTTAGATATCATGGAGGTTAAGGATTATAAGAGATTGTCTCATCTCATATCATAAGCTGTTTAGGGTAGCTGGTGTGCTAGTGTCTTACGTTTAACTTTTATAGCCATACTTGAAAAGTTTATCTTTTTTATCAACATCAAATAATATGTCAACCCACGAGTTAGGCAGATAAATATTTTATTGTATGAAGATTAGTTGTTGGTTTATGTTGGCTCAGTAATAATATCTCCCATGAGGCAGTGTCCACCCTCTACTTGGTGATAACATTGTTAATCAATTAATTGTTTAACAAGGGTTCTAGTTATTCCATATAAACTGCTAAATAATGGAGTCTCAATTCTTAAATAGAAAATGTATAGGTATATAAATCTGGAGTGCATGAAATAAACAGAAGGATTTTGCCACAAATCCAATATTCATGATGTGGAACAGTAAATATTTCCAGCTTTCAGTTTTTTGCATGCATTGCTGTTATACTACTGTTGGACCTGGGTCTCTCGGCAAGGTCACCCCCAAACTTTTGCCTTCAATCCTCCTGTTTTGTGAAAACGTTTGTGTTGGCTTTAGGACTCTGCACACTTGACCACTGCTGAACAGTGATAAAGTGCTTGTGCTCTCTCCTTTACACACCTTGAACTTGGCTTACACCCAATTGGCAC
Organism: Lissotriton vulgaris; assembly: GCF_964263255.1. Classification (NCBI taxonomy): domain Eukaryota; kingdom Metazoa; phylum Chordata; class Amphibia; order Caudata; family Salamandridae; genus Lissotriton; species Lissotriton vulgaris. The sequence continues at coordinate 1,012,260,769 of NC_141687.1, forward strand.
ATTAAATGTACTTGTAAGTCCTTAGTAAAGTCCTACTACTTGTACCCAGGGCATGTAAATGAAATGCTACTGTTAGGCTACTTAAGTGGCCACCCACTTAAGTAGCCTCTTCAAAAATGTCTCAGGCATCCCATTGCAGCCTGTGTGTGAAGTTTTAAACAGCTATTTTGACATGACAAAATAAACTTTTTGCCTGACTAGAACCTTCCTATTTAATACCTAAAGGTCCCCTCAAGGATAGACCCTGAACAGCCCAAAGGGAAGGGTGCTTTGTATCTAAGAAGTTGGACATGTACTTTTGAATTTTACATCTCCTGGTAGTGAAGAACTCACAAATTCGCTTTGCACTATTGCGAACCTTATTGTTTCCATAAAATACATTTGGGTTCCCCTATTACATTTAATAAGTGGTAACACATGATTGAGACCAGGTAGGAAACTCATCTTTAGTGTCTAAGGAAATGACATTTAAAATATTCTTAAATGGTAAAGTCAGATTTTAAGTCAGAGGGTTAGCTTGTGATCCCTGATTGAGAAAGTGACAACTTCCACCAGGTTAAAATGAATGGGATCCCTGTCACTGTTTTCAGGGACACCGGGGCCAGGTAGACCACGGTAGTGGAAAAGCTAGTTTCCCTGAGAAGGAAGGCTGGTCCTGCACCCTTCATCCCAGATAAAAGTAACTACAAGGGGTGGCTGAGCCACCAACTGTTCTGAGGTACAGGGAGATAACAAGCTCCAGAGGCCTCCCTGTATATGCCCAGGTAAATTGCCGCCTGGACCTGTAACTGCACCTGTAACTGGAACTGGCTGAGCCCTACTGGCCTCTGCTGGCAGAGCTCATCATCCTCAATAGGTGCCCCTCTGGTCCTGGACTCTTGGTGTGGCATCAGTTGAGGTTCTCCTCAAACAAAAGAAGAAATCCATATGCTTTCGGCTCTTCGCAACTGCGAATGGGTCTGTTCTTGTCAAAATCTTGCTTCCCAGGCTGACAGGCAACGTAAAGCTCTGGTGAACTTGAGTCTTCAAAACAAAGGACCTCTGTAATTTAATCCAGGGGTCCAGGGGGATTTGAGAGGGTATATGGAGTACGTCCTCCCAGCGAATACTGTACAACAAGAAATACTCCAAAAGCACCCTACTGAAGGAATAGATAATTCCACGTAGGTTGCGCACATAGGAGAAAAAAAGGGGGGACCTATGTATGAAGAGGGATTTAAACACTATTCAACTAGGGATGTGTTTGATATGCTAACCATATATACATGTATGGAGGGGGGGGCAACACTAATTGTTTTTAGTTACCCTCACACACCCTAGTGGTGTCATGCTTCATCATTGGGTCACCCCGACTCCTACAGGTCGGAGTGGGCTCAACCACAGTGTTGGGAAGCTCTTACGATAATGAAGGCAAAGGGGGATATATAAAATACCTCAATCAGACCCCTGGTATCCCTTTATTTGTGGGTCTGGTTGGGTTGTTAAAAATAGAATAAAAGTAGGGTCTATTAGGATTTTTATGGTCCTATGACCCTAGTGAAGTGCCGACATGTTTCAGTCCTTGTGAGGCCATAAAGGTCCCGGACTTTCTTCAGGGCAAGATTGAGAAAGCCCCTTATGTGTGGGGATGCTAAAGAGGGGGAATTCCCTACTCTATTAACATGGCGAAGGAAGAGTACCAGCAGCACCACTACGATGCATGAGTCGGCAAACCTGAAAGATGAACCTCCCGTTCACCATTCCACCAACAGGTACTTAATACGGCAAGAGAATTGAGCACCTTGACTTGCAACCAGGCATCAGAATGGGGCAGCTCTCACGAGCCGGTACCAGATTCCAATCACTCCTGAGGAAGGGTGTTCCTCAACCCGAAATGCATTGGGTACATGTGGAGTTGATAAAGTGACATGGATTTGCATATAAAATGAAGATCAAGTATACATATGAAATACTTTTTCAAAAGGAACATGTTTTGAATAAATCATTTTACTGAATAAATGAGAATTAGACCGCACGGTCTGAAGTACAAGTGTGCACACCTCCGCCAAAAGTGGAATCCCCACTTTTCCTAGCATTTATCAGAGGGTCCATCACCAAGATAAACAACAAGGGGGATAATGGGCACCCCTGTCTAGTGCCACAGGACAGGGAGGAGGTCACTGACAGAGTGCCATTAAGCCAAGCCTAGCAGTGAGTTGGCTATATAACAGGGCTGTGGTGGCAATGAAGCCATGTCGCATAGCTATTCTTTGCATTACAGACAGACAAAAAGGGCCAGGGAATCAAAACCTTTCTCTGTGTTTAGCAGTATAGCAGCCGCAGGAATGTATGGATTTATCCTGTATAGGGTATTAAATAAGTTACGGAGGTTGAACGTTGTGGATTGATGTGGTATAAAACCCCACTGGGCCGGAGAGACAATGGATTCCATCAGGAGGGAGAGGCGGCATGCTAATGCCTTAGCCAGTACTTTATAACCCAGGTTTAGAAGGGACAAAGGGCGTTAGGAGCCACACAGCAAGGGGTCCTTCTCGGGTTTGGGGAGCAAAATGATAACTGCTTCGCGGAGATTCTGTGGGAGGACCTGTTCCTCCAGCACTTCAGCATACATATCCAGGAGGCGAGGGATCAGCAGATCCGTGTAGGCCTTGTGCAATTCCCCTGTAAACCCATCCAGGCCTGGAGCAGTATATGAGTTCAGAGAGTTAATGGCTTCATCTATGCTTTCAGTCGTTATGGGTATTGCTAGAAATTCTGACAGGTAGGCCTCCTGGTCAGTGTGATCATGTCCCAGTTTAGTGGAATAAGCGTTTTGAAATAATAGAAATTCTTTTTGTATTTCCAAAGGGTCTTTGACATGCTGCCCTGTTAACGATTTTAGTTCTGTAAAGAGTAAAGAGTAATCCAGAGTCGTGCCTGTCCATCGTAGTCGCAAACATATGTAACATAGCTTCAGTGCACAGCAATATGAACAAAACCCCTCCCACCACCCCCCACCCAGCCTTCCCGCCCATCCGGACAGGCAATACCAACTCTACCACAACATTCAATAGTACCAATAGCATCCTAAAGATAATGTAAATTGAACAAATATGGTACAAGCAATCGTCACCAATACAATCTCTTGGGGTACAACAAAGTTGGAGGGCGATTGCTTTCCAGCGGTCCAACAACCTTAACAAAATTATAAACAATGTAGCAACTCCTAGCCATCATACCAAATTATCAAATGAGTGCCATACTAGAAGAAATCAAGTGATCAACAGTCAGCCATGCCTAGAATTTGAGAACAAATCCACACTGACAGCCGAGCCACTGTGGAGGGGCGAGGCAGTGTCTGTCTCTGAAGGGCGCTTATGATTGAGTTTGTAATTGAGGCAACATTTCTGTACTTCGGTGGGATGATAAAAAATAAGGGAACGTCTGTTTATCTCCTGGCAGGGTATAGCATACCATATTTCAACCCTAAGTTCCTGAGAGCCGCTTTCACTCCAAGATATTTCCTCCTTGCGTCTTGAACCAGAGCAGTGAAATCGGGTATAAAGATAGTCTGGAGCCCTGCCAGGAGAGTTCACCTTTTTCATGTGCCAATCGCAGTGTGTATCCCTGTCTCTAAAGTTCCTTATTCGCGCAATATTAGGACTGAGTGGGCAGCCCAGGTCGAGGCAGGGATCCAGTGATCTATGGGCATGTTCCACCACAAAACCTGGCGTGAAGGCCTCTTTCCCAAACAGGTCCGTTAGTATCGACTCCACCAAGTTATCCATACGTCCTGCGGCCGTGGACTCCGGCACACCCATAAGGCGAATATTATCACGACAGCTACATGCTTCCAAATCCTCGTTCTTTGTCGCGGCCTCCTTTAGGATCCGTTCCAAGCGGTCTACCCTTTTCACTGATTGCGCCATTCCATCCTCCAGGTCTGATGTGCCGGACTAAATAAAATCAAGACGCCGATCATGCACCTGGATCTTTGCGCCCAAGTCTGCTTTATGTTTGTCCAAGGTGTCCAAGCGGACATCTAGCGCCTTGAACCCTGCCCTCATTTCCAACAATAATGGGTTCAGATGAGTAGCCTCATCTGTCGTGGTGGACGGGGGTTGCCCGCCTTCCACCATTTTGCTAGGCTGGTCATGGGTAGGCTCCGCCAGTTTCTCGAAGGGGAGTACGCGTTGCTTTAGGTGCTTGCGGCCCATGCCACAACCGCCTGGGAAGGCGAGCAGGAGGTGGTTAAAGTAGGACCAGAAAGAGGGGGCACTCTACAGGACAAGCTGTGCACAGGAGCATCCAGTCGTTGTTTTCAGGCTAGCAGGTGTCACCACAGGGTCCAGGATCTTAACAAATGGGCCTCTGGCAGAGCATGTTGTACATCCCACAGTCCATGCCAGAAAAGGAAGGAGCGCCCGCCCAGTGGCAGCATAGATGGGCTCAGGCAGTGCGCAATACAGTTAAATATGGGAATGTGCTCAAGCGGGCCCCGTGTGAAAGAAGGTGCCCGTACTGTGGCTAATCTAACAGGCCCAATCTAATGCATGTATCAGTGGGTGAGCAGCATAACTCAGGAGAAGATGCGTGGGGGGAGGGGGGCGGGCGCCCCATGCACACAGGCACCATAGCTCCAATCTGCCTCTGCCCTCAGTGCCACTGAAATGCCACCAACAGGGCCCAAAGCAAGAGTCCAGAGTACAAGGATCTTCAAGGCTGCCTCCACGCAGCACTTGGCATTTGCGGTTCCCGGGACTTAAAGTGTGCACCGCGCCGGAAGTCAAATGGACCCCCACAACGTGGACACCTGCTGTGTCGGAAATGGAGCCCCGGATGCGCTGTGGCGCACTGCGCACCTACCGCACCTCCCCCATTGTGGTCCTGGACTGCCGCTTCACTCTGCCGCGAGGTCCGTATCCCCAGGAATCTGCACCACCGCCATTTTGTTCAAGCGATCGAGCAGGGAGCGAGACGGGCCGCCATGACTTCTCCTCAGTCTGGAAACTTAGCATGGAGCTATTGGCATCTTAGCGGGCTCAGGAGGTACAACCCGCTTCTACTTCGTTTTCAGCTGCATTAGGAGCTAGGATCCGGTCGTTCGGGAGCTGCGGTCGGGAGAGCTTCAGCTCCGTGCAGCCATACCGATTACAGCGTAGCCACGCCTTTGCTGCCAGAGTTATACTTTATATACTGAGAAATACAAAAATTGCATTCCTCCCACCAGAATGATCTGTGTTTTAGGAGCATTGAACTTATATCACAAAGTGAAACAAAACAGACTGCCATTTGCCCAATAATATGGATATTCTTGTCTAGCTAAGAAGAACAACTAGAGATATCATTAGCATATACTCCAGTTGAGCCTGTGGTACCATGATGAATACCTGACGCAAGCAGAGTATGGAGTCACCCAAGATAGTGTTTCATGAATAAGGCATTAAGAGCCAGATGCATCAAGCATTTTTCTCCTCGCAAACGGCCGAATCGCAGAATCTGCCCTTTTGCGAAAGCAAAAACTGCTTTTCTGATGCAGCAAACACAAATTCGCGATTCGATAACCAGTTACCGAGTTGCAAAAAGGGTCTGCAAATTGTTGTTTGGAAGAGGTGCATTTAGGGTGTCCCTTCCAAATAGCGAATCCTAGCGGTATGCATTAATGTTTCGTGACTGTGAATGTGGTCGCAAAACATTCGCATTTTACCACGTACTTCGAGTAGGTGGTAACCCATTCGTAAATAGGAAGGGGTCCCCAAGGGACCCCTTCGCCTTTGTGAATGTTTGTAAAATAATTTTTTAAGAGTAGACAGTGGTTTCAAGGACCACTGCCTGCTCTTAAAAAATTACAAGAAAACTTTTAATTTTTGTAATGTGAAACGCATCCAGTTTTCCTCTAAGGAAAACAGGCTGCATTTTTTAAAACAAAAATTGCTTTATTTAAATGCAATCACAGACATAGTGGTCTGCTGAGCCAAACAGGCCACAATTCCTGTGATTTTTGTGATTTCTAGGGGGTCACAAATTGTGACTTACCTCATTAATATTCATGAGGTGAGTCATTTGGGATCCCCTGGGAATTTCTCAAAGTGTCCATACACTTTCATGCATTCTGTTTTGCGATTTCCTAATTGTGAATCTCAAAGATTTGCAATTAGGAAATTGCAAAACGGTTTCCTTATGCCTCTGGCCCTAAGTGCTGCTGATAACGAATATAATATAAACTGCTGTAGGATTAGAGCTGCTAATGCAGACAGACACCTTCAGAAAGTCAATAGAGTTTGTACCCGCATAAGATGAATGGAGTCCCAGAGCCTGCATAATTACACATATGAACCTCAGGACACTCAATTGAACACATTCTTTCTGTCTATTAGCCATAGGTTCATGGAAAAGTTCTGAAGGATTGATTAGTGGCATTGAAAAGTTTGTATAAGAGATAGAATTTTCACCCCGGTATAAAGCCATGTGGAACTTCGTAAGTCAAAGAGTATCTAATTCATGTATCCCCCTTGCTAAGATTTTTAGCTCAGAAATCAAAATTTGAATTCAGAAGTGAGACCTTTACTCAACCCAATCTTTATCTTCCTTTAGAAACAATAATTTTTGCTTGAGACCAGAAATCAGGTATTTGGTTGGTGCTTATCATCTTCCGGATAACCTCAAGAAAAAGCTGAGCAGTCTTATCCAAAAGAATTCTTGTTGATCGCTGAAGGTACACTGTCAGGACAAGCTTCTTTACTAGATGTCGGAATTTTAAGAAACTATGGGACATATTACCAAGCAATAGCGATAATTGTCGCTATTGCTTGGTTAGAGACAAAAATGTATCGCCGACTTGCGGCGATTTTTATCGCAGATAAACCTTGGTATTACCAAGGTTTATCGCAAATGCGATAAAAATCGGCCGCAATGCATGAATATCGCTGAAAAGTCAGCGATATTCATGCATTACCGAGCTAATGCTCTTACCCATGTTATCCACCTCCAATTGGATAACATGGCTAAGAACTGCTCAGGGCAGGTGTTAGCTTTTGGAGATATTTGCCCTTAGGGCGAATAACTCCAAAAGTTGGTAATAGGAGATAGCGATGCTAGCAACGGTTTCCAGTTGTTAACATCTTGGCACGCCCACTTTGCATGTCATTAGTGATAAATTTCTCTGACATGCAAAGTGGGACCCAAGATGGTCGCTATCTCCTACTAGCTCTCGCTAACTGGTGTTAGCGATAGCTAGGTAATAAGGAGATAATGTTATCTCCGCTTTCTTGGCTTTTGTAGCCATAAAAACGGAGATAAACCCCCTTGATAATATGCCCCTATGTTACTCATCCAGCAAATTATCTGCTCCAACTTCTGAATTAGAGTCATCATTAGTCATTGAAAGAAACCTAAAAACTGTGAAAGATCCTCAGCATTTAAATCACCACAATTACTATGAAAAATAATATAATATTATCTGAATACTTACAGAATGTCAGTATGGTTATTGATTGGTTGTCTGAATAAATGTTTTATTGTTGTAATTACATTTTTATTCTCCAGCTTTTTGGGAAAATATGGTAACGGGTATCCTGGTTTTTCCTCAGTTTTGAATTTCCAACTCATGTATCAAAAGGTTACCTTGGTACCTTTCGCATTATGAATAACTTCCATAGGACCTTCAAGGGCATTGATCATTAAACATGTAGAATTTCTTGGAGAAGATTTAATCCAAGTCTGAAGAATTTTAATATGAAACAATCATTTTATCTCCTTTCCTAACTTCTCTTTCTATATCCCTGGTTTAGTTTTTGAGATTTCAGTAGAAAAATAATTGAGTCATTCCTCAAATATAGGCTTACATCAAATACCAGATAAGCCAAAGAGAAGCCATTTCTAGATGTATTCTAACAATCAGGAATTTAACTATGAAGGTAATTAAGAAATGTTTTCCATAGCAAGAGATGATATTAAATCTAAATTGAATATTAGGGGAAGCTTATTTGTTACTGTTCCAAATAAGGAAACTTGATGAATTGTCAGATTATATCAAATAATGGATATGAATAAAAGGTTTCTATAGATATAACAGAGCTAATAAGAATTTTTTTTGCAGTATTGTTTACATAGGACTGAATAAAAAATGTACAGCCAGGCTAAGGGGTTATTTTTCTAAACAACCTATGACCCATAATGATCAATCAGATGATAGATACCCATATATGCCTTTCATTTACATCCTGGAGGTGTATAATTGTAAATGTCCCAAGAAGTATCAATACTTAAAGAAAGAATGTGTTAAAGAATGCCCAACATATAATAAGACAGACTGAATCTATTATGAGAAACATGTCCGTAAAAACTTGTATTCATAAAAAGCAAAACGTTGTCATTATTTATTAAATTGTGCAATAACCTAATGCCTATTTTTTCATCAAAACAACTTTTTAAAAGCCATTAGAAATTGGAATTAGCACTCATCAGCCATGGCCCATCCAAATGGGCAGAGGGGTCCACCCCGTCCCTTTTTCCAGAGAAGAAGATTGTCTGTCAGGTTGAGCAAAGGTCACCTGAGACACACTTTTCTTGTTCAGGTCATTCAACCAGGAGCTAGACATGTGCTAAATATGCAGGCGACTAGCACCCTGAGCTAAACATTGCCAGGCTGAGGACTTTACAGCCCTGTGGGTGTGACCTCCTCAGTCTGGGAAAACTGGGAAACAACACTTACAACGCAACTTTTACAAAGCACTACCTTTACAATGAAACTTTTACACTGCAACATCCATTACAACCCATGCCATTACAACGCAACCATTACAACGCATGTCACTACAAAGCATACCACTACAACGCATGTCATTACAACGCAGTCATTACAATGCATACCATTACAACGCATACCTAAACTATCCAACACTTACCCTACTGTTGCACCCCCTGGAGTTAGAATAGTAATTCTTACCCCTACACTATCCAACATTTACCCTACTGTTGCACCCCCTGGAGTTAGAATAGTAATTTTTACGCCTACACTATCCAATACTTACCTTAATGTTGCACCCCCGGGAGTTAGAATAGTCATTTTTACCCCTATACTATCCAACACTTACCCTACTGTTGCATGCCCTGGAGTTAGAATAGTAATTTTTATCCCTACACTATCCAACACTTACCCTACTGTTGCACCCCCCTGGAGTTAGAATAGTAATGTTTACCCCTACACTATCCAATGCTTACCATACATGCAATATAATGGTATGCGTTGTAATGGTATGTGTTGTAAATGTAGTATGCGTTGTAGTGGAATGCGTTCTAAAGGTAGTTTCAAAGATTTTGTTGTAATGGCATGCGTTGTAATGGAATGCGTTGTAATGGATGTTGCGTGTAAAAAATATGTTGTAAAGGTATGCGTTGTAAAAGTATGCGTTGTAACGACATACATCCGGGAAAACTTCCTCAAGGCCCTCCCCCTTGTGATGAGGGAAAACATCAGCGGTTGCCTCTTACTTGTGCTCATCAGGTTTGAGCACCTGAAGTACTGTGGGTCAAGCATCAATATATGACGCCCATTCACAGAGTGTGGTGGGGTCAGCAGTCTCACTGACCTCATCACACTCTGGTGCAAGAGAGAGACTGCTGTGTCTTCTTATTGACCTAAGGTCAGCCAATGAAAAACATAGCAGTCACAATACTCCCAGGACCTTAAAGGATTTCCTCCTCAAGAGCTGCCTGGCAGGTAAGTTTTATATTTTTGAATGTTTGATGTGTGCGTGCATGTATGTATAAATGTATGAATTTGTTGTGAGTGAGATTTGTGAAGGGGTGTGCGAATGAATGAGTGTGAGTGAATATGTGTGCGTGTGTGACCCGTCCACGTCACTGCACAATTATTGCCCGTCACTGCTTCCCATATAGCCCCAGCACAAACTGAGAAGCAAACTGCCTCAGAATCACTTTATTTGGCCAGCCCTCCTTGATGTTTATCCTAAAATGTAGCTCTCAGTGCCTGTGACATGAATTTCTTGCTTACAGAAAATGTCACATTCCACTCATTCAGAGTCCAAAACTGTCCCATATCTCCAGATTTCTCCCTTAAACCTTTGACATTTCATGAGAATATTTAAACTATGACCCAAATGAAAAATTAGAATTGCTCTGTACGATTAAGATTTTGATCTTTATGTTTGCTTGTTTTTATAGGGGTGGGTGGAACTTGTGGATTTTCACTCTGGGAATTCCATGAAGTTACACAAAAACTCAGCGAGATTAAATGGAGTTCTGCCAATGTCAGAAAATAAGCAGCTCCCTCTGCAATTTAGTGCCAGTAGTATGAGCAGTACTGAAAATGGCAGATTCTGCGATTCAGTGGTTTATTCATGAGGGAAGAGGAGCATTGCCCACTGCCCGCTGCGAGCCACGCTGAGTGTTAAAAATAACATTTTTTCATTGCCATTTTATTTTGAACACTTAGCATGTCTTCAAGTAGCCGCCAGATTGCCCTTGAGCCAGGAGAAATGGGGGCATGTCCTATGCTGCCAATTGTCAGTTTGCAGGTCGGACCACACACAGCAAGTCTTATGTCTTATGTTAGCTGTCCAGGGCCTAAAGGAGCATTGGTGCAACCTGCTCCATCCAATCTTGGCACTCCTCCCATGCTGGTTAACAGCATGAGAGCAGCGTCTGGATTAGTTAGGGAAGCTCTTCCTGATGCAGACCGCAGGAGAACACTGAGGAGGATGTGTTGTAGCACGTGGGTAAGTACAATTAACTTTTTTTTCCATATATTAAATGTGTAATGCATGTAGTTAGTTTATGTTTAATTTGAGTGTTTTGATTGGAGGGGTTGTTTTTATTTGGGCTTTTGGAGGGAGGGTTTGTTTTACTTTGAGCTTTTGGAGACAGGTGTTGTCTACTTTTGTTTTTTGGGAATCAGTGAGGCACTTTGCTCGCCCCAACATGTTCAAAAGATACCAGCCGCACCTGCCCCATCATGCAGCATTTTCAATTATCAAATGACTGTCTGTCTTGGTCACCATCTTGCCCATGTTCCTGAATTGGAACTTGAATGCCAATCACTCTGAATGCACATCCATCTATTTGGCATATAATCTGACAGTGTCCAATATAAATGGAAAATGTGTTCATAAGTGAAGTCTTATGCTCTGTCACAAGGTAATACCAACAACAAGTGCTATTTTCCTCCGGGGTTCTGATTCAGTCGACTTATTCAAAGCACAGTTTCCATCCACTTTCTTTGTACCAGTGTTTGTGACACTTGGGAAACAGTTCCTTCATAATAAAAAAAGCCGAAAGTGATTTTAGATTTCTCCAGAAGTGTGGTATGTTCATTCAACCCCAGACCAAATTTCCTAATATTTTTTTAAACTTGAAACTGCTGTAAAAGTGTGTATGTAAAAACTTAGAAAAATGTATGAAAAAGATGACATCCTCTACTATGTGTCCTAAACCAGCTCTCTCCGGTGAGAGAGCTGGAACTCTCTCACCGGAGTTCCAGCTCAGCTTTCCCTAGTAACATTTACCACATCAGACCTTCTCCAGTAGAATATGGAAGTGGGACAATAACTTCCATGGAAATTCACACCCCAACCTAGGCATCAGCCCTTTGCAGACTGTTCCCTTCTCCCAGACCCTATTATCTTTGTCTTCGCTGTTTTTCTGGAAGGTATTGGGGCATATTTACAAGCTCCATTCGTCACCGCACCATAAGATTTTTGATGCTCCGGTGGCGTAGTGCCATTCCCCATATTTACAAGGTGGTGCTAAGCCACTTAACTTGGCTTAATGCCACTTTATAAATATGCCCCTTTCTGCTGCAGTCCTCTGCAGCAAAGGGGCATGCAATGGGTGTTGCAGTGGGCATTCCACAGCAACACTCATTGCTTTTTGACACTGCCACAGATTTACAAGGCTGAGGCAGCGCCATAAACTAACACCATTTTGTGGCACACACAGAAAGAGCAAATTGCCCTTGTAGATTATTTATGGGCAGGAAGGTGTCCCGTCCTGCACATAAACAATCTCCCTTGCAGTGCAGGCCCTCTGCAACATGGCATCAGGGTGCTGCTAAATTGGTGTAGCACTGCGCCATGACATTTTTTTGTAAATATGCCCCACAGTGTAGGCAGGTCCGGACTGGCTGTACGGGCACCTGGCGTTTCAAAGGTGGGCTGCCAGGGTGGGGGCCGGTTTTGGGCCTCTGGGGGTGCCATTTATTTTCCTGGGGGCGGCAACATCGCCCCCTGTAACAAAATCAGCTGATAAAAGCCATAGCAAACAGCTCGGCCACACGCCCCCTGGACCCCAAGGGGGCCCCAGCCGAGCAGTTTGCCAGGGCCGGTTTCTGTTCCCAGTCCAGCCCTGAGTGTGGGTAGGTAGCTCCTAGTACTTTAAGTACTTTCCACCATACTATCTAGAAGAACCAAGATCGAGCCTGAAAGTAAAAGTTCAGACCTGTTGCAACTTCCCACTAGGGTAAATTCAGTGTAGCTCATAATTTGACATGGCAATATTGCAGACCTAATTCAAGTGAAAAAATGTATTCCGCTTTTCCCTGATCAGCCCAGTTTTACCACTTAAATGACAGTTTTATGTGTTTACCGAATGACAAAAACTGTCCACTGATGAAAAACACAATTAATATTCAGTTTCAACAGAAAAAATAAAATCTGCAGGTACATAAAACTTCCTGTCTAAAATTAAACCTTGTGTAGTTCAATGCTTCATCAAGTTTATTAAGCATCAAAATATCAGAAATTAATATTAAGCGTGTAGCCATTATTTAAAAAATGAAATAAAATAATTTTTTTCAACATAATAAACTAATTTGTTTAAAAAAAAGAGGAATATTATTTAAACTTCAATTTAACAATGTTCAAAATGTATTCCTATTTAATTTAAATTGAGTAAACAATTACAAAAAAAATGATTTAATTGGACTGGGCTTAAGTGCTGCTACATAATTGCCTGAATTCAGGCTAAAGCAGAGAAAGATGCAATTCCATTATTGCCTCAACATTATATTACAAATATAATTAGTTGATCTTTCAAGTTTGGGTAAATATTTTTTAGGGAAGATCTTAAGCTTGCAAAACATAAATGTAATTCACACCTGTGCCTTTTGTTGCACAGTGGGACCAAAGGAGAAACCTTTGTAGGACATGTTCTGGAACCCGAACTACAATATAGAATGAACATAAATATAAATCTTTTTACAAAAGAATCAGGGCCTCCAATAAAAAAGAAACACATCTTCAGAGCTAAGGCCCAGTGATCAAACTAGTCCATATTAGGTGAAAGAGTCATAGATAGTGTGCAAGTACGGAACCTTTTCTCCAACTATACTCCTTGTTTGTAGTTGTAAAACAAATTTGCCTTGTCCAGCAAAGTAAGGCTTCTGTCAAAAATGCATTAATTTTCTTTTAACATTGCTTTACAAAGGTTTTAATTTCAGAACAATTGGTTAACATTACACCAGAGGCGTCCGTAACTGAATGAGGGTGGTTGGGCTGCACGGGGCTTAAGAAAATAAATCTCACTTACCTTTGTAAGGCTGCTGACTCTCCTCCATTTTAGTCTCTCATCTGCTTCTCTTCCTGTCCAGAGTCAGGAAGCACACATGCTCCCTCTAAGCCAATCATGACGCTGCTTTTACCATGACAGCAGCGTAGTGATTGGTCTGAGTGCCATGGTTCGGCGCTCGGACAGGCAGTGGGAACCTGTGCAGGTTCTCCACCCAGGCTATGCATTACAGTCCGGTGGAGAACATGCTAATGGTGCATGACTGATTGGCTGCCCGCGGTTGCCAGCAAAACTGTCATGCACACTTAAGTGCGCATATCTCCTCCTCCCTCTGCTGGCTCCGATTACAGCCAAGTCCCACCCCAACCCAAAACCTACTTCCACACAGAAAAATAAAATGATAACATTGTTTTGTTATCATTTTATATTTCCTTCTTTGAACTGCAGTGTGGAGATACTCCTCATCCTTTACAACACAGTTTTCACCATGCAGTGCCTTTACCTTTTACCATGCATGCATCCATCACACATGCATTTTTTGGTGCTTTTGCAATGCATACCTTTAACAAGCATAGTAAGTCTAGTTAAGTGTATATGCTGTGTGTTTGTGTGGGTGCATAAATGTAATACATTTACATTACGCCTTACCATCGCATGTGCGAACACTGCGTAATGTGGCACCTTGGAATAATCCAGTCCACCCATATTGTCTATCGTCGGCCCACTGGGGCTTGAATTCTCTTTTTTTTTTTTTTAAAGGTTTTTTTATTTTTCTTTTACAAACATAAGCACATTTCTGCTTGCACAGGTTATAATTGACATTTATAATTACAATCTTTTACTTAATTACTAATTTTCCTAAATATCATCTTTAAAATATGCCATACAGATAGTGAATCCCACCACAATAACTTTGAGACTTTGAATTTTTTTTACACAGCAGTAAATCTTATACAACATCTAAAAAAAGAAAATACAGAATACTAACAACCACAAATTAACCAGTCCTCCCTAATGCCCTCAAAAATTATTATCTTTGCTTTTCTTTCCATTTACTCACTGGGGCTTGACTTCTCAATTTTTTACAAAAATCCTTTAGTCGGTCATGATGATAATTGGCGTGACACCTGCAATGGCATTCCAGTGCATGTACATTCCAGTGGATGTAATGGTTTGCCTTCCTGGAATATTGATGATTTGCATTTAAGTTATGCTATTGCATTTGCCATAACATTGTATCATTCTGGAATGCACTGACTGTAATGCATTGTTTGTGTAATAAGAGCAGGTGAATTTTGATGTGTGCGACATTGATTCTAACTCCCAATCAAATATATTGCATTAATTATAATATGATATTGTGTACATATGCACTGCCTGCCACATATTTGATTGTGTAGTCAGTATGGGATGACATCTAAAGCATGCAATTGCGTTTTTATGATCTAAAAATATGAGGACATATTGATATATATATATATATTCACTGAAAAAACATAGGTTTCAAGCAGGTTATAGTTAGGAATTATCATTTAAACAACCTTAGCAATTCATTGAAAAAAAAGGTTTCAGGGGTGTTATAGTTAGCTGGACATTTCACTCATACAAAACCATTGAAATTCCTCCGTTATAGTTAGTTGTACTAACTGTAACTCTTGCGCCCGCAAACCACTAGTGATGATGTCACATATTACATCCTTCATTACACGGTCAGTGACATCACTGATGACATCTCAAATGACATCACGAATGACATCATCCAGTGAATGTGGTTTGGTTTGTTATTTAAATATGTATTATATATACACACCAATCTGCATTGAAGAAACAGTGGATATATAAATATCTGGATAAAGGATTTAGTAGCAGTGTGATTGATTGTTTACTTGAGTAATTTATAGTGTCTCACTAAATGTATTGGATAGTGACCAAACTGTGCCAATATCTGTATTACTAGGCGATGTGGAAACTTCTGCTATGCTGATCGATCTTTGGCAAAAAAATGCCATTGATACAGTTTCTCAGACTTCTTTAAAACAGGGTGTATCTCATAAGATGCCCGCCCCATGGTACACCGAGACATTAAAAGCTGAGAAATCTCGGTGCAAGAAGCTTGAGTGCGTCTGGCGTAAAGACTATTCTCAGCATGCAGCTCAGACTTATAGATTTGCGCTAAAATCTTACCACAAAGCATGTGCCTCTACTAGGGCCAACTTTGTGACGAAATCTATAACAGATGCTATTGATAACTCCAAGGCCTTGTTTAGCTTAGTGAAACATCTTGCAGGCTCTTCCACATTAGCTAAATCTCCTCCTTTAACAGACAGGAAATGCGACAAAATTGCCCAGTTTTTCCTAAGCAAGGTGGTTAAGATCCACCAGGACATCTCCATCTGCAACTCTAATAATACAACAACAGCCCTATCCACTCCGGCAGCGAACGCACCACGACCTGAGACCTTTTTTCCCCATCTGCTTTTAGCTTGGCCTGAATTACAGCCTGAGGGTCTTCAGGAATTGCTCTGTAATGTAAAATCTGGCTCCCCACTGGACCCCCTCCCTATTACTGTACTTAGAGCACTTGATCCCCTCCATTTGGCTAAAACCTGTTCCATTCTGAACCTATCACTAAAGACTGCTACGGTCCCTGCCATCTGGAAACACGCTATGGTTACGCCACTTTTAAAAAAGCCAACTGCCGATCCCGAACTTCTTGTCAAGTACCGCCCAATCTCATTGTTACCTGCTTTCTCCAAGGTCCTGGAACGTCACATCCATTTTCATCTTACCCAGCATGTGAATTCAAACAACTTACTTCATCCTTCACAATCAGGTTTCCAGCCGGGCTTTTCGACAGAGACCACTCTTTTAGGTGTTACTG
This sequence comes from Lissotriton vulgaris, assembly GCF_964263255.1. Lineage (NCBI taxonomy): Eukaryota > Metazoa > Chordata > Amphibia > Caudata > Salamandridae > Lissotriton > Lissotriton vulgaris. The sequence continues at coordinate 1,012,277,153 of NC_141687.1, forward strand.
AAAAACTACGGTACCTGATCGACAATGGTGAAACGGCCACGCTGATACTACTTGATCTCAGCGCGGCGTTTGACACCATCTCCCAAAAAATCCTTGTTGACGCCTTAGCCACCATGGGCATGGAAGGACTAGCTTTGGACTGGTTGGCCTCTTTTTTTTCTAAAAGCACCTTTCAAATTTTCTCCCAGTCTGCTTCTTCTAATACTTATTCACAGCTCCATGGTGTCCCTCAGGGTTCTATCCTCAGTCCCCTACTTTTTAATCTTTATGTCTCCCCCTTAGCTCACATTTCTGTTGATGTCGGCCTTACGTTATTCACATATGCCGATTACTCCCAGGTTATCTTTTCGCTTACGAACAGTGGCGAGGCCTCCTCCTCCCGCCTTCAGTTTGGTCTCGGTGGGATAGCTAACTGGATGAATCACAACCTCCTCAAACTGAATGGCGAGAAGATGGAGGTCCTTGTCCTAGGTCAGAAGCCAAACCTGTGGACCTCGAGACACTGGCCCGTAAACCTAGGTCCCCTACCTGTACCAGTGGAGCAGGTACGAAATTTGGGCGTTGTCATGGACAGGGGCCTGACAATGCAATGTCAAGTTAGCAAAGTATCTGCCACATGTTTCACCATTATACGCTGGCTTCGCAAGATCCTGTGGATGCTGCCTGATGACACAAGAAGGACGGTGGTGGGCGCCTTGGTCACCTCCAGGTTGGACTATGGCAACATAGTCTACCTGGGGGTGGCCAAGGCTGTCATTCGACGCCTGCAACTAGTCCAAAATGCTGCAGGGCGCCTACTCAGCGGTTGCCGCAAAACTGACCATATATGTGACCACCTCTGGGATCTTGACTGGTCGAGGGTCGAAAACCGAGTGAAGTTCAAGGCCCTCAGCTTTCCAGAATGGGAGGTCATTCCTTCTCATATTTAGGGCCCAAGCTGTGAAATTCCCTCCCTCTGGCCATCCGGTCTGAGGACAGCATTTTATGTTTTCGTAAAGCCGTTAAGACCTGGCTTTTCGACCTATAACCCTTTGGCCAATCCATCTTTTGTTAGCTGCAGTATCTTAGCGCCGGGAGACCCTCACGGGTAGCTGTTGCGCTATATAAGTTTAAATAATAAATAAATAAATAAACTTGGTCAGTTGTTGTGTAAACTGCTGCACCAGTTGCCCTCATGCCCTCACCTTCGAGAACTACATTCTACTGGGAGACCTCAACTTCCATTTGGAAAAGAAAGACGACAGCAACACCACTTCCCTTCTGGACAACCTGGACAATCTCGGACTCAAACAACTTGTTAACACCCCCGCCCACCTTGCCGGACACACGCTCGACCCCATCTTCACCTCCAGCAAGCACATCTCCTTCGACCACACCACAGCCCTCCATTGGACAGACCACAGCTACCTTCACTTCAGCTACAAAAAGACCACGACCCACAACACCCCACATCCTATTCCTCAAAAAAATTGGAACAAAATCACCACCGACCAGCTCTTCACTTCGCTCCACCAAAATCCCCCTACCATATCCTCGGACCCAAACCAAGCAGCCACCAACCTCACACAATGGATCACCCACAGCGCCGATGAACTAGCACCCTTGAAGAACCATCTTTTCAAGCAAAGTAGCAAAAAAGCCCCCTGGTTCAACAAGGACCTTAAGAAATCCAAGAAGATCTGTCGGACTCTCGAGAAAGCCTGGAGAAAAAACCCTACCACTGACAACCTGGCCTCCTTCAAGAACGCCACCCGCAAACACCACCAACTGATCCGATCCACCAAGAAATCAGCTTTCAAGGATCGACTTGACAACAACGCCCAAAACAGCAAGGAACTATTCAACATCGTCAAAGAATTTACCAACCCCACCGCTGGCACCAACGACATCACTCCCTCCCAAGACCTCTGTGACTCTCTATCCTCATTGTTCTACAACAAAATCGCCGACATACATAACAGTTTTGAAAACCAGTCCGCACGCCTGCCCACCCCACCCACTTCCGAACCAAAACCGCACTCTAACAACCTTAGCGCCTGGAACCCGATCACCACAGAAGACACCATCTGCCTGATGAACTCCATCCACTCAGGTTCACCAACCAACCCATGTCCCCACCACATTTTCAACAAAGCAGACTCCATCATCGCACCCCATCTCCGCGATGTCATCAACTGTTCCTTCAACTCCGCTACCTTCCCGGACAGCTGGAAACATGCCAAACTCAACGCCCTTCTGTAGAAACCCACAGCAGATCCCACTGAACTTAAGAACTACCGCCCCATCTCGCTTCTCTCATTTCCTGCCAAAGTTATTGAGAAAGCCGCCAATAAGTAGCTCGCCGCCTTCCTTGAATCCAACAAATCCCTCGACCCCTCACAGTCCGGCTTCCGAGCCAAACACAGCACCGAAACCTCCCTCATCGCAGCAACAGATGACATTCGAACACTACTGGACAACGGAGAAACAGTTGCCCTCATCCTACTCGACCTCTCCGCAGCCTTCGACACAGTCTGTCATAGCTCCCTCATACAACGTCTCAGCAACATCGGAATACAAGGGAAAGAACTGGACTGGATCATCTCGTTCCTCGCCGGAAGAACCCAGAGAGTCCGCCTCCCCCCTTTTAGATCAGAGGCCACTGAAGTCATCTGCGGCGTACCACAAGGATCTTCACTCAGTCCCACCCTCTTCAACGTATACATGAGTCCCCTCGCACCCATCGCGCGCCAACACAACCTCAACATTATCTCCTACGCAGATGACACTCAGATGATCCTATCCCTCACCAAAGACCCAAACACCGCCAAAAACAACCTACACGAAGGGATGAAAGACGTAGCCGAGTGGATGAAGAACAGCCGTCTAAAACTAAACTCGGACAAAATGGAAGTCCTCATATTAGGATCTTCCCCCTCTGCCTGGGACGACTCTTGGTGGCCACCGGCCCTGGGAACTGCATCCAGACCCACAGATCACACACGTAACCTTGGCTTCATCCTGGATTCCTCCCTCTCGATGACCAGACAAGCCAACGCCGTCTCATCATCTTGTTTCAACATCCTCCGCATGCTCAAAAAAATCTTCAGTTGGATCCCCACCGAAACAAGAAAGACTGTCACCTACGCACTGGTCACAAGCCGACTGGACTACGGAAACACCCTCCACGCCGAAACCACAGCCAAACTACAGACAAAACTCCAACGAATACAAAACGCCTCAGACAGACTCATATTGGACATCCCTCGACAAGCTCACATCTCTGACCACCTAAAAGACCTCCATTGGCTCCCCAAAAACAAGAGAATAACGTTCCGCCTCCTCACCCATGCACACAAAGCCCTCTACGACCAAGGACTCGAATGCCTCAACACGCAACTGTCCTTCTACACCCCCTCCCGACAACTACGATCATCCAATCAAGCCCTCGCCGCTATTCCGCGCATCCATAAATCCACCATGGGGGGAAGATCCTTCTCCTACTTAGCGGCCAAAACCTGGAATTCTCTCCCCACCCACCTCCGCCTTACACAGAACCACCTCGCCTTCAGAAAGCTACTAAAAACTTGGATATTCGATAAATAAAGCACCCCCTCCTTCAAGCGCCTTGAGACCCTCTGGGTGAGTCGTGCGCTATACAAATTTCTGAACTTGAACTTGAACTTACTAGCTACATGAAAGTATTTATTAGTTATTGAATAGTTAACTGATTATTTGCAAAGGAGAGTGAATGCGTGTATGGTTCGGTGGGGAATCTGTGACTGCCCAAATATTTGTGAATATTTAATTCAGTACGTTTATGAGGTTAAGACTACGTATTATAATAGTTGTTTGGGTGAGTGAATATCTTTATGTGTGTGGTGATGAGCAAAAACCTTTCTCAATGATACATGTCCAACAAAGTAGAAAAAATAAAAGACAGTGCATGCGACAGTTGTTGTATATAAATAAGTGTACATAAAACTCATTGATTGCATGACTGACTGTATAGATAACTGTATACTTGTAATAGTGATTTCATAGCACACTAAGTATGAGTTACATCTGTATCTGTATGAATAAATGAAGTGCTATTTGTATAAGTGTGTATCTGAGTAAATTTAAATAGGATACATTGTTTGCAAAAGGGAGTAGGGTGACTGCATAACTGAATAGGATGTGTGCTGGTGGGTAATATCAATATAAGTGTAAAGGTATATTTGATAGTGTTCAATTGATCATTGACAACATGTATGAGTGAATCCATAGGTAATTGATTAGATGTGTGTGTAGATCTAGGAATAACTGAGTGGGTTTTATATACTTGTATTGCTGTGTCAATGGCTTCAAATATGGTACTCTGTATTTTTCAGTGAGTGATGAAAGGTTATAGTAGTGTATGATGAGGCGTATCTGGTTGTCAAGTGGATGATGTCATCAGTGGTGTCATCAGTGATGTCATTTGAGATGTCATCAGTGATGTCATCAGTGATGTCACTGACCATTTCATGAATGATGTAATATGTGGCATCATCACCAGTAGATTGCGGGCGCGAGAGTTACAGTTAGTACTACTAACTATAACAAAGGAATTTCAATGGTTTTGTATGAGTGAAATGTCCAGCTAACTACAACACCCCTGAAACCTATGGTTTTTTTAATGAATTTCTAAGGTTTTTTAAATGATAATTCCTAACTATAACCTGCGTGAAACCTATGGTTTTTCAGTGAATTTCAAAGGTTTTTTAAATGATAATTCCTAACTATAACCTGCCTGAAACGTATAGTTCTAATTATAATGTTCACCCCTTACCCATACTTTCAACAAGAAGCCAAATCTGTAATGCTACCTAAAAAAACAGGCAATATTTCCACTTACCACTAACAAATTAACATCAACTTTTAAGCAGTGTAAGGACGTCCACTATGTACTGCGTAAATTACATCCAACTTATACCCATGTTTAAAGAGGAATATGTGTTAGAGGTACTAATTATAAACTTACAACACCCAATAAAATCACAACACTTAGCGCCACAACCACAAGAACCACCCCTCCTGACCGCTCCCTCTCTGCTACCTCAGATGCAGCGCAGAACAGGACAACGGACCTTCCCAAAATAATATATACCCTCAACAGCACACTAGCTCAATCGTCAGAGATTATGGTAATCAACTGTGTATAAGAGAAGGAATTTGCACATCAACACATGCTAATACTACCTATTATATGCTATACATGGCACACTATAGAAACCAAAAACTTTTCCGTGTGAAGATATACCATTAATACGTGTAGTATGCTACACAGTGGACACAACCATACTATCTCAGACACTTGGGAATAGTTTGGTCATGGAGCTGTGTTGTCTCCCCCCTTGATGTAGAAGCGGAGTGGGCTGGTCCAACATACGCAATGTCAGCGTAAGACTATAAATAATTAGCCTACGCCTTGGGCGTGGTTCACTTCTGCAAAGACAACAGACTCCGCCACAGCTAAGGTCTGCACCCTTCCATTTGGCTGCCGCCATGACCACGTGCCTCCTCGATACAGGCCCATTGTGAACTTAGCGCCACAGCACTGCAGACTTATGTCTGTATCGACTACTGCCTTCGATCTACACTGCAGATAGCAGGGTTCACAACTTCAATTCAGCTTTGGATCTACACTACGCACAGCAATGAAGTAATCCTTAATTTATGTAAGGCAGAGACAATTCTAGTATATGTCCTCAGACTTTGTTAAAATAAGTGATACAAATATTTCGTCAGTATCTGTGCTGAGTACTGCCTTCGATCTACATTCAGCCATCATTTATTTATTGCAGAAACAATTCTACAATATCTCTTCAGATTTTGTTTAAATAAGTGACAAAAAGCATTCCTCCATGTCTGTGTCAACAACTGCCTTCATTCTACACTATGGACAGCAGGGTTCACAACTTGAATTCAGCTTTCCATCTACACTACGGACAACATTCAAGTTAGCCTTAATTTATGTAACGCAGAGACAATTTTGTTAATGGATGCCACAAAAAACATTCCTCAATGTCTATACTAAGTACTGCCTTTAAATGCACACTGCGATCAACCGAGTTCACCACTTGATAACAGAAGCGTATCAGCACTACAAACAAAATTAAAATCATTGTCGATTTATTTAAGGCAGAGACATTTTACTGTGTCCTCTGATTTTGTATGTGACAAAAAAATCATTCATCGATTTCTGTGCTGAGTACTGCCTTGGATCACAAAAATAACATAAGGGGAGAGAGAGAGACAGTGTGGATTTGTTCTCCCTTAGTAGAATTTTATAAACATAGAGAATTCACAGGTGGGTGTGGGTGGTCCCTAAAATGGTGGGGAGCACGTAGTGTTCTTTAAATACTCCTCACACACCAAAAGGACCCTTGGTGTCATGCTTCATCATTGGGGTCTTTGCACCCCTCTACGGGATGCGGCGTGCTACTACCTATGACTACTTGGGAGCACTTTTACACAATGACTATGTGGGGTGCATGTGAGGTATTTATGAAATTGGGTGAGTGGTGGGGTTTGAAGTGACTTAAGTGATGGTTAAAAAGAACCTGGCTCGTGGGGTAGACTCCCCAAAAATGTTTAATGGTCCCCTGGCCGATTTTAGAGGGTCTTATGTAGTACAATGTACATCACCTCATGTGTGTGCCAAAATGTTTGGAGTGGAACTCCTTCTTCCGGACGCGGTGCACAAATCCCCACCTTACTCACGTTTTCCTACAAAAAGACTGTATTTTACAGAAAAGTGATAGTTTTAAGACAAGGCTAATATGTGCCTAAATTAATTGTCATGAAGGTTCCTGCAATAGGCGAACCTGAGGAAAGAACACAAGAAAAAGAAAGAATAATATCTCATTTATATAGTGATTCACTATTTCCATTACTCCAGGTTCAGTGACCTAGGGTAAAACGAGTGTGGCCAGCAGCTACTAGACAAGTTTTGTCATCCTAATAGTGAAGGTGCACCCTGAAAGAAAGAATAAAGACAGGACATACAAAACACAGAACATAAAACACATACTCTATTTGTTTAACCATTGTGACCACCCCCTTTTGTACCGCTTTGTTTGCCATAAGTTGGCAGGGTATGCTCAGACGTGAATCCCTTGCTCACTTTGCCACTGGATTCAAGCAAGCCTGGCAGAACACGGCTGGAATGCCAGAAACTGGTCCTAGGAAGCTTGTTTCCGGTCCAGGGAAGGCATGGCTTGGCAGTTCGGGCTGGACTGTCCCCATGAGGCACAGGGTCAGACTGATTTGCAAATGGCCATGTATAAACTGGGGTGGCAGAGTGGGCTATAGGACGGTGATGGATTAAACCCAGATCTGTTGAATGGGTGTGAGTGTTTGATTGGTTCAGATGCTCTGTCCATCACCACCCCCTTTTGTACCGCTTTGTTTGCCATAAGTTGGCAGGGTATGCTTAGACATGAGTCCCTTGCTCACTTTGCCACTGGATTCAAGCAAGCCTGGCGGATAATGGATGGAATGCCAGAAACCGGTCCTAGGAAGCTTGTTTGCGGTCCAGGGAAGGCATGGTTTGGCAGTTCCGGCTGGACTGTTCCCATGAGGCACAGGGTCAGACTGATTTGCATATGGACATGTCTGAACTGGGGTGGCAGAGTGGGATAAAGAACAGTGATGGATTAAACCCAGATCTGTTTACTGGGTGTGAGTATTTGATTGGTTCAGATGCTCCGTCCATCACCACCTCCTTTTGTACCGCTTTGTTCGCCATAAGTTGGCAGGGTATGCTCAGACATGAGTCCCTTGCTCACTTTGCTACTGGATTCAAGCAAGCCTGGCTGATAATGGATGGAATGCCAGAAACTGGTCTTAGGAAGCTTGCTTGCGGTCCAGGGAAGGCATGGCTTCGCAGTTCCGGCTGGACTGTTCCCATGAGGCACAGGGTCAGACTGATTTGCATATGGCTATGTCTGAACTGGGGTGGCAGAGTGGGATAAAGAACAGTGATGGATTAAACCCAGATCTGTTGACTGGGTGTGAGTGTTTGATTGTTTCAGATGCTCCGTCCATCACCACCCCCTTTTGTCGCTTTGTTCGCCATAAGTTAGCAGGGTATGCTCAGACCTGAGTCCCTTGCTCACTTTGCCACTGGATTCAAGCAAGCCTGGCAGAAGACGGCTGTTATGCCAGAAACCCGTCCTAGGAAGCTTGTTTCCGGTCCAGGGAAGGCATGGCTTGGCAGTTTGGGATGGACTGTTCCCATGAGGCACAGGGTCAGACTGATTTGCATATGGCCATGTCTGAACTGGGGTGGCTGAGTTGGCTAAAGAATGGTGATGGATTAAACCCAGATCTGTTGAGTGGGTGTGAGTGTTTGATTTGTTCAGATGCTCAGTCCATCACCATTCCCTTTTGTACCGCTTTGTTCGCCATAAGTTGGCAGGGTATGCTCAGACGTGAGTCCCTTGCTCACTTTGCTACTGGATTCAAGCAAGCCTGGCTGAAGAAGCCTGTAATGCCAGAAACTGGTCCTAGGAAGCTTGTTTATGGTCCAGGGAAGGCATGGCTTGGCAGCTCGGGCTGGACTGTTCTCATGTGGTACAGGGTCAGACTGATTTGCATATGGCCATGTCTGATCTGGGGTGGCAGTGTGGGTTAAAGAACGGTGATGGATTAAACCCAGATGTGTTGACTGGGTGTGAGTGTTTGATTGGTTCAGATGCTCCGTCGATCACCACCCCCTTTTGTACCGCTTTTTTCTCCATAAGTAGGCAGGGTATGCTCAGACGTGAGTCCCTTTCTCACTTTGCCACTGAATTCAAGCAAGCCTGGCTGAAGACGGCTGGAATTCCAGAAAACGGTCCTAGAAAGCTTGTTTCCGGTCCAGGGAAGGCATGGCTTGGCAGTTCGGACTGGACTGTTCCCATGATGCACAGGGTCAGACTGATTTGCATATGGCCATTTCTGAACTGGGGTGGCAGAGTGGGTTAAAGAACAGTGATGGATTAAACTCAGATCTGTTGACTGGGTGTGGGTGTTTGATTGGTTCAGAGGCTCCGTCCATCAGCACTCCCTTTTGTACCGCTTTGTTCGCCATAAGTTGGCAGGGTATGCTCAGACGTGAGTCCCTTGCTCACTTTGCCACTGGATTCAAGCAAGCCTGGCTGAAGACGGCTGGAATGCCAGAAACTGGTCCTAGGAAGCTTGTTTGTGATCCAGGGACGGCATGGCTTGGCAGTTCGGGCTGGACTGTTCCCATGAGTCACAGGGTCAGACTGATTTGCATATGGCCATGTGTGAACTGGGGTGGCAGAGTGGGCTAAAGAACGGTGATGGATTAAACCCAGATCTGTTGACTGGGTGTGAGTGTTTGATTAGTTCAGATGCTCCGTCCTTCACAACCCCCTTTTGCACCGCTTTGTTTGCCATAAGTTGGCAGGGTATGCTCAGACGTGAGTCCCTTACTCACTTTGCCACTGGATTCAAGCAAGCCTGGCTGAAGACGGCTGGAATGCCAGAAACTGGTCCTAGGAAGGTTGTTGCCAGTCCAGGGAAGGCATGGCTTGGCAGTTCGGGCTGGACTGTTCTCATGAGGCACAGGGTCAGACTGATTTGCATATGGCCATGTCTGAACTGGGGTGGCAGAGTGGGTTAAAGAACGGTGATGGGTTAAACCAAGATCTGTTGCCTCGGTGTGAGTGTTTGATTGGTTCAGATGCTCCGTCCATCACCAGCCCCTTTTGTACCGCTTTGTTCGCCATAAGTTGGCAGGCTATGCTCAGACGTGAGTCCCTTGCTCACTTTGCCACTGGATTCAAGGAAGCCTGGCTGAAGACGGCTGGAATGCCAGAAACCGGCCCTAGGAAGCTTGTTTCCGGTCCAGGGAAGGCATGGCTTGGCAGTTCGAGCTGGACTGTTCCCATGATGCACAGGGTCAGACTGATTTGCATATGGCCATGTCTGAACTGGGGTGGCAGAGTGGGCTAAAGAACGGTGATGGATTAAACCCAGATCTGTTGACTAGTTGTGAGTGTTTGATTGGTTCAGATGCTCCGTCCTTCACCACCCCCTTTTGTACCACTTTGTTTGCCATAAATTGGCAGGGTATGCTCAGACGTGAGTCCCTTGCTCACTTTGCCACTGGATTCAAGCAAGCCTGGCTGAAAACGGATTGAATGCCAGAAACCAGTCCTAGGAAGCTTGTTTCCAGTCCAGGGAAGGCATGGCTTGGCAGTTCGGGCTGGACTGTTCCCATGAGGCACAGGGTCAGACTGATTCGCATATGGCCATGTCTGAACTGGTGTGACAGAGTGGGCTAAAGAACGGTGATGGATTAAACCCAGATATTTTGACTGGGTATTTGTGTTTGATTGGTTCAGATACTCCGTCCATCACCACCCCCTTTTCTACCGCTCTCAACAGTTTATGGCACTCCAGTGCCCTCCAGGTGAGTGGCTGTCTCAAGGCCATTCAGGGATTGCTGGGGGTGTGGTCTCTCCCCCCCAGCCAAGGACCAAAACCAACATGTGGCAATGATCAAGGGTCCGGCGGTCAAGAGCGCCTCTCAAAACTTTATGGTGCTCTGGCATCCTCTAGGTGTGCTGTGGGTTCCACGCTATTCAGAGAATGCTGGGGGATGTACTCTCCCCCAAAGCCAAAGAGCAAAACCAACCGGTGGCAGTGAATGAGGGTCCCGTGCTGCAGGACATATCTCGGCAAGAGATCTAACTGCTCCTGCACCCGCCAGGTGTGTTGCAGCCTCCAGACTGTTCAGGGACCTCTGGTGGGTTATGGTCTTTCCCCCCCAGCAGAGGAGTAAAGCCAACTGGCAAGAGGGATCGAGGGTCATGTGCTGCTGGACGCCTCTCAACAGTTTATGGTGCTCCGGCTGTGTATTGTAATGTCTCAGAGGGCGGAAACTAAGATATCCTTGGCTCACCTTCAGTCTTTAGGCAAATCTGCAATCTTTGTCCCACCAGGCCCCAACCACCCCGGTGGGACAAAGGTTAGGGTGTGCCCAGTTACACTGGTACCAAGACACTCAGGACACAGGCAAATTTGCTGCCAGTCTGGCATCATTTATGATTTTATTACCATAGATAATGGTAGGTCATCTTTCCTCCCCTCTAGAGCCATGTCAGTCATCATGTGGCCCACCCAGCTAGTCTCCTCAGTAGGCTAAAAGCGGTACAAAAGGGGGTGGTGATGGACGAAGGATCTGAATCAATCAAACACTCACACCCAGTCAAAAGATCATCGTTCTTTAGCCCACTCTGCCACCCCAGTTCAGACATGGCCATATGCAAATCAGTCTTACCCTGTGCCTCATGGGAACAGTCCAGCCCGAACTGCCAAGCCATGTCTTCCCTGGACCGGAGAAAAGCTTCTGAGGACCGGTTTCTGGCATTCCAGCCGTCTTCAGCCCGGCTTGCTTGAATCCAGTGGCAAAGTGAGCAAGGGACTCACGTCTGAGCATACCCTGCCACACTTATGGGGGCCAAAAGCGGTACAAAAGGGGGTGGTGATGGACGGAGCATCTGAATCAATCAAACACTCACACCCAGTCAAAAGATCTGGGTTTAATCCATCACTGTTCTTTAGCCGACTCTGCCACCCCAGTTCAGACATGGCCATATGCAAATCAGTCTGACCCTGTGCCTCATGGGAACAGTCCAGTACGAACTGCCAAGCCATGTCTTCCCTGGACCAGAAACAAGCTTCCGAGGACTGGTTTCTGGCATTCCAGCCGTCTTCAGCCCGGCTTGCTTGAATCCAGTGGCAAAGTGAGCAAGGGACTCACGTCTGAGCATACCCTGCCACACTTATGGTGGCCAAAAGCGTTACAAAAGGGGGTGGTGATGGACAGAGCATCTGAATCAATCAAACACTCACACCCAGTCAAAAGATCTGGGTTTAATCCATCACCGTTCTTTAGCCCACTCTGCCACCCCAGTTCAGACATGGCCATATGCAAATCTGTCTGACCATATGCCTCATGGGAACAGTCCAGCCCGAACTGCCAAGCCATGTCTTCCCTGGAACGGAAACAAGCTTCCGAGGACCGGTTTCTGGCATTCCAGCCGTCTTCAGCCCTGCTTGCTTGAATAAAGTGGCAAAGCTTGTTTCCGGTCCAGGGAAGACATGGCATGGCAGTTCGGGCTGGAAAGTTCCCATGAGGCACAGGGTCAGAGTGATTTGCATATAACCATGTCTGAACTGGGGTGGCAGAGTGGGCTAAAGAACGGTGATCGAATAAACATAGATCTTTTGACTGGGTGTGAGTGTGTGATTGATTCAGATGCTCCGTCCATCACCTCCCCTTTTTGTACCACTTTTGGCCGCCATAAGTGTGGCAGGGTATGCTCAGACTGAGTCCCTTGCTCACTTTGCCACTGGATTCAAGCAAGCCGGGCTGAAGACGGCTAGAATGCCAGAAACCGGTCCTCGGAAGCTTGTTTGAGGTCCAGGGAAGACATGGCTTGGCAGTTCAGGCTGGACTGTTCCTATGAGGCACAGGGTCAGACTGATTTGCATATAGCCATGTCTGAACTGGGGTGGCAGAGTGGGCTAAAGAACAGTGATGGATTAAACCCAGATCTTTTGACTGGGTGTGAGTGTTTGATTGATTCAGATGCTCCGTCCATCACCACCCCTTTTTGTACCACTTTTGGCCGCCATAAGTGTGGCAGGGTATGCTCAGACGTGACTCCCTTGCTCACTTTGCCACTGGATTCAAGCAAGCCGGGCTGAAGACGGCTGGAATGCCACAAACCGATCCTCGGAAGCTTGTTTACGGTCCAGGGAAGCCATGACTTGGCAGTCCGGGCTGGACTGTTCCCATGAGGCACAGGGTCAGATTGATTTGCATATAGCCATGTCTGAACTGGGGTGGCAGAGTGGGCTAAAGAACGGTGATGGATTTAACCCAGAACTTTTGACTGGGTGTGAGTGTTTGATTGATTCAGATGCTCCATCCATCACCGCCTCCTTTTGTACCGCTTTTGGCCGCCATAAGTGTGGCAGGGTATGCTCAGACGTGAGTCCCTTGCTCACTTTGCCACTGGATTCAAGCAAGCCGGGCTGAAGACGGCTGGAATGCCAGAAACTGGTCCTCGGAAGCTTGTTTCCTGTCCAGGGAAGACATGGCTTGGCAGTTCGGGATGGACTGTTCCCATGAGGCACAGGGTCAGACTGATTTGCATATAGCCATGTATGAACTGGGGTGGCAGAGTGGGTTAAAGAACGGTGATGGATTAAACCCAGATCTTTTGACTGGGTGTGAGTGTTTGATTGATTCAGATGCTCCGTCCATCACCACCCCCTTTTGTACTGCCTTTGGCCGCCATAAGTGTGACAGGGTATGCTCAGACGTGAGTCCCTTGCTCACTTTGCCACTGGATTCAAGCAAGCCGGGCTGAAGATGGCTGGAATGCCAGAAAACGGTCCTCGGAAGCCTGTTTCCGGTCCAGGGATGATATGGCTTGGCAGTTCGGGCTAAACTGTTCCCATGAGGCACAGGGTCAGACTGATTTGCATATAGCCATGTCTGAACTGGGGTGGCAGAGTGGGCTAAAGAACCGTGATGGATTAAACCCAGATCTTTTGACTGGGTGTGAGTGTTTGATTGATTCAGATGCTCCGTCCATCACCACCCCCTTTTGTTCCACAGCAGGCTAGGCATCCGCCTCCTGCCGGCCACCCCAGTGCGGCCCTGCCTCACTCCTCCAGGGAGCCATGTGGGACCAGCAACCAGGGAACTTCAGGGCCTCAACACATCCCTGCCACCACAAGGATGTTGGCCGACAGGATCACAGCGACTAGGGTAGGCCATTTGCTGCAGTGATTCAGCTCGGCTGCTGTTGGTATCCAGCGTGGTCAACCGTCAGGTGTGCACACATCAGTCTCGTGCTGACTCCTAGTATCTTTGAGTCTACAGTGAGAGATCCTCAATGCTGATCCGGGCAGAAGCTCTCAGTCACTGCACCAGGACAGCCACCAGTCAGGATACCTACCATTAGCATGCTCTCTAGTCGGGCCTCACCCCAGGGATACACAGACAAGTAAGCTCCTGTAGAAAAGTGAGGTGAGGCTCACAGGGAGGGCTGGTAGCCACAGTGTTGTCTAGCATAGCTGATACAGTTAGTAAACTAATTGTAATTACACATGACCTGGACTATAACACCTTTTCCATTCCAGTGAATAGTTGGGTTTCATCTGTTCTTCCAAACCAGTAGTTTGGCTACTCCACACGGGCATGTGAGTACCTGAAAAAGACAAAGGCTAGTTTGAATACACAAAAAACAACGGGGAGTTTGCTCTACATCAGCTAGGCTGAGCATTTAAACATAATAAACAAAAGATATGCCAGAACTGAGATATTGATTTGACCTGAAGGTTTTGTACATAAGTTAGAAAAACGGATTCCAACTCACGCTGTTGCTAGTTAATAGCAATTTATTCAATTATTTTCAAAAGAGAATTTTTAGACAATTTAGTACATTTTAAACAACACTACACCATATATATACAGTACTCATTCACCTAGTCATCCATATCACAAACATACAAAATCAGGCATACATATATACATAGAATTTCAAAATGATCACGGTGGAGAAATAACAACACACAAATTTGGAAAAGGGAAAAAGACAAAGACAGCAAAGGCTGCTCATACAATATTCATCTGTGATATACCATAAATCTGTACATATATACAAAAATTAGAGATTAATCATAAACCACTTAGGAAATGTCACACATTGTATATACACATGTTCAGGGTATCGGATTTCACAGTTATTTGAATTATCAGTTTAAGGGGAGCAGCACTCTGCAAGGGGCCTACGCGTTTCGAGTCCTATACAATGAAAGGACTCTCATCAGGGCCGGGGAGATTATCCTACTGGTCTGCGAGGCCACTTCACAGGTGTAGAGGACTGGGATGCAGGCGGTCGCGCTCGCTGGGGAGTGGCGATATTACACTTATTTTATTTATAACAACGGACCGGGAAGGTGTTCTCATGGGTGGAGAACCCAAAGTTGAGCCCAACGGGGTGTGAATACCTCTATCGGTGGAGATTGGTGCTTACTCAGCACAGCGTCCCACTTGAGTTAGGGCGGGTGCTGGTACGTATTTTAAGGACTCCTGAGGGGATTGGTATCCTCGTGTCTATTGGCGTCTCCGGAGCGCTGATCCTTCGCGCACGCTGTGCTGAGTAAGCACCAATCTCCACCGATAGAGGTATTCACACCCCGTTGGGCTCAACTTTGGGTTCTCCACCCATGAGAACACCTTCCCGGTCCGTTGTTATAAATAAAATAAGTGTAATATCGCCACTCCCCAGCGAGCGCGACCGCCTGCATCCCAGTCCTCTACACCTGTGAAGTGGCCTCGCAGACCAGTAGGATAATCTCCCCGGCCCTGATGAGAGTCCTTTCATTGTATAGGACTCGAAACGCGTAGGCCCCTTGCAGAGTGCTGCTCCCCTTAAACTGATAATTCAAATAACTGTGAAATCCGATACCCTGAACATGTGTATATACAATGTGTGACATTTCCTAAGTGGTTTATGATTAATCTCTAATTTTTGTATATATGTACAGATTTATGGTATATCACAGATGAATATTGTATGAGCAGCCTTTGCTGTCTTTGTCTTTTTCCCTTTTCCAAATTTGTGTGTTGTTATTTCTCCACCGTGATCATTTTGAAATTCTATGTATATATGTATGCCTGATTTTGTATGTTTGTGATATGGATGACTAGGTGAATGAGTACTGTATATATATGGTGTAGTGTTGTTTAAAATGTACTAAATTGTCTAAAAATTCTCTTTTGAAAATAATTGAATAAATTGCTATTAACTAGCAACAGCGTGAGTTGGAATCCGTTTTTCTAACTTATGTACAAAACCTTCAGGTCAAATCAATATCTCAGTTCTGGCATATCTTTTGTTTATTATAGTTTGAATACACAGTAGAAAGGATTACTAAAGAGTTCCAAGATATGATAAAAGTACACATGCATGTCAACAGTTTGTTTTGTGAAAATGTACAGGAGCAATAACATGTGAAGCATTATGTCACTATATTTAAATCCTGTGTTGTAACTGGATTCAGGAGGAAATCCCACAAAACAATCGCAAAAGATACACTGAAAAGTAAAAAAAACAAACGAAAAACGAATAAGAGTAAAACCCAAACCCCAAACCATAGAAGGTAGAAAATGTCCAAAGGAGAAGTAAATCCAAGCACTTTATTTGACAAACAGTCAAGGTATTCTCACTAGAGAGTACTGAATATGTGTTGGACAAAGGTAGGTAAAACAAAAGCATTGATGTTTGGAAATTTAAAAGTGATTTGATGTTCATATGCATTTATGTGTTTAAGTACTGCCATTGTCCTCATTGGCATAGTCTTAAAAAACAGACCAAATTAATTCAATAACATAAGGTGCAGAGTAAGAGGATTCTCAAAAGCATTGTCTCAATTCTAATTGGCTTTTCCCTCACAGGTTTGCTGTATTTTATTACTTGGTCAATTACAGTCCACATGAGAAGAGACCCTTCCTGCAAAAAAGATTTGTTGAATGTCAATTTCCTCCTGGTCTGTGCTCAGCAGAATTTAGCACTCCAAAATAAGGAGAAATAAACATATTTCTCCTTCTTACTCCAGTCTGTGGGCTGCACAGGATGATGTTGGCACAAATCCATGTTTGCAAGTCCTTGTAGATACGAATTTGCATTTAAATCCATGTGTGGATGCACAGGAATGCCCATGAACTCTCATAACTGTGCCTAATGAGGTGAAATAGCAGTCTTTTTATCTTTCAGTGCTCATCAGGACAAGAGGAAGAGCGTCTGGTGACTTCAAGCTAGTAGATGCACACAGGATAGCCAGCTTATTTGTAATGTCTCATTTATCCTCTCCACAATACCAAATGATTGAGGATTATAATTATGATGGAACCTTTGATGAACATGGCGATCTGTACAAATCAATTTCAAAAATTCATTTTTAAAATGAGAATCATGATCTGTCACAGTAGGCCAAAACGAGGTATCAACTCCCTCAACAAAAAATTATTTCATGCTGTCTGTTCTTGGGTCAGGAAGGCCCCAACCGATTTAGAGAACAAGCAAACAATCACAAGAATATACTTAAGGCCATTGTGAACTGGCATCGCTATGAAAAATGCTAAAAGTCACATAAATGGTCCCAATGATTTCCCCACGTGGTTTATGAGAGCTACCAGTCTTCTTTCCCTGAACATTTTTAAGACAAATGAGGCACCTCAGGTACAAATCTATTGCAACACTTCTGAATTTAGTTTAGACCAATACTTATAAAGACTTCTACTCATGACATCCTTCCCTACATGAGACTGACTATGGAAAAATCTGGCCAGGCAATTCAATAGTGAGTCTGGTAGGATATATTTCTAATCAGGAGTTATCCACACATCTTGGTTATTCTTTTTGAAACCCAACATTTCTCATCTTCTTTTATCGTCCTCTGGCACTTTCTTCTTGAGATCCCTTAATTCACACAAGAAAGTTAGTATTGGGGCATGGCCAAGCAGCGCAGGGAAATGGCCGCATAAACCAAGAGCTCCATCCTCATTGACTCCCCCGCATAAATTCGCCACATATATGTGATAACCGAACCCAGAATCAAGAACCGGAAGGAGCGCAGACCCTCCCCTGGGTACTCCTATGTTGAGCGGACACCTGGGGACTAAGCTACAGCTCCAGTCGTAGTGCGGCCCACATCTCTGAGAGAGCCGGGATCTGGCGTACTGTTTCCAGTCGTAACTGGGGTGAGAGGAAGCGGCACCACAGGACCATCACGGACCGGAGCACGTTAAGCGTACCCCCGCTTCTTGAGAGGGGTGTACATAACCGACTAACCTCCTGAAGCAAGAGGCAGATCGGTAGGAGCCCAGACTGCCCGGCAGCTGATGCAGTGATTCCCTACATTCTGGTGTGCCGGAGGAGGGGTGGGGGTTCCTGTGGTAGCGACGGCGATCCGGTGAGTGCTATCTGATGTGAGCATGCTGTGGTGCCCTCCTCCGCCCGCTGAGGGCCAAACAGCCGAGTACTTTGGGTCCCTCCTTCCCCCGTCCGCAATACAACGATGGCCAAGATTGCTCAGGGGCTATTGCTCTGCCAGACATTGGGTAAGAGGAACTGGTGCCTTGCTTGCAACATCCTTCCCCCCTTGGACTGAGGTCTCTGCTCCATCAGGACTTGGCCATACGTGGCTGCCAATGTGACTGGATTCACCGTGTAGAAAAGTGCCAGAATCTGTCACCACTCCATGCAGAGCCACACGACCCAAGCAGTGCCTGGATGAAGGAGGGGAGATAAGACCTGATTGCTGGAGCACTTACCTACAAAATGGCTACCTCTGACAAGCCCAAAACAACGGACCCGAGAGGCCACAAAGCAATCCAGTCCAATAAACTGGACTAGTACACGCTCCCCAGGGACTCACCCCCAGATCCACATCCTGGGAACCGGTCCATGAGCGTACCTGATAGTGAGGGCCAGGAACTGATGCTTAAGGACATAATGGAGGTAATAGCGGGGATCAGATCCTCCCTGGAGCACAAAATGGATACTCTTTCTATTGAAATGAACCTTATCAGGGCAGATCTCACTAAAGCTACTGAGAAAGTCAAGCAGGTTGAAATCACAGCACTGAGTCTTGTGGATGACGTGTTGCACCTTCAAAGAAATATACATGCCTTTTATTTATTTATTTATTTATTTATTTATTTATTTATTTATTTATTTATTTATTTATGTTTTATTCTGCAAATACTATCAACAACAAAAGAGTGTGCATTCATGAAGTGATTTAAGAGCATAAGACACAGTATGCAAATCCAGTAGATTTGTAAGGAAAGCCCTCACTCACCAACCTGGTTGGTGACCTGCTTCATCATAGGGCCCCACCGGGTTAAGCCGAATGCTTACCCGGTGTGCTTCGACGCCAGATTTTACTGCGGAGCTGGAATTTGTGAGGATCAGTGAAAGTGTGGTGATCGTTAAAAATGACCAGATTGTGTCTCAAAAAAGATTATTATTTGGTGGCCAATCTGACATATTAAAAACTATGTGTATGGAAAAACTACCAAATACAGTGTTTGGCTGTTTCCACTTAGAGTGGGGTCAACATGTTTCTGCCCTTCATGTTCAATTTACTGGGCATTCTTCAGGACAATGGGAGAGTGTACCTCTGCGATATGGGCACGCGTGTGTGTATGTGTGTATGTCATTTTTTTTCACAGATCCTAAGGCCACCTCTAACTTAGAGGTCACCCAACAGACCCTTTTGGGTTTGTTCACACTATTTTCACAGCATTTTAACTTTCACGTCCTCTGGTTAGGGTGGGCCTTAGCATGCCCATACCGCAGAGGTACACTCTCCCATGGTCCTGAAGAATGCCCAGTAAATTAAACAGGAAGGGCAGAAACATGTTGACCCCACTCCGGGTAAGCATTCGGCTTAACCGGGTGGGGCCCTATGATGAAGCAGGTCACCAACCAGGATGGTGAGTGAGGGGTTTCCTTACAAATCTACTGGATTTGCATACTGTGTCCTATGCTCTTGAATCACTTCATGAATGCACACTCTTTCGTTGTTGATAGCAACTTTACAGGGGGACCGAGAGTGTATCATTGTTTTCCCTCCCTCTCTCATTGATTTATAATTATTCTGCAAATAAACATGGTAAACATATGGCTCCAGCATACAAAAAGATAATCAGTAATGGCATACATAATACAAGATAGAAATGTTTACATTATTGTCAATTTCATCTGAGTCCTATCACTTTTGGCTGCACCCATCTGGCGGAGGGCTCCATCACGTTCATGTCCGTTGTTATACATGAAGATGTACTGACAGTCCAGAAATGTAGCATACAAATACAACATTAAAGGAACAAACAGGTTATGCAGCTGATACACCCTTGTGCAGCATATAGAGTACATTTCCCTATTTGCATACATTCCAAGCAACAGTTAATTAAGTTAGTGAGTTTGTGTCAGCGGTCAATGCAAGTGGGTGTTCAATAGGGTACATTGTTAGGGGGGGCCATATATCTCGAGGTCTAGAAGAGGCAGGAATTAACTCGGCATAGGTAGTCAGCTGCTCTTACCACAGGATCAGATCACCAAGCCATTCCTTAAATTTCAGCACCCTCCCTTTGCCCCATCTACAAGCCACTCTACACCTAGCTAGTACTCTGCTAAACGTGACTAATTTACGCTGGGCTTCTGGAATCGCCTCACTATACCCAAACAGCGCTAGTAGTGGGGAGATCTGTATTTCCAATAGGGTTATGCCTGTCAGAGCCTCGAATATCTGTTGCCACTATAAATGTACAACCTCACAGGACCATGATAAATGAAAGAAATCATCATCGTCAGCTTTGCATCTATTGCAGTGTGCGCTCTCCCGCAGGCCATAGCGATGTAGTCTGGCAGGAGTAGAATATGTACGATGTAAAAATTTGTAGTGTGTGATGCAAAGCTGACTATCCGTGGAGACAAGTTTGGTTTGTTTCCAACAATAGTCCCACTGCGGGTCTGTAATATCATATCCAAGGTCTGCGCGCCATTTGGCCCAAGCCAGGCACACAGTGTATTCAATTTCTGTTTATAGACTGCGGTATAGGGTTGACACCATATACGAGGCATCGGGTGTACGCAGCATGTAATGTAATGGAGCGACTATGGGGGGGGTTCCATGGGGTATGAGGGTGTGCATTCCCTAATACCTTGTCTCAGTCATGCATATAAAAAAATATCCATAGGGGATGCTTGTGTTTTTTGAAAGAGTTGTTGCATATCTGTAAATGTACCATTGTGGTAAAAGTCTCCCAATTTAACAATCTGGAATTTGGATTAAGTCTTGGAAAAGATCCCTTCCAGGAGCAACAGCATTTTCGGATGATATGTGAGTGGAAGCAGTGGAGAGTAAAGCATTGGTGCTTTAAGTATATGAAGGAGGTGTTGCCAAGCCTTTATAGTGCAGTCAACTGAAGACGGTCCGTCTGGCCTGCTTTTGGGCACTGACAGGATAATCCCTTCCAGCGGGATGGGATGTGCTAACTAGTGTTCTGTGGCAACCTGGGGTGTGTATCTGGGAGGGTGAAACCAGTAGTGTGTTAAATGCACCTGAGTGCACAAATAGTATAATTCAAAGTTGGGCACATCAAACCCTCCCTGTGTGTATGGATGGGTGAATATATCCCTATGCAAACGTGGCTGTTTACCACCCATAACTAATCGCATAAGCTCCAACTGAGCATGTTAAAAAAGGGCCATCCAGGGTAGAGCGGGATGTTTAAAAAGAAGAATACAAATATAGGGAGTATAACCATTTTAATCAGTGATATGCATCCCGCCATGGTGAGGGGGAGGGCGATCCATCTAGTGATGCAGTTTTTGAGGTGCTCTAACGCACAACCGTAGTTGCAGCGCAGGAGTTCCTCGATATCACGTGTGACTGGTACCCCCAAGTATTTTGCCTATTCAGTACACCAATCTATAGGATAATCCGTACAGAATGGCTTTGCCGCAGGGGTAAGTGAAAAAATCTGAGACTTGGACCAATTTATAGTGATGGCCGATAATCCGCCAAATTTCACAAATTCTCGCAGCAGCGGTTTGAGGATGTGAATGGGATGCTTTACATATTAGGTGACATCGTCCGCATATAATGATACCAATGTGGGACGTAAGCACCTAAGGGCTTTTTCTGGATGGTGTTGCCGGAGTCTCGCCGTAAGGGTTTCGATTGCAAGAGCAAACAGGAGCGGGGAGAGGGGACATCCCTGATGAGTGCCTCTCGTAAGCATGATGGAGGAGGAGATATGTCCATTAATTCGGTATAGAGACAAAATATCGACTCCAAAATATCGACTGGACATAATATCGAGTTTTAAATATAGACTGGACAAAATATCGACTGGACATAATATCGACTACAAAAATATCGTTTTTCAGGTAAGTGAAGTAATATCGACTGTATAAAATATAGATAGCAAAAATATCGATTTTTTAATAATATATAATATTTTATAGTGTATTTTTATGTAATAATATGTGTGAATAGTGTGTATTAATGTTATAAAATATTTTATTACATGAATTTTGTTTTTATAATAATTGCGTAATGTAATTCTGTAGCGGGTTGTGGGTTTATAGGGGAATAGGGTGGGAAGTAATTTAATAATAATTAATTAATTAATATATGTTTGTTAATATTTTTAATTAATAATTAATTGATAATTAATTAATATTAATTAGTTAATTAATTAATATAATTTTGAACATATTTTGTATTAGTAAATAATTGTTAATTAATTAATTGTAATTAGTTAATTACATTAATTAGAGTACATTTTTAATATATATAATTTTGTGTAATTTTTAAGTAAATAATTTTGAAAAAATAATATTAATTATTAAAATAATTACAGCTAATGTTCTAATATATTTACTTTATTGTTATTGTTAATTAATAATTAATTGCTAATTAAATAATATTGATACATTTTGGGTAAAGGAGCATTTTTAGGGTTCAGGGTCAGTTTTCAGTTCATGGGTAAAGGGGTATTTTTAGGGTTCAGGGTCAGTTTTCAGTTCATGGGTAAAGGGGTATTTTTAGGGTTCAGGGTCAGTTTTCAGTTCATGGGTAAAGGGGTATTTTTAGGGTTCAGGGTCAGTTTTCAGTTCATGGGTAAAGGGGTATTTTTAGGGTTCAGGGTCAGTTTTCAGTTTATGGGTAAAGGGGTATTTTTAGGGTTCAGGGTCAGTTTTCAGTTCATGGGTAAAGGGGTATTTTTAGGGTTCAGGGTCAGTTTTCAGTTCATGGGTAAAGGGGTATTTTTAGGGTTCAGGGTCAGTTTTCAGTTCATGGGTAAAGGGGTATTTTTAGGGTTCAGGGTCAGTTTTCAGTTCATGGGTAAAGGGGTATTTTTAGGGTTCAGGGTCAGTTTTCAGTTTTTGGGTAAAGGGGCATTTTTAGGGTTCAGGGTCAGTTTTCAGTTTTTGGGTAAAGGGGTATTTTTAGGGTTCAGGGTCAGTTTTGGGTTTTTGGGTAAAGGGGTATTTTTAGGGTTCAGGGTCAGTTTTGGGTTTTTGGGTAAAGGGGTATTTTTAGGGTTCAGGGTCAACAAATAAGATTTTAAAAAATTATTTTTATTATTTTCATTTATTATTTAATTATTATAATTTAATTTAAGTCGTTTTAAGTATATTTTAGTAATTAAAATTTAATATTAATTTAATTTAACACTGTTTTTAATAAAGTCGATATTTTTTACATCTATATTTTTGTTAACAATATTTTGTACTCGATATTTTTGTACTTACCTGTTTGTAGATACAAACTCAATATTTTGACTGTCGATATTTTGTCCACGATATTTTGGCAAGTCGATATTTTGTCCCTCGATATTATTTCAGTGATCCCATTAATTCTTACCCGAGCTGTGTATAGAGAAGACGTACCCATGCAAGGAAGCCAATGGGGAGTCCCATGCATTGAAGAATTGTGAATAGGTAATCCCATTCCACCGAGTCGAAGGCTTTTGTGGCGTCTAAAAAGACTGCCACCAGTGCCAGCTGGGGATCAACCCTGTGCATTACAGAGAATAACGAGCGCAGGTCATGAGATTTTGCTCTCCCAGATATAAACCCTGCAAGGTCCGGTAGTACTAACTTCTCCATTAAGAGACTGAGTCGATTTGCCAGGAGAGAAATGTACATGACTTGCAAACATTCCGCAAACTCAAGGAACACAAGCTGGATGACTACGAAGGGCGACTTAGATGAAATAATTTACGCATACTAGGGGTCACTGAGAAGGCGGAAGAGCCGATGGCTGAGCTGTTCGTGGAGGAACTTGTCCTAAATTACCTACAGCCTAAAGGTCTCAGTAAGTTCTTTGTGGCAGAAAGGGCACACAGGGTGTCAGGAGGTCGTGCGAGACTTGGGGCTCGCCGCGTCCTATACTAGCGAGGGTATTGAACTTTAGAGACTGAGATGTCATCCTACAAAACACCAGAACAACCGTGCCCCTCGGCTACGAAAACAATGATATCACTTTCTTTCCAGACTTTACACAAATGATTCAGAGGCAGAGAAGGTCATTCCTGGCAGGAAGAAACAACTTAGAGACCGGGGATTCAAGTATGCCATGCTCTTTTCCACAAAGCTCAGAGTAGAATCAGGGGGGAAAACTTGTTTTTTTTGACCAGCCGGACGTGGCCTCGGATTGGCTGGACAGTCAAGCAAACCGTGACTCGGGGCAGACCAACCGTGAAGATCAAGCCTTAGTCCAGCAAAGCAAATGACAGCTGGTGATTGTACCTGGTTTTTTGCCAATTCCTCATCGAGGCCCTGCCCCTACTATGACAAGGAGAGAACTCCTCTTGGTTTACAGGCCTTTCCGGCTAGCTGCCTAACAATATCAGGAGGCAGGGACTTTACTGGGTTCTGTATGAACGTTATGGGAGGGGGAGGGAGGCAGGACAGGTGATGTACCCCATCTTTTTCTTCTTTTAGTTAACCAGTTGGTGCGACAGGTGCTCTGCAGGTTCCAATAGGCAGTTGGGGGCCCGAATTGCAGGGAAGCAGGGTGGGGGGTAGTTGGTATGGGGGCCTGTTTTGAGTGGTGAACAATTGTTTTGTTTTGTTTTTTTCATTGACAGTACAGGCCGAATGGATTGCAAGATATGCATAAAACTGTATAACTTTTAATGTGTGCTCAGTGGGACAGAAATGTTAAGCTGCTAAGTTGGAACGTCAATGGGCTTGGGGATAAGATTAAACGTAGCATAGTGCTACACACATTAAAAGACATATGCTCAATGTAGTCATGCTCCAAGAAACGCACTTAATTGGTAACCAGTGCAAGGCCATACATAGATATGGCTACACAATGGTTGCCCACACTGGCTTCAAATCTAGTTCACTCTGGTATAATGTTCAGAAGGTCATTTCCTCTTACAATACAGTCCACATGGATCGACATCCGGGGTTGCTACATTGGGGTTACAGGCACTTGGGAAGGTCAAATCATCACCCTTTTGTCAGTCTATGTCCCTCCGGTTCTACAGGCCACCATGTTCAGAGACCTTAGTGCTATCCTTCTGGCTTTGTTAGAGGGTCTGCTCGTGCTTGGAGGACACTTTAATTCAGTACATTCAGGCACAATCGATCAACACCCTCCCCGAGAGCTTGGACAGACACACTGCTGGATGCTTGACTTCCTCGATGCAATGGGGCTTGCTGATGGGTGAAGGGCTAATCATCCAGACAGATTGCAGTACACGTTTCACTCTGGCCACATGCCAGGCTCTCCAGACCTGACTACATATTAGTCCCTGGCTCGCACATAAACAATATCCATGAGATCCGACATTAAGCTAGGGGAATCTCTGACCACTAGCCACTTTGGGTGCACTTAGTTATCAGTCATGTACGGGTGGGGAAAACCACCTCAATTAATCCTTGGTATCTCCTTGACCCCAAAATTCACAAAGACTTGCTCAAAGCCATGACTGATTATTACATTTAAAATGAAGGCACAGTGGACTCTCCTCAAACTCTGTGGGATCCATGGACAAGCCCGGTCAGGTGACAAAAAGAACAAGCGCAAGGATATTTCTGATGCTGAGGAAGAGATTTACCGCCTAGAAAAATACATGACAGGCAACATCACTCCCGAAGAGCTGCACACGCTTTGCCTTAATTAGAAAGTTAAAGAGATCTATTGACTGAAAAGGCGAAAGCACTTGGGAGAGACAAACTGGATAGGATCTATGACCTGGGTGACAAGGCGGGAAAATTCATTTCATGGCTTGTTAAAAAGGAGTGGGCCAGCAGGCTGGTCCCGGAACTCTGCGAAAACTATATGCTCCCCATAACAGACCCACAGGATATAGTTAACCAATTTGCTGACCACGTTCAAGCCATCTATTCCTCAATTGTGCCGTACACCGAAAGCGAAGCAGCTGAACTCCTGTGGGATATTTCTCTCCCCACACTCTCAATAGAAGACCGTGAGTTTAGCAGAGGAGTGCTTGGGCCCTTTTGACCTGAAATGGATAGATTAGTTGCCTAAGATGCCACCGTTTTTCCACTGTTTGGTGACAGTAGTCAGGACATTCAAAACATTCAAACCCGTTCCCCCTTCTCTTCCTATCTGGCATGGCCAGATTATACAGAGCCTGCATGGATAGAAAGTTAGGCAGATAAATTAAAATTGCTCTGGGTTGAGCTGATTTGCCGCCACCCTGATTATAATTCAGCTGGAAGTTGAACCAATGGGCCGTTGCACCTCATTGTTTCACGCCCACTGCGTCAGCTCAGGTAAGGCTTCTGTAAACAGTCCTGCCACACATTTCTGCGGGTCAGACCCTTCAGTGCCTTCAGGAACTCCCAAGATTCCTAAGTCCTTTCGGTGGAGCCGATTTTCCATGTCATAGAGTTTCCAGGCCATATCACTATGCTTCGTTGTCAGGGCATATGTCACCGCCTTCTGAGCAGTCATTTCATCCTCAAGATTGGAAATCCGATTCTCCGCTTCTGTTATTCGTTCAGCAAATTCAAAGGAGGATTTGGCCACTTGCCATTGTTTCACGCCCACTGCGTCAGCTCAGGTAAGGCTTCTGTAAACAGTCCTGCCACACATTTCTGCGGGTCAGACCCTTCAGTGCCTTCAGGAACTCCCAAGATTCCTAAGTCCTTTCGGTGGAGCCGATTTTCCATGTCATAGAGTTTTCAGGCCATATCACTATGCTTCGTTGTCAGGGCATATGTCACCGCCTTCTGAGCAGTCATTTCATCCTCAAGATTGGAAATCCGATTCTCCGCTTCTGTTATTCGTTCAGCAAATTCAAAGGAGGATTTGGCCACTTGCCGAAGGGAATTTTGTAGTTTTCGACACGCTCCCTGCGTTTTTTGGCTCGCTGCCCGAGTTTCCTCTCTATGTGATATTATTGTCTCATAAAGACAGCCACAGAAATTTCTTCTGGTGGTCTGTTGAGTTATGCTGCCCTTGTTGCATTAATTCTAAGGGCTCAGTTGAACCTAACTTAAACAAGGAAGGCAGTATTTGGTTAGTTGAGACCGCTGAGTTGGTCATCTCTCTAGATGCCGCAACTGATAGTTTTTTTTTCGTATGGTATCTGGGCTAGAGATCCTAGACCATTTACCCGGGGGCTCAACTTGATGTATACTGCTAGTCTCACTCCAATGTCCACTTGGCGAGCCAGAGTGGCTATCAGATACCTGAACAGACTCATCAGCTGATGAGTTGGAGTGATCCGACAGAGAGATAAAGTGGTCATCCAAATCTGCTTCATTCAGTTCTTGTACTTTGCTCTTATCAGCCTGATCTGCCAAAAGTGGTAAATCACTGGTGCTTTATCCATCTCTGGGTTACCAGAATTGAATTCTGCAGTATTTGCACCAAGTTCTGCCCCCTCTGTAGTATGGGCTACAATACACTGTCCCCCTGACCCATTGCCGACCCTGGGGGAGTGGAGTGCAGAGTCAATATCGCCCTGCCATCCATGATTCCCTTTGTTTACTACTGCTTTCAGAATATTGTCATTGGCCCCTATATTCCCATAGCTCACCTCTTCCTGTTGTATAGACACATCTGCCTCCTCCATCCTAAGACCATGTAGTTTGCAGTGCTTTCCTTTCCCAGCAGTGAGAAAAATAGCAGTCCATCAGCTCCCAATTTGCATGTTGCTTTCTGCATCAGGAGCAACCTCTCCCTGTTGTTGTGTCTCTTGGGCGTTTCCAGCCTGCTTTGATAACACGTAATATATATATTGCTCAAAACTCCTTTGTGGACTTCTTCAACCAAAGAACGAAAGAACCAAGCCCAAACTCCGTATTGCATGTGAAAAGAGGTTTATTTAGTCAAAATCGGCAGTCCTGCCCGACTCATTTCGGAGCCCAGCTCCTTGATCACGGGTCTATATATATATATATCTATTACCTATTTGCTGTCGCCAGTAGGTAGTTATAGTTAGGACCTAGTTTCCATAGGAAGTCCGCAACATTCTATTTAGAATAACTTTGGGGCCGATGGACGAATCTTCTCGAAATTCTCCAAGAATATGGCCTGCTATATTCCGCTCCTTCCCTAAGAGTGGGGGGGGGGTGATTGGTGAAGCAGGGGCCGAGAAAAAAGGGGCGTCCCAAAACGTGTTTTCCGCATGCAATTTTCTATAGGGACCTTTAAGACGGGCTACAGCCCGAACTGCTGAACGGAATTACACCAAATTTGGCAAATAGGTAGAGTTTGGTTCGCAGATGACGCTTTTTGTTAAATGGTGTAAATCCGTGCTGTAGTTCCTGAGAAAATCAAAAGTAAAATTATAGATATATCTATGGACGAAGTACTGTCTGAGGATTATACGCGTACCCTTACGAGACCGAGCTGCATGCTAATTGGCTGTCAACTGTGTGCCAACACTCCAAACCAGGAAGTGTTGGCAGCCATCTTGTGTCTCGGTAGAACCGAGGCACAAGAAAACTGAAAAACGAATGTGCAAAGACGCAAATGGGGTAGGGTAGAAACAGCCTGACCACCTAGGCCTGCTCAGGGTGTCCTACAAGGACCCCCAAGGCCATAAAAAATTTATATTTTTTTTCAAAAAAAATTGCGGGATGCGCGAACGATACACGTATGGCGCGGAAAAAAGAGAGAACTCAAAGCCCCCTTTAGTTGTCATTAGCCCTTGGGGGGCTAAGTCCAGGGGCAATATAGTTTATTATTATGGGGGGCCCAGAGGGGCCACCCGGGGCATTTTTTAAAATATATGTGCGGGGGCTCATAGCCCCCGCAGTAAATGTATATGTGTGAGGGGTTCTTAGTCCCCCCATCCCTGGGGACCACCAACCCCCGGGGCTTTAAAACTTTAAATGAGGGGGGCAGTGAAGCCCCCCCAGCCGGGAGACCTCCACCCCCGGGGATTCTTGAAAGTGTAGTTTTGTGTACGCCCTAAATCAGAAGGGAGCTTATACAGGCCTATTTTTTAAATGTTATTGTCATATTTATGGTATTTATTTGTGTACCCCCTTTGCAGCTCCTTAAACATTCTAACATATAATTCCTCCACAATCTTTTCTGTGTTGGACAATAGAGTGTTACCCCAGTGTCTTTAATAACAAAAGAATTACGCTGTTCCCTGGGGAGTTAGATGAGGGCGTATCCAAGCCCAACAGAAAAGGGCGGGAAGGGAGAATCCCCCTTTCGGAACTAAAACCCTCACACACCCAGCAAGCTAGGTGTCATGCTTCATCATTTGGGTTCTGCTCCTCGTCAGACTTGTGCTGCAATGTCTGATGGGCTCCCATAAAGGGGCTCCTTACCGGAGATCTTCTGTTCCTGCCAGTTTTTGCATGTGGGTATGAGGGTTTTAGGAAAAGTGTAGACGTATGTGAAAGTGGGATTTAAAAAAAATGGTAAATCCACGGCGAGAGAGACCGGAGCCGCTACGGGCCAAGTCCCGGGGGCAATGTAGTTTATTATAATGGGGAGCCCAGAGTGGCCCCCCAGCCCCGGGCACCACTACCCACGGGGCTTTTTTTAAAATATATGTACGGCGAGGCTCATGGCCCCATCATTAAATGTAAATGTATATGTGTGGGGGGGGCTCTGAGGTCCCGCAAGCCCCGGGGAGCGCCACCCTCCAGGGCTTTAAAATATTAATTAAGGGGGGCTTTGAGGCACCCCCAACCCCGGGAACCACCCCCCGAGGCTTTAAAATATGAATTGAGGGGGGCTCTGAGGCCCTCCCAGTCCCGAGGATCGACACCCTCCGGGGCTTTAAAATATTAATTGAGGGGGGAGACAGTGGTGCCAGGGGGTTGTAAATCTGGTACAGTGTTTTGTTTTACTTTCCTTTCCTTTCTGTCTTGTAGAGGATCCAGGGTAAATATAACGTTTCTTTGTACAGCTAGTACCTTTTCTGCTCTACCTCCAAACGGCTTTCTGCCTTTTACCATAGTAACAGTTCATGGAACACTTACGTGAGCACAGAGGGTAGAAGTTCACCACACTATGTTGCTAATGGGGTTGTACTTTTAAAACGTTTGAATTGGAACCGTTAGTTGTAGGTATAGAGTCTGGTAGAGATCTGGTAAAGAGTTAGTCTCAGAATTATACTTCAAATTATAAATATCATTTCTATGGGTGACCGCTACCCCCCCCACCAAAAAAAAGAAGTATATATTGTTTTAATTAATAAATAACTGGAAAAGTAAGTTAAAGATAACAATAAAAAAAAGAACTAGAAACATAACTTTAATATTACAATATAATAAACAAAATATGATGTGGAGTCCAATAGACGTACGGTAGGTACTCTGCAAAACAAAAAAGAAAATTAGTGTTTAAAATTAGATTGATGTGACTAAATGAGGTCAAACATTAGAAGTCAAGGTAACATTTGAAAATATTTTTTATGTGTGCAGTGTGCCTGGTATATTTCACATGTGTTAATGTAAAATATTAATTGAGGGGGGGCTCCGAGGTCCCCCCAGCTCTGGGGACCACCACCCCTGGGGTTTCTTGAAAGTGTTGGAGGGGTCCATGTGCCCTCCCTCCTGGAGCCCAAGATGGACCTGGGGACCGCCACCCCGAGGGCCGGCTCCTCCAGTGTCCTTAGGTGCACAGACCCGGGACACTGCTGTTTGCAAATGATAGGGCGTGAGCCTTGCGGCTCCCACCCTGTCATTGAAAACTGCTTTCCTATTAGGAAGAGAGAGCAGGTAAAACTGCTCTCTCTTCCAAATAGGAAAGCAGATTGCTTTTTCTCAGGGGGAGCAACATGTTAGTTGTTCTCCCTGAGGAAAAGCAATGCAGGCTCCAGGAGAACGCGGGGAGCTGGCTGGGACCGTGGGGGCATTAGGGCTCCCTCTATGGTCCCGAACGTTTCTTGTGAGCCCCAGGGAATGGGGTCCCCGGGGATAATAAAAATTAGTGATAGGGGCGATTATGTTTTTTACAGTAAAATGGTACGCTCTCCAAAGCTCCGGGGACCACCACTGCCCGGGGCTTTATGTATTGTGGGAGGGCAAGATTTTGCAGTTTTGGGTGCCCATCACGCCTCCCATAGCAAGGAAATATGTTTTCTCTTTCAAAATCTAAATCAGATTGCTTTTCTTCATGGGGAGCTGCATGTTAGTAGTTCATGCTGTGGAAAAGTAATGCCGGCTCCCAAATACGTAGAAGTTGTGTAGCAAAGGTGCTGGAGTTGCGCACGCTACAGATTATGAGTCGTGCTTCCTGGGCATGCAGAACAGGGGGCTGCACTGAGCTGGGTGCGCAACGTTTACTTTTTCTGTTAAAAAATAGCTACTATTAAAACTTTCTAATATTCATGGGGATCGTATTCCCCGGGTCTTATAAAAAAATGGTGGCGACCGTGAGGGGAGCCACTATGCCCCCACGGAACGGCCGACTTTCCACGTTCTTTGGGAGTCGCATTGCTTTCACACATTGGGAGATGCTAACCTGCATGTGGAAATGCAATCTTGTTTGGATTTTGAAAGTGAGAACAGATTTCACTGCCCTGTCTTTCAAAATTTAAATTAGGTTTGTTATGGGAGGGCGGGAGCCGTGATACTTCTGCCCTGTCATAGCAAACAGCAGTGTCCCAGGGGTAGGCACCCTGGGACACTGCAGGAACTGGCTCTGGGCATGGCGGAACCAAGGGCCCTTGAGGGCACTAGGTGAAGGGCCACGCAGCCCCCCTCACACAATACAGAAATCTCCGGGGGAGGGTTATTCCCGGGGTTTGATGGGCGTCATTGAGGCCCACGCACTTTTAATTTTGTAAGGGGTGGGGGCCTTGGACGAGAGAGTGGTGTCAGGGGGTTGTAAATCTGGTACAGTGTTTTGTTTTACTTTGCTTTCCTTTCTGTCTTGTAGAGGGTCTAGGGTAAATATAACGTTTTTTTGTACAGCTATTACTTTTTCAACTCTACCTCCAAACGTCTTTCTACCTTTTACCATAGTAACAATTCATGGAACACTTACGTGAGCACAGAGGTTAGAAGTTCACCACACTATGTTGCTAATGGCGTTGTACTTTTAAAACGTTTGAATTGGAACCGTTAGTTGTAGGTATAGACTCTGGTGGAGATCTGGTAAAGAATTAGTCTCAGAATTATAATTCAAATTATAAAAATCATTTCTATTTGGGACCGCTACCCCCCACCAAAAAAAAGAAGTATATATTTTTTTTAATTAATAAATAACTGGAAAAGTAAGTTAAAGATAACAATACAATAAAGAATTAGAAACATAACTTTAATAATACAATATAATAAACAAAATATGATGTGGAGTCCAATAGACGTACAGTAGATACTCTGCAAAACAAAAAAGAAAATTAGTGTTTAAAATTAGATCGATGTGACTAAATGAGGTCAAACTTTAGAAGTCAAGGTAACACTTGACAATATTTTTTACTTGTGCAGTGTGCCTGGTATATTTCACTTGTGTTATAGGTCTGCGTTCAAGCAGTGTCTGAATGGAAGTGCCTACTGCGTCAGGTCTTTAAAATGATTCAGAGATAATACAGAATTAGGCAAGAGATTAAGTCATTATGTAGGACAATATTCTTTAGGTCTTATTTACAAGACTCTTGCAACAGTTTTGTGTTACCTTTCCCATGTTGAAAGTGACGCAAAAGTGGCGCAAGAAGCTTGTAGATCTGTTCCTCAGACTGTTGTAACCTATCTATTCTCACTGCTCGGAGGTAATTATATATTTCTACGCTGTGATGGTGGTGCATACTACCCACTCTCTCCTTTCACAGATAACTTGTTGTTTTGGAAACAAGCTTCTTTGCTCACCTAGTGCCATTAGCCTGATTCAAAGAGGGTGCACTACGTGTCGAAGCAGGCTTCACTGTGGCCAACAGAGTTCACTACTTGAACTCAGCTAAAGTTGTACACGGCGGAGTCGACAGCAGCGTCCATAACTTTAAAACGATGTGCGAGAGAGTGAGAAAGACAAAGAGAGAAAAAACGACATTAAAACGTGGGAGAGAGAAAGTTATAGATGGAGCAGCTACTACTGGAGAAAATACTCATAGCTCACCTTTTGCCTCCGTTGTCTGTCCACGGACGTGCTGCTTCATAGTGCACCCTCCAGTTTAGTGATCCGATATATAGTATAAAGAGTACGTAATAGCATAGTCCATACAACTGCACACGTATATTTTTGCTTTATTTTTTTGTACACTCAGGATACTATATTATAACAAGATCCACTGTAAGGAGGTGTCTGTGCGCTGTTTTTCTTTCAAAGTAGTATAATCCCATGAACTCCCACTGCATTGCGGTGAGTTCTCAATATTGCATACCTAGACTGTTGCACCCCATTGACTCGCAGAGTCTGGAGGTAAGTGTTTTTCTTGAGAAGTTAGAGGCAGATTTACAAGCTCCTTGCGTTACTTTTCTCATGTTAAAAGTGATACAAATGTGGCGCAAGGAGCTTGTAGATGTGTTCCTTAGGTTGTTTTAACCTATCTATTCTCACTGCTCGGAGGTAATTGTATATGTCTACACAGTGAAGCTGCTGTACACCAGGCTGGCAACTAGAGCCAAATTTCGGGGGGGGGGGCTGAAAAATATTTTAGGGGGGCTAATTCTTCCAACCATAGACAGAGTGGCTGTAAGAAGGGGTGAACACACACAAAAGCCTCATTTACAAGTAAATAGTCTTTTAAAGACCTGTTAAGTAGTCAGGTACGGCTGCAATTAGATGGTCGCCAGCCCGCGACACACACAAGGGGGGGGACTAAAGCCCTGTGAGCCCAATGGGTGTTGCGTACCTGCTGCACACTACGCACTCTTTCCTTTCATAGATAACTTATCGTTGTTTCGGAGAAAAAGCTTCTTTGCTCACCTTGTTCCATTGGCGTGATTCAAAGAGGGTGCACTACGTGTCGGAGCAGGCTTCTCAGTCGTTGTTACAATGGCCACGCATCATCGCAGAATGCACGAACATAGAGCTTTGTAGGTTTTTTTGGGGGGTGACGCCAGTTTGTGAAACACAACCTGTAAGAAAAAAAAGGAAGTTAACATTGTGTGTAATTTTTTTATCAAAGGAGAGAGGAAGTGAGAGAGTGAGGGCAAAGAATATTTGCAGCTCAACTTTGTCACCAGTGTCTTTTTCACTATGTGCTGGGACATAATACCCTTTATGTATTTTATTTTTATTTAAAGAGTTTTATATAGCGTTGGCTAGACCCAGAGGTATCAGAGCGCTTTACATGACAATCAACAATGTAACAGAAAAAGTTCCACAATTATACAATAAATCCCCCAAAAATAGGCAATACAATTAGGAGAAGAGAGAAAGGAGCGAGAAAAGTAGTGGAGGGGGCAGGGGAGGTGATAAAGGAAGGATAAGGGAAGAGACAATACGGAGAGACGAAAAGAAGTCTGTCTAAAGACCGACTGGGTAGGTGATGACCAAGGAGGGAATCCATGGCCCATCTCCCCTATACCTAAACCAGGCAGCACCATTGGGCATCATACAAAAAAGTTCAGTCTCAATATATTGAGAGAGGGGAGAAGGAAAGACATAAATAGAGGGAGGATGCGGAAGGAGACGACAGGAGGGACGAAAAGTGCAACAATGTGGTTTAACAGTATAACAGAAAAAGATCAAACAATTTCACATTACATCAAACAATCAGCAATACATTAGGAGAGGAGAGAAAGGAGAGAGAAAAGAAGTGGGGGTAGGAGAGGTGAGAAAGTGAGGATAAGGGAAGAGACAACCGTAGAGACGAGACGAAGTCTGTCTAAAGACCGACTGGGTATGTGACGACCAAGGAGGGAATCCTCGGTCCATCTCCCCTATAGCTAAACCAGGCAGCTCCATCGGGCATCAGACAAAGTAGTTTGGTCTCAAGTGTCAAGGGAAGAGGTTCGCAGAAAAATAAGATGGGAGGGAGATACGGCAGAAAGACGAAGGAAAGTCTCCTCAAAGACAGGCTGGGTAGGTGACGGCCAAGGGGGAAGTCCCAAAACCCCTCTCCTTTCTAGCTACTAGGTAGCTCCACTGGGCTTTGGCCAAATAGCTAGGTCTCAATGGGAAAAATTTAAATAACATGGAGGGCAAAATACATTGAGCGTAGAGGGGAGGATAGGGGAAAAGACAACAAGGAGAGACAAAATTAAATCTGTCTAAAGGCCGACTGGGTAGGTGATCACCAAGGAGGGAATCCACGGTCCATCTCCCCTATAGCTAAACCAGGTAGCTCCATTGGGCATCAGACAAAGTAGTTCGGTCTCAAGTGTCGTGGGAAGAGGTTCGCAGAAAAACAAGATGGAAGGGAGATATGGCAAAAAGACTAAGGAAAGTCTGCCTAAAGACCGGCTGGGTAGGTGGTGGTCGAGGGGAAGTCCCAAAACCCATCTCCTCTATAGCTATCAAGTAACTCCACCGGGCTTTAGACAAATTGCTAGGTCTCAATGGGAAACATTTAAATAACATGGAGGGCAAAATGAATGGAGCGTAGAGGGGAGGGAACAGGGAAGGTGAGAAAGGGAGGATAGGGTAAGAGACAATAAGGAGAAACTAAATGAAATCTTTCTAAAGTCCGACTGGGTAGGTGACGACCAAGGAGGGCCCATCTCCCCTATAACTAAACCAGGTAGCTCCATCGGGCATCAGACAAAATAGTTCAGTCTCAATAGATTGAGAGAGGAGAGACTGAGAGATATAAATAGAGGGAGGAAGCGGGAAGAGATGACAGGAGAGATGAAAGGAAGTCTGGCTAAAGACCGACTAGGTAGGTGACATCCAAGTATTGAATCCCAGACATGTCTCCCCTATACCTAAACCAGGTATCTCCATCGGGCATCGGACAAAATAGCTAACTCTCAAATGACGTGGGAAACTCATAGGTAAAAAGGGTGGGGACTAGGGCAACGACAGGTGAGGGCAAAGGTTAGTAGCAGGAAAGAGGAGAGGAGTAAAGCGAGGAGCGGTAGGAGGTAGGTAGTTCGGTAAAAGTTCCTATGGATCTTCTGAGAGGCATTCAAAAAGCAGGTCCGTTTTTTTGCAGGAAGAGGAGGGTGGATTAGTGGCCAGCCAAGAGATTCTACCCCAGGGCTTCCATTTGTCCAAATCCCATTTTTATCTTTGCCCTTATTCTTTTCAGGGGCCCCTAGGGTATTCTCATTGCTTCATCATGTACTCCAGGTTTGCTTTGGTGCTGAGGGTGGGTCCTACCCTAGTGGTGCTGCATTGATTCATTGCATAGGAGGCCAGTTCGGTGATCTAGGCGTATTCACAGATGTGCTGCGGATCAATTATGTAAGGGCAAGGGCCTGGGGGTTCATTTGATGATGGGATGCACTAAATAATTGGTCATTGTTACTATCTTAACATGGAGTTGAATAACATCGCCCTTTCGTACACGTTCCTTCTCACATTTAAAATAACTATCTGTATAGCTTATATTCAGGACGTTTGAGCAATTATAAAAACGCTCCTGCTATTGGAAAAAAATATATACATGTAATTTGATACACTATATAGGAGTGCGTTCGTCTATATCGCTACGTCGCCTTTTTGTATTCAGTCTGCTGCAGTCCATCGACTCCCTCCAATACGCACCCAGGCCTCACTGCTCACCTTTTCGTGGACAGGACACCTTCTACATCATGTAGTCCCGATCTGCCACCAAGAAATCTGACATATGGTGCCAAGTCTTGATATCGGTATGGCTAGCGACATACTCGTGCTCCCATCATCCTCATCGCAGGTTCTTCATCCGCTCAGTCCTTGTGGTAGCACTAACTCAGTGACCGAAGAGGCAATGCACATGGTAGTGGGTCCCCTTGTTTGCTAGTTCGGGCCTACATGAGGCGTTCGAACCACTAGGATGGACCATCATAGCGGTTGGGATGGGAGCAACTCTAAAATGGAGTAGAGCTTGTGCGCCCCGTCTTTTTTATAGGTAGGGTCATGTGTGTAGTGATGGATACGCTGGATGGGTGTGGTGTGGGTGTATACCAGCCATGAGGGAGAGTGTGTGCTGTTCTGACAACTAGACCTGCAACTAAGAAATCACTACAATGGAAATCTGGGCCATGTAGTGTTGTTGTGTTTTCCTGGTAGCGTAAGCGGAGTGGGCTGTACTAACATATTCAGTCTCGATTAATTTACCCGGGGGCAATATACTTATTTATAATGTCCCCATGACCCGGGGACCGCCACCCCCCTTGGTCTTCTTTTTTTATAATAATGGGGGGCTCAGAGGGGCCCCCCAGCCCCGGGGACCACCACCCCTTGGGGCTTTAACATCTTGTATGCAGGGGGCTTACAGACCCCTCGTAACCCCGGGGATCGCCACCTCCCAGGGTGTCTTTAAAAAAAATAAAAAATACCTGTGTGGGGGGGCTCAAGCTAACCACACGCCCCAGAAACCGCCAACTTCACAGGGCAGTATTCATTCACATGCTTCCTAGCATTCTCAATCTGTGGACTAGCATTCTCAATCTGTGGACAAAAAAGATTGGACCAGTTCCATTTTTGTCTTTGGCATATGTTAGAATAGAGAAAGGCAGTTTGGGGGAAAAGTGACATCAATTCTTCAAAGGTGTCCATCATAAGCATTTAGAGACCTACCCCAGTCAAAGTGCATAGCGCATTGCCACCACAGTGCACAATTATGAGGTTAGGGTGTTGGAGATGTAAAAAGGATTTATCCAATGGCATCAATTGCTGCCATTTTAACCCTCTCTGTCCAATCCATTTAATGTCTACATTTGGTAAACGTAGGTCTTTTTGAATTCTTCTCTATTCTATGTAGCTTTGGCTCCAGAAAATATAGCTGTGTCCCACAATCCACACTCTAAGCATGTTGCAGAGAGGTCTGTATGCACTCAGATGGTCTCTGAAAATGAAATGACAGTTTGAAAACTAAGATTTCTCTAAAATGGTGGATAAGATTCAGTTTTGAAAAAAGATAAGACATGATTGGTTGTTTGAGAACATTCTACACTTAAAATTAGGGTGCTTCTTTCTGTTTTTTAAAAGCATGTTTCTTATTGGTTAACAAAAACTGATCGAAAGGTACTTTACATAAGATAAGCTGATATGTTGAAAAGTCAAGCATAATTGTTGTTTTGATTAATAACATTGTGTGATGAACTTTTGACCTGTGTGCTCAGTTAAGTGTTTCTATGGTAACAGGCATAAGGCAGAATGGGGTAGGGTTGAAAGTTATGTCAGTTGGATAGGTTTCAAAAGTTCAACCAATAGAAATGTGTATTTGCTTTTTACATGTATATGTGAGTAGAATTAGAGGGAAAGTGTGCCAGTTTCTGGTTTTGCTAAGAACAGTGAAGTACAAAGATTCTGTATAAGAATATCTGCTGTGTGACTGACATTGTTCTTAATCTACAAATCAATCTGAAAGGTGAGTTGTTAACTTGTAAGGGGATGTATGTGGTGCATTTTGTTTTTAATAAGAGTAATGTGTTAATCCTTCTAAATTTCAAGGGGTAGTTTAGTTGTGTAGAATAACATTCTGAGTTTGTCTGCATTTGAATAACCATTGTGATGAAAGCATTTGGTAAGTTACTGTGTTTGGTGAGTCAGCTTTGTACAGTAAAGTGCAGTACTAAAAAATGTAGAATGTGTGCAGTTACTTTTCAAGGGTCGTTCAGCACCCTGCATCTTCTGGCTGGGCTATGTACCCATGTGCTTTGCTGGGCATAGTGTTTCTAACTTACATGGGTCGTTCAGCATCCTGCATCTTCTGGCTGAATCTGGTTTAAATGCTCTGGCTTGTTTTCGTTGGCCTTAGGTTTTTGTTAGGGGTATAGGGTTAGATTTCCTAAGTATTTTGGGCTATGCACCCATGTGCTTTGCTGGGCATAGTGTTTTTAACTTTATTTACTATGCCATCGATGGTAATTGATGTTGTTACAGATCTGTTGTGTAGTGGCTCGGTTGGCAGCAGTTGAAGCAGAGCCTAGCTGCTTCTTTTAGTCTTCTCAGCAATGTCTAAATATCTTTCTTTGGAGCTCTATTACTACGCGTGACAGCAAGTGCTTGACAGTGACAGAGGATGTTGGATATGGAAGTTTACAGATGACATATGCAGCGTGGATGAATGATGGATGGATGGATGTGTGAAAAGGTGGATGAATGATGGATGGATGGATGGATGGATGGAAGGGTGGATGGGTGAAGAATGTATGTGTGTATGTATGGATGGAAGGATAAAAGGGTGGATGGATGAAGGATGTTTGTAAGGATGGAAGGATGAAAGGGTAGATCGATGAAGGATGGATGTATGGATGGAAGGATGAAAGGGTGGATGAATGAAGGATGGGTGGATGGATGTGTGAAAGGGTGGGTGGATTGATGATAGATGGATGGGCGGATAAAAGGGTGGATGGATGAAGGATGTATGTATGCAGATAACAGGTCACCCCACGTGGACAGCTTGTTTCGCTTGCACATGTTTTGAAACCCCGTTTCCTGCATCAGTGACAATTTGGGGTGATACGTTAGTGGCATCGCCGGTGAATAAAGCACTGTGGTTTCCAAAACCTTTGCAATACGAGTCCACGCATCTATCGTACAGGTCACCGTGGTGGCCGTCATTTCCACATCCACCATTGAGTGGGAGGGGATGCACAATCCATTCCTCAGCAGCTGTCTGCGGCATAAAAGGCGTGGGGCACATCCAATAATAAGCATAGTGCGCCTGGTCGCTCAGATAACATACCTCAAAATCCGGGACATCAAACCCCCCTTTGTCATAAGGCAATGTTAGGGTGGACCATTTCAATCTCGGTTGTTTGCCCCCCCAAGAACAATCTAAGGAGTTCCGACCTAAGGCGTTTAAAAAAATAGGCGCTGGGGTGGTATGGGACATTCTGAAATAAGTACAAGAAGCGTGGGAGTACCACCATCTTCACCAGTGAGGCTCTGCCCGCCATAGAGAGCGGCAGGGACATCCACCGCGTGACATTGCCAGCTAGCTTAGAGATAGCTACTCCGTAATTGAGTCTAATTGTCTCTTCTCTATTAAGTGAGATCACTATACCCAAATAGCGAAGATCGGTATCGCACCACTCCAGGGGATAATCCAGCTGGAATCTCTCAACAGCCGCCGTGATTGGGAAGAATTGTGATTTCTTTCAGTTCATGTGCACACCGGATATTCTGCCAAAAACAAGAAGCTCCCGCAGGAGCGGATTCAGATTCACCGATGGGTCTTTCACATACAAGGTGATGTCGTCCGCGTAGAGTGACACACCTATCTGGAGCTGAAAACAGTTGAACGCACTGTGCTTATATAATTGCCTAATTCGACACGCCAGTGGCTCTATTGCGATGGCAAATAACAGTGGGGAAAGAGGACAGCCCTGTCTAGTACCTCTCGTTATAGGCAATTGAAGGGAGAGAGTTCCGTTAACAATCACTCTGGCCACAGGTTTGGTGTACAGCAATTTCACCCACGCAATAAATATTTTAGGAAACCCCATTCTACACCATATATCGATGAGGTAATTCCATTCCACCGAATCGAATGCTTTCGTAGCATCCAAAAAAACTACAGCAACAGGGAGCTCAGGAGCTATAGTCGGAAGTAAGGAAAAGAGTGTGCGAAGATTATGGGTGGTCGCACGACCCGGCACGAAGCCGGACTGGTCCGGAAGCACTATAGTGGGCATAAGCAAAGACAACCGCGACGCCAGCACTTTTGCTAGTATTTTTGCGTCGCAATTAAGCAGCGATAGGGGATGGTAGGAATCTGTGTCCAAAGGGTCCTTGCCAGGTTTTAGCAGAGACGTAATTGCCACCTCCCTCATCAAACCCGGCAGAATCCCTACCTCCAAAGACTCCTCAAATACCTCCTTAAGCACCGGGGCCATGATATCAACATAGCATTTATAGAACTCTGCAGGGAGTCCATCCAAACCCGTCGCCTTTCTATTACTCAAGGACATTATGGCATCCCGTATTCCTTCCACTTCCAGGGGCCCTCCGAGAAATGCTCTATGACCGTCAGAGAGCCAACACAGTGCAATGTCGTCAAGAAAGCCCCCATAGCGGACCTCCCCCGTCTGTTGCGTAGTGTACAACTGCTCATAGTGTTGTAGGAAAGCCTTCTGAATCCCTATCGTGTCCTGGCACCGGATACCTTCTTTCGTTTCAATTTCTAGGACACCAGTGCTAAAGCGAGGATGTCTCGTGAGGGCAGCAAGTACTTTACCCGGTCTTTCCCCTTCACAGTACTTCCTAGCAGTCCAATATTTCCCCCTATTTTTCACTTCCCTAGCAGCCTCTTCTTCGAAGTCCGACAGTTTGTCTCTAAACTTAAGACAAAGCTCTGGGTTCGTGTCACTGATCATCCTGTTCTCCAGGTCTTTTAATTCCGATTCCAATTTTGCTTTGGTCTTAACAATTTCTCTGAGTATCCCACAGCTTTTAGAGATTGTAATCCCTCGAATCGTCACCTTAAATGCATCCCAAATCATCTCCACACTATCAACCGACCCCTTATTCCTGGGAAAGAACGCCTCTATCTCCTCCCCAAGCTCTGCCTTGAAAATGGGATCTAACAGTACTGAGGGGAACAATCTCCAGGGGCGTCGCGGCCTATTGAGACCCGGTATCGTCACGACAACCCTAACCGGACAGTGATCTGAGTAAGTCCTGGAGAGGTGCTCCACCTTGTGTAACCCCAGGCTAAGCCCCCGCGACAGAAAACAATAGTCCAATCGCGCCCAAGTTCGTGCATGTGTCGTGAAGTGTGTGCCTTCTCTACTGTCGGGGTGCGCAAACCTCCAGCTATCTACCAATCCAGCTTCCTCCAGTATGCCCTGCAAGACGTCTCTCGCTTGAGTGTTATATTGGTTACTCCTGTCAGACCTATCCGCCACAGGCCTCAGAGCTAAGTTAAAATCACCACCCCATATAATATGTGTGGCTTCTATAGCAATGACGTGTCCCCAGAGGCCAATAAAAAAATCGGGAGTGTCAACGTTGGGTGCATAACAGTTCACGAGCACAACAGTATCTGAGCCAAGCCTACCCCACAACATCACATACTGCCCATCAGGATCCAATTTCACCCCAGCTCCTGGAAATTAAGCGTTTTTTTGATCAACGCAGCAGTCCCTCGAGCATGGGACGAATATGACGAAAATTTCCTAACGAGGGCCCAGTGACTAGCGAATTTAGGGTCCACCCGTGGGCGGAGATGCGTTTCTTGTAATAAAGCTATCTGCACATGATGTCTATACAAGTATGCCAATACATTCCTACACTTTCTGGCACCGTTAAGACCCCGTACATTCCAGGACAGGATTGATATTTTATCCAGCGTAGTGTCAGCCATTATCCATATTGCAAACCATCATCACAGACCCACCCATGTGCATATCCCGCTGCCTAGGCGAAGAGCATCTCAGCAAATAAACATTATGCAACCGTATCCGTGTCCGTTTTTGGAAAAGGTGATGGACAGAGTTTCTGAATGATGCAGAATACTCCTACCCAGTCAAGAGATCAGGGCTTGATCCATCACCGTTTTTTAGCTCACTGCACCATCCCAGCTTCAGAACCTGGCTATATGCAAATTAGTCTGTTCCTGTCCCAGTGCATGATGGGAACAGGGCAAACCAAACTACCAAGCCAATTCTTATACTGGGAAGGAGACAAGCTACCGGGGACCGGTTTCTGGCATTTCAGCCGTCATCGGCCTGGCTTGCTTGAATCCTGATGGTGCAATGAGCTAGGGACTCACGTCTGAGTATACCCTCCCACACATAGTGTGGATAAAATCAATTTTGGAAAAGGTGATGGACAGAGTTTCTGAATGATGCAGAATACTCCTACCCAGTCAAGAGATCAGGGCTTGATCCATCACCGTTTTTTAGCTCACTGCACCATCCCAGCTTCAGAACCTGGCTATATGCAAATTAGTCTGTTCCTGTCCCAGTGCATGATGGGAACAGGGCAAACCAAACTACCAAGCCAATTCTTATACTGGGAAGGAGACAAGCTACCGGGGACTGGTTTCTGGCATTTCAGCCGTCATCGGCCCGGCTTGCTTGAATCCTGATGGTGCAATGAGCTAGGGACTCACATCTGAGTATACCCTCCCACACATAGTGTGGATAAAATCAATTTTGGAAAAGGTGATGGACAGAGTTTCTGAATAATGCAGAATACTCCTACCCAGTCAAGAGATCAGGGCTTGATCTATCACCGTTTTTTAGCTCACTGCACCATCCCAGCTTCAGAACCTGGCTATATGCAAATTAGTCTGTTACTGTCCCAGTGCATGATGGGAACAGGGCAAACCAAACTACCAAGCCAATTCTTATACTGGGAAGGAGACAAGCTACCGGGGACCAGTTTCTGGCATTTCAGCCGTCATCCGTGTCCAATCTACACCACAATCACACCCCATGATCCCCCCCCAACTTGACAACATCCAACTAAAACACATCGGTCCCACACTGCCGCAGAATACAAGTCCACACACTGGAACAGTTCAAACAATGCAGGCTGTCTAAGGCGAGAGCCCACAACATGCCACCCACCGATCACCCAGCAACATCCGGCCACCCAGCGGCAGCAGGAGCGGACCTGAGAGCAATGCACAAGACCTCCACACAGCATGATTAAACAAGAGAGGCCTGTCATGGTACAGTTCCGTCTAAACCCTCGATCCAAAAAGGGAGCAATGAACATAGCAGTGTAGAAAACAAAATAAAAGAGAAAAGCAGTCCCAAGGGACCATCGCACTTCAGTACAAGTCCCCCCCTCTCTTAACAAAACCCAAACAGCCCAACATTTGCATCAGAAACAACAAGTTCAATGGGGAATGCCCTTCAGGGTGTAATCTAGAAGCGCACACAACCACCCCCCACACCTCGCCTTTGACCCTCAGTTCACAAAGTAGGCACGGCCCAGGTAGTGGGGGGGGGTGCCTGGAGTACATTACCACCGTAGTCCAGCGCTCGCTCAGTGTCCTCTGGCAGTACGCGGCATGTCCATCTCGCAGGCCTCCACAGCGGAGTCAGACAAAAAAGGAAAGGGAAAAAATTACGGAGTCTCCTTAGTACAGTTACAGATGCCACGCACTCAGTGCTCAGCATCATTCATCTTCGTTGGCCGAGTCGAAATCTTCCTGTCTGTCGTCTCCATTTCGTCGTCTCGCTGTACGCTCTCTCTTAAGTTGTTTCACTAAGTCCTCCACCTGTTGCGGATTTGTAAAGAAATGCTGCTTGGCCTGGTGCGTCACTCTTAATTTTGCAGGGTACAACAGGGCATAGTCTACTTGCAGCTCTCTAAGATTCTTTTTGACGTCGATGAACTTATGCCTCTGTTCCTGTACCACAGGCATGAAGTCCGGATAGATAGCGAAGTTGACCCCTTTACAGGATAGAGTGCGGGTGGCGCGAGCCGCCCGAAGAGCCGCGTCTCAATCCCGGTAGTTCAGGAGACGGGCGATGATCGGTCGCGGCGGGGTCCCAGTATTAGGCCTCGGTCCCAGTGAACGATGCGCCCTCTCCACTATAAATTGCTTGGAAAAGGCCTCCGGGCCGATCGCTGCAAGCAGAATCTTCTCCACGTAGGTCTCCATCC
Source organism: Lissotriton vulgaris (assembly GCF_964263255.1). NCBI lineage: Eukaryota > Metazoa > Chordata > Amphibia > Caudata > Salamandridae > Lissotriton > Lissotriton vulgaris. The sequence goes on from NC_141687.1 coordinate 1,012,321,835, forward strand.
TACCCACAATGGTCATCTCCGGCACACCCACTACGTGTATATTATTGCGACGACTTCTGGCTTCCAACTCCTCATTCTTCGCAGCTATGACCAGGAGCACATTGTCCATTCACGCTCGTTGCGTCGTGTGGGCAGCGTCGTGTCATCATGATCGGAGATACGTTGTTCGGCTGCTGTAATGAGCTCCTCATGAACATCCAGTTTTTGCACCACGGCATCCATTCGCGACGACATTTTGTCCACCTTGTCCACTATAGTGGCGAACCCCTGCCTCATTTCCTGCATCATTTGCTGAAAGTCAGGAGCAACAGGATGGGAGACAGTATCAGATACAGCAGGGGAGAGCGGGATCCCCCCGCGTCCTGCGCATTTCGCAGTCCCCTCTTGGCCGCCAATGAGTCAAATGACAGCTTCGGCAGTGTATTGTCCAGTTTACCCATGACCGGTCGTCCGCAGCCGCCCAAAGTAAGCACTGGAGGGTGAAGACTGCGCCCTCCACGATGAGCTCCCTCGGTCCCACGCAGACACGAATGGCAGCTACACCGGCTCTCAATGGGCTCGTGCAGGGCAGCATAAAAACTCGACGCCGCTTCCAGCGCCCGGGATATCAATCTCGGCAGCCAAGCGCGAGTCAGCCAGGGTCCAGGGGCAGCGGTTAGCAACCGCTGTAATCAGGGGCACGAGCAGGCACAATGCTCTGACTCATCCGTCCCGAACAATCGCCGCCATTCCACACAGCCACCGGAGCCAGCCACCACAACACGGCTCTACAGGCGGCAGCCGCCGCAACGTACCGCGGTGCCTCACAACGCGTAAATGCAGGACCTCCGCCAGTCGTCCTCTCGCCCCGGTGGAAATCGCCCAGCGATCAGCGCTGCACCGGCAGGCTCCGCCGGGAGTGCATGCGAAAGCCCACTTGCCTCGTGGTGCGCCGCGATCTCATGTAGATCGTTAGCCCGGCCAGCAGCATCAGGCGCTTCCAGGCCACCTCTCGATCAGATCTGCTACTGGCTGTAACTCCGGTCAGGAGCGTCGTAAACGAGTGAAACTTGAACCGAAGGTGCACCAGGGTAGGCTCAAGCAAGGTTCATGGACAGAACGAGCACAGGTGGAAGTAAAGCAGGATAAGTGGCGGATATGGTCTCCAGGCTGCAGGAGCCTCACATCAGTGCGGACATGCTGCTAGTGCACCCTCGAGCGCCCCCCTGACAAAAGAGAAGTTTACTGTTTAGCTCTTTTGCAACTCTTCAAGCCTTGGCGTTCAGAATTGGAATTACTTGGAGATATTCAGAGCTACGAAGATTCGTTCAATGTAACTAAAGATACTATAGAATGTCCTGTTTTTTCTAATTATGTAAAAATGTTGAACAAGGAAATTGAGCAAGAGGATACAATTGCAGCTCAGATCGCTAGAGACAGTTCTCAAGACAGTCAAACTTCTGCTCCGTTGAGTCAGGATCCACTAGGAGAACCAATTGTTCAAAATGAAGCAGCAACTGCCATGGATGAGGTATAAACAGTAATGTATCAAGGTCAAGAAGATGTAACAAACTTAGGAAAGTAGGAAGAACAACTAAGTGTAGAGCAAAAACAAATATATGAGCAAGTTAGAGAACAGATTGACCATGGAATACTTCATGAAAAGAAAAAGTGCTCATGCACGGTATTTCAACCTATCCAAATGTTTGTGAGTGGACAAGCTGGAACAGGAAAAATGTTTTTTATTAAAGTAATTACACGTTATCTACAGAAAACAACTGAGTCGCTTTTGTCTTGTGTTGTCATTGCTCCAACTGGGTTGGCAGCACACAATATTAAAGGAATTACTTTACATTGTTTACTAATGCTACCAGTAGAGCATGAAAACAAATTGGAATACCACAATCTATCTGGAGAAGCTTGTTGTGAAGTTTCAGGAGTCTTGAAGAAAATGAAACTTCTCATTATTGATGAGGTAAGCATGGTATCAAACTTAATGTTTGCTTTTTTGCATTTAAGAATGCAGCAAATTCTTAAAACAGAGTACAACGTGTTATTTGGAGGAAAACACGTCATAGTTTTTGGAGATCTACTACATCTTACTCCTGTAAAAGGACAACCAGTATTTAAAAGACTTGCGCATGAAGATACCAGAAAGTCTTTGGGTAGCATTGGAAATGTTAATATTTGGTCATATTTTGAATATAAGGAACTTATTACAAATATGCGACAAGCAAATTATGCTGATTATGGAACTATTCTACATGATATAAGAATTGGATAAGTGACTGAACATGGCAAAGAAGCTTTACAGAGACGATTACTTTCCAAATGAAAATATTGTTCCTGACAAAATATATATGAGAATTGCAGAAAACAAATCTGTAATCTGCTTAATGCCAACACTGCATGAATGTTCTATATTCAATGAAGACAATTTAAAGTTGGAAAATGAAGAAATTATAAAATTGGAAGCTATTGATAAAATAGAGCATGAAGAAATTAACATTATTTTGACCAAAAAGTTGAAGAGGAAATTGGATTCTTTAGAGAAATCGATATCTAAAACTGCTTGTTTAGAAAAGAATCTATATACATATATAAACTGTCAGGTAATTTTACGACGAAATTTGAATGTGGAAAAAGGTTTAGTAAATGGAGCACTGGGTAAAGTTGTTGATTTTGTTAATTATCTAAATAGAGATGGTATTGAATTTTTTAAAATCAAATTTGATCAAATTGAAGAAGTACAACAATTTAGTCGTTGTTCAGCTTGTTTTTTGCTTGTAAAAGATTTGTATGTTCGCAGAAAACAGTTTCCTGTTTCTTTGGCGTATGCAGTGACCATTCATAAATCTCAACGTTTAAGTGTAGATAGTGCTTTGGTGAATATTGGAAGTACTGTGTTTAAATATTGTACGGCATATGCTGCTTTGTCTCGAGTCAGAACTTTGGGGCTGATTAGGATGGCGGTGAATCCGCATCCTCTGGGCCGGCAGAAGCCACCGCCAGCCTGGAGGATGCGGATTTACCGCCTTGAACTGCGGCAACACCACCAGCCACATTAGGATGGCGGTTGGATCAGCGGCGGACGGCAAGTCCGTCTGCCACTGATCCGCGGTGTGTGTACCCAAATATGGTGGCGGTGTCTGCAAGACACTGTCAGCCATATTATGATGCAGGCGGAAACATGCTTTTCCACGGCGGCTTTTCCGCCGTGGAAAAGCATGCACTCTTTTGTGTTTGGGGGCCCGTTGCGAGCCCCCAGGGTGTTGGGGGTGGGGGGTGCACATGGGGGTACCTATGGTACCACCCTGCTTTGGCATGCACAAGGTTGCAGGCACCACGCAGTGCCTGCCAAGTTGTGCATGCCAAAGTTAAACATGCATATTTTACATTGCGCCGGGTGCTGTCAAAGCAGCACCCGCTGCAATGTAAATTATACGGGATGCGACCACCAGGGTGGTGGTCACATTCTAATTGCTACGGAGGGACCGCCACTGCCCCTGCGATCGGTCCCTCTACCTCGGGGTGGCGAACGGACGCAAGTCCGTCCGCCATCCTAATCAACCACCTAATCTGGATTGTACTTGATTGATTTTGATGAGACAAAGATTAGTGCAGATGCAAATTTTGTGAAACAGTATAACAGGTTAAGAAGAGAATATGCTCCCAATTTAGGTCAGTATCCTGTATGGCCACATTACCCAGGTGGGGGTAATGTGGCTGCGGCGGGGGACGTTGACAATCAGTTGGTCGGAGGCGTTTTGGATTTGTTGTAGTTGTCATAGGTGTTTGGCTGGGATTTCTGCATAGAGTGCGTTGCCATAGTCCAGTCTGCTGCTGACAAGGGCCTGTGTCACTGTTCTTCTTCTTTTGGTCGGTATCCACTTTTAGATCCTGCGGAGCATTCAGAGGGTGTTGTAGCAGGAGGAGGAGACAGCTTTGACTTGCTTAGACATGGAGAGGGAGGATTTGAGGATGAATCCTAGGTTGTGTGTATGGTCGGTGGGTGTTGGTGCTGTTCAAAGTGTAGTTGGCCATCAGGAGTGATCCCATGCCTAGGGGGTAGGTCCGAGGATGAGCACCTCTGTCTTGTCCGAGTTCAGCTTCAGACCGTTGCTCGTCATACAGTCGGCGTCGGCCTGTATTCCCTCGTGGAGGTTGTTTTTGGTGCTGTGTGGCTCCTTGGTGAGGCAGAGGATGAGCTGGGTGTTGTCGGTGTAGGAGATTATGTTAAGGTCGTGATGGTGTGCCACTTGTGAGAGGGGGGCCATGTAGATGTTGAATAGCAGCGGGCTGAGGGATGAGCCTTGCAGGACGCCACACATGATGTCGGTGGTTTTGGATCAGAAGGCTGGGAGGCGGACATTCAGGATTACTAATGGACAACTTCCAAACAAGGATTTGGCGCATTCCATTTGGCCATGAGGAAAAGTATCTAAAACAATTAAGGACTTTTTGTTGTATATTTTGTCAGCATATATTTCTAAATAACATAATTTGCAGTGTATGAAAATTATTAATAATGTTTTGTTATTTTATGATTGTTTGAGGTGTCTCATATTTATGTAAGAAATTGCTCTCGGAAATTTTTTTTCAATTTTTTAGATTGTTATTAATAATGCTGAACGGGTTTTTTTAAGATAATCCTATTGATTGTTATGTGATGAGTACAATTGAACTCACTGTTTCTAGTGAAATTCAATATATTCTGAGAACAGCAAAAAAGGTAAATGAAATGTTTTACAAATTATTCTGTGTTGTAAAATATATATTGTAACTGTATTTTTTCTTGATTTCCACAGATGCTAATTTTATAATATATACTTTTTTATTATTAATTTTTTTAAGGTAAGTATAAGTAACTATAAAAAATGGTGAATGTGCTGTGCTTCTACACAGCTGAAGAAACACGAGATGGACGGAGTACATATCTGTGCAAAGATGGTTTGTATCTTTTACAGATATATGAGAAAGTTAATATACATACTGAGTGTCCCTGGGGAACCACTGTCTTTAAAAATATGTTCAAAAAGTGCCTTAGAGTTTTATTACAGAGATGTATAAAATGAGACATGGCTTGAGAACACTTCTCTGCAATGCACCAGTATGGTATTGAATAGAAAGACATGCTTGGCTCGTAGAGACCAGGGAGTTTCAGGATTAAGAGACCAAATCGCTCAATATAAAATACATCACAGAGTGTGTTTTCAAATACTCTTTTATATTTAGAAGGACAGGATAAGTTACTGTGTGTAGCTTTTCTTTTCTATGTAAATATGTCCTCATCATACACAATACTTTGTGTTGAAGGGGCGCTCTATACCTGTTGCTGTGAGTATTTATATAAGCAATGACTAGTTTCTAATTATGTTAAAAGGTGAGTACTGGCTAGGTCTTTAAGGATTGATGTGTGTGAAAACACATGAAGTATTCAAGAACTAGTGTGAGAATGGTACCTAAATACACACAGATACACAGTGTTATTCTGGACAACCAACAGTATCCCTTGCATTTTACTAAAACACATTTACAAGTTTGGAAAGGGTAAGGAGATATATTCTACATTTTTTAGTACTGCATTTTACTATAAGAGCCTGAGTCATTTTCCATAGTCATAAGGAGTGACTGGTTTAGAATTTTACGAAAACTTGAGGAAAGGATATCTTTATAAGTAATTATATTTATATAACCTTATAAAGTACTAAAACTCTATTGTTGGAATGTTATTAGACAGTGGTATTTACATAATATTTTTTTGGAGCCAAAATAGTTGATAAACCTGTATTAAGAAAGCTGATAAAGAGAAGTGTTTATGTTTTTGTGCAAGGTCCTGGAACAGATTTGTTATGGATAAGGAGGAGAATATTACCGAAGACACATTGAACATGAGCAACAGTTTTATTGAAGTACAAAATCTACCTATAACAGTCAGCAAGACTGAATTAAAGGACATCACTATTGCAGATATCACCTGTGATTTTGAAAATGAAAGCAATGATGTTGACTTTTTGCAAACACTGGATGATGTAGAGTTACTGGAAGAGATAAACTCTGAAATGGCAAACCAGCAGTATGATCTCGAAGAAGTACCAGATGAATTTCTTTTAGAAGCTCTGTTAAAATATGAAATGTCTGAAGAATAATTGAATTGTTTAATAATACTAAAGCATTGAGCACTATGTACTAATACATTCACTGCACTAAAAGTCAAGCACTTATAGAATCACTTACACACCTTTTACAATATTCTATTGATTCAAAATATGCAAAGTAGGCCTTAGGGCATGGAGTGCTTGAAATCTTTATGCACTATGCATGCAGTCTTGTATCTTCCTGCACACTTGTCTTTTATACCTTCAATTCCCCAGTCTGTATCCTTACACTTCCACCAAACACTGTGTCAGTGGTGTTTTAGTATTGTAGTGAGTCATTCAGCAGTATGTGCTTATCCATTCACTGTGCTAAAACTCAAGCACTTATAAATGATGTCAGGCACTCTCCTTGCAGAACTGTAATCATTCAGTTTTAGAGGATACCCAACATCGCTCGGGAACAGACAGTGAAATACTAGCTGTGGATTTGCACTCTAACACTTCTGAAGTCACGGGTAGGGCATAGCCCAAACCACAATTATTCAGTCATTACCCTAGTATTCATGCAGCAAAGTAGGCCTTAGGGCATGGACTGGTTGAAATCCCTATGCACTATGCATGCAGTCTTGTATCTACCTTACACTGGCTCCCAGTTGCACAGCGGTGTGTTTTTAAAATGGCCTGCATTATTTTCAAATCCCCGTTTTCATGCGCTCCTGCCTTTATTTCTTCCTGTTTACTTGCCTATGTCCCTTCCCGTCACCTCAGATCCTCGGCTCACAACCTTCTGATCACCCCTAGGTTTAACCGCAAGAAACATGGTGGAGCTTGCTTCTCCTTCCTTGCTCCGGCTACCTGGAATTCCCTCCCTCTTGCCATCCGTCTGTTTACCGACTATCGTTGCTTTCGTAACTCTTTAAAAACTTACCTGTTCCGTTTGGCGCATGGCTAGCTGCCCGGCCCCTGAGTGTTCTCCTCCCACCCGGTCTCGAGCGCCAAGAAACCAATTGGTGTATGTGCGCGGTACCAAATCTTTTTTAATAATAATAATAATACCTGCACACTTGTCTTTTATACCTTCAATTTCCCAATCTGTGTCCTTCCACTTCCACCAAACACTCTGTCACTGCATTTTCAGTATTATAGTGACCCTTTTAACAGTATGTGCTTATCCATTCATTGTGCTAAAACTGAAGCACTTATAAATTTAGTCTGGCACTCTCTTTGGAGAACTGTAATCATTCAGTCAGTACCCAAGTACTGAACCAGCAAAGTAGGCCTAAGGGCATGGACTGCTTGAAATCCCTATGCACTATGCATGCAGTCTTATATCTACCTGCACACTTGTCTTTTATACCTTCAATTCCCCAGTCTGTGTCCTTCCACTTCCACCAAACACTCCGTCACTGCTGTGTCAGTATTGTAGTGACCCTCTCAACAGTATGTGCTTATCCATTCACTGTGCTAAAACTCAAGCACTTATAAATTCAGTTAGGCCCTCTCCTTGCAGAACTGTAATCATTCAGTTTTAGAGGATACCCAACATTGCTCAGGAACAGACAGTGAAATGCTGGCTGTGGATTTGCACTCTAATTCTTCTGAAGTCACGGGTAGGGCATTGCCGAAACCGTTGTCCCCTGCGATAATAATTGCCAATAGAAAAGGCCCAGAGCATGTTGCCACTATGGGTGAGGGAGGGCATGATGGGAAGAATATTGTTGCCTCTTCCGAGGCTCTTAAAGGCCCCAGCCTATTTCCACCCTCAAAGGTAGCCGGTAGCCCAGCGGTTAGTCGAAAGAGGAAAGGTAAAGCCACCACGGGCCAAGCAAAAAAATCCAAACCTAATGATTCGCCAATATTAACCCCCTTTTCAGGGGTGTCTCTTGGGGTTGATAAAACAACTTTGGACATTTTTAAATCATTGCTGAGCTCTGTGTTGGAGGAAAGACTGGCTCCCATGTTATCCAAGTTGCAGGGTATTGAACACAGCCTTGTCATGCTAACTAGGCTACAGGACTTATCTTTTGACTGGGTGTGAGTGTTTGATTGATTCAGATGCTCCGTCCATCACCACCCCCTTTTGTACCGCTTTTGGCCGCCATAAGTGTGGCAGGGTATGCTCAGATGTGAGTCCCTTGCTCACTTTGCCACTGGATTCAAGCAAGTCGGGCTGAAGACGGCTGGAATGCCTATAAACCGGTCCTCGGAAGCTTGTTTCCAGTCCAGGGAAGACATGGCTTGGCAGTTCGGGCTGGACTGTTCCCATGAGGCACAGGGTCAGACTGATTTGCATATAGCCATGTCTGAACTGGGGTGGCAGAGTGGGCTAAAGAACGGTGATGGATTAAACCCAGATCTTTTGACTGGGTGTGAGTGTTTGATTGATTCAGATGCTCCGTCCATCACCACGCCCTTTTGTACTGCTTTTGGCCGCCATAAGTGTGGCAGGGTATGCTCAGACGAGAGTCCCTTGCTCACTTTGCCACTGGATTCTAGCAAGCCGGGCTGAAGACGGCTGGAATGCCAGAAACCGGTCCTCGGAAGCTTGTTTCCGGTCCAGGGAAGACATGGCTTGGCAGTTTGGGCTGGACTGTTCCCATGAGGCACAGGGTCAGACTGATTTGCATATAGCAATGTCTGAACTGGGGTGGCAAGGTGGGCTAAAGAACGGTGATGGATTAAACCCAGATCTTTTGACTGGGTGTGAGGGTTTGATTGATTCAGATGCTCCGTCCATCACCACCCCCTTTTGTACCGCTTTTGGCCGCCATAAGTGTGGCAGGGTATGCTCAGACGTGAGTCCCTTGCTCACTTTGCCACTGGATTCAAGCAAGCCGGGCTGAAGACGGCTGGAATGCCAGAAACCGGTCCTCGGAAGTTTGTTTCCGGTCCAGGGAAGACATGGCTTGGCAGTTCGGGCTGGACTGTTCCCATGAGGCACAGTGTCAGACTGATTTGCATATAGCCATGTCTGAACTGGGTTGGCAGAGTGGGCTAAAGAACGGTGATGGATTAAACCCAGATCTTTTGACTGGGTGTGAGTGTTTGATTGATTCAGATGCTCCGTTCATCACCACCCCCTTTTGTACCCCCTTAGTCACAACAAGCAGCCTGCCAAGCAAGCCCACCATCCCAGCCGATCCGGTACATCCCCCAGGTGGCCCTAATCATGATATTCCATCTAGTACTAGTGTGCCTAATGGGGGTGGCCAGGGTAATGTCACTTTAATTAAGCTGATGGGGGGCACTACCAAGGGTTTTACATCAAGCAGGCTACCCCAAACCACACATCTTTACCCCACATTCCAGGGACCAAGGAATAACAGTAATGGGAGGCAGGTGAGAAATGCCCGCCAACGTCTTAAATCCTACAGTATTAGATTTGCCTCCCCAATCTACACCATTGCTGGTAATCTTGGGGAATGTGCCACCTCTTCCCCACGGTTCCACCAAAGTTTATCACCAACTCAAGAATAAGGTGATCCATTGGCTCGCAAATAACACCTCGATAGGCCCTGCAATAGATCGTAACATTATAATGGTTTGTTGTGTGGGTTGGGTGGGGACTCAAGAAAGGAAAGACTGTATTATTGTAAACTTCAACGACCACACGATCGTTGAGCGGTAATTTAGAGGAACAAGAGCGGGCCGGTTTAATACTGGCTCTGCATTCCAGATTCTCCCCCTGGGCTTCTTTTACCAACCCGAGCTACCAAACAGTAATAACCTCTCTTCATATACTGGATGGCAGACGTACGGACCGACAGCAATCACTACAGCTAACCACGTGACCCCCTATGTTGCCAACTATAGTCCCCCGGGGGGATTTTCACTCTTTACTCGTTCCACAAACGAGTAATAGATTTGCAGCTCTCTCTATGTTAGAGGACTGCGACTGACTGGACAAATTTGAAGTCTCTAGAGAGCCCACGCTGCCTCTTAGCTCACAGCATAAAAGAGAGGGCCACCCAGGAGAGTCCCCGGGTGGGAAATGTACCGCCATCCATTCTGAGAGCCTAAAAATGGTTCCCACTGTAGACCCCACAAGTCAAGTAGCCTACAATATCATCTCTTAGAATATTGCTGGGTTGGCGGGGAAATTTCAAGATCCAAAGTGGATAGATTTTATTAAGTTATTCCCCGTGATATGCCTACAAGAGACTTGGTTGGTGGATTGTGTTCTTTTTATAGAGGGCTACAAAGCTTTTTTCGTCCCAGCCGTACCATCACCCAGTGGTAGAGCTCTACTGGGCGAGGTGATATTGCCCTCACAGACTCGGAATGAGCGCTCTGATAGAAATTATTGTAGCCAGGCCGCTGCTTTGGAAGTTATTCCTAGCTCTGAGATTCTGTGTAGCAAGATATCTGTTCCGTGCATGGGACGGAACCCAGTCTGTGATGTGTCCAGTAAATTATTTATTTCCAGGAATTCTGTGAGAGATTGATTAACGTGTTTTTCTGCAATTATGGTTATCCATGGCAACAGAGAGATCGGGCGGTAATTCCCTGGGTTCATTTGATCTAGGTTGGCTTTTTTCAGGAGAGCCCTGACTGTTGCCTGTTTCCACTTCGGGGGTACGAGCGCAGAAGATAGAGAGTTGTTAATCAGATTTAGGATGGTAGGCAGGATGGTAGGGGTCATTGTTCTGAGGAACTGAGCTGGGGCTGGGTCACTGGGAGATCCAGACTTTACCTGGAGTATTATGGTTTCCAGGCTGGTAAACTCCAGTGGTGGGAAGGTTTCCAGGGTGGTAGTGAGCGGTGGTCTGGTGTCCTTCTGCTCTGTTTGGGGGTGAGGGAGTAGGGGGAAGGAAGAGTAGATCGAGGCTATTTTGTTGTAGAAGTAGTCGGCCTGTTCATTGCAGCGAGTCTGAGCATTCAGAGGGTCTGGTAACTTGTCGGGAAGTTTGAGCAGGCTTTTCGCGATATGATATATCTCCCTGGGTTTAGATGCTGCTTCATTTCTTTCATTTTCATAGAAGATTGCTTGAGCTTTTTTTATGTCGTTTTTATAGAGTTTTATGGCAGCCGGATATTCATCTTTGCTGGTTTGTGAATAATCAATGCGCCATTTCCGTTCTAATTTTTTGCATTCTTTCTTAAGAATGCGCAGGTCCTGTGAGTACCAAGGTGCATTTTTTAGTCTCTGTTTGGGTTTGATGTCTTTGAATGGGATAATGGAATCTAAGGAGGTGGTGATCCATTTATTGAAGTTGTCATTACTGACAATCGGGTCGGGGTTGTTTTCTGGGACAGAGGCTTCCAATGTGGTTGCCCACAGGTTGGTATTAAGTTGTGACCATTTGCGATCTCTCCTGGGAGCGGGGGGAGGTGTGGGGTGTGAGCCTAACGGCGCCCAGGTAAATGGGATCAGAAAGTGGTCCATCCATGGGAGAGGGATGGGTGGACTAACTGTGAGATGGATACAGTTACTAAAGATTGGGTCCAGTAGGTGACCTTTATAGTGGGTGGAATGCAGCACTCGCTGGGAGAGTTCTAGTGCCTCCAGATGATTGCAAAGTTCGGCGGCTGCCGAGTCCTGGGGATCATCCAGGTGAACATTAAGGTCGCCTAATAAGGTGTAATTTGGTGAGGTGCAGACTTTACTAGCTACCGCCGGTGCGAGGTGGTTTATAAAGTTGGTCGGGGTACCGGGTGGCCGATAAATATGAGTCCCTGAGAAGGTGCATGTGGGGGAGAAGTCCAGCAAAAATGTGAGGTATTCGCAGCTGGATAGGTTAGTAGGAGAGGTGCGGCAGGTGTAACAATTCTTGTAAATGACAGCTATGCCGCCACCTTTTCCTGACGGACGATCAGCCCGAAGTATTTGGTATCCTGCAGGGAGTGCTTGAATGACATCGGGGGCGGAGTCTGTTTGTAGCCATGTCTCCTTGAGAAATATGGCGTCGGGTTCTTTGTCAGAGATCAGCAGAGACATCTCCGCGGCATGTTTAGGGAGAGACCTGCAGTTCACCAGGAACATATGGTATGAGGGAGGGGGTTTTGTTGGGCAGCTTTGAAGTTGAAGAGTTTTGTGGTAGGATCCCAGGATGCGAGGCAATGGTCGTTGGTGGGGCCTCGTAGTTGATGTAGGGTGCTGGAGGAATAGTGGATGGAATTAATTTGGCCAGTGGTCGTGGCCCCTGGTCCCGGCCTGTCGCGGACGGGCGCAGACGGGCGCAGAGGGGCTTGCCTTTGGCGCGCCTTCGGCGCCCCGCCGGCGCCTCCGCTGCGCCCGTCCGCTTCGCCTCCTGGGAAAGGGAGCCATTATGTAGTGGCGAGGGCGTGAGGGTGGGAGGGGCCAAACACTGGTCTGTTTGCTCGTGTTCCTCACCCAAGATGGCGGGTCCGGAAATGCAAATGCGGCAGGTGAGCCGGAGGCTCAATCGAGTTCTCGAAGGGGGGGGGCAGGATTCGCTCTAACTCAGCGGCAATCTCAATTGTAAGTAACAAGTGTAGTTAGTATTTTAAAATGTGCAGTTTTTCTAAAGTAGCAATTTTTTCAGTGCGCGTTTAAAACAATTGTGAGTTTTTCCATCAAGCAGCAAAGTTTTAAACAGAGTCCCGGCTTCCGCCTCAGGACTAAAAAAACAACAAACCACACTCACTCGTATTCAGTGGGGGTATGGAGTTTTTAGAGTTCTTTTGTAGTGGTGAGGGAGGGAGGGGCCAAGCACTGGTCTGTTTGCTCGTGTCCCTCACCCAAGATGGCGGGTCCGGAAATGCAAATGCGGCAGGTGAGCCGGAGGCTCAATCGAGTTCTCGAGGGGGGGCAGGATTCGCTCTAACTCAGCTGTAGATAGTATCTACAGTGATCATAATCCTGTTTGTATCCATCTGGGTGGCAATTTATTGCACCTACAGGTTAAGTCGACCACCTCCGGCGTGTTGAAACCCACGGATGGAAGGCGTCGACTTAAGTGGTCAAAGGTGAACCCAGATTTACTTTATGATAGCATTCATAAATCTTGTGCCCCGAGACTCACATTTTGTGTGTCCCCTACTTCCCTCCCCTTGGATACCCTTAAGGCTTTTGAGAGTATTACCACTAAGGTGGGGATGTTGTTGGCCACTCCTATAACTGCCCCGCTGCTTAGGGACTGCAATTGGTTTGACCATATTTGCTCAAAAGCCACCAGGGAGCTAAAGGCTGCCCTGAAAGTTAACCCTAGAGACTACCTGCAGATTTGCTCATTACGTTTAATCTATAAAAAGGCACTAGTAAAGCGTAAGGCTGAATAAATGGAGGTGGTTTGGAATGATCTCTTAGACCCCAGCACCCTGAACAACACTGAGAAATTCTGGGGCATAATTAACAGATCATTGTTTGATATGGGTGGGGATCCTGGAGTGGGCACCAATATTCCTGAAGACGACTGGGTATCTCACTTCAGCTCCATATTTAAGAGCAACACCCCTCAGTTAGAATTACACTACGGTGGGCAGGTTGTAACATTTTCCCATTTCACCTTAGGAGAAGTTGAGAAAAGAATCATGGGGTTGTCAAGTAACAAAGCACCAGGCCCTGATGTTATGTCCCTGGACCTTTTCAAATTAAAAATGTCACTATGGACGCCGGTCCTCACAGCAGTGCTCAATGCAGCAGTAGTATCGGGTTGCCCGAGGTAATGGGGTAGTTCCACAATCGTGCCGGTTTTCAAGAAGGGAGACCGTAATAGCACTGCCTGCTACAGACCGATCTCCCTGATTGATTCTGTGGTCAAGGTTGTGGGAGGTGTGGTGCTGAATAGGCTGACAATTTGGGCTGAAGAAAACAGGATTATATCGGATATCCAATATGGGTTTCGCTCGGGCCACTCCACATTGGCACAATGCCTAAACTTGTATATCCCCTTCGATGCTCATGACGAGCTGAGCTGGTCATGCAGTACACTGGTCGTGTGCTTATGACGAGCTGAGCTCGTCATGAACAAGGGGATTCAAGAATCAACAGCACAGAGGGGGAATTGCTGCAGCAGCGATAGTGTTAAGGTGCTCGGGAAGTACACCCTAGCCCGACGGGGCAACATCTACATGGTGTTCATGGATCTTTCCTCCCCGTTTGATTGTGTAAACTGGGAGAAACTGTGGGAATCCATGGGCGCCATGGGGGTGAAGGTTACCCCGGTCAACTTCCTGAGGGACCTTCACAAGGACACAAAGGCCAACGTCAGATATTCGCTGGATCTCAGGATATGAAGAGATTTTAATGTTGAGAGAGGAGTGAGCTAGGGCTGCATTTTGGCCCCCTCCTATTTAATTTATATATCAATGAGTTAGACGCGTTTTTGTTTAAGACTGGAGTTGATTTCCCTTATGTTGGGCGCGGGGATCTGCAAGTTTTGTTATACGCAGACAATGCTGTCTTCTTGGCAAGAACTGCCAGAGGTCTGCAGTCCCTATTAAATGCTTTTTGTGGTTTTATGGCTGACAGAGATCTAGCCATCAATAACACCAAATCCTACATCATGCAGGTGGGGGGCGTCCCAAGAAACAGTATTCGTTTGTGGTAAATGCAGAGAAGGTTCCCCTTGTAGTGTAGTTCCTATATTCCCAATAGGCCCTGCGCATTGGAATAATATATCCTGCAGCTTAGATGTAGGACTGAGGTCTACTAGGTCTCTACCGGTTATATTAGACTTAATTGTGAGTGCCAGCTAGCTCAGAGGTCACTAGAAACTTTCTCGAATGAACAAGAAGGGATTCATTTCTGACAACCGCATAAAACATGACAACTTTGTTTCCCAAGAATAAGAAATCAAATCTCTAGAGTCGCGGAAACAATAGATAACTATTTCACTCAGTCAATCGTGAATGCTTAGTTTCACCAGAGGTGCAAGAGGAATAGAGAGACGGGCATTTTCAATAAAAAGGTATTTATTGAACAGTCTTCTTTCTCAAGCATTGACAATGAACTGCTACAATAGTAAAGCTTACTATGAAGTATAATGCATATAATGCGAACAGTATTATAAAGTAGTACGGTAAAAGCATGATATGGTTTCTAAGCCATTAAGTGCATAAAATGTATAAAATACATAAAATACCTACAGTGATAAAAGAATGACTAAAAGTACTCAACTGGTGCTTCTAAACAAGCCTACCCCGGTGTACCTAACCTATGTCTAGTACGAGGGAGGAAGTATAAGAGAGTAGCTTACGTTTTTGGAGTTCTCTGCCAGGAATCTGCTTCAAATAATTCTCTAAGAGGTCTAATCAGCTCCATACCTTTGGTTCTAGAATGAAGGAGGTCTTGTATCTTGTTCTCAGGACTCGATTTCCAGATACCTGCAAGGGTAGCCTGGAAACATTGGAGCTGGATTTCTCGGCAAGAGAAATGACAGAGTCTCGCAGTGCGTCTGCTGGAGGGTCAGCTTCATTCGGCGCTTGCTGCTGCAGGGCGTCGGGCAAGCAGATAGTCCATCTGCTCCAAACCACCGTGTGTTTGTTTAGGCAAATCAAGGCATATTTATACTTTGAAGGTGCCGAGTTTGACGCATGTTTGGAGTTAATAACGTCACTCAAAGGCTCATTTCTTGGAAAACGCCGGGAGTTCTAGGAGAACTTAATATTCAAGCAGTGGGAAGTCTCGGGCTGCTGAAGGTGGGTTTTTCCAAGAAAACGTTGTTAATACTTGGAGCATAGTGGAAGTATCCATGCCGTATTTGGGCTGTATGGTTTAGGCCAAATATGGTAATGATTTCTATGCCTATATAAGGAAATGATAAAGTATACCTATATAAGGGCATGAATCAGGAAATTTATACTAGTCCACGATTTTAAGTTCAATAAAGCTAACCTAGCAAGCACTGAACATATCTAAAGCTAGTGTTTACAATCCCACCCCAATACATAAAATGCATTTGAACTGGGTATGCAGAAAAAATATTTTTAGCATTTCTACAGTACACAATATACTTAAGGGAAGAATTTCTAAGCATACAGTCTTTAGTCTAATTTATGGAATTTGAAAACAATCATGAGATTACATTTATGAAAACGTCTCTTAAATACAGAAGAAAAGTCGAGATCATTTCATAACAAAACATGTCATAGCAATATTTCAATTAATAGGGATGAGGCCAAATAGTTCTTTTAGTCAGTCTTCAAAAAATGACTTGAATTTCTTGTTCTCTAGGAATAGTTCTACTTTAACCAGATTAGTCTGTGCCAAAAGGTTCAATGTTTTTTAAAGAGAGAAAAATTTCAATTTGTTGTGAAAAATAGAGTTCCAAATGTTAGAAGTCTTTGTTTTAAAAAATGAAGGCAGAATTTAAGAATTCAGAGAACACTGTGTGCATGATTCAAAAGTTATTCTCGGTGTCAGGAGAGAACATCAGGTCGTCTTGGCTGGCAAAGAAATCGTCTACCACAGTAGGTGAAAGTGGAACCACTTGATCTAGCAGACCAAATGTGCATAGATGAGAAGCATTGTCGTCAGCGCTTGTTGCCGTGTTAGCAATGGTCATATCAGATGGTACCTGTGTGCCTGGTGTTTCTGGAAACCTCCCCCTCAGTTAGACTTACTAGTGAGATCTCAATGAATGCCGTCATCAGGATTTGTAGCCGTTGGGGACAACACAATGCATGAGTCGTTACCAGACTTAGCAAGGCGTTGACATCCGATGGCAGGATTGATGGAAGTGTAAGACAAATGTCTAACACGCATTCCTCTCCGCAAAGCAGGCATGGTAGAACAGGTAAGATGCAATCTTGCCAGATTGGTCTGAACGAGAGAGGCCATGTCGTATTCAGATCTCTTAAACGAGCCAAGCCGAGAATCTGTGTTCTTCTCTCACGATACCTCTGGGCACGGACCGTTTGTTCCATGAGGTTCTGGGTATCGCCGGTTACTGGACTTGCCATATCGGAGCAGAAGAAATAAAAATAGTATTCCTGCTACGAGTCCCAAGATGAGAGGCAGGCCCCTGAACACAGAGTGCACGAAATTTGGAAAAATGCTGAGGACTGCTTCAAATGGTGCTAACAGTCCCAAAAAAATCATCTTAAATACATTTGCGATGCCACTGGTATCAGACATGTTTAAGATTTGACTTAATATTTCTGCGAAATGTACAGGGCAGTTTGCCGATAATAATGCATGTATCTCTGCAGATGTGCTTGCAACTTGCAGATCATAATTTTCTTTTGATGATGTCAGTGGCACAGATTTTGCAAAAGAATAGACTTTAGTCTGCTTAAAGTATCAATTCGTATAGAAGAGATATTCAGTGAAGGCCCTATTGCCGTCTTTTTTTTATCCTCATTTTGAGATTATATGTGTAAGGAGTTACTTCAACATTTGTGCCTTCACTACCCCATTTTGGCCAACCTGGATCCGGGGAGTTTCCCTTTAACGGATGTTTCAGTCCGGGATCTCCTATATACTTTATCATAATCAATAATTCCTTGTGGGGGAGCTAGCCCTCCTGGCTACTCGGCGGGAATGCTTCTCGTCTGAATTATTGTCACCACTTTAATCATTGGATTTTGTTTTCCAGGGCCACATAAGTTGCTTAGGCGCCTGATTCGTAGCACTTTTCCCAGAAACTGAGCTTTTTACTGGGCCTTCCTTTCCTATCAATTTTATTTATTTTTATTATGGAGTTCAGCCAGTCCCCGTGTAGTGGAGGTATTGGTTTAATCCAGTTTATAAATATCTCTCTTCTTGCTAGCAGTATCAGTACAAACAGCAGCTTCTCCTGTTTTTTTGTTAACTTACCCAGAACAGTATTGGTATCAATCCCAAAGATAATGAGAGTTGTACTTACTTCTAGTTGTTTTCCCAATACCCGGCTTATCGTCTTACCGACTTCCTGCCAAAAAGATTCAAGGAGGGGACATTCTTGAAACATGTGCAGATCGTTCGCCCTTTCCAATCTGCATTTGGGGCACGTTTTTATGTTGGCTCCCTTGAATTTTGATAACCTTTTGGGGGTCCAGTAGGCCCTATGTAGTGTAAATAGGTGGTGTCTCTTCAGGGCTGCTGGTTATATGGTGGAACAGTATTTTTCCAGGGATCTTTGCCATATGTTTTGAAAATCCAACTCCAGTATATCTTTCTTCCAGACTGTTTCTGCGATCAGGAAATCTTCTTCCCCTGCTATAATTAAGGCCCAATACCATCTAGATACTTCTTTTTTTATGGGGGTGATATTCATAATTTTTTTCTCTAGATCTTCATTCCCCTATTTTTTTCCGTGAGTGATCTAGCCCAGCTGGTGAGTTGGTAGTACTTAAATTTAGACACAGATGAGTTAGTAATTTTGACTAATTGATCCCAAGAGATTATGGAGTTATCTGTCATCAGCTGGCCCCATTCTTTGATTCCTGCTGCTTTCAGTGGTGAGGCCATGGAGTCTTTTAGGCAGTCCGGTGTGCCCGGAGATTCCCATATAGGGGCCAAAGTGCTGTAGTATGGTATGTTTAGTGTGCTTCTGGTACCATAGTTTTGCTGCATTGGTTAGGATCTTTAGTTTTATCTTTTTGAAGAATTTTGGGTGTCCGAATTTAAATAAGAAATTATCTAATCTACCTGTCATATTTTGTAGGAAGTCAGGGTAAAATTGATAGTTCTTTAACAGAGATCTCATGTTTTTAAATTAGAAAGCCCTGTAGTATTCAAAAAGGTCAGGACTGGCTATTCCCCCTTATTCTTTTTTCCTCCTTAGTTTGTTCAAAGCGATTCATGTTCCTTCAGATGACCATAAGAAACTCGTAATTTCTTCCTGGATTTTCTTCAAATCGTCTATCTTGAATTTCAGAGGTATGATGTTAAAGAGGTAGGTGAATTTGGGTACAATGGACATTTTTATTATATTAGATCTTCCCAGGAAGCTTAGAGGTAGCCCAGCCAATACTTTAAGGAGTGTCTCAGTTTCTCTAGCAACTATGTTGAGATTTATTTGGGGCACTGTTTTTAAATCCTTAACCAGGTTAATTCCCAGATATTTTATATTGTCTTTAGAGTTTGGGGTACTGTGTTGCGTGTTCCAGCTCATAGCTTCGGTTTTTGATTGATTTGTCAAGTACCCTGACACACTGCCAAAGTTGGCTATTGTGTCTTCTATTGCTGCTGTGGAGTTTTGAAAGTTGTCTGTGAAGATCATCAAGTCATCTGCATATAGAGCCACCTTTTTGGACCATTCATGATGTTTAAAAGGCGATATTGAGCTGTGGTTTCTGAGAGAAAATGCAAGCGGCTCAATATGGAGATTGAATAGTAGGGGTGACAACGGGCATCCTTGCCTTGTTCCTCTTTGTATTTCAATATTATTGGTAAGGCTCCCGTTAACTAGTATCTTTGCTCTTGGTCTTTTGTAGGTTTCAACCACCATGTGGTTCCTCCGTAGGATTTGTGTCTTCCTTGTATAGGTTGGAGAAGAAGTTTGTAAACTCCTGCAATATTACAGAGTCCTCAGAGCTTAGTTCATTTTGGTTAATCTGGTTAATGCTGGCTATTTTATTTCTGGTCTTATCTGTCTTCGTTTTTCATTCTAGCAATTTGCCGCAACCTTCTCCATACTCGTGATTTGATAGTTTGCTGGATTCCAACTTTTTCCTTGCTTTGTTCTCAAGGAAATCAACCAGTTTCTCTTTTAGTTCTAGCCTTTCCTTTTCTAGTGTGTCTTTAATGTCTGGAGCAATCTCTGTCGCTATTTGCGAGTCAAGTGTTTTTATATCTTTTTCCATGTGTCCAATTTCTTGCTTTGTGAGTTTGGATCTGTAGGCTCCCATACTTAGTAGCTTCCCCCTAATAACTGCCTTATATGTAGCCCAGGTGGTTCGCTTTGATGTGCCAAATTGATTGTCCTCAAAGAAATTAGCTGTGTCAGTCCCTAGTTCTTCCGATGGCTGAGGATCTAATAATATAGTGCGGTCAAACGTCCACCTAGGTTGTGTGCTATTCTTTGTTGTTTGTAGAGCTAGGTGGACTGCCGAGTGGTCAGACAAGTGAGCTGGTAGGTGCTCTATGCTCCTAACGTTGCCTCGTAGACTCTTATTTATCAGAAAATAGTCAATTCTAGATCTGTGGCCCAGTTTTTTATATGGAAAGTGAAAGGGTGTCTTTTGTCACCTTTTCCTGTCCACATGTACATCAGATCCAAATCATTTTTGTAGTTGCCTAGCCACTCCCTCATTTTGGGTAAGTTTGCTTGTCTTCCTGGGGGGGGAATCTATCCAGTTTGGGATCTAATATAATGTAATAATCGCCCCCTAATAATATCGGTGCAGTTGTTAATAATAGTTCTGTGTAAAGCCTTTGAAGGGGAGGTGGGTCATCAGAATTTGGGCCATAGTAGCCTGCTATAGTGAATATGTTGTCATTTATTCTTACTTTGGTTATAGCCCATCTACCTTTGTTGTCTACTACCTTGTGTTCGATTTTGGCTTTGAGTGATTTTTTGAAGATTATTGCAATGCCTTTGATGTTGCAATCTTGGTTGGTGCAGACATAGGCGTCAAGCCAACTGAGACTTTTCTTTATTTGGTCCCTCTCTGCGCTTAGAAGATGCATCTCCTGTAGTATGATTACTTCATTATCTGCTTCCTTCAGGTATTCAAGGATCCTTCTCCTTCTACTGGCTGTTCTAAGTCCATTGACGTTCAAAGAGAGAACTTTACATTTTTTGGAGTTTGTCGTCATTTTCTTATATTATGTTGTGGAGTGACTGAACTTATTTCATGTTTACAGGCCCTGTGTACTCCTTTTACTTTAATTGCTGAGGACATTTTTTCTATTTTTCTATCTATCTCCATGTCTGAACTGGGGTGGCAGAGTGGGCTAAAGAACGGTGATGGATAAAACTCAGATCAGTTGACTGGGGGTGAGTGTTTGTATTGTCAACGCTCCGTCCATCATCCCCTTTGGTTTTTCTTTGTTCGCCCCAAGTTGGCAGGGTATGCTCAGACGTGAGTCTCTTGCTCACTTTGCCACTGGATTCAAGCAAGCCCGGCTGAAAACGGCTGTAATGCCCGAAACCGGTCCGGGGAAGCTTGATTCCGGTCCAGGGAAGACATGGCTTTGCATTTCGGGCAGGACTGTTCCCATGAGGCACAGAGTCAGACTGATTTGCATATGGCCATGTCCGAACTGGGGTGGCGGAGTGAGCTAAAGAACGGTGATGGATTAAACCCAGATCAGTTGACTGGGGGTGAGTGTCTGTATTGTCAACGCTCCGTCCGTCATCCGCTTTGGTTTTTCTGTGTTTGCCCCAAGTTGGCAGGGTATGCTCAGACGTGAGTCCCTTGCTCACTTTGCCACTGGATTCAAGCAAGCCCGGCTGAAGACGGCTGTAATGCCAGAAACCGGTCCTGGGAAGCTTGATTACGGTCCAGGGAAGACATGGCTTGGCAGTTCGGGCTGGACTGTTCCCATGAGGCACAGGGTCAGACTGATTTGCATATGGCCATGTCTGAACTGGGGTGGTGGAGTGAGTTAAAGAACGGTGATGGATTAAACCCAGATCAGTTGACTGGGCGTGGGTGTTTGTATTGTCAACGCTCCGTCCATCATCCCCTTTGGTTTTTCTTTGTTCTCCCCAAGTTGGCAGGGTATGCTCAGACGTGAGTCCCTTGCTCACTTTGCCACTGGATTCAAGCAAGCCCGGCTGAAGACGGCTGTAATGCCAGGAACCGGTCCTGGGAAGCTTCATTCCGGTCCAGGGAAGACATGGCCGCTCACTGACCTGCTCCTTGCTCCTGGCTTGAGGAACTGCTTCCCTGTTCACGAACTTCATTGCATTCCCTGTGGCTGAGGTCGGCTGGTGGGAGCGTTACTGCAATCGGCGGTATTCCACCTCGCTCTCAGCGCGACCCACCCAGGTTGTAGTGCATAGGCTGTGCCCTGGAAAAGCCTACCGGGGGACTGCGAGGCCCAGAAACCACCGCTCTTTGCAGCAGGCGCCTCTTCCCCCGGCGGCCACGCCCATTGATCTGACCGGCTCTCTTAAAACCTTTCGCGACACCCGCTGCGCGGGTGCCGCTCACTGACCTGCTCCTTGCTCCTGGCTTGAGGAACTGCTTCCCTGTTCACGAACTTCATTGCATTCCCTGTGGCTGAGGTCGGCTGGTGGGAGCGTTACTGCAATCGGCGGTATTCCACCTCGCTCTCAGCGCGACCCGCCCAGGTTGTAGTGCATAGGCTGTGCCCTGGAAAAGCCTACCGGGGGACTGCGAGGCCCAGAAACCACCGCTCTTTGCAGCAGGCGCCTCTTCCCCCGGCGGCCACGCCCATTGATCTGACCGGCTCTCTTAAAACCTTTCGCGACACCCGCTGCGCGGGTGCCGCTCACTGACCTGCTCCTTGCTCCTGGCTTGAGGAACTGCTTCCCTGTTCACGAACTTCATTGCATTCCCTGTGGCTGAGGTCGGCTGGTGGGAGCGTTACTGCAATCGGCGGTATTCCACCTCGCTCTCAGCGCGACCCGCCCAGGTTGTAGTGCATAGGCTGTGCCCTGGAAAAGCCTACCAGGGGACTGCGAGGCCCAGAAACCACCGCTCTTTGCAGCAGGCGCCTCTTCCCCCGGCGGCCACGCCCATTGATCTGACCGGCTCTCTTAAAACCTTTCGCGACACCCGCTGCGCGGGTGCCGCTCACTAACCTGCTCCTTGCTCCTGGCTTGAGGAACTGCTTCCCTGTTCACGAACTTCATTGCATTCCCTGTGGCTGAGGTCGGCTGGTGGGAGCGTTACTGCAATCGGCGGTATTCCACCTCGCTCTCAGTGCGACCCGCCCAGGTTGTAGTGCATAGGCTGTGCCCTGGAAAAGCCTACCGGGGGACTGCGAGGCCCAGAAACCACCGCTCTTTGCAGCAGGCACCTCTTCCCCCGGCGGCCACGCCCATTGATCTGACCGGCTCTCTTAAAACCTTTCGCGACACCCGCTGCGTGGGTGCCGCTCACTGACCTGCTCCTTGCTCCTGGCTTGAGGAACTGCTTCCCTGTTCACGAACTTCATTGCATTCCCTGTGGCTGAGGTCGGCTGGTGGGAGCGTTACTGCAATCGGCGGTATTCCACCTCGCTCTCAGCGCGACCCGCCCAGGTTGTAGTGCATAGGCTGTGCCCTGGAAAAGCCTACCGGGGGACTGCGAGGCCCAGAAACCACCGCTCTTTGCAGCAGGCGCCTCTTCCCCCGGCGGCCACGCCCATTGATCTGACCGGCTCTCTTAAAACCTTTCGCGACACCCGCTGCGCGGGTGCCGCTCACTGACCTGCTCCTTGCTCCTGGCTTGAGGAACTGCTTCCCTGTTCACGAACTTCATTGCATTCCCTGTGGCTGAGGTCGGCTGGTGGGAGCGTTACTGCGATCGGCGGTATTCCACCTCGCTCTCAGCGCGACCCGCCCAGGTTGTAGTGCATAGGCTGTGCCCTGGAAAAGCCTACCGGGGGACTGCGAGGCCCAGAAACCACCGCTCTTTGCAGCAGGCGCCTCTTCCCCCGGCGGCCACGCCCATTGATCTGACCGGCTCTCTTAAAACCTTTCGCGACACCCGCTGCGCGGGTGCCGCTCACTGACCTGCTCCTTGCTCCTGGCTTGAGGAACTGCTTCCCTGTTCACGAACTTCATTGCATTCCCTGTGGCTGAGGTCGGCTGGTGGGAGCGTTACTGCAATCGGCGGTATTCCACCTCGCTCTCAGCGCGACCCGCCCAGGTTGTAGTGCATAGGCTGTGCCCTGGAAAAGCCTACTGGGGGACTGCGAGGCCCAGAAACCACCGCTCTTTGCAGCAGGCGCCTCTTCCCCCGGCGGCCACGCCCATTGATCTGACCGGCTCTCTTAAAACCTTTCGTGACACCCGCTGCGCGGGGGCCGCTCACTGACCTGCTCCTTGCTCCTGGCTTGAGGAACTGCTTCCCTGTTCACGAACTTCATTGCATTCCCTGTGGCTGAGGTCGGCTGGTGGGAGCGTTACTGCAATCGGCGGTATTCCACCTCGCTCTCAGCGCGACCCGCCCAGGTTGTAGTGCATAGGCTGTGCCCTGGAAAAGCCTACCGGGGGACTGCGAGGCCCAGAAACCACCGCTCTTTGCAGCAGGCGCCTCTTCCCCCGGAGGCCACGCCCTCATTTCCTCCTTTAACATCAGCCAGTCTCTAACGCGTCGCGGGTCGCGCGCGGGTCGCAGCCCGGGGCGAAGACCGGGCAAAGACCGGGCCGTTTTAGGCCGTTAGAGGCTGGTAGAGACTGGACTGGGCCACCCCCCTGACATCCCTATCCGTATACCCGCCACTCCTTCGAACCTAATAAGGATAATAATGGTGAATACGAGGGGTTCGAAATCTAAAACCAAAGCCCCCACCTCCGCAGGTAAACTACTTGGCCCCATGGACGACTTTCTAGCGAAGGCTAACACCCTCATAGATGAAAGTATATCAATAATGGAAGAAAGGGTTTCTCTAGATCTGGCATTCGCTAAAAGATCCTCACTAGGTATCCTAGCGGAAGCCAGATCTCCAGCACTGGGAGCCTCAAACGCTGAGAGAGCGCAGACACGTGAGAGGCGTAGCTTGCCAAACACAGTAGATCTGTCAGTATCCCAGCTGGCGGACTCCCAGCTCAGCTCTGACTTAGAAAAAACCCCAGAACTGGTTTCGACAACACCCACACAAATTTCTTCTACAGACAAAAGAATAGAAAGGGGTAGGAGGGAGGGAGCCATTAGTAAGAAAAGGGCGCCTAGAAATTCCATCACGCTAGAAAGTCTGCCACTACCACCTAGCACCCCACAAAATCATGATGATAGATCAGTACAAATAGAGATTCTAGCGTCAGTCCATCAGACAGAGAAGGAAAGAGCCCCCCCGATAGCCTTGGATCTCCACTCTAACAAACAAGCCCAAGTGGACTTGAAGGTTACGGGGGCTAAGGAGCTAACCCTCACCGGAATAGCTAATATAGTTAAACAGGCATTACAACCCCTAGAACACCGGTTAATAACTATAGAGTCACAAATCTCCAAATTCCTAAAAATCCAACAGTCAGCTTACCCATCATGACCACAGAAAACAGGAGGAAACAACACTAAAAAACCAATCACTACTGCAAACCCATCTCTGCCCAACCCACAACAAAAAACTCTCCGGATAACTACACCAAATGTTCCCGTTAACAAAAACACATCAAATCCAACCAAAATAGCAAACACTGCAACAGCTTCGTCCTCCACCAATAACTCGCATCAGATAATTAGCCTAACCTCCCCAGGTGCGGCATCTACAGTTGCCGTCACCCCGGCAGCACCTAGTATCTCTACTAACAAAACTCCTGCTAAGAACGTAATTAAACCAGTAACAAAAACTTCTGCCCCTCCACCCCCTCCACCAAAAACCCCAGCGGACAGGCCCAAGAGAAATGCTGCAAGGAATCCTGGTCCTCCAAGACTCCCAGCAGACTTCCCTCCTGAGGCCTCACCGTACGTGGTGGTGATGGCTGGAGTACCCGAATTAACAGATTCTACCCCAGAACCTATCTGGTCCCTAAAAAGCAAAGCCCAGCACTGGCTCCAGACCAACCGCCCGATTCCATCTTCCTGGCGTGGAAGAATTAGATCTGTTGCCAGGGTACCGTGGGTGGGCAGTACTAGAAAAACCATTCCCGGTGATTGCATAACAATCACATTTGAGGACCCGCGAATAACAGACTATGTCTGTGCATGGGAAGATATCACCCCAAATGGAGGAATCAAGATCAAACCACTCTCTTTCTTCTATCCATTTAGGCAGGCAGGGGCCTTCACACAGGAGCAGGAGCCTCCCTGGTCTGCCCCATTCCCCAGACAGGATGAACTATTAATCCCCAGATACCACGGTCCCCCAACTTACACGAGCCAGATTACTCCTGGCACACGGTAAGACAACGCCACCAGGGTGGACGTTGGGATGACAGAAGGCCTTATACCCAATGGTTCCCTCACAGAGAACAATCCCGGTGGGACGCATGGCATAACATCACGCTACACAATAGGTATAATGGCCTAGAAATGGTCGATTGACCATCAACAGAAATCCCCTCAAATGAGCTTCACGTATCTCCCTCCCTGCAGTCTTTTATAACTTCTCTAGCCCCCAAAAATAACGAACTCGCAGTTTCAATAGATGAATGTAATGTTGATTCCTCATTAATCACAGTACTCTCCTGGAACACCGCAGGCCTCCGAAATAAAATCGAGGATGGTCCCGCCAGGAGTTCCTAAATTCATATCAAGTAATCTGTCTGCAAGAGACATGGTCTGTAGAGGAACTACATCTACAAGGCTATAAAACCTATTCTGTCCCAGCACTACCTAGCCCAATGGGCAGACCAAAGGGTGGGTTAATAACTTACATTTCAAACACCCTACCGCTTAATAAAGTGGCTATTCTCTCCCAGGATGCCAACCACCAAATTCTTTCACTAACCCTTGTAAACAAAGAAATAATAATCCTGACCAATAGTTATAATAACTTATCGGAAGAAAACGTTATAATTCTTTTCACCACCCTCCATGATAAATTAAAACAGATTCACCACCGGAGATCCGTAAATAAGGCAATCCATCTAATCTGGGGCGGAGATTTTAATCTCCACCCCTGTACAGTCTCCAACCCACTGAGCTGTGGGATAATGGACGAACTTAACGTCCCAATGGCGCACTTTGCCCACAATAAATTAGGAAACTTTATTAACACCGTCCTATCGGACCTGGATCTCCACATCGTAAACCACCTAGATGCAGATCCAAATGAATTTGCTCCGACTTATGTGGGCAGAGGTCATCAAACCACAGTAGACTTCATACTTCTTACACCAAGCCTTATGAACAAACTCAAAGATTTCAGGGTTATTGCCACCCCCCTCAGTGACCACTCCGCCCTAGCAATAAAGTTATTTATGCCACCCAACTCCTCTCATAAACTGGAGATGGCGATTACTCTTACACAGAACAAGATCCAGGTTGGCAAACACAATGGTTTTACAATCAAGTGGGCAAAAATTAATCCATCTGACATATTGAAAAAATTAATAACTCGGGCCTACCCAAACATTGTGAAATGCCTGGACCTTGCATCGAGCCATAAGGAGGTCCTGATAAATTTTAAACAAATCTTGGATTTTATAAAGGACCTACTTACTTCAAAACCCAATCCAAACTGCTCCACAAAACCAAAATGGTTTAACCATAACTGCACTGCTGCCCTAAAAAAATTAAAATCTGCACTTCAAAGTAAACCGCGAGATGCAGCCCAGATCCAACTCCTAAGGCGCCAATATACAGGGGAAAGAAAACTGAGAACTGCCCAACTCAAGCAAAAATTATGGGACGATCTTGATAAAGGTGCAGTCTCAAAAAATAGCGAGCTTTTCTGGCGCACAGTAAGAACCCCTTACCTTACTGATAATGGCACCCCAAAAATAGAAGTCGCCATTGATGAAAATACATGGGTCTCTCACTTTGAAGAGATTTTTAAAAACACCTCACCAACAGAACCCATGCCCTCAAAGCCATACTACCCCATTTTGGTTCCTTTCGATATTCCAGACCTTATAGATGCACTCCAGAGCAGTAAATCAGGCAAGGCTCCAGGACCGGATGGGGTCCCAGTGGACTTCTTCAAAAACAACCTAGACCTCTGGGCACCCATCCTAACTAGAGTCTGCACAGCGGCAGTGAATGAGGGAATCCTTACCTCCTGGACCAAATCAATAATGGTCCCCATCTTCAAAAAGGGGGACCGTCAAGACGCAAAATGCTACCGGCCCATATCACTGCTGGACTCGCTCGGGAAAGTGGTGGGGAGAGTAATCCTAGAGCGTCTCCAGCAGTGGAGTGAGGACCGGGGCATAATTTCCGACATCCAATTTGGCTTCCGCAAGGGCTTTGGTACATTAGAGCAGGCCCTTAATCTCTACTTAATAATGGGCAAATACACCCAGGCCACTCCTTCCAAGATATATATGGTCTTTGTCGAACTATCCGCAGCTTTTGACTGCGTTTCGCACGCAAAGCTGTGGAAGGTCCTAGCTCAGATGGGAGTAGATCAACCCCTTTTAGACCTCCTAAGAGAGCTCTACACCGGGGCAACAGCCAGAGTTCGCTTTGGGGTAAACGGAGAGCTGACGTCACCGTTTAGCGTAGGGCGTGGGGTCAGGCAGGGATGTGTCCTGGCCCCCTTCCTCTTCTCACTCTATACCAATGGTTTGGAGGAGGAGATGTTGAGGGGGGCCCAGGACCTCCCACGCATAAACCGCCGCCTGATTCCAGCCCTGCTCTACGCGGATGACGCTGTCATCCTTGCGCGAACGCCCCGAGAACTTCAGAAAGCAGTAATCAAGTACACTTCATTCATGGGCAATCTCGACTTAAAGGTGAACGTAAAAAAAACGTTCGTAATGACAGTTGGTATAGGCCAAAAAAGAACAAACCCCATACTCCTCAACAACCAAAAGCTCGAAGCTACCTCTCAGTACCCCTATCTAGGGGTTATGATAGATGACCAACTTAGCTGGAAGCCAGCAGTGAACACTAGGGCACACTTATTTAAGAAGGCAATTGCTGCCCTAACAACCTTTTCACAGAGATTAGGCAAAAGGCCACCAGTAGAGCTCCTCAAGATCTATAACGCCAAATGCCAGGCAATCGCAACATATGGCGCGGGAGTCTGGGGTTACACAGATACTAGCCCCATCCAGAAAGCTGAAAACGCCTTTTTAAGATTTTTGCTAGCCACCCCCAAAGGCACCTCTACCTATGCAATTCATCTTGAATTAGCTATACCCTATATAGAGGACCTAATTAAAATTGAACCGTTGATGCTGTGGCAACGCATTTGGAAGTCAGACAAAAACGCCCTGACACAAGCCATTATCTCAGACACAATGAACTTGGACTACTCCACAAAAATAAAATGGCTTTCTTATGTGAGAAACTTTTTTAACGACCTAGGCGTTGAGAACTACTATTTGGACCCGGTGTCAGTAACAGACATCTCGAAAAAAGATCTTAAACAGAAAGCACTAAGACACCTGGAAACTTTAAGACTTGCATCCATTTCCTCAAAAACGGCAGTCATCCATGCAAACATGATCCAAATAGCCCCCGACATCCACCCGTACTTGGCACTCCAAATAACAACCTACGAGAGAATGCTAATCACAAGATTCAGGCTCAATACCTTCTTCAGAATGGTTACCTTTCCAACACAAAACTGTTGGAGTGACATTCTTTCCCCCTGCCCATGTGACGGTCTGTCAACGCAGTCTAACTCGCATGTGATCCTGCTCTGTAAATACCATCAAGCCCACAGAAAGACCTGGCTTTTACCGATATTAAGAACGTGGGGGCTAAGACAGTGCAGACCCGCTCTCTTAAGACTGCAAATGCTGGAAACGGAAAATGTCTGTTATTTTGTTAGTAGTTTTCTAAAATGTATTATGAGACATAGAAAGAACCTTTAAAATCTTCGTAAGTTTTAACTTTGAGCGGCCCCTCGCATCCCCTGATTAATTTTTATATTGTGGAATGAATTTTATATGAAATTTTATGTAACACATGTATTTTTGCATTGTATGATCTTCTGCTCTTTTATGGTTTTTTCCACTGTGAAACAAGCCGAATAAAGAATTTATATACACACATGGCTTGGAAGTTCGGGCTGGACTGTTCCCATGAGGCACAGGGTCAGACTGATTTGCATATGGCCATGTCTGAACTGGGGTGGCGGAGTGAGCTAAAGAACGTGATGGATTAAACCCAGATCAGTTGACTGGGGGTGAGTGTTTGTATTGTCAATGCTCCATCCATCATCCCCTTTGGTTTTTCTCAGTATATCACAGACATTTCTAAATCTGACATCATATTATTAATTGTCTCAAAGTCCCAATCATCAGAGAATGTGCTGGCTGTTACAAAGTCATTCAAAGAAACCTTAAACTGATGTGGAATCCTCAGCATCTCCACCGGGCCATAGATATCATAATCAGTTCTATCCCATGCTATACTACCTGGTATAGGGATGGCTTTGATGTTTAGTGATGACATT
Source organism: Lissotriton vulgaris (assembly GCF_964263255.1). NCBI lineage: Eukaryota > Metazoa > Chordata > Amphibia > Caudata > Salamandridae > Lissotriton > Lissotriton vulgaris. The sequence continues at coordinate 1,012,351,931 of NC_141687.1, forward strand.
TCTCTTTTTTCAACATGTGATGATTTGTGCTGTTTTAGGACCAAGTTGATTTTCTGACTTGCTGTGTCCATTGTACTGTATTTTCCATTTATCATATGTCCCAGGCTTAAAACCAATATTAGCCCGAGTAGGAGGAAAAATGCACCTAAACCAATCCAAAATTCAGTCCATGGTGAAACTAGATATATTTTTTCAAGTTTTTTTTTTTTTTTTTTTGCATTTGTAATGCGCTCAGATACCCACAAAGGGTTTCCCGGCGCCAAGACTAAGAACCAAACAGCACAGAAAGCAAGACGGCCAGAGACCAAATTATTTTTTGAAATGCCAGGTTTTAACGCTTTTCTTAAAGCTGGCAAAGTTTTCCTCCTTTCGTATAGCTGGGGGAAGGGAGTTCCAGAGGACTGGTCCCAGATAGGAAAAGGATCTCCCTGCCACTCTGGCCAGTTTAAATCTGGGTACCGCAAAGTTTGCTGCATTTAGAGAGCGGAGATTACGTGCAGGAAAGTAAGGCCTGACTAATTTTTCCAAATACTTTGGTGCGGTTCCTGCCTTTATTTTAAACATATAGCTCAGGGCTTTGAACCGAACCCGGTTCTCCACCCTGAGCCAATGCAGGTCCTTAAGGTACTTAGAAATCCTCGCTGTCCTGGGGATTTTACACAGCAACCTGGCTGCGGAGTTCTGGACAAGCTGAAGCCGTCTGATCACGGCTAAGTTGGAACCCAGGCAAAGGATGTTACCGTAGTCAAGCCGTGATGTAATGAGGGCATTGACCACGGTCTTCTGGGTATCAGCAGGCAACATCCAGACAATCTTCCGCAGCCATTTTAGGATAGTGAAGCAAGTACCAGCCACTTTGTTGACCTGTTGTTTCATCGATAGTGTGTCATCGATGTGCACCCCTAAGTTTCTGACCTGGGTAGCTGGAATAGGGAAAGCGCCCAGGGATGGCGGCCAGTGAGTATCCTGCCAAAGGTCTCTGTTTTTACCTAAGAGAAGGATCTCAGTCTTCTCCCCATTGAGCTTCAGCTGGTTCGTTGACATCCAGCTGAAGACTTCATGAAGACCTAGTTTCAGCGCAGAAGGGGATGAAGGATCCGAATTAGTGAGAGAAAAAATAATCTGCGAATCGTCCGCATAGGTCATTAGTTCTAGACCAACTCGCTCCGCTAGATCGGCGAGAGGGCGGAGATACAGATTAAAAAATAGCGGACTCAAAATTGAGCCCTGAGACATGCCATGGGGCGAACAAAAGGTGTCTGACTGGGCCTGTGAAGACGAGATCTGAAACGTCCGGTTGCACAAATAGGATTCAATCCAGTCCAGCGCTGCCCCTCCGACACCATCCTCACTCAGTCTGGTAAGCAGTCTGTCGTGTGAGATGGTGTCGAAGGCTGCACTCAGATCGAGTAGGACAAGTGCAACCGTTTGACCATCGTCCATGAGCCCCCTAATCTTCTCGGTGACTCCCAGGAGGGCGGATTCGGTGGAATGGCCAGCCCTGAAACCTGACTGGGAGAAATGGAGCAAGTTGTTGTTCTCCGTAAATGTGGTAAGTACACCGTGAATATGTTTCTCCAGAATTTTTGAGAAAGCAGGCAGCAGGGAGATGGGGCGGTAGTTGGCCAACACCTCAGGATCAGCAGACGCCTTCTTCAGCAGAGGGCTGACCATGGCGTGTTTCCAGGACGCTGGAACTTTTGCCAGATGAATAGAGGCATTTAATGTCTCGGAAATGATTTTCAGAGCAGAGTCATCCAGTTGACTTAGAATGCTGATAGGGAGAGGGTCACATGGGGAGCCTGACTTAATAGAGGTAGCTAGGGATTTCAAAGTTTCCAAAGTAATGGGTGGCCAGGAATCAAGCTGGCACCCTACTGACCTAACTGGAGGCGGATCTTCTCTGCCATCCCTCGTAGGAGGATTGATATTGGCAATGATGGTCTCAATCCTTTCCACAAAATAGGTGGCAAGGTCTTGACATTTTTGGGTGGTGAGGGGGCATGCAGCAGCCATAGAGTTTGCTTCAGCTAGTTCTTTAACTGTATTAAAGAGAGTCCGTGCTTTATTAGCAGCAGTGTTAATGGTCTCCGTTACATAACAGGGTTTGGCTCTCGTACAGGCCGAGTGATAAAGGTTTCTGGCCTTACGGTAGATCTCTTTTTTTAGAGGGTCATAGTGTTTGCGCCATTTCCGTTCAAGTGCCTTACACTTAGTCTTTTCATGAAAGTTCATGAAAAAGTTCTGTCGTTTTTTCTTTGAGAGTTTTCTTTGATGCTGTATCTTCAGGTTCACTCTAATCCTCAGAAAAGTTATCAAAGTTGATGAAATATCTAGATGCAGTTCTGTCAATTGTTTGAATGGCATTGGGGTTTGTTGAAATCGCTGAAACTGATTCCTCCTTTGTCATGTTAGTGTATTCAGGTTCTATATCATTGTAGACTGGTGTTTCTGGTCGAACAGATATTTGGGTCTCAAGAGGCACGAGTTCCATTGTTTTATTGCATAGTCCTTCTTTTCTTACTGCAGTTTGAACCTCTTGGATTGTAGCAAGATTTGGCTGTCTGCTACATCTTTGGAGTCCACTTGGCCTACTACTTATTATTGGTCACATGTTGTGGTTTTACCAGGTCGATGGACACGACTCTGTTCTCCTTTATACCAGCAAGGGACGGTAGCACTACTGATCTGGTTCATTGTATTCTCAAAACAGGTACTGCTTTTCTTTAAGGAGGCCCAAATTCCTTCTTCACCGCTATTTTTTCCCTAACTAGATCTCCAATATTTGGAATCCAGACAGGTCTTGCCAGGACAGGTGGTTTATCTTCAGTGGCTGTTGGCTTTTATGTTGTGTTACTCAGACTTATTCTTGTTTCATTCAAGTCCTGTAAGACAGCCAAACGATCTTTGATATCAAAGAGTTTCTGTTCTACCACTGAAGTCTGACAATCGAGATCCTCGATCATAATTCTTGTACCAAATAGTAGCTCATAAGGAGTGATTCCCCCAGAGAATTTCTTGGCAGATTGTGAAGACTACGTTAGACACTTATTAGATGTTTGACCCACCCATCACCCAAACCTAATACCTTTACTGTTATGGATTGCTTTATGTCACAGTTTTTTCTTTCCACTACCACATTACCCTCAGGATGGAAGGGACTAGAATACCACAATGCAACGCCCAAACTAACCATGGCCTCCTTGTAAGCTCGAGAGCTAAACACAGGACCCTGACTCGCAGATCCTTCATAACAGTTCTGGCGTCAGCCGAGCGCTGGGGCCATAACCATACAAATCTCATGCAGGAATCCACTGCAACCATGATATATTTATAGTTGCCATTCCGTTTTAAGGGACCAAAGTGGTCCAGATAAACACACGCTAGTGGTTTATCTGAAATCAGAAGGGGCGTTTGCGCAGGACGTTTTACTGTAGAATCTTTCATTTTCTGGCAGATTTCACATTCCAGTACATAGTCTCTAATTTGTTTCCTCATGCGTGGCCACCAGTATCTCTGTTTTAATAATGATACCGTAGCGGAAACACCAGCGTGTGCAGAAGCAAGCCTGCAAAGATTAGTCCTAACCTGTGTTCCATGTTTGGTATTGCCCTATCCCCCATTCCAGGGATTCGAGCAAAAGGAACATTTTTGTATCAGTTATATATGAGTACTTTACTGAAAAGCCTTTCGGGAGTGTCTTACCACTGTCTTTGATTGAAGCAGTGACAGCTTGCATTATTTCGCTGTCTATTTTTGTTTTTGACCGGGTGATAGCAGCTATGGAAGCCGTTTGCACAGCTGCCTTCGCGGCTTCATCAGCCAATGAATTCCCTGCAACATGAACGCCATCACGCTGATGACTCAGTGTATGTATCACGTGAGTCTTTTGTAGTTCTTTCTGTAAAAGAACTACTTGTTCCCAAAGCAACTTATGCTTGTTTGTGCCACCTTTAGCGTCTTTGAATCTGTTTTGAACCCAGTTCTGCAGATACTCATTGTAAGATTAGATGCAGTAATACGAATCGTACACTATAAGTGTGGGGAATTCGCGATCGGTATTTTCAAGTGCCATCTTGAAAGCCTGTAGTTCAGCTCGCTGAGCTGTACAGTCTCCGAGTGATTGAAGTTTTGTGACCATAGGTCTAAATTTGCCCTCGCGCCAGCGACCTTTAACAATCCTGCATACAGCACTATAGGCTTGTTTACCCCCAATTGCGGGCTGTGCTGATCCATCTGTACATATTATACAGCCGTAATGTTCAAGAGGAAGAATTTCGGTCGGCAGAGGACATTCATGTTCATATTGGAGGAATTCTTGTGTCTTTAGACTACGGTCAAAAAAGTATTGAACATCTGTTGCAGCAAGAGAGTTAACCCATTGTATCCATCTCGTATGTAAAGCTTTAGAATTATGAATGCTTATTCTTGTCACTGCCTCTAAGCCAGGTACAGGTGTAACGATCATTATGCATTTACCCTGCGCTAGAGCTCTCTCTTTTGCTACAGCAGTTTGAACCGCTGTCAGAATTTTCTCTGTAGAAGTGAACTTCATTTCTGCTTGTGTGTACAAGTGTGATTTGTAAGCTATTGGTACCGTTTCTCCTTCATTAAATGTTAGGTACGGGAATCCGCATCTTCCTGGGATGATTCGGATTACAAGGTTGCGCACGTTTTTGTGTGTGTCTAGTTTAGTTTTTGCTAACATGTCTGTTTGGACTGAACACAAAATTTATGTGTGTGTTTGAGTCAAATGTGTTGGTTTAAAATCAGGTTTGATTAATTCGTAGAGAGGTTTAACCCTCTCTGCATAATACAGAACGTAAGTTCTTCCAAAATTCAGGAAACCTAGAATTGACTGTAAGTTTTTCAGCATCTTTGGAGGTTGGAGCAGCTCACATTTATCTAGAAAGTTTGCTGCTAGGCTTTTGCCTTCACTTGATAACTCATATCCCAAGAATATGACATTGAGGTGGGCTATTCTTGATTTTTTAAAATTGAATTTATACCCCTCAGAAGCGAATCCAAGTATTATGGTGTTCACTCTTTTCAAGTGCTTGTCCAAGCCGTCATCTGTAAGATAAATGTCATCGACATAAGATAATGCCTCATCACCGCACGTTTGGAGTAACTCCGTTACTCTTTCTGAAAATAACCCTGGGCTATTCTTGAATACTTGGGGGAGACGGCAAAATTGTCTCTGTGTCCCCACAATTGAGAAAGTGGTCAAATGCCTGCTTTCTGGTGCAATATTTTGACAGAAAAATCCATTTGAAATATCTAATGTTGTTTTATATTTTTTGCGCACAATGTTATTCATCAGTGCTGCACTGTGTGAATTTTGTACTGCAAATGTTTTGCAACAAGAGTTTAAGTGTCTGTAATCCAATACTAGACGATATGTATTGTCTGGTTTGGATACAGGAAACAAAGGATTGTTCTTAGATGAGGTGCATGTTTCAATCAGCCCTTGGTATTCAAGTTGATTAAAAATCTCCCTGACCTGTTTTTTAGCTTCTTGCTTAACTGGGTACTGCCTTTGTGCAGTGGGCTGGGTTTTTAACTGGATTTCATGGTGAGGAGAATCCTTATCCCATCCTGCGTGATTTTTCTATAATGTTGGAGGTTGGGCTACTGCCCATTTTCTGCCATATGTATATTTTTTATGAATTGGAATGTGATTAGAGAAGGCTGGCATAATTATCTTCGCCATGTAGGCACTCCCTGACAAATTCAGGTGGCCAGTCTTGTTCAGCTAGAAGAATGTCATACCCCTTAGAGAGCTTCTTCCAAAAGAGTGCTCTTATTTTTCTAGTCATGTCCCCCTCCATCCAGAGTGTTACTTCATATAACTTATGGGGTACACTAACCCTGGTGTCTGCAGTTTCAACCTGAATGCATTCATTCAAGTCCACTGTCTCCAGATGATCCTTCAGGATCTTGTGAACTATGGTTACTTCTGCTGCGCTGTCTAGCATTGTCTAAGCCCACTCCCCGTTCTTGAGTTGTGTCCTCAAGATCCTCGGCATGTCTGACTTTTATTCTTGCTACCTTCTTTTTGGATAATTTACCTTTTTTACTTTGCTGAACGGGTTCCTTTTCTTTGGACTTGACGCATTCTTCCTTGTGTTCTGACCGTCCTCTTATTTCCGATTTCTGCGAGGAAGTCTGAAAAGATCGAGAGGGACGTGTATCATTATCTTGATATCTATCAGGTTTTTTCAAATTATCCCTATTCCTAAGATTATATCTCTTTTCAGAGGGCCCCCTTTGGGGAGACTTGTCTCTCTGTTAGGGAGATCTTCCTCTGGGTTGAGAATATTTTTCTCTAGGAAGAGTTTGTTTATTACTCTCCCCCTTCTTCTTTGGAGTAGTGAGATTATTCTTAATAGATGTTTTTTGAGGATTTTCAGTTAGTTGGGGCTTCAATGGTTTTCCACCCAAACTATCTCTACCTAATTCTTCATATGATTTTTCAATATTTCTAGCAAGTTCATATGGTTGGTCTGCTATATCTGTTTCTTGTAACTTCTGGTGGATCGCCACGGATGCTGCTTCACCTCTAATGTTAGCTAATAATATAGCTGAGACCTCTTTGAAATCTTTCAGTAATTTCATACCTAGATTTAAGTCTGGTTCTGGGCCATATTCATTCTGAATTTGTCTGATAACGTCTGGTATTACCGCCATGGACGGTACACCATGTGTTTTTGTGTAGATTGAAGCAAAGATTGTACCCCAAGTGTCACAATCCCCCACATGCGGTGCAACCCCCATTGGTAAACAGATTGTCAGAATTCTGTGTTTTTCATGCGGTGTACTATCGGGAAACACTGCCTCTATTTGAGTAATTTTGTGTGCTAGCCAAAACGGAATTTGTTCCCTTTTGGCGGGTAACTTGCCAATGACTAACTGTATAGTCTGTGGTGTCATTTTGTTTGTGTTCCCCTGGTAGGGGGTGTGCTGCAGAGTTTTTATTGCTGGTTGGACTGTCAATTGTCAATTGGCCAATTGTCTATATGCTTTTGTTAAATGTTTTAGTTGAATTAAAAGTTCTCTATCTGACATTTCTTCAATGTCAGGATGTGGTGTATAGCTGGCTAGTACCGGCCATGTAGCTCCTGGTCTACCTAGTGGACCGAGCCGGGTAATGTGATTTTGATGTTTTAGGGCGCCATTAAAGCAGAGCTGATGCTCTTGGTAAGTTAGTGGAATTTCAACATCCTCGAAAGGAACGCACTCCGCTGGAGGTTCCTCTGCTTTGTAGTAGTGGAACTCCTGTGTTACTGGATTTGCTTGTGGAAAAGTTATGCATGAATAGAATACCTCTGTCTGCCGATATTCATGTGCCTCTATCACAAATATAAATTTACCACCTCTCGATGATACCCCATTTTCTATAAGTTTTATAGTTATGGTTTTCCTTATATTTGCCGGGATGAATATAGCATCCATTTTGTTGGAGAGTTGTGTCATCTAACGCTGCTTGAGCTGCTATTCTAGCTCTCTCCCTTTCGTCGTCACTCTCCGACATTTTTATTTACTGAAAGTTTTGCAGAACAAGTTTCCAAGGAAACAAAGATTAGGTGCACAATATTTTGGAACACTGTATTCTTCAACGTTGAATAAACCGAAAACTAATACATAGGATTCTCATCCTACTAAGTTTTGGCAGATATTTTGCCCTTTTACCCACTCCAAGTAGTGTAGTTCCTATATTCCCAATAGGCTCTGCGCATTGGAATAATATATCCTGTAGCTTAGACGTAGGACTGAGGTCTACTAGGTCTCTACCAGTTATATTAGACTTAATTGTGAGTGCCAGCTAGCTCAGAGGTCACTAGAAACTTTCTCGAATAAACAAGAAGGGATTAGTTTCTGACAACCGCATAAAACATGACAACTTTGTTTCCAAAGAATAAGAAATCAAATCTCTAGAGTCGCGGAATCAATAGATAACAATTTCACTCAGTCAATCGTGCATGCTTAGTTTCACCAGAGGTGCAAGAGGAATAGAGAGAAGGGCGTTTTAAAAAAAAAGGTGTTTATTGAACAGTCTTCTTTCTCAAGCATTGAAAATGAACTGCTACAATAGTAAAGCTTACTATGAAGTACAATGCATATAATATGAACAGTATTATAAAGTAGTACTGTAAAAGCATGATATGGTTTCTAAGCCATAAAGTGCATATAATACATAAAATACCTACAGTGATAAAAGGATGACTAAAAGTACTCAACTCGTGCTTCTAAATACGCCTACCTCGGTGTACCTAACCTATGCCTAGTACGAGGGAGGAAGTATAAGAGGAGTAGCTTAAGTTTTAGGAGTTCTCTGCCAGGAATCTTATTCCAATAATTCTCTGAGAGGTCTAATCAGCTCCGTACCTTTGGTTCTAGAATGAAGGAGGTCTTGTATCTCATTCTCAGGACTCGATTTCCCAGATACCTGCAAGGGTAGCCTGGAAACACTGGAGCTGGATTTCTCGGCAAGAGTAGATAGTCGATCTGCTCCAAACCACTGTGTGTTTGTTTAGGCAAATCAAGGCATATTTATACTTTGAAGGTGCCGAGTTTGACGCATGTTTGGAGTTAATAACGTCACTCAAAGGCTCATTTCTTGGAAAACGCCGGGAATTCTAGGAGAACTTAATATTCAAGCAGGAGGAAGTCCCGGGCTGCTAGAGGCGGGTTTTTCCAAGAAAAGGTGGTTAATTCTTGGAGCTTAGTGGAAGTATCCATGCCGTATTTGGGCTGTATGGTTTAGGCCAAATATGGTAATGATTTCTTTGCCTATATAAGGGAATGATAAAGTATACCTATATAAGGGCATGAATTGGGAAACTTACACTAGGGTCCGAGATTCATTTACAACACCCTGACTTCACCATTTTCTTACCTGGGAATCTTAGTCGATGACCAGTTGAAATGGGGCCCTGTGGTACAAAGGGATAGAGGGTAGATAGCTCTGGCAAACCCCGACATATTCAACTTTGCGACAAAAATGGGCAAACGCCTAGTTGCCGCATTGCTGAAGATTTATCAGGCAAAAAGTCTTGCTTTGGGTAGCTAGGGCAGTGAATTATGAGGATATGTACCAGCCGAAGGTATCGGGGGGGTCGAGAACAGCTTCCTAATACAGCTCTTAGGGATACCCAAAGGAACCTCTAACTTAATAGTGCATGAGGAAACTGTTTTACCCTTTACCATAGCACTACGGCCTTTACTTTTCTGGCTGAAGTGTTGGCTAAATAAAGATCTGGTTCTCAACCATCAGCTCTTAAGGGAAGTTCTGTTTTCGGACCATATGCTCGATATCCCATGGCTCAAATATCTAAAAGGCTGTTTTACCGCCCTGGGGCGCCCGGACCTTTTTTAAATCCAGATTCGATTGTTATCGCAGATGTGGAGATTGTAAAAAATTATTTTATATTAATGATAACACTAAATCGAGATGGGGTGGAATTGGCAAAACCCAGCATTCGCAATTTCATGATGCTAAAAACCACACCATCTATGGAGCCATACTTATCATGGCCCGTAACAAGCCACAAGCGGTTTTTATTAACAAGGTTTCGGCTGGATTATTTTCATTTACTTTTAGTTGTACGGAGGGATCTCATAGAGGCCAAGTGTTACCTTCCTGCGGCTGCAACAATGCGTCTCCGCAGGATTTGGTGCACTTTTTATTTATCTGTTCCCTCTAAATACCCCCCGGAGGTTCTTTTTGAAGCCACTTTTAAAAAAACTGAAGTTTAAACAGGTCTGCCTTGCCCTTTGCTACTTACAAATGTTAAAATCCAAAAGCAGCTTATACGTGATTGGATTCTTGAAATCTGCTCTAAAATCAAGAAACTGTAGGTAGATCTGACTGCTATATATATCTTGTCATTATGTCTGTAGCCTATTTATATCTTTTAATGAAATGAATTTTATAAGTCCAGCAAATATGACCACGGTACTTGTTTTAAATGTGTCTTACGTCTCTTTTTGTAATGTTACTTTTATGGTCTTTTACTTATGTAAAACCGAATAAAGTATTTTGAATTTGAATTTAATCATTCAGTCAGTACCCAAGTACTCAAATAGCAAAGTAGACCTTAGGGCATGGACTATTTCAAATCCCTATGCACTATGCATGCAGCCTTGTATCTACCAGCACACTTGTCTTTTATACCTTCGATTCTCCAGTCTGTATCCCTACACTTCCATCAAACACTCTGTCACTGATATTGCAGTATTTTAGTGATCCATTCAGCAGTGTGTACTAATTCATTCACTGCATTTAAATACTATCACCTATGAATTCAACGAGGCAGTTTCACCAGAAGTGCAGATGGAAGATTAGACTTGTAACATATTTATGTACATATGTTACATTTATGTGCTTCAGAAGTACTACAGTATACTGTAAGTAAACACCGTTTAGAGATATGCTGTAGCACTTCCTTAAAGTTCTGCACTTTCACATTCACCATACACTAATAATGTATTCTTTCATTCATTTATGCACTACACATTCATTCTAAAAAACTTTTACACACTATCATACTGGTGTAGCTCTTTTTTGACCAGTGAAGTGAGTTCTTAAAAGAACTTTTTTTTGTTCTTTTTTGTAGTTTTGAATTTTATGGGGACTTTTAGAACAATTTTTAGTTTTTTTGTTTTTTTTCAAAGGAAAAAGGGGAACATCACAAACAAAACAGTGTGGAACAGGAACAAATAAACTAAAACAAATTAACGGCGGGTGCAACGGTGCTCTTGTTTGCGCCTGCAAATCAAATCAATTGACTGTTCACCATAACATAATGTCTCTTTACAAAATTTGCAAAGAACGATAAGGTCTCCAAAATCGGGACGGATGTACGGATGCGGACTTGATAGTGCTGTGGAAGTGCTGGCTACAGCTGGTGGAGGGTGTTCCCGCAGCCTGTCGCATGCAGCTCTCGCATAATTGCAGGGATGAACACTCTTCATATGTCTCACTATGCTGGCGGTTCCAAATTAATATTTTTTATTCGGATCACTTCTAGAAAGCATGGACCCACACACCTTACAGGTGACCTTGAAAGCATTCACTTTATTTTCTCCTTCTGGAAAGGAAAAAAAAATCTAGATTAATGCCTCCTTCCTCTTCGGGGATGGGTCTTCCTGCACTTTCATTCTGCTGTGCAGCCATATTAAGGATATTCTGGAAAACACAGAAAGTTCACAAAAGAGATGGTTCTTCAGTGAAGGTCAAAGAAGAATGATTAAAATGGGTGGGGTGCTTCAACAGTTAGAAGAGGAAGTATTATGATCCAATAAAATCTCTTGTTTTGAAGTCACGTAGGGTGCGCTTACGATGCGAGTCCGTACGACGTACCCTGCGATTTGCGTAATTGCTTTTAAAAGTAATATACGTTTATTACATAAATGAATACTATTTTTATGATAACCTCAGATAATGTCTTTCCTTAAAATGTACATAAAATACGTAATATATCTTTTAAGCATTAAAAAACAAATCACGGGTATGCGTAGCGTACACCATAGAAACACACATAATGTCACGCGGAAGTGCCGATGCGACGTGTAACGTCAAAACGTATTCGCAGCATATGCGGTGGTATGCATACAGTACGATTACAGGTGCAAAGGAGAATGTGGGCACTCTACGTGTGGAAAGGGGCGACCACTCGGTCCCCCCGAACGTATGGCAGAGTGCCTCGATCCCCCCGGGAAGCCATTTTGGGCGGGAGGCGCGTCTCGGCTGGTATGCCCGAAGTGGCGTAGCCGGGGCGCGCTTTTTCCCGCCCTAGAGTGGGCTGGCCTAGACACTGACGCGGCCGGCCACGCCCTCGGGGCAGGCAGGGGCGGGTTTACGCCCGCCCTGAAGATGGATAAAAAGGGACGCAAGACCAGAAGACATCCTCTTGTTCCTGTGCTCTGAAGCTGCACCTCCTCGCTGCCCGTGAGCTCGAGACGGAACGAAGAGCCAATTTTGAGCGTTTTAATCGTTCTTGTTTGTTTTACAGTTACTTTGTTGGAGAATGCCGAAGAAGGTGGGAAAACGCATGACTACTGAACAGATGCTGCGTGTTCTCATGAAGGAGATGTCCGAACTAAAGAAGCGGGTGGATAAGAACGAGGAAGGGGGACCAAAACGTCCTTTGGCGGGGGCAGCCCCGGGAGGGAAAAACAAGAGGCCCAGGAGGGGAGCAGCGGGAGAAGACATCCCGGGTCCCAGTGCCCCGCTCGAGGCACCAACTCCCGTGCCGGAGGAGGGGAATCCGATTCCCGTTGTGGTCACCCCCGTGTCCGAGGATGATATGCCGCCCGAGCTGGCAGCACAATTGGCAGCGTGGTTGGGTAAAGGTAACGAGGGCGCCACGGCTGTCGACGCGCAGGCGCTGATAAAGCAATTGCGTGAGAAACGGGAGGCAGCCAAGGTATCCGTGCCGGCTGCAGTAGTGGACAAGACACCAGGGACGATTGCGACCACAGAGGCAGCGTCAGGTGCAGGTAAGCGGCCATTGCCGATTGCGAGGGATGAGTCAACACCCTCTCGGAGAGAAAAGTTGGGTCAACATGTTCCTTTGGCAATTAAGGAAAAGATTTGGGCGGGGGAGTATGTGAACATTTTCTCATTGCTTGTTGATCATTATGAGGTGGAGCATGTTAAGAGTCAGAAAGATCTCATGCATCCGAGTGTTTGGCGCGCAAAAATGGCCGCCTTTAAAGTGAATGAGAATATTGGCAATTGGGGCAATGCTTGGGGAATTTTTACGTCAATCTTGGGGGAACGTAGGCCTGAGTTGCTTTCCGAGTTTCCAATCTATCAATCACGAATCATGGGGTACTCGACATCGCACCAGGGTAACCATTGGTTTTGTTACGATAATCTTTTCAGAAAGGCAAAGGAGCATAATAAAAGTTTAACCTGGGATTGTTATGATTCTTTGACGTGGGACAAAATGAAGGAGACAGGAATGTTAAAAATGCCGTTGGTAGGAAGTAATGTTGGCGAATCCTCCCGGCAATATGCGGGGACGCCCTTTCGATCAGGTACGGGTACCGACGATTACTCGAAACCTGCCGGCAATACTGGAAAAAGGGGTTTCTGCTTTAATTTCAACAAAGGTAAATGTACTAGACCCCAGGGATCGTGTAAATTCAAGCATGAATGTAGTGGTTGCGGGTCGTCCCATCCTGAGTCCACGTGCAGAGCCAGAACGGGTGATAATGGGGGGAGAGGAGGCGCCAAACAGGTCTAACGTAGTCCGAGGGGCGCCTTTACCAACCCCGATTGATACCCTGGCGATGATTCCCTGGCTCAGTGAATACCCGGATCGTACTTCTGCTGGGGTGCTGCGGAACGGTTTTTCGTATGGTTTCCGCATCCCGGTAGGGGACTTTCAGGGTGTGGGACAGTGCAAAAATCAACTTTCCGTCCTGCAGCATACGCCCGTAGTACAGGATAAGATCCGTAAAGAGGTTGCACGAGGTCGGGTCGCCGGCCCGTTTAGTGTACCCCCGGTTCAGAATTTTGTTTGTTCTCCCTTAGGGGTAGTCCCCAAGAAAGACCCAGGTGAGTTCCGACTGATTCATAATTTGTCAGCTCCACGAGGTCTTTCTGTAAATGATGCAATCGATCCAGAAGTGTGTTCGGTGCGGTACGCATCCTTCGATGAGGCCGTAGCCATTTTGAATCGCCTGGGGCCCGGGGCGCTGATGGCGAAGTCAGATATCGAGTCAGCGTTCCGATTGCTCCCGGTACACCCAGACGACCAGCGTCTCCTGGGATTCATGTTTCAGGGTTGTTATTACATGGATAGGTGTATGCCAATAGGGTGCTCTATATCCTGTGCCTATTTCGAGAAATTCAGTAGTTTTCTACAATGGGTCTTCACAAAGAAAACGGGTTTCCAATATGTAATGCACTACCTTGATGATTTTTTATTTCTTGGGGCAGCCGGGGATCTTGAATGTGGCCGGGCCTTGGCCGAATTTTGTGTGTTGATGAACCAGTTTGGTGTGCCATTGGCGCCGGGTAAAACAGTGGGTCCTACGACTTGCCTCGAGTTTCTGGGGATCGAGTTGGACTCCAGTGAGGGTTGTTTCCGTTTGCCAGCTGACAAAGTATTGAAGTTCAGGGCTGCACTGCAAGTGTGTATAAATGCATCGAAAGTTACGCTGCAACAATTACAGCAGTTGGTGGGACAGTTGAATTTTGCCCTGAGGGTAATACCAATGGCCCGCCCCTTTTCCCGTTCAATTGCCCAAGCGATGGTCGGCTTAAAAGAGGGCCATCATCGCACGAGACTATCGGCTGAGGTCCGCCAGGACATGCGTATTTGGTTAGCATTTCTGGCGGACTTTAATGGTCGAATCGTCTGGAATAAACCAGCCGTGTCCTCTGAAGAGCTGGGGCTATGGACAGATTCAGCAGGAAGCATAGGTTTTGGCGCCATCTTCGGCACAAAATGGTCGGCACAAAAATGGCCGACATGGTGGCATGAGAATGGTCTGACGAGTAATATTGCTTTCCTGGAACTGTTTCCCATCTTGGTGGCCTTGAGAACATGGCCCGATGGGTTCAAAAATCACTCTGTCATATTTTGGTCTGACAATATGACCGTCCTCGAGTGTATCAATAGTCAGGCAGCACGTTGTAAATTGATTTTAAGACTGCTCAAGGAAATTGTTTTACTATGTATGCAATTGAACGTGCTATTCAGAGCAAAGCATGTCCCAGGGGTAATGAATCAGGCGGCTGACGCACTGTCTCGTTTTCAAATGCAGGCTTTCTCGGGTTTCCTCCCCTCAGCGGACCCAGAGCCGGCACCCTTTCCCGAAGCTCTCTGGTCTCTCGGTGCCCCGAACTTCGTCACCTCGTGGGAGAGAGTCTAGCACCAAGGACGAGGAAGGCATACGAAGGGGCGTTTCGGGCCTATTTAGCCTTTTTGGGGACTGATAGAGAGGGGCTTTGGGGCCACGAGGAATGGGTGGTGCATTTTCTGATGTCCTTGCGTAGGGCTGGGAAGTCGGTGGCTACGGCCCAGAGGCATCGTGCTGCCATTTCCTTTGTTGCCAGGGCTCATAATATCCAGGACCCGACAGCGTCTTTCGTGGTACAGAAAGCGCTGCGGGGGTGGCAACGCCTTGAGGGTCGCAGAGTAGACGAGAGGCGCCCGATAGGTTTGGATAGGTTGGCCCAGTTGCTGGCCACACTCCCTGCCACATGCTCATCTCAGTTTGAGACGGCATTGTTCCGAGCCGCTTTTACGCTCGCATTTCACGGGGCAATGAGGGTGAGCGAACTGGTAGCAAGGAACAAACTGGATGTGGCGGGGGGTTTGTGCCAGGAACACGTTCAGATCAGAGGAGAGACGATGACTGTCTCCTTTGTCAGGTCCAAGACCGATCAAGATGGGATGGGTGACTGCATAATCATACGCAGGATTCCCGGGTCCTCCATGTGTCCGGTAAAGTGTTTAGAAGACTACCTAGCACGAAGGGTGGCATCATGGGGGGGGACGTTGTTGAGACACGCTGACGCCACCCCACTGACGAAATTTCAGTTTCAGCGGGTGCTTGCGATGTCAATTGCCGCTGCGGGCTTGAACCCGGGCGAATTTGGGACCCATTCCTTTCGTATAGGGGCTGCTACAGAAGCTACAGCCATGGGTCTTAATGTAGAACAAGTGAAACAAGTGGGGCGTTGGTCCTCTAATTGTTATAAGAGATATGTGCGGTTGCACATGTTGTGAAGCTGTCATAATGTACTCACGCTTCTTGTTTTTCTTTGGTTTTCAGTTGCGCAAGCCTACGAGGCGGGGCGGACTATGCAGTCGACCCAACACCGGGCCAGCGGTCAGACATCACCGACTGTGAAAAAGGAGGTGTGGGTCGTGGGCCACTCATACGTGAGGCGCGCCGCAGACGTATTCAAAGCAGGTGACATGATTCACGTAGCTGGGGAATACGGGTACAGGGTGTCCTTCTACGGAAGAGGCGGTCTCTGTATTGACCAGTTTCAAACATTTTTCGAGGGTTTGTTAGGGCGGACGAGGTCACCGCCGTCTATAGTTATAGTGCATGTAGGGGGCAATGATTTGGTCACCACCGGTAGACGACTTCTCCTGGAGGCAATGCTTTCCACTGTAAGTTGGTTGGCGAGGAGAGTTCCGGGGTGCACAATTGCGTGGTCCCATTTGATTCCACGAAAGGTGTGGCGGGGGGCTATTTCGATTCCTGCTTTGAATCATTCTGTTAGAAAGCTTAACAACAAAGTGAGTAGGTTGTTCCGTTCCAGGACATTGCATTCTATTTCTCATGGCTGTATTAATGATGACAGTATGTATTTGGGGGATGGTGTGCATTTGTCTCGGGTGGGGAATGAGTTACTCATAGGAGACTTCTTAGCATGGTTGAAAACGTTGAAACATGACCTTTAGGTAGGAGTTTTGTGGGGGGTCCGGATAGCCGGTCAACTATCCGGCCTGTGGCGGTAAGGTCATGATCGGTGAGCACTAATTGGAAGATCCCTATGAGTGGGCGTCACCCAACACGGATGGGAGCGCTCGGGAGAGGTGGCCTTTGGCCCCTCAACGGGGAGGCGGTCCCTTCTAAGGATGGGTCGCCGAAAGAAAAGGAAAGGCGGTCAAGGCCCCTTCCTGTGTAGGAGGGGGTACAGCCCCCTCCTGGGGAATTTCCCGGGGCCAGTGACATCTGCGACGGCAGATGCGGTAAGTTGTGTGGGGTTGGGGGGAGGTCTACGATACCTTCTAGATACCTCACACGAGTCTTCGAACGACCTTTAACTGGCGTCGAGTTTATAGGTGCCCCCGTCAAGTCAAGGGAAATTGGTAGTAGTTGCACTCGAGTACGCCTCAGTGCTGTCGCCCCGCCCAAGTGGGGGGGGTATGTCTGGTTAGGGATCTTGACACCGGTTACGACCTTGCCGTTGGCCCTTAAACGTTAGGATGTACAATTTCAATATTTCAAGAAAATGTTTTGTAGGATGTTAGTTCGGCTAGGAGAACCTCTGTATTAGAGAATCTGTTAAGGTTAGCCAAACATCGCAATGTGGTAATGAAATTGTACATTAATATGAAACTGTTTAATGTTTTTAAATTTTGTTTTAATAAATACGGCCGGGATGGTCACTCCCTCCCACTTCCAAAAACTTCAAGAACTGTTTCCGGTTTCCCTCCTTTGGGGATTGTGTTGAGAGGGGGTGGCGGGTATCTCAGCCATATGGAAAGGGGCGACCACTCGGTCCCCACGAACGTATGGCAGAGTGCCTCGATCCCCCCGGGAAGCCATTTTGGGCGGGAGGCGCGTCTCGGCTGGTATGCCCGAAGTGGCGTAGCCGGGGCACGCTTTTTCCCGCCCTAGAGTGGGCTGGCCTAGACACTGACGCGGCCGGCCACGCCCTCGGGGCAGGCAGGGGCGGGTTTACGCCCGCCCTGAAGATGGATAAAAAGGGACGCAAGACCAGAAGACATCCTCTTGTTCCTGTGCTCTGAAGCTGCACCTCCTCGCTGCCCGTGAGCTCGAGACGGAACGAAGAGCCAATTTTGACCCACCCACCAGCCCCTGAAGACAGCCAGTTGTTTTAATAAAATTGATCGATAATTCTATTTCGTTTACAGGTTGTGTTAGTATTGTGTTGATGTTGAATGTGTAATAAAGTTTGGTCTAATTTTGTAAGTTTGGTGATTAAAGAAATTCGGATTTAACGTCCATTTATAAATGTGCTTTTCGGTCATAGTGGCCAATGTTTTGTTTTTTAGTTTAGTTAACATTTGTCGTATTTATTTTGGTCGGGCGGTAAGGTCATGATCGGTGAGCACTAATTGGAAGATCCCTATGAGTGGGCGTCACCCAACACGGATGGGAGCGCTCGGGAGAGGTGGCCTTTGGCCCCTCAACGGGGAGGCGGTCCCTTCTAAGGATGGGTCGCCGAAAGAAAAGGAAAGGCGGTCAAGGCCCCTTCCTGTGTATGAGGGGGTACAGCCCCCTCCTGGGGAATTTCCCGGGGCCAGTGACATCTGCGACGGCAGATGCGGTAAGTTGTGTGGGGTTGGGGGGAGGTCTACGATACCTTCTAGATACCTCACACGAGTCTTCGAACGACCTTTAACTGGCGTCGAGTTTATAGGTGCCCCCGTCAAGTCAAGGGAAATTGGTAGTAGTTGCACTCGAGTACGCCTCAGTGCTGTCGGCCCGCCCAAGTGGGGGGGGTATGTCTGGTTAGGGATCTTGACACCGGTTACGACCTTGCCGTTGGCCCTTAAACGTTAGGATGTACAATTTCAATATTTCAAGAAAATGTTTTGTAGGATGTTAGTTCGGCTAGGAGAACCTCTGTATTAGAGAATCTGTTAAGGTTAGCCAAACATCGCAATGTGGTAATGAAATTGTACATTAATATGAAACTGTTTAATGTTTTTAAATTTTGTTTTAATAAATACGGCCGGGAGGGTCACTCCCTCCCACTTCCAAAAACTTCAAGAACTGTTTCCGGTTTCCCTCCTTTGGGGATTGTGTTGAGAGGGGGTGGCGGGTATCTCAGCCATATACTATACGTTTACAACAAAAAAAAATGCACACAAGCATCAGATGAACCCCCACACTGAAAGCATTCAGGAAGAGCCATAACACCTGCCTTTTCGAATGACGAAAGCTGCACAAATCTGCCCCACATACTCCCCCAGCGTTTGGAAATCCTCACATGTGAATAGTGAGGTCTATACATCTCTAAATGATTAAGTCATACTCCATCACAGTTTGTGTTTGAGTGTTATGAACAGGCCCTGCCATTGCTTTGACTGTCAGTAACTCATAAGGGTAGTGAAATGAGCAGTACTACCTTCTTTAATATACACAGAATCTCTGAGATTGGTTTGGTTTGGCTTCACATCTGAGAGCTACTTTTAGGGTGCTGGTGAGCTACCAGTAGTTCCCGATCTAGTAGTTGGAGACTCCGGGTATATATAGTGAGTGGGGAATTGTAGTCCTGAAGCATGAATGTAAAGGTTATTACACCACAAAATACATAATACATAGCACTTTGAATCAGTGCATTCCCTAAAGCCTGCCTCACTTCATGAGTACATGCTTGCAGAGTGAATGATTACATTAATATATGGTAATAAAGAGAATTAAAACAAAGTTTAAAAAAATGGGAAGTTACTAGAATATTAAGTTGGAAAAAAAGGGGAATGAATGTTAATACTCCTATTAAAAAAATGTTAACCTATAGAAATGCTTTAATAATAAAAACAAGGTTAAATAAAGCATTTTGGAAATTATACGAAAGTTAAAAAGTATGGAAAGAGGCACATTTACATCATCACGTGACACGCTAAAACAGTGAAATGAGAACACCTGTCAACTGAGAAAATGTGACTTGATAGTGGGAGGAGCAATAAATTTATCCCATTGACTGTTAAGGGTGTTTACTTGTTACAACGCATTTTTTACAACGCACTACTGTTACAACGCATCCATTACAACGCGGATACTGTTACAACTCATGTTTTTACAACGCATTTTTTCACAACGCAGGTACCTTTACAACGCATACCATTACAACGTAAGTATTGGTAAGTATATAGGTATTTTTTAAATGTTATATGTTTGGGGTTAAGGGGTATTTTTAGGGGTTAGGGTCAGTTTTGGGTTTTAGGGTTAAGGGGTATTTTTAGGGGTTAGGGTCAGTTTTGGGTTTTAGGGTTAAGGGGTATTTTTAGGGGTTAGGGTCAGTTTTGGGTTTTAGGGTTAAGGGGTATTTTTAGGGTTCAGGGTCAGTTTTGGGTTTTAGGGTAAAGGGGTATTTTTAGGGTTCAGGGTCAGTTTTGGGTTTTAGGGTAAAGGGGTATTTTTAGGGTTCAGGGTCAGTTTTGGGTTTTAGGGTAAAGGGGTATTTTTAGGGTTTAGGGTCAGTTTTGGGTTTTAGGGTAAAGGGGTATTTTTAGGGTTCAGGGTCAGTTTTGGGTTTTAGGGTAAAGGGGTATTTTTAGGGTTTAGGGTCAGTTTTGGGTTTTAGGGTAAAGGGGTATTTTTAGGGTTCAGGGTCAGTTTTGGGTTTTAGGGTAAAGGGGTATTTTTAGGGTTCAGGGTCAGTTTTGGGTTTTAGGGTAAAGGGGTATTTTTAGGGTTCAGGGTCAGTTTTGGGTTTTAGGGTAAAGGGGTATTTTTAGGGTTCAGGGTCAGTTTTGGGTTTTAGGGTAAAGGGGTATTTTTAGGGTTCAGGGTCAGTTTTGGGTTTTAGGGTAAAGGGGTATTTTTAGGGTTCAGGGTCAGTTTTGGGTTTTAGGGTAAAGGGGTATTTTTAGGGTTCAGGGTCAGTTTTGGGTTTTAGGGTAAAGGGGTATTTTTAGGGTTCAGGGTCAGTTTTGGGTTTTAGGGTAAAGGGGTATTTTTAGGGTTCAGGGTCAGTTTTGGGTTTTAGGGTAAAGGGGTATTTTTAGGGTTTAGGGTCAGTTTTGGGTTTTAGGGTAAAGGGGTATTTTTAGGGTTCAGGGTCAGTTTTGGGTTTTAGGGTAAAGGGGTATTTTTAGGGTTCAGGGTCAGTTTTTAGTTTTTGGGTAAAGGGGTATTTTTAGGGTTCAGGGTCAGTTTTTAGTTTTTGGGGTACAGGGTAAAAATAAATTAAATTTAATTTTAATTTAAATTATTTAATAGCAAAAAAATTAAATTAAATTACTTTGCATTTTTTTTGGGGTTGAGGGTCAGTTTAGAGTTTTTGGGGTACAGGGGTACAGGGTAAAAATAAAGTAACATTAATTTAAATTTAAATTAATTTACGGAAATTAAATTATTTAAAACTACATTAAATTATACTTTTAAAATTAAGTTAATATTATATTATTCTTATTAATATATACTTACCAATACTTACGTTGTAATGGTCTGCGTTGTAAAGGTACCTGCGTTGTAAAAAAATGCGTTGTAAATACATGCGTTGTTACATGACCCGCGTTGTAAAAACCGCGTTGTAACAGTATGCGGAGTAAAAGTCCGCGTTGTAACATCATATATCCACTGTTAAGTAACCAAAAAGTATATAAACCACACCCGTTGGATGATTAGTTTCAGAGAATCAATACAGGCGAAGAAACTATGAGCAAAAGAATGATTCGGAACTGCGAAAACATCTTCACATTATCTTTCATTTCCTCAGAGAGTAAATATTGTTAATGTATATTTAAAAATACATGAAACCGTATGTACTTTCCAGAGGAGTTGGATGACTTTCTATGGAGGATGGAAACAAAATCGAAGAGAGGTAAATTATATGAATGGAAATATAGGTTATTTAATGAATTAGTACGTGCAAAGTATTGATTATGAGTGATGTCATAATCTTGAATTTATCTTTAATTTCCAAGAGAGATCATATTGTTAATGTGTATTTTTATTTATATTAAACTGTATGATCCTTCAACTGAAGTTGATTGTCTCACAACCGACAATTTTTTTTTAATATGCAAGTATTTCTTTATGATTGAAAAAATGTGCTAAAACCAAACCAAAACTCTTTTTCTTCTAGAGTGAAATTGGGCTAAAAGTATTTATATTAAGTAGTGTTTTTTGCAAATTTCACTCGTGAAGAATAGGAGGATTATGTTCGGATGCACTTTTTTGTGGTTTAAAATGTCATGATTGTTAAATGTAATAATGACATGAAATGTACATAAAAAAAGAAAGATGAAGTAGTGAGGGAGTGTTTGTCGTAGCACTTCTATTCTACTTTATCTGAAAGTAAAAGAAGCCCAAACATTTATAAAGGATGACGGGGCAACACTTATATAATGTAAACATAAGGAATGAGTGCTTATGATAAAATAAAATAAATGTGGTCGAAAGCGTGATACTAATGAATGTAAAATAATTTTTTGCATTTCACCCATATGATTAATATAAAAGACTCAATAAAAATATTTTGAAAACATGGGCATTTTTCTTTCAAGGATGGTTTGAAAGTTATACATTTTATAAAAGAACATAGTACTGCGCGCTAAAGGAGATGAGTCAGCACAATTATGTTCGAATAGAAAATAGAATAATGTTTTAAAATATTTTTACAGGCAGAGTACACAGGTTAAGTTAAAAGCACCCTACTACAACTAGTTTTTGAAACGCATAGTAAAATAGAGTGTATCACAAAATGGGCTATATACATGGTGACTGTATCGTAACGTCACATAGAAAAAAGAAAGCCAATCAAAATTAGCATGGGGAAGGTAGACATAAGTACTCAACAGCCAATCAATTTTTTTCAAAATCTGCGCAAGGATAGGGATTTCTCTCTAATACTTTTTCTTACAATGTTTCGCAACCAATCAAAAAGAGGTGTTAAAAGTTTCTGTTTTTAACATATGAGTACATGAGATATCTTTGCATGTACACGCAGCGAGAGGGAATTATTAAAGATGACTTGCTTCCGCAAGACCCCGAAAGGCTTCTTCCTGAATAAGTACGCACTTCACTGCCAGACTCCATTTAATGATTATTCAGGCTCTCAAGTCTAAACACGTCAGAAATCATCTCTCATCACTTTCTCTTCTTTTTAGTGTATTGCAGACTTCCTGACCCCATGACCAGAGCCCTCGAAGGCTCTGGAGACTGCCACGGCCCAAGACCAGGTCCTGCAGTGTCCCGTAGCCGGGCAGACCCCCTCCGAACATTTAAAAGCCCCTCGGGGGAAGGTGTAAATTAATCGAGACTGAATACGTTGGTACAGCCACTGTGTTTACGCTACCAGGAAAACACAACAACACTATATGGCCCAGATTTCCATTGTAGTGATTTCTTAGTTCCAGGTATAGTTGTCAGATCGGCACACACAGTCCCTCATGGCTGGTATACACCCACACAACACCCAGCCAGTGCATCTGTCACTACACAAGTGACCCTATCTATAAAAAAGACGGAGCGTACAATGCCCCTGCGGTTCCGCCGATTCCTCGTGTCCTTCTGGAGCCGGCTTTGCTTTTACACATGGGGAGATGCTAAGTTGCATGTGGAAATGCTATCTTGTTTGGATTTTGAAAGTGAGAACAGATTTCACTGTTGTGTCTTTCAAAGTTCAAACTAAGTTTGCTATGGTAGGGTGGGAGCCGTAAGACTTACGCCCTCTCATAGCAAACAGCAGTATCCTGGGGTAGGCACCCTGGAACACTGCAGAAATTGGCTCTGGGCGTGGTGGTCTCCAGGGCTCTCGAGGGCACCAGGCGGAGGTCCACTGAGCCCCTGTCACACAATACAGTAATCTCCGGGGGGTGGTTGTTCCTGGGGTTTGAGGTTAACACACTTTTAATTTTTTAGGGGGGGTGGACACGCAAGTGGCACAAGGGGGTTGTAAATGTGGTACATAGTGTTTTGTTATAGTTTGCTTTCCTTTCTGTCTTGCAGAGGATCCAGGGTAAATATAACGGTTCTTGTACATCCAGTACCTTTCAACGCTATCCTCAAACGGCTTTCTGCCTGTTACCATAGTAACAGTTCATGGAACACGTGCGTGAGCACAGAAGTTAGAAGTTCAGCACAGTATGTTGCTAATTGAAATAGTTACTGTGCTGGATATTTATATTTTTTCATAGGAACCGTTAGTCGTAGAAGAAGTCAGTGGAAACGTTTTGTAAGTGATTCCTTCCTGTTCGGGGAGTATTAGGGTAACGTGCTCCAAGCGGGACTTTACAAAGCTTAATGTTCATTGGCTGTAAAGTAATAAAAGTACAAGTTTGGCTGTCATTCCTTCCTCCTGTGCGGAACAACATGGACATTTTATTGGCTAAAGTGTTCCGAGCACAAGTTTGCTCCTTATTGGGTGGGTATGGTTCACTGTTGTCAGTGATATAGTGATGCATTTTCCAAAGGAGTATGGGAAAAGAAAGTAGTAGAGGGCAGGTTAGGAACACCATTAACTCTGTACAGTGCCCATAAGTTGGTGGAGAGGGATTATGAGGGAACCAATTGTTTTTATATGTTTCAAGGGCCATTTATATAATTGCTGTGTGGTGTATTAATCACGACGGAAAAATGACAGTGTCTTGCACTGTTTTCTTTATCAAGTTTGCGGGTGACATACTTCTTAGGAGTACTATTTACTTATAATGTGGTGTTTACTTTCCTGATGGGGAGGTGTGGTTGCACAGCAAAAAATTCAGTCTTGGTTTGAAACAGTTTTTATTAACCAAATACAAATAAACTTTCTTCAGAAACTGTCGCTGTATATATGAAAGGGGTGACAATTAAAAATGGAATTTCATAAATTATCAGTTAAGCGTGGCTATATCCTTCTTTTTTCTGCTACAGTTTGTAAAAGTGTTGCCCCACATTCTTGATGATGTAAGAGGGCATCAGTTACTTTTAGATAAAGTGGAATAGAAGTGCTACAACAAACACTCCCACACTACATTATCTGAGATCAAGAGAACAAGTAAAAAACAGTTAAATACAAGTGACTTCATATTACATAGAAATGTATGCATTATTATTTTTCAAATTTTTATTCTGTACAATTCAGGAACGTGCTGTCGTAGTCCTTAGAGGTTGCAGACTGTTCCGCTAACAAATCACATACTCACTAAAGAATATATAGGATGGTACTCTTATAATATATATTACAGGTCCTATATATTCTTTAGGGAGCAGGTGAATAGGAACCGCAAATTAGAATAGAAATTTTTAGAAAATAACATTCAGAAATGTAGGGTTTATTAAATATTTAAAGAAACAAAGTATGTATGATAGCTATATTTTTTAGTTCTGCTGTTTCGTAAAATATGTTTCTTGAAAAAAATATCTGATCAAGTACTTTTTAATATTTGAAAGTTATATTACAGATGGCGCTGAAAAATCTCCAATTCCTCTTCTGTAGCAATAGGACAATCTATTATAATTTAACAATTGATACCATTGTTACAGTAAAAAGAAAAGGAAAATAAAGTTACGTATTTAACAGAACATCCATAATTAAATACTTTTGAGCATTAATTATTTACCGAACTTCTTTTCTCCGGGAGGTGAAAAAGTTTGATCTTCGTGGCCATGGGTCATAAACTCCTTTTAGATCATGACAGTGAGAATTATAATATGTATATATTCTCACAGCACATGATCACAAGGGGGAAACAGACTGAAAACTGGAAGCCGGTAACGTTGCTTACATATCATTACTCTTTGTGACGACGGATCATAATCTCCACTGAGATCACCATATCTGTTAATGTTATAATATACATATTAACAATATATGATCTCTAGGGGAAAACACGATAACAACTGTAAGATGGTGACATTGATTGTAAATGTTCAGGGTTTGTGTCTACGGGTCACCAACACCTCTCAAGCGAAGTACAGTGTCAATATTATAATAAAAAAAGTCACAATATGTAAGCTGAAAGGAGCCAGAAAAGGAGCAATGTTTGTTGTAATCTATCTGTTTCTAAAAACAAGCTGATGACGTTACAGAGAAAAAGCGAAAAAATATGCAATAACATTTTTCTCTAGATATAAATGTTTAAATATTGACAAATAGCCACAAATTATGACTAAATACTATGCATATGCCATATTGAAACAACTTACTTACAACTCTGGAATATGTTTGTTGATGCAAACAGAGAATCCAATGGTAGAAAATGGAACCTGCTACACCGATTGGCGACTCAGAAATAACTTGCGAAAACGAAACCAATTGCACAGTAGGTGTGGTTTATATAGTTTTTCGTTGTTTAGTAGTCTACGGAAGGAAGATGTGGCTCGCCTATTTAGATGGCACGTTTTGCAGTTTACACGTGCTCACGTTTTAACTGTTTTACTTCTGCACGTGTTGGGAAAAGTTACAAACTGTGAAGCTGTAAAGGTTTCGATGTTCGGTTTTCATTTTAGTATGGAAAAACGTACAATTAGGAGCAGGAGCTGCATGCTGATTGGCTGTCAATACTCCAAACCAGGAAGTGTTGGCAGCCATTTTGTTTGTCGGGACAGCTGAGTCACAAGAAAACAATACAACAAAGTTGAGAAATAAGGAAACAGGGCAGGGTAGAAACATTCTGAGCCTATAGTCTTGGTCAGGGGGTGGTACATGGATCTTTAGGCTTAATTTTTATTTGACTCCAGTGGTGTGGAGAGCACGGGACTCACGTCTGAGCATACCCTTCCCACTCGGGGTGACAAATGCAAAACCAACAGTTGATGGACAGAATGCAGAACAATGTCATACATTCACCGCAGTACAGAGATCTGGGCCTAAATCCATCGTTTTTTTTGCACTCCACACCACCCCAGTTCAGACATGGCCATATGCAAATCGGCCTTGACCCTGTGCCTCATGGGAACAGTCCAGCCCGAACTGCCAAGCCATGTCTTTCCTGGACTGGAATCAAGCATTCTAGGACCGGTTTCTGGCTGTCAGCCATCTTCAGCCAGGTTAGCTTGACTCCATTGGTGTTGAGAGCACAGGACTCACGTCTGAGCATACCCTCCACACTTGGGGTGACAAATACAAAACCAACAGTTGATGGACATAATGCAGAACAATGTCATTTATCACCCCTGCACAGAGATCTGGGCCTAAATCCATCGTTTTTTTTGCACTCCAAACCAACCCAGTTTAAACATGGCCATATGCAAATCAGCCTTGACACTGTGCCTCATGGCAACAGTCCAGCCCGAACTGCCAAGCCATGTCTTTCCTGGACCGGAATCAAGCATCCTAGGACCGGTTTCTGGCTATCAGCCGTCTTCAGCCAGGATAGCTTGACTCCAGTGGTGTGGAGAGGACGGGACTCACGTCTGAGCATACCCTTCCCACTCGGGGTGACAAATGCAAAACCAACAGTTGATGGACAGAATGCAGAACAATGTCATACATTCACCCCAGTACAGAGATCTGGGCCTAAATCCATCGTTTTTTTGCACTCCACACCAGGATGACAACAAATCCAAACAATGCCGGCAATTAATGCTGAGGTATATGTTCCTTTGTTAAAAATCACCTCTGAAATATACTGCTCTCGGTGGGCAAGCAGAAGAAGATTGTCGCTCTGCCTTGAAATTGAAGTACTGTTGCTTTCGCCACATCTGCCCCAGCAAGCGTGTGATTAATTATTGGTGTACATTTAATTTAGTCATTAAGAGGGAAGAGGGTTAGAGTTTGTTGAATGGATGGGAAGCGGGTTTGGGGAATGGTTTGACAGTGAAAAACAGTACGCATGGACAAACAACAAACTACAATTTTTGTAGACTACCATATCCATATCAATATATGTTAAGGGAGAAAAAGGAAATGCATGCATGATGATGATTGATAATAAAACCCGGATTACCTACACTTCTTGTACAGTTGTTCCGGGCTTAATACTTTTACAGATAGCAAATTATTTTTTTTAATATTGGTAGGGATGTGTCATAAACAGAGAGCAAACCTAATGATAATAACAACAACAAGAAGAACACACTGTTGTAAAGTTTGTAGACAAAAAAATGAATCACATTATTAAAAAGAAGATGAAAGTTGATACTGTTGCTGTGTTATCCTACTCAAAAATGTGGACTGGATTTGCATCTCGGCATTCCTCTTGGTCCTCTCGTTCATCAATCTTGAGTGTCACGGCTGTGTCACCACTTGCCAGTCGCCACTGCCTGGCTGGAAAAAAAATGTAATTTATTGGTAAGGTGAGTGGGCATTGTAATGTTTTCCCAAGTATATGGCAAGGCCAGGCCTGTAATTTTAGATGGAAAAACAAAGTGGATATTGAGAAACAAAGTTGAAACAAATGCACAAGTTAGGGTGTAGTGCAACAAGAACACTTTCCGAGGCGGCATGTATGCATAATCTCTACTCTAGTCTGTTTCCAGCATTGACCTTCAACAACAACAGGACAGAGCAGGCCCACAGAGATGGCACGTTGCTTAGCACATCCTCCATTTAGAGTACTTTTTTTTAGAGAGTTGGACAAAGCACATATCAATTCCAAACATAGCATTTTACAATTTAAGTTAGTAAAGCAATGCACTGCAGTCATCCCACCGCTACACTCGACTCCACTTCTACACAGACATTTGGGTCTGCTGTGGTTGTTGTTGACGTGTTTACCTTTAGACTTTTTTACGCCACTCATGAAACGTCCTCCTGACTTGTTCTTATTCCATCAATCATCTCTGATACGTGTACTGACTGACTGTGAAGATCGGCCTGCAGTGGAAGTAACATTTTGTCATTACACAACAATAGTAGAAATATTATTGACTTGAGTCACTTTTTAGTGAGTACAGTTCGACTACTAGTACACTTTGACTTCACTACATGCACTACAAACAAATAACAAAAACACAAACACCAATCACTCAGAGTCAGGTGTCCAATGCATGCCATTCATTTTCAGTACCTGTTCCTTCTCATATTAAGTTAACGGGCAGTCTTTTTTGCTATCATCATCATGGACGGTGCTGTTGTTGTCATACTTAGTGTGCAGATTGAGTACCCTTCCTGTATTCAATCAAAAGAAATGTATCAAGCTGCAGTAGAAAATTGCCTTGAGTTACATTTAGTGTAACTTCATGCACAACAAACAGCAACAAAATCACTCAGTCTGTGACTCTGCGTCCAATGCATGGCATCAATCATTACCTGATCCATCTCATTTTCAGTTACTGCATGGGCAGTCTCTTTCAGCTCTGAAAGGAGGATAGCCATAGTAGTCATCATGTTCCACTTCTTTTGGCAGGACTAGGAACGTTTTTATTTTGTCTTCTATTTTCCATCATCCAATCATCAAGAGGGCAATGGATTTAGGCGGATTTAGCAAACAAATTAAGAAATAAAACAAATTTAGTAGCGCGCGCTGCATCGCATTTTGCAATTCAGGGCGTGCTACGAAATTCGTTTTCTTTATTAAATTGTTTACTGACCTCCAATTATCCATGTTCTGGTATTTAGTACCCCCCACCCAGCCCCTCCCCCGCCCCGCCTCTCTGCCCCATGGAACTCCCTCCACGGGCCACGGCTGATTACAAATGAATAGGGCATAGTGAGGTAGCAGAAGGTCCTTGAACAGATACAACTTTGGGACCAAGCTATTAAGATTTAATTGCAAACAGCAAAAACAATGCCAACGGAATTAAACCAACATGACTCTGCATGACAAACAATGAAATGTGCAGGGGAAACATGATGGCGCCTGGGCCCAAACTGTGGCCTACCTAACATGAGTCAGGAAAACACACTACTATATGTCATGGGAAATTTGTTCAACTACAATAGCACCATGTCAGTGGATACATCCATAAACAAAAGAAAATCTACATTCTATACATTGTTAATGATCCACAAAAATAAAGATTCACAAAAAACTCTAACAGCTGTGGTGCCTATTAATTATGTTAAGAGGGTCGAAATATTTTAAAAAGACTAAGGGGTTGGTCTCAAAACATTTATTTTCTATGTTAATTCCTATTGGAAGCTCTGCTCTTCAATTGAAAATAAATGGTTGAACAGAATGACTCCAAATTTGACAGAAAGTTAGAACTTTACTCAAAAAGCATGCTTTGTGGAATTTTTTGTACATTAATGTAGCTGTTTTCAAGAAATTAGCATTTAAAATAGCAGTTTCGGATGGCATGAAGTGGTTAAAAAGTATAAATAAATCTGAACGGTAAGTCCCCAGGTAACAAAGATTCAATAAATAGAGCCTTCTGATTGGCTGGGTAAGCTTTTTCTCCCATTGACTATTTCAGTACTGAGGGACTGGAGAATTCTGATTGTCTGGCTACAACTCTATACAAAATGGTGTGTCAGCCATTACATGATTCGGAATTTGGTTCCCTTGTGCTGTAAAGGTTGTGAAAAAGGGCATTGATGAGCTTGGTAGAGGGACACTAAAGACTAGATACTTGTAGGGGCACCAGGAGGTACCCTGCAAAAGGTCAAAATAAACACATTTCCTGAATAGTATTTCACATTGATCATTCAGACAGGCAAGGTTTGTCACAGACAATTAGAAAGCATCATATCATTTAAAGACACTGGGAAGAACCAGATATCAAGGCCAGGATGAGGATATAATGGCACTGGCAACAGCTTCCGCTGCAATGCCTACCACTAGGTCAGCAAATCAGTCACTAGTGTGGCAGTGTTCCATTTTTGGCAGATGGGCAAAACATAGTAAATGCCTATAGTGTCACCAGTAACATCTGCCTGCAAGAAGTGCACAGACACCAGTGTGAACTGTACTCCATGGGAATGTCATTGGGAACATTGGTGTGGAAACATCTGAAATATATGCATCTTAAAGAGATTATCTAGACTGAGTACGGGAGGAATCATCCAACAGCAGAACGATAGGTTGATACCACTCTTGTGAATTTCCTGTAACAGCAACACTACCAAAAAGATAAAAGTATGCAGTATTTGATGTTAAATGCCAAAGAATGCCATTAAGCTTTGTGTTCAAGTGAAACTTGCAATCATGTTTTAAGGAAAGTGCTTGAGACACACTTGAAGGAGTAAAAAACATAAAATAAAGAAAAAGGAGTTACAATCTAAAAGTTACTTTTACATGAAATTTTAAAAGTGGAAAACAAAATATAAAAAAGTTTAACATTACTTTAAAAAAGTTTAAAACTCAAAACTAGTTAAACAAATAAAAAGGTAACCCTAAAAAAATGCACCTTTCCACACAGCTAATTGAAGTATGTAGAGAGATGCAGGGTAGTTACCTTTTGGAGTGCTGGGCAGAGGCCATGCCCTGCAGCCAAGCTCATGTTCCTTGCAGCCAAAGGTGTGTGCTGAGGGGATGTTGACTGCAGGTTGTTCGAGGTGTTTAGGTGTATGTTAAACGTTGAAAATGATGAAAGATATACCACAGAAATTCATTGATAAAAAAATAAAGGTTAAAGTGACATTAAAGTTAAGTATCTTGAAACGATCTTAGGCTGCATTAAAAAAAACACCGGAAATTCACTGGAAAAATCAAAATGTTATGTTATGGGTAGGTGTTGAAATTTGAAAAAACCTAACATTTAAATACAAAAAACTACAACGCCATTAAAGGTAGCCGGTTAGAGTTGTTTGAGCTAACCATAACTTGCGCCACTCTGATGCACTACTGATGACCTCACATCTTACATCACACTTGACATGTTAAATTACATCATTGATGACATCAATGACAACATACATGATAATATGATTTACTTTCCTCCAAAAGCCCATCATCATTTAAAAAAAGGAAGTTGTTAGTAAGGGGCCTATTTTCATACAAAGCACAGAGTTACTGTAAATACACATTTAGGTGAATATAATGGAAATAGCATAGTTATTTTGCAAATTGAAAGTTATATTGTGCTCCATTCACAAACCAGTAAAGATTTGGGGTGCAAGTAGTACTCTATGTTAAACAAGGTAAAGGCTAACCTTATGTGAAAGAATGCTTAGCAAATTAATGACCGCAATGAATGGCAGGGGCCCAGCTATACTCAGAACTCATTTCACCATATGCACCAAAGAGGTACCTCAGGTCATCGCAAGACCGCCTAATAGAGACAATGGGGATCAGGAGATCAAGATGGGGAGGTAAATCATTCTCATTCCTGGCTCGAAGTTGTGGGATTTCATGCCCTGGGAACTAAGATTGATGGAACAAGAATCTTGCTTCAGGAAAAAACTTAAGGCATGGTTGTTCCCATGATGATTACTCAACTTCTACCATTGCCAGCATCTCTCTCATTTAGCACTGGAAAGCCCCAGGGCAGCCATGCACTAAACAAAAATGGCAAACATAAACATGATGCGGTTTGCAGAAATAATGGTTCCAGTGCTTAATTTGAGCCTGTGCTTTCCGGTGCTTGGCACCAGCACCTAATTGTCCACACCATCCTTAGAGCAGTCTACCACATGGTGGCGCTGCTCATCTAATTTAGAGATGAGCAGAACAGCGGTTGTTTAGGAATACAATATACATTAGAATTGCTAATTCCTGTCTCCCCAGCCATTCCTTTAGCTTTGGGGGACCTGGAATGATCTGAGCTGTCCCATTTACGTGCGAGAGAGATGGCTAGTAGTTGTTTTGGCAGTGATAACAAGAGCGCTGGGAGGTGCAAGCTGCAGTGGCCTCCTGGTCAGAGCCCTGGCACCTAATATTGTACAAATCAAGCACTGAATGGTTCAAAGTATATTGTGGATTAAAGCCTATAGCACTATTCAAGGAGATGCTACCCAGACATGTTTCTATCGGTTTTATGTAGAGTTGTACACACAGCCTTGTTTCTGATTAGTACAGATGCATATATCATCTTTTTCGCCAGTTTATCCCTTTTCATGAAGTCGTGCCTAACTGAGAATATAGTAGAACGAGTTTTGACATAATCTCAGTTAGGTACAACTTCATAAAACATGCACTAATTGATGAAAAACGTGATATGCACATATACACTAAGGGGATTATTTCAGGAACGGCCCGTGCAGGTAAGAGCCCTTTTGAGACACTGGTGTGTCACTTTTTATTCACGTAAAAAGTGACGCACCACCGGGGTAAGCGGCGGCTTGTAAATAAGCTCCTAATCACAAAAATGGTCAGCAGCTGGATAATGAACGTGCGCCATGTCCCACATAAGAGCATAGCACTTGTTCTGTTTTATACGTTTGCACCGTCCAAAATACATTTAACTATACATTTCTCTGAGTTGGTGCAAAAGGTATACACAGCAGAAATCAGAAACAGTGGTCAGTGACTGTGTCCCTCTACACTAACCGTTCTCTGCATCTACAACCAACGTTTTGGGTGTAAAATGTGACATATTGCGAAAAACAAAAATAAGCACTAAAACAAAAATAAAATAGCTTCTTTTACCAATGAACACAATTGGAAATTTAGCATTTTAAAACCATAGTACTATCGCACAGATGTAAGTATTAAATATGGTTCATACCTATAAATGTTATTTTGACATGAATAAAATAAATCATGTAACTTAAACATTTCGAAAAATCTGATTATATGTCACAGAACCAAGAATAATCGTGTCGCCCTGTGCATATTTCATCTCCGCAATATTCATTGCCTATGTATTAGTATAACTTAAATGTACCGATTTGCTGGAGGGCTATGATTGGTCTCGGCTCAATATAAGCGCATGAAACAATTCGGAGTCCCCTCTCCTATCACCAGATTTAAATGCCGGCACTAACAAACGACTATCCGCACGAAAAGGGTGCACATTCGTTCATGTACTGTCAAATGATGGCCGACATTGTTACTAACTGCTCCTCATATCATAATGCCTTTTAAATGATTCAATGCCCGTGTGACTCAGAATACTGTACACACAAAAAAAACAATTAGTACTTTGAAAAAATGTCTGCTACTGAGCTCTATTGGACGAGGTTACGGTGATTACCCTGCAGCTATACTCTTCATTAATTTATAGCATTAAAATGTATACACTTAAAACATGTTTTACACAGGAAACATTACGCAGACAGTATAGTTAATAGGAGGCTTGCCTACTGGGTATTTCCTTTGGACTTATTATTCCCAAAGGAGCTGTGCAAAGGCCAGAATCTGAACTCTTTTCCTCAAAAAAATCTCCATCATTTAGAAAACGCAGGCTCCTTTTCGGCTTATTATGCTAAGAATGTAGGCAACCAGCCTTATCTTTGACAGTCTCTCCAAATAATACAAAGAAAAAGTGAAGCACCTGTTCATGCTCACCACCAGCAACAAGTCCCGAGGGTATTTCATTCCAGAGAGAAAAGCACTGATAAATATCCTATGGGGTTTAATATGTGGAGGAAGGAAAAGCGGCCCTTCAGAATTGTGTGAAAGCTCAGGCAGTATTTTGGAGAATTAAGACAGCTAAAGAAAAAGTATCAAGTCATAGAAAGTGCTTTTCCACACTATCTATCTATCTATCTATCTATCTATCTATCTATCTATCTATCTATCTATCTATCTATCTATCTATCTATCTATCTATCTATCTATCTATCTATCTATCTATCTATCTATCTATCTATCTGCCTGCCTGCCTGCCTGCCTGCCTGTCTGTCTGTCTGTCTGTCTGTCTGTCTGTCTGTCTGTCTGTCTGTCTATCTATCTATCTTTAATTTTATTTATGCACCTAAGTCTCTTTTTCGATCTATTTCTTCAGTTTTTCTTTAAAAGGTACATACAAGATACATTTCAAAACTTAAATTACAACTATACTCCAGTTTGTGGCATCTCCCTAGAGGATAAAATGTCCTCATTCCCAATACAAACATGGATCCTTTGCATGTTGTTCTTACCTCCTTTTCTAATCTCCTTTCCGTGTTCTTCATCTAGAGACCAAATGTCCTCATCAATATCAGATGTTTTCTGTATTTCAATTTTCCTATTTTTCTCGTGCTGTATAATTTTTTCATCAAATCTTCCTGCCTAATATAATTCGCAACAGTAGGTATCTACAATAATTTGTATACAGGTGGTCCAAAAAATGAAGGGCCATATGTATCATAGTTCCGTTTTGCGATTTCTAAATAGCGATTTTTAAGGAATCGCTATTTAGAAAATGCAAAATGGTATGTATGAAAAAAATCGCATTTTTTTTGCGCTTCCTTATTCTTCCTTATTTGCGAATTCGCAAGTTGCAAATTCGCAAATAAGGAATATTTTCCCATTCATTCCTGTGGGCCAGGAGGCCCATAGGAATGATTGTGAAATGCATTTCATTTTGCGATTCGCATTTTGCTAATCGCACAATGAGATTGATTTCAAGGGTGCAGGGGTGTCTCAAGGACAACCTGCTGCAGCCCTGAAATCAGCATGTGTGTGCATATGGCGCACATACATGCCTTATGGGCATGTATGTGCGTCACATGCCACATTCAAAAATGCCAATTAGTGTATTTTGAAAAGAAATCGCAATTTACCACCAACTGAAAGTTGGTGGTAAATTGCGATTTCTTAAGCTAAATTTGCTACTGTAAAATGCTTCATACATAGCATTTAAGGAATCGCAAAATTGCGATTCCTTAAATGCTATAGCAAAATAAGGAATCGCAAATATTTGCGATTCCTTAAAATGCGATTTTTGATACATATCAATTAATGCAAAACAGCCTTTTGCGATTTGCAAAGGCCGAATTTCGGCGAATTCCGACCTTTGCGAATCAAAAAAGGCTTGATACATATGGCCCGAAGTATCTAACGAATCATTTTTTTGTCTCAAATTACCCCAAGAAAAAATATCTCAAATCTAAATAAAATTTTCTTAACATAAAAGGATTCTGATCTGAATGCAAAGTTCAAGTTTATTTTTATTGCCATAGATACTTAAAACCATAGCATAAAATGTACAGTATTAACATGTTCTAATAAAATAGGTTTAATTCTGTTGTGATGGCGAATTTAAGTTTTGCGTTCACGTTGCTCATCTTTAGCGGTATGACCATCAGTGGGAAGCCCTTTTTCCATGAGCGTTTATTTAGTGTTGTTGTAGGACCCTTGGAAGAGCAAAAAGTGTGGCGTGAGTTCAATGATTTTCTAAAGAGAGCTTTCAGTTTACCGTAGGTTATTTTGGCCTTGCAGTCCCTCACAGTGAGCTGGCTTCTTTTGGCCACTAGTGTCAAAGGTTTTTCCAGTCAGCAGTTCAGCTGTGGGTTCTCTGGTGCGAAGCAGGCCAACACTGCTTGCCTCAATGTTCGAATCCCTCTTTGGTTGAAGTTAGGTTTCAACAGCTGTTTACATTCATTCAGAAGATCTTTACAAGTTCATAAGAGGTGCAGCATGTCCTCTGGTGCTGTGCCACAGAGGCAACAAAGGGAGCCTCCTTGATCCCTGAGCCAATGCAGGAGATGCCGTGTGCAGGATAGCAGCCCTAGACGATATTTCAGGAATTGAATTTTGATTGTTTTTGTGTATCCTAAGTTAAAGTGTTTTAGGGAACCAGATCAGTATCATCCAGTTGTGAGTCATCTTCCATAGTGCAGCTTTGTCTTCGATCAGTGACCGTAGCTTTACTGTTTTTCATACTCATTTTTGGAAAGTGGTGTTGGCAATGGGTGATTCCCAAAGATGCAAAAGCCCTGTGCTGTGTGTTGATCTGGTGCATTTCTAGCCATAAGTAATTGTTGAGGGTTCCTTGTGGAGGTTTTCGGTTTTTGTTCCAGGTGTTAATGTAAGTTCCTTGTCTTGCCAGAGACTGTTTTTGTAGCCCAAACTCCAACTTAATCTGTGCTGGTGAGGTGTGGTTGTGCTGTCCAGGAGCTTGGAGTCTCTGCCCCTCTGTAATTCGCTGTTGTAGGCTCTGAATGGTTGGAGCTCGGCTTCTGTGACTTGGAATAAGGGAGGTAGTGAGCTGAGTTTCCTTAGTGTGACTGCCAGAGCAGGACCCTTCCTTATCATCGAGTCCTTCTGAGCAACAAAGTAGCCTCCCCTCTCTATGACCACGTCTAGGTATTTGTATTCCACCGCTGGTTCAATGAGTCTCTTGCCCCAGTGCCAGACCCTTGTCTTCTTTAGGTTTTTTCTTGATCACCATTGTCCTAGTTTTCAAACATAAATGCAGTATTCTAACCTACCATTCGTCACAACACAGTGCATGGTAGGGTGGTGAGTTATAGTTCATGTTATCTGGTTAGTGAACTGAAAAGAGTGTGTAACGTGGTCTGCTACTTCTAATAATTTGGAGGTGGTTGATAAATTGTAAATGAAAGTTCTAACTATAACTTTAGAATTTTTCAAGTTTGTGTAGTTTAAACTTGGTTTATACAGAAAAAATATGTTTTCCTGAATATATAGGTAACCTTTAACCTTTGGTTTCCTCATTGAATTTCAGTGTTTTAAAACATTTCTGATAATAGTGTGTCAGTTGCAAATGGAGAGTAGTTATATGGAGTGTTGTACAGTAGAGTGGAGGAGAGGAGAGTGTAAAGTCTATTGTCGTTGACTGGAGTATTGTGGATTGGAATTGAGTGGATTGGAGTAGGGTAGAGTGTAGTAGCATATCGCACAGTGTAGTAAAGTGTAATATATAGGGTATTTGGATGGTGTCTCATTAGTGGAGTCCAATATCGTAGACTGTAGCAGTGAGTTGTACAAAGGAATGGCATGTTGACTAGTAGAGTAGGGTGTCATAGACTCTCAGAGAGTGGAGTAGTGTATTTCAGAGTGGGATAGCGATGTGCAGTGTCACTAAGTGGAGCGGCGTATCGTACAGAGAAGTTGATTGGAGTGTCCTCAAATGTCATGCAGTGTATGTTAGAAATGGGGTTCCTGGTTGACTGGGGCGTGAGCCCAGTCGAACCCCTGTGTCTTCCCAATATCTTGCGGTTCTGGGCAAACTATCTTCAAGTCCCCTAGAAATCTGTGAGAAAGCCTCTGATGGTAAACTAACTTCATTCAGGGTGCCAAACTGCACTCCAGTGTGGTTGAAGTGTGGCTCACCGGTTAGAGCAGGCAAACCCTGAAGCAGAGGTCAGACCCGGGACCAAGGTTCAATTCCCGACATGGCAGGGTCTTGAGCTCAAATGTCTATGGACTCGATAATTCTCGCTTCGGTGCCTGACCTAATCATGGGTTCACACTCTGCAACTCTGGGCATTAAGCTTTCTTAATCTCCACAACGGCCCCCGCGGGGGGATGCCTGGCTTTCACCTTGGGGATGCCCTGTAGGGGCTATCTCACAGGGAAAAGCCAGGACGGGTTCCCAAGGCAAGCGCGGAGATACCCTTCTGGGGGTCTATTCTGGCGCTATATAAGAAACATAATAATAATAACAAATAATAATTGAAGGAGACTGACAACACTTTTGATATTTGCAAATTTTAGGGTTCTATGGACAAGATCCCTCACCTGGTATTGTCTTTCTCGATGTCCTTGCTGACCAGCTTAATTTTGCCACTTCTGAAATATTCCTTCCATACAACTGGACTCTTTTTTTCTATGATAACCACATGGCCACCACTTACACGGACCGCACGTACAACCAGCACAATGTCCTATGTCCATAATGTCAGTACTTCCGGTTCGCATATTAGCCAATGTCATGATTGATCATATTCTGGAAATAGGAGGTACTGGTAATAATGTGTAAGGTCACCTAGGATTGGGGCACTGGCAACACTTCATCCAATCCTATTGTGTTTAGCTACAGAATACTTTGAAGCACTCATTTGTTGTTCATTCGCTCATGCTTATTTTGTAAAGTCAAATCATAATAAAAGGCAGTGGTGTGGAGACACACAAAGATGGTCACACACACACTGTTACTGGATATACTGTATAGTATAAATGTGCCTCAGTAAAACCGAGGCACAAGAAAATAGAAAAACTAAGGTGCAAAATAAGTAAAGGGGACAGGGTAGAAACACCCTGACCCCTAGGCCTGTTTAGGGGGTCCCACAATGACCCCCAGGGCCAAAAAAGCATTTAAAAAAAAATGTGAGATGCGTGGAGGATCCGCAGATCTGGCCTCAAAAATGAAAAAAACTTAAGCACGGACTCCCACACTTGGTTATTACTTAGGACCCGGGTGGGCTAAATCCTGGGGGCATCTCAAAAAATCTTTGTGGGGACCCAGAGGGATCCCCGCAGCCACGGGGACCACAAACCCCAAGGACTTTCTATAAATATTTGCAGGGAGGGCACACAGCCCCACCGCAGCCCCAGGGACCGCCATGCCCGGATGCTTCTTTTTTAAATGTATTAGGGGCCTCAAAGGCCCCCCCAAGCCCCGGTGCTTTCATTAATTATGCATGGGGCGCATGGCCCCCACTGCCCCAGGGACTGCCACATCCTGGGGCTTCTTTGAAAAATAAAAAATTACCTGTGTGGGTAGCTCCCCCCATGGTCCCCAACACGGTGGACGGGCCCAGGGGATAGGGTTCCCGGGGCCAGAAGTGGCCTGGGAGGGGGGCCACGTGGCCCCCCTCCCCCATTAAATAAATTGAAAATAATGTTAAAAAAATGCAAAGGCCGGCCCCGGGGGATGGGATTCCCCAGGGCCATAAATGGCCTGAGGAGGGGGCTACGCAGCCCCCCTCAAAATAGAAAAAAGGATGGTCAGGCCTGGGATAGTAAAAAAATGCAAAGGCCGGCCCGAGGGATGGAATCCCCAGGGCCATAAATGCCCTGAGGAGGGGGCTACAGAGACCCCCTCCAAATAGAAAAAAGGATGGTCAGGCCGCGAAGGATGGGGTCCCCAAGGCCAGAAGTGGCCTGGTAGGGGGGGCCACCCCGCCATCCCCTCCCCCTCAAATTTTTTTTTAAAAAGGGAGGCCCCAGGGCCAATAGAGGCCTTAGGAGGGGGCAGTGCAGCCCTGCCTTCCTACAAAAAAACAATATGTTTGGCCTTGCCCGGGGGAATGGGGTCCCTAGCCTGGAATTGGCCCCCTTCCCTTTTTTTATTTTTCTTTCTAAAAGGGATCAGGCCCTGGGGGATGGGGTTCCCAGGGCCCAAAAAAGGGAGAAGAAAGGGGGAGACACACAAACCCCCTTCGAACAAATAAAAACAACCCCAGAAAAACAAACTGATTGTGCCAGAGGCCCCGCCCCTCCCAGAAAAAATCTGCAAACGTTCCCTGTGGCGCTTTTTAAATTGGGGAATTAATTCCCCTTCTATACTGGAGTTCCCTGGGGGCCTACTAGTCCACCAGGTACCTCCAGTAAGCACCACAGGGCTGCGCTGCAGAGAGGTGGTCCAGGCCACACCCTTTTTACACCTCACTACAACGCAGCTCTGTGGCGCTTACATGAGGTACCTGGTTGGCTAGTTGGACCCCAGGGACTCTCAGGAATCAAGGGGACTTAATGACCCAACTTAAAACACGCCACAGGGTGCGTTTGCACAGTGGTGAAGGGAGGGGGCGGAGTCTGAGGTGACATGTGTGCAAACACGCCCTGTGGCGCGTTTTAAGTTAGGGAATTAATTCCTCCTAAATCCTGAGGGTCCCGGGGTCAACTAGCCCACCAGGTCCCTCCTGTAAGCGCAACAGAGCTGCGTTGCAGAGAG
This sequence comes from Lissotriton vulgaris, assembly GCF_964263255.1. NCBI lineage: Eukaryota > Metazoa > Chordata > Amphibia > Caudata > Salamandridae > Lissotriton > Lissotriton vulgaris. The sequence goes on from NC_141687.1 coordinate 1,012,391,924, forward strand.
GTATAAAAAGGGGGGCTGCTTCTGACCACCTCTCTGCAACGCAGCTCCCTAGCGCATACAGGAGGTACCTGGTGGGCTAGTTGGCTCCCAGGGACCCTCAGATGTTGAAGAGGAATTGATTCCCCAACTTAAAACGCACCACAGGGCGTGTTTGCACATGTCACCTCAGACTCCGCCCCCTTCCTTCACCACTGTGAAAACGCGCCCCCTGGTGAGTTGTAAGTTGGGGAATTAATTCCCCTTGAATACTGAGGGTCCTTGGGGGCCAAATAGTCCACCAGGTACCTCCAGTATGTGCCATGGAGCTGCGTTGCAGAGAGGTGTTCAGAGAATAATAATAATAATAATAATAATAAAAACAATTATTAAGCGCCTGGTTACACAGGAAAACAGTGCGTCCCCGCGCTGTGGATGCATACTGACAGAACTCTGAGACGAAAATCCAGCAACCCAGAGGGGAGAGGACACAAGGCAGCAAGGCAACTAGACCTTAGGGAATAAATGAGTTTTCAGTTTCAACCTGAAACGCGATTCTGAAGGGTCCATCCGGAAATCGAGTGGAAGTTCGTTCCAGTATTTGCTGGCAAGGAACCTAAAGGATCTCCCTCCCATCCAAGCATGACGGATGCGGGGGACCACCATCTGCATGCTCCCCATAGATCTCAGCGACCGTCTAGGATGGTATATGGTCATTATCTTCTGGAGGTAAGAGGGGCCACAGCCATAATCAATGCGATGGGTAATGCACAAGGTTTTAAACCGAATGCGTTCTTTCATGGGAAGCCAGTGCAAGGTATGAAGTGCCCGCTTACCAGATGACCTCCTAGGCATTTTTAATACTAGCCTGGCCGCCGCATTCTGGACACATTGCAGTTGGCTCAGACCCTTTTTACTAAGCCCACATTGCAGTGAGTTCCCATAGTCAAGGTGTGGAGTGACTAGGGCATGCAGTAGGGATTTCCTAGCTTTGAATGGGAGAAGGTCTAAGATCTTGCGGAGCACCTTGAGTGTGCCATAACATTTCCCGACTACACTCCTCACACGTTGAGTATAAGAGAGATTAGAATCTAAAATAACCCCCAGATTTTTCACAGTGGCGGATGGAGTGGGCATAGTACCCAAGTCAGCTGGCCACCAAGCTGAGGTCAAGACGGACGGAGATGGACCAATAATAAGGAGTTCCGTCTTGTTGCCATTGAGGCGCAAACAATTGCCCTTCATCCAGCCAGCGAGTGCTACAAGACAGAAGGAGAAATTCTCTGCTGCTCCAACTGGGTCATGGGATAACGTAATCACCAGTTGGGTATCAGCTGCATACGAGACAATATCCACCCCATAGGACTCCACTAATCTTGCAAGGGGCTCCATATATACATTGAACAGCATAGGGCTCAATATAGAGCCCTGCGGAACCCCTTGTCTAAGAGATATTGGTCTGGATTTATATGGGGGGCAGTGAACTTGAAATTTCCTGTCCGCCAGGACAGAGACCACGCCCCTTTTCACACCTCTCTGCAATTTAGCTCTTTGGCGCTTACTGGAGGTACGTAGTGGGCTAGAGGGACTTAAAACACACAACCGGGTGCGTTTGCACAGTGGTGAAGAGAGGGGGAGGGCCAGAGGTGACATGTGTTGAAACACGCCCTGTGGCACATTTAAAGTTGGGGAATTAATTCCCTTTTAATCCTGAGGGTCCCTGGGGGCCAACTAGCCCACCAGGTGCTTCCAGTAAGTGCCACTGTGCTGCTTTGCAGAGAGGTGGTCCAGGCCATGCCTCTTTTTACACCTCTCCGCAACACAGCTCTGTAGAGCGTACTGTAGGTACCTGGTGGGCTAGTTGGTATCCCAGGGACCCTCAGGAATCAAGTGGACTTAATCCCCCAACTTAAAATGCGCAACGGGGTGCGTTTCACAGTGTAGTAATGGAGGGGGCGGGCCTGAGGTGACATGTGTGCAAACACGCCCTGTGGCACGTTTTAAGTTGGGGGATAGATTCCCATTTAATCCTGAGGGCCCCTGGGGGCCAACTACCCCACAGGTACCTCCAGTAAACGCCACAGAACTGTATTGCAGAGAGGTGGTCCAGGCAAAGCCCCTTTTTACACTTCTCTGCAACGCAGCTCTATGGCGCTTACTGGAGGTACCTGGTGGGCTGGTTTGACCCCAGGGACCCTCAGGATTCAAGGGGACTTAATCCCCCAACTTAAAACGTGCCATGAGGCATGTTTACCCAGTGGTGAAGGGAGGGGGCGGGGCCTGAGGTAACATGTGCAAACAAGCCCTGTGGTGCATTTTCAGTTCGGGAATTAATTTCCCTTCAATTCTGAGGGCACCTGGGGACCAAATATTCCACCAGGTACCTCCAGTAAATGCCACAGACCTGAGTTGCAGAGAGGTGGTCCAGGCAAAGCCCCTTTTTACACCCTATTATTTGTATCATTATTATTATTATTATGATTATTATTATCATTATTAATAATTATATTGTATAGCTGCTCTTTTATGGTCAATTTGTTTGTACCGATTAAAGATTTTTGAATCTGAACTCAACAGTTTTTACACACGTGTAAACGCGTTTCTACATCTGCAGTCTTCAATACAGACTTTCCAAAAAATCCACTTTTGATTGTAGTTTTTCAGTTATTAGTATTGTTACTCATTGGTGTTCCAATATGCTGTTTTTCCAATTTCAGTAATTCTTCATCAAAGTTGGGGCACTCTTGTAGTGTAGGCATTAATCCAACTAAGAATGTGTCCTCTGCAGTGAAATTATACATTAGTTGTGGTGGTGTGTTTTCAGACGAAAGCAGTTACTTGGTTAGGCGAACTTCCAAACCTCGTTTACCATCTTTTCTCACAACTCCTATTCTAATATCCTTTAGAATGTCTTCATATTCGTCATCAGATGCTTGTCACATATTCTACAATAGTTTCTTGTATTCAAATGTTTAGCCAAATATTTATATTGCCAAACCTTCCCAAAGAATATTTTGCATCATTATGGAGAGGAGTCTGGATAACAGGTTGTCCACTGACAGAAGTAAGTTGCAGTAGCTCTCCAAAAACAATTAAATGCTTTCCTCTAAATGGCGCATGGCACTCTGTTTTCAAACTCAGCATTCTCAAGTGTACATAGGTAAGCATTAATTTTTGAGACCATGCTCACCTCATTAATAATTAACAGCTACAGTTTATCCATTACTCTTGACACTGCATGACAGGCGAATTTCTCTGGTTTTATATGAGTCAAATGTCCAACTAACTATAACGTCCCTGAAACCTATGTTTTTTTTAGTGAATTTCGAAGGTTTTAAAAAAATGCTAATTCCTAACTATAATGTTTGTAAAACCTATGGTTTTTTGAGTGAATTTTAATGGTTTTTTAAATGTTAATTTCATATTTTAATGTTTATGAAACTTACATTTTTTCTATTTAAAAAAATAAATATTTTGGAACTCTATTATCCTTTTTTTACTTTAAAAATTATGTAATGTTTTATATCTTCCCCCAAAAATATGTATATCTTTTATTTTTTTTGAGAAACTTGCAGTCCCATACCGGTAGTGTAATAAGTTCCATCACCACAGGAATCCTATAGGCCATATTGCTAAACTCGTAAATGATGCGTGATGAAGGGGGTCAAGTAGCAAATCACGGGTTTTCCTTTGGGAGGCAGGGTTGTATGGATCAAATGCAGACTGAGGCTCCAATTATCAAAAACAATTTTGCACATTTGAAGATAGGATCAGTACAGGAGCCGGCCTTATTGAAACTTGTTGAGTCAACAAAAAAGATAACGGAAACTGTCTTAACTGCAGCAGTCGAGCCTGCCACTGTAGATATAATTTCGAATACAGCAAGAAAAAGGAACACCACTCCAATAAGAAGGAATAGGTATCAGCTGAGATCCAGGGTAGAGCTAAAAGAGAGAGGTGCCTTGGAATTTGAAGAGAGGGAAAGACCTATGCCATTAACCCCCTGTAAAAGAAAAAACAAAAAAACTACCTTAGTAAAAAAATCTAAGGGCGTAACCCTTGAAAACCACGTGGTGAAGAGCACCCCCTCACTCAAATCCTACTTTAAGGTTCTAGATCAGGCTAGGAGTTCCTCCGCGCAAATGGAGGATAGTACTAGCACTATACCTCTAAAAAATCGTTTTGGGCCCTTGGAGAACTTGGGTAACATGGAAAATGCTGGGTCCCTGGTCTCCATGAATGGGGGAGTGACATGTGAGGAAGAGGGGGGTGCGGAGACTTTGAAATTGGCTGGTTTAGAGCAGCAACATGCTCAGTCGAATTTTCCTGAGTTTAAAAATCCAGGTGTACCCCCTGCACCATCTACTCCTGCTAATCTAAATAAAGCACCCTCTGGTGATAAAGTGCAAGGAAAGCAGGACACCAGACCCAAGAGTCAGCCGGTAACAGCCAAACCTGCACAAAGTAGTTCTAAGGGGGCTGGTGAGGGAATTAGGAGGCAGGATCTTAATAAGGTTAATCAATCAGACCCGGCTCCAGCTCTTATCGGAACAAGGAGAAGCACTGAAGATTCGTGTGAGCAAGAGAACGATCGCTTGGGGGATCTTTTTTGATCATTGAGAAGGGACATGATGTCAAAATTTGAGATATCAGAAAATAATCAAAAAACAATACATGATAGATTCGACCTTTTGGAATCTAAGTTAGAGGATGTTACTCTTCGTACAGGGAATCTGGAAACAGAAGCAGCTGCACTGAATAAAACTGTACATGGAAATTTAAAAGATATAGATACTTTGAAGGCCCAAAATAGATCATTGGCTATGGACATTGAGAGATTGGAGACTCAAGCACGAAGGAACAACTTAAGTATTCTGAAAATACCAGAGGGGGAAGAGTTGGAGGACATAAAGGGATTTGTTTGTACACTCCTGGCATTTTAAAAGATCGCCCAGACATAGACTTGGAAGCCGAAATTCAAAGAGTGCATAGAGATCCTCATAAGAGACGCACAGACAGAAAAGCACCTAGAAAAATATTAGTAAACTTTCAAACATATAGCGTCAAGGAGCTTATTCTGGGGAGATGCCTTTCAAAAACAGATCTTCGTTATCGGTCCAGTCCTTATCTTATCAGGTCTGATATAGGTGCAAGAACTGCACAGAGACAATGGGAGCTGGGCACCAGAATGCCAGACTTGAGGTCATTGGGGGCGCACGTGCAGATGAGATTTCCTGCCTTGCTCAGGATTATGTGGAAGAATAAGACCTATAGTTTTTCACAGCCAGAAGAGGTCGATAATCTTTTAGGCCGAACGAGAAGTGATCAGGAAGATCAATAAAGGGCAGATTTTGTTACTACTCCTTAAAAAAAAAAAAAAAAAAGGAGAGAGTAAATTGAAGCACGGAAACACTAAACGACAGTATAGGGGACACGACTTATTTAATGATTTAATTTTCACTCGCTATAACATATTTGATTTGGTCAGGGGACTCACCTAGGTGCTCCGAAAGGCGAAGCCATCGTCTGGTATGTTGGGGGGGTTCCTCAGGGGGGAGGGTGTTCACTGGGTGGAGGGAGCAAAGGGAAAAAGATAAAAAATAAAAAATCCCTATATATAGATGAACACATTTTGTACATAGCTATGGATGGGTACGAGAGGATAATAGACTTATGAGTAATCCATATAAGCTTAAAGTCCTGTCATGGAATATTAATGGCCTGGGGGAAAAAACGAAACAGAATAGAATTTGTGAATTTTTAAAAAATTCAGAAGCACATCTTATAATGCTACAAGAAACCCATTTAGAGGCAGATATCTGCAGTTCTCTCTTTAAGAATTTAAGGTGGGTCCAGGAAATAATCTGTTCCAGGCAATCGGGTACTACAAGGGGAGTCTCCATCATAATCCGAGCGAATAGAGGGATAAGTCTAAAAAAATACGAGACAGATCAATCAGGAAGATGGTTGGTAGCAGTAATATACATTCAAAACATTCCATATACACTGGCAGCGTACTATGGTCCGATTGATGATAACCCGGGCCCACTATCTAAGCTAGAGATAGCATTATTAGGGACAACCGGCCCAATAATCTTGGGAGGCGACTTTAATCTGGTCTTTGACCAAAAGCTAGATAGAACCTCTAAAGCCAAATATCATGCTCCCTCGAAATCACTTGCTACCCTAGACGCTATAATGAAGGACTTCAGTCTCTTAGATGTATGGAGAAAAAAATACAGAACCTTACCAGGGTTTACCTATTACAGCAAGAAATATAAGAATTATTCCAGGATTGACCATTTTTTAGTCGACCAGCATCTTCTCACAGATATCAATTACCTTTCCTTTATACCAACAGGGATGTCAGATCATGCAGTACTGGAAATGGTAATTGAACTGAACTTAACTCCTTTAAAAACAAGATGGACCCTAGAGAGATCACTCTTATTAGATAATCAAATAAAAATAGAAGTCAAAGATAAAACGGTAGAATTTTTTACAATAAATTCAGGTACTTCTACTCCCCAGGTAGTATGGGAGGCATATAAGGCCTTTCTGAGAGGAGTCTTAGGCTCTTTAATGACTTATAAGAGAAAGAGTATGAAAGCAAAAAGAAGGGAAGACCTGGCAGCAATAATAAGAAAGGATCTTGAGCTACAAAATGCAATTTTAACTAACTCCAGGAGAGTTCACCTGATAGAGAAGGAACTTACTGAATTACAACTTCAGCTTAAAATCTCGGATGAGAAAATTCTTAAAGAAAAGTGGGAGACCAGTAGACTAAAAAACTACGAATACGGAGAAAAATGTGGAGCCCTTTTAGCTTGGAAATCTAGAGAAGAGAGAACGAGGAACAATATTAAAACCCTATTACAAAGGCAGACAGGAGACTTGATAGAGACAGATGCAGAGATTAGAGAGGAAGCAAGGTCCTTTATGAGAAACCTCTATACGGAAGATAAAGACCCCAAGGGGGATGACTTAGAAACTTGGTTGCTATCAAAAAACTTACCTCAAATGTCTGAATTGGATAAGGTATACTTGGAAAGTGAGATTACAGAAGGGGAAATACTAAATCAATTGAAGAGAATGAAACGAGGGGAAGCTGCAGGTTCAGATGGGTTGCCTGTGGAGATTTATATAGATAATAAAGATCAATTATTACCTACACTCAGGGAACTTTTTAACCTCTTACTAATTCATGGTTACTCTGTTCCCCCCTCTTGGGCAGAAGCTACTATAACGCTCATAGTAAAACCTAACAAAGACCCAAAGAGAATAGAGTCCTACAGACCAATTTCACTGCTAAATACGGATATGAAGATCTATTCCGGAATTTTAGCTACCAGACTATCGAAGATTATAAAATCTATAATCCACCCTGATCAAAGAGGCTTTATTCCAGGGAGACAATTAAACGAATTAACATTCCAAGTGATAGGGGCCATAGATTATGCCAACGATAAAAACCTCCCGTTGGCCTTGGTTGCGATAGATGCGGCTAAGGCCTTTGATCAGGTCAACTGGAAGTATTTATGGGCTCCCTCTAACTTTTATTAAGGCGGTTAAATCACTATATTATAACCCAAAGGCAAAAGTTTTAGTTAACGGAATAGTATCTGATTGGTTTGACATATCCCGAGGTACTAGACAGGGTTGCCCTTTATCCCCTCTTTTGTTTGATGTTTACATGGAGCCTTTTGTTTGTGGAATCATAGATGACAATATAATTCAACCTTTTAAGCTTGGTAATATGTCATTGAAAGTTGCTTTGTATGCAGACGACCTTCTCTTGTATACCTCTAATCACTCAGTGGCAATACCCAGGCTATTTTCTCTATCAGAAGAATTTGGGAAGTTGTCAGGCTATCAGAGTAATAAGGAGAAAACGGAGATAATGGGCGGGAATAATAACATACACATACAGGGCAAAAAACATAAAATGCGATACTTGGGAATTTATTTAACTCAAGCGCTAAAAAACATAACATCATTTAGTTGGCAGATTGTGGTCAAAGATATTAAAAAAACTCTAACAAGATGGGGGAACCTGCCTTTAAATATTTATGGCTGTGTTAACCTTATTAAAATGACAATTCTTCCCAAATTAACCTTTTTATATAATTGCATCCCTTTATCATTTTCTTCAAAAGATATCAATACTTTACAGGGTAAGATCAGATCATTTATATGGGCTTGTAAGTCATCTAGAATAGCATGGAAAAAATTGAGAAGGGGTTTAAAAATTGGAGGTTTAGCCCTTCCAGATCTACTATCATACTGTCATGCGTTTCACTTTAAAAACTTTAGGCTACTTGCGAATTCGTTAGACGCATCATCACAGGGCCGCTTGTTTCAAGCTTTATTAAATGACTTACCTTATGACCATGATTACTTTCTATTCAAGTTCGGAGACCAGAATTTTTTTTTAAAAATTCGTCTTAAGATACTGCAGACTGCACTTAAAAATTGGGGGTTCATCCGGAAGGTGTTTGATATTCCTTACTATCACACATACACCCCAATCTGGGATTCCCCGGGTACACCCCTATGTCTCCAAGATCAACTTTCACAACCCTTGAAAACAGCTGGACTACAAAAGTGGGGAGATCTTTGGGTAGATTCAGGCTTCATGAATTGGAATTCTTTAATACAACTCACAAATGGTCAGCTGACTAGGTTTAAATATTATCAACTATCAGCTTGGTGGTCAAGTCAGAATCTGCAACGGGAAAAAGACCCAGATATTCTTGATGCAGTTTGTAGAGGGGGGAAATGGATAAAAGAAGTATCGTTTAGGTATAAATCGATAATCAAGGATGAGGAGAACAAACTATACTTGGAGGTGATAAAATTATGGGAAAACAGTATAGCTGATCTTCCCGAAGAAGTTAGTAAAATATGGTCAGACTCCTTTTTCCTTTCTCAGAGGCTAATTAAACCAGCCAATTTAAGACGAAACCATCTATTCACAGCTTATAGAGTATATTGGACCCCGGCCAAATTGAACAAGATAACACAAAATAATTATTACTGTCCCCGCTGTAACCACAGTGCAGCTGACGATATCCATATTTTTTTGGACTGTCCAGCTATTCAGGACTACTGGAGAGCGATAATTGACTTTTTGGGTGATGTACTGTCAACAACTATTATATGTTCACCCAGACTTGTATTCTTTGGTTTATTGAAAGACTATAACATTAATAGTCTAGATACTCAGTTTATTTTCTACGTAGTAGTCATTGCTAGGAGACAAATCTGTATGGAGTGGAAGTCAACCGTTCCCCCCAGATTTGCAGCATGTTTAAAATATATAATGGAAGTATGTAAGATGGACATGGTTGGACGTAATGAGAACACTGAGAATGTCTGGTCTAAATTGGTGGTCTGGCTAAACAAGTAACGGTCCGATGATTATGGCAGAGGTTGTGTCAGTCCTGTCCTCCCCCTGGCATAGGGCTCCCAAAATAGGCTAGGGGGAGTAGGATAAGGAAAACAGCCTACCTCTGGGACATCCCTGTTTGCTATGATACTGTTTCCAGGGTGGACTCGAAAATAACAGTATAAGAGGCAACAGCGAGACCCATCTAGAGCATACGAATTCTGGTGGCATATATGAGGACAAAAAAAAAAAGAGAAGTGTTAAGCAATTGGAGAACGTGATTGAGAGAGGATGGGTCAATTTGTCGCAAGACTGCAATGGGTACTAAATTACAGGGAGATCCTGATTTAATCTGACTGAGATGATGTGTGAGTGCCACCATGTCCAAGAGTGGCCAAGATTCAAGGGTGGGCACATTTATCAAGTCGGTGCAATTTTCAGGAGACATAGTGGGTGAAGGAAAAGAGGCAGGGGTGGTGCTGACCAGTGAAGAATAGATGGTTTCCACTTTATTTATAAAGAATTCTGTAAGGTCTTTGCATTGTGTAGAATTAAGGTTGGAAGGGGGTTGTATGGTGGTTGAACCGGATAAGTCCTTGACTATATTAAACAAGGTTTTAGGACAGTTTTTAGCCTGTAGAATAGATGTGGAAACATAGATAGCACGTGCAGCCCAACAAAGGGAGTGATAGGCCCGTTTGCTAGTATTATAGGAAGTTTAGCTTCGGCTGTATAGTTTTTACATTTGGTTTTCTCCTTCTTTAGTTGGTCGGAGAACCACGGGGCCGAGGGGGGGTGGTTGTTAAACTTTCTGACAGAAGTGGGGAGACAGATATCAAGGGCCAATTGAATCCATCCTTGAAATGCTACCAGATCAGAGGCAACATTATTATGGAAGGTGGGAGCATTTATGGACAACAATGAGTTAAGCTTGGTGATTTCAAGCTTCATTGAATTCCTAAGGTTTATTGGTTATGTTGCAATTAGTATGTGCAAGATGGGGGGTTTCCAGGCTGAAACCTACTAAGAAGTGATCCGTCTGACAAAGAGGGACGGCCGTTATACATTGTAAAGAAGATAGGTTGGAGAAAATGTGGTCAATAAGATGACCTGCATTGTGTGTGGACCCACTATTTAAAAGAAGAATATTTATAGCTGCCAAATCAGAGACAAAGGTGATGGCAATATTACAGCTGGGATCCTCAAGATGGAGATTGAGGTCACCTAGGATAGAAAAATTAGCTGCCTGAAGCAGCAAAGGGGAAACAAATCAGGAAACTTTGTTGCACATGAGCCAGCCGGACCTGGGGGGCGGTACACCAGTATACCAGAAAAAGTGAAGTGCGGAGTCAGAGTGAGTTTGAAAGCAGCAGCTTCACAATCAGAAATCGAAAGTGCATTGAATTTACAATAACATTTGTTTTTAAAGATGATGGCGATCCCGCGTCCCACCCTCACTTCTCTATCTCTCCTCACAATTGCGTAGTTCGAGGGCAGGGCTCTGGCCAATTCATGCCCTGTACAGCTGGTAAGCCATGTCTCCGTTAGGAATATGGCGTCAGGTTGTAGGTCCAATAAAAGGTCAAAAATATCTGCCTGATGTTTGGGGAGAGATGAACAGTTGGTGCTAAAAAAGGAAAAGCTATTAGAAAGTTCTAGCTTTTGGTTCGGGGCGCGATGCGTAAGATGGTGGACTGTAGTGTCAGGCTTAATAGCTTTACCTGGATCATCAAGGTAGGCGTTGAATGTAAAATTACAGCCAGGGCAGGTGATGTAATTCTCTTCTGTCTAGAGGCAGGCACACAAGGGATGAGAATAGGGGCGCAAATTAAGCAGCTGGATGGAAGAGAACTTTAAACCAGCACTGTTACAGGGGTTTGGGCCCCGGGTCCCAGCCTGGCGCGGACGGGCGCAGACTGGCTTGCCTTTGGCGCGCCGCTGCAGACGTCCGCTGCACGCTAGCCTCATAGGATGCTTTTAAAGGGCCCGCCTTGGGAAGGGAACACAAACACTAGAGCGACCCTTGCCCCAAGAGGGCGGCCGAGTATGGCACAATCTGGAAGTGGGTTAGAAGATCGAGTGTCGGGTTCCCCTGTGACCTCCGTCCACTCAAACTGCGGTGGACTGGGGGGGGGGGCCACAAACGTCGCACAATCCCCAGCACCAACACAAAGTAAGGCGGACTTTAAATAGACAAGCGAGTCAGCATTCCCTTAAGCTCATCACCGCTTCAGTTATAACAATGTACAATATTGCATGAGCAAGAGTAACTCGAAAAATAAAGCTAAACGGTTTTAAAAGTTTTAAAAGTAATAGCTGCAATCAATAGGCGTCTTGCAGCGCTAAGTTGTTCAAAGTAGTATCTTTGATGGTGATGTCATGGAATGTCAATGGAATAGGGGATAAAATCAAGAGAGGGATATTGCAGCAATTCCTCAAAAGGCAAGCCCCAGACCTTGTATTACTTCAGGAGACACATATGGTGAGTAATAAAAGCAATGCCCTCACCAGATGGGGTTATAAACTGCTGGTGCATGCGGACTTCACCACTGGTTCCCCGGGGACTGGTATATTGGTCAAAAAAAGTGCGGCACTAATGGTGAGGCGAATCTGGGTAGACCAACGAGGCAGGTTTGTGGTAGCGGAAGTGAAATGGGAGGGCAAGATACTGAATGTGGTCTCGGTGTACCTCCCTCCGGCGATGGGAAAGGAGGTGCTGGCAGACCTGGGGAAGATACTAGCTGATCTTTCTATAGGCACACTAACAATGGGAGGGGACTTTAACATGGCGATGAATGACTACAGGGATAGGCTCCCACCCAGACATTTCAAACAGCCAAATACACGCTTATACAAATTCATTGGGGCCCTTGGTCTAACAGCCACATGGCGGGCGATACAACTGGATGGAGTGCAATACACCTTCTACTCCAATGATCATTGAAGCTCCTCCCATATTGATTATTTTCTTACACATTATGGCTCTATTGCCCAGTTTTGGAATCCCTAGGCACTCCCTAGGGGTATCCCGGATCACTTCCCAATGGTAGTGGAATTTACACTTTTTGAGCAAAAGCTGCGCACAACATTGACTCTCAGCCCCTGGTTGCTGAAGATCCCAGATTTTAAAGAGGACCTAGTGGAACATACCCAAAAGTTTTTTAATGAAATTGTGGGGTCCGTAGACTCAGCGCTGATGGTGTGGGAGGTGTTCAAGCCTATCATAAAAGGGCAGGCACTGGCTCTTGGGGTAAGATACACTATACAAAGGCAGCAGCGGATAGACCAGGCTGAAAGCGACCTCCAGCGGCTGGAAGATTAATATAATGCATCACCCTCTGATACTATTAGACATCGCCTGCAGCTTAAGCAAGACCACTTTAAGACATTGGTCAAGGAAAAACTACAGACCAAACTTCTTCACACCGCACATAGGCTATACGAATAAGGGGCCAGAGCTGGGAAATTACTAGCGTGGCTGGAGAGGAGGGATCAGGGGAAGATGTGGGTGCCGCAGCTGATGCTTGGGGATGGGTCATATGTTACACACCCACGCGACATAGCAAGCGCCTTTGCGAAACACCTAGAACAGGTTTACACCTCATCCACGTCCTACACCTCAGAGGACTCCCACCAACTTCTGGCAGACAGCAACATACCAGTATTATCGAATGAGGACAGAGAGGCATTGGAGGGTGACTTAACGGATGAGGAGATTTGCCGAGCAATGAGCAAAATTCAGTCTGGCAAAGCAATGGGCCCTAATGGGATACCCATAGAATTTATTGAAAGTGATCGCTGCACAGGTGACGCCTCACCTTCGGCCATATTCGAAGAAAGCTATGAGAAAGGTCTCCTACCGAAAGACCAAAGGCTAGCTTCCATCGTAGTTCTTAGAAAGCCAGGTAAGCCATCAGAGGCATGTAGTTCATACCGCCCAATCTCCATGATTAATGTGAAGGCCAATATCTTGGCCAAGGTCCTGGCCCTACGTCTCATAGCGGTTATCCCATCACTAGTCCATCCGGGGCAATCAGGCTTTATGCCCGGGAGGAACACAGCATTAGATATTAGACGCCTCCATAATGTAATGGCAAGTCGTGAGTTTATTGAATAGGACACTGTTATCCTCTCCCTGGACGTCTCAATGACATTTGATTCAATTGAATGGCCTTATCTATTTGAAGTCCTGCGGCGTATGGGCTTTGGGCCTAAATTTGTGGGCTGGGTGAAACTCCTGTACACGGATATCTGATGCGAGGTCTGAGGCAATAGCTACACATCCCAGCCCTTCCCATTGAACTGGGGCACAGGGCAGGGTTGCCCTCTCTCCCCCTTGCTATTCGCCATGATGCTGGAGCCACTCGCGGCATGGGTTAGGCGAGATGTTACGGTGAGGGGTATGAAATGGGCAGAGGGACATGACGACAGAATATCAGTATATGCTGATGATATATTGCTCTACATGGCTTCCCCTTATAAATCCCTCCATGGGGTGTTGAATATATTTACAAACTTCGGGAAGTACTCAGGGTATGCCATCAATTGCAGCAAATCAGTGCTGTTTATCCTTAAGGGCCAGTCTCTCCGGTTGCCGGCGGGCTGTGCAGTGAGGATTACCATGGAAGGCTTCCGATATTTGGGGATACTTGTGACCCCAGACCCCCGACTTTCTATGACCAAAATCTTGCAACCCCTCTGAACAGGTTACGGGCAGATGTTAAGCACTGGCGTTGCCTGCCGGTGTCCCTGGTGGGACAGGCGACTTTGTTTAAGATGCTGGCTCTTCCCCAGTTCCTGTACATCATTCAAAATTGTCCCCACATGATTCCAGATTCATAATTTGCAGGAGTGGAGAGCGAAATAAGAACACTGCTATGGGATGGCGGATCACCCCGCATAGCCATGCATGAGCTGACCAAAGGGTGGTACGATGGGGGGATGGCCTTCCCAGATCCTTGTCTTTACTATTGGGCAACACAACTAGTGGTGGTGAACCAATGGATCTACAGATCCCCGATGGACCCAGTGTACAGGTTGTACAGGTATCAGATGGGGAGGGCAGGATACCTAGAGGCACCATACTCGAAGACTCGGAAGGGTTGATACTTTGGCCCCTCTGCTCACACTGTGATGATATGGCCACTGGTGAATTCCGGCCTGGGTTGGGCAAAAGCCCTGACTAAGGCCACACCCCTGTGGTGTACCCAGAAATTGAGACTTCTCGGAAGCCACCCTGGGTTCAACAAGTGGGACTTAATTGGGATCTCAATGATAGAAGATTTGGTAAAAATTACTACTTACAACTACTTTTGGTATTCACAGAAGGCATTCAGTAGTCTTAAATTAAGATTTTGTCTTAAATTAGGAATTTGTCCTAAATTAGGACTTTGTCCCAAGTTTGGATTTTGTCTTAAATTAGGATGTTTTCCTAAGTTAGGATTTCGTCTTAAGTTAGGGGTTTGTCCTAAATTATGATTTTGTCTTAAATTAGGATTTTTTCTTCAAATAGGATTTGGCCTAAATTAGGATTTTGTCCTAAATTAGGATTTTGTCCTAAATTAGGATTTTGTCTTAAATTAAACATAAGTTTAACTTAAGTTTGTCTTAAGTTTAACTTAAGACAACATCCTAATTTAGGACAAAATCCTAATTTAGGACAAAATCCTAACTTAGGACAAAATCGTAACTTAAGACAAAATCCTAACTTAGGACAAAATCCTAACTGGAGACAAAATCCTAATTTAAGACTACTAAATGCCTTCTGTGAATACCAAAAGTAGTACATTTAGGATTTTGTCTTAAGTCAGTTCTGTGAATCGGCCACCATGAGTTGATTTACTCATAGTAATGTCTGGCTCGTGGCAAGTGCTCATATCATCCTGCCCAAACGGCAAGTACACATATTATTGTTAAACAATAAAATGATATTCGCTTATGAAAAGTACACTACTACTCTGATAAAACAGTATACCTACAGATACCTGAAGCACGGTTACCGGTAGTTACTACCTCATGGGTTTATACTTCTGTGGTGATGCAGAACATGTAGCGAGTACTCATACGGTCCTGCCCAAGTGAGCATCTAAACAAATTATATTTTTCAGGCAGGAAGCTGTTACTTGCTATACAATAGAAATATACTATTCTGATAAAAGGAGAAGTAAACCATGTGCTCCTACCAGCAGGCATACGCATCTTTTAGTGGGAGGGCTAATATATGCGCCCGGGGCCAACAGTCATCTCACCTATGTAGGCTTATATATCTTGTTCTTTATATCCAAAAATGCTAGATTGCTGGTAACAAAAGCGGGAGCTGTGCTCAGCTGGCTACACTTTGATGTCATACAGAGATCAAACCTGTGCAAAAATACAAACAACACTAAAAACAATGAATATACATATGGGTGGTATACAAAGGAATAAAATGATTAACAAATACTCAGAAACCAGAAGCTTAAAAACATAAGGAGAATACGGAATATCCACAGAAATATAGTATTATAGTCATAAGAGTACTGACAGTCCCTCACTAGAATTCAGGCCTATTGGTGAAAGTGTTCCAAAGTCTATAATGAATTTAGACTCAAGGATTCTTAGTATGCATTCTCTGCTCCCTCCCCTCAACTGGGGCACTACAGCACTGAGGTCTACAAATGACAACACATTTGAATTTTGAAAATGTATTTCTATGAAGTGTGAAGTCACAGGATAGTGCTCATCATTGTGTTTGATAGCTCATTTGTGTTCTAATACTCTTTTCGTTGCTGTGTGGATGGTACTGCCAATGCAGTATTTCCAATATGGGCAGAAAAGACAGTAGAGACAAAAATCAATATTGCAATCAAAGTTACCCTTTATGTTGTACTTCCTGTTGCCGTTAGGGACTTTGATCTTGGAGCAGTTGCCATGCATACTCCTAATGTTTCTACCTGAAGGTTGATCAGATATAACCATGTTCTGACTAAAACTGTCACTCAGGGATCTAATACTCCTGAATGGTATCTGAGGTGACTCCAAAAGATATTTATATCTTATCTGTTTTAAGGACATGCTTGTCTTTGGTACAGATTTTCCTGATTCTGTATGATTGGTTAGAATATGTTGTGATGAATCTGATTTGATATGAATCCTCAGGGTTTCTACTGTTACCCTGATACAGTAGGCTTGCCCTTGACACAGTGTCAACCTTAGCACTAGCCTGTGAGATGAACTTGTTACTGTATTCCCTTTCCCTAAATCTCATTGTCATCACCATTTCCTCCTGTTCATATTCTTATGGGGTACTGCAATTATATTTAGCTCTTAACAGTTCTTCAAATGGAATGCTGTGTGTCTGCCTGGATGGATGCGCGCTTGAAGTGCTTAACAGAGTGTTGCTTGCAGTCTCTTTGTGGTGGAGCTTGATTCACAACTGCCTATTCTAGACAGTAATTTCTACATCTAGAAATACAATCTTACCTTTGCTGGACTTTACCGTGAATTGTAGATTGAAGGCATTCTCATTCAGGCTAGAAACAAATGTTTGCGCAGTCTCTATCTCCTTCCCAAATGACAACAATGTCATCGATGAACCAAGTCCACATTCCAGCCTCGTTCTTAAAACTCTCAATTTGACAGGCACCTGCTCCTCACACCAGCCCATGAACATATTAGCATACCTGGGGGCAAAACCGGTGCCCACTGAACTTCTTGGACCTGTCTGAAGATTTGTTGGTGAAAAAGAAAAAAAGGTATCAGTTAAGCAATACCAGATCATGTCAAATAACATTTCAGTATGGAGTAACATGGAGACTGATCTTACACGTAAACAAGCATCTGATGGCACCTACGCCCAAATTGTGTAAGAATCTAGTGTATACACTAGTCACATCCAGTGTGGCCAGTATGTAATCATCCTCCCACATAACCCTCTCAGTCAGAGTAAGAAAATGAGTGGTGTCTTTGGGGTTCAGCTGGCAGAATTGTCACAAAAGGCCTCAAGTAGTGGTCTATGTATTTGGGTATTTGCTCCACGAGAGAACAAATAAAAGATACTATTGGTCTCGCTGGTGGTTTGAGGGCATTCTTGTGTTATTTGGGCAGTAAGTAAAGGACTGGAATTTTTGGATGATTACATTAAAAAAATACTCTTCCCACTCTAGAAAACCTCCATCTTTCCAATTGCACAACATCTCCATGTATTTGAGGTTAGAGTTAGATACACTATAACAAGACTGGTTACTCAGTTGCCTTCACCCCTCACCCAGGTATTTTGTTTCTGATCAGACACAACATTACCTCCTTTGTCAGACTGTAGAAGTTCTAAGGAGGGATCATTTTTGAGTTTCTCTAAAGCAGAGAATTCTGTAGCAGAGAGGTTGCTCTTAGTGTTACATTTAGACTTATATCTAATACATTTCAGTTCTTTCATGATACTTTTTTCAAATATTTCAACAGCATCACAGTGGATTAGTGATAATTGTTGGTATAAAAGTGGATTTTGGTTTAAAGGTGTTAGAAAATGCAAGATCTACATCCATGCCTAGAACGTGCAGGTTCAAGACTCTCCACTCCATCATCCAACAGAATTAGAGAGTGTAAGGGTTCCATGTCTCTAATATGCTGTGCGCTCAGGGTTTGGGTTGGACCTGATGCATAAGTTATGGGTTCCTGCAAGTGAAACTATTTTTTGATTATTAATTTTCCGAGAAAATAAAATACAATTCTTGTTTTTACATTGTCAAGGTTCCTATAAGGGCAGAGAGAGAGATAACCAGAAAAAGAAGTTTAATGTCATCTTTAGAAAACTCATGGCATGACACATGGGTCACATTAATTTTATCGCTTGTCTTGCCCTTATTTTCATTCCCACGTGCTCTGTTGTGTTGCTTCTTGTACCTTGTTTTCACTATTTTGTTCCTCTTACTCTTTTCCATACTCCTCGCCCCCTTCCTCTCCAAAAATCCAGCTCTGGAAACTGTTGGTATGTTCTTCCTTGATTCAATAGTTGAAATTGTTTCAAAAAAGTTATTTCTACTCACATTACTGGCTTGCTTGCTTAGGGCCATTGTTTCAGCTTAAACATCCAATACATTGCTATCAGATACATCACTTTCTTCTGTGGCTTCATCCCTTTGCCTTGTATTTGCATGGATTTGTACATTTTGCTAATCTAGATTATCATATAATCTTTGAAACATTAGAGTTCTCCCAGTCTGGAGGTCCTTGAAGTCTCTCATAAACTTTCATAGTTTCTTAGTCGTGCTTTCCTCTTCAGTTTGTGTGTTTGTTTTCAAGACCAGCATCAGCATCTTCTCTGTTGTTTTGATAATTTCTTCAAATGTTTTGAGGCGATTTTTTAGAGCATACTTAATTAATATGTGCATCATGGTTGTTAAGCATTATTTAGCGTTACTGGCTCATTCGTCAAGCATGTCAGGATCAAGGTCTCGGTGAAGGTTGGTAAGTGAATATGCAGAGTCTTCTTGGAACCTGACCCACTTCATGTATTTCTGCAAGGATTCTGTTTCCCAACATTTTGCCATTTCTGTTTTCTAGACTTTTTCTAATTTCTCAAATAGCAATAACAATTTCATGCCAACATTAATGCTGGTGGTATTTCTGGTATTTGTACCTCCCTCTGGATTCTGGGTAAAGAAAAGTCTATTTAAAACCTTGTTCACAGTATGGAGACATAGCCGGCATGACCATTAACATTGTCATGGTCACTAACATTAAGATAGGACTAACTCATGCACAGTGCAAATAATTTCAAAGAAAATTAGCCACCACCTTAGAGTGAGTACATATGAACACCCCAATGGCATTATTACAGTAAAGTATAGATACAATTACTTAACATATTGCTCTGATTGTTATAAATGTTAAACTTGAAAGTATCTATGCAAATTGGACTAAAAGTCTTGAGTGAATCTAAATTAGATAAAAGATGGTAGGTAAAACGAAATTCAAATGCGCTGAAAATGATCATTCGAAAAAAATGATAATTTAAAAAAAACGTAATAATATGACTGTTAATTGCTCCTACCCACTTGTCCATACATCTAGGTTGGCTCAGTATATCATTGAGAAGCCTGAAGCGTGGTTACTGGGAAGAACCACCCCATGAGTTGATTCACCCACTGTAATGTCAAGCTCATTGCAAGTGCTCATATCATCCTGCACACATGGGCAAATACATATATTAATATAAAACAATAAAATGATGTCTGTTAAGGGAAAAGTACACTACTACTCTGGTAAAAATGTATACCCAAAGATACATGAAGTGCGGTTACCAGCAGGTAGCGCATCATAGATTTACACACCTGCGATGATGTTTAACACGTGGCAAGTACTCGTACCATCCTGCCCAAGTGGGCAAATACTTATACTGTATTGCACATTCAGTAAACAGTCATTCGATATATGATAGTAAGATTGTAAGATACTATTCTGATGAACCATGTGCTCCTACCAGCCGTGCGAGGACTAATCAATGTGCCCCATGCCAACAGTTGGTGATATCATTTGAGATGCTATCAGTGATGTCTCTGACCATGTCATGAGTGATGCATTATGTGAGATCACAAGCAGTACATTGTGGGTGAATAAGTTATAGTTATAGCTAAGGTAACTATGACTGGTGAATTTCCCTGGTTTTGTAGTGTAGTTTCTTTATTCCCAAAAGGCTCTGCGCTTTGGAATAATATATCCTATAGATTAGGCATATGACTGAGGTCGACTAGGTCTCTATCGAATATATTAAACTTACTAGTGAGTGCCAGCTAACTCTGAGGTCACTAGAAACTTTCTCGAATTCACAAGAAGGGATTACTTTCTGACAACCGTGTAAACATGACAACTTTGTTTCCCAAGAATAAGAAATATATCTCTCAGCGTCGCGGAAACAATAGGTAAGTATTTCACTGAGTCAATCGTGAATGCTTTGTTTCTACAGAGTTGTAGAGAAATAGGAGAAATAGAGAGACGGGCGTTTTCAATAAAAAGGTTTATTGAACAGTCTTCTTTCTCATACAAGAGAAGTGAACTGCTACAATCATTATGCAGACCGCAAAGTATAATGCGTACAGTGAGAATAGTATTATAAAATAATACTGTAGGAGCATTGTATGGTTTCTAAGCCATACAAAATACATATAAAAATACACAGGCTAAAATACTCAACTGGTGCTTCTAAAATACGCCTATCATAAATGTACCTAACCTAAGTCTAGTAAGCGGGAAGAAGTAAGTATTGTGTATTATAGGTTTAGTTTTCTTTGCCAAGAATCTACCAAAGGTTTCTCTAGGTTCTAATCAGCTCCATACCTGGCATATGAGGTCTGGTATCTCTGTCTCGGGACCTGATTTCCCAACACCCCACAAGGGGAGCTTGGAGATACTGGAGCTGGATTCTCGGCAGGAGAAGGGCAGCCTCTTGATCAGTGCATCAGCTGGATAGTCGGCTTCCTTCGGCATTTGCTGTAGGGAGCTGCGTCGGGCAAGTAGGTAGTTGAACTGCTCCGAACCAACGTATCTTGCTAGAGCAAGTGAAGGTATATATATATACCTTGAAGGTGTTTAGGAATGCCATAGTTTGACATAAAGTCGGGCATATGAACGTCAGGAAAGAACCTAGTTGTTCTTTGTAAAGTAACTGAGTTCTTGGACAAATTAATATTCAAGCAAGGGGAATTTCTCTAACTGCTTAAGCCATTTTTCGAAGAAAAATGTGACGTTTGGTACGGGTGGAAGTAGCCATGCCTGTATTTGGGTAGCATAGGCTATGCCTAAATAAGAGATTGATTTCTATGCCTATATGAGGGCAATGTGAATTGTACCTATATAAGGGTATGAATCGGGAAAATTCACTCAGAGCTCTAAACGCCACACAACAGTTTTGTACAAGTGAAATCTGAGCCTGACCATAACATCCCTCTCAGTTGAGTCCTAAGATGGCTGCCAACACTTCCTGGTTGAAGTCTTGTCAGCCAATCAAATTTCAGTAGGATCCACTAGCTCCCTGCAAGGACTAGCATCCACAGGTATCTATAGTTTTTTAACCTTAAATATTTCTGAACAGATGCACACCAAATCACAAAAAGCACGCATTATGGACAACATTCAGCTTTCTGCCAAATTTGTTGTAATTCAGTTCAGCAGTTCATGTTGTAGTCATGTTCAAAAATACAAAAATCACCATAGACTCCCTAGTTTCTCATCTCTCACTTGACAGATTATCCCAAAACTGTCAACTCAGCAGCTGAACCAAAAAGGGAAAGTTTTGCAAACATTTCGTGGAGATTACTCAAGTGGAACCAATGTTATTAGCAAAACAAAAAATGCTTTCCCTATAGAAACTTTGGTCCTAACTATAACTACCTACTGACAATTGATCAAATAAGTAAAAAAAATAAAGATAGCAAATTATGTAAAATTACATTGTTGTTATTTGAGAACTCAGAAAAGATGTCCTTATTTAGATGTTTAGAGCACTAACTATAATTTCTCTGGGAATGAGACCCTCTCATGGAGGAGGGTGCAGAGGCAATCATTTAACCACACTGGGCAGGCAGGAGGGGCAGTGTAGCACAACAGACCATGAAGGGTAGAGTAAAGGGGGCAAGGGCAGCAAACCAACCATGCAGTACAGTCAAAAGAGGCTATGGCAACATGAAAGACCAATGAGGGAAGGAAGAGGCAGTGGCAGAACAACCATACATACCAGCAGATCTGAATCAGGCAGGAGACTCCCCATGTTTTTAAGCCAAAAGGGCTTTATTTTATCTTTCTCTTGCCTAAAAGCTCCTCTTTTTCAAAGTGAGTCAATAGGGGAAAATCAAATCCCAGGACTTCTTTTTCAAAATCTCCCTCCTACCAAATTCAAAATGCTGGCAAATAAGGTACAATGGATCATGGAGGGCATGAGGAATGGGTGGGGACTTGGACTCAGATGAGAGAGGACAAGAGAAAGATGGGCAGGGACACCAAGCTGACTTTACAGAGCAGGCATTAGGGCTTGTAGAAGGACAATACACCACATATGGCAAGTTGGATGGCAGTGTAGCACAGCAGACAATGGACAGAAAGAGGGAGGGAACACTGCCATGCACATGTACAACAGAGAGCAGAGGGGAAAGAGGCAATGGCAGCAAGCTGACCATACTGGACAGACAGGAGGGACAGTTGCAGTATAACGGACTGTGAGGTTAGGAGGGAGGGGACAGGGGCACGAAAAGGATCAGAGAAGGCAGGAGGGAAGAGATAGGTGTCTGCATATTGAAAACAGAGGGTGGGATAAAGAGAGGGCAGTGCAGAAGCAGCAAGACGACCATGGTGGTCAGGAGAAATGGGCGCTGGAAGCACAACACACCTTGGACGGCAACAGTGAGACAGTAATGGCATGCACACAGATATTGGAGAAAAGGTGTAAGGGGGTCGGGGCAGTAAACGGACTGCACAGGGCAGGTGGGAAGGGGTGTGGCAGCACCGATGACCATGCATGGCAAGTGCAGTGGCAGCACAACATCCATGGTGAGCAAAAGGGAAGGGACAGGGGCATGCACAGAGGACCATGGAGGACATAAGGGAGAGGTAGGGGCTGGACACATACAAAAGAGGACAGGGGAAGGGGTTTCACAACAGGTCACGTAGGGCAGGCAGGAGGAGAAGTTTCAATAAAACAGTCCTTGGAGGGCAGAAGGGAGTTGCAGCAAAATGATCCATGGGGAACAGGAATGAGGGGTTGGGGCTTGGAACTTTGACAGGGAGAGTGGAGGTGGCAGAGACAGGCAGCAGCTATCTGAACATTCCAGGCAGGTGGAAGGGGCAGTGGAAGCTCAGCAGAGCACTCAGAGTAGATAGGAGTGTGGTAGGTCGATGGAGTATGGTGGACAGAAAGGAGGGATTGGGGCAGGCACACATAAATCGGAGGCCAAGTGGAAGGAGAGGAGGGGCTGCGAGCTACAGAGGCTAAGCAGGAGGGCACTGATGAGGTATCAAATTGGGCAACAGTGGGCAGCAGGAGTGGGCAGGGTCATCAAGCTTAATGGGGGCAGTGGCAACACATCAGACCAAGCAGGGCAGGAGGGAGGGTGCTTCTGCATGGACTCGGACAACAGAGCATCGGAAGGAGGGGGAAGGGTCTGCAAGCTAGCTGTGTAGGGCAGGCAGGAAGGGCAGTGGCAGAACAATAGCCAAAAATGGCTGTAATGAAGGAGCAGGGTCTTGGACTTGGACAATGGATGGCAAGGAGGAGGGGAGGCAGGAGCAGCAAGCTTGAGTGGGGGCAGAACAATGCCAGGCTGGGCCCTGTGTTTAACCCCCAACTATGCATTGCGATGAGCATCTTACTTAACATGAAAACAACTTTAAAATGTCACAAAAAATAAAGATTACAGGGATGTTATACTTCAGAAATAGAATTTAAAAAATGTACAAACTTTCAGAAAAAAACAAAAGTTACACGAACTTTATAGTTAGGCTCTGTCTTTACTCGTACAAAATCAGTGAAATTCAGCAGTTATAGTTACTTGAGCTAACTATAATTCATGCCCCAACAATACACTGCTTATGAACTCACATATTAGATCACTCATGACATGGTAAGTGACATTACTCTTGACATCACTGATGACATCTCAAATGACATAATTTATGGCATCATCCAGTGATTGTTAGTGTTTCTGAAAGTTTATGAGTTTTAAACATATATACTAAGGTACTATAAAAGTACCCTACATGCCCAGATATACAAATTTGGTTTCCTATAATATCTCAAAAACTACTGAAGGGATTTACACCAAAAAAAGAAAAGAGTGATCTCCAAAACAGAATCTACCTTTCTCCCAAAATCTGTGTAATTCTGTCAGCGGTTCTGGCTGCAGGAGTGTCTAATGACTCTAGGTAATTAACTCCAGGAAACATAATTTTTTTTTAACTTCCGCCTTTCTCTATGCCCCCAAAATGCACAGCTAGAATCAGCATCACACTTTTTGGGAAGATTTTTTGAAAATTCATCAACTAGCGCAAAAGATATAGGCAAGTCAAAAAAACACAAAAAAACCTTGCGATCCAATAACCCATACCCACCCTTACCCCCAAACATTTCCCTTGCCAGTCAAAAACCCATACCCACCCTAAACCTAAAAAACTCCCTTGCCACCCTAAACCCTTACAAATCCCTTGATACCAAAAGACCCGTACCTACATTAAACTCTAAGAAATTCCCTGGCTATCCAATAACACTTACCAACCCAAAACCCCAAAAATTCCATTACCACTCTAACCCCAAATAAATATGTCACTATCCAAAAACCCATACCCACCATAACATTAAAAAAATCCCTTGCCACCCAAAAACCTGTACAAATGTGAAACCTTAAAAAAATATTCACCACCCAAAAACCTATACCCATCCTAAACCCTAAAGGTTCCCCTTGCCACCCAAAACCCATGCCTACCTTAAATGCTAAAAAATCCCTTACCACCCAAAAACCCATAACCATCCTAAACATAAATAATTACCTTGCCACCCAAAATCCCATATCCACCCTAAACCCTAAAAAATCCTTTACCACTCAAAAACCAATACCTACCCTAAACCCATATCCACAGTAAACACAAAAAATTCCTTTGCCATCGAAAAACTCATACAAATGCTAAACACTAAAAAATTCATTACCACCCAAAAAAATATACCCACCCTAAACATATCTTTGCCATAAAAAATCTATATCCACACTAAAACCTGTAAAAACCCATTACCACCTAAAAGCCCAATCCCACCCTGAACCCTAAAAATACCTTGCCACCCAAAAACCCATACAGACCGTAAACCCTAAAAATTCCCTTGCCACCCAAAAGCTCATACCGACTATTCAGCAAGCGGAAAATTCCATTCCGCTTGCTGAATTTGGGTATTTTTGCGTTGTGCAGAGAACGCGGAATTGCCAAAAATTGCACGGCTCTGTGGAACTTTTTGCTTGTTCGCACTTTAAAAATGTGTGTTTGCAAGATATTACCCCCAAGCACAGCATTTGCAAACAGGAACACAGCATTGCGAACAGGCGGAATAAGCAATTCCACGTTGTCGCAAAACTCAGCGTGATCGCAGAGATTTTCAACCATTTTGCTGAGCTGTGCATAGCACGACTACGCAAACTCCGCCCACCCCTACCCTAAACCCTAAGAAAAACCTTACCACCCAAAGACCTATAACCACCCTAAAAATGGTCTTGCCACTTAAAAACCCACACTTACTCTAAACCCTAAAAAATCAATAGCCACCCAAAAACTCATACCCACCCTAAAGCCTAAAAAATCCCTTGCCACCCAAAAACCCATACCCACCCTAAACCAAAATAAAATCCCTTGCCACCCAAAAACCCATACCCACTCCAAACCCTAAAAAATACCTTATTACCCAAAAATCCGTATCAACTCTCACCCTAACAAGCTCTTTGTCACCCAAAAACCCATACAAATGCTAAAACCCAAAAATTCATTACTGCTTAAAACCCATACCCAGTCTAAACCAGAAAGGTTCCCTTTGTACCCAAAACCCATACCCACCCTACACCCTAAACATTCCCTTGCCACCCAAAAACCCATACCACCCTAAACCCTAAGAAATATCATATAATCTAAAAAGCCATAACCAACATAAACCCTAAAAATTCCCTTGCCACGCAAAAAAGCCATACACACCCTCAACAAAAAAAACCTTACCAGCCTAAAATACTCACACACCCTGGAGTCGGAAAGTTCCTTATCACCCACAAAATGCATACCCATGCTAAACCCTAAAAAATGCTTTACTACTCAAAAATCCACACCCACCCGAAACCTAAAAATTCACTTCACATCCAAAACCCCAAACCCACCTAAACACTACAAAATCCCTTGCGACCCAAAAACCCATAGAAATGCTAACCCTAAAAAAATTCCTTAACACCCAAATACTCATACCCACCATAAAGACTAAAGGTTTTCTTGCCACCCAAAAACCCATAACCACCTACAAACCCCAAAAATCCCTTGCCACTCAAAAACCCACACCCAACCTAAACCCTAAAAAATACCTTACCACTCAGAAACCCATACCCACTCTAAACCCTAAAAATTCACCTCCCAGCAAAAAGCCCATACATACCTAAACCTTAAAAAATCCCTTGCCACCCATTAAACCCATGCAAATGCTAAACCCTAAAATATTAATTAGTGCCCGAAAAACGATACCCACCATAAACCCTAAAGGTTCCCTTGCCACCCTAAAACCCATGCCTACCCTAAACCCCCCAAAAATCCCTTACCACCCAAAATGTTATACACATCTTATAAATTCATTTGCTACCCATACCCACCCAAAAACCCCCAAGTATTCCTGCCAATCAAACCTCACACCCACCCTAAACCCTAAAAAAAACCTTACACCCAAAATCCGATACCCACCCAAAACCCTAAAACTTCCATTGCCATCCAAAAACCCATACCCACCCTAAAGCCTAAAAAAATCCCTTACCACCCAAAAACCAATGCAAATGCTAAACCCTAATATCAATATCTATGTCTATATCTTGGGAGGTAGTTCTAGTTAGGACCAAAGTTTCCACAGGAGAAGCATTTTTTGTTCTCCAAATAGCTTTAGCAATGCTTTGGCAACACAACGTCTCCTTTTTTTGGTTCAGCTGCTGTGTTGAAAGTCACGGCGTGATCCGTCAAGAAGAGATAGGGAAAAAAGAAGTTACCAAAACGCATTTTCCCCATGCTACGTTTATAGCGAATTTTCACTATTTGGAGATGATTACCAGAAAGCTAGATGTTGGTCCAGAAAGAGTGCTTTTGTGATTCAGTGTAAATCAGATCAGTAGTTGGAGAGACATTTAAGTTTACAAATATAAATATCTGGTAGCCTAAAAACCTACTCAAATGCTTCTGAAATTTTATTGGCTGCCAACACTTCAACCAGGAAGTGTAGGCAGCCATCTTGTTACTCTGTTGAACTGAGATCCCTAAAAAAGTTTAAAAAAAAGAAAAGTGGTAGGGTAGTAACACCTGACCCCCTAGGCCTCTTGGATTTGTCTCACTAGTACCCCAAAGGTCACAACATTTTTTTGTAAAGAATGTCAAAGAAAACCGCATATCCGGGCAAATCATTTTTAAAAAACAAAACACTGGCTCCCACGCTTCGTTTATTATCCGCAATGTGTGGGCCAGGACCCAGGAGCATTTTTTTTTATAATGATGGGGTGCACACAGGCCCACCTCCTAGGGCTCAATATTGTCCCAGGGACCACCACCTCAAGGGGCTTCTAAAAAAAAAGGAAGCCTTATGGGACTTCCCCACCGCCCCAGGGACTACCATCTCCTGGGGATTATAGTTTTATAAATGGGGGCTCTTGACCCCAGCTAAACCCCGGGGACTGCTACCTCCCGGGGGCTTTGTCTGTAAACAAACCAGGTGCGCTGCCTGGACCCCCATCAGCCCCAGGGGCTTTAAATTTATATAATGCGGGGGTGATGAGCAGACCCCCAAACCTCAGGGGTCACAATCTCCCTGGGGGCTTTCAATTTATATAAGGCAGGGGGTAGTGAGGACACTCTCACATCCCTAGTATCACCACCTCCCAGGGGCTTAAATCATTTATTGATGGTACCATACTCATTTTAAGAATTGTGGTGTGTTCTAAGGTGATCTTACCATGTGAAAAAGCCTTCTGCAGTGATATCATAAATCAAGTTTGAGAGAAAACTATTATCTCATGCTTTTCCCACAGATGTTTGGAAGGTGATCTATGAGCTAAACCGAGGGCATGTTTTCTGTAAATTCACATTATCTTTCTCAGTCATGTGAGAATGAAGTCTGACATTCTCAGTAAAACATGTACATCCAACAAGGGCAGAGACTGTCAGTTTATTCCATTGTGTTCTACTGCAAAATGGCCACCAGAGACAAAAGAGCCCAAATGTAGCACAAATATCATCCAGATGTAACCCATCTATAGCTCAATGACAGAATGTCCCAGAATGTTCTTAAGAACAACTAGAGTGCTTACTGTCCCACTTATGACAAACATATTGCACACCTGAAGCCACCTTGATTGGAATAAAGTGGTAACTCTTAAAACATTTAATTTAAAAAGTAACAAAAGGAGGGGGTTCATATTGCCATAGAGAGTATGATTTGTGCTGTAGAAAGAAAAATTAAGGCACTTTTTGACTTCTCAAAACCTCTTCTATTTCATTGAAATATTCTGACATGCAGACTGAAACATGCACTTTGAATAACAGCAGCAGACTTCCCTGGTGAGCAGTAGCTTTACTACAGTGATCTAATGAGCAACTAGAGTGCTAACATTCAGAATTTATGGCAGATGTGTGACACATCTGAATGCCTTCTTGATGGAACCAAAGTAAAAAACTGAAAGTATTTCCTACTGAGGAGACTGCAGTAAATGACAAAATTAGGAAACTTCATAACAAATAAGTCTTCCAAGATGGCCACCAGAGACAAAAGAGCCCAAATGTAGCACACATTCATCCAGATGTAACCCACGTATAGTTTAATGACAAAATGTCCCAGAATGTTCTTAAGAACAACTAGAGCGCTTACTGTCTTATTTATGACAAAAGTATGACACACCTGAAGCCCTCTTGATTGGAATAAACTGGTAACACCTAAAATATTTAATTTAAAAAGGAACGCAATGAGGGGGTTCATTTTGCCATAGAAATTATGATTAGTGCAGAAGAAAGAAAAATTAGGGCACATTTTGAGTGACATCTCAAATCCTCTTCTATTTCATAACAAAATTCTGACATGCAGCCTGAAAAATGCACCTTTAATACCAGCAGTAGACGTCAGTGGTGAGAATTAGCTTTACTACAGTGATCTAAAAAGCAACTAGAGTGCTAACATTCATAATTTATGGCAAATGTGTGTCATATATGAATACCTTCTTGATTGAATCAAAGTAAAAAACTGAAAGAATTTCCTACTGAGGAGACTGCAGTAAATGAGGAAATTAGGAAACTTCATAACAAATAAATCTCCCAAGATGGCCACCAGAGACAAACGCGCCCAAATGTAGCACAAATATCACCCAGATGTAGCCCAATGACAGAAGTGTGCAAACCTCTTTTTAGTTTTTGTGTTTTTGCAGTTTTATATAGTGCAGACTTGTCAGGTATTGGAGTGCTTTACTTGAGCAATGGTTACATCACACAAGAACAAATTCATTTCGGTTTTAGACATGGGAAGATTAAGTGATTTGCAGTAACTCCAACCAGGTTCCCCAGTTGCAAAGTCTGCAGCTCTGGAAGTAACACCACATCCTTCTTACCCCAAGTGCAACATTTAATCAAGTGGTCAACTGGATAAAAAAAACATAAAGATAACAAATAATTTAAAAGTGCTTTGTCGCTATTTGAAAACTCAGAAAATATGTCCTCATTTTAGTTTTTTAGAGCACTAACTATAATTTTGATGCAAATAAGATCCTCTCATATATGTAATTTCTAAAGGAAATGCTGTAGGTATTACAGTTTTGGTTACATTAAGATGATGTCACGCATTCTACACTTTTGTAATAAATAAATATAGAGTGTTAGCAATCTAGTTGTTCATTAGGATACTGTTGAGAGGCGGAGGCCAGGGGCACGGACTCTGAAAATTGAAGGCAGGTAGGAGGGTGCAGAGGCAACAATTTGACCACACTGTGCAGGCAGGAAGGGCAGTGGCAGCACAGCAGACTATGGAGGGCAGTGGCAACAAATCAACAATACAGGACTGGAAAGAGAGGCTTTGGAAATATAATAGACCATTGTGGGCAGAAGGAAGAGGCAGTGGTAGTACAACCATAGATGCCAACAGACCCGATTAAACGTCCAAAGTTTTTAAGCCTAAATGAGCTTTATTTGATCTGTCTCCTGTCTACAATCTCCTCTTTTTCAATGTACGTTAAAGGGGAAAATCAATACCCTATTTCTTTTCCAAAATCTCCCTCTTACCAAGTTCAAAATATTATCAAGTATGGTTCATTGGATCATGAAAGGCTGGAGGAATTTGGGTAGGGACATGAACTCGGATAACAGAGGATAGGAGGGACATGGAGAGGTGTACCAAACTGACCCTACAGGGCAGGCATCAAGGTTATTAGCAGCACAATAAACCACACAGGGCATGCGGGAAGGGAGTGCAGCACAACAATCTATAGAAATCAATAGGGAGGGGACAAGACCATGCACATGGACAACAGAGAACAGAGTAGAAAGAGGCAATGGTAGCTAGCTGACCATAATGGACAGACAGGAGAGAAAACTGCAGCATAACGGACCATAAAGGGGAGGAGGGATGGATCAGGGGCATTACAATGGAACAGACAAGCCAGGAGGGAGGGAATAGGGGTTTAGACATAGAAACAGAGGGCTGGGTGCAAGGGGCAGGAGCAGAAAGATGACCATGGAGGTCAGGCAGAACGGGCACTAAAAGCAAGACACACAATGGAGAGCAACAGTGAGACTATAATGGCATACACACAGACCACACAGGGAAGGTGGGAAGGGCTGGGGCAGCCAGAAGACCATGCATGGCAAGAGGGA
The DNA here is from genome assembly GCF_964263255.1 of Lissotriton vulgaris. Taxonomy (NCBI): domain Eukaryota; kingdom Metazoa; phylum Chordata; class Amphibia; order Caudata; family Salamandridae; genus Lissotriton; species Lissotriton vulgaris. The sequence continues at coordinate 1,012,422,873 of NC_141687.1, forward strand.
CTGTTAGTGGAAGCACAATGGCTATGATATGCAAGAAGGAGTGTGCAGGGGCATGCACAAAGGACCATGGAGGATAGAAGGGCAGAGACAAGAGAGTTCCAGGGAAGGGGCCTAACAGCAGACTACGCGAGGCAGGCAGGAGGAGCAGTTGCAGCACAACCGACCAGGGAGGGCAGAAGGGTGTGGCAGTAAAATGGTCTGTGGTGGACAGGAGGAAGGGGATACGGGCATGGAATGTGGACAGGCAGGGTAGAGGTTGCAGGCACAGGTTACAGTCATCTGACAATGCTAGGCAGGTGGGAGGGGAGTAGCAGCTCAACAGAAAACTCTGAGTAGATAGGAGTGGCAGGTCCATGGAACATTGTGGTCAAAAAGGATGGAGCAGGGGTGTGCACACAGACATCGGAGGGCAGGGGGAAGGAGAATAGGGGCAGCAAGCTAAGCACAGAGGCTAAGCAGAAGGTCAATGATGGGGCATAGAATTGGGCAATGGAGGGCAGGAGAAGTGGACTGATACATCATGCTAAATGGAGGGCAGAGGCAGCGCATCAGACCGTGCATGGCAGGAAGGAGGAGGCTGGTCAATGGATTCAGAAAACAGAGGATAGGGAGGAGGGGGATGCGGCAGCAAGCTAACTGTTCAGAGAAGGCGGAAAGGCCAGTGGCAGAACAACAGCCTCACAGGGATGTAATAAGGGACTTGGACAATGGATGGCTAGGAGGAGGGAAGGCAGGAGCAGCAAGATTGGGTGGGGGCAGCACAATGCCGCCAAATTTTTGGATTAAAGTAATATGTAGTCCTTTGTTAATGTTGGCAATTTTAGTTATATGTACATTTAAATAAGGATGCAACAATGACGTCTTTTATCATTATCAAGGTTAGGACAAGCCAAAACGCATGAATCACGTCCTTTGCAGTTCAAATACTTCCAAACTACAACCTGAATTCTGATTCCTTCCTTGTAAGAGTGAGAGGAGATAAAATACATATATATAAAATTCACTGAAAAAACCACAAGTTTAAGGGACATTTTAGTTAGAAATTAGCATTTAAAAAACCTCAGAAATTCACTGAAAAAAACACAGGTTTCATGGACATCATAGTTAGACATTTCACTCATACAAAACAATAGAAATTCGGCTGTTATAGTTAGTTGTGCTAACTCTAACTCGCGCCCTCGCAATGCACTGCTGATGACGTCACATATTACATTACTCATGACATGGTCAGTGACATCACTGATGACATCACTGATGACATCTCAAATGACATCATACACGTCATCATCTGATGTACCTCCTTACACCCTAAAATACAGACTACCATTCTCAAAACCATAGACACACCAATACTAGTACAGCTACAATATTCTGTGCACTATGCATGCAGGCCTCTAACCAGCTACATACTATTGATGCACTCTTCTAAATACCCAGTTAGTACCAATGCAGTCTAGGAATCCTTCTGTCTGTCCCATGCACTTCTCCATTCACCCATCCAGCACTATTTACGTATCCTTTTACTCCACCAATACCTAAGCACTTATAAATTCACTTTACATTCTGTTTGTAATGCTGTAAAATTATTCTAGTTACTAGACAGGAACTTATGAAATGACCTAGCTACTAACACAACAAGTACAGGTGTAATATTTTGTGCACCATCCAAGCAGACCTCTAACTAGATACATACTATTGATACTAGGCCTGGGCGGTAAATTCCATTCCGCTCGTGAAATTTGCAGAATTTGGGTAATTTTGCGGTCCACGGAGAACGCAAAATTGCCCAAAATTCTGCGTTCCGCGATTTCCCAAAATGTTTTGCTTGTTCATGTTCTCAAAATGCGTGTTTGTGAGATATTTCCCCCCGAGCATGCAAGCAGCGATTGCAAACAGGAAAAAAGCATCTCGAACAAGCAATTCCGCGTGTTCGCTGAATTTCTGCATATTCGCAGAGATTTTTTACCGTTTAGCATAAGGCAATTACACAAATTCCGCCCACCCCTAATTGATACACTCTTCTAAATAACCATTTAGTACACATGCAGTGTAGGAATCGTCCAGTCTGTCCCATGCATTTCTTTAATCACTTATCTACCACTATCCACTTATCCTATCACTCCACCAATACGTAAGCACTTATAAATTAAGTGTTCACTCTGTTTGCAGCACTGTCATCATTCCAGTTACTAGTGGTATTCTTATAAAATGACCTAGGCACCAACACAAGTACACATAAAATATTCTGTACATAATCCCTACAAATCTATAAGCAGGTACAGCAGGTACATACTATTAAATACTGAAGTAGTTCCCATGCAGCATGGGATACCTCCTGTTAGTCTCTTGCAATTCTTAAATCACCTATCCAGCACTATGTTCTTATTGGTCCAGTTTGCCAATACCTAAGCACTTATGGGGCCGATTTACAAGCACCCTGCGTCACCAGTACATCACTTTTTGTAATGTAGTGATGGTGCCAGGTACTCCTTCATAATTACAAGGAGGGGAAAAGCCACCCTGCATGGTTTTTCCTCTCCTAGTAAATATGACCCCATCATACACAGAACTTTGCGTTGAAGGGGCGTTGGGTGTTCCCGTGCAAAACTTATAGAAAAAGAGACATCTCCAGATTTAAAAGAAATCGTAAATCGGGAGATTTGAGTGAATGCTGCGCCATCCTAGAGTTGGTGTAGCAAGGCGTAGTGAGGAGAATTGTTTTCATTTCTCCTCATTTTTTCTTCTTTCAATGCTTGCTGCATTCCACAGCATACATTGAAAGAGGAAAATGCATTTGCTGATCGTTTTTGTGCAGGAAGATGTCCCTTCCTGCACAAAAACAATCTCCGCACAACACAGACATCCTTGCACCACGATTATTACAAACATGCAGAAGCCCTTCAAACAAAATTTAAAGAGAGGGGATATCCCGTCAATGAAGAGAGCGAGGTTTTATGACCGTGAGGCACTAATTCGGAATGACAAGAAAGAAAAGGGCCCTTTAAACAAAGTCGTGTTTGTCAGCAAATTTTCTAACATGAGCAACCAGATAAAAAATGTGGTTAATAAGCATTGGCACATTTTAAACCATGAGGAGGAATCAGTCTTGGAGAAACCCTTGTTCACATTTAAAAAGAACAAAAATCTGGGCGATTTATTGGTACATACTTACAAAGATGAGGTATTGGAGAATCAGAGAACAATAGATGGCACAAAGGTAGTTGGAACAACTAGGTGCAGCACATGTAACATCTGTGTTCAATGCATTGTAGGGACAGAAATTACCTGTAACACCATGACAGTTAAATGTAAGACCCACAACAATTGTAGGAGCAAGAATGTTATTTATCTCCTAAGGTGTCCGTGCGGCCTCTGCTACGTTGGAGTAACATGGAGGGAGGCACGTACGAGGTTTCAGGAACATAGAAAAGCTATCAAGACAAAAAATATTACTGCTCCAATTGTTGCCCATTTCCTAGAGAAAGGACATAAGGAATCAGATTTTCACTGGCTTATTTTAGAAAAAATCAAAATAGGCAAGAGAGGTGGCAATATTGCCTCTAGAAGAAAAGAGAGAGAGCAATGGTATATCTCCTATCTCGACACGGTAAGAAGGGAAGTTAATTCGAGAGAAGAATGGGACCGCATCATTGGAGCGGTTTAACTCCAATTATGCGTTATAGTTCTATCTCTCCTTACAGAAACAGATAAGCTGACTATTTAAAATATCTTTCCCTCCCTACTCTCCCTATTTATGGCCTGAGCTGAGAAAAGCCTAATAGGGAATTGGTACACAGGATTATGGATTCAATAATGGTGTAATCAAATATGGTAAACCAAAATTAGCCAAGAGCGCCAGTTATATCTACATAATAGGAAATCAATAATAAATTAGGATTAGAATTTATATGCACAAAAGCTTGAAGATCTGTTTCAAAATACAACCTTATATTTTTTGAATAGGATCATCGATGTGTTGGGCACAATAGTTTAGAAACAAACTGCTCTTAATACAGCAACATTTATATATACACCTCTTATAATTTGTTTGTAAATACAGCACGACTTTAACATGCTCTTTGTGCAGATTGAAGTATTTCTATGCCCATTACAAAGTGTGCTGTTCAGTCTATACTCTATTTTGAGTTAGTCAAACTCTGCCGTGGTATTTAGCATGTTTCTAGCACGATGTGCTTTGTGCTGTCTTACCCTGATAATTATGCTTTTCTGCTTATTTAAAATCATTTAAAATATTCTATTGCGATATTGAATCAGAAACATCCTTTGCATGGTACGATGATGTTTATATCAGGGAGGAAGTGAGTATTTCTGCTCTGCCTCCTTGTTCTCTAGTCCGTTATCTATATCCATGGTACGATGATGTTTACATCAGGGAGGAAGTGAGTATGTCTGCTCTGCCTCCTTTTCTCTAGTCCGTTATCTATATCCGCTGCTCATTCTGTCATGTGACAGGAACCTCCGATAGACTCTTTTGTAGAGATCGGGTATTTAAATCGGCGGCTGGAACGGCGTCGTCGTTTGCCGTTTCCAGCTTTGTCTATGAGCACGCGGGACGCTTTCGTTTGAGCGCCGAACTGGTAAGAAACTGGCAGTGTCCTTATTTAGTAAATGCGATCATTTTTGTATTAAATACTCAAAACATGTCGTATCCGCTTAAATGTTTTCTAGGGTCTGCACGCTGGTAATTTCACGTGTGACCAACGATTCGCTGATCCTGTGACTGCCTAACAATAAGTAAGCCCCATTTCATCGCAACGGCTGGCTTTTATATATTTAGGTACCTGTTCTAATTGCGAGCCTCTAAATACAGATGAGGTAGTAAGATGCGGTTTCGTTTTCTCTTTGTTCCAGGGGAGTTTTAATTATATACCCTGACAGAGCGTGTACAAACGATTATAGCAGTACCGCGTGCGTGGCTTTATTATTCCACAGCTATGTAAGTATAATATGGAATAGGAATATAACGGACTATCAGGAGTATGTATTCTCAGTGGTCCTTAAAGTCGTTTTTATATGTTTACAGATATATATTGACACATGTTGTCAGATACGAAGTCTTGAAACAACGCAGACCATAAGCATCGTGGTCTCCTAATCAGTCTCAAGACACACTATGAGGTGAGTGTTCCTGTGGTGTGTCAATTTCATTCTGTGCTAACTCACCTCTAGTATAAATAGTCGCGGGTACAATATTGATTCACCTGGTAACGTGTTGCCTTTTGGCAAATGTTTTGATTTCTATTTTTAACTGCTTGTCACTTGATCAGCATATATATTCACTGGAGCCATTACTCAATAGCACCCAAATACCTTTAGGAAAATCTCGGCGTGTGATAATGAATAGCATCCTCCATAGGAAATGGTGTTTATTGACACTTAAACAAGATGTTTATTTACTCTATATAGGACAACATTATTTTAATCTGGAAAAGATAATTCGCTGGACGAATATCCATTGAAACTGAGAAGGAGGCAGAGTACCCCTGATCATATTTTATTGATAGAAAATAACTGAGGTAGTGATATATCAGGTTCATTGCAGTAGCGACCTCTCTTGTCTAAAAGCAGTCCAAAAGATGTAAATTTGGATATTATGTTCTTTAGAAATGTGTAGATATGGACTCAATGCAGAATGCTCAGAGATTGAAGCATTGTGTATGTTATTTACAAACAGATGACCAACATGAATTGAAGTGACAAAATGCTATGATTACGAAGTATAGACTTATGTGACTAAAATCAATTAATGGATTGTCTATGATTTAGTCTTTTGTATACAAGAGATAGTTATTGTTGTTTTATTGTAATAGAATGTATTGTTTGTCTAGTGTAACATGGAAGCAATGTTTTGGATACTGTATGTACTTAGGTTTGTAGGAATATGTATACATTAGGTTTTTTTAAAAAAACAATTACAAAGACACAATTACATGTAACTAAAATTGGTCTTGTTTTAATTTCAGAATCATTGGGAAACATTTATTGTAATTGTCCTGATGAAGGTGGTGAAATATTAAATATACCACCGAAACGCGTCGATGCACAAGGAGCAATACAGAAAAAACAAACTAAGGAAAATTCTAAACTTTTGTTGGAATTTAGTCCTTTTCCTGTACCTCCTTTTTTATCGGAATGTCTGATTTATTTCTTTTATAGTGTTCCGTTTTGTATATGTTTCCCTTTTTTAACAAAATATAGTGTATGCAAATAAACTGTACAGATCCACTTTTTTATAGTGTTTTCGCTGTTTTTTTCTTTATTCTTATTGCTTCCTTGTTATGGTTTGATATTGGTGAGTCTTTATGTGTTTGTAATAATTTGTGTCTCTATGGTAATTCGCCCAAAGGGAATTATATTTTGACTTGTGTCGATTGTGGAACCCTATCCCTTTGGTCCTGGGGTCCCTCTCTCTTTTACTAGTGAAACGGTAGGAAGCCTTCTTTCATTTGTACAATGGAGAATGCATTTCGGCAGCCTTCTGCCTTCATCAGCGCCCAAAGCGCCCTGTAAGTGGTGTCACATGCTGCAGGTCAGTCTCTCCCCTTGAACGCTTGCAGAATGCAGTGTAGTGAAATCTGGGAACTGCGGTGCTGGAGCAAAACACGAAATTTGAAAATGTCATTGCGGGGGGGGGCCAGGAAACAGGATGCGCCACATAGAACACAAGGATGGAATTTCCTCCTTTGGTGTGTAAATTGCCGAGTGCCTCCTCCGGTCCCCCAATACCACCGCAGCCACGTAGTCCAGAGAGTCTGTAGAGCAGGGGCTGATCCACAATGTGCTCTGCCCGGCATGGGATTAATAATCCCAAAACTGCTTTCTTTCTCCCCGGTGTTCGTGGCGGACTCCTGGCCTTTCCAACAAACTCTGGTGCAACAAGAGGAACTGCAGCAGTTCAAGTCCCAGTGAAGCCAGTGCCCAAAACGAGGCAGGGATCTCTGAATGGTGTCTCTGGGTGACGCTGTCATAGATGCACAAAAGTCCTTTCAAGAAAAGAGACAGAGACCCAGGAGGAAATGGTAGGAAGCCTTCTTTAATTTGTACAATGGCGAATGCCGGTGCCCAAAACGAGGTGGGGATCTCTGAATGGCGTCACAGACCCCACTGGAGGGGAAGAATTGGGCACAGCACAAAAACTTCAAACCCCAGAATGCACACGAATTTCCACACCTGTTTAAGTGAGGCCTCTGGAGAGGTTAATTGAAAAATAAAAAAAAAATTTTAAAAAAAAACGAACTGAAGGCTGGAGGGTGTGCTGTGCTGATCTGTGGCTGACAGACTGTGTTTTCCCTTTGAAAAAGAAGCATGTTGCTTTGAAACGCGTCAGGGAAGGTAATGAACAATTGGAAAGCTGAGCTGGTTTCAGAAAATAAAAGGGTTCTGTGAACTTATTTTTCGTGGAGTGGCGTCCTTAAGCAGCAGGCACTTTTGTTGGAATTTTCATACACGGTAGCCTCACCGTGGAGGATGCACCGCCATTAAATGATGGGTCTGCAAGGTTTGGAACTGTGCTTAACCTGTCTGCAGCACGAGGAATAAAATAAATAAAAGGAACCAGCATGTCTTTCTGAGGCCCACTGGAGGGCTTAAAATAACCGGAAAATAAACACTGTTTTAAAATATTTCATCTGCAAGCAAATTGCACAGACCCCACTGGAGGGGAAGAATTGGGCACAGCACAAAAACTTCAAACCCCAGAATGCACACGAATTTCCACACCTGTTTAAGTGAGGCCTCTGGAGAGGTTAATTGAAAAAGAAAAAAAAAAAAAAAAAAAAACGAACTGAAGGCTGGAGGGTGTGCTGTGCTGATCTGTGGCTGACAGACTGTGTTTTCCCTTTGAAAAAGAAGCATGTTGCTTTGAAACGCGTCAGGGAAGGTAATGAACAATTGGAAAGCTGAGCTGGTTTCAGAAAATAAAAGGGTTCTGTGAACTTATTTTTCGTGGAGTGGCGTCCTTAAGCAGCAGGCACTTTTGTTGGAATTTTCATACACGGTAGCCTCACCGTGGAGGATGCACCGCCATTAAATGATGGGTCTGCAAGGTTTGGAACTGTGCTTAACCTGTCTGCAGCACGAGGAATAAAATAAATAAAAGGAACCAGCATGTCTTTCTGAGGCCCACTGGAGGGCTTAAAATAACCGGATAATAAACACTGTTTTAAAATATTTCATCTGCAAGCAAATTGCACAGACCCCACTGGAGGGGAAGAATTGGGCACAGCACAAAAACTTCAAACCCCAGAATGCACACGAATTTCCACACCTGTTTAAGTGAGGCCTCTGGAGAGGTTAATTGAAAAAGAAAAAAAAAAAAAAAAAAAAAACGAACTGAAGGCTGGAGGGTGTGCTGTGCTGATCTGTGGCTGACAGACTGTGTTTTCCCTTTGAAAAAGAAGCATGTTGCTTTGAAACGCGTCAGGGAAGGTAATGAACAATTGGAAAGCTGAGCTGGTTTCAGAAAATAAAAGGGTTCTGTGAACTTATTTTTCGTGGAGTGGCGTCCTTAAGCAGCAGGCACTTTTGTTGGAATTTTCATACACGGTAGCCTCACCATGGAGGATGCACCGCCATTAAATGATGGGTCTGCAAGGTTTGGAACTGTGCTTAACCTGTCTGCAGCACGAGGAATAAAATAAATAAAAGGAACCAGCATGTCTTTCTGAGGCCCACTGGAGGGCTTAAAATAACCGGATAATAAACACTGTTTTAAAATATTTCATCTGCAAGCAAATTGCACAGACCCCACTGGAGGGGAAGAATTGGGCACAGCACAAAAACTTCAAACCCCAGAATGCACACGAATTTCCACACCTGTTTAAGTGAGCCTCTGGAGAGGTTAATTGAAAAAGAAAAAAAAAAAAAAAAAAAAAACGAACTGAAGGCTGGAGGGTGTGCTGTGCTGATCTGTGGCTGACAGACTGTGTTTTCCCTTTGAAAAAGAAGCATGTTGCTTTGAAACGCGTCAGGGAAGGTAATGAACAATTGGAAAGCTGAGCTGGTTTCAGAAAATAAAAGGGTTCTGTGAACTTATTTTTCGTGGAGTGGCGTCCTTAAGCAGCAGGCACTTTTGTTGGAATATATATATATATATATATATATATATATATATATATATATATATATATATATATATATATATATATTCAATGAAAAAACCATAGGTTATAGGCCATATATAGTTAGGAATTAGCATTTACAAAACCTTATTTTACTCGCATAAAACCATTGAAATTCCATATATAGTTAGCTAACTATAAGCGCTAACTATATATCGCGCACCCGCAATCCACTGCTGATGATGTCACATATTACATCATTCATGACATGGTCAGTGACATCACTGATGACATCACTGATGACATCTCAAATGACATCACTGATGACATCACTGATCACAACATCCAGTGATTGTATGTGTCTGTAAAGTTTAAATATGTTTCACATATTGAAGAATGAGTGGATGTATAAGTGTCTGGATGAAGAATTTAGTAGGTGCATGACTGACTGTATGAGTGAGTGATTAAATGTGTCTCACTGAGTACATGGGTTAGTGACTAAACTGTCTTAATTCGTGCATCAGTATGTTTGTTGTTGTGTAAGCTGCTGCATGTGTTGATCAGTAGCTATAAGAGTGGCCATATGGGTTATTGATTGGTTGCCCAAGTATTTGAATGGGAGGCTGAGTGTGTGTGTGGGTGGCTGGGAGGTGCGTGACTCTGTGCATAGATGTGTAAGCAGTTGATTCACTAGGAGTATGAGTTCAAGAGTGCATGTGGAAACAGCTATATGGGCGGTTGACTGTGCATGGGTGTGTTGGTGAGTGAATGGATTTCTCATTGCTACATGTGCAAGTAAGTACGTATGTAAAACACAATACATGTGAGAGTTGAGATATATAAATAACTGAACATAAGAGCCAGTGAATGTGTGAGTGGCTGTATCGATCACTGTGAGCTTGTATCAGGGATTATATAAGAGAGTAAATATGTGTTATTATATGTTTGAATAAGTAAGATGTGTATAACTGTATAGTTGAGGAAATGGAGGTGTGATTGGTTCTTTGCATGACTGACTAGGTGTGTGAGTAACTCCATGGATGAGTGACAGTCTGTGAGTGTCTGTTTATACTGAGTGTATGTAAGGTTATATTAGAGTCTGAAGAGGTTCATTGTATTATCACATGAGTGATGTGATCAGTGATGACAAATGAGATGTCATCAGTGATGTCATTTGAGTTGTCATCAGTGATGTCATCAGTGATGTCATTTGAGATGTCATCATTGATATCATTTGAGTTGTCATTTGAGATGTCATCAGTGATGTCATCAGTGATGTCACTGACCATGTCATGAATGATGTAATATGTGACATCATCAGCAGTGGATTGCGGGTGCGCGATATATAGTTAGCGCTTATAGTTAGCTAACTATATATGGAATTTCAATGGTTTTATGCGAGTAAAATAAGGTTTTGTAAATGCTAATTCCTAACTATATATGGCCTATAACCTATGGTTTTTTCATTGAATTTTCAAGGTTTTGTAAATGCAAATTCCTAACTATATATCCACTATAACCTATGGTTTTTTCTGTGAATTTCATTGGTTTTTTAATAGCAAATATGAAAAGCTTTAAAATGTCAAGTACGTGATAGATAAAAACATTTTCGTATTTATGCACGCTGATGTGCTTTGAACGCTGCCCCCCCCCTCCCCTCTTTTGCCTTAGTAGTACTCTCTCTTTGCAGATACTGAAGGGTAGTTAACGCAGGCCTTTACCCCCGTTGTAATCCGTCGTGCCTCCTTGTCTCTCCATTTGATTGATTGTTGTCCAAGCATTTACTGTTTTAGAATTGGTTCTCTTTGGATCATTCTCTATTTACAAACAAGCACAAAGTCGCAATACTCTGTTTAGTCTTTGCAGATAGTGAAAAATCGTGTAAAAAAATAAAAGTAATCGAACAAAATCAGTAGGCCACTAATTGGATCTCTTTTTGACCTCGCTAAAATAGAAATATTAGGAACAACCCTTCTTGAGAAATACGAAAATAGTGAGATGAACTGAGCTCCACACCATGAGGGCTGCAAGACAGCTCGGCTCCATCACCCATCCCGCACAAAATAACGACAAACCCTATGCAAATATTAAAAATATAGACAACACACCAGCAAAGAAACAGGGTAAAACATTTTATTAAAAAACTATTTACATAACGTTGGTCTATAAGATGATGTCAGTAGTGGACCGATGTGTGAATAGATCGAAAACAGCACAAGGCTCCAAGATCCGGATAGCAAGCTCCTGGATGTTGGGTGCCATAGTTTAGAGTTCTGAATTTCAGCCTTTTTCAATGCCTGTGCTTTGTTGAATCAAAATGGCGGCTTGACACAAAGCTGACTCAAACGTTGTTACTGATGCTATGCAGACCAAAACTGGTTTTCAGTTTGTACATTTTTCTAGATTTTTCAATCCAAGTTTGGTTGACTTTGTAGAACGATGGCTTCAGATTTTCAACATACGGTGTGGTGGCGCTGACTGGGAGGGGGCGCTTCGCTCCTGCCCCCTCCCCAAGTAAGATTTTCATACGTGAAAGTACGTTAATGGTTTTGGTCCCTGAGATGCTTCGATGTCACTACCATTCTCAAATAGCATAAGTTCTGGATGTTGGGTGCCATAGTTAAGAGTTCTGAGCAGTGCTTGTAACACTGTCTGAAGCTTATTTCCACCTACTGCAGCTTCACTATTCTCAAAGTAAGTGAGTGTCGTTTGTGGACCTGACTGCATTAGAAAACAATGTGATATGTTACCTTCCTAAACAGCTTGACGGAGGCCCCTGAGGGGCGGTGTGATGGCCATGGACTCGGAGAAGACGCTTGGCTCCGACACCCTCCCCAAGTCTTATAGCACTGGTGTAGCCTGAGATCGCCCCCGACATAGGCGGCCGGCTCCCGGGGTCCGGCGGAACTTTTTGCCTTTTGATGACTCTTCAATTCTGGACCTTGTCCCACAATCCGTTTGACCTGAAGACAAGCTGTAGTGGGGCGCCCCTTTATCGTTTTAGTTGCCATTCCGCCCGCTTTTGCTACACTGTGCCTCTTCCGCCATTCAGCTGTTTTCCGCCCGCTCTTGCGACGACAGCGTCTCGCTCACCATGTAGTTGAGATGCGCCCGCTCTTGCGGTGCAGCGATAGGCGGCTGCCACAGGACTCTCAAAATGGCGGCCGGCTCTTCGGTTTTGGGCCTGCTCCACTAAAATGGCCCTGGGACACCTTGGAACTCGGACGCTTGTCTGCTAGGGCTTGGGTCCCATTCTCGAAAAGCGTCCCCTCAGCCGTGAAGATTCTACAAAAGTCTTGGGGGCCTCCGACTCCCGCAGGCTTCTGGTGGGGAGCGGCTGCCATGATTGCTCGTGGAATGGCCACGACGGAGCTACGAGATGGTAGTGGTCTCATGCTGACGCCAGCTTTAGTCTGAAACATCCAGAAACACTGTAGACTACCAATTCGATCAGTTCCGGTAGCGCCCCAACATGACCCGGAAGAGAAGAACTTGCCCTCCCCTCTTTGACTGATGGTTCTTGTTGCCTGTCCCCTCTGTTGTCATTTAACAGAACTTTTTGGACTGCTGAAAGGGGTTGTGTTCTGAACGCTGGTTGGTGGAGACATTTAGACTATATTCTTGACCTACGTTGTCGCGTAATGCGTTTTATGACACGCCGCGTTAGCGCACCCGGAAGTGATCCGAGGCGCGGCGCGCAGCGCGTAACGTAAGCATAACAGGTCATGTGACTTGTTAATAAAACTTTTCATTGGTTCATTTTACTTTTGTTAATTTAATGATGAAAAGCTTGGTCATATGACCTAAAAATTACGCTTTTTATTATTTTCGAACAATATTTTTTTTTCAAACATATGTTATAATATTCCAGGCTAATGTACTTTCCCGGAAAATTTACAACTGTCTTGCAAGTAAAATATATTCCTTTTTCGAGAAAGAGGGCGTTTCTTCCTTCCATGAAGGAGCCGTTGAGTAAAAGAGATTCCGCCTGCTGTCTTAGTCGCCGATACGCCTGATTATCAGATTCTTATCGATCACTTTATGTTGCAGACATGAAAAACACAACTGCCCTTCACCATTTATCTTTACTGCGTTCCTACATATTATACCTTTTATCCGTCATGTAATTGGACTGCTTTATTTCACTTGCCTTTTACTGATTCGAAAACAGTCACTAAAAGTAAAAACTTTACAAATGAAAATACTACTACCGTGTTTTGTTTTAAAAACCTTTATTGTGAAAATGTCAGTATACAAATACGGGCCTATAACCACGTGGGCCGGCCACGGAGCAAACTGAAATCGTATATGATGAGGAGACATTTACACTGTAGAAGAACGTAACGAGCGGGCCATTAGGTGACAAGAACAAAGGTGTCTAACAGTTGCGGAATCGGTGGACGTACATTTTGTAATTAAAATACGACAGGGCCACTTACAATAACATTTTCTAGATATACATTTGCGGGCAAAGAGTTACGAGTCCCATTTATACCGGCGCCATTTTGGGCGAGGCCGGGCAGGTCCAAGATATAGTCAAAATGTCTCCACCAACCATCGGCCAGACCAGAACCCCTTTCGGCCCTTTATGCTACAAGATGGTGTCTTCCATTCAGAAAATATTGGTGGCAGCATTTTGAAAGGAAACAGAAACAGCCGTTCTCCTAGTGAGTTTCACATTGTTACATTTAGGAAGAATGTTGAAGAGTAGTATGTGGAAAATCTGAAGCCATTTTTCTACAAACTCTCAATCAGACTTGGATGGAAAAAAAAAACCTGAAGAATGTACAAACTGAAAACCAATTTTTGTCTGTATAGCACCAACAGTAACGCTTGAGTCAGCTTTGTGTCAAGCCGCCATTTTCATTCAATCAATAGCGTCCCCCTGCACACATTCAGGGACCTGGTCGTGTCTTCAGATGAAACGCATTGTAGGAAAAGAAGCAGAAAGGAAAAGGAAAAAAGTTCCGCCGGAACTAGTGAAGCTGCAGCAGGTGCAAATAAGCTTCAGACAGTCTTACAAGCACTGCTCAGAACTCTCAACTGAGGCACTCAACATCCAGGACTTGCCATTCGGATCTTGGCGCCTTGTATTTTTGTTTTGTTTTTGATGGAGGGGAAACAACAAAAAACAGACATTGAAAAAGGCTCAACAGTGCAGGGCGCCTTGTGCTGGTTCCGACCTATTCACACATCGGTCCACTACTGACATCACCTCATAAACCAACGGGGCACCCCACGCCGACTTTCGGCGCAACATTGTAGGATGGCCACACCAGTGCGGCAATTTGCTGGACACCACCTCGGTGCCATCCAGATCTCGGCGCGTTCATTCAATCAATAGCGTCCCCCTGCACACATTCAGGGACCTGGTCGTGTCTTCAGATGAAACGCATTGTAGGAAAAGAAGCAGAAAGGAAAAGGCAAAAAGTTTCGCCGGACCTAGTGAAGCTGCAACAGGTGCAAATAAGCTTCAGACAGTCCTACAAGCACTGCTCAGAAATCTCAACTGAGGCACTCAACATCCAGGACTTGCCATTCGGATCTTGGCGCCTTGTGCTGGTTCCGACCTATTCACACATCAGTCCACTACTGACATCACCTCATAAGCCAACGGGGCACCCCACGCCGACTTTCGGCGCAGCATTGTAGGATGGCCACACCAGTGCAGCCACTTGCTGGACACCACCTCGGTGCCATCCGGATCTCAGCGCGTTCGAGTCACTGTGCCGGAAGAGTGACCGGAACTCAGCTGAACACGCCGTCTTTCGGCGCAGCATTGTAGGATGGCCACACCAGTACGGCAATTTGCTGGACACCACCTCGGCGCCATCCGGATCTCGGCGCGTTCGAGTCACTGTACCGCAAGAGTGACCGCAACTCAGCTGGACACGCCGTCTTTCGGCGCAGCATTGTAGGATGGCCACACCAGTGCGGCAATTTGCTGGACACCACCTCGGTGCCATCCGGATCTCGGCGCGTTCGAGTCACTGTACCGCAACAGTGACCGCAACTCAGCTGGACACGCCGTCTTTCGGCGCAGCATTGTAGGATGGCCACACCAGTGCGGCAATTTGCTGGACACCACCTCGGTGCCATCCAGATCTCGGCGCGTTGTGCTGCCTTCGGCCTATTCGCACATCGGTCCGCTACTGACGCCGCCTCACGTGCCAACGGATTTTCTACGCTTTTTGTAGCCCTATGTCGCATAACAGGTCATGTGACTTGTTTTTAAAACTTTTCATTGGTTCATTTTACTTTTGGTTTCCTAAAGATGGAAGGCTTGGTCATATGACCTAAAAATAACACTTTTCATTGGTTTAGAACATTTTTTTTTCCCAAACGATGAAAGCCCCACCTTGTTTCTGGATCATTCAGACTGAAGCTGGCGTCAGCATGAGAGCACCACCATCTCGTGGCTCCGTCGTGGTCATTCCGCGAGCAATCATGGCAGCCGCTCCCCACCGGAAGCCTGCGGGAGTCGGGGGCCCCCAAGACTTTTATACAATCTTCACGGCTGAGGGGACGCTTTTCGAGAATGGAACCCAAGCCCTAGCAGGCAAGCGTCCGAGTTCCAAAGTGTCCCAGGACCATTTCAGTGGACCAGGCCTAAAACCGAGGAGCTGTCCGCCATTTTAAGAGCCATGTGGCAGCCGCCTATCGCTGCACTGCAAGAGTGGGAGCAACTCAACAACATGGTGAGCGAGACGCTGTGGCCGCAAGAGCGAGCGCAACTCAGCTAGATGGCCGCCACCTGGGGAGGCCCGTTCACGCCGGCTCCCCCACGCCCCCCCCCCGGGCCGCCGCACGCCAATTTTCGGAGCAGCATTGTAGGATACCAAAACCAGTGCGGCAGTTTACTGGACATCACCTGGGTGCCTGTCGTACATGTTGTGTCAGCCATGTGACACTGGACACAGACCGCTACTGACGAGGCCTCCCCCCGCACCACCCGGGACGCCCCACGCTGTTTTTCTGTGCTGCATTGTAGGATCCCTAAACCAGTGCGGCACCCAGGCGACATCACCTGGGTGCCGTCCAGAACTCTGCACGTTGTGCTGCCTTGGGACTATTCGCACAACAGACCGCTACTGACGAGGCCTCCCCCCGCCCCACCCGGGACGCCCCACGCCAATTTTCGGAGCAGCATTGTAGGATCCCTAAACCAGTGCGGCACCCAGGCGACATCACCTGGGTGCCGTCCAGAACTCTGCACGTTGTGCTGCCTTGGGACTATTCGCACAAAAGACAGCTTCTAACCATTGTTGCTTTTTGTGTTGAGAAATGTTTAAATGTTTTTAGTTTTTGTTCCGTTTGTTAAAGTTTGTAGTTAATAAAGTTTTATAACCTTACTTTGTTGGAGTGTTATCTATTTTTTTAAAAACGGGTGAATGGGGCCTTGAATCGGGTTATTGTCATGTGTGGGCTTTGGAAGTGTGCTGCTGCAGGATCGGACATTTCAAACTCAAATGCACGTTCTTTTTCTTACCTTTCCGAAGCATGGAGCGCAATAGCAGGCAGAGAAAGGGTGATGCACGTGTTGAACACTACCTGACCTGGCAAGTTGCTGGCAGTGCCCCCCCGCCCGCTCCTGAAAGAGGGCACACACACACCGCCGCCCCGAGTACTTCACAAATCTTTAAAAGACCATGCGCTTGTTCATGAGGCTTAAATGGTTTATCACCTCTTCTAGAACCCCTGCATCGACCCTCTGACGTTTCCTGGAAAAATTACCATGTAACACAATACCAAGCCCTGTCAGCTGAAACCCCCAAGGAATCGTGGGGCATATTATCAAGGGGGTTTATCTCCGCTTTTTTGGCTTTAAAAACCATGAAAGCGGAGATAAAATTATTTCCCTATTATCAAGCTGTCGCTAACACCAGTTAGTGACAGCTAAAAGGAGATAGCGACCATCTTGGGCCCCGCTTTGCATGTCAGTGATACTTATCACTAATGACATGCAAAGTGGCGTGCCAAGATGTTAGCGACTGGAAACAGTCCCTAACATCGCTACCTTCTATTACCAACTTTTGGAGATATTCGCGCTAAGCGCGAATATCTCCAAAATCTAACACCTGCCCTGAGCAGTTCTTAGCCATGTTATCCAATGGGAGGTGGATAACATGGCTAAGAGCATTAGGTCGATAATACATGAATATCGCTGACTTTTCTGCGATAATAGCAAGGTTTATCTGCGATAAAAATCGCCGATGTGCGGCGATAATTTTTGTCTCTAAACAAGTTAGAGACAAAAATTATCGCTAGTTGTTCGTAATATGCCCCCGGGTTTTTGCTTGCAGAAATCGGGAGGCGGGAGACTAGCACTGAAATCAGTACTCACACGCCTGAATCAGGAGGATTGGCATGTCTGAATTCTCTACAGCTGGGGCCATAAACTACATCCGCAGGGTTAGGTGATAGCCTGGAACCAGCCTGGCATCTAAAATGGCTGCCGTGCACGACAAAATTGTGGCATTCGAAAAAAGGCAAGATGGCGCAGCCGCTGGAAGAGATGTATCAACATATATCAGCCTCCTCAGCCACCCTCAGGAAACATAGGGGATTAGGATATGTCTCCCGCACCCCCTTATACCTAGTACTTTAATTAACGAAGCACAAAATGGCGAATTCCCGTTTCGCTACCAGTTTGCGGCCCAGTTCGCGGCCCGTGAAGCGCTTCTACCGTGAAAAATCATTTTTTTTTTTTTCCCCCACGGGACCCTTTAATAACCCCAACAACATTCCTAGGGGGTCAAGAGGGGGATACCTTGCCCCCTTTCATTAAATTCCCCCTTAGTTTTTCACCTTTTCTTCTCTCTCGATCCTACCGAGAGACAAGATGGCGGCCGCTCCGGACTGTCACGCAGCAAAAAAAAAAAAAAAGCTCACGCACAGCCGCTGGAAGAGATGTATCAACATATATCAGCCTCCTCACCCACCCTCAGGAAACATAGGGGATTAGGATACGTCTCCCGCACCCACTTATAACTAGTAATTTAATTTACGAAGCACAAAATGGCGAATTCCCGTTTCGCTACCAGTTCGCGGCCGCGCTTCTACTGTGAAAAATCATTTTTTTTTTATTTTCCCCACGGGACCCTTTAATAACCCCAACAACATTCCTAGGGGGTCAAGAGGGGGATACCTTGCCCCCTTTCATTAAATTCCCCCTTCGTTTTCCACCTCTTCTTCTCTCTCGATCCTACCGAGAGACAAGATGGCGTCCACTCCGGACTGTTTAGAATGTTGACAGACACCGGAGAGCCAATCAGCTTTCTGCGCGCAAAGTTCCGATAAGCGAAAAGTAAGCGGACCGGATCGCTGCCCAGAGCGCTGTTACAGATATATATCTTGGTTTGAACGTTAATTTCTCAAAAACTACTGGAGCACATATATTGAGACCTAGCAAAGGCACATCGGGCTAACAGTCCCTACAATTTTGCCAAGTTTCGTGCAAATCCATTCAGCCGTTCGAGCTAAAAGTGAGTCCAACCGCCCTATGGAAAACTCAATGCAAAAAACGCGTTTTGGGACCCCCCTTTTTTCTCAGCCCCCCCTTGACGAAACCCCACCAAATTTTCAGGGGCTGCTCAGAAACAAAATGTGCCATTTTCCTGAAAATTTCAGCCGATTCCGTCCACAAACGCCAAAGTTATTAGACATAGAATTTTCAAAAGTCCCATAGGGAAAAAATTCTAACTATATATACCTACTGGCGATAGCCAGTAGGTAATATATATATATATATATATATATATATATCAACACAAACTGTTCAGTAGCAGAGGGAGCACTGTTCAGTGGGTGCCTGCATCGAGACCGGGACAGTGTCTCGCAAATATTCCATACAAGAAAAAGATGTAGCGGCACACTTCTTGGATGTCAAACAGTTATTTATTTATCAAACGTGACAAAAAAGCTCCGGGAGCTCACGTTTGATAAATAAATAACTATATAACTATATAACTATATAACTATATATATATATATATATATATATATATATATATATATATATATATTACCTACTGGCGGTCGCCAGTAGGTATATATAGTTAGGATTTTTTTGAATAGGGATTTCTGAAAATTCTATGTTGAATAACTTTGGCAATGAAGGACGGAATTGGCTGAAATTTTCAGAAAAATTGCACCTTTTGTTTCTGAGCGTCTCCTGAAAGTTTGGGGGGGTTTCGTGAAGTGGGGGTCGAGTAAAAAGGGGGGTCCCAAAACGTGTTTTCCCCATGTTAATTTCCATAGGGCGGTTGGACTCACTTTTAGCTCGAACGGCTGAATGGATTTTTATGAAACTTGGCAAAATTGTAGGGACTGGTAGCCCGATGTGCCTTTGCTAGGTCTCAAGATATGTGCTTCAGTGAATTTTGAGAAATTAACGTTCCAAAAAATATATATATCTGTGACAGCGTCCCGGTTAGCGCCCCGGTTCGCGGGAACTTTGCGTGGAGAAGCGGATTGCCTCCCTGGTGACTGTGAACATTCTAAGAAGTTCGCAGCGGCCGCCATTTTGTCTCTCGGTAGGATCGAGAGATAAGAGGTGGAAATAAACAAAGGGGGAAATGAATGAAAGGGTGCAAGGTAGACCCCTCTTGACCCCCTAGGATTGATGTGGGGGCTATTAAAGGGCCCCGCGGGCAAAAAAATAAAAAAATAAAAATTTTGATTTTTCGCGGTGGAAGCGCTACCCAGTACGCGAACCGGGTAGCTTACCGGTAGCGTAACGGGAGTCTGACATCTTGCGTTAAGGTCTAATTTGGGCACAAGATGGATGATAATCAATGCCGAGTTTGTGTAAAAGGGGGCAAGGGAGACATGTCTTGACCCCCTAGGTTTTGTGAGGGTGGATGAAGAGGCCTATATATGTCTAAAAAAGAAAAAAAAAATCAAATTTACGCGCAGTTAGCGTCCGGTGCGCGAACCAGGTAGCGCTCCGGAAAGCGTAGATCGTGAAAATTAGTAAAATTAAAGTTACATTTAAAATTTATATAGAGTAATCATAGTTAGGGTAGCTCTGAAAAGAGCTTTTGGGTCTGTGGAAGATTTAGGTACTTATAAGTAGGTACCAATACACAGTCTAAAATTCTGGATGAAAACTCTGTTCCCCTCATCTGTGAAGTGCACACCATCTCCTCTGTAGATATCTTGCATGTAGTAACGCAAGTTATTGTTGTAGATGGCGCCCATTCCATGGTCTCTTATGTAAGCTGAAACAGACTTATTTAC
Source organism: Lissotriton vulgaris (assembly GCF_964263255.1). Taxonomy (NCBI): domain Eukaryota; kingdom Metazoa; phylum Chordata; class Amphibia; order Caudata; family Salamandridae; genus Lissotriton; species Lissotriton vulgaris. The sequence continues at coordinate 1,012,443,194 of NC_141687.1, forward strand.
ATGCTTCCTCGCTTTCTCAATTTGTGGACAAAATTGATTGGACCACCTCCATTTCTATCTTTGGCATATATTGGAATATACCAAGGCAGTTTGAGGAAAAAGTGTCATCAATTGATGAAAGGTGTCCTTTAAAAGCATTTCCAGACCAACCCCAGTCAAAGCGCCCAAATCATTTCCTCCACAGTGCACTATTATGAGGTCAGGGTTTGGCAAATGCAAAAAGGTTTTCACCAATGGTATCAATTGGTGACATTTCAATCCTCTTTGGCCAATCCATTTGATTTTCACATTTTGTAAATTGAGGTTGTGTAAATTTCTGTTATCAGCATACCTGTGAGCCCAGTGGATGTAGCTATGTCCAAGAATCCAGACAGACAACATGGTGAAAGGAGGTTCTGCTGCAGTCAGATGAAGTGTGGGAATGAAATGGCAGTTGGAACAGTAGGAGTTTGTAATGAAAGAAATTGTGGAGTTTTAGTGCTAATGATTCAGTAGCAGTGATTGGTGGATTTTGATTGCTGAAAACAGAAAGTTAGGGTGCATGGATGTGTTCTTTGAAAGATGTAATTCGAATGGTTAAGAAAAAATCATTTTAAGAAACATTGCACTGGATAAGCAGGTGTACTGAGTGTTCAGAGTTCATTTGAAACATTGTTGTGTGAACTTGTAAACATGAGAGGTCTTTCAGGAGGAAGTTGCTAAGGAAAAAAGGCCGAAAGGGCAGAAGGGGGAAGGGTGTTGATTTGAAAAAAGTGAGGGAAGAGTTTTGATTGGGTGACATGAGAGATATGTGTGATGAATTACAGCATTTCTGTGCCATTGTTGGTTGCAGCCTCTGGAGTGCATACCCTTTGCTCTGCTAAAGAAAAATTGGTGTGTGTCTGAGACTGTTTTGAAATTCAAAAAGCATTTGCTAAGGTGAGAAAAGATTAATTTAATTTAGATGGAGACTCGTATGCTTTAGGGAGAAAATTAGGAAGAAAGTTGTGTATTTAAAATGTTGCTTTGTGTGAAATGTTTTACAACAAGATTTTGTTTCTTTGAGAAATTGTAATTGGAGATAATGTGAAGTATTAGTACTGACAGGGTGTGCTTGTACATAGGAGCTGTGCTGTGTTTTCAAATTATGACTTGAAAATCGTTTTTATGGAAAAGCAATGCTTTTTAAATTTAAGAGAAGGAAAACATTTTGTCTGCTTCTTTAAACAAATATTTCACTTGCCCCATGATTCAGAGAGAATATTTTGCTTACTTGATGTGTTTAAAAACGTTTTTTGAAGTCATTTAGGTTTCTTGATATGTACTGCTAGAGTTTCATAGCCAGCATTGGGCATATTTACAAGGCATTTGAGCCACTTTCATGTTATTTTCCCCATGTTAAAAGTGATGCAAAAGTGGTGCAAGGTACTTGTAAATACGCCCTCATGTGTGTTAGGGCATTTTAAGTCACTTCCCCATGAATGGGGGAGAATAATTTGCTTACTTGATGTGTTTAAAAACGTTTCTTGGAGTCATTTAGGTTTCTTGATATGTACTGCTAGAGTTTCATAGTCAGCATGGGGCATATTTACAAGGCCTTTGAGCCACTTTCACGTTATTTTCCCCATGTTAAAAGTGATGCAAAAGTGGTGCAAGGGCCTTGTAAATACGCCCTCATGTATGTTAGGGCATTTTAAGTCACTTCCCCATGAATGGGGGAGAATAGTTTGCTTACTTGATGTGTTTAAAAACGTTTCTTGGAGTCATTTAGGTTTCTTGATATGTACTGCTAGAGTTTCATTGTCAGCATGGGGCATATTTTTAAGGACTTTGAGCCACTTTCACGTTATTTTCCCCATGTTAAAAGTGACGCAAAAGTGGTGCAAGGGCCTTGTAAATCCGCCCTCATGTGTGTTAGGGCATTTTAAGTCACTTCTCCATGAATCTGGGAGAATGGAAAGGGGCGACCACTCGGTCCCCCCGAACGTATGGCGGAGTACCACGATCCCCCCGGGAAGCCATCTTGGGCGGGAGGCGAGTCTCGGCTGGTATGCCCGAAGCGGCGTAGCCGGGGCGCGCCTTTTCCTGCCCTAGAGTGGGTTGGCCCAGACACTGACGCGGCTGGCCACGCCCTTGGGGCAGGCAGGGGCGGGTTTACGCCCGCCCTGAAGACGGATAAAAGGAGAAGCAAGATCAGAAGGCATCCTCTTGTTCCTGTGCTCTGAAGCTGCACCTCCTCGCTGCACGTGAGCTCGAGACGGAACGAAGAGCCAATTTTGAGCGTTGTAATCGTTCTTGTTTGTTTTTCAGATACTCTGTTGGAGAATGCCGAAGAAGGCGGGAAAGCGCATGACTACTGACCAGATGCTGCGCGTTCTCATGAAAGAGGTGACCGATTTAAAGAGGCGAATGGATAAGGACGAGGAAGGGGGGCCGAAACGTCCTTTGGCGGGAGCAGCCCCGGGAGGAAAAAACAAGAGGCCCAGGAGGGGAGCAGCTGGGGGAGACAATCCGGGTCCCAATATCCCGCTCGAGGCTCCCACTCCCGTGCCAGAGGAAGGGAATCCGATTCCCGTTGTGGTCACCCCCGTGTCCGGGGAAGATATGCCGCCAGAGCTGGCAGCACAATTAGCAGCGTGGTTGGGAAAAGGTAGCGAGGGCGCCACGGCTGTCGACGCACGAGAGCTGATGAAGCAATTGCGTGAGTCACGGGAAGCAGCGAAGGTGTCCACACCGGCTGCCGCAGTAGAGAAGCCGCAGGGGACGGGTTCGGTACCAGAGGCAACGTCCGGTGCAGGTAAGCGGCCATTGCCGATTGCGAGAGATGAGTCAGCACCCTCTCGTAGGGAAAAGTTGGGTCAGCATGTTCCTTTGGCTATTAAGGAAAAGATATGGGCAGGGGAGTACGTAAACATCTTCTCGTTGCTTACTGATCACTATGAGATGGAGCATGTTAAGGGCCAGAAGGATCTCATGCATCCGAGTGTTTGGCGCGCAAAAATGGCCGCCTTTAAGGTAAATGAAAACATTGGCAATTGGGGCCAAGCGTGGGGGGTTTTTACATCAATCCTGGGGGAAAGAAGGCCCGATCTGTTACCCGAATTGCCGATTTATCAGTCACGAATCATGGGGTACTCGGTATCACACGAGGGTAATCATTGGTTTTGCTATGATAACCTGTTTAGAAAGGCTAAAGAACATGATAAAAATTTAACGTGGGATTGTTATGACTCTGTGTCTTGGTCCAAAATGAAGGATACTGGTATGTTAAAGTTGCCATTAGTAGGGAGTAACGTTGGCGAATCCTCCCGCCAATATGCGGGGACGCCCTTTCGATCGGGTGCGGGTACCGACAATTACTCGAGGCCCGCCGGCAATACAGGAAAAAAGGGGGTTTGTTGGAACTTCAACAGGGGTAAATGTACTAGGCCCCAGGGATCGTGCAAATTTAGACACGAATGTAGTGGGTGTGGGCAATCATCCCATCCTGAGTCCACGTGCAGAGCCAAACCGGGTGATAACGGGGGTAGAGGAGGCGCCAAACAGGTCTAACATAGTCCGAGGGGCGCCTTTACCTACCCCGATTGATACCTTGGCAATGATTCCTTGGCTCAGTGAATACCCGGATCGTACTTCTGCTGGGGTGTTGCGGAACGGGTTTGCTTATGGTTTCCGCATCCCAGTGGGGGACTTTCAAGGTTCAGGGAAATGTAAAAATCAGCTATCGGTCTTCCAGCATACGACCGTGGTACAGGATAAGATCAGGAAGGAGGTTACTCGAGGTCGAGTCGCCGGTCCGTTTAGTGTACCGCCGGTTCCTAACTTTGTTTGTTCCCCTCTAGGTGTGGTCCCAAAGAAGGACCCGGGTGAGTTTCGGCTGATACATAATTTATCGGCCCCACGTGGTCTTTCCGTAAACGAAGCGATAGACCCGGAAGTGTGTTCGGTGCGGTACGCATCCTTCGATGAGGCCGTAGCCATTTTGAATCGCCTGGGGCCCGGGGCGCTGATGGCAAAATCTGATATCGAGTCAGCGTTCCGGTTGCTCCCGGTACATCCAGACGATCAGCGTCTCCTAGGTTTCATGTTCTAGGGTCAGTATTACATGGATAGGTGTATGCCGATGGGGTGCTCTATATCCTGTGCCTATTTCGAAAAATTCAGTAGTTTTCTACAATGGGTCTTCACAAGGAAGACGGGTTTCCAACATGTGATGCATTACCTTGATGATTTTTTGTTCCTGGGGGCAGCCGGGGATCCGGAATGTGGGCAGGCTTTGGCGCAATTCTGTGTCTTGATGAATCAGTTTGGCGTGCCATTGGCACCAGGTAAGACTGTGGGGCCTTCCACTTGCCTCGAGTTTCTGGGGATCGAGTTAGACTCCAGAGAAGGTTGTTTTCGTTTACCAGCCGACAAAGTGTCAAAGTTCAGGACATCCCTGCAAATGTGTATAAGTGGACCTAAGGTTAAGCTGCATCAATTACAGCAGTTAGTTGGCCAGTTGAATTTTGCCCTGAGGGTTATACCAATGGCCCGCCCCTTTTCCCGTTCGATTGCTCAAGCCATGGTCGGCCTGAAGGAGGGCCATCATCGCACAAGGCTCTCGGCAGAGGTCCGCCAGGACATGCGCATTTGGTTGGCATTTCTGGCGAATTTCAATGGTCGAGTCGTCTGGAGCAAACCGGCCGTGTCCTCCGAGGAGCTGGGGCTGTGGACAGACTCGGCAGGGAGCATAGGTTTCGGTGCCATCTTCGGCACAAGATGGTCTGCACAAAAGTGGCCGACATGGTGGCATGACAGTGGACTGACGAGTAACATTGCTTTCCTGGAACTTTTCCCCATTTTAGTGGCCCTGAGAACTTGGCCTGAAGGTTTCAAAGATCACTCTGTGGTATTTTGGTCTGACAATATGACCGTGGTCGAGTGTATCAATAGTCAGGCAGCACGATGCAAATGGATTTTGAGACTGCTCAAGGAAATTGTTTTACTGTGTATGCAATTGAATGTGCTATTCAGAGCAAGACATGTCCCAGGGGTAATGAGCCAGGCGGCTGATGCACTGTCTCGTTTTCGTATGCAGGCTTTCTGGGGTTTCCTTCCCACAGCGGACCCGGAGCCGGCACCCTTTCCCGAAGCTCTCTGGTCTCTCGGTGCCCCGAACTTCGTAACCTCGTGGGAGAGAGTTTAGCACCCAGGACGAGGAAGGCATATGAAGGGGCGTTCCGGTCCTATTTAGCCTTTTTGGGGACTGATAGAGAGGAGCTTTGGGGCCAGGAGGAGTGGGTTGTAAATTTTCTGATGTCCTTACATGTGGTCAGGAAATCGGTGGCCACGGCTCAGAGGCATCGGGCTGCCATTTCCTTTGTTGCTAGGGCTCATGGGATCCATGACCCAACAGCGTCTTTCGTTGTACAGAAAGCGCTACGGGGGTGGCAACGCCTTGAGGGTCGCAAAGTAGACGAGAGGCGCCCGATAGGTTTGGATAGGCTGGCCCAGTTATTATCCAGACTCCCTGCTACGTGTTCATCTCAGTTTGAGACAGTGTTATTCCGAGCCGCTTTTACGCTGGCATTCCATGGGGCTATGCGGGTAAGCGAACTAGTGGCGAGGAACAAGCAGGATGTGACAGGAGGATTGTGCCAGGAGCACGTCCAGATCAGAGGGGAGACGATGACGGTCTCATTTGTCAGGTCCAAGACCGATCAAACTGGGATGGGGGACTGCGTAATCATACGCAGGATTCCCGGGTCCTCCATGTGCCCGGTAAGGTGTCTAGAAGAGTATTTAGCACGAAGGGTGGCATCATGGGGGGGGACCTTGTTGAGACACGCTGACGCCACCCCACTGACAAAGTTTCAGTTCCAGCGGGTGCTTGCGATGTCGATTGCCGCCGCGGGTTTGAACCCGGGCGAGTTTGGGACCCATTCCTTTCGGATAGGGGCTGCTACAGAAGCTACAGCCAGGGGTCTGAATGTTGACCAAGTTAAACGGGTGGGGCGTTGGTCCTCCAATTGTTATAAAAGGTATGTGCGATTGCACATGTTGTGAAGCTGTAACAATGTACTCACGCTTCTTGTTTTTGTTTGGTTTTCAGTTGCGCAAGCCTACGAGGCGGGGCGAACTTTGCAGTCGACCCAACACCGGGCCAGCGGTCAGACATCACCGGCTGTGAAAAAGGAGGTGTGGGTCGTGGGCCACTCATACGTGAGACGTGCCGCAGACGTATTCAAGGCAGGTGATATGATTCACGTAGCTGGGGAATACGGGTACAGTGTGTCCTTCTACGGAAGAGGCGGTCTCTGTATTGACCAGTTTCAATCATTTTTTGAGGGTTTGCTAGGGCGGACGAGGTCACCGCCGTCTGTAGTCATAGTACATCTTGGGGGTAATGATTTGGTCACCACTGGTAGACGACTTCTTCTTGAGGCGATGCTTTCCACTGTAAGTTGGTTAGCGAGGAGAGTTCCAGGGTGCACAATTGCGTGGTCCCATATGATCCCACGAAAAGTATGGCGGGGGGCTATTTCGGTTCCTGCTTTAAATCATTCTGTTAGAAAGCTTAATAACAAAGTGAGTAGGTTGTTCCGTTCCAAGACACTGCATTCTATTTCGCATGGGTGTATTAATGATGACAGTATGTATTTGGGGGATGGAGTGCATTTGTCTCGGGTGGGGAATGAGTTACTCATAGGAGACTTCTTAGCATGGCTAAAAACGTTACACCATGACCTTTAGGTAGGAGTGTTGTGGGGGGTCCGGATAGCCGGTCAACTATCCGGCCTGTGGCGGTAAGGTCATGATCGGTGAGCACTAATTGGAAGATCCCTATGAGTGGGCGTCACCCAGCACGGATGGGAGCGCTCGGGGGAGGTGGCCATTGGCCCCTCAACGGGGAGGCGGTCCCTTCTAAGGATGGGTCGCCGAAAGAAAAGGAAAGGCGGTCAAGGCCCCTTCCTGGGTAGGAGGGGTTACAGCCCCCTCCTGGGGAATTTCCCGGGGCCAGGACGTCTGCGACGGCAGATGTGGTAAGTTGTGTGGGGTTTGGGGGGGGGTCTACGCTACCTTCTAGATACCTCACACGAGTCCTCGTACGACCTCTAAGTGGCGTCGAGTTTTATTGGGGCCCCCGTCAAGTCAAGAGAAATTGGTAATTGCACTGGAGGTACGCCTCTGGGCCGCCCCTCACAAGTGAGGGCGATATTTCTGGGTTAGGGATCTTGACACCGGTTACGACCTTGCCGTTGGCCCTTAAACGTTAGGATGTACAATTTCAAAATTTCAAGTAAATGTTTTGTAGGATGTTAGTTCGGCTAGGAGAACCTTTGTATTAGAGAATCTGTTAAGGTTAGCCAAACATCGCAATGTGGTAATGAAATTGTACATAATATGAAACCGTTTATTTAATGTTTTAATTTGTTTCATATTTTAATAAATACGGCCGGGAGGGTTACTCCCTCCCGTCTTCCAAAAACTTCAGAACTGTTTCCGGTTTCCCATCCTTGGGGATTGTGTTGAGAGGGGGTGGCGGGTATCTCAGCCATATGGAAAGGGGCGACCACTCGGTCCCCCCGAACGTATGGCGGAGTACCACGATCCCCCCGGGAAGCCATCTTGGGCGGGAGGCGAGTCTCGGCTGGTATGCCCGAAGCGGCGTAGCCGGGGCGCGCCTTTTCCCGCCCTAGAGTGGGTTGGTCCAGACACTGACGCGGCTGGCCACGCCCTTGGGGCAGGCAGGGGCGGGTTTACGCCCGCCCTGAAGACGGATAAAAGGAGAAGCAAGATCAGAAGGCATCCTCTTGTTCCTGTGCTCTGAAGCTGCACCTCCTCGCTGCACGTGAGCTCGAGACGGAACGAAGAGCCAATTTTGACCCACCCACCAGCCCCTGAGGACAGCAAGTGGTTTTGTGAATAAAGTTGATGGTTAACTCTGATTTTCGTTTACAGGTTGTGGTATTATCATGATGATTTTGAGTATGTAATAAAGAATGGTCGATTTGTGTTACGTTTCCAAATAAAGAAATTCTGCTTTAGTGTTCATTGGTAAGCATGCTTTTAATAAAAATGTAGTTGCTACTGTCTTTTTAGTTTAGTCAGTTAGTTAACATTGTCGTATTTATTTTGGTCGGGCGGTAAGGTCATGATCGGTGAGCACTAATTGGAAGATCCCTATGAGTGGGCGTCACCCAGCACGGATGGGAGCGCTCGGGGGAGGTGGCCATTGACCCCTCAATGGGGAGGCGGTCCCTTCTAAGGATGGGTCGCCAAAAGAAAAGGAAAGGCGGTCAAGGCCCCTTCCTGGGTAGGAGGGGTTACAGCCCCCTCCTGGGGAATTTCCCGGGGCCAGGACGTCTGCGACGGCAGATGTGGTAAGTTGTGTGGGGTTTGGGGGGGGGTCTATGCTACCTTCTAGATACCTCACACGAGTCCTCGTACGACCTCTAAGTGGCGTCGAGTTTTATTGGGGCCCCCGTCAAGTCAAGGGAAATTGGTAATTGCACTGGAGGTACGCCTCTGGGCCGCCCCTCACAAGTGAGGGCGATATTTCTGGGTTAGGGATCTTGACACCGGTTACGACCTTGCCGTTGGCCCTTAAACGTTAGGATGTACAATTTCAAAATTTCAAGTAAATGTTTTGTAGGATGTTAGTTCGGCTAGGAGAACCTTTGTATTAGAGAATCTGTTAAGGTTAGCCAAACATCGCAATGTGGTAATGAAATTGTACATAATATGAAACTGTTTATTTAATGTTTTAATTTGTTTCATATTTTAATAAATACGGCCGGGAGGGTTACTCCCTCCCGTCTTCCAAAAACTTCAGAACTGTTTCCGGTTTCCCATCCTTGGGGATTGTGTTGAGAGGGGGTGGCGGGTATCTCAGCCTTATAATCTGGTTGCAGCCTCTGGAGTGCATACCCTGTGCTCTGCTAAAGAAAAATTGGTGTGTGTCTGAGACTGTTTTGAAATTCAAAAAGCATTTGCTAAGGAGAGAAAAGATTCATTTAATTTAGATAGAGACTAGTATGCCTTGTAAATATGCCCTCATGTGTGTTAGGGCATTTTAAGTCACTTCCCAATGAATAGAGTTGAATAATTTGCTTATTTGATGTGTTTAAAAACGTTTCTTGAAGTCATTTAGGTTTCTTGATATGTACTGCTAGAGTTTCATAGTCAGCATGGGGCATATTTATAAGGACTTTGAGCCACTTTTGAGCCACTTTCACGTTATTTTCCTCATGTTAAATGTAATGCAAAAGTGGTGCAAGGGCCTTGTAAATACGCCCTCATGTGTGTTAGGGCATTTTAAGTCACTTCCCCATGAATGGGGGAGACTAATTTGCTTACTTGATGTGTTTAAAAACGTTTCTTGGAGTCATTTAGGTTTCTTGATATGTACTGCTAGAGTTTCATAGTCAGCATGGGGCATATTTTTAAGGACTTTGAGCCACTTTCAAGTTATTTTCCCCATGTTAAAATTGATGCAAAAGTGGTGCAAGGGCCTTGTAAATCCGCCCTCGTGTGTGTTAGGGCATTTTAAGTCACTTCCCCATGAATGGGGGAGAATAATTTGCTTACTTGATGTGTTTAAAAACGTCTCATGTACCTCCTCTTCCTCTTCTTCCTCCTCTTCCTCAGGGTTGGGAATGGACTGGGTAGGTGGTCCTTCCTTCCTAGGAGGTGGTGGTGGTGGTGGGGGTCCACCGGCTGCAGCTACTATTGAAGCCATCTCTTAATAATCAAAAAAGGTCTTCCTCTCACAAAGTTGAAAGTCAGAGTGAGAAAAAATGTGGGGGCTATCTTCATTTGGGAAAAAAAATGTTCTAAACCAATGAAAAGTGTTATTTTTAGGTCACATGACCTGGCCTTGCATCATTAGGAAACCAAAAGTGAAATGAACCAATAAAAAGTTTTATTAACAAGTCACATGACCTGTTATGCTTACGTTACGCTTCCGTACGCACTCGGGTAAATGTAAGGGGGGTCCCCGTGGGAGAAAGTTATGAACAATACCAATTTAAAAATTTCAAAGGACTAAGGTGATGGTTCAAAAAGAAAAGAATGTTGTCATTTATTCAACAACACAACATTATAATTGGTGAAACATTGTTGAAATCATTACAAGAGAAATGAAAATTCGAAAAATGAAAAGGCCCCAATATGGGAGGAAGGGAAGGGAAGGGGGTGCTCAAAGGTTGTGAGAAAGGTTAAGAATAGTACACAGATTTGAACATAATGTGCATCAATACATAAGTCAACAAGGAATTAGGAATTATTCCAAAAACCAAACGAGCCTATATCAATTAAGGCCAATCTTGCAAATGTACTTCAAATACGGACGTTCTACGGTCACATGAGTGGTTCAGTGTAGTACAGGGGATGTGCCGGACGTCCAAAAATGAGGAGGCGTTGACGTTTCGACCCCTTTGTATAGGCTAGATTCAGTCCTTTGCCGGGGTCTTCATCAGGACCGTTACAGTGGGGGAAGGGAACGGAAGGGGGCCGTCCTGTCTTAAGTCAAGTTAACCACACTTCGTCAAGATAAACATCAGCAGAAACAATTGGCAGCGTGCTGGTGTAGTAAAAACAGCTGGGCAAATCTAAGTTGCAGTTAACCACCTTGCAATAGGAAGAGCATCAATGAAAGTAATTGCTGTCAAATGAGGTGGACGCCGCACTTGTTAATTGGCAAAATGACTGGTAAATCTTTTAGAAGTGAACCAGGAAAATCAGGATATACGCGGCGGTCATCAATTGACTGTTAAATCTTTTTAAAGGTCCACGCAATGTCTGTGTGAACCGAGAAAGGGTGCACGCGATGGTCGCCAAGAACAGGGGTCGACTGGGTGCCTTCACCGTTATTGGGTGCACCGGGAGCGAGACAACAGTACTTCTTGCTGCTAGTGAAACTCCGAACTCCGTCAGCCGCTACGCGGAGTTTAGGGGCAGGATGTATGACGTTACAACACGTTATTTTACAACGCAGACCGTTACATCGCAATTTTTACATCGCAGGATCCATTACAATGCATGCCTTTACAACGCATGTCATTACATAGCAGATACTATTACAACGCATGCCATTACAACGTAAGTATAGGTAAGTATATCTTTTAAAAAAAATGTAATTAAGTTAATTTAATTAATTTAATTTAATTAATTTAATTTAATTAATTTAGAAATAGTAATTAATTTAATTTAATAAATGTAATTCTATTAATATAATATAATTAATTTAAAAATTGAAATTAATTTAAGTTAATTAATTTAATTTAAATAATTTAATTTAATTAATTTTAAAATTGTAATTAAATTAAATTAATTTAATTAATTAAATTAATTTAATTTACTTAAATTAAAAAAAGGAATTAATATAATTTAATTAATTTATTGTCATTTAATTAATTTAATTTAATTAATTTTAAAATTGTAATTAATTTAATTTAATTAATTTAATTTAATTAATGTAATGTAATTAATTTATAAATTGTAAATAATATAATTTAATTAATTTAATTTAATTTAATTAATTTAATTAATTTAAGTTATTTAAAGTCGTTTTTTTTTTAAACTGAACACTAAAAATACCCCTGTACCCCAAAACCCAAACCCAGCCCTAAAACCTAAAAACACCCCTGTACCCCAAAACCGAAACCCAGCCCTAAAACCTAAAAATACCCCTATACCCCAAAACCCAAACCCAGCCCTAAAAACTAAAAATACCCCTGTACCCCAAAATCTAAACCCAGCCCTAAAACCTAAAAATACCCCTGTACCCCTAAACCCAAACCCAGCCCTAAAACCTAAAAATACCCCTATACCCCATAACCCAAACCCAGCCCTAAAACCTAAAAATACCCCTATAGCCCAAAACCCAAACCCAACCCTACAACCTAAAAATACCCCTGTACCCCAAAACCCAAACCCAACTCTAAAACCTAAAAATACCCCTGTACCCCAAAACCCAAACCCAATTCTAAAACCTAAAAATACCCCTGTTCCCCAAAACCCAAACCCAGCCCTAAAACCTAAAAATACCCCTATACCCCAAAACCCAAACCCAGCCCTAAAACCTAAAAATACCCCTGTACCCCAAAACCCAAACCCAACCCTAAAACCCAAACCCAGCCCTAAAACCTAAAAATACCCCTGTACCCCAAAACCCAAACCCAGCCCTAAAACCTAAAAATACCCCTGTACCCCAAAACCCAAACCCAGCCCTAAAACCTAAAAATACCCCAAAACATATACCTCAGTACCCAAAAACATATACTCCTATACTCATACTTATTATTAAAATTACTTAAATTAATATATTTAATTTATAATATAAAAAAACATAAATAAATATATTTATTTATAAATAATAATAATTAAATTAATGAAATAAAATTAAATAAAATAAAAAAATATATATACTTACCTATACTTACTTTGTAATGGCATGCGTTGTAATAGCATCTGCTATGTAATGTCATGCATTGTAAAGGCATGCGATGTAATGGATCCAGCGTTGTAAAAGTTGCGTTGTAATAGACTCCCGTTGTAAAAGTTGCGATGTAACGGTGCAATACCCTACCGGGGTGCTGCGCTTTGCGCCTTGGTTCGCGCTCCGGAAAGCTTCCGGGTGCGCTAACGAGGCGCGTCATAAGACGCATTACGCGGCAACGCGATACGTCGCGCTTACGGGACGCGTCACGATGTTGTTTTCTAACGTGGCAGTTGTGCTAATGGAACGTTTATCGGTTCGCGGACCGGGCCGTGGCACCAAATTGAGCTAACGGGAAACTACCCGGTATGCGGACCGGTAGCGATACAAAAAAAAATTGTTTTAAAAAACATATATACATAAAAATATTATATTAAAAACATATAAAATATATTTTTCGATTAAAAGAAGAATACATTTTACAGCTTTTGATATTTGTTATTAAAAAACCATTGAAATTCAATGAAAAAACCATAGGTTATAGACCATATATAGTTAGGAATTAGCATTTACAAAAACTTGAAAATTCACTGAAAAAACCATAGGTTATAGACCATATATAGTTAGGGATTAGCATTTAAAAAACCTTATTTTACTCACACAAAACTATTGAAATTTGCATATATAGTTAGTTGCACTAACTATATATCGCGCACCTGCAATCCACTGCTGGTGATGTCACATATTACATCATTCATGACATGGTCAGTGACATCACTGATGACATCACTAACTATATATGGTCTATAACCTATGGTTTTTTCAGTGAATATATATATATATATATATATCATGCAGTTCACCTACAGGAATCAGCAATTAGCACACACCTGCAGCCGGGAGGAGGAGCTACGGAACTACTTCATGGAAGCGGTGACCGATCCAAATCCAGGGATGCACGGCGGTCTGTGAGACCGGCACTGAAGACGGCCCACTGAGGCCAGAAACGCGTCTGCCTGCATTTTACAGCGTTTTACAGACTTGTAGGACAAACCAATTGTGCTTGCCATGTCGATTAAATCCCCTTGTCTAACCCGGAGCATGTGTCCCGCTCATTTGTCAAAGAGGTGAGCATTGGATTTGGATATTTATCCGGTTTTGCTGAAGACCGGGTAGGGGCACGCCCTCTCGTTCTGGTGCTCCGCATTGTTTCAGCAAACAAACTTTGGATATAGTACGGCAAGTGCTAAATGCGGCGCCCCCCCATGCGTGTAATTTGCCAGCTGGCGAGGAATATCGCAAGGGGAGAGAGGATGCGGCATTGTGCTGCCTGACTAAGGGGACGACAAGGGGTACGACGGAATCAACTTACCGAGGTGCTGTGTGGTGGTAGAGTTGTTCAACGCCAACAAAGGGGGCATCCTAGAGGTGCTTGGTAACCTGTCACTGTACTAGGCACCACGCGGGACTACGCCGACCATCATGCAGTTCACCTACAGGAATCAGCAATTAGCACACACCTGCAGCCGGGAGGAGGAGCTACGGAACTACTTCATGGAAGCGGTGACCGATCCAAATCCAGGGATGCACGGCGGTCTGTGAGACCGGCACTGAAGATGGCCCACTGAGGCCAGAAACGCGTCTGCCTGTATTTTACAGCGTTTTACAGACTTGTAGGACAAACCAATTGTGCTTGCCACGTCGATTAAATCCCCTTGTCTAACCCGGAGCATGTGTCCCGCTCATTTGTCAAAGAGGTGAGCATTGGATTTGGATATTTATCCGGTTTTGCTGAAGACCGGGTGGGGGCACGCCCTCTCGTTCTGGTGCTCCGCATTGTTTCAGCAAACAAACTTTGGATATAGTACGGCAAGTGCTAAATGCGGCGCCCCCCCATGCGTGTAATTTGCCAGCTGGCGAGGAATATCGCAAGGGGAGAGAGGAGGCGGCATTGTGCTGCCTGACTAAGGGGACGACAAGGGGTACGACGGAATCAACTTACCGAGGTGCTGTGTGGTGGTAGAGTTGTTCAACGCCAACAAAGGGGGCATCCTAGAGGTGCTTGGTAACCAGTCACTGTACTAGGCACCACGCGGGACTACGCCGACCATCATGCAGTTCACCTACAGGAATCAGCAATTAGCACACACCTGCAGCCGGGAGGAGGAGCTACGGAACTACTTCATGGAAGCGGTGACCGATCCAAATCCAGGGATGCACGGCGGTCTGTGAGACCGGCACTGAAGACGGCCCACTGAGGCCAGAAACGCGTCTGCCTGCATTTTACAGCGTTTTACAGACTTGTAGGACAAACCAATTGTGCTTGCCACGTCGATTAAATCCCCTTGTCTAACCCGGAGCATGTGTCCCGCTCATTTGTCAAAGAGGTGAGCATTGGATTTGGATATATATATATATATATATATATATATATATATATATATATATATATATATATATATATATATATATATATATATATATATATATATATATATATATATATATATATATATATTCAGCTCACGGTTTCCACCAGACTTTCGCAGAGGAAAGAAACCACGCACTCCGGGGGTCATTTTCAGTTAGTTTATTTTAGGTTTGCAACAGACGCGTTTCAGCGCTCCGCCTTCCTCAATGTTACAAACATTGATGGCGGGCGCCATGTTTTTAACAGCGTTCACTCGTGATCAGTGGGCGAAACAAACAAGGGACTCCAAATCATTACACCATATTGGAAGTTGTTCACAGTGTACGACACGTTGTGAGTTAATGTACAATGTAAGGGCTATCCTACTTCATTAAGCCCCAGTAAATGCTGACAGTAATTTCGAGCATATTTACTGACATTCGTGATTTAAATAAAATGAAAACATAAATTGCGCAGAATTAACTTTCGCATTTCATGGTGTCTCGCCGTGTATCGGCATAAAGATCTCGCTTTACTGGCAACCTATCAGCCATATTAAAGTGGCATAACATCTCACTATTAAATCACCTTATCAATAAATTACAAGCCATTGTACTAAAACACAACAAGTGACGAGTAGAAAACATTTCGCCGTGGATCGGCAAGTCACCCTTGGTTCATTTTTTGTTCCGTCCCATTACTAGACTATAATTATCATTATTATTTCATAATTTCAAAATTCACACTGTGGAAGTTCTACAAAAGAGCAAAGTTTAAACGAAAACATAATACTAATACATGGACCAATTACAGTTGACTTCTAATTTTCTTTCAATAGCTGCACAAGTTATTTTTGTCCACACGACATTATCATTACTTCCTAGTACCTAACTTGGAATGATGTTTCTCATGTTACTTCTACAGATATGTTAAGCATCACAAATCCATTGATCAGCTTTGGTGTACTACAGCATTCATACAAATGAACAAATTAATTAACAGTTCTTGGTCATTTATAGATTGTGCAATTTACAGTAGCTTCTTCACTTTACTGGCCTATATGAGAAGCCAATTCCTCTCCTGCATTTAAACCATTTGGGTGTTTAGTCATTAAATCGATAATATATCGAGACTCAAGTCTCCTCAAACTGTGCAGTCTGTCACCACCCCTGGGATTTTCCGGTATATGATCTAACCCGAAATATTGTAATTGGTGTCTGTTGCACCTAGGGAATCAACTGCTCACACATCTATGCACAGAGTAATACACCTCCCAGCCACCCACACACATACTCAGTCTCCCATACAAATACTTGGGCAACCATTCAATAACCCATATAGCTACTGATATAGCTACTGATTTAAACATGCAGCAGTTTACAGAACAACATATATAATGATTGCCAAATTAAGACACTTTAGTCACTAACCCATGCACTCAGTGAGACACATTTAATCACTCACTCATACAGTCAGTCATGCACCTACTAAATCCTTCATCCAGACACTTATATATCCACTCATTCTTCAATATGTAAGACATATTTTAACTTTACAGAAACATACAGTCACTGGATGTTGTCATCAGTGATGTCATCAGTGATGTCATTTGAGATGTCATCAGTGATGTCATCAGTGATGTCACTGACCATGTCATGAATGATGTAATATGTGACATCATCAGCAGTGGATTGCGGGTCCGCGATATATAGTTAGTGCAACTAACTATATATGGAATTGCAATGGTTTTGTGTGAGTAAAATAAGGTTTTGAAAAGGCTAATCCCTAACTATATATGGTCTATAACCAATGGTTTTTTCAGTGAATTTTCAAGGTTTTGTAAATGCAAATTCCTAACTATATATGGCCTAAAACCTATGGTTTTTTCTGTGAATATATATATATATATATATATATATGTATATATATATATATATATATATATATATATATATATATATATATATATATATATATATATATATATATATATATATATATATATATATATATATATATATATATATATATATATATATACACTGAAAAAACCATAGGTTTCACATCAGTTATAGTTAGCTGGAAATTTTACTGACATAAAACCATTAAAATTCCCACGTTATAGTTAGTTGGACTCACTATAACTTGCGCGCCTGCAATGCACTGCTGATGACGTCACATATTACATCACTCATGATATGGTCAGTGACATCACTCATGACATCACTGATGACACCATCCTTGTGACAGACCTTCTTTCAGTGTAATGTAACCCTTGAAACACATATTCAAAAATAGGAACTAACATTTTCAAAAAAATTGAGATACCCATACCAGTTACAACAACCAATTCAGTAATTCCACCATCTATATACACATCCTCTCATTCAGCAACAGTTCTATATAGTCACTCATACATATACATACATATACTCACTCATCATATGTAGTGATACACATATACATCCTGTTACACACCGACAGTCAACCAAAAGTTACTCACACACATGCAGACACATGCAAATAAACTATTGAACATCCATTTATTTGCATATACAGCTATACACACACTACCACCTTACTTCTAAGGAAACTTACACATACCTAGGGGCCTATTAGGATGACGGGCGGACTTTGTCCGCCCATCATCCTAGCGGGGAATGGGACCGCCCGCCATAAGGGCGGGGGTCCCGGGGGTGGCATTAGGATGTGCCCGCCACTGTGGCGGGCACATCCTGCATTTCTAGCATTGTGGCAGGCGGAGCGCTCAGCACCGCCCGCCACAATGCTAGAAATGCTTTTCAGCATTTGCATATACAAAGCGGCAGGCACCGCACGGTGCCTGCCGCTTTGTATATGCAAATGAAGGGGGGTACCATAGGTACCCCCCCATGTGCACCCCCCACCTGTACTTCACTCTGGGGGCCCACAGGGGGCCCCCAGAGTGAACACCGCATGCCTTTCCATGCATGCATGCCCGCATGCATTGCCGCCACGGAAAGGCATTGAGACCAGCCCATTGTAATATTGCGGGCGGTGTCTGACAGACACCGCCTGCATGTTACTTGTTTTCCGCCCCGGCCGCCAGGCGACTGGGGCGGAAAACCGGCGGGCGGTCTGTGTCACCGCTGCGGTCCCCTCCGCCATCGTAAAATGGTGGGGGGGATTGCAGGGACGGATGTCGGGCGGATTGCCTCCGCCAGGGTAGCGGTGGCCACCGCTACCCTGGCGGAGGCCATCCGCCCGACATCTAATGGGCCCCCTACTCTCTTAAACAATCACTTATAGAAACACATACTTATTTAAACAATCTCTCACTCTCACATATACTCACTTATATGCATCAATACTCACATATACTAGATTAAAACATATGTAGTTACTCATAAAAACACTAGTGAGGCAGGCATTCACTCACTAACACACACATATTCACACTCATCCACCCACACAGTCCTGCACATACGCTGTCTTAAAAACACATACAAACAGTGAGTCAGTCACCAACCCATGCAGCCACTTATACACAAAGTGAAACACTGATACATATATTTAAAATATTTAAAAATTACTCGCTAATATATGTATTCACTAAGATACACTTTATAAGCCCGTTAACCAATCAATATTGTATTAAATATAAACATCCATTTACACACTTATTTAAACATTTATTCGTCCATCGACCTTTACAAATACATATATAAAACATATTGATATTTCAAAATGACACAAATTCACTGGATGGTGTCATCAGTGATGTCATGAGTGATGTCACTGACCATGTCATGCGTGATGTAATATGTGACGTCATCAGCAGTGCATTGCAGGCGCGCAAGTTATAGTGAGTTCAACTAACTATAACGTGGGAATTGCAATGGTTTTATGTCAGTAAAATTTCAGCTAACTATAACTGGTGTGAAACCTATGTTTTTTTCAGTGAATTTCATAGGTTTTTTAAATGCTAATTCCTAACTATATATAAGGCCCCAAACCTGTTTTTCTCAGTAAATTTCAAAATGTTGTTAATAGCAAATGTCTATAGCTATGAAATGTAATATTTTTGAAAATGAATGAATCCAATAATATATTTGTATTTAAAAATGTTTTTAATGTATATATATATATATATATATATATATATATATATATATATGGTTTTTTTTTTGCCCTGGAGCGCTCCCGGGGCGCACCTCGGTGAGCGCCCCAGAAAGCATAGTCTTTTGAAGCGCCCCAGGGCGCGCTCCGGAGAGTGTCCCGTTAGCGCTATTGCCACAAACGAAAACATCATTGTGACGTATCGCGTAGCCGCGTCCACGTGATACGCACAGCGTAAGCGCAGCCGGAAGCACTTGAGCGAATACGATTGCGCAACGTAAAGATCTGACGCGCTTACGTGACGCGACACGGGGCGCGTCCACGGGCGCGCCGGGGGCGCGTCGCGTAGGCGCGTCCGGTCATGTGACCTGAAAATAACACTTTTAATTGGTGCAGAACAGTTTTGGTTTCATAATGATGAAATCCCTAGTCTTGTGACCTGAAAATAACACTTTTCATTGGTTCAGGACATTTTTTTTTTCCTAATGATGAAAGACCCCACCTTTTTTCCTTATTCTGACTTTGTCCTTTGACTGAGGAAGACCTGTTTTGAAATCTTGTAGGTATATTTTGTACTTTGAAATGGCTACAGTAGCAGCATCAGCTGGAGCATCTGCACCACCACCACCACCACCAAGAGGACCACCACAACATCACATTGGTGGTCAAGAAGAAGAGGAGGAAGAGGACGAGGAGGTGGTGGCTGGAAGAAGACAATACCCCATATGAACCCAAGCCACACATTGTATGGGAGTTTTTTTCCATCCCTGAGGGAAAAAAGAAAGTGAATGCGGCAAAGGTGACTTTCCTTATCTGTGACATGGAACTCTCAAGGGGTAACCCAAATAAAAAATATTCATTTGGGAACAATACCATGATAAGGCACATGCAGCACAAGCATCCTAACAACTATGCTGCCGCAGAGATGAGAGAACTGGCCAGCAACCCTCCCAAATCTACGCCCAGCACCTAGAAACGAAAACAACCCACTCCATCGGGACCAGAGACAAGAGAGACAATCACTTGCATTCAACCACGATTTGGAGAATTTAGGGTCACCTGTATTTTTTGTGGTAAGACCATCTCCTATGGTGAGCAGAGCCTAATGCTTATCCTCCTTGCTGGTGACAACCACAATTGCCCCCAAAAAGCCTAATTTGTTCCTGATTTTTTTTTGCTCCTGTTGAGCCATTTTCAATTCCCTGTTTTTTGTTTCTCCCCATAAAAATAACCCAAAAAAATACAAAATAGTTCATAAAAGCCAAAAAAGTACAAGAAGAAAAAAAACAGTTCATCTTAGAACTACCTCCAATTTCTAAAAAAAAGTCTACATTTTTTTAAAACTCTATCATTCATTTTCCCCCATGGCATGCTCCCCGGTCCGCTCCCCGGTGCGCGTACTAGGCGCTCCCCCCGCGCAAAACCCCCAAAAAATTTTTTCACCCGCAGGGCCCTTTTATAGCCCCCACATCAAACTTAGGGGGTCCAGGGGGGTCTACTCTGCCCCCTTATGGTCATTTCCCCCTTTGTTTTTCCCACCTCTTGTGTCTCGATCCTACCGAGACACAAGATGGCGGCCGCTCCGGACTGTTTGGAATGTTTACAGACACCCGAGAGCCAATCAGCTTTCCGTGCGCACCTCGCGAGGCGCTCCCAGAGCGCTCCCCGGTGCGCGTACCGCGGCGCTGCCATAGATATATACATTTTTTTAACCTAAATTACTCAAAAACCATTGGAGCACATATCTTGAGACATAGCAAAGGCACATCGGGCTACCAGTCACAATGTGATGTGGTACGCTGAATTCATGCAATATATTGCCACAATCTGGTAATGAAGAAACCAACTTAAAAAAGACAATTTTATCAAAAAAAAATATTTATGGAACTTGCATCTAATATAAAGTTAGGAAAAAACTGACAAAATTCATGAGACTAACATAACAGAAGACTATAGTGCTGGAATCAGGACATTTCTTTCATACTTCAAACTCTAACATATTGAATCACATAACCAATGTGCATGTGTCTACTCCCAAACACTGAACCTCAACCCTTAAGGTGGTCTGATATTAACATCATTCTAGGTACCATCTCTCAAAGGAAGACCTGTAAATCTTCCCCCCTGTTTAGCCCATTCGGTATCCTAGTATCGAGGAGTACAATATATTTGCTCTCAAGCTGCCTTAAAAGCTTCTCTTGATCCCCACCACGTATGTTCTTCTGTATGGAATCGATTACAAAATATGTTAGATGGTTCAAATTTTTAGCATATACTAGTTCGAAGTGGCGGGCAACCGGATAAGTGACATCCGAATTAACGATCGCTCTTAAATGTTGCAGTATTCTATTAAAAACCTGCAACTTAGTGCTGCCCACGTATTTCAACCCACAAGAGCATTCTAAAACATATACAGCGTGGTCGGTGCGGCAAGTGTATAGCTCTCTAATTGGTGTTGGGTTGGGGTTGAATGGCGATTTAAACTCAGCGGTGTTCACCCCGAACTTACAAGCCCTGCACGAAATGAACTTGTGGAAGCCTTTCTTGTTAGAAACCCATACTTTGCTGTTATTGACCTCCGAGCTGCTTCTAACTAGAGAGTCTCTCATGGAGGGCCCCCTCCTAAAAATGATGGAAGGCTCTGTTGGGAGTAATGGCGCCAAATTCATGTCAGTTTGAAGTATAGGCCAATGTTTTTTGAGAATGCCCCTTATCTTTCTTTCCTCTGTATTATAGGTGGTTATCAAACTGATGGTATTGTTATCATTGATTGGGGAAATTTCCTCCACTGTGTCAACCCCCTCACTAGATTTCACCAGATATTCTTCCCTGTTTTTACTGTTGGCCTTATCTTTGGCTACCAATAGATCTTTAATATGGTAGCTATGTTTCAAAAATCTCTGGATGGCCTCATTCTGACAGATGACTAAGTCAGATTCAGAGCTACATATCCTGCGAATCCGTATGAATTCCCCATAGGGGATTCTTTTTATTAAGTGTCTCGGATGAGCGCTGGAGGCGTGCAAAATGGAATTGCCAGCCGTGCTCTTTCTGTGGAGTCTAGTTGCTAGGGCATTATCCTGAACGTAGATGTCAACGTTCAAGAATTGTATATTGGTTTTACTTATCTGACAGGTAAAAGTGAGGTTTAGGATGTTATCATTCATGGCTCTCACAAACTCTCTAGCTGACCTCTCATCACCTTTCCACACCAGACAGATGTCATCGATGAACCTCCAGTAATGAATGATATTGCTGGTGTAACCAGGGATATGCCTGAGGACATGTTCCTCCCACCACCCCACGTGTAAACACGCATAGGTGGGGGAGAAACATGCCCCCATGGCAACCCCCCTCCGCTGCTGATAGATTTCTTTGTTAAACAAAAAATAATTATTGGCTAAACATAACCTTGTCATTTTTATCAGCATATCATTATGGTTTTTGAGGCTGAGGTTACGTTGGTTCAGATAATATCTAATAGCATTAAGACCATCTGTATGTTCTATGCTTGTGTACAAAGTACTGATGTCAAGAGCAACAAGAATATACTCTTCTTTCCATTCTACCTCATTCAGTTTAGTGAGGACATGTCCCATGTTCTTAATGTATGAAGGTAATTCAACCACAAAACTTCGGAGGAAAAAGTCGACATATTTAGAAATAGCCTCCAGGAGACTCCCCTGGGCTGAAATAATCGGTCGACCGGGAACAGGAGAGACCAGTTTATGGATTTTTGGGATGAGATAAAATGTCTGTGTTAACGAATTATCTTTCTTCAAAAATCCTAGATCTTGTTTAGTCAAAAGGCCTTCCCTCTTCCACTGATTCAGTTCCTTCTGTATTGATTCCTTTAAGTTGCGAATTTCACTGAAATTGCCTTTCCTGTAACAGGAGATGTCTGACAAATGCCGCTGTGCTTCTTCCATGTATAGGTTTTTGGGCCAGATCACAATATTACCTCCTTTGTCGGTTTTGTTGATTATTGAGTTGGAATTGCTTCTTAGTTTCTTCATCAATATCGAGTATTGTTTTTCCATATACTTGATTCTTTTGATTTTTCTAGATGTTTTGATTTGCAATCCCTTCAAATCCTCCGTGATCATATCATTGAAGGTGTCAATGGCATCTTTAGGCATCAGTGGGATAAACGTAGACCTGGCTTTAAAAGGCGCTTTGCTAGGTGCATTGATGTTGATTCCCATTCTATCGCATCTATCCTGGGTGGAACTGTTGCCAAAGTTCTCATCTAATGCTAAATCATGAGCAGTTTGTAATGCCCCCATATCAGCAACCTGAAATACAGATGACGGTTGCAATGAGCTGCTGATGGAAGTTGCTCTTTCCTGCGCATTAGTAAGTTTAAAGTGCTTCTTCAATCTTAACTTACAAATAAATTTAAAAACATCTATTCTAGTCTGCACATAATTGTAAGAGTTCTTTGGGCAAAGGGAGAGACCTAAAGATAACAACTGAATTTCTGCTTTAGAAAGGTTAACTTCTGAAAGGTTGATAACTGTGTTGTCAATGTCATTATCAGTTGATGATGTATTGCCGGTTGTAATTTCATTGATGTTTGATGTTGTCGGGTTAGAAATGATACTCTCTGTCTCTACCATTTCTTGCCCCTGCCTCTTTTTGTGAAGCCTCTCCCTCCGGCGTTTCCTCCTTTCGTTGCATTTGCGATTTTTGTATTTTCGTTTTTGTTCCGTTGTTGCTGGGTTTTCGGTCGCAATGTTTTTAATCTGTCCTCGATTAAAAAACCCAGTTCCTCCGATGGTGCAAAATGAGTTGGTATGCTAGAAGACCCACCCACTGCCTGCTCATCTTCCGAACCCACACTGCTGGCATTGGAACTAAGTTCTGCCTCTGAAAGACCTGCTTCACCTCCTTCATTTGTCATTTGCAAAGCAGGTTTGGGAATTAATGCCTGTCTCTTCATTGTGTCATATTTGTGTTCAAACGTGAAAATTCTCCCCGTTTCGTAATCCTGTTTGTCACGGCGAATTTATACTGTTTGCGCAGGCTAATAGTTTCTTGATGCTTGGCTAATCGGGTGTCTATGTCTTCACGATATTTTTTAATATACTCCTTTTCCTTGTGCGTATCCAATTCATTATTCAGTATCTCAATCTGTTTCAAAATGTCATTCCTGTCAATTTCCGCATATTTAATTAAAATGCAGATCATGTTTTTCGTTGCTTCCAAATTATTAGTGGCCCATTCCTTCAACATAAGGGGGTTGGGGTTCTCAAATGATGGAGCTATGAGTACCCTCAAACCCCTTGGGACTCTGCCCACTTTCAGATATTTCTCAAGTGAGCGTTTCTCCCACCATTAAGTAGTCTCTGTTTTTAGCAGTTTTTCCAATTTTTTTAACTTGCCCTTTAAATCCATATTAGGGTTGTTATTATCCGTGGTTTCTGTTTCTGGTCTTACTACCGGCAGGTTCACAAACATAGCATCAGCTAATGCTTCCCAGTTCTTTAATGCCTCCGCTGATGTGGTCATTGCTTCAGAGGGAAGAATATTGTATCCACAACCCTTGACTCCGATATCTTTTCCCGGGTCTAGGGCGCTAATTCAATGGTGCTTGACAATCTCTCCACCTGTACTATGCACTGATACACACGTGTGTGTGACGGCGCGCACTCACCAGCTTACCACGCGTAGCCTCGTAGTTCCTCGGGGTCCTCCGACTCCAATGAGGTTCTATTTGGAAACACATCATTCTCGCTGCGAGTGCTTGCCGCGTCTTCCTGGTTGTACAGGGAGCCGCTGACTTGATTACTCCTTCCGGGTTCAGCCCAGCAGCTCGTTGCGAAGAGAGGATCCGTAAGGACAGCAACAGCCGTATTCTGTCCAAATTGTATACAAACAAAGTCCTGTGAGTGTGGCTCCCCACACGCTCTCCTCCTCCAGGTACAGATCTCTCGACACCAAAAGATAGTGTTTAAAGTGGTTTTATTCCTCCCTCACCATCAGCATGACACGTTTCGGCCGTAAGAAACAGCCTTGATCACATGGCTTTAAAAAACCAATGGGGGTGTTTAAATACTGTGTTCAATAAAGGTATATATATATATAAACATTATATCAGAAGCATACCCTACAGGGTGTTCCTCAGGATGAGAAGAAATACCAACTCAAGCCAACTTTGATAGAAAAACAGACATTTGAGGTGAGCAGATCTAGAGTGTCGCTGGTGTTGAGAGTGCTCTAACAGGGGCTGCTTTCCACCTTAACTTGAGAACTACCCAGAGTTCTCTCCTTCTTTTAAGCATAATTTATGCGTCACTCTATGCCTGAAAGGGTTTTGTTTTGACTTAATACTGGGTGCTCCCTTGTGTCTAGACAAAGCAATACCTCTCTGAAGAGCTCTAATTAGAGCGAAACACTGTGTCAGGGGTTGCTTTTACTCATTTCAGGTTGGCTTGAGTTGGTATTTCACTAATTCAAAGCTGTAATATTGTGCCTGGAGTGATAAATGGCTTTTGTAATTTTACAGCTCGCCAAGGACAGCACTGTACTAGTCCTATGCTTAAAGACTTTGCTGTATAAATTGCAAAAGACTTTGTCATTTTCTATCTCGGCTTGGATAGCACTGTGCTAATACTATGCTTAAAAACTTTGATAGAAAAACAGACATTTGAGGTGAGCAGATCTAGAGTGTCGCTGGTGTTGAGAGTGCTCTAACAGGGGCTGCTTTCCACCTAAACCTTTGAACTACCCAGAGTGCCTGCCTTCTTTTTTGCATAATTTATGCGTCACTCTATGCCTGAAAGGGTTTTGTTTTGACTTAATACTGGGTGCTCCCTTGTGTCTGGACAAAGCTATACCTCTCTGAAGAGCTCTAATTAGAGCGAAACACTGTGTCAGGGGTTACTTTTATTCAGTTCAGGTTGGCTTGAGTTGGTATTTCACTAATTCAAAGCTGTATTATTGTGCCTGGAGTGATAAATGGCTTTTGTAATTTTACAGCTCGGCAAGGACAACACTGCACTAGTCCTATGCTTAAAGACTTTGCTGTATACATTGCAAAAGACTTTGTCATTTTCTATCTCGGCGTGGATAGCGCTGTGCTAATCCTATGCTTAAAAACTTTGATAGAAAAACAGACATTTGAGGTGAGCAGATCTAGAGTGTCGCTGGTGTTGAGAGTGCTCTAACAGGGGCTGCTTTCCACGTAAACTTGAGAACTACCCAGAGTTCTCTCCTTCTTTTTTGCATAATTTATGCATCACTCTATGCCTGAAAGGGTTTTGTTTTGATATGTATATATATATATATATATATATATATATATATATATATATATATATATATATATATATATATATATATATATATATATATATATATATATATATATATATATATATATATAACCTACTGGCGGTCACCAGTAGGTAAATATAGTTAGGACCTATTATCCATAGGAAATCAGCAACATTCTGTTTTGAATAACTTTGGCACCGGTTGACGAATCTTCGCGAACTTTTCCAAACTTTTGGCCAGCTCTGGTCCGCTCCTGTACTTAACGTTTTATGGTGATTCTTCAAGCGGGGGCCAAGAAAAAAGGGCGGTCCCAAAACGTATTTTCCCCATGCAATTTTCCATAGGGACCTGTAGCCACTGCACTACCGTAAACCCTAAATCTACCCCCAGCATGACCCCCTAAACGACCCAAACACCACTGCACTACACTAAACACTAAAACACTACACCCTATATAACAAAAACACCACTGCACTATCCTTAACCCTAAAACACTACCCCCAGCACGACCCCCTACACTACACAAATACCACTGCACTACCATAAACACTAAAACACTACCCCCTACAATACACAATTACCACTGTACTACTCTAAACCCTAAAACACTCCCCACAGCACAAACCCACAAACACTACACAAACACCACTGCACTACCCTAAACCCTAAATATATGATGATGATGATGATGATGATGATGATGATTAGAGCCAGTTAGAGATAAGCTTCCCTGAAAAGCCAGGTCTTCAAAGCCTTCCGGAACAGAGAGTGAGAGGGCTGATCCCTAAGTTTCACAGGTAGGGTGTTTCACATCCTCGGAGCAAGGGAGGAGAAAGCTCGCCCGCCCCATCTTGCCCTAAAAATTCTGGGAACTGCGAGGAGGTTTTTGTTTGCTGAGCGAAGGACCCTACCAGGGACATAGAGAGACACCAGAGGCCTAATGTCTTCTGCCCCAAGCCCATGAAGGGCACGATGAGTAAGCACAAGGCCTTAAAGTCAATCCTGGCTTGCATAGGAAGCCAGTGCAGGTCTTTCCTAATGGCTGAGCCTGATGAACGCTCAGGCGCATCCACAACGAACCTTGCGGCCGCGTTTTGCAGGATCTGGAGACGCTGGACAAGATATTTGGAAATTCCCTGATAGAGTGCATTACAATAGTCCAGGCGGGAGGCTATAAGGGCTACTGTGACCTGTTTACGGGCTTCAGTTGACAGGTAATGTACAATTTTCCTTAGGATTCGCAATACCCCGCAGCAAGTTGAGGCCGTCCTGCTGACTTGTTTATCGAAGGAAAGTGAGGAATCAAAGATAATGCCCAGATTCCGAGCTGACTGAGAGGGTGTAGGGCAAGTGCCAAGGGCGGAGGGCCACCAGTCAGCCGTTCAAATCTCCTGTTTTCCTCCAAAAATGATCACCTCCGTTTTCTCCCCATTAAGTTTAAGATAGTTTCTTACCATCCACTCCGCTACTGCCTTCATGCAGGCTTTGAAATTAAGGGCAGTGATGTCAGCGGCATGTGAGATGGAGACCGTGATCTGAGTGTCATCAGCATAGGATACGACTTCCATACCAAAAGATCTGACAAGCCTGGCAAGCGGTGTTACATATATATTGAAGAGTGTGGGGCTCAGGGACAAGCCCTGGGGAACCCCACACTGCACAGGCTTGACGGGGGTGAGATGGTCAACCAGCTTGACCCTTTGTTCGTGCTGAGTCAAAAAAGATGTTAGGAGACTAAGCGCCGGTCCGTCCACTCCTATTTCCCGCAGACGCCCAGCCAGAATTGCAGGAGACAGAGTGTCGAAGGCGGCGGTCAGGTCAAGCAGGACCAGCAAGGTAGTCTGGCCACTGTCGAACTTCGCACGTATGGAGTTAGCAACAACTGTCAGGGCGGACTCGGTGCTGTGTGCTTTACGAAAACCGTTTTGGGTTGGTTCAAGAAGGCTGGAATGATCTAAAAAAGCACTAAGATGAATATTTAAATGGGTTTCCAATATTTTCGCTGGGGCAGGAAGCAGGGAGATTGGGCGAAAATGTTTAAGATTCCAAGGGCCTAAGGTAGGTTTCTTAAGGAGGGGCTTGACGATGGCCAATTTCCAGGGTTTCGGGTAGACTCCCTCGAGGATAGCCTGATTAATCACCTCTAGGAAAGGAGGGAGTAGGGCATCCCTGCATTCTTTAAAAATTTTAAGGGGGCAGGGGTCAAGAGGGGATCCCGACTTCAGGTTATCTAGAAGCAGATTCATTTGTTCTCGGGTAAGTAAAGGGAAGTCAGAGAAATAACCACCCTGAAGTGCAATAGAGGTTAAAACTGGTAGAAAAGTCTCCAGGTCAGAGGGGGGCCCTAGATCATGGTTAAGAGTTTCTAGGTCTGAATAAATGTTAGAGATCCTCTCGTGGAAGTAAGTAGAGATTTGATCACAAAGGTTCTGTGAGGTCTCAATAGGGTCAGGTGATTGAAGGGCACACAGAGAGCCCACAATCTTAAATAGCTCCGGAGGGGAGTTAAGGGAGGAGGTGATCCTGGTGAAGTGGAGTTTCTTTTCTGCCAGCACCGCGGCTTTATACTCCTTGAGTAATCTCTTGTGGGTGTCTTTTTCAAGAGGATCAAGGTGAAGTGTCCAGAGCCTCTCCTGCTTTCTGCAGCCCTGCCTAAGCACTCTGATAGCATCTGAGAACCAAGGTGCTGTGGGGTGCTTCCTGGCAATATAATGCTGCTTCAACGGGGCCAGAGTATCAATGGCTTTGGAAATCGCATTGTTGAGAGCAAGGGCCGAGGTGTCAGTTCCCCTGGTAAGAGGAGGTGTGGGACTAGGCAGCAAAGGGGCCCGAGTTTCATTACTTATCCTCCTAATATTTTGCCTTAATTCCCATCTGTTAGGGTCTCCCTGCGCAGCATTGGGAGGAAGAAAGGAGAAGGCAAAAGGGACAGCAAAATGATTGGACCAGGACAAAGGAAGGGGAGTCCCTATCTATATTCTAGGGTCATTTGAAAAGACTCCATCCAATGTGTGTCCCGCAGAATGTGTAGGCCCTATCACACTTTGAGTTAAACGACAAGAAGTCATGGAGTCCAACAAATGGATGGTATCTCTGGAGGTGTCATCCTCCAGATGGAAATTAAAATCCCCTAGAATAGTGAAGTTGGTCCTATCCATATAGGGTTCCAGAACTTCTATCCCCAGCGCAAACCCTTACACTACCCAAACACCACTGCACTACCCTAAACCCTAAAACACTACCCCAGCATGACCCCCTACAATACACAAACACCACTGCACCACCCTAAACTCTTAATCTACCCCCACCTTGACCCCTGCATTACACAAACAACACTGACCTACCCTAAACCCTAAATCTACCCCCAGCACGACCCCTACACTACACAAACACTGCTGCACTACCCTAAACCCTAAAGCACTACCCCGTGCACGACCCCCTACACTATCAAAACACCACTGCACTACCGTAAACCTTAAATCAACCCGCAGCAACGAACCCCTACACTACCCAAATACCACTGCACTACCATAAACCCTAAAACACTACCCCCAGCACGACCTCTACACTTCACAAACACCACCGCACTCCCCTAAACCCTAATTCTACCCCTAGCACGACCCCCTACACTACCCATTCATGACTGCACTACCCTAAACCTTAAAACACTACCCCCGCTCGACCCCCTACACCATCCAAACAACATTGCACTACCCTAAACCTTAAATCTACCCCAGCATGACCCCCTACACTACCCAAACACCACTGCACTACCCTAAAACACTACCCCAGCACGACCCCCTACACTACACAAATACCACTGCACTACCCTAAACTCTAAATCTACCCATAGCACGACCCCCTACACTACATAAACACCACTGAACTACCCGAAACCCTAAATCTACACCCAGCACAATCCCCTACACTACACAAACACCATTGCACTACCCTAAACCCTAAAATACAACCCCAGCACAACCCCTACATTACACAAACACCACTGTGCTACCCTAAACCCTAAATCTAACTACAGCAATGAACCCCTACACTACCCAAACTCCACTGCACTACCATAAACCCTAAAACACTACTCAATACACTACACAAACACCATTGCACTACCCTAAACCCTAAAACACTCCCCCCTGCATGCCCCCCTACCATACCAAAACACCACTGCACTACCCTAAACCCTAAAACACCACCCCCAGCACAACCCCCTACACTACACAAACAACACTGTACTACCCTAAACTCGAAACCACTACCCAGCACAAACCCGCAAACACTACACAAATGCCACTGCACTCCCCAAAACCCTAAATCTTCCACAGCATGAACCTCTACACTACCCAAACACCACTGCACTACTATAAACCATAAAACACTACCCCGTACACTACACAAACACCACTGCACTACCCTAAACCCTAAAACACTACCCCCAGCATGACCCCCTACACTACACAAACACCACTGTACTTCCCTAAACCCTAAATCTACCCCTAGCACAACCCCCTACACTACCCATTCACCACTGCACTACCCTAAACCCTAAAACATTACCCCAGCACAAACCCCTACACTACCCAAACACCATTGCACTACCCTAAACCTTAAATCTACCCCTGCACAACCCCTTACACTACCCAAACACCACTGCACTACCCTAAAAGACTACCTCAGTGCAAACCCCTGCACTACACAAACACCACTGCACTACCCTAAACTCTAAATCTACCCCAGCACAACCCTGTACACTACATAAAAACCACAGCACTACTCTAAAGACTAAATCTACCCCCAACACAACCCCCTATCCTACACAAACACCATTGCACTAACCTAAACCCAAAACACAACCCCTAGAACGACCCCTACATTACACAAACACCACTGCCCTTCCCAAAACCCTAAAACACTACCCCCAGCATGACCCCCTACACTACCCAAACACCACTGTGCTACCCTAAACCCTAAACCACTACCCCCAGCATGACCCCCTACACTACCCAAACACCACTGTGCTACCCTAAACCCTAAAACACTACCCCTGGCACGACCCCCTACACTACCCAAACACCACTGCACTACCCTAAACCCTAAAACACTACCCACGGATCTACCCGCTACCCCACCCAAACACTAATGCGCTACCCTCAACCCTAAGACACAACCACCAGCACGACCCCTATATTACACAAATACCACTGCACTACTCTAAAAGCTAAAACACTTCCCCCTGCATGATCCCCTACCCTACCAAAATACCACTGCACTACCCTAAACCCTAAAACACGACCCCCTACACTACACAAACAACACTGCACTAACCTAAACCCTAAAACACTACCACAGCAGAAACATATTGCACAGATGTGACAGTAGAACAACAGTAGACAAGAGCAAGGCACAAAATGCTGATCATATGCAAGATAATCTGCAAAGGTAAACTACAACAAACAGGAAGGCCAGTGGGCATGGCACAGGGGAGAGTCCAACACAGCAGAGCAACAGGGCCAGTGTCCATGGCACAGGGGATAGTACAACACAGCAGAGCAACATGGCCAGTGTCCATGGCACAGGAGAGAGTCCAACACAGCAGAGGAATAGGGCAAGTGTCCAGGGCAGGTGGCACAGCATGTACTTGAGAGGCTGCACAGGGGAGAGTCCAACACAGCAGAGCAACAGGGCCAGTGTCCATGGCACAGGGGAGAGTACAACACAGCAGAGCAACAGGGCCAGTGGGCAAGGCACAGGTGAGAGTCCAACACAGCAGAGCAACAGGGCCAGTGGGCATGGTAGGTGGCACAGCAAGTATATGGGAGGCTGCACATGTTGGATTCCAACACAGCAGAGCAACAGGGTCAGTGGGCATGGCACAGGGGAGAGTTCAACACAGCAGAGCAACAGGGCCAGTGTCCATGGCACAGGGGAGAGGACAACACAGCAGAGCAACAGGGCCAGTGTCCATGGCAAAGGGGATAGTCCAACACAGCAGAGCAGCAGGGCCAGTGTCCATGGCAGGTGGCACAGCATGTACATGAGCGGCTGCACAGGAGAGAGTCCAACACAGCAGAGCAACAGGGCCAGTGTACATGGCACAGAGAAGAGTCCAACACAGCAGAGCAACAGGGCCAGTGTCCAGGGCAGGTGGCACAGCATGTACATGAGAGGCTGCATAGGGGAGAGTCCAACACAGCAGAGCAACAGGGCCAGTGTCCATGGCACAGGAAGAGTACAACACAGCAGAGCAACAGGGCCAGTGTCCATGGCACAGGGGAGAGTCCAACACAGCAGAGCAACAGGGTCAGTATCCATGGCACAGGGGAGAGTCCAACACAGCAGAGCAACAGGGCCAGTGTCCATGGCACAGGATAGAGTCCAACAACGCAGAGCAACAGGGCCAGTGTCCATGGCCCAGGGGAGAGTACAACACAGCAGTGAATGACAATTTCAGTGGGCAGGGAGAAATGAGGAGGAGCTGCACAGGGAGTGTGTTTGACTGTACCCTTCCATGACCAGCAACACACCCAGGTGTCAAATTGCCCATTGTTTGCCACCTGGGTGTCATACTCCTCTGCACCACCTTCCCCTACATAATATATTACGCATGAAAACATTCCTCGAATTGAATAAAAGAGGAATCTTCTACAATCACCCACAGGTACGCTTCGGAAAAAAAACCTTCATTTAGAAGCTACTGAATAGGTGACCTTAAGTCACCTGGCTATAAGACCCCAGGATGTAGAAATATAGTTCAAAATGCCTGTAAGAAAATGTACCAAATATAACCAGATCTTGTAGGAATAGGCTCTCCCCTTGAAGTGTGTTGAATGTTATGTGCCCTGACAAAAAAAGTAAATGGCCAACACCATGGTTTTTAATGTAACAAGAAGAAAGAAAAAAAAGTGTTTTTTAATATGTACACAGGGATGTTCTCTAATTTCAAATGTTCTCTCTTAGAATTGTTTGTCCTGAAGAAGGTGGTATCACAGACTCACCAAAACGCTGCGTCGACAACACCAACAAAACTGTGAACCCTGTCATTTATTGTTTTTACTTAATCTGTAATGTTCTATTGTTTTTAATACCATGATAGCCTATGGGCACGTTTATTGCACAAAATGTTTTTAACCTATTGTGAAATTGTAATAAATTATACACTGTTTTTATAACTCAACACACTATCTGAGGTTCTTGTTTTTTCTTGTTTTTTCAAGTTTATGGTACATTTTAATTGATATCTGGCATTTTGAGGTATATGATGACTATACTCGGGTGTTAACACGCCAATTGACTCGGGGACTTTCCTTGTTTTTCCCTACGTATCCTCCTTGTCCCCTAACACAGAGAAAAGGAGACCTCCCTTTCTGTTTTTATTTTTGCTTAAAAGGTTTGTTAACCGGGGAGGTGTTTAACTTCACCCAATCTTATCTTGAGCCAAAATGGAAGGCATGAAGATCTTAAGTTACAATGAAGATCAGTTCAACAAAATAATTAATGGCGCCACTAAAAATATTTCATCTGTACAAATTAACAACACAGACGAAGAAGAATGGCGGAAACTATGGAACAGTAAGAAAAAAATCATACGCACGGAATTACATTCCGATTTCTTAATAGACTACTGCAAAAACGGGATTATCCCGAAGGGCCTTCAGGTCACTAATGAGCCAGGCATTTTTATTGGGAACCCTAAATTTATTGAAAAATGGACGTTTGTAGCCAATAGATGCAGCCGCGACTGGATGCTTTTAATTATAGAAACAGCCGCGGAGATCTTAATAGTAGAAAGGGAAGAAATCAAAGAAATGGAGAAAAAACTTACTGAGAGCTCGGCCCTAGATGACGCCATCAAAAAATTGGAAGACATCCAAAAGGATGTTGATGGTTACAGGGACTATCTCTTTAACAAAAAGAGTAATAAATTTAGAAATGATGTGGCCAAATATAATCCTGAGATCACATACCCCTATCTACAAAAAGATTACTACGATAGACCACGTGAAATGCCCCAACACCGCAAACCTTGGCAGCACAACCAGGGCCAAAATTACCAGCAAAATTTCCAGCAAAAGAAGAAAGTTAGATTTTTTGACACGTCTTACACTAGTTCAGACAGTGAGGGTGAAACGCATAATGAGAGCCGACAAAGCAACAAAGAACAGGACACCCCTAAAGGCCCTAACAAACCATCACTCCCTTTTTTAGACCAACGACAGAATTTCACACAGCAGAGAGGGAGGGGGAGAGGCAGAGGCAAATTTGTGCCTCAACATCAACAGAGACCCTATACAAGGAGCCAGAAAACCTGGGACATTTAAACAAAGCACCCATAATTAACCTGTCAGATACAACTCTTTCCCCTATCCAAATTCAAGTGTTAGAAAAAGGTTTAGGATTTGCAATAACCACCCCAGTAGATAAATACAACCTAGAAAGGGACCTTCAACATTTTTTTAGAAAAATAAGACTAATGACTTTCTTTGAGGACAAAGAAAAAATCATCCGCCCTAACAAATCAGGTCTCAAAGCCAAATCCACTTGGACCCCCCAACTAGGCCAAATCAATAAGCAAATAGAAGCCTTCGAAATAGCTGTTACGAAAAGTGTTTCTGATGTTTTGGAACAAAAAAACTGGATAGAGTTCAATCTCAGTAGACAAGAAAAGCAAGCATTAACAGAACTAGAAAATAATCATATGCTCACTATTAAACCAGCCGATAAAGGCGGGGGCATTGTTGTGATGTCTACTACACACTATAATGAAAAAATGCATCTACTCTTGAACAATACAGACCACTATCGTAAAAGCAACAGAAAAGAGTGGATAGACTTAGAAACAAACATTAAACATCTGTTAGACTATGCAAAAGAAGAAGACGTCATTTGTGAGGAAGAATATAGGTTTCTCCTTAATACTAGTCCCACAATACCGGCACTATATGGGCTCCCTAAAGTACATAAAGACCCCATAGACCCCCCCATGAGACCTATTGTATCCAGTATAGGTTCTCTGACAGAACCCCTAAGTAAATATGCCGACATCTTCCTGCAACCATATGTGACCAAACAAAAGGCATATATAAAAGACACCGGAGCAATCATCCAAAAAATCGAGAACCTCTCATTCAACCCCAACACACAACACTTAGTCACGCTTGATATAGAAGCACTATACACTAATATACCCCAAGATAGCACCATAGAAACAATCAATACTATCCTAGGCCAAGGCGACCATGATCCCACGGCACATGAATCATTCATCATAGACTGTGTCACAATCGTCCTCAAAAACAATATCTTTCTCTACGGTAAAGACTTCTATAAGCAGATCAAGGGGACCAGCATGGGAGCCACCTGTGCTCCTAGTCTGGCCTGCCTATACGTGGCTCAATTCGAGGAAAAACACATTTTTAATTCAGCTGCCCCTTTCTACGAAAATATCTCAAATTGGTCTAGGTATATAGACGATGTTTTCTTTATCTGGACCGGACCTATAGAAACACTGGAGGAATTCATCTCATGGTTAAACTTAGGAGACAGTAATCTCAGATTCACAAGCCACCATGACCAAGACAAGTGTGAATTCTTGGATGTAATAATTAAACATGTGGAAGGAACCTTGCAAGTAGAGCTATTTACAAAGAAAACTGACAGAAACACAATGCTCCACTACCAAAGCCACCACCCCCCAAGTCAGAAGAATAATATTCCTTTCGGGCAGTTCCTGAGATTAAAGCGGAACTGTTCAAACAACCAAGATTTTTTAAAACATGCAGGTATTTTATCAAAAAAACTAACAGATAGGGGATACCCCAAAAAGATGGTTAATCAGGCATTCAAGAGAGCTAGATACTTTAACCGAGATAATCTGTTCAAACAAAAAGACCCCAGTACAGAAACTGACAAGAAACTTGTCTTCGTTACAAATTACAGTGGAGTTAGCAATAAAATTAAAAATATAATCAATCGTAACTGGAATCTGATAACAACAAACAATAAGAAGCCACCTGTCCCTAAACCCATCTTCGCATTTAGAAGAAATAGAACTATAAGGAATAGTTTAGTACATACATATAGGGAAACTACCCAATCCCAAAGAGCTGTGGATAATAATCCACTCCCGGTTGGTACATTCCCTTGCAGCAAATGCTCTAACTGCGTCAATGTGATCAAGGGCAAAGAGATTGAACATAAGAAAACTAAACATCATATAAAATCATTCATAAACTGTAGATCTAAAAACTTAATATACCTAATCAAATGCCCTTGCAACTATATATATATTGGAGAAACATCACGAGAAATTAGAATTAGGCTAAATGAGCACAAATCGGCAATCCGCTGTAAAAAACCAGGAGCTCCACTTACAGAGCACTGGGAAACAGCAGGCCATAAAATTGAAGAATTGAAATGGTGCGGCCTGGAAATCATCACCCAGAACATGAGAGGGGGTGATATAAATACTAAACGTAAAAAACGTGAACAGTTTTACATGTCCCGCTTTAATTCCGTAAATGATGGATTAAATTCAAGGGAAGATTGGGAAAGAATTCTGCAGTGAACTTATTATCTAGCACTTAAACCAAACCCCCCTCGGCATAGTCAAACAACTCTACAGTCATGGTTAAGTATCTCTATAAACTACTAGAATGAGGTGTTGATCTAATTGTACCCAAGTCCCGGCGGTAACATAGACTTACATAAGAATATGCTAAATTATCCTTTTCTTTGTATATACCCAAGTCCGGCAGTCATAAAATTAATCCAACCGAATAAACATTAATCGTCATTAATGACGGTTTTCCTTCGCCCCGAGCAAGTGACCCACTTTTGACCAATTCTTGAGTTGGGCGAGTACATCATGGCTATCCTGCGTTTCTAATTATATCAGCAGGAAATAGTAAATAGTTTTGCATCGACATAGTCTTCCTTAAAACCGAGTTGCTCCGGAATAGTACTAAGGAATTACAATAAGAAATAATAAGAAATGATATGCTCCTCGGTGGGAATGTATACAAACTCGCAGACTAAGATAATACACTTTAAACCACGCATTAATAATATGTAAAATACAACGCTCACGTCTCGATACTAACTCCCTAATGAGATATCTGTAGCAATACGGAATATAAGCAAGTGATTAATACACTTCCCAGTATATGTTACAAAGGTGATGTGTCTGTTTTCAATAACATGACAGATCCAACAACAACAAACATAGCGATCCGCGGCTATCATGACGCGGTAATGCGCGACAGAACTACAATTGTAGTTCCTTACGGATAGCCCATAAAAAAGAGCCACTGACGCGCCACTGACGCGGCAATGCGCGACAAAACTACAATTGTAGTCCGTTAGGGATAGCCCATACAAACGAGCCACTGACAATAGGGCTCCTACGTCACCCAATTACCATTTTCCCGGGAATTTCGCCCTTTAAAGACACCGACAAACAGAGGAGATCATTCTTGCATGACCATTCATGCGATCGGATGTGGAAAGGAACGAGAGGGGAGCAAGGAGGCCGATTACTGAATAGAAGGTAAGCGCTACAAAACAGAATAGACGCCCAACATTGGGTAGATCGGCCGACTTCTGGAATGACAACAGCGGCAATACTGATTAGCAGTAACTGTATTTGTGATAGTGTGAACCCTCCTTGCTTTTTAAATCACTGACGTACCGCTAACTTTTAGGTTTCACTAATACATACTCTTGGCCTCCCTTTTTTTAAAAAAAAGGAAACAGCCCACAATTTAAGCAACTTCTTGTGCGCTCTAGAGATAGCGTGATAAAAAACGTTTTGAAAAACAACAGACATAATTGCAAGCTCTTTAAACCTTAGAACTGAACATATTATTTTAATAAAAAATACTAGATATCCTAGGTAACCGTTTAAATATTTATTTTGGCAAAAATTATGTACTCCACATAGGTTGAATTTAGAAACAACCTTGATCGACAATACTCCGCGCTGCAGGCAGAATTGAAGGCATCCAGTGGCGTGCTCCTTACATCCCAAAAGAAGGAGAATAAAGGAATTTTTAAGTATAGGTGAGTAGCACTGATACTATTAGACCGGGGAAGTAGTATTGGAAACCTAAGTATATGGTAAAACAATGTGTGGTAGAATAGAAAACACACACGACATCACATGTCTTATCTTTAACAGTTGGATCAAGACACAATACGGTGGCGCCCCTCCGGTATCCTCTACAAGATAGAGCTCAAAATTGAAGAAGGTAATTAATATGTGAAATGGAAGGCCAGCGCCTGAAATCAAAAATTAAGACACCTAAAAGACTGTCAGTAATGGGAATATAAACGTCTTCCTCTTAAGGTAATGCTTACTGGAATGTAAGACACCAGAAGCCCTACATAATATATTACGCATGAAAACATTCCTCGAATTGAATAAAAGAGGAATCTTCTACAATCACCCACAGGTACGCTTCGGAAAAAAACCTTCATTTAGAAGCTACTGAATAGGTGACCTTAAGTCACCTGGCTATAAGACCCCAGGATGTAGAAATATAGTTCAAAATGCCTGTAAGAAAATGTACCAAATATAACCAGATCTTGTAGGAATAGGCTCTCCCCTTGAAGTGTGTTGAATGTTATGTGCCCTGACAAAAAAGTAAATGGCCAACACCATGGTTTTTAATGTAACAAGAAGAAAGAAAAAAAAGTGTTTTTTAATATGTACACAGGGATGTTCTCTAATTTCAAATGTTCTCTCTTAGAATTGTTTGTCCTGAAGAAGGTGGTATCACAGACTCACCGAAACGCTGCGTCGACAACACCAACAAAACTGTGAACCCTGTCATTTATTGTTTTTACTTCATCTGTAATGTTCTATTGTTTTTAATACCATGATAGCCTATGGGCACGTTTATTGCACAAAATGTTTTTAACCTATTGTGAAATTGTAATAAATTATACACTGTTTTTATAACTCAACACACTATCTGAGGTTCTTGTTTTTTCTTGTTTTTTCAAGTTTATGGTACATTTTAATTGATATCTGGCATTTTGAGGTATATGATGACTATACTCGGGTGTTAACACGCCAATTGACTCGGGGACTTTCCTTGTTTTTCCCTACGTATCCTCCTTGTCCCCTAACACAGAGAAAAGGAGACCTCCCTTTCTGTTTTTATTTTTACAGGATAGAGTCCAACAACGCAGAGCAACAGGGCCAGTGTCCATGGCCCAGGGGAGAGTACAACACAGCAGTGAATGACCATTTCAGTGGGCAGGGAGAAATGAGGAGGAGCTGCACAGGGAGTGTGTTTGACTGTACCCTTCCATGACCAGCAACACACCCAGGTGTCAAATTGCCCATTGTTTGCCACCTGGGTGTCATACTCCTCTGCACCACCTTCCCCTGTTTGCCAGGTGTCCCTCCTACAGTGCCTTCTTTGCCTCTTTGCCGAGGGTGGCCCCTACAATGCCCTCCTCAACCAGCTTCACTGTGCTTGGAATTGGAGTTGATGTGGTGGGGGATGTGGCCCTGTGCCCTTCCTAGGCGTACCCTTGCCATACAACACCTCCTCAGTGGGCACATACACTGCACGCCTAGCTCTGCGTAAAGTTTTAGGGACAGGAGAGTCCTTTGCTGGTGATACCTCTGAGGCATGTGAGCCTGATGTTAGCCTCATTGCTTTTTCTGGCTTGCTCTTCCCTGACGGGCTCTTGTCCTTGCATTATGGGGTGGCTCTGCTCGTCTGTGGGGATGGTGTCTAGGGGCGGGACCACTTGGGTTGTGTCTGCTGTGTGCTCCTTCTGCTGTATAGTGTCTGTGACACATGCGAACCGTGGTCACTGTCATCTGATGTGGCCACTGACTGGGGGGTGGACAAAGGCACCTGAGCAGAAATGGGAGCATGTGCCTGTTGAAGGGCAGACGTCACTGCGGATGACAAAGCCTGGGCTGTACGGTGTAGGCTGGGCACTGTCCGCTGTGTGGTAGATGATGTTGCAGACTCCCCATCTCCTGTGCCTGCCAACATGGATGCATCACCACTGGAATCAGATGATGTAGTAC
Source organism: Lissotriton vulgaris (assembly GCF_964263255.1). Lineage (NCBI taxonomy): Eukaryota > Metazoa > Chordata > Amphibia > Caudata > Salamandridae > Lissotriton > Lissotriton vulgaris. The sequence continues at coordinate 1,012,483,445 of NC_141687.1, forward strand.
TCTGTTTCTCAGCCACAGATTCCTCCTGCATACTACTGTCCCCCTCAGATGAGCTGGTGAACTCTGTCACTGGCCTCCGGTGCAGCTGTGGTGATACTCTCGCCACCACTGGTTTCCGGCTCCCGTTCCTCCATGACCACTGGTGATTCTGCATGAGAGAGAGAGGGTTGTGTTAGTGTCATCATCAGGACAAAGCATCAATGCAGTACAGGGGATGCCCAAATCAACATGGTGACCACCACACCCTGCAATCACATTGCAGCAACACAATACATAGACCACAACAGTGCATGTAACACTGAATATTTGCCATGTTGAGGCCACACAGCACAACACCCTGCCGGTGGATGAAGTGTACCAGACACACAACTTGCCCTGCCCACACCTGCCCACACCTATTATGTCCCAACAATCATTGCCACTGACAGACCTTCAGGGAACAGGATGGGACAACACACACACCTATTAGGACATGACAGTCCACAATGCCAAGTAGGCCATACCAACCACCATGTGGTACTCTGGAGCACCTTGTTGTCAGATGTGTGGGCCTGAGCGTGGGCCTCAACGATCATGGTGCATGCAAAGTAGGCATACATGAAGTCACATTCAGATAGTGGACCCTGCTGTTCAGCCCCTAATGGATTCCCCACACCATCCCAATGCTGAATGACCATGTGGATCCTTACACATCTGGATATGAGAAAGCACAGCAGGGAGGATAAGCTTTGTAAGGGCAGTTTGCCCCAATGTCTGACACTAGCACACATCCCAACAGCCACTCACATGACACAGCACAGCACCACAACATGAACATCACATGGGCCACCGCTGCCACAGGCCCTGTACACATGCATCCGCTCCCGGCCAAAGTCACCCTTCCAAAATACTCACCCCAGCCTTGCTGGCGATGCTCGTTCAGACATGCATCCAGCTCCGGGTTAGTCACTGCCAATATGCGGACCATCAGTGGTGTTAAGTTGCGCCGTACCAAACGCCCAGTGCGGTGTTGCAGCCCCAATGTCATCTCTGCCACGTTCTTTGCCAGCCGGCTGATGTCGTCCCACCTCTTGTGGCAGTGGGTACGTCGTCGGTTGGATACCCCCAGTGCTCGGACCTTTGCTGCAATGACCCTCCACACGGCCCTCCACACGGCCTTATGCTGGTGTACCTTGAGCTGCTGATATGGGAGAAAAGAAGGGTTTATGACCAGTTACACAGTGTCATGTACCAACATCTATCAGTACAGTAGCAAGACACAGACTCATGACCTATTATAATCTCCCTCCCTCCATCCCAAACTGGGGTACACCTCACAAGGGCACTCTGCATGGGCAAAACAGATGTGATTGCATGCATACATGAGGGTGTAGAGGGTCCCTGACAATCTCACACACGTGCAGGATGACTGCACTGAGCCCCATCACCAGTCCCATGCATGTCTGCCCACTACATACATCACATATCTATCTGTGTCTGTGTCTAGAAGCACTGTGTGCATGACTGGGCAGCATTCAATGAGCATGTCCTGTGAACATATGTGTTTGTAATGAGTATGGCCTCGGGGCATATGGACTCACCAACAAAACAGCCATCTACAGAAGTGTGTTTATGTGCAATTGTACAGGGCTGAGATGGTGCATATCTACTATTCAGTGTGAATGAACAGGAGCAAGGACCATGTCACTTTGGTGATGTGTTCTCGTTTGGGTGGGAAGGCACTGGGCCTAGTCTTTGGATTCACACTGAGTCAGACAACAGGGGCACACAGAAACATTCACCCGAGCAATTACTGTCCTGGCACCAACACGTCCAACATCCTGTGGCTCTGTATGGCTGACAATGTAACACACCCCACCCTCACATACAACTGCAAGCAGAGAAAACAGTAACACTGGGACACATACACTGGCCCTGGAGACAGCTTGTTTGTCAGTGTATGACACAACCCCACACCCTCAGGCATATACTGCAGCAGCACACCTACATGTCTGACACTCCCCCTGCCCTACAGCTCCCTTCATGATGACTTACCACTACATTGGGGCCACCATACAGACTTGGTTACTGTGCCAGCACCTCGTCCACTAGGACTTCCAACTCCTCGCTTGTGAATGGACTGGCAAGGATCTTCTCTGTCCTTGCCATCCCTCTGGATATGGAACACCTGTGGTGGAAGTGAGTGGTGAGGGTTCCCAGGCAGCAGGCACTTGAGGCAGCAGCAGGAGAGGGTCCCAGGCAGCAGGCACTTGAGGCAGCAGCACACTTGAGGCAGCAGCAGGAGAGGGTCCCAGGCAGCAGGCTCTGTGAGCAGTGCAAATGTGAGGCTCACTCCCACAGATTTATAGCCCTCTGGGGTCATTTGTAAGGTGCAAAGCTGCAACAATTGGTTGTCCAAGTGTGCCTCATTCAAAAGCATCCAATGAACGCCTCCGCGGTGGCGGAGCACACCTTCCGCGATTTTCAAAACTACATCATGTCACCGCAATAATCGCTCCCATTGGCTGTAGGCAATGCTCCATGGCGGTGATGTACCGCAGGGGCCCGGGGTGTGCTACTGCAATGGCGTATGGGAGTGGGATGGGTATGCTCAGACGTGGGTCCCATTCTCTCCAAACCACTGGAGTCAAGCTATCCTGGCTGAAGACGGCTGATAGCCAGAAACCGGTCCTAGGATGCTTGATTCTGGTCCAGGAAAGACATGGCTTGGCAGTTCGGGCTGGACTGTTCGTATGAGGCATAGGGTCAAGGCTGATTTGTATATGGCCATGTCTGAACTGGGGTGGTGTGGAGTGCAAAAAAAGATGGATTTAAGCCCAGATCTCTGTACTGGGGTGAATGTATGACATTGTTATGCATTCTGTCCATCAACTGTGGTTTTTGCATTTGTCACCCCGAGTGGGATGGGTATGCTCAGACGAGAGTCCCATGCTCTCCACACCACTGGAGTCAAGCTATCCTGGCTGAAGATGGCTGAAAGCCAGAAACCGGTCCTAGGATGCTTGATTCTGGTCCAGGAAAGACATGGCTTGGCAGTCCGGACTGGACTGTTCCCATGAGGCACAGGGTCACGGCTGATTTGCATATGGCCATGTCTGAACTGGGGTGGTGTGGAGTGCAAAAAAACGATGGATTTAGGCCCAGATCTCTGTACTGGGGTGAGTGTATGACATTGTTCAGCATTCTGTCCATCAACTGTGGTTTTTGCAGCGTTCAAAAGCATCCAATGACCACCTCCACAGTGGCAGAGCACGCCTTCCATGATTTTCAAAACTGCATCATGCCACCGCAATCATCGCTCCTATTGGCTGTAGGCAATGCTCCATGGCGGTGTTGCACAGCCGTGGGCAGGTGGTAGCTACCGCGATTTGGGTGGCGGAGCATACCCACCGCCATCTACCCATGTCTCCAAGCCAATGGCTACTGCAGTTGTGAAGGGGGTGGTGCTGGTGTCACACCGCTGTTGCCACATGGTAGCTACCGCAATTTGGGTGGCGGAGCATGCCCACCGCCTTCTACCCATGTCTCCATGCCAATTGCTACCTCACTTGTGAAGGGGTGGTACTGGTGTCACACTGCTGTTGCCAGGCGGTCATGGTCATTTCACACACTTTTGTGGATGGTACGGTACGAGCCGCGCACATGTGGAATGTGGGGTTATATATGTGTGCATTCCCATTTACCTATGTGCTGTTAGAGGCACTTGTGTATTGTAAATGGAGAGGTGTGCCCTCTGTGTGTCTCAACTGTCCACCCATGTAACCTGGTGTGCCACGCATCTCTCATGTCAGTCTTTGGTTTTCTGTGGCACCCTTAATGGTATGTGCTGTGGCCATCTCATGATGGTTGTCATTGACATTTGTCCATTTACATCTGAACCAGGAGGAGGCCTAATCTCATACGTCACCTGACAGTGCTGGAGGACATGGAGGATATAGCGATCATTTGCAAATTCTGCCTCGACAGACCAACACTGAAGACCCTTTGTGATCTGTTGGAGCCCCACCTGCAGCCTAGTCGCCACTACCCAACAGCATTCACACCCACATACAAAGTGATGGCAGCCCTCTACTTTTTTGGAACTGGTTCCTTCCAGGAGACCGTGGCCAGCGCTGCAGGGATGTCGCAACCCATGTGCAGCCTGGTGCTCAGGGATGTTCTTGCAGCCATGATGATATATAAGGATCAATACATACATTTCTCAAGGGGAGCAGAATTGACCGCTGTGAAGGGTGACTTCTATCCCCTTGGGCACATCCCCCATGTTGTTGGTGCCATCAATTGCACCCATGTAGGTCTGGTTCCACCACAGGCGACTGAGCACATTTTCAGAAATCGGAAACATTATCATTCGATGAATGTGCAGGTTGTGTGCCTTGCGGAGTTGACCATATCACATGTGTGTGCAAGATTCCCCGGCTCAGCCCATGATTAGTACATCCTGAGGAACAGCATGGTGCCCCGGATGATGGCAAATCTGCTTCACGAGCATGCTTGGATTGTGGCTGAGTATGCCTAGTGATGTGGCATGCTGTGTGTGTGACCTGCTGCCCTCTGCCTTTGCAACATTGCCATGTGTGTTTGTCATTCACAGGAGACTCTTCATATCCCAGCCAGCCATGGCTTCTGAGCCCAATATGGAATCCCAGGACCCCGGCTGACGTCAGGTACAATGAGGCCCATGGCAGGACCCGATGTGTCATTGAGCGGACTTTTGTCCTGCTCAAGTCAAGATTCCGCTGCCTTGACAGGACTGGAGGTGCACTGTCCTACTCGCCTGGGAAAGTCTGTAAGATCATTGTGGCATGCTGTATGCTGCACAGCAAGGCCATTCACAAGGGGATTCTCCTGCTCCTGGATGATGGTGAGGACCCAAGGCCCCCGCCTGCCCAAGGACCTGAGTCCACTGATGAGGACAGTGGAGAGGAGGAAGGAGTTGACATGCATCAACAGCTCATCACCCGCTACTTCACTTGAAGGTGGGTGACAAGGTACAACTTGTACACTGTCTGGTGTGATTGCTGTTGTTGTGAAGGGCTATGTGCTGATGGTACAGACAGGCACATGTTGAGTCACCTGTGTGTGGAAATGTGGCAGTGACATTTCAAATGTGAACATATACAGAACTCTGTTTGTTGACACTTGCTGCACATTGTGTTGTCTGCCTGTAGACTTATGTGGATGTTTTGTGTAGTGTTATGTCTGTGATGGCACACTAACCCCAATGACTGTTGTTCTGTTGTGTTTCCCTAGGTGCTTCAAAATTATCCAGCCCTACATGCTGTACATCTTTTGGATACATCATGGACATTTGCAACACTGTAAATATTTCACTAAAAACAATACTGCACAAATTCAACTGCGTAAGGGATTTTATTTACAAAGGTGACATGTGAGGGGTGCGGGCATATTTACATGAAGGTGGTGATGAAGCAGTGAGTTGACAGTCATGGTAGATGAGATGCAAGAGTAGACACCACATGGATGTGGTGACCCAGTCCAACAGACAGGTGCCATTCACAAGGCAGTGTGGGGATGAACAGTCCAAACTGTCAATGCAGTGGGGAACGGGGTTGCCATCAGGGCTGGCTCCGTGACTGGCGTGTGGCTGGTGCTTTGCCTCCAGAGACTCCCAGGCTCTTCTTTTGATGCCCCCTTGATCACTTTTTGTGTGGGGGGCCTGCTGCATGGCCAGCATCGTCTGAGGACTCACCCCTCTCTGTGGCCGCAGGGGAGGATGGTGCACTGTCATCCTGCAGCACAACAGAGGGGGGCGGAGTTGTTGTTTGGGACGCAGGCCTGTCCCTCAGTAACGCCACTTGCTTTGCTGGGCCATGAGGTCCACCATTTGTCCAATGCATGTGTCGATGGACCTCATCAGCAGGATGAGCTCACATAATAGTTCATCAGACCAGTCACTTTGTCCCTGGACCTGATCATATGCCCCAATAACTCTAGTGAAGTGGTCCAGGGATGGTGTGCCAACCTCCTGAGGTCTAGGGGTGACCCTAGCGCTCCCACCTACCCTGCTGCCATGGACCTGTTGCCTCGCCACGGTGGGTTCACGCACATTCTCCCTGCCCTCCACAGTTGTTAGTGTTTCCTGGTCATCCCCTGGGACATGGAGGGTGCTGCAGGTGGTACTGGTGGTAGTGGTGGAGGTGGCAGCGGTGGAGGAACCGGCTGTGACTGCAGGGGTCTGCTGTGCTGTTGTTGCATCAGACGTGGAGGTGGGGAGGATGGGGGCCTGGGACCTGTTGGTCTCTGGCACACCAGATGGGTCGGCCTAGAGCTCATCGTCCAAACTATCCTTGGAGTCAACATCTGAGACTCCATGTGCCGGGACTGGAGACTGGCTCTGCTGGTCATTGTTGTCCTCAGCAGCGAGTTCTTCATCACCTGTGGATTAGATGGGGAATGGTCAGTGTTGGGCACTGTGCAAGTATTCTGTTATCTGCGTTTCATCCACTGTCTTTATACTACACAATTGAGACAACTTCACTGTTATTATTAAGTGCAATACTGGGCGTTATTACATGGTGCAGAGGTACATCAATTACTCATACATGTCAGGTATTGATGCATTGAATGCAATTGGTGCTTTGTATAGTGATGCAGGTCTCCCACCCCCAAACAGCCAGACCAAACATGATGGCTACCTACCTGTAACTTTGTTTGGTGAACAATGCAATGACTGACACATGCTCCTGGGTAGGGGAGGCCTCTATCCTGCTCAGGTGTGGGACAGGGGACTTGGTGGGAGTCGTGGTACAGCCCTCACACCCCCAAACAAGCCTCCCAAGCAAGATGGCTACCTACCAGTTAGGTGAGGCTGAACAGTGCAATGGCTGACAAATGCTCCTGGGTGGGAGAGGCCTCTATCCTGCTCAGGTGTGGGAGAGGGGGCATGGTGGGAGTGGTAGTGCAGGCCCCCCACCCCCAAACAAGCCTCCTAAGCAAGATGGCTACCTACCTGTAAGTTTGTTTGGCGAACAATGCAATGGCTGACACATGCTCCTGGGTGCGGAGGCCTCTATTCTGCTCAGGTGTGGGACAGGGGACATGGTGGGAGTCGTGCTACAGCCCTCACACCCCAAACAAGCCTCCCAAGCAAGATGGCTACCTACCAGTTAGGTGAGGCTGAACAGTGCAATGGCTGACACATGCTTCTGGGTGTGGGGAGGCCTCTCTCCTGCACAGGTGTGGGACAGGGTGCATGGTGGGATTGGTAGTGCAGGCCTCCCACCCCCAAACAAATCTCCCAAGCAAGATGGCTACCTACCTGTAAGTTTGTTTGGTGAACAATGCAATGGCTAACACATGCTCCTGGGTGGGGGAGGCATCTATACTGCTCAGGTGTGGGACAGGGGACATGGTGGGAGTTGTGATACAGTCCTCACACCCCCAAACAAGCCTCCCAAGCAAGATGGCTACCTATCAGTTAGGTGAGGCTGAACAGTGTAATGGCTGACACATGCTTCTGGGTAAGGGAGGCCTCTATCCTGCTCAGGCGTGGGACAGGGTGCATGGTGGGATTGGTAGTGCAGGCCTCCCACCCCCAAACAAACTGCCCAAGCAAGATGGCTACCTACCTGTAACTTTGTTTGGTGAACAATACAATGGCTGACACATGCCCCTGTGTGGGGGAGGCCTCCATCCTGCTCAGGTGTGGGACAGGGGGCATGGTGGGAGTGGTTGTACAGGCCTCCTACCCCAAAACAAGCCTCCCAAGCCAGATGGCTACCTACCAGTAAGTTTGTTTGGTGAACAATGCAATGGCTGACACATGCTCCTGGGTGGGGGAGGCCTCTATCCTGCTCAGGTGTGGGACAGGGGGCATGGTGGGAGTCGTGGTACAGGCCTCCCAACCCCCAAACAGGGCCTCCCAAGCAAGATGGCTAGCTACCTGTTAGTTTAGGGTGGAAAATGCAATGGTGTTTGGGTTATGCAAGGACGTACATATCAGTGTGTTGGGTAACATTTGTTTGTACTTACCAGCCTCCACTCCCCCGGAAACTCGTGTGAGACTCTCAGGATGCAGTATGGCAAACACCTTCTCCTCCCATGGTGTGAATAGTTTTGGTGGAATGGGAGGGCGACCGCCAGTCCTGTCAGCCAGCTTCTGGTTCTTGCTTCTCCTCTCTTTCACAACCCTTTTGAGATCATGCCACTGCTTCATGATTTCCTTCTTAGATCGCGGGGTGGTCTTACTGTATAGACCCTTTGTACTATCCTTTCCCACATTTGTGTCCTTGTGGCTAATGGTGTCTGTTGGACCAGGCTACCAAACAGTTGTGGTTACACTCTCACTATCTCATTGACCATGACTGTCAACTCACTCTCTGTGAATTTGGGCATTTTATGTCCTGCCATGGTGCATGGTGTTTGAAGTGTTTGTGGGTGCAGGGGTGTGTGTGATGTGTGTGGTGTTGATGTGTGAGGTGTGTTGTGTGCTTAGTATTGTTGGTGCTGGTGTGATAGTGGTAGTGATGGTGGTAGTGGTGGTGGTGGTGGTGTGTGTGCTGTGTTGTTTTGCCTCTCCTGTCAGATGTGGTGTATGGCCTTCTCTTCTGGAGTATTGCAAAGGATTGTGGTCAGTAAAGGGGCTGGTTTTATACTCAGTTGTATGGGTGTGTCCAAATGGGAATTTGCTGTCAGGTGTGTTGTGGGTGTTGTCCTGGGAATTTTTTTTTTTTTTGGGCATTTGATTTTTCATTGGAATGTGTTTTGTGTATTTGGAGGGCATGGCTACTTTGATTTGTGCTAAGTTTGGCATTGTTGCAATGTTTTGGCATCGTCCGCCATGTTTTTCATGTTCCGTCTGCTGCGGTGGCTATGCTGCTGCTCTTCCGCTGTCTCTCCCATTTACTCCTGTGTGCGACCGCGGCGGTCGGAAACAGCGGATCATACCGCTAGACCATCGGGAATATCCTAATTTCCCGTGTGGTGTCTCCGCTTTGGGTGTAGCTTTTCCGCTGTGTTTCTGACCACCACGGGCGGTTTTTGGACATCACCGGCCGCGTCGGGCGGTTTTTGTTAGCCCGCTACCGCCGCGGTCGGTCTTTTGTAGCGGTTGATCCTAATTTGACCGCCAGTTTATCCACGGTCCCGGCGGGTGGTTGTTTCCCGCCTCCATGGCGGTCGGGTGGTTTTCCACCCGCTATCCTAATGGGAACCTAAGCATCTTGAAGGGAGGTCTGGATGCACTCAGATGGTCTCTGTAAATGAAATGGCAGTTTGAATACTAATATTTTTCAAAAATGGTGGATAAGATGCAGTTTTGAAAAAAGAAAAGAAATGATTGGTTGTTTGACAAAATTTTACACTGACAACTAGGGTGCATGTTTTTGATTTTTTAAAAGCATGACTCTTATTGGTTAACAAAAACTGATTGAAAGGAACATTACATAAGATAAGCTGATATGTTGAAAAGGCAAGCACACTTGCTGTTTTGATTAGCAACATTGTGTGGTGAACTTTTGACCTGTGTGCTCAGTTAGGTGTTCCATGAACGGTTTCTATGGTAACATGCAGAAGGCAGATTGGGGGTAGGGTTAAAATGTATGTCAATTGGAAAGGGTTGAAATGTATAACCAATAGAAATGTGTGTTTGCTTTTGAATTAGTGTGGGAACCAATGTGATTTGATGTTTAGGTGAATATGTGTTCAAAATGAGAGGGACATTTTGTCATTCTTTAGTTGTGGTGGGAGGGGTACAGAAATGAGATTCTGTATAAGAAAATCTGGTCTGTGACTGACATACCTCTTACTTAACAAAACAATTTGAAAGATGAGTTATAAACTTGTGAGGGGATGTATGTGATGCATTTTAGGGTGATTGTTGTTTTTTTTTAAAACAATCTAATTGATTGTTTTTTTCGCCCGCTGTTATGTGCTGAGTACAATTGAAATCACTGTTTCTAGTGCACCAAGCACCGCGCTTTTGCGGGTCCCTGCCCACGTCTCGGATTAGTGGCCATCTTAGTTGGGGCTGACGACGCCAGGCGTTCTGCGCGGTCTAGTCTCGGAGGCTGGACGCACATTTAAGCGAGCCATGCTGACGGGCAGCGTCATCACGCAGTGGGATCGCCGGATTTCCGCCGGAGTTACGCTTGAGTTCAGCCCGTCTGCGCCCGTCCGCGCTGAGGACGGGCTGCAGGACGGGCTGCCCTTCGCCAACATGTCCTCAGGTATGCTAACTCGGGATGACCGCGTATATTATACAGCCACGGCACTACATTCACTGCGATCCCCTACCCCCACTACTTGCACTTTATGCATTCTGCCCTCTCACTATTTTACATGTGCTGGTTGCGGTTTTTCCACTGGCAAAATGCTGCTTTCTAAGACGCTACTAAATATAAAGCATTATCGGGGAAAAAGGAAGCCTACCAAGGGCCGTACCCCATCTCCTTCTCCACTCCATTTTTGGAGCTTAAACTGTAGATCGCTTCCTAAGAATAAATTAAACATCTTCGATTTCATAAGTGATGAATCTCCTGACGCACTGTTCCTGACCGAGACCTGGCTACATGCCAGCTTGGGTCCGGATATTGCTGCAGCTATTCCTTCCAACTATGTTGTGCTGCATCAGGACAGACCCTACGGCAAAGGTGGTGGAATCGCAATCATCTTTAAATCTATCTATCAATGCAAACTGGAACTATTACATCTTCCAGGTAGTGAGGCAGCATTATTTAAACTAATGATTAATCCCTGACTGACGCTTTCCGGCCTGCTAATTTATGGGCCGCCCGGGAACGCTGCTTCGTGGATTTCCTCACTTGTTGATTGCCTTTCAGCAACACTATTGAAATCGAATAATTTCACTATTCTTGGTGATTTAAACATCCATTTAGAAGATGTTAATAACCCCCTGAATAAATCTTTTTTATCTGATCTTGAGGTTTTTAATCTCAAACTTTGTAATTCAGGTACTACTCATCTCGCAGGCCACCTCTTGGACCCAATTATTTCAACTCTTTCGTTCGATTGTACTCAATCGGCGCGTCCGCTTAATTGGTCTGATCACTATGCGATACACTTTATGCTACCACCTGGTCTCTTTTCCGCCAGTGTTCATGTCGAGGAAACTAAATCGTCCTACCGCTGGGACAGGCTCGATATGGTTGCCTTTAATCAGCGTCTAACTGAGACAATTCCGTCTTCTATCAATACAGAGCAGGACTTGAATACTCCCATTTCTTGTTGGTTGACAGACGCAGTGACTGCTCTTACCCCTCGCTCCAGTAGCAAATATAGATCCTTGCGCTCCCCGGCACCTTTGTTCTCTGACGAGTTGAAAATCCAACGTGCTAAATGTAAAGCCCTGGAGAGGAAGTGGAGGATGTCATACTCCGATCCTTGCAAGGTGACTTACAAAGACGAGTTGAAAGTCTATCATGCAAATGGCAAACGTGCCAAGGCCTCTTACATTGCCTCTACCATTACTCAAGTGCAAAATTGTCCTCGGACTCTTTTCGCCACTGTAAAGAAACTCACAGGAGCAGATACCACTCCCTCCTTGCCGGCTTTAAATGGTACACAATGTAATGCCATTGCGGATTTCTTTATATCTAAGGTTGAGGGCATCTATCAATCTTTGGCCTCCCTTCCACCACCAACTGATTCCCTCCAACCTGGTTTTTCTTGCAATGTTTCTTTCTCTCCCACTGTGTTTATCCACAACTGGCTACCATTTGATGACTCTTCCTTCCTGTCTTGTCTAAATAGCATCAGGTCAGGTTCCCCTCGGGACCCAGTCCCTATGAAGATATTAAAACAACTAGACCTTGAACCACGGAGATTCCTAATGAGGCTACTAAACATCTCTCGCACAGAATCTCGGGTGGCACAGGAATGGAAACATGCCATGGTTGTTCCTTTGCTCAAAAAATCTGGTGCAGACATCACAAATCTTGCCAACTTTAGGTCTATATCCCTGCTGCCAGCCTGCTCCAAAATATTGGAACGCCACGCCAACACCCAGCTTAATGAGTTTGTTGAAAACGTGGGATATCTCCATCCATCCCATCTCATTCCACTCTTTTGGAGTCCCTCTGCTCCCTTGGTGTTGATGGATCAGCGCTTGCCTGGGTGGCCTCATTCCTCAATGAGCGCACCTTTCAGGTTTTCTCAAACAAAGCTGAATCTGCGATTCATTCTTCAGCTTACGGCGTCCCTCAAGGGTCTATATTAAGCCCATTGTTGTTTAATATTTACATCAGACCTCTTGCTTCCATCGTAGAGGACGCCGGTCTGTCTATATATTCATATGCAGATGACACGCAGATTGTGTTTTCTCTCTCTTGCAGCAGGGTTCAGGAAGTCTCTGCCCTTAAAGTTGGCCTATCTCGCGTTGCAGCTTGGCTGCAAGACCATCTGCTGAAGCTCAACGGAGATAAGACCGAGGTTATTATATTAGGCAAGTATAAAGATCTGTGGGGCTCTAGACACTGGCCCTGTGATATGGGTCCTCTGCCTAACCCTGTGCCTGTTGCTCGTAACCTCGGTTTCCTGATTGACGATAAACTTTCGATGAGGCAGCAGGTAACCAAGGTCGCTGCAGTCTGTTTTAACACCTTACGCTGGCTGCAGAAGATCATACGGATGCTGCCTGAGTCCACTCGAAGAACTGTCGTCCAGGCCCTTGTGATGTCTCGCATCGACTATGGCAATGTGCTTTATCTTGGAGCGGATAAAGCAACAATTAATAAACTCCAAGTGGTACAGAACTCAGCTGCCCGCCTCTTGCGTAATGTTCCAATGAGAACGTCGGCAATGCAAGCTTTGCGTGACCTGCACTGGCTGAGAATTTCAGATCGTGTGACCTTTAAAACTTTGTGTTTTTTGTTCAAGATCCGTCAGGGTTCTGCCTCTACCTACCTTCATAACCTTGCCCAGCCTTATCTACCTGGCCGTTCCTTAAGGTCATCTAACAATGGCAATCTTTTGATTCCAAGAATCCGACTGGCAAAAATGGGAGGTCGCTCATTTGCATATCTTGGACCAAAGATGTGGAATGCTCTCCCGCTGGCGTTAAAAACAGAAACTAATCTTCTGGCTTTTCGTAAAAAGTTGAAGACTTTTCTGTTTTGATTTCCCCTGTTCGTGATCTCTTCTTTTTTGCACTTGCTTGTTTTCTTTCTTCAGTCTGTCCCTGGCGCCGGGAAACCCATTGCGGGTAGCTGAGCGCAATATAAATTCAATAAAATAAATACAATTTATAAAATAGTGAAATTCAATATATTCTGAGAACAGCAAAAAAGGCAAAGTATTTACTTTGTAAAATGTTAAAATTATGCTGTGCTAATAAAAACTTATTATTACATGTTATAACTATTTTTTCTTTTCTTTTACAGATCCTAATTCTAAAATATGGAATTTACTATATTTTACATTATAAAAAACAACTGAATAAAATGTGTGGCGTTTTTAGATGTATTACTGCTGAGGTAAGTTGAAGTAAGTTTTAAAATGCACAATGGACTGTGTTTGCACACAGTTGAAAAAAAGAAAGATGGATGGACTAGATTTGTGTCAGATAATTCCATTGCAGACAGGTATCAAATAGGAGACAGCTTCAGAGCACCTGTCTGTAAGATACATGGTATAGTACACAATAGAGTCATATGGTGGTCTTGTAGGTCCTGGTAATTTTAGAATTATAAGAAATAAAACTATTTAATTCAAAGCACATACTTAAGTGTTTTTGTACATGTCACAGTAGGCCCAATCCCTACTCTTTAGTCATATATAAATATGTGCTATAAGTTTCCTAAAACATAAGTACTTATAAATGTATCTTGTTCTCTGTTAGCAGTACAGAAATGTACTCCTATAATAAGTATAGGCCTAGCCATTAACTATCTTTCTAATTTACAAGGTGAGGAAAAGGCATTCTGTATACCTTTTGTTTTCCATGTAAATATAATCTCATCATACACATCACTTTGCGTTGAAAAGGCGTTCTATAGGTTTTGCTGTGCGTTTGCACAGAACAGTCATAGAACAAGTCGTATGTCAAGTTTTATCAAAAATCATAAATCTGGTAATGTTTGTGAATGTTGCACCATCCGCCAATTGGCGTAGCAAAGCACAACAAGGAGAATTGTTTTCACTTCTCCTCATTTTTTCTCTTTAAATATATGCTACAATGCACAGCATATATTGAAGGATAAAAATGCCTTTACTGATTGCTTTAGTGCATGAAGGTGTCCCTTCCTACACAAACACAATCTCCGCATGACACGGACATCCTTGCACCATGGTGCAAGGGTGCCTGTGTCACCACATGGCTGCAGTTTAAGCAGCTGTGCAGAGGGATGCACAGACCTGCAACATATTTATACACGTATGTTGCATCCCTGTCCTTCGGAAGTACCACAGCATGCTGTAGTTAAACAGTGAACAGTGTTATGCTGCAGCACATCTTTATAGTTCTGCACGTATGCATTCACCACACATCACAAATGCATGCTTTCAGTCAATTATGCACTACACATACATTCATCTAAACTTTCACACACTATCATACAAGTTTTGCACTTTTTTTAGCCAGAGTAGGTAGTTCTGAAAAGAATGTTTATTTGTTTGTTTTGTAGTATTGTATTTTTTGTGTGTTTTTTTATAAGAAAAAAAGACAACTGCAGGAAAAAACCATGAACTTCAGGGAAAAAAAACTAGCACCGATGATTCTCTAGTGCTCGACAAACCAAATCAACAGACTGCTCTCCATAGCAGAGCAATCTATTACACTTAATACAGTATATTTTTGCGTTGGCAAATTGAGGATGAATGTACAGATTTCCAGAAGACGTAGCAGCAGCTAGGAACTGCAGGCGGAGGGGTTTGAGCCTATCTACTACATTCCTCCCTTGCCAATTTCATAGGATGTTGTGTTTTTAGCTGTTTCAACATACTTGCGGTCCCGCAAGAGTATTTCTTATTGGGGTCACCTCTTGACAACACACTTTTGCAGATTTTGCATGTCACCTTCACTGCACTTTCTTCTGTCCTTCCGGGAAAGAAAAAACGTCTAAACTACTGAGGAGTACCTCTCACGAGGTGAAGGTTCTTGAACAAATTCCTGATTTGAAGAGTTTTCTGAATCAGATGGTAACCCCTGTCCTGAAGCCATTGTAACTAATAATAGCTGTCGAATTTGCCAAAAAAGGCTCTTCTCAGCAGAGAGTTGTTTCTCCCAAGAAAGTCTGGAAAGAATGATTGAAATGGGTGGGGTCCTTCATTAGATACAATAGGAAGTGTTATGAACCAATTAAATCTCCTCTTGTCTGGTCACCTGGAGTACGCGTAGGGTGTCAATATGCAGCTCGTACCCAACTCGCACCCAACGCAACTTCGCGAAATTGCATTTATAAGTAATGTAACTTTATTTAAAGTTAAAGATTATTATTTTTATGACTAGCTCAGATAATGTCTTGCTTAATATTGATATGAAATATATATATATACGTTTTTGAACATTAAAAAATATGTCGGGGTCGTGCACCCATCACGTCCGATACGCATATGATGTCATGCACAACCACGCGACTGGTGTGTCGCGTAATACGTACAGATCGCGTATGCGCTACAAGTCATGTTCTAGTCGCATAGTGTCCGCGTTGGGAAAGTCATACTCGTCGCACACCCTACGAGGGTCCTAAAAAACAATCCTAAAATGGCAGTGAACCAGAAGAGTGCGCTTTGGGTGCGTGACTCCAAATAAAACAAAAAAACAAGAAATTGAAGAAAATAATATAAATATATTTAAAAGAACTTAAAATAATTTTAATAAAATATATTTTGAATTTTTTGAAAAATATATTTTTATTAAAAATGTCTACTGTAATTTAAAAAACTAAGATATCTAAAAAATAGATCAAAAATGTAGTAAAACAATATGAAAAACAATATAACAATTAACAGATTTAAAAATTAACATTGAAAAAACCTTAGAAATTCACAAAAAAAAATACATAGGTTTCACACATGTTATAGTTAGGAATAACCAATGTAAAAACCTTTGAAATTCACTAAAAAACATAGGTTTTAGGGGTGTTATAGTTAGCTGGTCATTTCACTCGTACAAAACCATTGAAATTGTACTAACTATAACTTGCGCGCCCACAATCCACTGCTGATGATGTCACATATTACATCATTCATGACATGGACAGTAACATCACTAATGACATCTCAAATGACATCCTTGATGACATCACTGATGAAATCATCCAAGTTACAATTAGATACACCTTATCATACAATAGTATAACCTTTCATCACTCACTATAAAATATAAACTACCATTTTTAAAACCACTTACACACCAACACAAGTTTTAAAAAACCCACTCACTAATTTGTTCATCTACACACACATCTAAACACTTACCTATACATTCACTATTACATGCTGACAAAGATCAATAGAACACTATTAAATATACTTATATACCTATATCAATATTACACAGCAGGACATATTCTACTCACTTATGCAGTCATCCTACTCACTTATGCAAATAATTGATCATAAATACATTTACTGAGCTACACACTTTTACAAACATAACGTTATTTATTGGTATAGAAAGTAATTCAGACTTAGTGTGCTGCAATATCACTATTATAAGTATACAGTTGTCTATACAGTTATTCAGACACCCACTGATTCTCATATAAATGCATTTATATACACCAACTGTCACATACAGGGCCTTTTATATTTCAACATTGTTGGACTTGTATCATTCAGAAATATATTTACTCATCAACACACCCATAAAAATATTTACTCACTCAAACAACTGTTTCCACATGCAGTCTTAACATTATATACCTACTAAAACAACTATGTGCACATCTTTGGACAGTCACACACCTACCACCCAAGCACACACACATTCACTCTTCCGATCAAATACTCACTTAACTAATTAAAAACTAATATAGAGTTTCACAAAGGTAGTAACCAACGTATGCAGTAGTTTGGACAACAAGAGACAAAGTGAGACAGATATTCACACAGTTTAATCACTATCAGATACATATGTTCAGTGAGACACTTTAAATTAGGCACTTACACAGTCAATCACAGTGCTACTTAATACTGCACTGAGTCTTCAATGCAGAGTGCTATATATATAATACTTATTTAAATATCGAACCAAACCACATTCACTGCATGATGTCATCAGGGATGTCATCAGGGATGTCATTTGAGATGCCATCAGTGAGGTCACATTATGAATCTTCACAAAATTTTCAAAACTTTCAAGCGGGGACCGAGAAAAAAGGGGGGTCCCAAAATGCATTTTCTCCATGTTAATTTCTATAGGCACTTTAGACAAAGTCACAGCCCGAACTGCTGAACGCAATTAAACCAAATTTGGCAAAAAGGCAGTTCTTGGTTCAGAAAGCAAACTTTCTTTTAAATGGTGTAAATCCGTTCAGTAGTTACTAAGAAATTAAAAAAAATAAAATATTGATATCTATAGGCGGAGCCTAACCACACATCTCATCGTGAGATCTGATTGGCTGCCAACACTCCAAACCAGGAAGTGTTGGCAGCCATCTTGTGACTCAGTAACTGAGTCACAAGAAAAAAGGTAAAACAAAAGGTAATAAATAAGAAAAGGGGGCAGGGTAGAAACACCCTGACCCCCTAGGCCTGCTCAGGGGGTCCCACAAGGACACCCAGGCCAAAAAAAAACATTTTACTAACCTTAAACGAGCCACGGGACAGATCTAATCGGCGCTGTGTTAAAACTAAAAGTGCCCAGGAGTTCTGCCCTCTAGTGGGAGGAACTTTTATTAGCCTGTGTTGCATTAATTATTTATGTATTTGATCCCGCATACTTTTAACCCTTTTTGCTACTTCTGGGATTCAGCGCTTGTCATGTGCGTTTCCCCAAGGATGAAAAAAAAGACTCTAGAAAGCACTGTTTGGTTTCACTGGGAACCCAGGTGGAACATGGTGTGAGCCGGACTCCACCTGGGCTGATTTGCACCATGAAATGGGTCGTGGCAGGTGATAGGTGTAGTCGGGGGAGGAGGCGGGAGTTATGTAGTTTTTAAATACGGGTGCTTTTGGTGGGAAGGGCATTGCAACGGCATTGCTCATGGGTTGTCGGCTCTTTCATTGACCATGGCCTGTCGGGTGTTTGGCGTGCGGGCTGCTGTGTGCTTTCTTTGTGGCGCAAGGACCTGCTGCAGTCTGGTGTGCCTGGTGGGGCGTGGGTGGGTTGTGACTGGCAGGCGCGTGTGCCGCCGGGTGGTGTGAGGGGCTGCGGCATGTTTGCCGGCTCAAGTTGGGCCTTGAGTGCGTTGCGCACTGTCAGTGCCGCTTTGGGTGTTGGGCTTAGTCCGCCTGGGGTGTCTCTGTGGGGCCGCGATTGGATGCGAGTGTGTCTATTTTTGCTCCATCTTGTTTGTGTGCAGCTGAGCAGCTTGCCTGTGTTGTGGGCTCTGGAGCAGGTTGTCCGGCAGGGCATGGCGGGTGTTCGGGCAAGGGGCTGGGGCCTCCGGAGCTAGGGCCTCCGGAGCTAGGCGAGCTGTGTCTTTTCCTTGCGGGGGTGAGTTGTGGGGCAGGTGTGTAGAGCTCAGGTCTCCTCCTTTTGGGTGTGGCATGTGAGTGGGCCCCTCTTCGCCTGGGAGGAGTCCAGTGTCTTTGGCAGCTGGGGGTTTTTTGTTAGGCAGAACACCTTGGCAGGATGGGGAAAACGTTTTGCTGGTTGGCAGGCCTTTTCGCAGTTCTTCCTCACTCGTGATTGTTCAGGTGGTGGTGG
This sequence comes from Lissotriton vulgaris, assembly GCF_964263255.1. Taxonomy (NCBI): domain Eukaryota; kingdom Metazoa; phylum Chordata; class Amphibia; order Caudata; family Salamandridae; genus Lissotriton; species Lissotriton vulgaris. The sequence goes on from NC_141687.1 coordinate 1,012,502,238, forward strand.
GGAGAAAGGCTGCCGCTGCTCCACTGTGTCGGGTTTGGCTTCTGTTCCGGTTCTCCCTGCGGTTTCAATGGGTGAAGTGAGTTCAGGGTGTTTGCATGCTGGGGAAAGGGCAACACTTTCTAAGGCTGACAGCTTGTACGTGCGGGCTTTATTTAGTGAACTCCCTGTTGGTGCACGGCAGGTTGCAAGGTCTTTTGATTATGTTACACTTTTGCAAGCTCAATCAATCAATCAATCAAAGCATTTATATAGCGCACTACTCACCCAGAGGGTCTCAAAGCGCTAGGGGAGGGGGGTCCGCTACTGCTCGAACAGCCAGGTCTTGAGTTGCTTCCTGAAGGCGAGGTGGTCCTGGGTCAGGCGGAGGTGGGTCGGGAGGGAGTTCCATGTCTTGGGGGCGAGGTAGGAGAAGGACCGTCCCCCTGTGGTGGCTCTTCGAATGCGGGAGACGGTGGCGAGGACGTGGCCGGTCGATCGAAGCTGGCGTTTGTGAGCGTAGAAGTTGAGGCGGCTGTTGAGGTATCCTGGTCCTTGGTTGTGTAGGGCTTTGTGTGCGTGGGTGAGGAGTCGGAAGGTGATTCTTTTGGTGACCGGGAGCCAGTGCAGGTCTCTCAGGTGTCCGGAGATGTGGCGGCGGCGGGGGATGTCCAGGATGAGTCGTGCTGAGGCGTTCTGGATCCGCTGAAGTCTTTTTTGGAGTTTGGCGGTGGTGCCGGCGTAGAGGGAGTTGCTGTAGTCCAGACGGCTGGTGACGAGGGCCTGGGTGACCGTCTTCCTGGTCTCGGTGGGGATCCACCGGAAGATCTTTCGTAGCATGCGCAGGATGTTGAAGCACGACGAGGAGACGGCGTTGACTTGTCTGGTCATGGAGAGGGTGGAGTCCAGGATGAAGCCCAGGTTGCGTGCGTGGTCTGTTGGTTTGGGTGCGCTGCCTAGGGCGGGGGGCCACCAGGAGTCGTCCCAGGCGGAGGGTGAGGATCCCAGGATGAGGACTTCCGTCTTGTCCTAGTTCAGTTTCAGGCGGCTGTTCTTCATCCATTCGGCTACCTCTTTCATCCCTTCGTGGAGGTTGTCTCTGGCGGTGGCGGGGTCGTTGGTGAGGGAGAGAATCAGCTGGGTGTCGTCGGCGTAGGAGATGATGTTGAGTCCTAGTTGTTGTGGTGCCTGTAATGTCTCGCATCTGGGGTTTCCTACTGGGGAAGAGTGTTTTTTCCCCTCTAATCACAAGGCTCCTGCACAGCCCCTTTTTCTTTTTGACTAGGTGCAGATATGGCTCCTATTGTAGCATCAGGTGGCACGTCCTTTCTGCATTTGGGGGGATAGATATAGTGACTCCTTCTGTCAAGTGTGGCTTGAAGGGGTGGCATCTTCGCCTACAGCAACGGAGTCACAAGGCTCCTGCACAGACCCCTTTTTCTTTTTGACTAGGTTCTGTGTCCTCATTCTGGTCAGTGGGTATGTGCTGAGCACACAGATATGGCTCCTATTGTAGCATCAGGTGGCACGTCCTTTCTGCATTTGGGGGGATGGATACAGTGCCTCCTTCTGGCAAGTGCGGCTTGAAGGTACAGGCGTCTTCATCTACAGCAATGGAGTCAGAAGGCTCCAAAGGATTGTCAGCCGAGCACGATGTGGCTTTTCTGAGATGGCAAGACGTTCACGGTCATTCAAGTGCAGATGTCTCTACAGCTGGACATTTGAAGCGAATGTCTGCGCATCTTTGGAGATCGTACAATGGGGGTTTGGGTGATTGGGAAAAGCCAGGGTGAGTAATGATGGTGGGGATATTTATGATGTCAATTTGGATTACGGGGGTGATAGCAGCGAATTCGGCTGTGTTGTACCACTGACGGTTCCGCACTTAAAAAGTGGGGTAAAAAGTGGGTTTGTTGAGGCCAACAAATGTGCTGCTCAGTGTGTTACAGAAGTCCAAAGCGGACAGAACATCGGATCAAGATGGTCTAAGTGGCTCTCATCAGCTGGATGATCCTAGGGAATTTAAAAAACAATCATCTCAGTTACCATCAGGTAAGTAACAATGGAGACACATGGGTTCAATATGATAGTAAATCATACAGTAAGAGTTTGATTGGTGTTGGGGAGGGGTTGTGGGTTGCTGACTTGATCCCTCAACCTGCAGATGTTATGCAGAATTCAGCTCCACAAGACAAGGCTACTGGTAGCGTCATGATAGATGAGAACCTTAATAGACCGTCAAAGAAAGTGGTTGAGTTAACTCATTCTGGGTCAGATGAAAAGGAGATAGATCAGATCTTTCAAAGAAGCTCCATTACATGGGTATTTTCAATGCCTTTGGGATCCCTCTTTTCTGATGAAATTAAGAATAGGATTTAAAGTCACGAGTTTGTTGATGTATTCAAGTTATTACACAGAGACACAGAGGCCAAGGAGGGCTCTAAGGAAAAGGAGTGGGAACTTGGCAAACGTCCTAGGGTCCCTAAAAACCACTGAGAATTGGACATCCGTTTACCTCATATATGGAGCATCAATTGTGAACGTCATCAGGACAGGGCAGTGACCAGGAACACATATACAGATAAAATTTGCAAGGCCCAAATGCGTTTTGGTGGCTATGCATGGTTTAGTTACACTGAGGAGTTCAGGGCACGGCTCAGTATTTCTCCTGACAAGCCATGGGGGGATGTGGTTTCTGAGCTGTGGCTGCAATGAATGTCTTCTAATGGCAAGGGAGGGTTCAACTATCGGTCCCAGGTGCCTGCTGGAACTTTAATTGAGGATTTTGTAGCAGCCAATTTTGTCATTACAAACATCTTCGCCTAAAGCAACGGAGTCACAAGGCTCCTGCACAGCCCCCTTTTTCTTTTTGACTATGTTCTTTGTCCTCATTCTGGTCAGTGGGTATGGGTTGAGCACACAGATATGGCTCCTATTGTAGCATCAGGTGGCACGTCCTTTCTGCATTTGGGGGGATGGATACAGTGCCTCCTGGCAAGTGCGGCTTGAAGGTACAGGCGTCTTCATCTACAGCAACGGAGTCAGAAGGCTCCAAAGGATTGTCAGCAGAGCACGATGTGGCTTTTCTGAGATGGCAAGACGTTCACGGTCATTCAAGTGCAGATGTCTCTACAGCTGGACATTTGAAGCGAATGTCGGCGCATCTTTGGAGATCATACAATGGGGGTTTGGGTGATTGGGAAAAGCCAGGGTGAGTAATGATAGTGGGGATATTTATGATGTCAATTTGGATTACGGGGGTGATAGCAACGAATTCGGCGGTGTTGAACCACTGACGGTTCCGCACTTAAAAAGTGGGGTAAAAAGTGGGTTTGTTGGGGCCAACAAATGTGCTGCTCAGTGTGTTACAGAAGTCCAAAGTGGACAGAACATCGGATCAAGATCGTCTAAGTGGCTCTCATCAGCTGGATGATCCTAGGGAATTTCAAATACGATCATCTCAGTTACCATCAGGTAAGTAACAATGGAGACACATGGGTTCAATATGATAGTAAATCATACAGTGAGAGTTTGATTGGTGTTGGGGAGGGGTTGTGGGTTGCTGACTTGATCCCTCAACCTGCAGTTGTTATGCAGAATTCAGCTCCACAAGACAAGGCTACTGGTAGCGTCATGATAGATGCAAACCTTAATAGTCAGTCAAAGAAAGTGGTTGAGTTAACTCATTCTGGGTCAGATGAAAAGGAGATAGATCAGATCTTTCAAAAGAAGCTCCATTACATGGGTATTTTCAATGCCTTTGGAATCCCTCTTTTCTGATGAAATTAAGAATAGGATTTAGAGTCACGAGATGGTTGATGTTTTCAAGTTATTACACAGAGACACAGAGGCCAAGGAGGGCTCTAAGGAAAAGGAGTGGGAACTTGGAAACGTCCCAGGGTCCCTAAAAACCACTGAGAATAGGACATCTGTTTTCCTCATATATGAAGCATCAATTAAGAACGTCACCAGGACAGGGCAGTGACCAGGAACACATAGATAAAATTCACAAGGCCCAAATGCATTTTGGTGGCTATGCGTGGTTAAGTTACAATGAGGAGTTCAGGGCACGGCTCAGTATTTCTCCTGACAAGCCATGGGGGGATGTGGTTTCTGAGCTGTGGCTGCAATGGATGTCTTCTAATGGCAAGGGAGGGTTCAACTATCGGTCCCATGTGCCTGCTGGAACTTTAATTGAGGATTTTGTAGCAGACAATTTTGTCATTACAAACATGACTGCGGGGGGTAACCACCCGATCACTCAATGCTGCACGGGCATTTATCTTGGCCAGAGGGTCAGTCTATCAATGATTTCATCTCCCTATATGATATCAGTGTGGCCTACACTTCAGTGGATGACGCCATGAAGTTGGTGAGGTCGGTGGGGGCCGGGGGGTGTTGGCAAAGAGTGATATTAAATCGGCTTTTTGCATTTTACTGAGCCACACTTCTGATTTTGAACTACCGGGCATGTTTTTGATGGTACCTTTTATTTTGACACAGTCCTCCCCAGGGGATGTTCAGTTTCTTTCGCCCCTTTTTTGGAGAAGTTTTCCCCTTTTCTACAGTTGTGCTTTACCAATTTTAGTGGACATGAACTAGTTTTCTATTATTTGGACGTTTTCATGTTCATTGGTGCTAGGTAGTCTAATCAGTGTAGTATGGGGTTGCAAAGCCTTCAGGACATGGCACAGGAATTGGATGTCCCTCTAGCTCCAGAGAAAATGGAGGGTCTCAGTACGAGAGATATCAATGTCAGGGATTTTTCTCCCTCATCCCAAGGTCAGGATTTCCAAGGCTGTCAGGGAAGATCTATGTATCTGGTTGCATTTTCTGGAAGATTTCAACGTTGTCTTCCGGGATTTTGTTGAATACAATATGTTATGGGAGGTACAACTTCTTTCTGATGCGTCGGGCAGGCACTTGTCTAGTTTGGATGGAATTTATCTATATGAAACATGGGTGAGGGGCCAGGAGTCACACCGTGGTTGAAAAGGCCAGAAGAAAACTCAACTGCGCTATGAAGGTATTTTGTCGAGCTATGGGTATTAAGGCACTGTCTAATGTTAACATTACAAAGGAAGAAGGACACTTATTTAGGGATGATGGTGTTTACTTATCACAGTTGGGTCAGGCTTATTATTTGTTGGAAATATGGGATCTGCTCACACTCTGATGGAATGAGAATTTATGGTGCGCTCACAGTTCATGATATTTTCCTTTTCAGCAACGTATGAGTGGGTCCAGGAAAGCTCTTTGGTTTTCATGCGTGGTGCTTTTTGGGGGTGGAAAGTGTCATGGTGAGCCTCCCTCGGGGGTGGAAGGTGTCATGGTGAGCCTCAGCCAGGCCTACCAGTGCTAGGGGTTCGTACTTCTCTGCACAAGTCCTCAGACCGATAGAATAGAAGCTGGCACGGAAACTGAAATATAAAATAAAGTACTTTTATTAACCTCAAGAGGTAGAACTACATTCACACAACACCCTTCGGTAGTGTATGAAGTAGCACACTGAACAGAAGGAACATGATCCTTTTATACCCACACAGCGGCTCAGAAGAAGGCAGTACAAGTACCAAAGAGAAGGTTTACATATATAAAAGGTCTTACAGAAATGCACAGTCAACAGTAGTGCAGAGCTTAGCAGTTTCGAATTACGGTAAAAATACCCTGACAGATACAGACTAAGACATATGTGAACAGTTGCAGTATCTTCTGCGCAAGTGGAGTAGCAGAGTCTTAATATAGTCTGTCGATTAGCAGAGTACATGAGTAAACGACAGCAAGGAAGGACAGAGCACATGGTGAGCACATGTCAGACAAGATGGCTGCCAAAAACAAGATGGCTTCAGCCAAATGCTAACCCCGATCGTTGCCAAATTACAACAGATGACCCTTTTAGCATTAGCTGAAGACATTCATTCATTCGGGGTAATCCGGATTCACATCTTGTATATCTATGTTCATCATTTCAGTAACCTCTTTATTCAGCATGTTTCAGGCTTTTATTTCTGCAACATTTTGCTTAGCAGGTGTACAGGCAGTAATGCAGATGGAGCAAAGCATTGGACCACATTGTATACATACACAGCATGTAAATAGTATCACTAGTATTATACATAGGATGGTCCATAGCTTCCAGCCTCAATCAACAATCAATGTCCAAAACTAGTTGGCAAAAGTCCAGGTGCCAGTCTCTGGGTGAATTTCAACAGCGATATTATGTAGTTTAAAGTTTGCATCAAACACTGAAGGAGAGTGATCCGGAATGTAGACGCAGCAACTACTACCGATGATGTGACATGCACCACCTCGATCAGCCAGAACCACAGCTAAAACCATACCATTTTGGAGTGCTACAATCCTCACAACTTGCAGCTCTTCTGTAATGTTCCCAAGTGCAGCAGCTGTCTGATTGGTAACATCTTCACCAACACGAGTCAATCGTCTTATCTTTCTGCTGTTTAATGCAGCACCCACAAAGAAAAACAAGCCCATACTCAAATCAATGTATTGTTGCAAGGTGGTTTCAGTTTGGTCCACCTCATCAGTGCTTGTTGTCCTCTTATATCTGTTCTTAGAAATATCATTGCACAGTTTAAAATCCTTGTGATATGATGCCGGAGCCAGAAACACAGGAGCAACAGAAAGGACACATAGCATACTCCAGATCATCCAACAGGAATTTGGTAATATCCCTTGTTACCACAGACAAAGTAGGTATTATATGAGGATATAAAACAACTGTTATTGGCACCTTCAATAGTCAGAACCCCAGTACACTCACTTCTTCCTACTGGAATTCTCCCAACACAGCTATTACACAAGTCTGCTTTAGCTCTGATAACAGAAATCACAAATGGTCCATTGTTCCTAATAGTTCTCATATTTTGGAAAACATGCAGCATGGAAATATTTTCTGGTCGATACTCCTCCCATTCCCATTTAGTCCCTTCAGCTCGAGGATAACCTTCTTCATCTGGATAACACGCTTTATTGAGATGATAATTAATCCGTCCTACTGTCATCCTTGAAATGTTAGCCTTTTCAGAGGCAAACAAGAGCGCAAACCATGCCTGGCAGGAACCATTATGCGAGAAAGGAAGAGGAATAAAAGGTGTTCCTCCCTTCTTCTGGTGAGCAGGTATCATCCCACACACCCAACAGTCAGTAGTATTTATGGCATTGTGAGTGTAATGTAACATCTGAATAAACGTGTTGATCAGGTAGGATTGTCAATGCTTTTGCTAATGGTATGGAAGCGTAAAGTAATGATGCTCACCAGGTACTGGAGTAGTGGCGATCAGAAGCTGTCAAGCAGGAGCCACTTTCTCAACAAACCAGGTTGTCACTGCTACAACTACCATAGCAACAACAAATCCTACAGCACACATGGCTTTTTTATTACAGATCTTAGCAAAAGGTAATCTCCCCACAGACATGATCACTTAGTTTTTGAATCAATCGTTAGAGCTCTAAAGTCCTGGGTAACCCTTGGTTTCTTCACCGAGGGTCAAGACGGGTGTCACTTTGTAGGACTGATCCCCCCTGCCACATCAGCGCTGTTTCACAAACCCAGGACGGTAGCTCAACCAGTCTTTTTCAACAATGCAGACTCTTTCCGTTGTCTCAGTTGGTACCGGGATACTCCAGGGATAGTGTGGTCCGGGAAGCCTTCCTCAGATTCGTCAGGTGAGATGGCGTGGCCTTTTTACGTATCTAAAATCTCTTAATGGTCAGTCAGCACAGCAGGTTCCACCAAGGTAGGTGACACTCACTTGCAGTGAGTGCTGTGGACCCAGTTCTTCCTGTTCGTCACTCGAACCGCTGTCCTCGTAGCGAGGAGCACCTTTTCCAATCCTCGCCACCTAGGCTCCAAGCTGTTCGACCTCTCGAAGACCTTGACCATCACCTGACCCTGGGCCGGAGTTCATGGGCCTCACCTGTGGACCTGTCAGGAAGAGCTTCTTGAACCTGTTAATGAATAGAAATCAAACTGTCAGTCAACTGTGCTAAGTAGTCACTCATCAGAACACATGGTACATCATATATGGGGAGTGGCTTAGAAACACCCTATGGGCCAGATATAGGTAGGCAAATACCGGTCGGTAACGGCCGAAAATTCGGTAATTTCGGCCGTTACCGACCAGTATTTGGAAAATGAGATGTAGGGCCACCTAAAATACAGATTCGGTAATTTTACCGAATCGGTAATTTTACCGATTCAGTAAAATTACCGAATCAGTAAAATTACCGAATCTGTATTTTGCGATGTAGGCAGCACTGTAATCAGTGCAACATGGCTTTCAGAATCCGTTATTTACCACCAACTAGAAGTTGGTGGTAAATAATGAAAAGCCTTGAAAAAGCATTTTTTTTGCTTTTCAAATGCTGCCATGTTGCAGACATACATGCCCTTAGGGCATGTATGTCTGCAACATGTGCACCCATACACGATTGAGGGGTGCAACAGGGTGTCAAAGTGACACCCTGCCACCCTTCAATGTTTCCCCCAATTACCGAATCGGTATTTACCGATTCGGTAATTGACATTCATTCCTATGGGCCTACAGGCCCATATGAATGAATTTCAATTACCAAATCGGTAAATACTGATTAGGTCATTATCGAATCTTACCGATTCTGTAATTCAAAAATAGAAATTACCTACATCCCATTTACCTACTCTTAAATACCGAATCTGCATAATTCAGTATTTAAGAGTAGGTAAATCAAGATTACCTACATCGGGCCCCAAGTGTTCATCTGTCTCCCAAATACCACCTCATAGGATGTAAGCCCCGATCATGAATGTGGCACTGATCTAATAGACAACAATGCCAAGGGCAACGCATCAGGCCATTTCAAAGACGTGGAAGCTAGTATTTTCGCTAATTTCAATTTTAAGTAGCGTTATACCTCTCTACCAATCCTGCTGATTGTGGGTGGAAGACTGCATGGAACTTCTGTTTGATCCCTAATCCTTTCAGGACATACTAAACAACTTGCCTGAAAACATGAGGTCCATTGTCATTCCACAAAAGTTTGAAAATACCAAATGTAGGGAAGAATTCCTTTAAAAGCACCTTTGCTGTGGTGAGAGCTGTATTATCATTTGAAGGGTTTGCCTCTATCCATTTACTGAAGGCACATACCACCACTAGAACATACGTCAAGTTATTTCAACGTTCAAGTTGGAAGTAATCTATTTGCAAAACTTTAAAAGGTGTGGTTGGTGTAGCTAACCCTCCTGTAGGAGTCCATGTTCCTTTACTAGGATTGTACTGCCAACAGATCAGACAGGACTGTACTATCCTTTTAGTCGTGCCAGCAATTTGTGGATGCTCCCAAAATTGTGAAGCAATTTCGTTATTGCTGAAGCTCCAACATGTGCTGGCCCATGTGCCATTTGAACCATAGGCTGTAAATAGGCTTTAGGCAGTTTCCACTTATCCATCTCTTTGCTGCGCCAACAGCCCTCATCATCCAACATTTCCTCTTTAGACCAATGCTCTAGTTCTTCCACAGAAGCAGATCTTTGTATGTCTAACACTTCTTCTCTGGCATCATGCCAACCTTCAGCTTGTGACTTCACTACATACATCGATGTAGTGCTTCGCTGCATTGCAGTCTCACAGGCTATGCGATCTGCAAAGGCATTGCATTGTCCTGTCTTATCAGTCACTTTCTTGTGCCCGCTACAGTTAACAATAGCTAATTTCTTCGGATATGTCTGTGCAGTCAAAAGATGATGCACTAGTTCTCTGTGCATTATCTGCATCCCGTGGGATGTAAGAAAGCCTCTTTCCTTCCAAAGTAGGCCAAAATCATGGGCCACTTCAAAAGCATAGCAGCTATCTGTATAGATGTTCACACACAAGTCAGTGCTAAGTTCACAGGCTTGTGTAAAAGCTATTAGCTCAGCTGCTTGAGCTGACTTCTGTAGTATACCAGCTCTCTCCACTACTGTCTGAAGTGTTGTAATTGCATATGCAGCTGAAGTTGTGCCATCTGGTAACTTCAAACAAGACCCATCAACCCATAGTTCCCCATCTGCATCTGGAAGAAGCACATCTTGCAAATCGACGCAACCCTTTGTCTGTTCCTCAGTAAGGAATATACAATCATGAGACTCCTGTGACTGAGTCTGATTCTCTGGATATGGCAACAAAGTAGCTGGGTTCAAAGTTGCGCATCTCTTCAGGGTAATGTGAGGGGCCAACAATGTCAGTTTGTATCCTGTCAAACGAGCACTAGTCAAGTGTTGTGTCTTAGTCTAGTTCAAAAGGGCATCGACCGCATGGGGTACTAGCACCAACAGTTTATGTGACAAAACTATCCCTTCACTCTGATTTATGGACAGAGCTGCTGCTGCAACTGAACAGAAGCACCCAGGCAATGCATGAGTAATGGGATCAAGAACAGCTGAAAAATACGCACAAGGACGCTGCTTGTCACTCTGTGTCTGTACTAAAACTGACAATGCAGGCCCATCTTTCTCGTGTACATAGAGTGTAAAAGCCTTCATGTAATCTTGAGTGCCTAACCCTGGTGCAGAACAAAGGGCTTGGCGTAACTGATGAAAAGCATTCTGGCATTTAGTCGTCCATTGAAGGGGCATTGCAGTGTCTTTGGTCAGAAGTGCCAACAAGGGTTTAACAATGTGTAAAAAACCTAATATCCATTGCCTACAAAAAGAAGTAAGACCAATAAATGCACAAACATCTTTCAGAGTAGAAGGAACTGGTGTGTCTTAAATTGCTTGAATGCGATTTGGTGTAAGTGCACGTCCCTCTTTAGATAGAAGGTGACCTAAGTAGGTAACCTTCGGTCTACAATATTGCAATTTCTTCTATGACACTTTTTGGTGTTGTGAAGCAAGAAAGGAAAGCAAAGACAAAGTGCATTTTTCACACTGTTCAGGTGTATCGGCTGCCAACAAGATGTCATCAACATATTGTATGAGTGCCACTCCTTCAGGCAAAGTGAAAGAATCAAGTTGTCTTTTCAATGCTTGACTGTAAATACTAGGACTCTCAGTATACCCTTGAGGATTTCTACAAAGTCTGTACGATCAGTCATTCAAAGTGAAGCCGAACAAATATTGGCTATCAGGATGAATAGGAATCGAAAAGAAAGCATTCTTGATGTCAATCACAGTAAATGTAGTTGCTGTCGGAGGAACTATGCTAAGAAGTGTTGTTATGTCAGAAACCACGTGGTATTGTGGTACTACAATCTTATTAACTTCTCGCAAATCAATGATGAATCTGTAAATCTTAGTGTCAGTGTCTTTTTTCAAATTGGGGAGAAGAGGACTGTTGCAAATGTTATAAGGAACGTCTTCCACAACCCCCACTTCAATTAAATCATGGACAATATATACAAGTGCTTCTTCGCCTTCTTGAGAAATTTTATATTGAGGCAAGCATGGCAATGAAGCGCCAAACTTGACACTAATATGTACTGGTGGAATAACCATTTGCCCTACATCGGTGTCTGAAGTAGCCCACAAAGTACTAGGAAGTGAAGCTAATGCAATGTCCTCTTTAACAAGACAAGATCTCTCAATCACGGTGTAGTTGTCATTCAAAATAACACATACACCTTCTGGAGAACATCCTATCGTAGCCCTGAAATACTTGAGCATATCAAGACCCAAAATATTGTCCGGCGTATTCAGAGAAAGCAAAAATGGACATGGAGCAGTACATTTATCAACATGAAGTGCAAGTGGTTGTGACAGTGGGCTATGGGAAGGTGTTCCATCAAAACCTATCGATGTAATGGTTAAACCAGACAGGGTAGCCCTTGGAACCAGTTGTTTAGATAAGGCGGTACGAGTAGCTCCTGAATCAACCAGAAACTGATCAGTAGAACCCAAAACATGTGCTGTAACATAGGGACCCTTCTGATGTACTGGAACTTCAACTGATTCCTTACCCCATTCTAGGCAGTCCTATACATAGACAGAATCTTTCAAATCAGACAGCAAATAGTCAGACATTTGATATTGTTCCGTCTACCGAACGTGTTAAAAACCATTCTGCCCACGCATATTAGTATCAAACCTAGCACGATCGGCCGTGCTTCCTCTAGGCCCCGAATATCCTGAACGATTTCTCATTTGACCCCGTCCACATGAGTACGCAATACCGGACAATCGGCAGTCTAATGTCTAAATTTCTTACAGTACGAACACTGTTCAGAAGACAAAGTTGGGCGAGCATAAGGAGAAAAAGACTGAAAATAAGACACATGTCCATCCCTGTCATCACCTCTAAAAGGCGGACCATAAGCCTGAGCTAACATAACCTTCGTTTTTAAATCCTTAGTCTTCTTATCCTCATTACCCTCCGCTTCTAATTCTTGCCGTTCTTAATACTGAGCCATAGTCAAAAGAGAAACCGGAGAAGAGGTAGTACATGAACTCTCGCTGGCCTTTATGCAACTAGCTATTCCTGGCAACAGGTTGATTGACTGATTTTGAAACTTAAATAGAGCGGTATGTCACCCCACGGGTTTCCTGGCGCTTCAGACTAATAAACCAAAGTGGAAATAGGTCAGAACAGAAGAAAAAGAAAAGGGATTGGGGACTAAACCTATGGAAAAAGCCAAGTTTCAAGGTTCCTGCTAAACTCTAGCAGGGAGCTGGACTGCCTTAAACTCTGGGGTAGTTCATTCCACAAATGGGCACCAGCCACCCTAAATGCTCTTCCTCCTAACCTGGACCGTTTAAATCTAGGGACCGTCAGTAGACCGGCACTAGAGGAACGGAGCTGCCTTGTGAGTAGATACTATGAAACCCTTTTTCTGCATAGGAACCGGACCTAACTCATGCACTGCTTTGAAAACCAGACAGAGGGATTTAAAATAAACCCTTTCCATTATGGGCAGCCAATGTAGCTCTCTCAAAGCCAGTGTTATAGAGGATCCAAGTTGCCTGCCAAGGGCCAGTTTAGCTGCAGCAGACTGGATTCTTTGAAACCCCTGAAAGATGTATAATGGGGCCCCCAAATACAGGGAGTTGCAATAGTCCAGCTGCTTCCCACTGTACTGATACCCACTAGTGATCGCGACTCTTTAGGTAGTAAAGGGAGTATTTTACGTAACATACGTATTAAGGCAAAACATACACTGGCGGTCTTACTTGCCTGTGATTCCATCTGGAGATCACCATCAATCAACACCCCCAGATTACGTACCTTACTGACCGGGATTAGTGGTTCCTCCTCTGGAGTAAGCCTGAATTTAGATGGAAATTGTCTAGGCAGCCTACCAGAGGAGCAATATACCACCTCGGTCTTTCCACCGTTAAATTGTAAAGAATTCCTTCTAAGCCAGTCAGATGTCCGCCACATGCATTGCTGGAAGAAGTCCAGAGATAGTGCATGATCACCTTCTAAAGAGAATGCCAATTGAGTGTCATCGGCATAGTTGACTAGGCATGCTCCGGAGGACTTTATGATGGGGAGCATGGGCTGCGGGTAAATATTAAAAAGAATAGGACTGATCGCAGAACCCTGCAGCACTCCATGAATGACTGGTGATTTACTAGAAGAAATTGGTGCTAATGTTACCACCTGATGTCGTCCTGCTAAATAAGAGTGCAACCATTGCAGTGCCCAACCTTTCACTCCTATCTTCTTGAGTCTTTCCGTAAGAATAAGATTGTTCACTGTGTCGAATGCAGCCAACATATCGAGAAGCACTAGGACAGTGGCATTCACGTTGTCGGCACGCATACGCAGGTTGCCCATCATTGTGACCAAAGCCGTCTCCGTCCCGTGACCTGGGCGAAAACCAAACTGATCTTTGTCAAGCAGGGAGTTCTCCTCCAAAAAGCACAACAGTTCCCTACTGACTGTTTTTTCTGAAGTTTTCACCGGATAAGGTAGGAGAGAGATAGGTCTAAAGTTTGCCGGTGCAGACGTTTCCAAGGAAGGCTTTTTTATCAGCGGAGTCACCACCCCCAACTTCCAGTCTTCCGGGACCACTCCTTCTTCCAAGGACTGGTTGCAAATCTGCCTCAGCCAGGGAAGAGTGTCTTGGCCAGATGAGTTCCATATTTTGGAGGGGAATGGGCCAAGCGGAGAACCTAAAGAGACACTATCCTCCAAACTGTCAAATGCAGCTTCTCTTAAAAGTTGGAAGTGATCCAGTGATACCAACTGTTGTTGATGTTCAACTCCCAACTGTCTAGGATTAAGTTGTTCAGCCTTAATGTTAACATGGAGGGTGTTCACGATCTTTGCAATCTTATCCTGGAAGTGTAGAGTGATCTTGTCGCATAATTTTTGAGATGCTGCCACTTTATTATCCATACATGTAGGGGCAGACAGGTCCTTAATATGTTTTAAAAGTGCTTTTGTCCCGTTTGATGCTTGTACTATGGAGCTGGCATAGAAAACTGCCGTAGCCTTGAGGATGCGCTCTTTATAGTGAAGCTTTCTCAGTCTTAGATCTTTTTTATCTTCCTCACGGTACCCCTTTCTCCATTTCCTTTCCCCTTTCTTGCTGAGCATGCGGAGCTGTTTCAGCTCCTCATTAAACCAAGGAGCTGTGGCCTTCCTCCTATTCTTTATTTCCTTCATAGGGATTGCCTGGTCTAAGGTATCAATTTATTATATAATTGGTATAAACTTTATAGTTTTCTTCTACGGTCATCGTACAGACAAAATCTGGAGCATCTGAATTAGATGCAAGAATTCTGGTCATGTCCAGTTTTGTCCGTTCCCTACCTATCCTATATGACCTTTGCTGACCTACACTGCCCCTTGAATACACCATCCTAATACTAAAATGAACTAGATAGTGATCCGACCAGTTCTGAGGCACTATATTTAATACCCTAGTTGTGTCCTGATTAGAAAATAGCAAATAAAGAACATGCCCCTCTTGATGTGTAGAACTCTCCACCATCTGGGCCAGATTCAGGTTTGTACATGTATGCCTCAAATCTTGCAATTGGCTACTGGTCTTCCCGTCTTCCCAAAGGTTGAAGTCTCTAAGAATAGTCATCCTGGAGTGTGCCATCGTGAGATTAGTAATAGTTTCAAAAAAATTCTGATAATGTGTTGCACCCCCGGAGCCCTGTAGCATAGCAATCCCGTAAGTAGGTTCCCACTAGAGGAATGTAGTGACAACCCCATCATTTCTATCCCCTTTACTTCATCAGTCTGTAAAAGTCTAAAATCCTGCTCTTTAAAAATCACCCCCACTCCCTCTCCTCTGCCCATGGTTCTAGGCTTATGAAGAATTTTATAGCCACTGGGACAGGCACATCCCAATTCAACAGTAGACTCTACATTCATCCATGTTTCTGTTAAAAACAGTACATCAAGCCCCATATCCTCTGTACAATGCTTAATGAGTGACGGGCTATTAATAAGCCCACCCATAAGGGTTTTTCCAGCAGTTCCCAAAGGGGCCGTGGCGGAATTAGCTTTACAATCTGTCTTACCCAACTTCAAAAGTCATTCTCTATCATAGGTTAACCGACCTTGACCGACTTCCAAACGGGCAGCAATGCCAGTGCCGAGCGCCTCCGGAGCACGGACGGGAGCAGACGGGCTTGCCTCTGGCGCGCCTCTGGCGCGCGCTGCACGCTTGCATTCCCCCACTTAAATATGCTGGGCTGTGGGGTCTGCCGAGCATCTACAACAACAAGAGCGCCTCCCAAGATGGCGTCTGCCGATGGCAGTAAGCCTGACTCTTTCTCAACCAAAATGGCGCGGTAGCTGCCCGGGAGTTCTATCCACGCTAAAATAGCGTGTAGTGAAGGTAAGTTTTAGTGTGCAAATAACCGGGTGACCTAAATAACAGTACAATCAGCCAACAGTTACACATAATTCAAAAATAGTGCTAGCGAAAACACAGCGATTTTTTTAAAAGTATGCAGCTTCTGTCTTTCCCTGTGATGCAACCTGCAAGACCGCAGTGCAGTTTTATCGTGTAAGGTTGGCAACATATTTATAGACAAACAGTTGCCTGCCCGTGTCATCTGTCAATGACTGGCCACTAAAATCGTGAACTGCCTCCTCAAAACGTGTAAAGAAGTCAGAAACCGATTCATCTGTCTTTTACTTACAGGATGCTAATACGGTCCAGTCTATCTTTTTAGGGGGAATAATCGCTTTTAGCTTAACTAATATAGCTGCGGGAAGATCTAAAATTAGATGACATGGTTTCTGTGTGGGTTTCCTTTCTTGGTCCATTTGTTCTAAATCTTTCCATATTGCCCCAAAAGTTGTACGATCATCAACTTTACGAACAGTTCTCCACATATCAGGGGGTAATATCAATTCGAAAAACGTATCAATGTCAGGCAGAGTCATAGTACAAGAACTAATGGCACCCTCAACTTCCTCATAAGAAGGGGATTAATTTTTCCGCGGATCAGGCAATGCAGCTTTAAGAGCCATAACATCCGCTCTATTCCAAGGATTGTAAACCCAATTATAAATAAAATAACCATTTGCATCAGTGGAATCCCTAATATCATCTTTTCCCGTACATCTAGGAGGAACATACAAAGGTGCGTCTTCCCGTGTAGGTTTCTCATGAACTATCACAGTCTTATCTGTTCCGGAAGAAGAAGCCTGTGTCACGCTGGTCTGGGATGTTTGTGCAGCTGCGTCAGCTGCCTTTTTTCCTCTTGCAAATGGACTGCATCATCACGCAATTAAACCAAACGTCTGATTGAGTCAGCCACCTGAGAGAAGACAAAAAGACCATCACGCATCTGCTTACAATCATTTGCTATGTCATCGGACTCCAATTCATCAGAATTTTTCCTAAACGTTCAATGACCTCTGTGGTAAATACCTCGATAAAATATATTTGCTCCCTCTCCTGCCAGTTTTTCATGTTATCTATAAGTTCCGGAGCAGGAGCAGGAGCAGTACTACGAACGGCTTTGCGAGCAACGGCTCGAAGGTCAGTCGCACGTTCAACGGTCAACATAGAGTGAGTTTCTATTGATTTCCCTTGCTCTGAAGCAGAGTCCTCATCTGACTCATGAGGAGCAGAAGGAAAAGTATACGGAAGCAGAGAACCATCTAGCAAAAGGGAATCATCTCATGGTTTATTAAGGATAGGATAAAGGGGTCGCAGAACAGCGTATTGGCCAGTTACCTGCAATGACGCTCCCTATCTTCTCTCTCTTTTATTTCTTTCATTGCTTTGTTTTTCAACCCTAATGCTTTCGCATGAACACTTTTTCGTTGTTCTTTTTAAATCAAGGCTTGCTCTCGCTTCATTCATTCACGCACTTCTTTCTCCCACATTCGTACAAAGTCAAACAAATCTTGCCTAGTCGCTTAAACATACATTGTTCCACATACAGAATCTTTCATAAATCAAATGACCCATGCATAGGCCAACGTGACTCAGGACCCTTACTAGTATACTAGTATATTTATTCCATAACGCGCTGTACATTATAGGTGAAATACTAAAAATTACTATACATATCCCTATTAGGCGTCTCCTCCGGGGGAGTGGGGGGGGGGGGGGGGCGGTTGTTTCTCATCGAGTCTCAAACTGGTACCACCACAAAAGCAACACTTTCTACGAAGTGTGCTAGAAACAGGCATGCCAAAAATAGTGCAATGTATGCAGTATTATACGCAAAGTAGCACTGAAATCACGTTGCGCCATTCACATCTTATACAAAGTAGAGAAAAGTCTCCTCATTACCTGCCTATATAAATTTCAATTTATATATTCCCAAATCTAAAAATCCCAAAATTGCCCAATACAAATTCCAAACCAAAGAGCAAGCAACGCATCAAATGACCTCACCATTCCCAAATGTTCAGATTCCAACTGCCAGGTTCTTGAATTGACCAAATGGTCACTGCAAGGCAAATCAACAGATGAGATCTCAGTCGAGGACCGGCACCACCTGGAGGGTCAGATCACAAAGAAAGGAAAAACACCCTGGTTGCCAAGTAGCGGGTGTCCTCGGGCAGCTATCGTCGCCAGCGAGATTCCAATCCTTCATTTCGACCTCTCTTTCGGGCAGCCGAGTCGCCGATAAGCCCCACTTGTTGGGTGCAAATTTGTCGTGGTGAGCCACAGCCAGACCTACCAATGCTATGGGTTGGCCCTTCTCCGCACAAGTCCTCAGACCGATAGAATATAAGTTGGCACGGAAACTGAAATATAAAACAAAGTATTTTATTAACCTCAAGAGGTGGAACTACATTCACACACACCCTTCAGGAGTGTATGAAATAGCACACTGAACAGAAGGAACATGGTCCTTTTATACCCACACAGGGCCTCAGAACAAGGCGGTACGAGTAGAGAAGGTTTACATACATAAAAGGTCTTACAGAAATGCAGTCAACAGTAGGGCGGAGCTTAGCAGTTTGCTAATAACGGTAAAAATACCTTGACAGTTACAGACTAAGACAAATGTGAACAGTTGCAGTGTCTTCTGCGGAAGTGCAGAGTAGCAGAGTCTAAATATAGTCTGTCCATAAGCAGAGTACAAGAGTAAACGACAGCAAGGAAGGACAGAGCACATGGCAGACAAGATGGCTGCCGAAAACAAAATGGGTTCAGCCAAATTATAACCCCGATCACTGCCAAATTACAACAGGAGGGAAGGACTGAAGTGGGGGGAGAGAAAATTGGGGGATTTTTACATTTCATGGGTATTTTTTCTAGAAGAGTTCATTAAGTTGTTTGGGGGTAACGTTTCGTGGGAGGTTTTCAGAAATAAAAAGTAAAGATTTCTGATGTCAATTTGTTTACAATGATATTTTGATTTGAAATTCATCTGCCTTAATAAAGGGACCTTTTTTGCCACAACAAGTAGTAGTGGGTCGTGATTATTGCGCGAAGTCCTCTGCTACTGTGTCTGCCTTTTGTTGCTTTCAAGCCCCGGGGACATGTTTGTCACATTTTCATAGTCCCTGTAAGTCTCTGGGTCCTTTTTGCCCTGCTCTGTCTGCGCAAAACGGATTGAGCACCTAATCAAGAAACGGAATCGAAATGTGCTTGTTGTACACACACTTGAAATACAGACTGCACATGCTTTCCCCTGTAGAGGTAGCTGAAGTGCCTGCCTAGGGCAAGAGTGACATGCTCGGGTAGAGCGTAGATGGAGAAAAATATCCAGACTGCGTAACTTGTTCCTGACAAACTCGGAGAAAGTCATTTGAGCAGCGAAACAAGGACTGAATGAATGCCAGGTGTATTTTGAAGAGCAAATGCTATACCGATAACTGCTTGCTTCTTTTATACTTTCAAGGTAGGGCCCTTGCCACGGCGATCTGCATGTCTGTTCTGAACAAAAGTTTTTTAAATGAACAAACAGTATGACGAAATTCCCAAGCATGTTTAACTTTTTTCTGTATTGGGACTGAAGGGCAATAATAAAGGAACATGTTACAGTAAGAAGGGAAGCACACATGTTTGGTTTACTTGCCTAGTTTGTGCAGAGTTATTTCATATTCGCAGGTAAAAGCAGGAGCCCAGAGTACCGGATGGGGGCGGTGAAGTATAAATTGTCCAGTTCACACAGCTATTGGCTATCATAGTCAGGCCCTACAGCCCCAGAGACAGTGTAGCACGTGGCTTTGGCAGATCATGGATTTAGTTCAGGCCCCACACACACTCTAAGGGGCATCTGTGCCGTTTTTGCACCATGGTAGCGTAACTGTGGCGCACTGTAGCGCACGTTAACTGGCGCATCCCTCGGGATGCGCCAGTTAACATAAATCTGCCCCTAAGTCTGTATTAGCAGGTATTGTTCAGTTCTTCCTTGAATTTAGTGCTGGGAAAGCCTTTGTAGAGATCACTCTGGGAGAAATAAGTTTTAGAAGTTTCTGCTTTGAAAACAGCATGTGAAACTCACTTCTGCGCTAATAAATTTTTAGATTTGTGGGGATAGTACTAGATGACCTGCCCCTCAAGCAGCTGTTCCCAAGCGCAAATGTGGTAGACAATGTTTTACATATATTCGGTCTGTAAAGAAACATTTGAATTATGGCCATTTTTTTCCCTAAATGAAACTTTCAGTGGATATATAACGGATTAGAGGCGTATGCTGCAGGGGAAATGGTGAAAGTGAATTATGCAGCATGTTATACAAAAACACCTTTTTTCTGCAGACTTTTCAGGACTGTTTTGCTTACGTAATTAAATTATTGGTACGTTTGTGTTTGACTAATGTGTGCTGTAAATGGTGCCCCTCCATTATGCAGAGCAACCCCAAAGTCAGCAAGTCTCAAACTGAGCTGCTCGTTGTGTGCATGCTGACAGAATGCTGTCCCCAGGCCCTGCATTCCCATCTTCTAAAAACCCACAACGTGACAGCAGCTTTGCTCATTTTTTCCATGTCCAAGATTAATGTACTGCTCCAGTCCAGGTTTTTTTTAGAATTCTGGGACTTGGAGTCGTGTTTGTTCCAAAATAAAACAAGACTCAGGTACCCCTATACATAGAAAAAACATGGACTGTAGAAGCCTCTCACACATAGACCCAGAAATCTTGGCAGCTATGGAGACAGAAGGAGAAGGAAAGAAGCAGACATGCAGCTAGGAGCTCGGTCATGCCCTTGCAACTCCATGTCTGCACTGCACCTCCAAGTAACTTTCACAGATGCTCGAGATCATTGTGAAGGTGTTTGGAATGCATTTGAGGGTGTCCAATTTAGTGAGTTTATGTTGCATATGTAACTGTCTGCGTGTTGGGCAGCTGATATGTGTTTCTGGAGGAGTTATGCACCTGTTTGCGTGGAATTTTGTTGCTGTCTTTGGGCACTGTGATTGCATCAGTGGGTATAGGAAGCATGTGTAGGTGCACTTTGATAATGTATTTTTACATTGTTAGGTTGCATAGTAGTTGCTAGGAAGTTGGAAGGCATTTTGATTGCACTTAGGGATATTTTAAGGGTATGTGTTTGGCATTATGTTGGTATTTGGAGAGAGTATAAGGGTGCTGGAGGGTGGTGTGAAAGTGTCTGTGAGTGTGTCGAGGGGTGTTTTGAACATGGTTTGGGTACTTTGTGAGGATATCTGAGCACATTTCTAGGGTTTTAGATGTCTCTTGTAGCTGCATAGTGACTGTTGTGCAATCAGTGGGAATGTCTTTTGGTATTTGATGAGATTTCTACGGATTTTTTTGTTTGTTTACCAGAGTTTTATATAGCCCGAACTTGACCCGAATGTATCAGGGTTGAGAGCTCTTTCCATGAGCACCAGTTACGTTACACAAGGACACATTAATTTTTTTTAGGCACGGGGAGATTAATAGACTTGCCCAGAATCACAGGATGTAGAGCGTAATTGGCGAGACTCGAACCCCTTTCCCCAGATTTGAGATGGACAGCTCTAGCCCGTTTGGCCACTGTCGGGCCCTGTTAGGTGTTGCACAGCACCGTGGTCGCTGCGCGGTAATAACGGGACCCAGGACACGCTGTGTAGTCTCCGCGTGGTCCGGACTAACTCCGTGACCACGCCTCCTTTATTTATACTCACGTGGGCGTGACGTATCACGTCCGCGCTAGCGCACGGCTGCGTGCGCAACAACTAGACTGCACGTATGCAGTCTTTAAACATTACACTCCTTTCAACCTTTATTAAAGCAAAAGAAAACCACAACAAATAGTCTGTCAAAGATACTTATGCTTCATCTGGACAGGTGAAAAACCAAAAGTGGCTGGCAGGCCTGTTACCAGTCTGATGATCAGGTTTCACAGTCTCAGCCCACAGCAAAGTCCGCCAACTGCAAAGAGGGGGCTGGGTTTCTTCTCAAACCATAGCCTGCGGCCTCTCCTCGAAACAGTATTCTCCGTGGAATGTCTTGTCGGGCTGGGGTTGGTGACAGTCCTTCACTGGAGGGGTGGGGGGGTCTCAGTGCTGGGCCTCTCGGATGCCGGCGAGCTTGTGGCAGGTCGTTCCGCGGTGCTTCCTTGCACACCCACCAGGGAGTTGGTGTTGGATGTTGCAGGGCTTGGTGTCGCTCTGTCCGGGTTTTGACTGGACTGAACTTCGGATGGGACGGAGGCTCGCTTGAGGAACGATACATTGCATGTGACGGTCTCTCCGTTGCGTTGGGCTGTTACCATTGTACCTGACCGGCGTGTGACTGTCCATGGCCGGGGCTCAAACGGGAGCCTGAACTTGCTCCCTGGGTATCGGTCTCTCACAAAGACCCTATCTCTTTCCCAGATGGATGACTCTTTGGCTCGGTGTCTGAAACTGGCGTAGTCGTTCGAGCGCTTCCTGTTGAGCAGGGTTTGCTGGGAGTCTGCTTCCGTTGGTCTCCAGGTGTGATGATGGGGAATGGTGTCTCGGACTATCCTGCCCATTGCTGATGGCCCCGGGGCGGCTGTGGTTGTGCGATGGGGCGTGAGCCTGTATTCCCTCAGGAAAGTGTATATGGCCCTCTCTAGTGGTGTCTCTTCCACGTGAGCAATCCGGATGACCTTAATGAGGGTCCTCATAAACCTTTCGACCTCACCGATGGCTTGAGGCCATCTGGGGGTAATATTCCTGTGTTGGATCCCCCACTCCTGGAGATAATCGGCAAACTCTTGACTTTGAAATGGCGGTCCGTTGTCAGTCTTGACCTGTTCGAATATGCCGTGGGTGGCAATTATTTTCTCGAATTTTTCAGTTACTTCTTTGGCTGCCAGTGATGTTATTATTTCGACTTCTGGATACTTGGTCAGATCGTCGATGACAACGAGCATGTAGCGGCCATCCGGGAGATGTCCGAAGTCGGCACTCACTCGTTCCCAGGGCTTTTCCGGGTTGTCCTCAGTGATCACCGGGGCTGGGGGTTCAAGTGGACCTGCCGCTTGGCACCAGCGGCACCCTCTAACTA
The DNA here is from genome assembly GCF_964263255.1 of Lissotriton vulgaris. Lineage (NCBI taxonomy): Eukaryota > Metazoa > Chordata > Amphibia > Caudata > Salamandridae > Lissotriton > Lissotriton vulgaris. The sequence goes on from NC_141687.1 coordinate 1,012,525,056, forward strand.
TCTGCTCGACCCTGGTGTCCATCTCCGGAAACCATACTTTTGCTCTGAGCCTGCTTTTTGTTTTCACCATTCCATGGTGGTCACGGTGAGCTAGTTCAACTGCCTGTTGGGTGAGACTCGCGGGCATTACAATTCTTGGTCCTCTGAGGAGGCAGCCTTGACCGTCTACTGACAGTTCATCTTTCACCTTGAGGATAGTTTCCAGGGCACGCTTTGCGTCGGGAGTTCTCTGGTTTAGTGAAGCTTGAAGTGTCCTCCAGTCGTTTTGTAGCATGGCGTTTATCACCAGCTGTAGAACTTCGTCCCCGCGGGTCGCTTCCACGATCATGTCGATGCCCATGGGTAGGGGTCGTGATCGCTCGAGTATTATCCTCACGTACTCCTCTGTTTCTTCTGCACCTTCCTTTTCTCGGTGGTCGCTGTTCTGGGGTGCCTAGATAGGTAGTCGGCCGGGTTGGTTGCGCTGGACTTGAATTCCAGTTTGTAATCATACTCTTGAAGTTGCAGGATCCACTTCTCGATTCTGGGTGGAGGTTTGTATACTGACCCTCTGAATAGGGGAAGCAGAGGCTTATGATCAGTGGAGACAGTGAATGGATGTCCGTAGACGTACACATGGAAGTGCCTGCAGGCCCAATGGATTGCGATGGCCTCCCTCTCAATCTGGGAGTAGCGTTGTTCGGTTTTGGTCAACGACCGGCTTGCGTAGGATATGGGTGCCCAGCCCTCACCACCTTGGCTCTGTGTTAGCACCGCACCTAGTCCGTACGGGCTGGCGTCCACAGCTATATTGGTTGCTTTGGCGGGGTCGAAGTAGGAGAGGGTCGTGTTAGCTGACAGAGCCGCCTTGGTGTTCTGAAATGCTAGCTCCTGCTCTTCTTCCCACTGCCAGGGGGTGGTGGACTTGGTGAGCTCCCGTAGTGGTCTGGTGAGATTGGACAGGTCAGGAATGAACTGCCCGCAGAAGTTTACCATCCCCAGGAAACTCCGAACCTTTGATGTATTGGTTGGCGCTGGGGCTGCTTGCACGTCTCTCACTTTTTCTGGGTCAGGGGCCACTCCTTTGTCGGAAAAAGTGTAGCGGAAGAAGCTGATTTTGTTCTGTAGGAACTGACACTTTCCCCGATGCAGCGTAAGGCCCGACTCCTCAATCCTTCGTAACACGCTTCTGAGCCTCCGGTGATGTTCCTCCATTATGTCAGCGTATATCAGCAGGTCATCACTGACGTTCAGGACTCCTGTGAGCCCGCTCAATACCTCTCGAATGGTATTTTGGAAGACTTCGGCTGCGCTTGATATTCCAAAGTTGAGTCTTCGATAGCGCCGGAGTCCTACATGAGTGGAGAAAGTGGTGATGTATCGGGAGTCCGGGTGTAGGGGTAGTTGGTGATACCCTGACGGTAGGTCCATCTTGGAAAACCACTTTGCTCCATTCAGTTCTCCCAGGATGTCGTCTATTGTGGGCGTCAGGTGTCTCTCCCTCTTCACTGCTGCGTTGGGCAGGCGCATGTCGACGAAGACGCGGACCTGTCCTGGCTGTTTGGGTTTTCGCGCTACCACAATCGGCGACACCCATGGTGTGGGCCCGCTGACTTTCTCAATTATGCCCTGTTTTTCGAGGGTCTCCAGTTCTTGTTCCACCTTTTTCCTTAGGTGAAATGCTATTCGTCGATGCCGAAGGGCCACGGGCTGAATGGACCAGTCGATGTGTAGAGATACTTCTTTTCCACGGAGACATCCAATACCCTTGAAGACGCCTTCAAACTCCTCCAGGATCATGTCCAGTTCTTCTTCCAATACCGCCATAGCGAAGGAGTTCTTCGGCTATTTGGCCACTGAGTAGCATCCCACTACCTTCTTTGCTGACGTAGACCGTTGATGGTGTCTTTTTCCCTTGGTGCTGTATTTCTGTTTGGAAGCACCCAATTAGCGGTATTGGCGTCTTTTGTCCATAGGCAAAGACTCTGATCTTGGCTGCCTTCAGCGTCGGCTTGTCTCGCAGCTGGTTGTAGACATTTGCCGCCATGAGTTTGATCGAGGCCCCTGTATCGATTGTTGCTCACACTTCTTGGTGCTGTATCATTATCCTGCACTTTGGGAGCCACCTTTTTTTCCTCAGCGGCTGGTCTATGGCAAACACAAAATGCACCGGATAGCTGTGAGCATCATCGTCCATGTCTTCACTCTCTGGGTCCTCCCTTATGGCATGGGCGGCTTCAGGCTTTGGCTTGGAGGATCGGCACACTGATGCGAAATGGTTCATGCGCCCGCATGACCCGCATTTTCTCCCGTGTGCTGGGCAGTCCTGCACCCTGTGTGGCGCACCCCCCGCAGTATCCGCATTCTTTCCGGCGTTCCTGCGGTCTTCCTCTCCCGACGGGGCGTCGCTTTGGTTGCAAAACATTGATTTGCTCCGCCACGTGGACTTGCTCCGTCTTGATCGGTCTGTGGAGAGCTGCTTCCATATGCGATGCTCTCGCCTGGGATAGTTCTTTAGAACGGCCTAGCTTTAAAATGTCCGCTAGTGGTTTGCCATCCTCTTGGAGGATCTTTACCCTCAGATTAGAGGAGTAGCAGCCTTGAATAATCTGGCCGCGAATTTCTTCTTGCTCGTCGCGGAATCCGCATGTGCTCGCCCGCTCTTTCAGACGACCATGGAATGCGTCGAGGGATTCTTCCGCTTCCTGTCGCGCCTGCCTGAAAATGAAACGCTCGTAGTCCTTACTGGCCATAGGCCCAAAATGGGCGTTGAGCGCGCTGAGAAGCGTGACATAGGTGTGAGGGGTGGCTTCCACCAGGGTTTTATATATCCGATGGATGTCCTCCCCACCAAGATGCAGGAGAAGCGCCCTGCGCCTTTCTCTCGCCGTGCCTGCCCTCTCAAAGTAAAACTGCAACCTCTCTGTCCAGTCCTTCCATCTGTTAGGGATGCCGGTGCTCCGTCGACGACAAACGGTTCTATGGGTGGAATGGTCGCCATGGTGGAGAGAGATGGCAACCGAATGTGGTGGGCCCGCACGAGTCGGCAAATCCAGCCTTGGAGCACCTCACTGTCCGGGCTGCCAATGCAGGTCTGCGGGGAATGCCGCAGTCATCCACCTTCCGCAGGGCTTCTGAGCTTGGCTTCAGGGGATGGACCACCTCCCCTCCCCGTTCCGATATGGTTGCTGGGGATGACCAGGCCCAGTGCGCGTGGGGCTGCGCCAGTACCTTGATTCACGAGTCTGGGCACCGCGGGGCTCCTTCCAGGCAAGGGCTCGCCACTACTGGTCTGTCAGCAAGGCTGACCGGCAATCACCGCCACTCACATGTGGCATGAACAGCTGCTCTCTGTGTCGCCGCATTCGGGGCACGCCCAGGTCAGGAGTGCCGAGAGGTTAGCGTCGGAGCGGGGCAAAGAAGTGGTTTGAGGCACTGCATGGGCCCGTCAGGCCCTCGTCGCCATTGTCGGGCTCTGTTAGGTGTTGCGCAGCGGCGTGGTCGCTGCGCGGTAATACCGGGACCCAGGACACGCTGTGTAGTCTCCGTGTGGTCCGGACTAACTCCGTGACCACGCCTCCTTTATTTATACTCACGCGGGTGTGACGTATCACATCCCCGCTAGCGCACGGCTGCGTGCGCAACAACTAGACTGCGCGTATGCAGTCTTTAAACATTATAGCCACCTCCTCTCTCTGTGATTATTTAGCATTTGGAGAGCATCTGGCCATATAGTAGGTGTGTGCTTGGGCTCTGTGATGGTGTTCGGATGTATTATACGGGTATGCGTTGGCCAATTTGATTGTGTTTATAGGCAATTTAATAGGTGTTAAGATTGTAAATCAAGTGCATTCTTAGGGTGTTTGTTCGTATTGTGATGGTATGAGAACTGGTTTTCTGGCTACTGTGGAGATCATTCTGGATTGTGTAAGTTCCAGCGGATTCTGCTTTGAAAACAACATGCAAAGCTTATTCTTCCTTCGCTATTACTTTTTCAGATTTGTGGGGATAGTGATAGATGGCCTAACCCTCAAGCTGCTACTTTCTGTGTACAAATGTGGTAGATGTTTTATATTTTCAAAATGCCATATGTTTACTCATCCAAAATAGTCTTCCAAAGCCTGAAGAAAATATATTTTTGTTATACTAACGTGCTGACCAATTCACTATTTTCCCATGTGCGTATACATATTTCAAGTCCTTTGGGGAGCCACTAAAAGTTTTATTCCAAATAATTTAGAAGGAAAACATGGTCAGATTAACCCCTTGCATGCTGATGACGGCCCCCGTCCATCATGCAGCATGGTCATGGTCATGGTCAGTCATGCAGCATCTCTTTAGAAGTGCCGCACAGGCGCAGAATCGAGGCTGCACGCAAGGGGTTAAATTATTTGTTAACATTTGTTCTGGCTGGCTAAGGTATGCACGTTAGCCAGGTGGAACCCACCACTCTAGTCAGAGTAAGGAAGTTATACACCCAAGATAACCCATGCTCACCCCCTTGGTAGCTTAGCAGATCAGTCAGGCTTATCTTATCTCAGAGGTAATGTGTCAAGCATTTGCACAACACACACACCAGTGACACACTAAATACACCACAAAAGAGACTCCACACCAAGGAATTTAAAAGTATCTCTTATATTGTGTATCGAACACATAGACAACAATTACATTAATCAGAAATCACTTTGCCAACTAGGCAGTTGTCATGACATCACAGTGCAATAATGTAAATACTTATAAGTTTGAAGATATCATAAAAGTAATGTAATGTACTGTGTCTTGTAAAGCGCACTGCTGCCCTGAGGCGTCGTGGCGCTGTAGACCACTGGGGAGCCCGTCCTGGCTATCCCTGTGAGATGGTCCCTACTGGGTATCTCCAAGGTGAAACCAGGAATCCCCCTAAACGCATCTTAAACCATCACTGTAAACATTATGCAAGTACTGACTGATATTGCTATCTTCTCATTGCAAGGTAGAATGACATGTTTCAATATATCAATTGCATACAGTGCAGCAATTAGGTCACGTATCCCTTAGGGCACACATGAATCACGAGATATTGCACAGGACTCCCCAAATATCATTGTGCATGTATCACCAAGGTAATGCAGCCCTGCATCCTGTTCAGACCCCTTGGGACTGGTAAAGCAGAGCCCTTCATGCATCAGGATGGATGCATGGAGGGCACCAAGTGGCAGTGGATGTGACTGTTAGAGTGACACGCATCAAATCATGCAGAACAAATGGGGTGACAAGATAAAGGCTGAACAAGTCAAATGCCTTTACAAAGATGCTTTGAAAGATGACAGTCACAAGAAAAGTTTGATGAGCCAATACTGAATGCTATCAAAATGTTGAGCATGTTAAGTGTAAAGGAAAGGCAGTGGTGTGTCGATGTGTAGAGGTGAACAAGTTGGAAGAGTACAACATAGCTGTAACTCATTAAGAAGACCACCCCATCTGACTCTGGAGGGTAACCTGCAACTCATAGCCAATACTTCATATTGGTCCATACAAAGCTGTAAGCGAGGTCTAGCCAATTTTGGGACATCCATAAAGCCCAGGTCTTTCCTATAGCTGTGCTCCATCCTGGAAACGGTCCTGTGAATCTGGCAATACAGTGATAAAGTGAATGGCTCTGTTGTACATTATAACTAGTGCTCCATGCTTTTCTTCTTGCAGTTTGCCAGTTTTCTGCTTGGGACACCTGATGAGTTGTATCCTCATAGGCACATGTGGGGTGGACAATGAAAGGTTGCCAATGCAAACTGCTCATGACTCCTTCTTGTGTAACTGGTTGTTGTGTGCAGCAGTCTTCATCCATTGTCATTGATGTGGCAAGACATTAAAACACATTTAAAATTGTGATCATTAAGTATTTAAGCTAACTGTGAAAGACCAAGCTCACAGATGCTGAACACCAGGAATTGACTGAGCAGATGGGGACTGGTTTTGAAATGTACACATGACTGTATGTTCCTGTGCAAATGGACCTTCAGGAACATGGCCCAGTATGTTTATTTTTAGCATTACTGGTGGTGATGTGAGGTTTTCTAAGGGATGATTTTAAGTTCATTGTGAAGTGTGTCAGGTTACTTGGTCTCTTGATTGTGTTTGGTGGCATTCAGAGTGTGTCAGGGTGTGGTGCATGAGACAATCTTATGTACTTTGGGATTGATTGCTTGAGTGTTATGTCTGACAGTGTTGTGGCAGTTGTAAGTGCATCTCTTGCAGTTGTTAACATGCATGAGGAGGAGTTGTAAAGTCCTGTGGTAATTTGATAAAGTTTTGCCTCACTTTGAGAACGTCTGTGTGCATTATGAGAGTAAAGGTTGGAATTGTGTGATGGGATCCTAGAGGCATTTTCGAGTTCTTGGAGTGCTGGTAGAGTATTGTTTTTTGGCCAGCAGTGAAAGGGTTTGGTCTTGTTAGCGTATCAGATGGTATATTGGCAGGTAAAGACAGTCTCAAGGTAAGCCATGCACCTCACTAATTAACCTGCGTATTTCCCCAACTCTCATCTCCCTTTATTGCGAATACAGTCTTCCTGTTTTCTGTGTGTCTTTTAATCACCATTATCTTTTTCAATTTTCCACTCTAGGTCTCTCCTTAGAAATTCAGTATTTGGCCTGACTCCTCAACATGTCTCTGTGAACATTGGTAATTGACTGTAAGCATAAGTGATATACATCATGAAAAGTGTTCTTATCTAAAATATTGTTGTGTGTCATTACAGATGATTCCCAGCTGAAACTGCTTTCCTTTATTTTATTTATTTATTTTATTTTTTGAACTTATATGGCGCAAACAGCTACCCAAAAAGGGTTTCCCGGCGCCTAAGAACACAGACAAAATGATGATAAACAGCAGTGGATATTTTAAAGACACTGGTCAAACAACCAGGTCTTTATCTCTTTCCGGAACCTGGTGAGACTTTGCTCCTTTCGAATATGGATAGGGAGGGTGTTCCAGATAGATGGGCCTAGGTAAGCAAATGATCTTCCTCCCATCCAGGCCAGTTTGAATCTAGGTACGCCAAATTTTTCAGCTGATTTTGAACGTAGATTTCTCTCTGGGATATAGGGAGAGGCCAGTGTTTGGAGGTATTTGGGTGCGGTACCAGTTTTGATTTTGAACATATAGTTCAACGCCTTGAACCTGATAGATTTTCAACCCTTAGCCAGTGCAGCTCACGTAGGTAAGGAGACACGCTGTTGTTCTTGGGTATAACACAGAGAAGTCGGGCTGCCGCATTTTGCACAAGCTGCAACCTCTTTGTGACTGCCTTGTTTGCACCCAAATATAAGATGTTCCCGTAGTCAAGCCGGGATTTAACTAAGGCGTTGACCACTGTTTTTTGCATGGGGACAGGCAGCATCCAAAGGATCTTCCTGAGCCACCTCATGATCGTAAAGCAGAGGCCCACTACTTTGTTGGCCTGGTGCTTCATGGACAAGGAATTGTCCAGTATTACTCCCAAATTCCTAGCATGAGTCACTGGAGTTGGAAGATTGCCCATCTGGTCAGGCCAGTGTGGAGTACCCCACAGCTCTGGCCGTTTGCCCAGAAGGAGAATCTCCGCTTTGTCCCCATTTAGTTTCAATTGGTTAGTTGTCATCCAATTGAAGACTTTCAGAAGGCCATCTCTTAAGGGAGACGAAGATGCCGCCTGAGGTTTAGATAGTGAGAAGACAATCTGAGAATCGTCAGCATATGACATAAAGGTTAGTCCTGCCTCTTCAACAAGGTCTGCCAAAGGTCTAAGATTGAGATTGAAGAAGAGGGGACTGAGGATGGAACCCTGTGGTACTCCATGTGGGGATTTGAAATGTCCTGAGCATGCATCCGCCGAGGCTATTTGGAATGTCCGCATGGCTCTTTGCATATGTTGGCTTATGATATGGTGTTTCTTCGTCAGGATCAGCTCTGCCATCATGCATCTAATTCAGGTAGGTTCTGTGTTACTAAATATGCATGATACATATGTGTTTTTGTTAATGTGGAAAGGTGCATGTTGCAAAGGTTACTTTTGTGGGTACGTGATATTGTGCATGGCTGTCTGATGTCCTGCAAGGGTGTCTGATGACCTGTAAGATTGTTTGTTGGCATCCTTGGGTGTTTGAAAGTTATTTTTTTAGGTTGAGTAAGGTTCAGACGGTATGAATGCTTGTCTGTGGGTTGTGATTAGACACATTAATACTGATAACTGGTGTGGATGGGTGTCCAATCACATTTGATGATGTTTGAACATAGAAACAGTACTGATTAATCATGTGTGTGGATACTTATTGGTGTGTGAGAGAGTATCTGTTATTTTTATTTTTCTTCTGAATGTATGGGAGTACTTTATGGGCTATCTGGCGTGCATTGATGCCTGATTATTAAGTGTGGGTTTCTGCTGGTATGCATGGGTGTCTGTGTGTGTGTATATATATATATTCACTGAAAAAACCATAGGTTTCACACCAGTTATAGTTAGGAATTAGCATTTAAAAACCTATTAAATTCACTGAAAAAACCATAGGTTTCACACCAGTTATAGATAGCAGGAAGTTTTACTGGCATAAAACCATTGAAATTCCCACGTTATAGTTAGTTGGACTCACTATAACTTGCGCGTGCAATGCACTGCTGATGACGTCACATATTACATCACTCATGACATGGTCAGTGACATCACTCATGACATCACTGATGACACCATCCAGTAAATGTGTGTCTTTCTGAAAAATAAATTTGTTTTATATATGTATATGTAAAAGTTGATGGAAGAATAAATGTTTGAATAAGTGTCTAAATGGATGTTTTTTTTATAAAAATTGATTAGTTAACTGGCTTATTAAGTGTTTCTTAGTGAATACATATATTAGTGAGTAATGTTTAAATATTTATATATATGTATTCGTGTTTCACTTTGTGTATAAGTGGCTGCATGGGTTGGTGAGTAGGTGCATGTGTAGGTATATGGGTTATTAGATGTTTTTTAGTATCAGTATGAGTGTTTGTATGGTTTGGTGGGGGTATTACATATCACATAGATGCATGAATGACTAACTCTCTCTTTGTATGTGTTTTGAAGACAGCATATGTGCAGGACTGTATGGGTGGATGAGTGTGTATATGTGTGTGTTAGTGAGTGAATGACTGTCTCACTAGTGTCTTTATCATTAACTACATATGTTTTAATCTAGTATATGTGAGTATTGATGTATATAAGTGAGTATATGTGAGAGTGAGATATTGAAAGAGTTCCTGTTTAAATAATTATGTGTTTCTATAAGTGATTGTTTAAGAGAGTAAGTATGAGTAAGTTTCCTTAGAAGTAAGGTAGTAGTGCGTGTATAGCTGTATATGCAAATACATGGAAGTTCAATAGTTTACTTGCATGTGTGAGAGTAACTTTTGGATGACTGTCGGTGTGTAACAGGATGTATAGGTGAATCACTACATATGATGAGTGAGTATATGTATGAGTGACTATATAGGACTGTTGGTGAATGAGTGGATGTGTATATAGATGGTGGAATTATTGAATTGGTTGTTGTAACTGGTATGGGTATCTCCATTTTTTTGAAAATTTTAATTTCTATTTTTCAATATGTGTTTCATGGGTTACATTACAGTGAAAGGAAGTCTGTCACTCTGTTACAAGGATGGTGTCATCAGTGATGTCATGAGTGATGTCACTGACCATGTCATGAGTGATGTAATATGTGACGTCATCAGCAGTGCATTGCACGCGCAAGTTATAGTGAGTCCAACTAACTATAACGTGGGAATTTCAATGGTTTTATGCGAGTAAAACTTCCTGCTAACTATAACTGGTGTGAAACCTATGGTTTTTTCAGTGAATTTAATAGGTTTTTTAAATGCTAATTCCTAACTAATAACTGGTGTGAAACCTATGGTTTTTTCAGTGAATGTCATAGGTTTTTTAAATGCTAATTCCTAACTATATATAGGGCCTCAAACCTATGAAATGTAATATTTTTTATAATGAATCCTATATTGTACATTTATATAATACTTTTTTTTTCCTTTTTTTGCCCTGGTGCGCTCCCGGTGCGAGCCCCGGTGTGCGCACTGGAAAGCGCACTTTTCCGGCGCGTCTCGGGGTGCGCACCGGTGAGCGTCCCGTTAGCGCTATTGCCGCGAATGAAAACATCATCCTGAGGTATCACGTAGCCGTGTCCGCGTGATACGCACGGCATAAGCGCACCCGGAAGCACTCGAGCGAATTCGATCACGCAACGTAAGCATCCGACGCGCCCCCGGGCGCGCCCCGGGGAGCGTAGCGTAAGCGCGTCGGGTCATGTGACCTAAAAATAACACTTTTTATTGGTTCAGGACAGTTTTGGTTTTCAAATGATGAAAGCCCTGGTCATGTGACCTTAAAATAACTCTTTTCATTGGTTGTTATCAGTTTTTTTTACAACTAATGAAAACCCCATCGATTTCCTTCATTTCTTCTTTTACTTTGGAGACAGCAAGACCTGGTGTTTTCTGTCCTACCATTTTGTGGAAAGAATGGCAGCTAGACCATCCAGCAGTAGTGAGGACTCAGATGGCTTCATTCAGGAAGAGCCTCCTCAGCCCAAGATCAAGGAGCATTTTATTTGGAAATTTTTTTCAATACCTGAAGGATTAAAAAAGGTGAATGCTCCCAAAGTAGAATACAAAATCTGCCAAACTGTGCTTTCCCAAGGAGACCCAAAAAGGAAGTACAGTTTTGGCAATTCGACAATGATTCGCCACGTCCAACGCAGGCACCCCCAGAACTATGCCCGGGAGAGCGTCCTAGACTTGGCACGTAATCCCCCAAGGGATGGTGCCTCTACATCTACAGGAGGAGCCACAACATCAGGGAGAGGACGTGCGGCGGAATTGGAGATGATTCCGAACATCCAACCTGTTTTTAGTGACATTACTATTAAGTGCAAGCAATGCGATGAACTGCTTTGCTATGGTGAGCAGAGCATCAAGCTCGTTGCACGCAAGATGCAAGAACACCGCTGCCTTTCCCAGCCCCAATTTGTCCCCTTTTTTTCGCTCCTGTTGAGCAGTTTTGCATTCCCTGTTTTTGTTTTTGTTCTGAAAAAAAACATAAAAAAAGAAGAAAAAAACAGTTCTTTTTAGAACTACCTCCAGTTCTCAAAAAAGAGCTGTATTCTTATCAAATTCAAAATGAGTAACTGAAGTGGAGTGCAGTGAGAGAGAAGAGAAAATGAAAATGAGTGAGAAAGCAAAGAAAGGGACGAGAGGAGAAGGGAAGTGAAGTAGGGGGACTGAAACTAGGTGAGTGTGGGGAACAAGAGTGAGGAGAAGTAGAGTGAACATCGGGAATGTGGATAAGTGAAGAAAATGTAGTAAAAGAACGGTGGTGTGGAAGGGTAAGAAAAGACAGACGCGAGCCCTTTCACATTATACCTGCACCAGGTGTAATGTATGCAAAGGGGGCGTATTGACGCAAGAAAGGGTCGTAGAAGTGACGCAGTAAAATCTATGAGATTTCACTGCGTCACTTTTAGGACACGATTGCGTGTTTTGCCCCGCGGGGCCCTTTTATGGCCCCCACATCAAACCTAGGGGATCAGGGGGGGTCTACTCTGTCCCCTTTTGGTCATTTCCCCCTTTGTTTTTGCCTCCTCTTGTGTCTCGATCTTACCGAGACACAAGATGGCGGCCGCTCCGGACTGTTTTGAATGTTTACAGACACCCGAGAGCCAATCAGCTTTCCATGCGCAAGTCGCGTAGCGCGCCCGGTGCGCTCCCCGGTGCGCGTACCGGGGCGCTGCCACAGATATATATATTTTTTTGGACCTAAATTACTCAAAAACCACTGGAGCACATATCTTGAGACATAGCAAAGGCACATCGGGCTACCAGTCCCTACAATTTTGCCAAGTTTGGTGGAAATCCACTCCGCCGTTTGGGCTAAAAGTGAGTTTGACCGCCCTATGGAAATTAACATGGGGAAAACATGTTTTGGGACTCCCCTTTTATCTCAGCCCCCACTTGACGAATCCCCCCCAAATTTTAAAGGAAGGACCGGAGCTCCGCGAGGCAAATTTGAGGAAATTTTCAGGCAGATTTTTCAACCGGCGCCAAAGTTAATCCAAATAGAATTTTGAGATTTTGCATTGCAAAAAATCCTAACTATAACTACCTACTGGCGAGCGCCAGTAGGATATATATATATATATATATATATATATATATATATATATATATATATATATATATATATATATAAGGAAGTTGAATGTTCTCCGTTTGCTGCCTGCACTTCGCCAGTGATTAAGGGCTGACACCCGAAACGCGTCTGGCGTGAACACCGAGATGAACAGAGCATTGCCCAATATGACTACAGCTTCCATGATTAAACTATGGTAATGAACACTTACTGAGTGGCTCTTCCTTGAGGCAACTTTGTGTGATTTAGATTGAGCGGCTAGCCTAGCCGCGGGAGAGCCTCACCACTCGCGTGGGCCCGTGGAGACATCAACCGATGCCTTCAATTACGGGAGTAAGTACCAGTGCAGATGGCATCATAATGCAGCATGTTGTGGAGCTGAACTGAACATTATCCCACTGTGGAAATACTTTGTTTTTATGTGTGCAGATAACTTACTGGAGGTTAATAACATTGCAACTACGGCACCCAGAAGGCTGCGCAAAAAGCAGCCACGCCCACTGGGGCAGGATGCAGAACGTTAAAAGGAAGTTGAATGTTCTCCGGTTGCTGCCTGCACTTCGCCAATGATTAAGGGCTGACACCCGAAACGCGTCTGGCGTGAACACCGAGATGAACAGAGCATCGCCCAATATGACTACAGCTTCCGTGATTAAACTATGGTAATGAGCACTTACTGAGTGGCTCTTCCTTGAGGCAACTTTGTGTGATTATATATATATATATATATATATATATATATATATATATATATATATATATATATATATATATATATATATATATATATATATATATATATATATATATATATATACACATATACATAGAAACACATATATTAATTACCTACTGGCAGTCGCCAGTAGATAGTTATAGTTAGGACCTAGTTTCCATAGCAAATCCTCAACATTCTATTTGGAAAAACTTTGGCGTCGGTCGACGAATCTTTTTGCGAAATTCTCCAAGAAGACGGGGCGCTCCGCTCCTAACCTGAATGTTTCGGGGGGATTTGTCAAGTGGGACCTGAGAAAGTAGGGGGGTCCCAAAGCTTGTTTTCCCCATGCAATTTTCCATAGGGACCTTTAGACATGGCTACAGCCTAAACTGCTGAACAGAATTACACCAAATTTTTGTTCAATGGTGTAAATCCATTCAGTATTTCCTGGGAAAATCAAAAGTAAAATCATAGATATATCTATGGACGAGGTACAGTACGCGTACTGTTGTAAATGTACCCCATTCTAGAGTCTCGGGGAAAGGCAGAAACACATTTATTCACATGTTTCCTAGATTTCTCAATCTGTGGACCAAATTGATTGGACCAGTTCCATTTCTGTCTTTGGCATATGTTAGAATACACACACAACACACACACTTTGCTGATTCCCCTACAGTACGCTAGCTATGGCCACCAACTGGGGCTTAGCTTTTGAGAATGCTGAAATTCAAAACATTTTAGACGAGAACCCAAGTCTTCTAGATAATGTCCCAGCCCCAGTAACAACCAACGACGATGGATGGGCAAAAGTTCTAGTCCTAAAAAAATCACACTCTAGAACTACAGTCCATGGTATTGTCATGGCCCAATTTCTCCGTGACAACTGTGCACCCTCGGGCCTCATTGTCAACAACGCACCACGATTATTCCTTGATGACAAGGGTTTTCTCAAGGATTGGTCGATGATTGCTTGGAGGTGTACAAGGGACTGGCTGGTCCTTATAATCAAGACTGCAAAGAGAGTAGCAGATAACATACTCATTGAAATTCAAGTTCTAGAGGGCCAGATAAAAGCCACACTGAAAAGTGGCCAATTCAAGAAGGGACAAGAAGACAGTGATAAGACTAACAAGGATTTCAAAGAATCGATTCTTTTCACGAAATTAGAAAAATTCAAATAAGACCTAGCCAAATTTTCAACCGAAAAAGTATACCCCTACACTAGTGAGTCATACACAGCACCCACATTCAACGGAGGTGGCAAAAAAGGTGGCTCAACATATGGAACATCCAGCTCAGATGGAGCATCCAGTGATTCTGACTCTTCGAACAATGGATCTACAAACAACACTCTGAGAGGGCGTGGGAACCGTAGAAATTGGAGGGGTGGACAACACCCACAAAACTACAACGGCTATCAACCATGGTGGCCAGCCAACCCATGGATGTTTGGGCCGTCGTATCCCCCTCAAATGGGTCCTTTCGGCCAACCCCAACCACAACAAGGCCCTGGAGCATTTCCTTTTTTAGGGTTTGGCCAGAATCGAGGCAGAGGCAGGAAGAGACAAGGCACAACACCTCAAGTGCATTGGAATACGACGCCGCAGTCCAGAATGGACCTCCGGAGCGGGAAGAAAGTCCCACAAGAAACCGCAGGGACGAGCAACACAACAGCCTCGTAATGAACCTCAGCTCCTATACCTTGTCACCCAATGAGGAACGTGTCCTTAACAAAGGTCTGGGTTTCGTAGCAACCCAAAAAGGAGACCCCTTTTTAGCACAGGTGGAACTGGCTAAACTGTTCAGGAAAATAAGATTGCATTACTTTTTCTTGAAACCTACAAACACTGACTCTCTGGTGTTGGACAAAAACACAGGCCTGAAAAAACCTTCTACGTTTAACCCACCCAGTGTTGGTCTACCATCCAAGGTCCTTACTTTCAAAACAGCGGTAGAAAATGACATCAAGCACCTCTACCAAACCAACAACAGACCTTTCATGAATCTCTCAAGAGATGAACAATCAGCTCTACGTTCATTAGCCTCTAATGAACAAATTATCATCAAACCAGCCGATAAGGGCAAAGCGATTGTTATTCTAGACACTGAAACATATAGAAACGAGTGTCTTAGACAACTAGGCGATCGCAGATCTTACCAGCCTTTGAATGAAGATCCCACTGAGAGACTGAAAGTGAAAATAGCCAATCTGGTAGAAGAAGCAACAGCTGAGAGTTGGATCACTCCACAAGAGGGACAATATCTCATGACTAATCATCCCACTGTACCTTACTTCTATTGCCTACCGAAGGTTCACAAGCCACAGAGACCGCCACCAGGAAGGCCAATCATTTCCGGGATTGGGTCAATACTCGAGCCCTTGTCGACTTTTGTTGACCACTTTCTCAATCCTATGGTTAAGGCCATGCCTACATATCTCCAGGATACTAAGGACGTTTTGAGACTCCTTCCGACAATAATGTTTAACACCGACACCAATATACTTGTATCGTTTGATGTAGAGTCACTCTACACCTCCATCCCGCAGACCGAGACTCTGGAGGTTGTAGGGTGTCTTCTAGAGCGAAGTGACCATCAATCAATCACACCAATACGATTCATCATGACCCTTGCAGAAATCGCTATGAAAGAGAACTACTTTCGCTTTGCAGACACTACCTACCTGCAGACATCTGGGACAAGTATGGGTAGTGTCTTTGCGCCGAGCTTAGCGAATCTGTATGTTCATAACTTCGAACAACAGGATGTCTTTACGCCGAATAACCCTTACCTACAGTCCCTACATTTATGGAAGCGTTATATCGACGATATTTTGGTGGTCTGGCAGGGGACTGAAGAAGATCTTATTTCCTTCCATGCTTGGCTCAACACCAGAAATGCGTTTCTGAAGTTCACCATTGAATCCAGTCGTACATCACTGGCCTTTCTGGACTTGAGAATCAATGTAACCACAAACGGTCTGGAATCCGAACTCTACCGCAAACCCATGGCGCGAAATGCACTATCAAGATATGATAGCTGTCATCCTCGCGCACTAAGAGACAATTTACCCTTCGGTCAATTTCTGAGGGTCCAAAGGAACTGCTCGAATAAAGAAGCCTTCAAAAACCATTCAAACAATCTGGAACAACAGTTGATTGCAAAGGACTATCCCAAGAAAATAATACGGAAATCCAAAAAGAGGGCATCAAACAACAATCGAGAATCCCTGCTTGAGATCCAGCCACCCAAAGAGAAAACAAACCGCATAACCTTTGTAAATACCTTCAATACCAGATCGAATCAAGTCCAAAAAATTGTGAAAAAACACTGGTCGATCTTGAAAACTGGCGGAGACGATATCCCTTTACCCCTCTTTGCCTACAAAAGAGGAAAAAACATAAAGGACCAGCTAGTTCACACACGCCCACGCAGTAAGGAACCCAGACAAGTGGGCACTCTGTGGAATTTACCACCCGTCCAAGGCCATCACCCCTGCGGGGCATGCACTGTATGTCCACAAACCTGCAAATCGACGAGTATAGACATTGGCACTAACCGACCATGGATCCAAACTAGGTTTACGAATTGCAACAGTAACAATCTAATCTATCTGATTACCTGCCCTTATAAACTGCAATACGTCGGTATGACCACTAGGAAGGTTAGAACAAGAATTCAAGAGCATAAAAGCACAGTGCGATATCGCAAACAAGCTACTCGCCTAACCGCACACTTCCTGGAAAAAGGGCATGGTCCCAATGATTTTCACTGGACCGTTCTAGAACAACCACACATTCCTGAATCCTGTCCAGATGCAAGCCGTTTTCTGTTCAAGATCGAACAGAAATGGGTCTACAGACTCAACAGCGATAAAGCAGGACTAAATGAGCCAATACCGTGGATGTCTCTCTAATAATTCACACTTAGAATACCTTGATCACATCAGGATACATCCTAGATCACACATCATAGGTACTCACCCTGGTTTCACGATATTTGTTGAAACTACAACACCGGGCACCCAGAAAACGACATTTCCCGGCACTACCTGTGACCACGTGATCGTAGATGGTCATGTGACTCGGTCTTCAGTAACAACTGCATATAACACAACGCGAGTCGCACAGTCGGTGCCCCCCCAGACAGCTCGGATGACTGTCGGGAGACACCGACAGATAGGTAAGCAGTGTGAATGCATCTGACTATCATAGAAACATCATACTTGGTGTAGCATAACATCGCGATCACACCGCGACAGACCGTAGTCCAACCAGTAATACCCAGACCCCCTATGAGTAGGACGTACAACATAGTAACGGCAGGTCTTATACTCAAGATCAGCGTACTTTTAAACTTTTAATTTTTAATCGGCAAAGACAGCGATTGTTCTTTGACATAATCCGTCTACCACTGATGTATTCTGAATGAGCGATGATTGTCTTTTTTCTTTTATCTAATTCTCCTTCTGTAGAGCGGTGCTCCTCATACCTGAGCCGCAGCCAGGTGGGGTGAAGCTCCTCAACCATCATCTATGGGTGAGTGTTATTAATGGAATCTGTTCTCTCAAATATGCATGGATTTGGTACCTTATATCGCAGGATTGATTTTGAAAATATTTCAAAAAACCGCGGGAAAATGAAATACTGATTTTTTTCCCATTTTTGTTGTTTGTTTGTCTCCCTCTGTGGATCCCCTGTTCTGATGCGGTGCAATATCAGTCCTTGGTTGAGCATAACCTGATCCTTACAGGTGATATTTTTTACCTTTCACTAAAAGCAGTAGTTTTAAAATCTTGGTCCTGAGGAATGCATGAAAAACCCTTTTCGTAAATGCTGAAACATGTCGACCACTACTCAACGTGGTTATTATTTCTAACGCCGCCTTTGCACATTTTCTTTTAGCCTTAGGGACTGGGAGACACTAATAAACTTTGTTTCTCTACCCAGTTCACCTAATTTTAATACTCACTTTCTATTCTTTTCACCCTGCACTGCTTTTTTTCAGTTGCCATTCATTTCATGCGTCACTCCCCTCTCACATCTCCACTTCGGCACTGGTATTGTCTGCCGGCCGTTGTGTTTAGTCTCCTGGGCAAAGAGATCCCAAATGATGTATAACGAGGGCGGTACAGTGTGGCTTCTGATGGGAATTTTTTCCATATGTCCTTGAGTCCTAACTTGGCCAATTCTGCACTTAATAACTGGTGTGTTGTGTTCCTATGGGTGTTATCTGCACTGCACTTACGTTGTGATTCCGGGTGACAGACTCCCCTGACCACTAGGTACCTTTGGTTGTTTGGATATGTTAGAATACACAAAGGCAGTTTGGGGGAAAAGTGACATCAGTTCTGTAAAGGTGTCGTTCATAAACGTTTCTAGAACTGCCCCAGTCAAAGTGCCTAGGTCATTGCCACCACAGTGCACAATTATGAGGTCAGGATGTTGGAGATGTAAAAAGGATTTCACCAATGGCATCATTTGGTGCCACTTTAACCCTCTCTGTCCAATCCATTTAATGTCTACGTTTGGTAAACTTAGGTCTTTGTGAATTCCTTTCTCTTTCGCGTACCTTTGGCTTCAGAAAATATAGCTGTGTCCCACAATCCACACTCTAAGCATCTTGAAGAGAGGTCTGGATGCACTCAGATGGTCTCTGTAAATGAAATGGCAGTTTGAAAAGTTAGATTTTTCTAAAATGGTGTATAAGATGCAGTTTTGAAAAAAGAAAAGAAATGATTGGTTGTTTGAATATATTCTACAGAGAAAACTAGGGTGCAATTTTCAGTTTTTTAAAAGCCTGATATTTATTGGTTAACAAAAACTGATAGAAAATAATGTTACATAAAATAAGCTGGTATATTGACAAGTCAAGCACACTTGCTGTTTTGATTTGCAACATTGTGTGATGAACTTTTGACCTGTGTGCTTAGTTAGGTGTTCCATGAAGTGTTTTTATGGTAACAGGCAGAATACAGAATGGGGGTAGGGTTGAAAGTTATGTCAGTTGGAAAGGGTTCAAATGTTCAAGCAATAGAAATGTGTCTTTGCTTTTGAATTAATGTGGGAAGAACTGTAATTTGTTATTTATATGTATATGTGTGTAGATTGAGTGTGTAGATTGAGAGTAAAAGTTTGCTATTTGCCATAGGACTTCCTGACTCTCTGGGTGTCCTACTAAGACCCTCAATGCCCCCAAACAATATATATATTTTTTTAATTCCGTGATACGCGTACGGTACGCGCACGCCATGAAAAAGAAAAAAAAACTGAAGCCCGCTTTATTGTTAATTAGCCCCCGGGGGGCCAAAACCCGGGGGCAATATACTTATTTATAATGGGGGGCCCACCACCCCCCAGGGCTTTAACAATACGTATGCATGGGGTTCACGGCCCCTGCACCCCCGGTGATCGCTTCTTTTTAAAAAAAAACCCTGTTTGGGGGGCTCAAGCCCCCTCACATGCCCCGGGGACCGCCACCTCCCCAGGGCACTAAATTTTAAAAATGGAGGGTCCGCGAAGGACCCCTCAGCCCCGGGGACCACCACCCCCTGGTGCTTTTAAATGATGGGAGGGGGGCTGCATGGCCCCCCTCCCGGAGCCTTGTGGTGGCCCTGGGGACTGCCACACCTAGGTTGGCTCCTGCAGTGTCCCAGGGTGCCTACCCCAGGACACTGTAGTTTGCTATGGTGGGGTGGGAGTCTCGCAGCTCCCGCCCTACCATAGCAAACTGATTTCCTATTTGGAAGAGAGAGCAAATTGCTCTTCGTCAGGGAGAGCAGCATGTTAGCTGCTCTCCCTGACGAAAAGCAATGCCGGCTCTCGAAGGACGCGGGGAGCCTGCTGGGACCGTGGGGGCATGGGGGTTCCCCCCACTGTCCCCAATGTTTTATATGGGCCCCGGGGGATGGGGTCCCTAGGGAAATTACAAATAAGTGATAGGGGCTATTTTTTTTATGGTAAAATTAGAGTACGCGTACCAAGCGCGGCCGTATCACATATGCTGCGAGGGTTCTAAGTCATCCCGTACGTGTACCTAAGCAAGAAAAAAACAATAAAAAAATACATTTTTCTGATATCTAGTGATCCAGTGCTCCTATAGAAAAACTGTCTCATAAACACCATCAGTCACCTCAATACTCACTATAATTTTCTAAACACACAAATCTAGGCCCATATCACCAATGAGACAATTTAGAGCAACTGAATCAGTTGGTTTGATTTAAATGTCTATTCACAAAATATTTTACATTTATATTTACATACTGCAGTTTAAATCAAGCCACATAAGGTGGATGAATCAACTAATGATAACTAGACCATGAATAAACAAGACCAGCTTGTCACTTCAAATCTAATTTTTATTGTCTTTCTTCTCATAAAAGAAAAGCATTTAGAATGATTGAAAGTTTTTATTTCATAAGCAAATAGGTAAGCAGCATTTTATTAGAGGAACAAAATTAGAACTATCATTCAGAAGTAAGCTCAGAAATATGAATTAATAATAAAGATCATTTCCATATCCTTCTATCTATTTTCCTAACTAACTCAAAATTCTCCTAAAGGAAGAATAATAAGTCTGCTGTCCTTACGTGCGCCAAAAGTCCGACAGCATAACACCGTCTCAGGTATCGGAAAACAAAGGTTTTTTGCCCTGCCCATTATGACAGATTTTATACCTTTTCACCAGCTAAAACTTTCTACATTTTATATTATTTGCTCAGTTTTAGACCTCTTATTGGCTATCCAGTGTCATTCCACATGATATAATTCTTAGACTCGTCGCAGTACAGACTTTAACACAAACCCATTGTCTCTCTGCTTCCTTAATGTTCCGTTTCCTAGAGATGTTACATTTCTCGAATGACAGTTTCCTAACCTTGGCAGACTACTCGAAACAGTGTCCTTGTGCTCCTTCCGTGAGCTCGCTCAGCACAGTCAAAGAAATGTCTTTCATAATTCAATGCAGTAAGAATCTCCACTGCTGCGGATGTGCCAAGTTTACTCCGGACAAGCTTTTCGTCTGCAGCTCTCTGTCAGCCATTTTTCTTAAGGCCAACTTTAGGCCTTCTCTGAAACTAATATTAAACAAACACAAGACATCAATTAATAAAGAATTGAGACCCATTCTGTTACCCTCCCCTTTTGCTAAATAACATGATTAATGATGTTACCTAGCTAAGCACAAAAAGGCAGCTTTATATTTACTTTTCCTTAACGATTCTGGAACACTTTGAGCATTTTATTACATAAGACATAACGTAAGCAACATAAAAAAGCACATGCCATTATTATAAAAATGCCACATTGATACTGACGAAAACAATAGACAAGGTTAGTTTTATTATTATTCTTTTTGCATTTGCAACACAAAGCATATTAGTCCCACGTGTAATCCCATGATGAATGCATCTTAACTAAGTTCATAAATGATCACTCCACAAACTCTGTTAGTTTTGTTACATATATTAAGAGAGGTTAACTTCACAAGTCTACTGATCATGCAACTCCGACACCCAAGAAGGCCACAACATCCACCACCCCAGGACCTCCTCCCCGGACCACACCCCCCTTACTACCACAGAGGCAGCGCAGAACAGGACAGCGGACCGTCCCGAAAAAAAACATGGCCCCTCAGCCCCACAAAAGTGGTATGTTGGGAGATGTGGGAACCAAATATGCACACAATGACAATGGTAGCGGTAATGTGCTGTACAGACCTCACTATGCAGAGCACAGACCTCTCCATGTGTGCTTGTAGTGTTGTGAACAGTGGATGCAACCATGTTACCTCACGAGAAATGCGCATGCGCGGGCGGCCGCGCATGCGCATTACTATCAAAGACGGCAGCGCAAATCGCGCGATGACAAGAGGGAGCCTGGGGACGCAGCGGACAAGGTAAGTGGTTTTTAATCATTTTCTAAAATGCAATTTAGGTATTTAGGGAGGGCAGGAGGGAGGCGGGTGGCGGGCAACTGGCGGGCAACTTCGCTACGCCTGCGGGGTGGGCGTAGTATTGCCTGCTACGCCTAATTCGCAAATGGCGAAGTAGGCAACACTACGTCCACTCCGTGGGCGTAGCGAAGTGCTACGCCCAGGGTTAATAGGAATATGAAATTGAAAATAGTTCATAACCTCTGCGAAGAAAGGCTGCAAATGCGCAAATTTCCCACTGCCTTCGGTCGGGATAGTTGATACAACAACAAGGTTTGATAAACGGCCTGCACTTTGAATCAGATATGAAATAGAAGAATAGTTGATAACCATAGCCAAGAAATGCAGTAAGTAGGTGTGTGTACGTGTAGATGATGAGTTGATTGAGTGGTAGATGAATAATGTAAGAAATAAGAAAGGCTGCAAGTGTGCAAATTAACCACTGCCATTCACGGGTAGTAGTTATAAAGAAGACTCAATAAAGGGCCTGTAGCTTGAATTAGAATAACAAACAGAAGATTTGATAACCATAGACTATACTGGCTCTTTCTTAATATTGGTAGACTTTTGTTAAGCTTTTTTTTTTATATATGAACGGCAGGAAGTGCGCAAATTACCCACTGCCAATGATGAGTAATAGTTACCAAGAAGGCTCAATAAAGGGCCTGTACTTTGAACTTGTATTACAAGAAGGATAATTGATAACCCCAGCCAAGTTTACCAAAATCAAGTTTTATATGTGACTATGGACTGCTTGCTGAGGATGCTGTTGCAGCAGTTGATGTGCTTGGTGCAGCAGGAAGTGGGTTGCCCTTTGATCTTTGTGTTACAGCTCAAGCAAAGTTGTTGAGGTTCAAGTTCTTCACGTGTCGCACTATATTTGCTGTGCTAAAGAAGTATTTTTTGGATGGATAACCCTTTGAAAGAGTTGTTTGGCAAATTTTAAAGATTACTTTTGCAGTATTACCTTCAACTGAGGTAGTAGCTACAACAAAAAGGCTCGATAAAGGGTCATGACTTTGAATCAGAATATCAAATTGAACAATATTTGAGAACCCCAGCCAAGAAAGGTAGCAAGTGTGCAAATTTCCCACTGCCTTCGGCCGGGGTAGTAGCTACAACAAAAATGATCGATAAAGAGCTTGCACTTTCAATAGGAATATGAAATTGAACAATAGTTCATAACCTCTGTGAAGAAAGGCTGCAAATGCGCAAATTTCCCACGGCCTTCAGTCGGGGTAGTTGATACAACAACAAGGTTTGATAAACGGCCTGCACTTTGAATCAGATATGAAATAGAAGAATAGTTGATAACCATAGCCAAGAAAGGCAGTAAGTAGGTGTGTGTACGTGTAGATGATGTGTTGATTGAGTGGTAGATGAATAATGTAAGAAATAAGAAAGGCTGCAAGTGTGCAAATTAACCACTGCCATTCACAGGTAGTAGTTATCAAGAAGGCTCAATAAAGGGCCTGTACTTTGAATTAGAATATCAAACAGAAGATTTGATAACCATAGACTATACTGACTCTTTTTTAATATTGGTTGACTTTTGTTAAGATTTTTTTGATACATGAACGGCAGGAAGTGAGGGAAATTACCCACTGCCATTCATGAGTAATAGTTACCAAGAAGGCTCAATAAAGGGCCTGCACTTTGAATTTGTATTACAAGAAGGATAATTGATAACCCCAGCCAAGAAAGGTAGCAAGTGTGCACATATCTTACTGCCTTCGGCCGGGGTAGTTGTTACAACAAAAAGCTTGATAAATGTCTAATGACTAATGTTGAGGACAGGGATGCTCCTGTTTCTTGTTTTTTACGAGGTTGATAAACTGTTTCACGTAACACAAATGTTCATCGCAATAAATGCTTAGAAATTTAAGTTTACCAAATTCAAGATCAATATGTGTGTATGGACTGTTTGCTGAAGATGCTGTTGCAGCAGTTGATGTGCCAGGTGCAGCAGCAAGTGAGTTGTCCTGCAATCTCTGTATTGCAGCTCAAGCAAAGTTGTTGGGGTGCAAGTTGTTTACGTGTTGCACTATATTTGCTGTGCCAAAGGAGTATTTTTTGGATTGATCACACCTTGAAAGAGTTGTTTGGCAAATTTTACAGGTTACTAATGGTTGGTGTGTTTCAGTTAGTATGTGTCTGGACTTCACTGGAATCTTTAAGGGATATATTAAGGCTTCCATAATTTATAAATACTTTGTAGTTAGTGACATCCAATTCTATTTTATGATGGACGGTTGAATTCTACATCCGCCTTTAGGACTAGTGGGAGGGTAGCATTTTGAAGTGTTTGACAGGTTACACTACATGTGTCCATGCAGCAAAAGAAAACTTCCTCTCAAACAAAACGTAGCACTCATTGAGGATTGTAAAAGCTTGCCATAGGAGTGACTGATGAGTTTATATGTGTCAGTGAGAAAAGTATGCTTGTTTTACATTAGAGATATACAGACCTGAAAGACTATGCATGTAAATCCATGAAATCTTTTTTGACGGTATGGAAGAAAGCAGTGAAAGGGTGTTTAGAAGCAATACTGTCCAGCATAAAAAATGCATGAACAAATGCATGATTGTTCTTTTTGTTGAGTCTAAACACACCTATTGGATTATGACCATGGAATAGTGGTGTAACTATATCATAGATGCCATTGTCAGATATCTACCTTAGTGATAGTGGAACTACCACTACTTTTTAGACTACCATTGAACAATCATGTGTAGAGGAGCGGTATTGCTTCTTGACCTTCAAGAGGAGGAAGATTTAAATTTATATTTCAACACCTAAACAAAACAATTGCCCTATTTCAAAAAGAAAATTAAGTAGGAATGTTAGAGGAAGTCTGGTCCAACACTAAAAGGATTGTGCAAATCATGATAGCTGAAAGAAGTGTGTCTCAACATTAGTTTTTATGATAATTCAGACACAACACTAGATTTCAGGAGTCTGCAAATATCTAATTAGAGATCTTGCATGCGATCATATGTTACTTAAAAACATACATTTTGTACATATCTAACCAGTAAAAGGTAAGTAAGTTTTACATTTTGTTTTATAAAGTTAAGTTGGAGTCATCTGCTTCATTCGAAACATTGTGCCTGTTGGGAAAATAGTGAAAAGTAACTTGTTATTAACATTACATTGTTTAAAGGTCAATAGCTTTTTGAAATGAAAACTTTCTATGTATTTACATGGTAAACATAGTTATATCTCATCACTTAGTGGAAACGTGGTAATGACTACATAACTTGGAAGGGTGCATAGTCAGCTTTCCAACATGGTGGACTTAACTCTAAAAAGACCCTTGCAAGTGCCTCAGGTATCTGAGTGAGAGTAACATACTCCCCTTATCAGACAAATGTGAACTGGAGGGTTAGTGCGTTCTAAAGACTCCAAGGACTAATATCACTTAATTTTGATATTCTGCATTTATACTCATTGAGGGTACTTACCATTAACTTTTGCACGTATGTTGTTGAAGTATCTTGGTTGCAGACAACACAATACTTTTCAACAGACTCTAAATGTAAAAGAAGATGTACATTAGAACATCATAACAGCAATGCTAACAATTAAAAACTTAGTTTACAATATACTATGCATGAGTCTAGGGGCCTTATTTATGAAGGCCTTGCGCCACCGGTGCGTGTCTTTTTCCCATTTTAAAAGTCACGTAAAAGTGGCGCAAGTCCTTCATAAATAAGGCCCCAGGTGTTTTTAGATCCAGGATTAGAGACAGTTACAACTGTTGGAAACATATTCAAATGGCTTCACTACAAACAATATTGAAAATTCACAACTATAATGACAATATCTTACTACACTATGTTAAAAAGTAATGATATGTCTTTATCTATGAAAGATTTTGTATGAAAAAACAAAATAAAGAAAAATCCAATGTTCAGGACAACACTAGAGTGTGGGACCTTATTTATCATTGAAATGTTAAAGGCAAACGGGAAGACTCCATTAGGTTCATTGCAATTTTCAGTCCATAATTCCCTAGAAATATTACATGAGTAACAATCTGGGCTACTGGCTGCTGAGTTGGGTAGCATTCTGCAAACTGAAAACATAATAACAAATGTATATGTTGAGCAAAAGTCTATCATAGGTTTCAGAGTAGAGAATTTCAGTACACACATTTATGGGAAATTATTACTTAAAGATAAGTAACTGTATTTGGAATAAAAATATACATATATTTGGTGTTGAGAGACATATTTTTGAGAGGAAGGCATCGATTACTTAAAAATATATGAAAGTACATGAGCTTCTAAAGAGGAACTAATATGTACATCATACGCTATTAACTATAGTATATACAATTTACATGTAGCAGAGCGTGGTGTACCTGGTACAGGTGCTGAAGATGGAACAGGTTGTGAAGATGGAACAGGTTGTGAAGATGGAACAGGTTGTGAAGATCAAACAGGTCCTAAAGATGGTACAGGTGCTGGTGAATTATGACTGGTTATGCTTCCTACAAATTAATTTTGAAAAAGTAACATTTCTTAAAGAAGAAATTAGTTCAACAACCTAACACAAACGTTATTCAAACACAAAAAGTTCATCCAAAATAACTTTCTTATATTAATGTAGTTTGAAAAATATGTTGTGTGCAGAAAGTTTAAGCGAGGGAT
Organism: Lissotriton vulgaris; assembly: GCF_964263255.1. NCBI lineage: Eukaryota > Metazoa > Chordata > Amphibia > Caudata > Salamandridae > Lissotriton > Lissotriton vulgaris. The sequence goes on from NC_141687.1 coordinate 1,012,551,542, forward strand.
ATAGAGTACAGTCTATACAAATACAGAGGTAAGGCCTGTCAAATGGATGCAGTTTGAAAACATGACAGTTTAACGAACTGCGCTCAGGCCCTGCAGTGATAGGCTTGATTTTTATATTTAGAGTTTCTTGTGTAGGTTGCACAATTACTGCTGTAGGCCCAGTAGTGGCATTTAACATGAGCAGCCTTGGTATAGATAGTATACATAACTATCAAGACTAACATTTTAATCAAGAACAAACAATTACCATTGCAAGGCAGCAATTGCACTTAAAGACTGATCATGAAGTGGTGAAGTGTCCAAAACATGTATTTTGGCGAAAGCATGTCATATGTACGATAGAGGGAAAAATGGTTAGGCAACCTAAGCCAAATAAAGGGCCAGTACAACACCGTAGTGTCAAGGTATAAAACCAACAATTATTATGAATTAAATCTAGGTTAGTCTGAGGAGGCAAAATGTTTGTAGGCCAACTGGAGCACATAAAAAAAACAACTATAGGTCACGTGAGGAACGAAGAAATGTTAAAAGTCAGCGGAGGATTAAAAGGGAGCAAATATGATGATTAGGAGAGAGTACGTATGTTGAAACACAAAGCATGTGGCATAGCACAAAAATGCAACATATATATTTATGAAAGCAGAATATATAAGAAAACAAGCCTGGTAAGACCATGTGAGGCAGTAATAAATACTAAAATTCATGGGAGAAAAAAAAAGCAAACCAGAGCTGGGAGGGCCACGTTACGCACTAAAAATACCATCAAGCACGTAAAATTTATAAGAAAGGCATAGGAGGGCCCCGTGACGCAGAAGGAATTAATAAGATCATGAAAGTATGATAGAGGGCTGGGAAGGCCATGTGAGGCAGTAATAAATATTAAAAGTGATCAGTCATCAGTGATGTCATTTGAGATTTCATCAGTGATGTCATCAGTGATGTCACTGACCATGTCATGAATGATGTAATATGTGACATCATCAGCAGTGGATTGCGGGTGCGCGAAATATAGTTAGTACAACTAACTATATAGGAGCAATTTCAATGGTTTTTTAAATGCTAATTCCTAACTATATATGACCTGAAACTTATGGTTTTTTCAGTGAATATATCGCCAGTATGTATATATAGTTAGGACCTAGTTACCATAGGAAATCCCCAACATACTATTGGGAATACCTTTGGCACCGATTGAGGAATCCATGTGTAATTTTCTTTAAAATTGCCTCGCTCTGCTTCGCTCCTTCCCTGAAAGTTTTGGGGGGATTCGTCAAGCGGGGGCCGAGAAAAAAGGAGGGTCCCAAAATGTGTTTTTCCCATGTTAATTTCCATAGGAAACGTTAGACACGCTACAGCCCGAACGGCTGAATGGAATTACACCAAACTTGGCAAAATGGTAGGGACTGGTATGGAGATATGCCTTTGCTATGTTTGGTGAAAATCCCTCCAGTAGTTTTTGAAAAAATTGAATGTGAAATGTAGCCTATTGCAATTTTCCATAGGACCTTTAGACACGGCAACAGCCCGAACGGCTGAATGGAATTACACCAAACCTGGTAAAATGGTAGGGACTGGTATGCAGTAGTGCATTTTTTATATTTGGTGAAAATCGCTCCAGTAGTTGTTGAGAAAATTAAATTTTCCCAAATTATATATCTATGGGCGGGACACTGTCCGCGCACGGTTCATGAACGGTCCTTGCACTGTGCGCGGATCCTAGTGTGCGCGAGCGGAATTCTGGCTTTTGGACGTCTGTCAACATTCCAGTCAGTCGAGATGAGGAAGTGCTGTCCGCCATCTTGTCTTTGTGGCAGAAGGTAGCTGTAAACAGAAGGCTAGTACTTGAAAAGGGGGCAGGGTAGAGATTCCTGACCCCCCTAGGTTTTGTCATGGGGTCTCTAAAGGACCCCGAAGATCGAAAGAAATATATATTTTTTTTTAAATTGCGGGTTCCGCGCACCGTGCGCGGCAGTGGTCTAAAAAGACAAAAAAAATTCATTTAAATAACAAGTTTTGTGTTTAGATGTTGGTTTTCACCTTTGTGTTTAGATAGGTGTTTTGTTGAGAGTTAGTATGGTAATAGATAGAGAGCAGTGGGTGTAGGTTGAAGAATATGTGAGTTTGAAAGTGTTGAAATTTTGAACCAATTAAAATGTTACTTTGGTTTTGATTTTGTGTGTGATAAAATTTGATTGGATGGGTATCTGAATATGTATGAAAAATGAAAGGGAAACACAGCCATTTTGTAATTGTAGTGTCTGAGGTACACTTCTGAGGGATTTTTTTTGTTGAATTTCTGGTGTGAGATTGACACAGTATTTACTGTTCAACAGTTTTCTAGAAGATGAGTTGTTAATTTACAAGGAGATCTATGTTGTTTAGTTTAAGTTAATAGGAAAAATGTTTTGCTACTCTCTCTGTCTTTCTCTCTCTCTCACTGTGTCCCTTTCTGTCCACCACTGTTCTTTTTCCTTTTTATCTTTTTCTAAAAATTCTTTTGTTTCACTTACTCCTTTTTCTTTTCTCTTTATATTGTTGTTTTTCTCTCAGTCCTCGATGTTCCTGTTGATGAGAGTAATTTTTAAGTAGAACTTTATGATGGAGGAGATGGCATGGAGGATTTCTATGATGAATCATTGGATTCATATTTAATGGAAGCTTTGGAGTTCATTGAGTTTGAGGATTCTTTTTGGGAGATTTTCAATGTTGATATTGCTGATGATGCAATGTTAGACGATGATTTAAATTTTGCAAATTCACAACAATAAATTTATATTTAGTAAATAAAATTTGCTTGAGAAATTAAACTTTTTTAAATGTAATTTATGAGGTAGTGGTCAAATAATTGTTGTATGTATGGGGGCGTGGCTAGCAGCCAACGATGGTGGCCGCAGCTTAGGGAGGCTCCTGCGGTGAGGCGGCTTCCCCCATAAATCCGGCACATTTATCCTGTGCAATTTCTCTGCTTTCAGGGCGGAAGGGGTCCGGTGACCGTGCGGCGCTCTAAGCACAAGCGGCGGAGAGTCAGAGGCTCCGCTACGGTCGGAGCTCCGAGGCGAGAGGCGGGGCCTGGAACATCTGGACGAGCAGCGCTGTGGCCTGAGGACAGTGGCCGAGCGGAAGTGGGACGAGGCCGGGAGCTGACACCGGAAGTGGCGGCCCCCCACCCGGCGCCTCACGACAACACAGCAAGCGGCAGCAATCCCTGGCAAACCTGCGGGCAGACGGAGGGCGCCCTGCTGGAGCCGGGAGCTGGAAGAGACTCAGGTGACAGGGAGGCGGCCGGTAGCGGCACTGGGGCCCATGCTGTGGCCCACCCGGGGCCCGATCCGGCGGACCATCGAGGGGCGGGCTCGCCTTCAAGTGACCGGGAAGAGGCCCCGGAGGTGTGCGGGGCGGAGATCTGTTGGGAGCCACGACTCTTAGGTGGCGCCGGGATCTCTCCCCCCCCCCCGCGTGCTGAAGCGGCGAACGGCGCTGGTGGTGGCCGTGCGTTGCCCTCAATACTCCGGCGGCCCTGTGGCAGGTGTCCCTGAACGTCGGAGCCTGAACAAGGAGAACGGGGGTCCAGCATTGGTCATCCTGGGCTGAAACTGTTTATCACCGGGTGGACGCTAAGTGTGGGGGCCATATCACCGGGCTCTATCACGGCAACATCTACTCATAGGCCCTACGAGACCAGTGCCATGTGCAAGGCAATCGTCTGAGAGTTGTAAAATCCATCACCTGGTCCCAAATCAAGCGACGACCCCGGCCTGCACACACTCTATTTTCGGAGGTACATTATGACGCAAAGAGGCCCCAGAGGCAGCTCCACGCAAGCGAAGCTGGACAAATTCGCCTACGACAAACACACTCCCCCGCAGGAACAACGCAGACCACCCGGGAAGGCGGCGGACTCGGAGGGAGCGAAGGAAGCCACACTAGAAGACGTCCTGACGGCGCTGGCTCAGGTACAGGCGACGGTGGGGGCGACGGCGAAAGAGGTCACCCTGATCCGAGCGGACCTCCAAAAAATCAATGAGCGAGTGAAACAGGTCGAGGTTGTCACCAAATCACTGGTTCAGGATGTCTCGGACCTCCAGATCGAAATGGGTCAGCTACGGGCGGACAACAAACTACTCAAAGAAAAGCTGGATGACCAGGAAGGGCGCTCGCGACGGAACAATGTCCGCATCCTGGGAGTGCCGGAATCGAAAACAACTGGAGCGATGGACCTATATGTGGCGGACATGATCAAGAACAAACTACAACCTAAGGGTCTATCACATTTCTTCTCTGTGGAACGAGCACACAGAATTCTGGGGGGAAAGCCGAAGACGGGGGGCCCCCCGAGACCAATCCTGGCACGACTCTTTAACTTTAGAGACCGTGACGCCATTCTGCAAGCGGCTAGGGTGGCGCCGGCCATTCGGATCCAAAACTCTAAAGTGTCATTCTTCCCGGACTACACAGCAGAGGTGTCCCGGAGACGGAGGACTTTCCACGAGGTGAAGAGAATGCTCCGCGAAAAAGAATTGCCCTACTCTATGCTGTTTCCGGCTAGGCTCCGGGTGGTAGCTGATAAAAAGGTCTGGTTTTTCGACTCCCCGGATGTGGCCAGGGACTGGCTGGAGGGCTGGCACACTGTGAGCAAGAATCGGAAGTCCAACAGACACAATATGGAACACCGGGCGGATAGCCGGGCAGGTTCGCAAACTTCGGGGAGAGGAGGAACGGAAAGGTCACCAGCCCGAGACCTCGTGGAGACGGAAGGGCACGAACGCTCGGAATGAGACAACGGGGTCAACCTGACTCTTCACCTAGGAACTATGGTCTTATAGCTGCAACTGGATGCTGGCCTGCTTTGTCCTGGAAGTAGGCAGGGATGCCGCCTGCCGGGGGAGACACTCTCTCTCTTACAAGCAAGTACACTGGTTTGGGGAGGGAACAAGCACTCTGCTAAGTTGGGGGGGCGGGCAGTTGGAAGTCCGTTAGGCAGGGGGGCAGGGAGGGGGGTTTGTTTTGAAGTTGTTTGGAACACATACACATGGTCGAGAACTGTACCATACCACTCATGTGACATTTTGGAACGTTGGTTGAAGCGGGGAGGTGGAAGCTGTGATGTCAGAACGCGCATTGCACAAGTTAGTGACGTTAACGAACGCATATGGCGGATGACCCTTCTTTTAGACAGGGGGACGTAGACCCGAATTCCCGGGGTACCCCGTTAAAATTAATGACATGGAATGTACGGGGGCTGGGGGATAAGATCAAACGGGGACTGGTGTTGCTCACACTCAAAAGGCTGAAACCCGCCTTGGCGATGCTGCAGGAGACACATTTAATGGGTGGGGCGACCAAGGCCATGGATCGGAAAGGGTACAAAATGTTGGTACACTCGGAATTCTCGTCTGGGTCCAGGGGCACCGGTATCCTTCTGCTGAAATCCTCACAGTTTATTCCACTACAGACTAAGATTGACGATCAGGGTTGCTTCGCCACAGTACAGGGACAGTGGGAGGGTAGACTCATTAATCTAGTATCGGTATACATCCCCCCTGCACTCCACTCGGTACAGCTCCCGAAATTAGCTGAATTCTTACTGGCCCTTCCCGAGGGAGAGGTAATTCTAGGGGGTGACTTTAATGCCATTATAGACGCACAGTTAGATTGGTTTCCTGCGGGCGGCCCCGCTGACAACTCCTCACACTTCCAGCGCTTCATGTCTGCCATGGGTCTCCTTGACATATGGAGAAGCTCCCAGTCCCGACAGTTCACCTTTCACTCCACTGTACACGGCAGCCTCTCAAGAATTGACCATTTCCTTACCGTAGGCAACAGTTCCCATCACATAGACACCGTAGACATACACCCCAGGGGTGTCTCTGACCACTCCCCAATCACCCTGGAGATGTCCACTCACGAGAAGGTGCGCAGGAGGATATTCCCAATACATGCTGCGTACTTGAAGGTTCCCAGGGTTCGTAGGGCCCTTACGACAGCGACAACACAATATTTCGCTGAGAATGTCAACTCCGTGAGATCATCGGAGGTACTATGGAGGCATACAAGACGGTCCTTAGGGGGCAGGCGGTGACCTCGATCGCGGGTCACAAGAAAGATAAGGCCCTGGAACTCGCTGACCTGGAATTAAACCTACACGAACTCACAATGACACATGAACGGCAGCCCACGCCGAGCACGGCACACGCACTCCACATCCAGCAACAACTCTACACAGAACATCTGCGGACCCAGGTGAAGGGTCACATTGCGGACACCCAGAATAGAGTTTATGAGATAGGAGACAAGGCGGGTAGGCTGCTGGCCTGGCTAGACACACGAGACGGCGGCTCTAGGGGCATCCAGCAGGTGAGAGACAGCCGGGGTGGGATACACACTAGCCCTGAACTCATAGTGGAAGCGCTGGCGGCCCACTTCGAGGGGGTGTACACCCCTGAGCGGGACGTGACTTCCGAAATGGCCAGAGAAGCACTGGAAGGGATAGAGATCAGGACACTGTCGGCGGAGGCCACAGTGGACTTGGAGGCAGATATTACGGCGGAAGAGATACAACTGGCGATTAACGCTTTGAACCCGGGAAAAGCGCTTGGCCCAAATGGCATTCCTATTGAATGGTACCAAGCGAAACCCGAATTACTGAGCACCCATCTCTTAGCAATGTACACAGAATGTCTGGAGAAGGGGGAACTCCCGCCTGACCAAAGACTGGCCACTATTGTGGCTATCCCCAAACCGGGGAAACCACCAGGGGATTGCGCCTCCTATCGCCCCATCTCGTTGCTTAATGCAGAAATTAAAATCCTTGCCAAACTCATAGCGTCCAGACTTATACCACACCTGGCCGACCTTATACACCCAGATCAGTCCGGGTTCATGCCACACAGGAACACGGCACTGAATTTGCGCCGACTGCATGGGGCATTGGCAGGGGCAGGGGCACTCGCATCGCCGGCGGTTGTACTGGCCCTCGATGCCAGAATGGCCTTTGACCTGGTGGAATGGAACTACCTGTTTGAAGTCCTGTCCCGTATGGGGTTCGGCCCTAAGATTATAGCATGGGTGAAACTGTTGTACGCCGGCCCGGCCGCGCAAGTGGTGGCCAATGGACACATCTCTCGCAAGTTCCTTCTGGGTAGGGGCACTCGTCAGGGTTGCCCACTCTCACCGCTGCTGTTCGCAATTTCGCTGGAGCCTTTGGCCACCATGATACGGACCTCGCCACTGTTGAGGGGGATTGGCTGGGCGGGGGCTGGGAGGACCGGCTATCCCTCTACGCGGACGACATGCTCGTATATCTCACTGACCCTGAGCAGGGAGTGCCGGCCCTTCTTCGGCTATGTGACGGCCATGGGAAATTCTCTGGTTACACAATCAACTGGGCCAAATCGGAGCTGTTTGTTCTGAAGGGTCCGGCCCCGGCACTGACCGCTGACTGCCCTCTGAGGATCGCGGGTTCCTCCTTCAAGTACTTGGGTATCCATGTTACTGGGGACCCTGTGGAATTCATGGAAAAAAATTTGACACCCCAAGTGGAGCGACTAAAGCAGGATGTAAAATTCTGGGCGGGGCTGCCCCTCACGCTGTTGGGGAGAGCCGCTCTCTATAAAATGAAGTCTTTACCCCGCTTCCTGTATGTACTTGAAAATACTCCATACCCCGTGAGCCCTAAGTTCTTTCAACGGGTGGCAGCGCTGGTGTCCAACCTGATGTGGGGCAACCTCCCGCCGCGTATCGCGCAAACTAAACTGCACAGAGGGTGGTATGACGGCGGGATAGCACTCCCCAACTTGACAATGTACTATTGGGCGGCACAGCTAAAACCCATCAACTGCTGGTTGCACACCCCGCAGTCCGAGCCCGCATTCCAGGCAGACAGGGCGCAACTGGGCTTGAACAGCCTACTGGCCCCACTGTATGACTGCACAAAGGTGAATAAATTGAAAGGGCCTACCAGGCTAACCACGACACTGTGGCATACAGCTACGGCAGCGTTGGGCTGGAAGGGAAAAATTACGAAACTCACACCACTTTGGGACTCTAAAGTCTTTGGAAATCTGCGAACCAGCAAGGGCTTCTCCCAATGGGACGCAATAGGCATATCTACAGTTGGGGACCTGTGGGAGAGAGACGCGGTACTTACCTTTGACAGGTTGCGGGAGCTGTTCGACCTTGGAGAGAGGGAGTTATACAGGTATATCCAGATCAGACATGCACTGCTTTCGATCATTCCCCCCGACAGCACATTGCCGGAGGCGTCCCCACTTGAGGACCGGCTCCTCACTGACTACATGGTTGAAAAAGCGACCTCCCTAATATACCATAAACTACTTAACAACCTACCAGACCCACTGACTAGGCTTAAGGAACACTGGGAAGAGGAAATTGGGGAGATGGACGAACATGAATGGAACTTGGCGATAGCGTCGCCTAAGGAAGTGGGTATCTCAGCTCGACTGCGACTCGTACAACTGAAAGTTTTACACAGGGTCTATTACACTCGAACCATGCTCCATCGCATACACAGAACGCAACACCCGTTCTGCCTTCGTGGATGCGGTGAGGAGGGAACCTTTTTTCATACTGTGTGGGACTGCCCGCGTATCCAGGAATTCTGGAGACAGGTAATGCGGACGATATCACAGGCATTAGAGATATCACTGTTGCCTGATCTGAGGCGGTGTCTTCTGAACATATGGGATCAGACAGATGTCTCCAGGCAGGACCAAACATGGGTTACAGTGGGGTTCATAGTCGCCAAGCGGGACATAGCACAGAAGTGGGGCGTGGCTGATACACCTACAATGACACACTGGAGTATTAACATGGATAGGGTCATGGTGACGGAGCGTGCAGTATACTCTAACAGGGCCTGCCCGGGGAAGTGGAATAGGGTCTGGTCCAAGTGGAATAAGTACAGGGGGGGAATATGCGAACCCTTAGAGGAGGAAGAACTGGATGAGTCCGATGGGGAGGAGGAAATGGGCTAGTAGGGCATGGGGGACACCTTGGTTGTGGGGAGCGGGGGGGATACATGGTGCATAGGTCACGCTACCACACTTAGGCCTTGCCCTGACATCGAGGGAATGAGACACATAGGAGTACTACTCGGATGAGCCCGCACACACCTGGTACCTGGGTGGGAGGTGCATAGACATTAGTGAGAGGGACTGACTGTGGGAGAATTTTCCTACTAAATAGCGAGCTGAAATGGTATCCCACGATGTATGATCAGTATGTGTTTCTTTTAGTTTATTGTTAGGTTTTTGTTTCTGAAAAAAATGAAAAATCCACAAAAACCTCACTGATTTACTGAACAATCTACTGAGTGCGCCTTTTCTATGTGGCGGTAACCTCATAATGGACGGAAATTTGTCAACATGAACTGCGTTGGGCGTTACTGCACTCTGAAAACGTTGTGATAATGGTGGCCAGCCCGATTGGGTTGTAGGCCAATTGCTGTGTAACTTGTAAGGTGCAATATAGGTTTTAAAAAAAATAAATAAATAAATAAATAATTGTTGTATGAAGTGAGATTTGTAGTATGGAGTGCAACATTTTTGTGTTATATAGTAAGTTTACTCATATCCTTAAGCCTTATTGAAATGTAAAGACATGGAGATTGCATGATAGTATGGGAACCGTGTAAATGTAACTGCATTACTGTAAATTTTTCAATACCAATGCTGCCTTGTCTTTTTATACTACCCTAACAGCAGTGCACTATCCTTATTACTAAAGACTTGATAAAGCTAGTTTAATATTAAGTATTTCTAAAAACGATAAATTAAAGTGATTTATTTTTCTTTTCAAGTTACAGCAAGAAGATTTCAATATAAAATGGATCACCACAATGAGGAGGCTGATGTAATTTTAAAGTCCCCCTCTCTCATTTGCTCCTTCACTCCCTGTGTGTTCTCAATCACTCACTCCCATTGTCTCACTCTCACTCGACTTTATCCACCCTCTATCACTTGTCTTCCTTCAACCTCACTGTCCTTCTCTCACCCACCTCACCCTTGTTTCGTTAGTCTGCTTCCCTCAGTACACCGTATTCCACATCTTTCAGTCCCCTTCCCCTTTCTTCTCTCCCCCACTTACAGTTTCTCAGTCCATCTGATTCACTCTCCTTCACCTCTCTTTCCTTCCTTTGCTCCCTTACACTTTAACTTTCCCTCACTCACGTTACTCCACTTCACTTACTCCTTCTGTCACTCCCTCTGAACTCTGACATCCTCATTTCTCTTCCTTCACTGTCTCTCTGTTAGCCTTACTCCCTCTGTCCCTTCACTGTCTCACTGCCCTTCACTCACACTCACTCTCTTTAACTCACCCACACTCCATCACTTATCTTTCTTTGCTCCCTCACTCAGTCCCCTTCTCTCACTCTTTCTTCACTCCCTCTGTGTCGTCACTCCCCTTGTGTCACGCTCATTTGCCATCTCTCTTTTGACTGTGCTATGTCTTCGTTTGGCTGTTCCATGTTTCTCTCCGTGTGTGCCATCTTACCTTCTGTCTGCACAATATATGCATGTGCCTGTGTCATCTTACCCTCTGATTACACCATCTCACCCTCTACTTGTTTTATCTCACTCTCTGCCTGCACCATCTTACCCCCTACCTGTGGCATCTGTCCGTCTGCGTGTGCCATCTAACTTACCCGTCTCTTAATCTTCTTCCTTCTTTCTTGTATTGTGAAATTTACATTGTATCCATTACAATTTCTTTTTTTCTTGTGTTTTACAGATATTATATTTAAAAAAAAAATTCCTTAACTTTTTATATCTTAGAAGGTAAGTATAACAAATAAAAAACTTTTTTCGCAACAGTGTCTAAGTTTTTATTATTTATAAGGTAAGTATGAGAAACAAAAATACGTTTGTTATCACTCTGTTATTGTGACAGAATAACTGCCTCACTCTTTCTCAGTCCCTTGCTCTCTCTCTCTACATCTCTCTCCCTTACACTTAATCTTCTTTGTTTTCTCTTTCTACTACTCCTCCTCTTTACCTCAGTCAGTCAGTTTCCCTCTTTCTTTATTTTTTTTATCTTATTTTCCTTCCTTCACTCTTTTATCCTTTTCTTACCAGTTAGTAAGCCTTCATTTATTGGCACTCCACTTCCCCCAGTGCACTTCCTTCTGTCTGTTTCTCACACCTCTTCCCTTTTGTGTTCACTTTTGTTTACACCTCTTTGTTTTGTTTTGCAAACCAGTGCAGGTTTTTTACGTAGGATAAATCCAAGAGTGACTGAATGAAACATTATAAATTTTACTTTTTCATTTTTAGGTGGTATTCCTGCCTTTGTACATTCCCTATGTATGCAGGAAAGCCTTGTTTTGGTGTATTGTTTTACAATATGATGCACTTTGCAAGTACATCAGATTGTAAAAAGCACACTTTATGGTATATCTTTTGTACCACTGTTGCATCACGTATGTGAAGCAATAGTTGTGTAAAAGACACACAAGGCTATTATAAATTACCCTTAATACATATAAATTAATTCATGCAGTTTTACTAATAGTGCAAATTGAAGCATAGAGGCATATGTAGGACACCAAGTACCAGTTGGTAACAGCTGTTTTTGGCCGTTACCGACTGGTATTTGGTGCTTGATATGTAGGAGCCTTGAATTGTATAGAATCTGTAAACTTACTGTTTCGGTAATTTTGCCAATTCTGTAAAATACCGAATCGGTAAATTTACCAAATTGGTAAATCTAGATGTAGGTGGCACTGAAAACAGTGCCACTGGGCCTTAAGTATTACTTAGTTACCACCAAATACTATTCGGTGGTAAATAACGAATTCCTGTGTACATGCACATCTGTGCATGTACATTTGTGCCATGTGGCACACATACAAGCCGTAAGAGCATGTATGTGTGTGACATGGCACACAAGTCAGAATCAAAGGTGCAACAGGGTGTCAAATAGACAACCTGTCCCCCTTGACAATTCGGTTATTTTACCAAATCGGTATTTACTGGTTCGGTAATTGCAATTGATTCCTATTGGCCTCAAGGCCCATAGGATTCAATGGCAATTACCGAATCGGTAAATACCGATTCAGTAAAATGACTGAATTAACAGATTTGGTAAATTCAAAAGAGAAATTACTACATCCCATTTACCTACTCTTAAATGTTGAACAGGTATGATTTGGTGTTTAAGAGTAGGTAAATGGAGATTACATACATCTGACCGATTGAGTTGTAACATATTTATATACATATGTTACATTTCAGTGCTTTGGAAGTACTACAGTATACTATAGGTAAACACCTTATAGGTTTATGCTGTACCACATCCTTATAGTTTTGCACTTTGACATTCACTATGTCAAACTTTTACATACAAACATAGAAATGAAGTTCTTTTTTTAACCAGTAGAGGTAGTTCTAAAAAGAACTGGGTTTTTTTTGTTTTTGGTTTGCTAGAGAAACGATGTAAAAAATGAAATTTTTAAACTAAACAACTGTTCAACTGGATCAAACTATGAGAAAAAAAATTAAAAAAACTTATGGGGTGCACCTGTGGTTCCTGTTCTTCTGTAGGATTTCTTGAATTGACTCTTGGCCAAAGGCTATCAGTTTACTGCAATGTATACACTGCATCATTAGATTTTTCAGCTCTGGCTAAATGTTTGCCACCATTGAGGCTGGCATTGGTGGTACTCCAGATGCTGAAGCAGAAGTACTTGGAAGAGAGCCTTCCTCCTGTGATCCCTCCTTCTGTAATCTTTGCGCCTTAGCCTTTAACCAATTGTTTGGGTGTAGGTTTTTAACATGCCGCTCCATGCTGTGGGTTCCAAATGAATATTTTTTGGTTGGATCTCCCCTTGACAGCACTGACTGACAGATCTTGCAGGTGACAAATTGCGCATTTACTTTTTTCCTATCCTCCGGAAAGGTGAAAAATGTCCATACTATTGACTCTTTTTGTTTAGTTGTATGAGGTTCCTCTGCAACAAATTCTTCAGATGAAGATTGGTCTGAGTCAGGTTGTTCAGCCATTTAAAAAAAAAAGCTCAATAGGTAGATGTCTGCAGACTGGAAAACAGGTGTTACTTCTCTGAAAGCCAAAGAAGAATGATGAACATGGGAGGGGTCTTTCAACAATTGGAGTAGGAAGTAATATAAACCAATGACATTTTTTGTTTTAAGGTCACATGGTTGGACGTAAGCTTACGGAGCGCTCATGGAGCGTTTACGGAGCGCTTACGTAAGTTTAGGGTGCATTTACGTCTTATTTACAGAGTGCTTACGTAAGTTTACGGTGCGCTCAGGATTGATTTACGGTACGCTCACGTATTACGCACCCTCGCAAGATTTGTAATTGCTTAATAAAGTAATATAAGAGCTTTAAAGGTTTTAAATAAACATTTTCTTTATTAGCTCAGATAATGTGTATCTTTACATTGTACAAAAAATATGTACATATAACGTTTTTAAGCTTATAAGAGTTTCGGGGGTAAGCGCTCGAAGAGTTTACGGTGCGCGGACAGAGCACTCACATTGCGTGCACGTGCGACGTACCCTCGCGAGATTTGTTAGTACTTCAAAAAGTAATATACTGTTTTTTAAAGTTTTAAAAAAACATTTTCTATAGTAAAGCAGATATTGTCTACCTTTAAAATGTACAATAAATACCCAGATATTAAGTTTTTAGAATTCAAAATACTTTGGGAGGTAAGCGCTCGCAGAGTTTACAGGGCGCGGACAGAGGTCTCACGTTGCGTGCACGTGCGACGTACCCTCGCTTGATTAGTAATTACTTTTAAAAATAATATACGGTCTTTAAAAGTTTCAAAAAAACATTTTCTTCATTAATGCAGATATTGTCTACTTTTAAAATCTTTAAAAAAAGAAAGAGGGGCTCAGTGTAACCCAAGGGAAATAGAGCTCCAGTGTACTGTTAGGTAAAAAAGTTTTTTTCCGTTGGGAGGGCAATTCGTAACAAATTTTACACATTCACCAAACTCTTTCATTTATCACACTCATAACTCATATGTTGAATAATTTGGCAAACACTTAGCAAGGAAAAAACCACATAGGTTCACATCAATTACATTTATTTCTGATTAAAAACATGAATTCATACACAAAAGCATTAAAATCATTAAAAGAGTTATTTAAAAAAAAGAACAACTATTGTGAAAGGTGGAGAAAAGAAAACGAGACAACACACTTTGTCTTGTTATGTGGTTAATTCAAAATATTCGTTGGCAACAATGGGGAGGCTTTTCCTTCCTATACCCACTGCTCTGTTGACAACTTAGAATTTAACCCCTCAGTAATGCGTCGACGCGTTTCGGAAGCTTTAGTTGATTATGGCTTCCTTCTCCAGGACAAGTTCAATATATTCCTCCACAGCCAAATTGTCACCGGTGTAATAATAACTTGGTGAGTAGGTTTAGAATAAAGCTTGTTTTTCTTGCGGTGAGACAATCTCCCCCACAGCATATTAATCTAAGGTAAGGTTATGTTCTTCTCTTCATAGGTCCTATCGGAATCAATCATAGGTACCTCAATAGTTTCCTTCTCTATCCTACTGTCGAGTGATTATTTTATCCTTGCAGAAGTTCTGAACTATTATTTAACTCCTTTAAAACCAGCTTTTCAGTCGAATTGGTGTCTTCATCCGCCCGGGTATTCAAAGTTTTGTGGCTTATTGCATTCACCATCAGATTTCCACCAAGTTGTTAAATAAAAGTATTTCACTGGAGCCGCTAATTCTTCCAAATTTTGTCGGTTGAGATTGAATTCCAGACACATTAAAGTATTCCTGGTGCAGGCTGGTAGACAAAATAACTTTTAAACTGCACATTGTATCTTTTCCAGGTCCTGTGCGAATTTACCTGGAAACGGCTGTAGTGCATTGTTGAGGGAAGATAGTAGTTTTGCCCTCAAGACTCTTTGAATTGCCATTGTTAGGCTTTCTAAGATGGCCTAGAGTTTGCAGATAGCATATGTAACCATTTTCCCTTTCTGCTGGAGCTTGTAGCGCTGGACCCGTGAGCGGCCAGTTTTACAGATCCAGACCCCAAGATAGTTATATGATTTTGCAAAATTCAGGATTAATGGTCCCAGACTCCACTTTGCCACTTTTTTTCGGATAGTAGCCAAAGATCACTATCTTGGATTTAGTTGAGCTGACGACCAGCTTGTTTTTGGCGTTGTACTCTGAGAGTTTTGTCAATGCTTTTTGGAGACCAATCTTGGTATGATCCAAAAGGACAAGGTCATCAGCATATTGCATCAGCTGGATCTTATTTTGCCAGATCCTGGGGGTCGCTAGCGTGGGTCCGTGCAAAGCACTGCCCATATCCGCTGTGTATAAATTAGAGAGCAACAGGGTGAGGACGCAACCCTGCTTTAGTCCGTGATCTATGGTGTTTTTTTCTGTAGCGGAATGACATGAGAGTTTAACTCTCATCCAGGTTTGCGAATACGACGACGGACTGATGTTCCAATGTGCCAATTTCTGCCACGGATGTTGCGTCTACCCCATTGAATGTTGCTGTATAATCGATAAAACAAGCAAATGTGGCAGGGTGCTGTGAGCCACAGCTTGGTGTACTAGGTATGATAGGGCAATGATGTTATCTATGGTGGTACCTCCTGATCGGAACCCGGTCTGGTAGAAGGGGAGGAGACCTTCCCTGCTGACCCAATCTGCTAGTTCCACAAAAAAGAGTGCTTAGATAAGCCTTCTTGCCCTCAATGTCATAGTTGACTTTTAAGGTTAGAGAGTGTGCTGTTGCCAGATTGTATACCCACATAAGGTCATTGAAACTTCCAGTGCTCCTGTTGGGGTGTCTTTCAAAAACTTTCTGCCCTATGTTGTGCGTGTTAAAATCATCAAGGATGATGCAGTACATGACTGCAATCTGCAATAGCAGGATTTCAATCTTGTTTATTACCCGAAAAAGTTTGTCCTTCAGACCCGCCCCATGGGGGTTATAATAAACATTGATTAAAAGTATTGATATTGGGACATCTGTCGTATTCAAACCTTTGAGAGTGTTGGCCAAAAACATATCTAAGGGATTCTCTATCACTGTGAAAAGTACTTTCAGAGAATGCTTGATGTATAAAGGGATATACCCTGAGGGTCTCCTGAAAATATTGAATTTTATGGCTGGTTTAAAATATTCCACAAAGCCCCCTATTGGTGTGCATGAATTTAGCCCATGTTTCTTGGGCACAAACTATATCTGCGCATTTAAGGAGTACCCCCCTTGATACATAGCTGTTTGTTGTGGCTTGGTGTGATATTTACTGCTCCTTCCACAACACAGAAAATGCTCTGCTTCCAGCAAGTAAGAACTGACAAAATGCTCTTATCTTGCTGGAAGTTGAGAGTTAGCCTGATTCTCTGCCCACTATCAAGTAAGTAGGGAAACAGACACATTGTTTTCAGACACAGGGAGCTGCATGTTTACCAGCTCCCTCTGTCTTGAAGCGATGCAGGCTCCCGCTGGATGCGGGTAGTCAACAGGGACTACAGGCAATCAGGCTTCCCCCATAGTCCTAATAAAGACAACCAGGAGACATGGCTGGACCCCTGGGGATGGTATCCCCCGGCGCCAAAGTCAGGCCATGGAGGGGGTATGCTGCTCCTCTCCTCTTTAAAAAAGGGCTAGGCCCCAGGGAATGGGTGTCCAGGCTTGCTGAGAGCTGGTCCGAGGCTGCACCCCTTTATCCACTACTCTGCAAATGCACCACCTGGTGTACTGCTGGTTTGGGGGTGAAGTCCTCTTGGGGGCCAATAATCCCTCACGTTACCTCCAGTATGTCCCACACTGCGAGGTTGCTGAGAGCTGGTCTGAGACCCGCCCCCTGTCCCCACTACTCTGCAAATGTGAATACTAGTTAAAAAACATAGAAATTCAATCAAAAAAACAAATTTTACAGGGATGTTATAGGTAGATTCAGATTTCACTCATACCAAACGAGTGAAATTCAGCAGTTAAAGTGACCTGAGCTCTGATGGCATCTCAAATTGCATCATTGATGACTTCACTGATGAAATCATTCAAGCTTCTTTTGCACGCATCAGTCAATAAACAGGCATAACATTAGAGATATGAAAGTGCAAAATAGCTTAGAATAAAGTAAAGCATCATTACTTCTGTCTTATATACAACCCCCATAGGTAAAGCAAGCTTGTGTTACATGCAACATTAACCCTATACCATACACTTCACAGGTAGCCGACTTCATGTTGACTATGACCACAGATTAAAAGATAACTTATCCTGCTCACGATGTTCAATCTGAATACAACTGTTCAGGGAAAACCAAGTTGTTCCAGATACTCAAGCCTTGTTACATGACTAATGCCCAACTATGGGCAGTATTAACCTGTACCATGCCGTTCTGCTGCAAACCTCCCACAGTGCCTTCTGTTTTTTAAAGAGGTGGGGACCACATGGCCCTCCTCCCAAAGCTTCATTAAGCCGGTTAGTTCCTGAGGACTCCAACCCCCAGTTCCCTATGTGTTTTAAAGGGGAACCATTGAAATTTACCGTTTATGGTTCTTGTCTAATTTTATTTGCACAGTTCCATAGTAAAAGCTTTATTTGTGCTGCTAATACCTTTGGCCCAGTTTGATGAATCTTATAGAAACTTCCCAAAAATGTGCTACTTTTTTAGTACTTTGTTCATGGAAAGTTTTGTTGGGATCTGTCAAGCAGGATCAAGTATAACCATTACAAATGTGCTCAGCAAATACAACTATAAAACCATTATGCTAAAAATTAATATAAAATATGTACATGCTACCTGTTCTACTTATTTCATCAAGCTCTGTCTTATCCATAAAACATTATCAATTTATATGACAAGCTTGCAAGAAGCTTGAAAATTATAAACACACTAGGATATATATGTACTACCAATTAAAATATGTATAGTATATTTATATGTAAGCTGTATTCCTTCGAAGGTATGCCATACCGGCAGAAACATAGTCCATGTATTTTCCAAAATTGCATGACAATTGTGGATGCCGCCCACTTAGAAAAAAAAGCTATGCTTGTATGCAGTTTCTTATTTGCAGAATATCAAAGTTCTTGCATAGAAAGTGTTCACCTGTATAATCAGCTTAGTACAAGTACAAAGGATATGTAATATAGTGTCTTATTTGTATCCACAGAGAATCCAACTTTCAGACGGCCAGCAATATTTCCAATGTGGGGTCATTTTTTTTTCAGGAAAATTGCCCATACTTAGGCTCATGAGTTTACACTTTAAATGAAGCAACAACAAAAAAAAGTATCCAAATATGGCTAGAAAGATCGATGTACATATGAACTTCTGACTATCCATGAGACAACTTAGTGAGGTGATTGTCCTGCAAATGCAAAAGCAATCTCACTGATTTGTCCACCGCTTGTTTAAAAGCAATTCTTTAATAGAGGAATCCCAAAGTGATATGAGCTCAAGATTCAGCAAAGCAGAAAATAAATACTCGGGTCAAAGGTTATATTCCTGCTAGATACATTTTCAGCTCATAAGTGAAAAGCCAAGGAGGATATTGAAACTTGTTCCAGATTTTTACAGAGTTTGATAAAAGCTCCCAATGCAACAACTCTTGCCTTACAAGGCTGAATTCAAAGTGAACCTGAGTGTTAAAAGTAAGTATGAGCGTAAAATCCGTTCCGCTCGCGGAATTTGCAGATTTTCGGCAAATTCGCAATCCGCGAATTCTCACGAATTTGCCGAAAATTCGCAAATTTGCACACAGCGGATATGTTTTTGCTTGGTCGCGCTTGACAAATACAATATTGCAGCGCGCGGCGTTCACTTACCGACATTCAGCATATG
Organism: Lissotriton vulgaris; assembly: GCF_964263255.1. Lineage (NCBI taxonomy): Eukaryota > Metazoa > Chordata > Amphibia > Caudata > Salamandridae > Lissotriton > Lissotriton vulgaris. Next base: position 1,012,570,378 of record NC_141687.1, read on the forward strand.
AGGAGTTGTTTTTCTCCATGTTTGCGTGTGCTGCGCCATTTGGGATCTTGCTACGGGATCCCGCTGGAGTTTGTCGACCGCGATTACGTCATCGCGGCTTGCCACCTTGCACAGCGAGAGTTTGTCAACACGAGTACGTCATAAAGGCCCGTGGTCACGCATCGCGGGAGTAAACATTTGCAAACACGTAGACGCGGCGGGCAGCAACAATCTTGCGTTTGGAACTGCAAATATAATAGGCAGTTTGGGAAGGAAACATGGCGGCCGCAGGCTAACGCGGCTCGCACGTCGGCAGTCTCCGGAGACCTTTGCTGCTACCGGGCGATGGCTGTAATTGACAGAAACTGAGTGTGATTTATGACTCTCTTTCCCGTTGTTCTGGAAAACCGTGTTTTTGAACAGAATTCACTGTAGCGTCGAGAGCACATACATTAGATTACAGGCTGACGCGGCTTGCCTCCTGAAGACCCTGTTATCACTGCTGTTTTGGAAGCTGCGTTAACTCACCGAGCGGTCAGGACAGAGCGCTGTGAACACTGAGAACACTGCACTCCCGTGCACTCCCGTGAATGTGCCCACCATCTGCAAAATCGATCTCCACCTCTCTCCCACTTTGGGGGCGGGCAGCCGTGGAGATCAGGCACGGCCGGGCGGCCGCTGCTCGGAGCACACACACAGCAGCTGCTGCAGTGACCGGCGGGCGGGGAGGGGAAAACTCCGTGAGGGCGCTGGTGGTTGCTGAAGGAGAGCGAGATGAGGCGAAGGATGTAGCAGAGAGCGCCACAGCAGAGAAGGAGAAGGAGAGCTACGAGCTAAGTATACAAAGCTTGGAGGGACATGATACAAGTAAGGTCTTTACTTTATTTAAAAAGGGTGCAGAGGCGAATAGTTTGTTGTTGTGCAAAACTCCATCACATCCACAAATAAGAGTAACTAGAAGTAAAACCAGAAATAAAGAGAAAGTGGTAGGTTTGGAGGGGGATAAACTACCATACCCAGAAGGCACTTGGGGTGAGCTTCAAAAGAAGGTGCGGACCAAAATGAAAATAGATACAACAAGAGAAACGCACACCACCCAAAGCAAATCCCAAAGTAAGAATAAGAATAAAAAAGCAAGACCCCTTGGAGATATAACCCCTTCCTTGAAAACGTATTTTAAGGCCCTACCACAAGTGCTGAGAATTACGCAAGACATGGCTGCAGCTCTGGAAAACACTAGTTTAATGCAGGAAGATCAACAAAGAGAATCTGCTTCAGGATTAAGCGCACCTTTTGTTATTTCATCAGAAGTGGAGACACTGGAAACATCTGATACATCTATTAGGCCCGAAGGGGGTGATGTGCCGATAATAGTTACACACACAGTGAGTTCTAGCGATAATCCTATCCCTGACCAATTAAATAAAACCGCAGGAAAAGAGGTCCCCGGAGGTGTAGCAGGGAAGGAGAAAACAGTAACTCCCCACACTTTAGACCCGGCTTTTGGCAACGCCCTTAAGGCAATAGTATCCTCTATTGCAGCAATGAGGGAAGAGCTAAAGGCAAGACTTTGTGGTCTCAAAAACTAACCAAGCTGAGATAAGGGTAACATGTGAGGAGTTGAGTCAAAAGGTTGACAGTCTTGGCGGAAGAACGGAAATGCTGGAAAACTCGGTAAGCGTTTTGACTGCAAACCTGTAGTCGGTAAGCACTAAAGTACGTACTCTCCAAGGTGAAGGTGAAAATATGAGAGAAAGGATCGAAGTCTTGGAAAATTACTCCAAACGTAATAACATTTGCCTCCTGCAAATTCCAGAGGGGAAGGAAGCAATCTGAAATCTTTCATAGTACAGCTACTGACAAAATTCGCTCACAATGGAAGAATCAGTCGAGGTGCTTGAAAGAGATATCCAGCGAATCCACAGAGATCCGTTTCGCCTAAATCCAGCAAGAACTAAACCAAGGAAAAATTTAATTAACTTCTTGACCTACGCTCTTAAAGAAAACATTTTGAACCTTGCCTTGAAAGCAGGCACTATGAAAGGCCCTGAATTCTCGTTTGAAATACGATCGGACTTATCCAAAACCACACTGGATAGGCAGTGGGAGCTCGGAAGACGTATGGACTCCTTTAGATCACTTGGAGCAACAGTACAAATGAGATTTCCTGCATCTCTCAAAGTCATGTATAATAATAAGATGCATAATGTTAGGTCAGTAGATGACGCTGATGAATTGTTAAATTCTATAAAAGACCACGTCCAAATTCAGGCTCTGGTTCATAAATAAATAAGTCAATATTGCTAATCTTTAAATTGATGTTTTTCTTCTAATAGGTTATTCAGAGGATTTCAGAGGGTGAAATTGAAAAAAAAAGGGAAGGAGGAAAGGGAAAAAAAAAGAAAGAAAAAGGGGGAAAAAATGATGAGAAAATTAAAACAATATACATATATATATGTATATACAAATATATTTGAGATTGAAGTAATCTACAGACTATATTTTGATTTAAACCTTATTGATCAAAATCATGCCTTAATATTAGTAATAAAACCACAGCCTCTTATGTTTCTTGTCTCTTTCCCCTTATTCAAGAGAGGCAGCAGCAAAGAGTTAAGGGAGACCGCGGAGCGGCGTACATCTGGCTCAACACCAAGCCAGAAGAAATAAGGGAGGGTTTCCAAGGGGGTGGGGGGGAGGGTTGAGGGGGAAAAAAATGAAAAGTCCTTATTTGAAAAATCATGTTGATATTCCAACCATAACTTCTATTCTCAATCAAATATTTGATACGCTTAAAACAAAAACAATAAATACAAAAAACTTAAAGAAAATAATGGAAGAAAGATGCCATAAAAAAAAATTTAAAATAAAATAAAATATGACAACAGTTAATTATATCTCCTGGAACGTAAATGGCCTGAGCGTGAGAGGGAAAAGAGAGCGCATTTTTCAATATTTAAGGGACTCACAGGCGCAGGTCATCGTGTTGCAGGAAACACACCTTCTTAAATCAGAGGCGGAAAATATAATGAAAAAACAAAGGTGGATAGATAAATTTTGTTCCACAGACCATAATGCAAGTATAAGAGGGGTAATATTCATATTTAAAAAATCAGCAAAAGCGCAAATACAAGAATGTAAAGAAGATAATACAGGGTGGTGGCTAATAGTTAGAGTCTCTCTTGATGGTCAAATGAGGACACTGATAGGTTATTATGGCCCTAACTCAGATGATCCATCACACTTGGACGCTGTAAGAGAGCAACTAATATCAGTCCAGGAACCAATATTTTGGATGGGAGACTTTAATATAGTTTTAGATCCTAAATTAGATAAATCAACTACATCTAGAATCTCTAGTTCTGTCAGATCTAGAGACACTCTTAAAAACATCATGACAAACCTGGGTCTGGCGGAGGTATGGAGAGAACGTGCCGGCAATAAACCAGGAGTGTCCCAGAGAAATAGCCGATTCAAACATAAATCTAGAATTGACTATGTCTTTTTTAGTTACTGTCTAAACGACACAGTAGAATCGATTGACTATATACCATCACACCTCTCGGATCACCCTGCAATAAAATGTACTTTAAAATCTTGCAATTTGGTTAATCACCCGTCTTGGTCTTTTGACCGGACACTGTTGCTTGAGGATGAAGAAGTCAACTTTCTGTCAATCGAATCTTTAGTTTTCTTTGATATAAATAAAGACTCCGCAGGTCCAACAGTTGTCTGGGAAACTTTTAAAGCCTTTTTAAGGGGGCAGATTACTAACAGAGCCTCTTATAGGCGGAAAATATATATTCAGAAAATAAAAAACCTAGAACAGGAAATGAAACTTCTGGAATCTAAAATTGATCCGTCTCTACCAACATCAGATGATCATGAAAAAATGGCTGAATTGAAATCTCAATTAGAAAACATCCTACAGGAAAGAATAAATCAAAGATGGGAAGTGAGTAAATCCTCTCAATTTGAATTTGGAGAAGCTGCAGGGAAGGTACTAGCGTGGAAAATAAGAGCGGAAAAAAACCTCAACTACATCAGAGAAATTAAGGTACCTGGAGAAGCAGAAACAAGATCCACTAGCTCAGAGATAGGGAGAGCCTTCTTTGATTTTTTTGAGGAGATTTATAAAGAGAATCTCCCTAATGACCAGTTAGCAAGGGACAGTTGGCTAGAAGCCATAAATCTCCCAGCTTTATCAATAATCCAGAGCGACTTTTTGGAGGCCAAAATCACTGAAGACGAGGTCAAGAAAGCAATTCGCCACTCTAAAAAAGGAAAGGCGGCAGGCCCGGATGGTCTGCCTGGAGAAATCTATAGAACTCTGGAAGATATAGTAGCCCCAGTGCTTACAACACTTTTCAATGGCATATTGATACAAGGGAAGCAGCCCCCAAAAACCTGGGGAGAAGCCACAATCGTGCTTATCCCGAAACCAGGGAAATCAACACTGGACTGTGGGTCATACAGACCAATATCATTACTTAATAATGATTGCAAACTCTTCACAACTATAATATCTACAAGACTGGCTAGTGTCATTGGAAAGATCGTTCACTCTGACCAAAAAGGTTTTATCAAAGGCAGACAACTAGCGGAGCTTACATATCAAGCTGTGGGAGCTATAGATATTGCTACGGCTTTCTCTCTACCACTGGCCACATTAACCCTGGACGCAACTATTGCGTTTGATAGGGTTAACCGGCTATATCTTAGCGATGTATTGAAAAAATTCAACTTTGGGGAGAATTGTTACAGGATAATCAAACAGCTATATAGCACTGCTTCTGCCAGGTTATTGGTTAATGGATGTTTAACCGAACCATTTGATATAACTAGAGGCACAAGACAGGGCTGCCCGTTTTCCCCTCTCCTATTTAATCTATACATCGAGCCATTCGCTCAGCTTTTAAGGGACGAGGCTAATATTCCATCTTTTAGCTTCGGAGAGTGGGAAAGACGGGTAGCAATGTATGCAGATGACATTATGATTTTTACATCAGACCCGGCAAGAGCATACCCAGTAGTCATCCAACGGGCAGAAGAATTTGGACAAATATCGGGATATGACATAAATTCTAGTAAAAATATCAACATCGATGCGCTATTTGGGAATTAGAATTACTCAAGAAGTGGCAAATATTGGGCAAACTAAATTGGAAAGGATACACATTGAGACCAAAAAACTTTTAAAATCTTGGTCACATCTACCATTATCAACTATAGGCAGGGTGAACCTGGTTAAAATGTGTATTCTCCCAAAGTTCACCTTTATTTTCAATTCTATTCCTACTACCTTTGACTCAAAAATGATTGAAAAATCACAAAGAGAAATAAACTCCTTCATATAGAACTACAAAACCACAAGAATTGCGTGGAAAAAGCTAAGGAGAAGGAGAGAGAAAGGAAGCCTTGCATTACCAGATCTATTGTACTATTCATGGGCATTCCAGCTATCACATTCAAGATTGCTTTTGAAGATGCCATCTAATCTTGCAACTGATTCTATTTATAAGGCCTTGCTAATCGGGGCTAATTTAACATCGGATAGTTTCATGTTTAAATTTGGATGTCCGAAATACTTCAAAAACATCAAATTAAAAATCGTACAATCATGGGCAAAAAATTGGTACAACATCAGAAAGAAACTGGGTCTCTCATATTATTCCAACTACGCCCCCATTTGGGATTCACCAGGATTGCCACTTTGTCTGAGGGATAGTCTTTCCACCATAATAGAACAAACAGGCATTATAAGATGGGGTCAACTACTCAAAGATGGCAACCTTATAGATTGGGATGAGTTACACAAATTGGTGGGTGCAGGGTTGTCAAGATTTAAATATATTCAACTAAATAGCTGGGTGAGATCTCAGACTCGTACCAATGCGAACCTAGGCAAAATAAGCTTAACAGAACAAAAATTGGTGGAAAGAGCTATGGGGGGAAAGGAGGTAACTACCTGGTATTGGCAGTTGTTGGAGGAAATTGATGGGGAATTCCAACTCCCAGACGATCTATGGGGAACGGTAATTCTGCGACTCCCTAGCCTCATTCTTCCACAACAAAATTGCAGACATCCACAACAGCTTCGACAACCGACCCAAAGACCAACCCACCCAACCCCCTGCAGAACCCCCACCCCCCCTGAATATCCTCAATGACTGGAAGCCAATCTCCACTGAAGACACCCTCCGTCTGATGAACTCTATCCACTCAGGATCCCCCACTGACCCATGCCCACACCACATCTTCAACAAAGCAGACTCCATCATAGCACCACACCTTCGAGACGTCATCAACTGCTCCCTCAACTCCGCAACCTTCCCGGAAAGCTGGAAACACGCCGAACTCAGCGCCCTTCTGAAAAAACCCACAGCGGACCCCACCGAACTCAAAAACTACCGCCCTATCTCACTCCTTCCATTCCCGGCCAAAGTCATCAAGAAAGCGGTCAACAACCAGCTCGCCGCATTCCTCGAAACCAACAAATCCCTCGACTCCTCACAATCCGGCTTCTGAGCCAAGCACAGCACTGAAACCGCCCTCATCGCAGCTACAGACGACATTCGAACTTTACTGGACAATGGAGACACAGTCGCCCTCATCCTCCTCGACCTCTCCGCAGCCTTCGACACGGTCTGTCATAGCACCCTTTTACAACGCCTCAGAAACATCGGAATCCAAGGAAAAGCACTGGAATGGATCACCTCGTTCCTCACCGGAAGAACCCAGAGAGTCCGCCTTCCACCATTCAAGTCCGAGGCCACTGAAGTCATCTGCGGCGTACCACAAGGATCTTCACTCAGCCCCACTCTCTTCAACGTATACATGAGCCCCCTCGCGATCATCGCACGCCAACACAACCTCAACATCATCTCCTACGCCGACGACACTCAACTGATCCTATCACTCACCAGAGACCCTAACACTGCCAAAACCAACCTGCATGAAGGAATGAAAGAAGTAGCCGAATGGATGAAGCACAGCCGTTTAAAACTGAACTCAGACAAAACAGAAGTCCTCATCCTAGGCACCTCACCCTCCGCCTGGGATGACTCTTGGTGGCCAGAGGCCCTTGGAAAAGCACCCATCCCGACGGACCACGCTCGGAACCTGGGCGTCATCCTGGATTCCTCACTCTCGATGAACAGACAAGTCAACGCCGTTTCTTCATCTTGCTTCAACATTCTTCGCATGCTCAAAAAAACATTCCGCTGGATCCCCACCGAAACCAGAAAAACAGTCACCCACGCTCTGGTCACGAGCCGACTGGACTACGGAAACACCCTCTACGCCGGTACCACCGCAAAACTCCAGAATAAACTCCAACGCATCCAGAACGCTTCAGCCAGGCTCATATTAGACATCCCGCGTAAAGAACACATCTCCGGCCACCTGAAAAGCCTCCACTGGCTCCCCGTCAATAAGAGGATTACTTTCCGGCTCCTAACCCACGCTCACAAAGCACTCTACGAAATCGGACCCGAATGCCTCAACACACGACTGTCCTTCTACACCCCCCCCCGCCAGCTAAGATCCTCCAACCAGGCCCTGGCCACTGTACCTCGCATCAACAAAACCACCATGGGAGGTAGATCCTTCTCCTACCTGGCAGCTAAAACCTGGAACTCACTTCCCACTCACCTTCGCCTTACTCAGAACCACCTAGCATTCAGAAAGCAACTTAAAACGTGGATATTTGACAAGTAAGTCCCCACCCTCTTCAAGCGCCTTGAGACCCTCTGGGTATGTAGCGCGCTATATAAATTTTTTTGACTTGACTTGACTTGACATGTGAGGAAAGATGGCAAAACTCTTTTTCTTTACTATACAAAATAGTAAAGCCTTCATGGCTAAAACGAAACCATCTATTCTCTGCACATCGTGCATATATAACCCCACTGAAATTATCTAAATACTTACCAAATAAAAAATGTAACAAATGCAATTGTCCAGGGGCCTGTGACATACATATGTTTTTTGACTGTCCAGACATCCAAAAATTCTGGATTGACGTAAAGGAAACGTTAAATTCTATCCTAAATACATCCCTAGAAATCACCCTTTCTCTCGTCATTTTTGGACTGGAAGATAACATCAAAGGACTGGCAAAGTCCTTTCTCTTCTACGCAATCCTACTGGTGAGAAGACAAATCTGTATAAATTGGGTAGCGAAGACACCCCCATTACACTCTCGGTGGCTTTCCTCCTTATACGAAACATCTAAAATGGACCTAAAAAGAACAACTAGTAAGAGACACATGGCTTTTTGGAACCTTCTAATTAATTGGAGATGAACCCGGGTTTTTTTTTTTTCCCGGGTCCAATGATTATGCCTCTTATACTCCTGGACCAGGGCCAGCCAAGTCGTGTTGAAGGTCCTACAGGTTGAAATATACCTAGATTGAGTAAAAAGCAACTATAACTCTTCTTATGGGACATCTCTACTACCAAGATATCAAATTACGTCTACAAGCCGTGCAAGGTGGTTGGTATGCTCCTTACTGAAGAAAAGGCAAATGAGGACACAAAAAAAAAAAACAATCTTGCGTTTGCGAAATTGCAAAATTTGCAATTCTGCACAAGAAATCAACCAGCAGGCAGCATAAACCTTCTGAAAATGAAGATTTTTATCAGAATAACTCCTCAGGTTGACATTTGCCTGCACTTTTTTTTGCAAGGAGTCCATTTTGGTGGGGGGGGGTGGGAGGAAGGAACTGCCCCACAGTCTCCAACTTCCTGTTCCTGTCCAGCAGGCTCCTCCCAGTGCTTTGTTCATGTCCTGGCCACTTTGATTTGGATCTTGACCTGGAAAGATTAGTTTTTGTGGATGCTGCTGGATATTTGGATTTGAGGCCTTTTTGACTTTCTTTGGATCACTTTTGGATTAGAAATTTCACAAGTAAGTTTGTTTGGGGCATTACAGTTGCTGCAACTACAATTTTGGAACTTTTTCAGAACATTAAATAAAATATATTGTGGGTAGCCACAGTATCCAGTAGGACCAGGGTTAGTTATGGGTGCATGATACAACCGTGGTGTTGAATTTCAACATGATTAAGGGCATGGATGGCATTGGATTGTGGTGATTTGTGTGTGTTTTTCCATTTTTTGGCTGTTGTTGGGGACTTTTGCCCAGGGGTACCCGGTGGTGCATGGACTGAGTCTTTCTGTGGGGTCTCTTTAATGTAAATATCATGGAGGGCATGGATGGCATTGGATTGTGGTGATTTCTGTGTGTTTTTCGTTTTTTTGGCTGTTGTTGGGGCCTTTTGCCCAGGGGTACTCAGTGGTGCATGGACTGAGTCTTTCTGTGGGGTCTCTTTAATGTAAACATCATGGAAGGAATGAATGGCATTGTATTGTGGTGATTTTTGTGTGTTTTTCGATTTTTTGGCTGTTGTTGGGGCCTTTTGCCCAGGGGTACTCAGTGGTGCATGGACTGAGTCTTTCTGTGGGGTCTCTTTACTGTAAACATCATGGAGCGCATGGCTGGCATTGGATTGTGGTGATTTTTGTGTGGTTTTCGATTTTTTGGGGTGTTGATGTGTCATGGCCATGTGGGTGGGGGCCATTTTGAGTACTGGTACAGGCAGGGCCTGGCCATGTGGTGGGGGTCAAGGGGCCATTTTGAAGCCAGGCAGTGTGCTTTGTGCCATAGGCCTGCATCCAATGTGCCTTGCTTTCATCCATTATGCCCAGGGTTATTCAGTGGTGCATGAGCCTAGTCTTTCTGTGGGGTGTCTTGAATTTAAGCATTATTGAGGGCATGGATGACATTGGATTGTGGTGATTTTTATGTGATTTTCGATTTTTTTGGGGTGTTGATGGGGCATAGCCTTGTGGGGGGGCATTTTGAGGACTGGTACAGGCAGGGCCTGGCCATGTGGTGGGTGTCAAGGGGCCATTTTGAAGCCAGGCAGTGTGCTTTGTGCCATAGGCCTGCATCCAATGTGCCTTGCTTTCATCCATTATGCCCAGGGTTACTCAGTGGTGCATGGGCCTAGTCTTTCTGTGGGGTGTCTTGAATTTAAACATCATTTAGGGTATGGATGGCATTGGATTGTGGGGATTTTTATGTGTTTTTCGATGTTTTGGGTGTTGTTGGGGCCTTTTGCCCAGGGATACTCAGTGGTGCATGGACTGAGTCTTTCTGTGGGGTCTCTATAATGTACACATCATGGAGGGCATGGATGGCATTGGATTGTGGTGATTTGTGTGTGTTTTTCGATTTTTTGGCTGTTGTTGGGGCCTTTTGCCCAGGGGTACTCAGTGGTGCATGGACAGAGTCTTTCTGTGGGGTCTCTTTAATGTAAACATCATAGAGGGCATGGATGGCATTGGATTGTGGTGATTTGTGTGTGTTTGTCAATTTTTTGGGGTGTTGATGGGGCATGGCCATGTGGGTGGGGGCCATTTTGAGGACTGGTACAGGCAGGGCTTGGCCATGTGGTGGGGGTAAAGGGGCCATTTTGAAGCCAGGCAGTGTTCTTTGTGTCATAGGCCAGCATCCAATGTGCCTTGCTTTCATCCATTATGCCTAGGGTTACTCAGTGGTGCATGGGCCTCTCCTTTCTGTGGGGTGTCTTACATTTAAACATCATTGAGGGCATGGATGGCATTGGATTGTGGTGATTTGTGTGTGTTTTTCGATTTTTTGGCTGTTGTTGGGGCCTTTTGCCCAGGGGTACTCAGTGGTGCATGGACAGAGTCTTTCTGTGGGGTCTCTTTAATGTAAACATCATAGAGGGCATGGATGGCATTGGATTGTGGTGATTTGTGTGTGTTTGTCAATTTTTTGGGGTGTTGATGGGGCATGGCCATGTGGGTGGGGGCCATTTTGAGGACTGGTACAGGCAGGGCTTGGCCATGTGGTGGGGGTAAAGGGGCCATTTTGAAGCCAGGCAGTGTGCTTTGTGTCATAGGCCAGCATCCAATGTGCCTTGCTTTCATCCATTATGCCTAGGGTTACTCAGTGGTGCATGGGCCTCTCCTTTCTGTGGGGTGTCTTACATTTAAACATCATTGAGGGCATGGATGGCATTGGATTGTGGTGATTTGTATGTGTTTTTTGATTTTATGGCTGTTGTTGAGGCCTTTTGCCCAGGGGTACTCAGTGGTGCATGGACTGAGTCTTTCTGTGGGGTCTCTTTAATGTAAACATCATGGAAGGAATGAATGGCATTGGATTGTGGTGATTTGTATGTGTTTTTTGATTTTATGGCTGTTGTTGAGGCCTTTTGCCCAGGGGTACTCAGTGGTGCATGGACTGAGTCTTTCTGTGGGGTCTCTTTAATGTAAACATCATGGAAGGAATGAATGGCATTGGATTGTGGTGATTTTTGTGTGTTTTTCGATTTTTTGGCTGTTGTTGGGGCCTTTTGCCCAGGGGTACTCAGTGGTGCATGGACTGAGTCTTTCTGTGGGGTCTCTTTACTGTAAACATCATGGAGCGCATGGCTGGCATTGGATTGTGGTGATTTTTGTGTGGTTTTCGATTTTTTGGGGTGTTGATGTGTCATGGCCATGTGGGTGGGGGCCATTTTGAGTACTGGTACAGGCAGGGCCTGGCCATGTGGTGGGGGTCAAGGGGCCATTTTGAAGCCAGGCAGTGTGCTTTGTGCCATAGGCCTGCATCCAATGTGCCTTGCTTTCATCCATTATGCCCAGGGTTATTCAGTGGTGCATGAGCCTAGTCTTTCTGTGGGGTGTCTTGAATTTAAGCATTATTGAGGGCATGGATGACATTGGATTGTGGTGATTTTTATGTGATTTTCGATTTTTTTGGGGTGTTGATGGGGCATAGCCTTGTGGGGGGGCATTTTGAGGACTGGTACAGGCAGGGCCTGGCCATGTGGTGGGTGTCAAGGGGCCATTTTGAAGCCAGGCAGTGTGCTTTGTGCCATAGGCCTGCATCCAATGTGCCTTGCTTTCATCCATTATGCCCAGGGTTACTCAGTGGTGCATGGGCCTAGTCTTTCTGTGGGGTGTCTTGAATTTAAACATCATTTAGGGTATGGATGGCATTGGATTGTGGGGATTTTTATGTGTTTTTCGATGTTTTGGGTGTTGTTGGGGCCTTTTGCCCAGGGATACTCAGTGGTGCATGGACTGAGTCTTTCTGTGGGGTCTCTATAATGTACACATCATGGAGGGCATGGATGGCATTGGATTGTGGTGATTGGTGTGTGTTTTTCGATTTTTTGGCTGTTGTTGGGGCCTTTTGCCCAGGGGTACTCAGTGGTGCATGGACAGAGTCTTTCTGTGGGGTCTCTTTAATGTAAACATCATAGAGGGCATGGATGGCATTGGATTGTGGTGATTTGTGTGTGTTTGTCAATTTTTTGGGGTGTTGATGGGGCATGGCCATGTGGGTGGGGGCCATTTTGAGGACTGGTACAGGCAGGGCTTGGCCATGTGGTGGGAGTAAAGGGGCCATTTTGAAGCCAGGCAGTGTTCTTTGTGTCATAGGCCAGCATCCAATGTGCCTTGCTTTCATCCATTATGCCTAGGGTTACTCAGTGGTGCATGGGCCTCTCCTTTCTGTGGGGTGTCTTACATTTAAACATCATTGAGGGCATGGATGGCATTGGATTGTGGTGATTTGTGTGTGTTTTTCGATTTTTTGGCTGTTGTTGGGGCCTTTTGCCCAGGGGTACTCAGTGGTGCATGGACAGAGTCTTTCTGTGGGGTCTCTTTAATGTAAACATCATAGAGGGCATGGATGGCATTGGATTGTGGTGATTTGTGTGTGTTTGTCAATTTTTTGGGGTGTTGATGGGGCATGGCCATGTGGGTGGGGGCCATTTTGAGGACTGGTACAGGCAGGGCTTGGCCATGTGGTGGGGGTAAAGGGGCCATTTTGAAGCCAGGCAGTGTGCTTTGTGTCATAGGCCAGCATCCAATGTGCCTTGCTTTCATCCATTATGCCTAGGGTTACTCAGTGGTGCATGGGCCTCTCCTTTCTGTGGGGTGTCTTACATTTAAACATCATTGAGGGCATGGATGGCATTGGATTGTGGTGATTTGTATGTAATTTTTGATTTTATGGCTGTTGTTGAGGCCTTTTGCCCAGGGGTACTCAGTGGTGCATGGACTGAGTCTTTCTGTGGAGTCTCTTTAATGTAAACATCATGGAGGGCATGGATGGCATTGGATTGTGGTGGTTTTTGTGTGTTTTGTTTATTTTTGGGGTGTTGATGGGGCATGGCCATGTGGGTGGGGGCCATTTTGAGGACTGGTACAGGCAGGGCCAGGCCATGTGGTGGGAGTCAAGGGGCCATTTTGAAGCCACGCAGTGTGATTTGTGCCATAGGCCTGCATCCAATGTGCCTTGCTTTCATCCATTATGCCCAAGGTTACCCAGTGGTGCATGGGCCTAGTCTTTCTGTGGGGTGTCTTGAATTTAAACATCATTGAGGGCATGGATGGCATTGGATTGTAGTGATTTTTTTTTTTTTTTTTGGGGTTGGTGTTGGGGCCTGTCCATGTGGGTGGGGGCCATTTTGAAACCTGGTCCAGGCAGGGCCTGGCCATGTGGGTGGGGGTCTAGGGGCCATTTTGAAGCCAGGCAGTGTGCTTTGTTGTGCCATAGGCCTGCACCCAGTCTGCCATGCTTTCATCCATTATGCCCAGGGGTACTCTGTCAGTGGTGCATTTTATTGGTCTTTCCATTTGGGGGGGTATAATAAACATTCTTACTTGCAAACTATTAATTGAAGCGCTACATTTATTTAACTGATGTTCCTCTGGCTTCGTTTGCTTTTAGGTGCAGAAAGATTAATCATCAGCCTCATCGTTCCTCATCAGTGCCAGGAACAAGTCCTGCTGCGGTGTGTGCAGCACAACGTCATGTGTGGCCACAGACAACTCTGCAACTTGTGCAACTGCGGCCTGCTGTTCTGAAATCTGAAGAAGATGGCCCCAAAAAAAGTTGCCCGTAGCTCCTCTAGCAAGAAAGTTGCCAGTAAGGAGCAGAAGAAGCAAGTGGCGCCACTTACCAAGGAGACTGGTGTGCCGACCGCCGCATTTTTGGGGAAAAAAAGTATGCATGCAGCAGCAGCGGGGTCTGCTGGGGACCAAGCTGGGAGCAGCACCTCTGCTCCATTGGACTCAGTGGCACCACCGCCACGCCAACTTAGGTCCAAGCCCTTGAGGGCTGCAGAGGCAGCCAGTATAGTAGTTCAATCACCCTCGACCAGTGATGTTGGCTCATCGCAAGAAAGTAGTAGCATCCCTCAATCAACACAGGTTGTTGTAACTCATCTGACGAGTGTTCAACAACCACAGCCGCAACAACAACCACATGTGCAAGTACAAGCCCAAGTACATGTGGAAGGAGAGGCGGCGCAAGGAGAGGCCCAAGCAGAGGTGCATGGAGCGGCACAAGTGCCCACAATAGTTGTTCCTCCCGAATTAGGGGCACATCAGGAAATCGACATTCAAGCCGAGGTATCATTTGAGGAAGCCACTCCTCCTGATGATTCATTGTCTTCCAGATCCCCAGCAAGGAAAAGATCAAGGATGGTGTCTACATCTTCTTCAAGCCCCCTTCCTTCTGATGATATGGATCAAAATTGGGAACCACCAGTGCCGTCTGAGAGTGAGGCACACCATGATCTGACAAAGGTAGCTAGGCGTAAAAGAAAAGTCCCCGAAAGTCCCATAGTTATGGAGTGTGATGATGATACTGAGCAAGAAGTGGCGTATACTCCTGCTGATGAAGACTCTCAAGATGATGACGCAGTCATCATAGACGTCAAGCCAGCCTCAGCGGGCATGCAGCAAACAGACATTTTTACCCTATCCCGAATTGCTGCTGAGCGTGATGTTGGCGACGTGTCAATGGGACCACCACCAATGCAGTTAACTAGTACACCACCACCTACAGCTTCCATATTTTCTCGCCAGAAGGGACCTCCATCCACCTCGACCTCCATTTCCTCAATTAGTGGTGCTGTAAGTGCACAACGTAGTAAATTTCGGGAACACACATCCTCCACTTCATCTGGCATTAGCATTCCCAGTATCGCCTCCTCCGTCCCCCACAGACATTTGAAGTCCGCAGTTTGAGACTTCTTTATTGTTAGCCCAACAAGGGAAAACATAGCCATTTGTACCATTTGTAAGGTTCGAGTTAGTCGTGGTAAGCTTGGTACCAACTATGGTACCGGAGGCCAGAGAGGTCCTCTTGAGAGACAGCACACTGTCAAATGGCATGCGCACCTAAGGGAGATCAAGGCAGCCCGAATTGCAAGTCAACAAATTGTATCCGTTGATGTTTCATCTGATGATGACGAGGAGGAAGAAGCGTCAAACATTTCTTCAGTTACACCCAGTACCCCTGTCAGCAGCACACCCTCTGCAAGATATATGAGTCACACTAAGAGTGTGGGAGAGAGTGAGACACCAATGCGAAAAAGTTCATCATCACTGAGCGTAACTGGGTCGAAGAAGTCATCATCATACCGTAAAATGGTCCAGCCCACCATTAGATGCATGTTGTTTTCAGAAGCGCCATTTGAACGCAACCCCCCAATGGCGCGTCTGTATAACACTAAGCTGGCTAAAATGCTAGCGCTGGACCTTCTCCCTTTTTCTTTTGTAGAAGGGGTGGGTTTTCATGAAATAGTGGCAACGCTCTGCCCTAAATGGAAGGCTCCTAGCCAGTTCTATTTTGCCAGAGTTGCGGTTCCAGCACTACATGAAGATGTGCTGGAGGTGATTGGGGCAGCTTTGCAGAAGAGTGCTGTTCACACTATACATCTGACAACAGACTTGTGGACCAGTTGCCAAGCCCTTGATTACATGTGCATCATCTTTCTCAGGGGTTACAGCAAAGCTAAACGCAGGTGTTCACCCGGACAAAGTTTTTAAAGCTGCTCGGAAACATGCAACACTAGCCATGTTTGCCATGGAGAAAAATCACACAGGAGAAAACATTTTGCATGAGTTTAACACAAAGGTCTTTTAATGGCTGTCCCCAAGAAAACACATGATTGGTTATGTTTCCACTGATAATGGTGCCAATGTAGTTAAGGGCAAAATTAAGGGTAACTATTTCAGAGTGCCGTGTTTGGCGCACTGTATAAACCTGGTTGTTAAAAAATTCTTGAGTGAAGAAAGTCCAGTCTACGAGTTACTGACCACCTGCCGAAGAATGTGCACACATTTCAACCATTCTTTTAAGGCCCAGAAGCAGCTGAGGTGCCTGCAACATGAACGTAAAGTGCCAGTGAAAGCACTCATCCAGGAGGTGGTAACACGTTGGAACTCAACCTTCTACATGCTTGAGCGTCTGTATGAGCAGTATGCGGTAGTCGATCAGTATTTCTTTTAACTGGGTACAAATGATAGAACTGAGGATATAGGTGGAGCAATTGAGCTAGTTAAAAGCCTGACAGACATGCTTCGTCCTTTTGAGGTCTTCACGCGCGCAGTCAGCAGGGAGGACTGTAATTTGGGAAAAGCTATCCCATTGTTGCGCATGCTAGAGCACCAACTGAAGGCGGTGTCTTCTTCCTTTCAAAAAGATGGAAAGCAAGAAGCATTTGAGTTGGCGGAGAGGTTATTACAGCGCCTACTTCGCGATGAAAGTCTTGAAAAGATCCACACAGAACAGTATTACATTTCTGCTACTATTCTGGATCCACGGTACAAAAAGGCAGTGGCAGGCAGTGTATTCTTTCCTTTTGATGACGCAGATGTTACAAAGTGCAAACCTTGGCTAGGTGTGTCAGCCACTCAGTTTGAAAGAGAACAGCAGGAAATTGAAGGAAAAGGCAGTACATCAGCATCAGCAGGCCATCCAGAGTCAAAAAAATCCACTTCTGCATCTGTGGCTGGGGCAGAAGTGAGTTATTTTCCCTCTCAGCCGTTAACGACACCAGCAACCATATCATCTGCACCAGACACAACATTAATATTGTGTGAAGAAGAGGATTGGCTAACTCAGCTTGGGTTTGCTTCTCAAAAGGTCCCAGAAAAAAGTAAGCAAAGTGGAGGAACCGTGGAGGACCTTGAGTCGATGGTGCAGGCCTATCTGAATGACTCAACAGAGGTCTATGTTCATGATGACCCATTGGCGTATTGGCATGGGAAAAGAGATGGGTGGCCAGAGATCACCAACCTGGCTATAAATTGCTTGTCTTGCCCACTCGCAAGTGTGTCTTCTGAACGTGTTTTCAGTGCTGCTGGTGGCATTGTAACTTCCAAAAGGACCTGCCTCTCGCCCAAAAATGTGGAGAGGTTAACAATGATCAAGATGAATCAGCACTTCATACCACCAGATTACAAAATACAAGAATGCACGCAGGAAGAAGACGAGGAGGACACCAACTTAGATGAGGGAAGTTCTTCTCTGTTAACTGACCTACTCCCGTCTCAATTCGCAGAGTTTGAGGACGAGCTCTTCTTCCCTGACACCGAGCCCTGAAAATGAGTCAATGAATCACAAACTTTCTTTTTCGTCCTTATTCACTTTTATTCCTGTTTGTCTGTCTTTCTTTGTTTTGCAAAATCTATATAAAAAAAAACTTTAATCACCTAATCACAAAAACAAGCCCATCAGTAGAACTGTCTTCACTTATTTGCTTATTGATTTGAAGGTGCCGCAGTCTGCCTTCCTCAGGTTCACAAGTTCACAAGAACATGCTCCTCTATCCTCCTCCTCCAGACTCCTATTTCCCTCAAAGCAGATGGCTGGATTACGCCCAATGAAGAAAGATTCTGCACTTGTGGGGGTGTTCTACTTCTTTACGGGTGAGTTGATGGGTCTGGGGCATTGCTGTGAAGGTCTAATACCGGATAAAAGTGGTTTGGAAAAAATCGAAGCAGAAAAAGTTTTTGCGCTTTTGCTCACTTGTCTGTCTTTGGGGTGCTGTTTGGGGGCTTCCAGGTTTTTGTGGGTGGGTTTTGGGGTCTGGGAGCACTGCTGGCACAGTCTACTGTTGATTGATTTTGTTTTTCAGGAAATCCATGGTGGAAATGGGGAGTTAGGGCCTAGCTGCACAGCGCATTTGGACAGAATTGAAGGTAGGCCCTTTTATGCTTTTTGCCTGTTTGGGGGTGTTCTGCTTTTTTGTGGGTGGCTGCAGGGGTCTGGGGGAATAGCTAGGAAGGTCTAATATTGGAATCAAGTGTTTTGGACCAAATCCATGGTGAAAAAGTTTTTGGGTTTTTGCTCATTTGCCTGTCTTTGGGGTGCTGTTTGGGGGGCTTCCAGGTTTTTGTGGGTGGGTTTTGGGGTCTGGGAGCACTGCTGGCAGTCTAATGTTGATTGAATTTGTTTTTCAGGAAATCCATGGTGGAAAAAGGGAGGTAGGGCCTAGCTGCACAGCGCATTTGGACAGAATTGAAGGTAGGCTCTTTTTTGCTTTTTGCCTGTTTGGGGGTGCTCTGCTTTTTTGCGGGTGGCTGCAGTGGTCTGGGGGGCATAGCTCGGAAGGTCTAATATCAGAATCAAGTGTTTTGGACCAAATCCATGGTGAAAATGTTTTTGCGTTTTTGCTCACTTGCCTGTCTTTGGGGTGCTGTTTGAGGGGCTTCCAGGTTTTTGTGGGTGGGTCTTGGGGTCTGGGAGCACTGCTGGCACAGTCTAATGTTGATTGCATTTGTTTTTCGGAAAATCCGTGGTGGAAAAGGTGAGTTGGGGCCCAGCTGCAGAGCTCATTTGGACTGCATTCCAGGTAGGCCCAAAGTTTCCTAAGTTTGGCTTTTCCCGGTTTTGCTTTTCGGCTTTTTGGGGGGGGTTGAAACTTGATTTTGCCCGGGTTCACAGGTCTGGGGGCCTTGCTTGGAAGGTGTAATACTGGCTAAAAGTGGTTTGGAGAAAATCGGAGCAGAAAAAGTTTTTGCGATTTTGATCACTTGCCTGTCTTTGGGGTGCTGTTTGGGGGGCTTTTAGGTTGTTGGGGTGGGTTTTGGGGTCTGGGAGCACTGCTGGCACATTCTAATGTTGATTGCATTTGTTTCACAGGAAATCCATGGTGGAAAAGGGGAGTTGTGGCCTAGCAGCATAGAGCATTTGGACTGAATTCCAGGTAGGCCCAAAGTTTTCTAAGTGTGGCTTTTCCCGGGTTTTGCGTTTTGGCTTGTTGGGGGTGTTAAACTTGTTTTCAGCCGGGTTGACAGTTCTGGGGCCATTGCTGGAAAGGTCTAATACCCGAAAGAAAGTGTTTTGGAGACAAACCCTGGGGAAAAAGTTTTTGCATTTTCTGAGATTTCGCTCACTCTACCGTTTTCGGGGGGCTGTTTGTGGGGGTTTCTGGTGTTTGTGGGGGGGTTTGCGAGTCTTGGAGCAATGCTAGGTATGGATACTTTTGCTTGCTTGCAAGTGGTTTGAATACAATCCATGGTGGGTAAGGGGATATTTGGGCCTACTTTACTTTCAAAGTACGTTTTGTCACCATTTTCTACTAGGCCTCCTTTTTTGAGATCCGATTGGGGGTCTTCTACATTTTTGCGACTGGGTTTAGTAAGAGTCTGGGAGCACTGCTGGGAAGGTCTAATTTTGTTCTAAAACACAGTTTACAGTACACCTAGCTTGAGGGGGAAGATCCGCTAAATTAATTCGCCCATATTTATTTATCCTTCAAAAGGAGACTCAGACAGAGTACGCACTTTCAAAAATATTGTACTGTCTATTAGGAAACTCAAAGTGTGACTATTTGCACTACACAGTGTACATACCTTATATTTATTTGTCAGTGGTGTTCTAATATCTCTTCCTGTTTTTCCATCAATAATTACAGGCCGGGTTTCAGCCTGTGCAATGGTAAAAAAAGGATGAAGTCAGGCTTCACATTAGCGAGCCGCAATTCAGCATCCGCCAGGCAGGCAGTGGACAGGGTGTCTTCTGGTCACCAACATTGATGGACGGAGCGCCAGATGGAATGGGGGAGTCCCGCTAATAAGAGGAATGGTTGGATGCATGCAACGTCCCAAATTCAACAGGACAACTACAACAACATACAGATACAGTATCCGTTCTTTTCTAATTATCTTTTAAGTAATGTTATTGCTGTTAACTTCTATAAGTGTGAATCTGCATTTCTTTGATCTCTGCTTCTAAATTCATCCCTACAGCCATTGTATAGGTTTTACTTCTGCTATTATTCAAACCTAAGTTAATGTACGAAGTGTTTCTCTGAGTGCAGAGATAGGCAAGTGAAAACGCATAATTATTACTGCAGCCCTGTACTGTCGCATTCTATCATTCACGGTTGTCGAAAGAACTACTTACTTTTCAGAAACCATGCATGCAGTAGTGCATGCACTTCCTTTATGTCACTTAAAAGATTTATGAATAGCTTTGTACCCAAAGATTTGTTTATCTTCAATTATTGTTTGTCCATGCTGTGCTTTTTTTTTCTTCTCTCAACAAAACTTTCCCAAAAAACCCCATTCCCATCCATTTCCCAAACCCTAACCCTCTTCCCCCGGGCTGTATGGTTTTGACTGATGTGTGACTAAATGACAGCAATAATTCCACACACTTACTGGGGAGGATAAGGTCATAGCAACAGGCTGGTGAAGGAATCCGAGGATATATTCTTACTCAGCTTGGCACAGACCCATGATTATTGGCAAATGAAAGCAGATTTTCATGTGCGCCATCCACTTGATTGATCATCAAGAATATCCTCCTCCTAGACGTGGCAAATGATTACCGGCATGCTTCAACATCCTTCGCATGCTACGGAAGATCTTCTGGTGGATCCCCACCGAGACCAGGAAGACCGTCACCCAGGCCCTCGTCACCAGCCGACTGGACTATGGCAACGCCCTCTACGCCGGTACCACCGCCAAGCTCCAGAAGAGACTCCAGCGGATCCAGAACGCCTCAGCCAGACTCATCCTCGACATCCCACGAACCAGCCACATCTCCGGACATCTGAGAGACCTTCACTGGCTCCCCGTCAACAAAAGAATCACCTTCCGCCTCCTCACCCACGCACACAAAGCCCTACACGACCAAGGCCCGAGCTACCTCAACAGCCGAGTCAACTTCTACGCTCCCAAACGCCACCTCCGATCAGCCAACCACGCCCTCGCCGACGTCCCCCGCATCCGAAGAGCGACTACAGGAGGAAGGTCCTTCTCCTACCTGGCCGCCAAGATCTGGAACTCCCTCCCTCCCGACCTGCGCCTGACCCAAGACCACCTCTCCTTCAGGAAGAAGCTGAAGACCTGGCTGTTCGAGCAGTAGCGGCACACCCCCCCCCCCCCAGCGCCTTGAGACCCTACGGGTATGTAGCGCGCTCTATAAATGTCTTTGATTGATTGATTGATTACGCTGCTGTGTCCTTCACCTTCAGTACTATTTCTTGTAGTAATAGCCAATGTCAAAGAAATTCAACGCAAGTAGTAGTTATACTTTCAATACTTTACCATTTGTTAGGCTACATTGTGGCACTGTTCTAGTGTACTGTCACCTGCTATATTCTCTATCATACCGTTCTAATGCTACGGTAAGGACAAACAAGGTTTCATTTTCTTTTTTTCATATGCTGCAACTGCCACTGTATAACACCACTAGTACCACCGCAATGATGACATTTCATCCGCCCAGGATTGCCAACTTTAATCGCCATTTCCCGTGCAGCCAGCCCTGTGCCTAGCCCTATTTCCAAACACAAATTACAGGTAAGATAAGCGTTTGGGGGGAGGTAGTATAATGGAGTATTAGGAGAGATGAGACACTGATGGTAGTACTAGTAAAGTCCTAGGACTATTGAATTCACTTACACTGTGAGAGGCACTTAGTTTTGAATACATTTGGGCCAGCTTCCCTTCTGAATCGATGACCATTCTTGAACCTTACATCGGAAAACCTGCCTTTACCATCTTGGGCGATTTTAATTTTCACCTAGATGACACCAATTCCAAGGACACAATCTCTCTTGTTGAAACTCTAGAAGCCTGTGACCTCGTCCAGCTTGTAAAAAGTTCCACCCACAAGGCAGGACATATTCTTGATGGACTCTTTTCTAACGATGACAGGCTCTCCACCGGCCCTCCGTTACAGGTGGTCTGGTCTGATCATTCTGCCGTGCCATTTGAACTCTGCATTCCTGTCTCCTGTCCCATTGAACGAACAACCTCTCCCTTCGCCCCCAGGAGAAACCTAAGGAATATCTCCGATGAGGCCCTTGCACTTTGGTCTCCACCCCTGAATCTTTAGCTCTTAGTGACGCAGCAGAGGCAGCCCAAATTCTGACTGACTCCATTTTCAACGCAGTGGAACAACTTGCTCCCTCATCCCTGCGTTATGTAGCACGCCGTAAACCTACGGCACCTTGGTTTTCCGATCAGCTGAGACTTCTTAGACAAGGCTGTAGGAGCAGTGAGAGAAAATGGAGGTAATCCTGGGACCTAAATGACAGAGAGGTTCATAAATCCGCACTTCGGGCTTATAAACAGCGAGTGATTATTGTGAAACAGGAATATTTTTCTAATCTGACCAGCTCTGTTTCCTCTTCTAGAGAGCTTTTCAAAATTGCCGACACCTTATGTTCCTTGCAACTCCCTGACCCCGTAGTCAGCTCCCAACAACTTTGCAATGACATCTCTGATTTCTTTCATAACAAAATCCATGATATACATGTCTCTCTTGAAGCCCACTGCCTTTCCCTTGATCAAAATATTCCACCTGTTATTTCCAGTCTTGATTCGCTAGGCAAAGATCCTTCCTGCCTTTTCACAAATTTTCCATCTCTTTCCCTTGAATCATTGAACCTACTATTGGACAGGACTAAATCGGCCTCTCCCCTTGATCCAATACCGCTCAAAAAACTGAAAGAATGCAGAAATTGCCTCCTTCCTCCCATGCTTGATGTTCTGAACAAGGCTACTACTCAAGGAGTTTTCCCTCCAATATGGAAGAAGGCTATTGTTAAACCTCTTCTTAAGAAGCCGTCTCTTGATCCGGCCATGTTGAAAAATTTCAGGCCAATCTCCCTCCTTCCAGCGCCCGCGAAGATGCTCGAGGCACATCTGAACTTCCATCTGTCCTTCTTCCTCAACTCCTCTGAATACCTGGATAACACCCAACATGGTTTCAGAAAACACCACAGCACTGAGTCCGCTCCTACCTGTGTGGTCGACAACATCCGACGCAAGGTGGACTCTGGCCAAACTACGGTTCTGGTTCCTTTAGACCTCACTGCCGCTTTCGACACCTTGTCCCCCGCCATTCTCACATCTCGGCTGAGGGAAGCTGGTGTCACGGGACTGGCCCTGAGCCTCTTAAACTCCTTCTTGACTGAAAGGGAACAGAGAGTGAAGCTTGGGAACCACCTCTCCCCTGCCAAGTCATTGCAATGTGGGGTGCCACAAGGGTCGGCCTTAAGCCCGACCCTGTTCAACATCTATGTGGCCCCCCTTGCAAGACTAGTTAAATCTCAGGGGATGGAGGTGGTATCCTACGCAGATGATACCCAGATCATGGTATCACTAGCTCACACCTCTGTTAGTACATCTGCCGCCAGTTTCAGGGTATGCATGCAGTATGTGGCAGACTGGATGACTATAAACTCCCTCAAACTAAACGGCGAAAAAACGGAGGTGTTGATCTTTGGGAAGGACCAAAATCTGTGGTCGAGTGAGTGGTGGCCTTCCTCTCTTGGCATCTGCCCCACCCCCTCCCCATCTGCCAGAAATCTTGGGGTACTATTCAACACCTCGCTCTCTATGTCCCTGCAAGTCAACAGGACCGTGGCCACCTGCTGGGGTGTGATCAGGACATTCAATAAAATCCGAGGGTACCTCTCCCCCCAGGCGCGCAAACAGGTTGCAGTCGCCCTGGTTGGTTCGAGGCTAGATTACTGTAACTCCCTTTACATCGAAGTCAACAAAGGCCTGATACACCGTCTGCAGATTCTTCAGAACGCTGCAGCACGATTTGTTCTGGATCTCCCGAAAGCCTCTTGTGCCACCTTAGGCAGGAAGGAGCTTCATTGGCTTCCGGTGCAGCATAGAATCGCCTTCAAAATTCTCTGTTTGACCCACAGAGCATTGACGGATGGTCCTGCTAGTGCTCTCGGTTCTCTTCTTATGTGTTACGTCCCCGCAAGAAGCCTCCGCTCTGCTGGACTCTGTCAACTGGTTGTCCCCCGTGTTAAACTTGCCATATGGGGAGCCAGAGCTTTCTCCGTGGCTGCTCCGCAGCTATGGAACTCCATCCCCACTGAGATAAAAACTCTCCCTTCCATCGAGTCTTTTAAAAAGGCTCTTAAAACCTACTTTTTTAAGAGGGCCTACATATGAGAGAATAGGACTTGATAGGGTGCTAGCTTCTGCATTTGACTTAGGTGCCTTGACGCCCATTGGGCAAAGTATGCGCAATACAAGAAATATTTCATTCATTCATTACCTACACAACTTGAATCAAGATGCCACTTAAGTTTCAGGAAAACAAACTTACTGTTAAACCCCCACCCACCAGCCTCAAAAGCAGTAAAAAACATGTATGCTAAGATAAAGTTTAAAGTATATTTATATCCCTAACATAAATAATTTCCCGCAAGACCCAACCCACCCCCACTCCCTAACCCCAACGAATGTCTATGAAAAGTCCAAAAAACACAACTCCCAATTCCCATCCCCAGAAGTCTTTAAAAAAGGGGCAAGGGACAGTCGCCTCCTACTGCTGGCTGCTGTTCACTTTTCGGGCCAGGTCGGCATGCTCCTTGCGGAGGGTCTTGAGCAGGGTTTTGCTGTTCAACAGCTCCTGCTCGAGATAGGACACCATGAGTGAAAGGCGGTGCAACCTTTTTTTGGTACTGCTGTGGGGGGCAGCTGATTTTTTTGCTGCTCGGCGGTGGCGGGTGGCTGCGGTACCCCGACTCCGTACCGCTGGAGACCTGCTGCGCTGACTGGGTGACCCAGGGAGCATGGAGGAGGATGCAGCTGCCCCGGTCGATGTTTTGGTCGACTGCGTGTCCCCCTCCTCCTGGGCCACCAGCCGCCGATATTCGGCGACAGTCGCCTCCAGCCTCCATTGCCAGGCCCTTTTAGCCAGCTCCTTCCGTGTTGGTTTGGAAGGAGCATCTATATGAAGAAAGAAAGACATAGTCTGTAACCAATGCTCTTTAAGATTAACACAAAATGATTCAGCAGAAAGTTGTGTCACAGTAGAACTAGCAACTTGCAAGCGCAGTACATAACTATTGTGTCCAGTATCTATCTAACCTCCCACTTCTTCATCCTTGCTCTAACATTAGTGGGAGTTTAAGGAATCAATTCTACGAGCAGTATGGACTCATTCCATTAGAGTTGACTATGGCAGTACACCAGTCTTATTCTTCTTCTTCTCTCTTGTTTAGCAAAATTGGTACGTTAACTTCTGCAAGCCGGCATAATGCCAGCGCAGTCAACTTGCACCCGAGAAAAACAGACGCCCGCCATGATGAGTGAGACGGACTTGCGTTACTGTACCAGTCCAGGACATGCAGGTGTTGATGCTCTTACTTTTCTATTATGGGTGGCACTGAGAATACTTTGTTACAAGGGCTACTGCTTAATTAATTTAACTTTCACCCTACAGTGCCAATGAATACTAGAAAAGGAAAATGAAGAAGATAAATAATCTGATTATCTATCACTGCACATGGTATGTATTTGCTTACATATGGGATGACATTAGGTGCTTTGCTTTTTATTAAGTGAACAGCGATACATCCACACATGAATTACCGAGTTCTACTAAACTTATTAACAGAGGTAGTGAGTGGCTATCGTAATAGCCAGATATATGCTGTGCTTGCAATGCAAACTACTGCTACTATTCATGGTAGTATTCGGACAAAATTAAAACTTCTTTTCCTTGCCTTTCCTACATTGGAACGGATGTGCGTACTCTCTCTAGATACACATATGCTATCTAAGAGTCAGATAGTACCATGATCCAGGCATCCATCCATTCAAACTATATGTCAATCATTCTTCTTCATGTCTCTCATCTGGACAAACCTTACGTTTTCTCACGGGAAAACAACCTTTTCATTTTATTTGGGAAACCGCAAGCCATACATCCGTGCTTGACTTGCATTTGAATTTCAACCAAAGGATATATTGCGCACACATACAGTTTCTGTTTCACCCACCCAGGCTGTTCTCCTTCACCCAGCCATGCATCATATTCCTTCCCAGCCACCTCGGGAACCAATCAAACACATATCATTCTTCTTTGTCAGTCATCATTACTTTTAACTTGCTCTTCCTTCCACACTTACTTGCACCCTTCTTTCGCTTTTCGTTCATCCCATCCATCAAGTTCATCTCAGATCTGATTTGGATTCTCGAAAAAATGTCAACGCTGAGTTGAAGTAATTTTAGAGGAGGCTACTACCTGTTTGATAAAAACTTTGTTCTAAATTTGAAAGTCTTCTTAACAGTATAGTAACTTAACTGTACAACATATATACTACACCCGTGCAGAGAACACACTCTGCAGTCTGATATCTCAATAAGTAAGGAATATAGGAGCTTACCACTGCCCGCCACTACCGTGGCAACCCTCACAGCAGTTTCCTCCGGCACTTGCACCACCTCCTCCCCAGAAGTGTCCTCCTCCACCTCCGCGCTGGGCCCGGCACCAGATGTTCCACCTACAAAGTACATTTAAGAATGTTAGATGTCATAGACATACACCACTCACTAGTATTTTGTCTAGGAATGAAGAAATGTGAATACAGAAACCAATCCAATAATTTGTGACTGTCTACTTCAAAGTAAAAATGTTCCTTTTTCCAGGGAAAGGTGTTGTCTTGCTGCACTTTTTGGCACAACTGATGAATGCTTGCTTTTTAACACGCACCATTTTTCTCATCACAGACAGAAGCTTCACTTCTAAGAACAAGAGCAAGATCAGATCATCATCACTAGGACCGGGCGACCAACGATTCAGCACCAAAAAGAAAAATTAAAGTTCAGACCAGGTGAGGGCTCGGCTCGCCCACAATAAATGTGTGAAATAAATCACTAATCACTTTTACATTTTTAATCAACCGTTTATGTTTTATGACAAGCTTGATTTTAATAAATGCTTTTACTTTTATTAAAGCTTTGAAACTTAAATAGACTCTGGTTTTTGGTCAAGAGTGACTGAACAAAAGGTTTTGCAATTTGCAAGCATGAGTCCGTGCCTCTGACACTTCTGGACTCTGACTTCGTACTCTTGTCCTGCGTTGGATAATCATCATTGGGGATCAATCATCGATGAATTCAGGAGATAAATGACTCTGCCACACTATCTAGTCAGTAAGGAGATTGGGGGTTCTTCAAAGTCTGTTATCACTGAGGTATGTGGAAAGTCTACCTGTGCCTATTATAATTGATAAACAATGCACTATTTAGTGTCCATAGTTCTGTTTGTGCAGATTTGTCCCTGCAACAGTAGTAGTATGGATTGTCCTCCTATCCAAACCAAAAGTAAAGTAGTATCTTATTCTTTCTTGGTGGTCATTCACATTTTATTTTTGGGAATTGTCAAAGCATAAACATTTAGAAGACTTGAAAAGACATTATGGACAATCCCAGAGGACTGCACTCAGTGCATAGAGCTATTGCTGACTAGAATGAGAGTTTTGTTTAACAACTTTTTCCAAATGTGCAATCTTAGTTAGCTACACAGACAGACTAATAGGAATAATCCAGTAATACCACAGGGAGTCATAGTAGAGGCAGGATAAGAATTTAGATACAGTCTACAAGAAGATCGAATGAGGAACGCTAGGAAAAAATAGGTACTCTATATTAAAATGAAAACTTACCGGGCCAGCAAAGGAGCCCTGGCCTGACCGATCCTGGCCTTCTACAGCAGCAGCAGCCGATACCACCTCCTCCTCTGTCCTCTTGCCCCTGGGGGGAGCAGATGTACAACATGAAAGAAAGAAATACCCGAAAACATGGATGATTGTTGTCAACCAAATCATACATTTCAAAAGAACAATAACAAAATATTTTGCTGAAATAGCAAATAGACAACTATTCCACGGGATATATTGACCTATCTCATGTGGTATACTACGATATATTAGTATTGCTTGATTTGCGGACCATCGACTTGGAAAATTATGTAACTTACTAAACAAACTACTAAAAAGTTTCGCTAGGACTGGCAGGCAGCAGTCCGCAGCACGCGAAGTGACAGACAAACTCCATTGTGATTGCAGATCAGTGACAACACTAAAAAGTTTCCTACTACATTAACCAGTCATTAAAATACTCAAACTATCAATCCACCACCACTATTTCTTCTTATTGCCAGGTGTACAAGGGAAGGACTGGACTTGAGTCTGTAGGGGCAGATTTACAAGCCCCTTGCGGCTCTTTTGCTCCGTTGTTGCGTGACTTTTGTGACGCAGCGGCAGAACAAAAGAGGCACCATAGTGCGGCGTATATTAACAACGTGACGCATATGGGAGATGCATCACGTTGTAAAGCCCTGCGCCATCAGGGGGCGTTCCGGCGCAAGGGAGGGCATTCCTGCGCAGGAACGCATCCTAAAAGTGGCTGAGGGAAATCTACAAGATTACAATCAGTCACTTTTAGGACAATGATGCGTCACTCAAACCCTTCGCCTGCTTCAAGCAGACGTACGGCTTGACGCAGCATTGGGGAGATAGGGCACTCCAGATCATTGTTGGAGCTGCGCCATCGTTGCAACGCAACTCCAGCAATGCGCCGCCTTTTCGGCACAGATGCGTAACGCTTCAGTGACGTTTTAGGCCTATGGTGCGCCGCATTGTAAATACGGCACACCATGGGTGGTGGTGGCATGGTGCACAATTACTGGTGCATCCCTGCTACTTTGCAGGGATCCGCCGGTAATTGCAAATCTGCCCCTTAGTGTCTAGCATTACGCAGTTCTGTAAACTACACTCATACATAATTTCTCAGGCCAATGAAATGAACACAAAATCGAAAACAAATAGGCATAGTAGCAACTCTACTGAGAAGGAGAGCAGTGCACCTAAAATGCACACAATTGGCAATATAATAACACACAGAGCAGGAGAAAACAGAGTAGTGATGAAATAGCTACTACTACTCACCAAGCCCGGGGATCTCGACACCGAGCTGGTCGAGCAGGTCGCGTTCCCAGTCCAGGTGATCCGTCCAACGGTGGGTGGCCTGGTTGTAGGTGCGCCGGACCCGAGAATGTTCATACATGGCCCAGCACACCTTCTCCCACCGCTTCCGGTGCTCCCGGAGCCCGTAGCCACTTGTGATCTTGCCGCGATGGTCCTGGGGAGGCGGCGCTTTACATAGTACACTAGTGCGCCCACCTACTCCGTGCTAAAGATCTCCCGTGGCATCACTAGCTCCCCCCTCAAACGCCTGCACGGGAGCCGGGCACGGTGTGCGGGACCCTTCCCCTTCTCGGGCTGCTTCGTGGCTCCCTTTACCATGGTCTGGGCAGAAAGGAAGGTAAATAATAAATAAGAAATAGAATAGGGAAGAAGAAAAGAAAAGAGTTTTAAAAAGTAGTTTAAAATTAACCAAAAGTAGCAGAAAACACAAAAATATAGAGCTAGTAAAATAGAGGGATAGATAATAAGTAAAATAGATCAGAAAACTTCAAACAAGCAAAGGATGGCAGAGATTGAGAGAGGATACAGAAAGCATGCCCAGAACCAAAGCAATGAATGAAAAACAAGATGGCCGCACCCGTTCACGACCGCGTGGGTAAGTTCGCGCGAGATTTCCCCCGCGATCACACGCGAACTTGTACTAGCGAGCCGCACACTTTGAGAGATTACACATAGCGCCCGGAAATGGAAATACGTCACGCAAACAAGATGGCCGCGCCCATGTACGACCGCTGAAAGCGGCTTGCGAAAACGCAAAAAACCACACGAACTAACACGCCGCAAAAAAACAAATCGCATATTCGCACAAATTCGCGGATTCCGAATTCGATCTCGCGCAAATTTGCACCCCGCGAATCCCGCAAAATTGCAGAAAAAAGATGTTTGCAAAACTGAAAGCACTCAGCAGGTGCAAAAGTTCAAGCTCATCATTAGGAACCATTCCCTGTAGGGCTTCCTGAGGGCCCCCTCCAGAGTTCAGTTGCCTACTTGCAACTATTCTATGACCCTGCTCTGACCCTCACAGCAGGCTCAGAGAATAGCTACAAGTGTGCCACAAAGGTCCTGTTAAAAAAAATTACACTGCAACAGAAAGCAATTACAGATAAGGAAGCAGATGCCAGACTGGAAGTTCAAATTCAGTGACACATTAATCAGCCCCTAATTCATTCATGTCAGTTGAGGCAGGGCATGTGTGCTAACGAATTTTGCAAAACTGAAAGCACTTAGCAGGTGCAAAAGTTCAAGCTCATGATTAATCAGGAAGCACTTACAGCTAAGGAAGTAGGTGCCAGCTCAAATTCAGTGACACATTAATCAGCCCCAAATAATTAATGTCAGTTGAGGCAAGGCAGGTGTGCTTTTTCCCTCATAATCTACAGTGATGAACCAGAGGGTGGCAGTGATGTTTCAGAGGGTGGCATAGGTGAACCATAGGGTGGCATTGGTGAAACAGAGGGTGCTGTGATGATCCCGACGTAGAAACAACATGGTCACAACAGTTGCGACCCGACAAGTAAGTTTGCGTTTGTGAACTGGTAAGAAACCCTTGCGAATACAAAAAAAATCAGCAAATTCGCAAAATTCGTAAATACGCAAATTCGCGAATCGCGAATTCTCAAAATTCGACCATACTTAGTTAGAAGTGTTAAGTTGCAATCTAAATATGTATCTATAGATACTTGCTTAAACTGTATCCAATTACTTTGAACTAGTTTCAGCTTTCTCAAGCAATATATCTAGTACCCTAAAGTAAATATAACTGGCACTCTTGACGTGTACTTTGAATTACCTCACATTGTACATCACATATGACTGTTCAATGACATCATTAATTATCACTGCAACTTCTGAACTTTCATCATTTATAACAACACTGTGCATGTCAGGGGCTGAAGTATAGTTACTTGACATACCTATAACTATTACATTTCTGTAGTTTTGTTCATAATGTAAATACTTAGCAACAAAGCCTGAGCGGGAGACCCATCTAATAAAACTTGCAATAAAATCAAATTTCACCAGCATGGACATACCTGGTCTCAATACAATTGATTAACTGAGCAAAGAAGTGCCAGGCACTTATAACACCATTAGAACTTGACAACACAACTGTACAAATGGACACGCACACACATTGGATACTCTTGATAGGATGAGGTTTAAGACTAATAATAATGTACCTAGTATGTGTAAACCAAAACGTTTATTTTTTCTCCAGGAAAAAGAAGACATCAAAAGACTGAGAAGAAGTACAAACATGATGGTGGTTTAGGCATTACCATGACTACAAAAGAATGCGAAGTTCCTCAGTGTGTCACTGAACAGAAAAGTCTAGATCTGTTTAGTGTTCTGCGTGGAGAAAAAAGGAAGGGGTAGATAGTGTTATAAGGTGGAAGGGGAATTCCTCCTTGTGGAACCAAGGCCCTCACACAACTGCAAGCTAGGTGCCATGCTTCATCATTTGGGCCTGCTCCTTGTCGGCTCGGCGCTGTAATACCCGACAGGCTCCCATAAAGGGGCTCTTTATCAGAGATCTTTTGTTCCGGCCGTATGGGTGTAGTGGGGGTAAGGGGCCTATTGAGTGTAGATGTATGTGAGACTGTTTAAAACAGATGAGGCACTCCCATGAAAACACTTTTATTCTGGTGGGACCCCAGTCTGATTAAAATAAAGATGAGGGGTAGGTGACTGTCAAGTAGTTAAGGATCAAGAGGTGCTCTACTCCCAGAGGGTCAGCATTTTTCACGCATAATTTAGTCAGAGTGATCTAATGGTGATTCATCAGTACCTAAAGTGCTTACTATCTACACATATGATATGGTGAGACCTACCTATCACTGTATGGTGATCCGGGATTGGTACCAATTTTAGGTACAACCTGTAGAGGGAATACAAAACAGTATAGCAGGATGTTGTGTGAAAACTTATCTAGGACCCCACTGATATGCTTCACAGTTTACAAAATTATCCGTTTGTGACAATCATGATGGTAAAAAGGCTAGAAGTGCATATTCTTTATACACGAGAAAGTGAGGTTAAAAAATAGTCACGTAGTGTAGTGCATGTCAACCACGTGGCATTCACAATCTGTGAGGGTGAAGAAACACGCTGCAAATACTCATGGTGTTGTGGTGGAATAGTCAGCGATTTAGTCTTAGGTATTGACTCTCCTAACCACTTAGTCAGTTGTGGAACATCAACAACAGCGGATTGTAGACATCTGAACTGGAATGTCTAATAGGGCTAAAAAGAACAGCAGAGTGGACAGTGAGGCAGAGTCCTTAGGAGGGGATCAAAGTGCAGCAGTAGAGTCCTGCCTCTACTTTGCTGCACCAAGGATGCAGGTCGGGCGGGTATTATGTCAGGGTTGTATGTCCGTTTTAGTTTAAGGTATTAGTGTCTTCTTAAAACCGGCGTACTTCCAGGAGTACCAGCACATCCCGAGCTGCCCAGCATGTCCTCCAGGGTGGGAAAAGCCACTAATCAGCCCGTCAGTAGCCACCAAACCAGTTAGGACCCGGCAAGGAGGCCCCAATCCCCAAATGCGGATCATCAAACTTAGACCCGGCCATGTAGCCCGTATGGTCAACCCGCTTACCTTTGTCGTGGCAGTAGAACCAGGATTCAAACGGGAGCCTTTCTGATACTCACCAGCTCCTCCTCGAATCGCCTGCCTTGACCTACCCCGTTCTGCTGATGCCGGGATGGTACCCGGTCACGGTATAAGACTTCCTCATTTACCGAGCCGGATGGAAGGGGAGGTGTCAGGCTGCTGAAAGATTGCAGCTGCGACTGGTTTGTGAGGGTGTGAGAAGGATAGGGAAACAAGTTGGCCATCTTGGAGTGTGTCCTCAAACATTATATTAGTAACCGACGTATAATTAACCGGCGTATAAATAGCATTATACCAAATTGTAATCTCAGGTGCTTTACTCCTAGAGGACACACAACCAATAGCCCCCCATAAACACTCTCAAATTATCTAAAGGGGGAAGCACACTGCTAGCTATTGAATTAATTCTAATGCAACACAAATAGTTTCTTTTGTCCAGTACTCGTGACTGCAAACAGTAATCCAATTCCTTCATAATAAAGTCTTGCAATTTCATCCAAAGAAGAACAGTTTCAATCTTCTTGTATAGGAAACATATTATTTATTATTTATTTTAAGTTCTTCATACACAGTGTAGAGCACATCCCAGAACAAGCATTTTGTCCCTTCCTGGGATTTAATCAGGACTTAAAGGAACCAAATATACAATGTAAATATAACAAAAACTAGCACATGGATTTGGAATCCTTGAAAACATCAAATTTACGGAAATAATTAGATTCAGCATCAATTAATTTACTTACATAGAAGATCTCCTTATCCAAACATGCGCATTTGATAATAATCAGTGAATTGAATTAATTTATCCTCCTAAAAACCTATTATACATTTTCACAGACGTAATTCTAAATACTGATACAAAATGAATAAAATAAAAGAAAAAAATTAAATCTTACATCACATTCATCTTAGGCTCTCAAGTAATAATCAATCACTTAATTCCTTCTAGCATTAAACAGACATGTGTTGCCTATGTATACCAATATTTCATAGCCTGAGGTGAAAACAGTAATTACCACCATTACCACCATCAGCCCTTGTACTAAAATCTGTTCATAATTATATTGTCATACATGTCATCAATTTATTAAAGCCACAATGCCACCTAATCAGGTAGAAATACTCTAGTTAGACAGACCGCTTTCTATATTGGCTTTAATAGAATTCTCATGCTCAAAATTACATAAATCATCCACGCAAACTTCTATTAAAATAAAAGCACTGCTAGTTCCTTTTCTAACCAAGCAGACGTCCATAAAACAAGTCACACTCATTTTTGGCAAGGCAAATTAAACCTTTTTTCCATTGATCAAGTCCCAATCCAATAAAAATCATCACCAAGTCAAATCAGGTAAACCCACTACCTTACACAAATAACTCAATCATTATGATCACTCAATGAGAATGAACACCCCTTGATTCCCCTACTTTTTATCTGACATGAATGAGACAATTTGCAGTGCATTTGTCAATTTTTACAGCTATCGATGTGAGAAAGTCATCCTTTTTGCCCTGATAACCCCCATTTTTTAACTGACTGTGGTGGTTGCTAACTCTGAATATGTCCTGGGATCTGCTAACCGCCTTTCACCCGCCGTTGTCCCCTGTCCCCCCCTTGCCGAGGCAAGCCCCCGCCGCGTTTTCCCGCCACCTCCCCGCCGCTGCCCCCTGCGGCCCCGCCCACTCCCCTGTGTCGCCCTCCCATTTGCCGCCCCGCTCCCGCCTCCCAGCTGCTCCTCCCCCGCTCCGCCCCCCCCACTCTCCACTTATGGCAGAGTGGCAAAGGCGCAGCGGGCGCGCCCTAAGCGCGCCAAAGGCGCGCCAAAGGTAAACCCGTCTGCGCCCGTCCGCGCCTGGACCGCGCCCAGCGCCCGAACCCCTGGCCCCCGCGGACCCCAGCCCACTCGCCAGACGTACGACGCCGCCACCCTCAATGCACTCAACACTGGCCGAGTCCCGGGATTCTACCGAGCCACGCCGAGACGCACCCAAGGACCTTTCAGCTGCCACTCCTGCAAGTTCACCTGCAGCCGGACCTGCACTACACCAACACCCACCGAGCCAAGCACCAGCAGCAGTCACCTGAAGTGCATCCTGCTCAACACCCGCTCCGTCCACAGACACGCCGTCGAACTCTGGAACCTCCTCGACACCACATCTCCAGACGTTGCTTTCCTCACGGAAACATGGATGAACGCCTCCTCAGCACCCGACATCGCCATCGCCATCCCGAAGGGCTACAAGATCACCCGGAGAGACCGCACCAACCAGACCGGAGGAGGCATTGCCATCATCCACAGGAACACCATCCGCATCGCGACCAACACGGACGACACCCTCACAACCGCCAAACACCTGCACTTCCAGATCAACACCGACCCCAAGACCACCCTCAGAGGCACCCTCATCTACAGACCCCCGGGACCACGCACACAATTCAGCGAAGACATCGCTGACTTCATCAGCCCGCACGCCCTCCCCTCAGCTGACTACATCCTCCTCGGGGACCTCAACTTCCACCTGGAGAACAACAACGACTGCAACACCACCACCCTGCTGGACAACCTCGCCAACCTCTGACTCAAGCAGCTGGTGACCACCCCCACCCACCTCGCCGGACACACACTCGACGCCGTCTTCTCATCCAGCAAAGACATCACCTTCAGCCATGCCACCGGACTCCACTGGACGGACCACAGCTGCGTCCACTTCAGCTTCAGGAGGACCACGATCCACCACCACCAGCAACAGGTTGCACAAAGAAGCTGGAACAAGATCACGGCCGACCAGCTCGCTGCATCCCTGAGCCAGCACCCTCCCGCCAGCTCTGCGATCCCCAGCCAGGCCGCCGACAACCTCACGAAGTGGATCAGCAGCTGGGCAGACGACCTCGCCCCGCTGAGGACCCCGCCCAGCAGACCCGGCAGCAAGAAGGCCCCATGGTTCACCGACGAACTCAAGAGTTCCAAGAAGAACTGCTGAGCCCTCGAGAAAGCCTGGAGAAGAGACCCAACACCAGACAACATGACCACCCTCAAGCTCGCCACCCGAACGCACCATCAACTGATTCGCACCACCAAGAAAACAGCATTCAAGGAATGACTGGACAACAACGTACACAACAGCAAGGAACTCTTCAACATCGTGAAAGAGCTCTCCAACCCCAACGCCGGAAGCAACGACATCACCCAATCACAAGACCTCTGCAACTCCCTCGCCTCCTACTTCCACAACAAGATCGCTGACATACACAACAGCTTCAGCACACAACCAACGCTCCCCACGACCGCACCAACGCCTCCTACCACCACCCTCAGCGCCCAATCAGCACCGAAGACACCATCCGCACGATGAGCTCCATCCACTCCGGATCGCCAACCGACCCCTGCCCTCACCACGTCTTCAACAAGGCCAACGCTGTCATCACACCACACCTGCGGGACATCATCAACATCTCCTTTGACACCGCCACCTTCCCTGAGAGCTGGAAGCACGCCGAACTCAGCGCTCTACTAAAGAAACCAACAGCGGACCCCACCGAACTCAATAACTACCGCCCCATCTCGCTCCTCCTGTTTCCAGCCAAAGTCATCGAGAAGATAATCAACAAGCAGCTGGCCGCCTTCCTCGAGACGAACGGATCCCTCGACCCCTCTCAGTCGGGCTTCAGGGCCAACCACAGCACCGAGACCGCCCTCATCGCCGCCACCGATGACATCCGAGCCCTGCTTGACAACGGAGAAACAGCGGCCCTCATCCTCCTAGACCTCTCCGCGGCATTCGACACTGTCTGCCACCGCACCCTAGTGCAGCGCCTCAGCAACGTCGGAATCCAGGAGAAGGCACTGGAGTGGATCATCTCCTTCGTCGCTGGAAGGACACAGAGAGTCCGCCTACCACCGTTCAGATCAGAAGCCATGGAAGTCATCTGCGGCGTCCCTCAGGGCTCCTCGCTCAGCCCCACCCTCTTCAATGTCTGCATGAGCCCCCTTGCAGCCATCGCACGCCAACACAGCCTCAGCATCATCTCCTACGCCGACGACACACAGCTGATCCTCTCCCTGACCAACGACCGGCCACCACCAGAGCCAACCTTCATGAAGGGATGAAACACGTAGCCGAGTGGATGATGACCAGCCGCCTGAAACTGAACTCAGACAAGACGGAAGTCCTCATCCTGGGCCCCTCACCCTCTGCCTGGGACGACTCCTGGTGGCCCCCCGCCCTGGGCGCTGCACCCAAACCGACAGACCACGCACGCAACCTGGGCTTCATCCTGGACTCCTCCCTCTCCATGAACAGACAAGTCAACGCCGTCTCCTTGTCTTGTTTCAACACCCTGCGCATGCTACGTAAGATCTTCCAGTGGATCCCCACCGAGACCAGGAAGACGGTCACCCAAGCCCTTGTTACCAGCCGACTGGACTACGGCAACGCCCTCTACGCCGGAACTACCGCCAAGCTCCAGAAGAGACTCCAGCGTATCCAGAACGCCTCAGCGAGACTCATCCTCGACATCCCCAGACACAGCCACATCTCCAGACACCTGAGGGACCTGCACTGGCTCCCGGTCAACAAGAGAATCGCCTTCCGTCTCCTCACCCACGCACACAAAGCACTACACAACCAAGGCCCAAGTTACCTCAACAGCCGCCTCAACTTCTACGCTCCCACACGCCACCTCCGATCGACCAGCCACGCCCTCGCCACCGTCCCCCGCATCCGAAGAGCCACAACAGGAGGAAGATCCTTCTCCCACCTGACCCACCTCCGCCTGACCCAAGACCGCCTCACCTTTAGGAAGCAGCTCAAGACCTGGCTGTTCAAGCAGTAGCGGACCCCCCCCCCCCTCCAAAAGCGCCTTGAGACCCTTCGGGTGAGTAGCGCGCTATATAAATGCTTTGATTGAGTGATTGATTGATTGATTGCTAACCAGGCCCAGCGTCAATGTTCTGTTTAAAAGTTATACAATAATGAGGTGTTATTATAATTGGTATGACAACCTACCTGTAAGCCCATATTATATGGTAGAGCATGTAGGTTTAGAGGCCCAGTAGACTGAATGCACTAAAGTGTGCACTATTGTGGTGCCTGCTGTCATTTTAAAAGCCAGCCCTGCATTACAGGCTGCTTTAAAAATAATATTATGTCCAAATTCGTCTTTGGAATGAAAGGTACCTCAAAAGTCTTAAACTACCTTATTTTTACATGCATGTTACCCCTAAGGTGTACCGCAGGTGCCCCAAGTGATGGGTGGCATGTTAAAATAAGCTGGGTAGGGTGTCATGTTAAAATAAGCAGTGACATTATTTTATATGCCCTGGTGAGGGAAAAACTACCAAGTTTGTTATCATCATTGTAGTGCATTAGCTACACAGGCTAACATGGGTAGGCATTATTCAACATTAATAAAGTCTAACTATTGAAAGGAGTGAGTTAAAATATTAATAGGAAATGTCAACATAATAGTCACAATGAATCTAACAACTTGCCAGGGTTGGATGTAGGATAACTATGACAAAAGAAAAATACAATTTGCTTTTCTGATGTGCCTGATTCCATCTCTGAAGCAGTCTCTCCTGACTGGCAAGCATTTGACATTCTGAGCCAATCGGCTCTGATGAAGGGCGAGGTGGTCTGCAAGGAAACAAAGAGACATGTGGTGGGAGGAGGTCTTCAAGCTGCAAAAGGCAGGAAGAAGACTGTGTAGCCAAACTGGTCTTCAAAGGGAAGACAGTAAGGACAGGGACCAGGCCCACCCCAACTTCCTGCACCTGTAGGCAGATGGTAGCCCCTCTACTTTAATAACCAGAGAGGCTGGAAGGGGAGTGTTAGGGAAATTTTGCCACACCTGTAAGTTGTGTTAGCCAGACCTGAACTACCAGGAGAGATTTTCTCCATTTTGGATTTTTGTGAACACTGCTTTCTGGGACAAGAAAATGCTATACTTAAGCGGTTGTGGTCATCACAAAGGGTGACACCCATTGGTCTATGGTACCCCCCTTCTTTCCAGCACAGAAACCTAAATAAATATGGGAGAGCTGCCCAGCAAATCAAATCCCTGCCAAAAAGAAACAAAAAGAAGATGGACTGCTCTGCTAAATCCCTGGTCTGCGTCAAGAAGGCTGCCCTCTGGAAGAGTGCACCTGCAGTTTTTCAAAGCAAGGCAAAGTTCTTTTAGCGAAGCCCAAAGTGTGTACCATTGGGCTTCACTAGAAGAAGGACATTGCCTTCCTCTGGAAGTTTAAGGAATAGGCTCCATGAAAATATCAGGTTAATAAGAGCTCCACCTGTATTATCTCCATCAAGAAAAACTCAGCTGACAACCTTCACCTGGATAGTAAAGGATTTGGCCAGGTTCATTGTGAATCTTGTAGTCCCAACTTCCCATAGAGCAACTCAAACCTTCTAGGACCTTGAATTGGTGTTGTGTGCACTTCAAGACCCAAAAAGGACCTTCTGGAAGACGATCCAGAAGTTTGAGAATGTTCATCAAAAGCTCCATAAATTGACTGACCCGTCGTCAAGAGATAAGCTGGTCACGTCGAACCCCAACATGTGTCGTAAATATTTAATTTACCATCTTAATTTCTATGCAGGTAAGTACTTAATCAATAATAACTCAATCGGAAAGAAAGAAACAGAGTCCGTGGTGTTAGAGTTCTTAGGGGTTTTATTCCTTAAAAAGGAATCGTTCCGGAACTGGATATCAGGTTCCTGGCACCACACAGGGTCCAGGAAGGGATAGAGCAATATTTTATTGACAATACATAGCTTATATACTTAATTTACATCATAGAAACCAATATAGGAGGCGTAACAGCTGAGAGAAGACAAGATAACAGCATCCACGTGTTACTAGTACGTAATCAGAAGGCGTGGACTAGGCGTGAACTAGAGGTGTGCGCTAGAAACGTCACAGGTAGGTGTCATATGGGGGTGGCACTAAACAGAAATGTTGCAATGTCAGCAGAAATCGGAGGCTTGGATGCGCGCGCAGCTGCATGACGTGTGATTGACGTGAAACTGGAGGGTGCAGGGGGCTTGACATTTACACTGACGGAAAGAGACAGAAGTCTGGCATGTCAGATCAGCTTGTACTTCTATCATATCTGATATCTGATGTTTGGGAACCATATTATCTGAACGGAAAAGGTCTCTGGGGCAGAAGCTATTCTATACTGACTGTGAGTGCGTGTATAAGCGCCTAAGTGTCTGCATGAGAAGCGTGGGGGCATGGGCCTTCCATGGGAGCATGGTAACAGAGGCTATGAATTACTTGCACGGAGACAGGCCGGCCCTTCGGCTCTGCAGCTGGGGAATGTTTACTTAAACTAGTAGGCAGGAATGTATTTTCGAGGAGCGGAACAGATAATTCGAAGGTTGTAGTCAGTCTTGGCAGGCAGCAGGCTGAGCTAAGCGCGGTGGGCCGCGCTGGAAGTAAGTCAGAGTTCACGGGTACAGGGACAGCCTGGGCTGAGGCTTTCAGAGTCAGAAGCCAGAAAAAGGCTCGATGGCAGAAATTCGGGGCCTACTTTGCCAGAGCTGAAAAACGTGTAAAGTACACTACAAAAAGACGTTGGCATAGCATACTTAGGAACGGACTATTCAACCCATTCTGGGTGGGTTTGAAAGAGGACATGTTAACGTTGGACGCAAATGTATTTGCGTCTTCATAGCTGGCACAGGAGGGAAGTTACATGCACTTTAAGCTGGTACATGGAGACGGTGGGGTACACGCTAGGGAACACAACTTGACCATAAAATTTATATTTCCTCATTCCCTCCTTGTTCCCTACGGACCCTTCATGATATATCGATCCTCATGAATCGATCAGTTTGTTCTTGTAACATCATTTGCTCTTCTTTCTTTCTTTCACGTCTTGAAAGAAAACTGGAATGTTCAATGCATGACGTGGCACACAGTCCACAAATCGCTGGCCCACACTGTAAGCACAGGCAGCAACTGAATACTAGAACTAGGCCAACGCCTAGGAAGGATAGGATCTTCCATCCCCAAGCGGTTAACGTTGTCCAGAACCAACCGGACCAAGTCCAGGTGCCTGGATTCTGATGTATCAGATTTGCAATTTTATGAAGACGTGTAATAGCTTTGTATACAGATGGCGCGTTTTCTGGAATGAAAACACAGCAACTTGACCCGATGACCTTACAGGCTCCACCTCTATCTGCCAAGATGACGTCAATAACAAGACGATTCTGAAGGACAACAACCCGCATGGCGGACTGCTCTTCGGTTAAGTTACCTAGAGCGGAGGCAGTTTCATTCACTACTGCTTCAAGAGTTCTAGTTAATCTGCGTATTAGTTTACTATTTTGGACGGGACCTAAAAAGAAAAAGAATCCTTTATTAAAATCGGTGTATTGTTCCCATGCCGTTTCTGTGTAGTCGACAAGCGAGAGATCTCTTCTGAGTCTATTCTTTACTAGATTTGTATTTCTGTGATAATCAGGGGGAGCTAGAAAAACAGGTGGCAGAAGGAATGCAATATAACAGGTACCATCCCAATCTGGAGGTAAGCGTATGTATGCGGTATGACCACAAACAAAATAGGAATGACGGATAGCTTTAAAGGACGATTTACCATGATCACCGAATTCGACCACAGTAGTACATTTACTATGACCTAAATGTACTGAACCTTTCTTTCTGACACATAATTCACCAGTGACTGGTAATACTGACATAGCGGGCAGAACTGGTGCAGCTTCGGATTCAACAGTAAGAATCATAAGGTTAATTGTGTAGTTACTTAATCCATATACTTCATTTTCTAGATCAGTTCCTATTCTAGTGGGGAGTCCCTCCTTATCAGGGTAACAGACGTCGAGCAGAACTAAGTTCAAGTTTCCCCAAACCCAGCTCCCTTCGAAAACAGCAATATCAGGATCTAAGGAATTAATTATTTTAAACCATGCACCCCAGGAGCCGTTGTGAGTGAATGGGTATGGAAAGAGGGGCAGAGCTCCCTTGTAATTCTGGTAGGGAGGGAGTCGGCCACATATCCAGCAGTTTGTAGCATTGTTAGTCTGATGGGAATGATGTAACATACTAATGAATGTGTTGTTGCGCAGCGCAAGTCTGTAAGAAAGTTCATGTGGAGGCAACTCGCTAAAAGAATGTTCAGCAGAAACATTGTAAGCAGATTGTTCACGCTTGAAAATAGGGCAATAGATAGGAAGTAGTATACTTGCAACAATAATCAGAAGACTTAGAAAAAACATAATTAATAATGTCACTATACAGTGACTACGCAGTGATTTGCAATATGTACGTTTCTTGAATTGTCTCTCTCTCTCTCTATCTCGATCTAGGGGATACATGTCAGAAACTTATTTAACCGATTCACCTAGGGGAGGACTTAAACAATTAAACTGTCTGACTTGCTAGATCGAAGCTTGAGTTTATACTCCTCTTGGGGAGTTTTCTCTCGTTCGGAAACTTTAAAGTCACTGGGCTCGATACAGTCTTTGGAAGGGGTGGACGAGCCTGGGTCTGGTTTCAGTTCATTGCATAGTTTGATATGGCTCGTGTGGATCCACCCCTTTCTGCCCTCCACTTTCACTGCTGTCCTCGTAGTAAGAAGGACGGTCTTCGGCGCTTTCCAGCGGGGCTCCAGCGGACTTTTCCTGTCAAAGTTCCTTATTAACACCAGGTCGCCAGGACGGACATCATGCGGCTTTACATCAGTGTTGTCAGGGAAGGCTGCGGCAACCTGTGAACGACATGATTGGAGTGCAGACATCAAGGAGGCAAGGTAATCTGTCAACATATTGCAATCAACATCAGTAATTTTCTTAGGAATGGGCGTCCCCCACATATTCGGTGGTCTACCAAAGACCACTTCGTACGGGGATAGTCCTGACCTCGAGTGGGCAACCATTCTCATATAGAACAGTGCCACTGGCAGGGCGACTATCCAGTCGACCCCTTTCTCTTGACATATTTTACCAAGGCGGGTCTTTAATGTCTGGTTATGCCTCTCTACGAGGCCTGCGGCTTCGGGATGTCGGACACAATGGAATTTCCACTGATATCCTAGCAGCAAGGAAACTTGCTTCATTAATTCGGATGAGAATGGCTGTCCGTTATCTGAGTACACGACACGGGGCATGCCGTACCGTGGGAAGAATTCACGAACCAGCTGCCTGGCAGTGGTCGGAGCAGTGTAATCTGGGACTGGATATGCTTCGGTCCAACGGGAAAGTGCACAAACAATTACGAGGACATATTTGAATCCTCGACAACGGTCCATCTGGATATAATCCATCTGGAGGACTTCAAAAGGGTGATCGGGAGGATGAAATCCACCTTGCTCTACAGGGACGCTTTTACCTGGATTGAACTGACAACAGATCATGCAAGTACGCACTTTCTGTTTTGCTGCTGCTCGTAAGTGTTTGTTGCTACAAAGATTTTGTAAACTGTCTAACATCGCTTTCTCTCCTAGATGTGCTGGACTATGTGCTGTATTGATCATGACTTGAACCATAGAATCAGGGAGAAACCATGTAGATTTTCCCTTCGTCATCCAACCTTGATCTGTCTGGATCCCTCCTAGTTCAGTCCATTTCTTTATTTCATCTGGGGTAGCATGTGTCTGAATATCGATTACATCTAGTGTGGGATCCCTGACTGTCATACAATTTGTCGGTCCTATTGTCTTTGTCATGTCAGTTGTCTGAGTGTGAGTCAATGCTGTATGTTTTGCTGTCTGGTCTGCCAGGTCGTTACCCTGGGAAACAGAATCTGTAACTTTAGTATGTGCTTTACACTTCATGACGGATATGCCTGAAGGCAGATGTATTGCTTCTAACAGTGCTTGAATGAGGGGACCGTGTTGGATCTTGGCACCATGAGAGGTCAAAAAACCTCGTTCTTGCCATAACATTCCGAAGTCGTGTACAACTCCGAACGCATAACGGGAATCAGTGTATATGTTGACATTTCTGTTCTTGGCTAGTATACAGGCTCGGGTCAGAGCAATAAGCTCTGCCGCTTGAGCGGACAGTGTGTCAATACGATGTGTTTCTTTTACTTCGGTTTCAGTGGTCACTGCATACGCGGCCACTAATTCTCCTGTACCTGTTCTCATACATGAACCATCCACATAAAGTGTCAGGTCTGGATTTGTCAGTGGAACATCTGTTAAGTCTCGTCGGGGCTTTGTTACTGCATTAATGATCTCTATACAATCATGCGGGGCTGGATCTGTCATAATTGAAGGTAACAGTGTTGCGGGGTTCAGAATGCTGCAGCGCCTGATTTCTATGTGTGGCTGGAGTAGCGTTAATTCGTAACCTGTCAGTCGTGCTATAGTCAAGTGCTGAGTCTGGGTTCTGTTTAAAAGAACCTCTACAGCATGTGGAACTTGTACTGTTAACTGATGGCCTAAAACAATTGAATCGCTCTGTCTGATTGCTAGTGCTGTTGCTGCTACTGACTTTAAGCACGCAGGGAGTGCCTGGGCTACTGAATCCAATGTACTTGAAAAATAAGCGCACGGCTTATGTGAACCTGCTTGGTCTTGAGTGAGGACAGACAATGCTGTGCCATCACGTTCTGTAACAAAAAGTGTAAACGGTTTATTGTAACATGGTGTCGCTAA
Organism: Lissotriton vulgaris; assembly: GCF_964263255.1. Lineage (NCBI taxonomy): Eukaryota > Metazoa > Chordata > Amphibia > Caudata > Salamandridae > Lissotriton > Lissotriton vulgaris. The sequence goes on from NC_141687.1 coordinate 1,012,614,705, forward strand.
AACTGGTGCTCGACATAATGCTTTCTTTAATTCCTCAAAGGCCTGTGTGTGTTCCTGGGTCCAAGGAAGGACAGTCGAAGTCGCTGCCTCCTGTGTCGTTAACTGGATGAGTGGTTTAGCTAGAAATGCATATTGAGGAATCCATTGTCTGCAGTACGAGGTGAGGCCTATAAAGGCCCGCACTTCCTTTTGTGTCTGGGGTTGTGGCATATTTACAATTAACTGAATTCGATCGGGAGTGAGCTGTCTCCCCACTTTGGACAGCAAGTGACCCAAGTACACAACTTGCTGAACACAGAATTGTAGCTTCGAAGGAGACACCTTGTGTCCCTTGTCGGCCAGGAAATGTAAAACTGTCAGTGATGCTTGTTCACATTTGGGCTCACTTCGTGCGGTGATCAGCAGATCATCGACGTATTGCAGTAAAGCGGTGTTAACTGGCATTTGAATACAATCTAGTTGTCTTTTCAGTGCTTGACTATAGATGCTGGGGCTTTCTGTGAATCCTTGAGGTGCACGGGAAAATTTGAAACTTCGTCCATTTAAACTGAATCCGAAGAGGTATTGGCTCTCTGGATCAATAGGTACACTAAAGAAAGCGTTCTTGAGGTCAATTACAGTGAAGAACGTTGCTTCTGAATCAATAGCAGTCAATAGGGAAGAGATATCAGGGACCACAGGGTACTGTGGTACAATACATTTATTCAGCTCTCGCAGATCAATCACCAGTCGATATACTGGCGGTGCATTGGGATCAGTACGTTTAAGAATTGGAATGATGGGTGAATTACAGATATTGGAGTCGGTCTCTACGACCACTCCTTGGGCAATGAGCTCTTCAATGATTTCCAGTAAAGCCGCTACAGCATCGGGTGGTAACTTGTATTGTCTGATTCGGGGTAGAACAACTCCTGTCTTGAGTGTAACACGGTATGGAGTGATATGCATACAACCTACATCAGTTGGGCCTTTTGCCCACAAGTGATCTGGTATGTTTTTCAATCTGACATCAAACTCTCGTAATACATAATGACCCTTGAAATCCCGCAGAAAGAGTCTAACTCCCTCCGGGGAACAGCAGATTATGGCTCCTAGAGCCTTCAATGTTTTTATTCCTAACAGATTTTCTGGACATGATTTCGTGAGTAACAAGTCTGTAACTCGTGATAATGGACCCACAGCCAGGGGGACTGGTTCTGATACTTCATTTACAATGGGCTGTCCTGAAAAACCAAGGGAAACATTCTGTGAGCCTGAGAGGGGTGCCCCTGGGACTTCGTCATGGCTTATTGTGGTGCGGCTTGCCCCTGTGTCAATTAAAAACTTTCTGTCTTTTCCCAATACTTGACTGTGTACATAAGGACCTTCTTGATCTACAGGAATTTCAATAAGAGGCAAACCCAACTCCCTCTCTAGGCTGTTTCATGCGTATCGTTGGTAATCGGGGTAAGCCGCTTGGGCATACTGGTACATCTGTTGGGAAACTTGTTGAGTCGCGGCAATGGGCTGTGGCTGTGATACCGCTACTGTCTGTGCTGTATGAGATGAAGCATGCATAGGTTGTGTGTTCTGCATGGGCTGTACGTTCTGTGCGGTCTGTTGCTGGGCCTGATCTTGTCTTGGTGGATGCGGTCTCTCTTTAGTTTTACCTGTTGATATGTTATGTTTCAGAACTGGACATTCATGTACGTAGTGTCCTGGCTGCTTGCAATAGTTGCATGTCCCTTTAACGGGAGCTGCGGCGTGACCTGTCTGGGTCGTACCCTTTCTGTGTCCGTCGGTTGGGACCGACTGGGCTACTAGCATTTTCATTTTCGTGTCTTTCATACGTTTCTGTTCCTGATCCTGTTCTTCTCTAATTCTGTTCTGATGGTATTGTAACATTTGTAACATCTGTGATGGCGTATTTGCTTGCCATGTACTCTCAACCTTGTATACACGGTTTTTGACTGCTAACAGGGAATTCTCAACTAACTTTGATACAAAAAGATGCGGGTACGACTCGCTACTTGGTTTAAGACCACTATTAATAATAAAACATTTCTCGAATCTTGAATAGAAGTCACTAGTATCTGTTTACATGCTGAGATTGCATCCCAGTCTTCTTTTCTTGTTGTCAGTAATCTTGGCAGAACCTGTACTATCAAACCTGGTAATGCTTTAGTTTTCTCCCCAAGGCCTACCCCTGGGACACGTTTGTTCTCTTCGTCTTCTATTTCTGCCCATACAATCTTTTTCTCTCCCACCTCCCATTCTTTTTCCTTTAGTTTCTCGTAGATGCCCGTGGGCAGCAGTACCTTTAACATTTTCATGATATCTTCATATGTGTAATCCCCCATTAGTAACATGTCTTTAAGCTCTCTGTGAAAACCTGCAGGGTCTTTATCATGGCACGGGACTAGTTTCTTCATTTCTAACAGTTCTAACTTGGTCAGAGGTGTGTGTACATACACACGTTTCAAGGTATGATCCTCACCCATAACTGGGTGCACTTCTCGTAAGGGGTTCTGACTTTCAATGCCATTCAGACGTTCCATATGATACATTTTTCTTTCTGGGGGCGGAGCGGGAACATATTCGGAGCTTATAAAAGTGTTATATCTATGTCGTTGCTCTAGAATTATTTGTATTAACTTGGTACTTAGACCTCTCCATCTATCCATGAGTAGTGCTTCTAATGTTTCGTGTAAGGGACCTGGATCAGAATGTTGGTTTCTGTATTTCGTGAGGAGGTGCTGAATCATGTATACACCTGCTAATTTCTGCTCGTCTGGGGAAAGGTTCAGGAATGTCTGCGCTACGGTGTCATCATTGTATATATCCGGATTGTCAGTCCATAATATGGCTGACCGGGCTAGTTCTTGTTCATCCATAGAATTGAGTACATGGTACCCCATTCGTTCTCGGAGCCTTTTATCAGTCTCCTGGAACTGATGTTCAGGAGAATTCGGGTTTGTTAAGGCAGAGAGAAAAACTCTCTTGCTTTCTGGACGAATGCCTTTCCTAAGGTAAGTTCCCTTACCTACATACGCTATAGTATCTGTAGTCTTTTCTGGTTCTTCAAGTTCTTCTTCCCCCTCGGAGGAAGCCCTTTCTTTCTCTTCTTTGTGTATGTCTATCACTGCTTTTCTTATTTTCTTGTACATACTGGCTATGCAAGTCCCCTTGTCGTGTTTTCCTTCAGATATATTTTGACCCCACCTGTTGAGTGCATCTAATTCACCCTGATCTGTCTCAGGCCTGTCTCGTTCTCTTATTAGGCAATTTATAAAAAAACGTAGTATCTGTGCTTGAATGTCAACTTTCTGATGGTCCATGGCATCCTTAATACTGTCAGGGTCTTTCCCAGTCTGAACAAACTGATATATTCTATCTAGGCGCTCCTTCATTCCTGCAAATAACAGCAGGAAATCAGTAGCAGATCGTAACCGTAGTGATGCCATCATCATTCTATCGTCTTTGCCGGGTACTGGATCATATCTGCAAACTGTAAGTTGTCCTTTGAGTATGTCGAGACGGGGTGACTTGAACGTGAAAGGACTCTGCAAGTCCCCGAGCTGTAACCTGCGCGTTAATGGCGGGGTGTGAAGACCCCCGGTCGCACCCCCTGAGGCGGAAGCTTGGACATTATCTCTCTGTGGAGTCTGTATCTGAACTTGAATTTGTCTTTTAGTAGGGTCAGGTAGACGTGGTTTCGGTAAATCAATTTTAAGTGCGGGAAGTGGCGGAGGTGGAGGAATGGTCGGTCGAACGGGGAAACCTGGTTGCAGTTGTGGCAGAATTTGGTCTGGAGGCGGGTTGACACCCCCGTCACCGTCAGTAGGCGGGACGCGAACAGGCAGATTGGTGTAAGCGGGTGCTACATCCTCTAGATAGGAATTCAGGAATATGTCTTTAGTGGTCCTATGAGTTACTTTAGTTGGAACCAATGGTGACGGCATATTTTTCGGTATTTCTGAAATGGCCTCAGGCGAACCCTCGGCCGCGAGATACATACCGTTTACGAGATTGTTTCGTGCACGGTCTACTTGCTCTGATTTTACTCGGATCCCTTCAGTAACTAATTCGTTTTCCTGGGCTTTATCTGATTCTTTAAGTCTGTCTTCTCTACGTAGTTCTTTTTCAGCACGCTTATGTGATTCCTTACGCCAAAACTCTATGGCGTCTTTCTGAGATTGTCTGGCTTTCTTTTTCCATAATGCTTCCTCTACCTTCATGATGCACTCGGCATCCCATGTTCCGGTAACAGGCCATCTGTGTCTCTCGTCTAGATGTTTAGTATAATCGGCCCATAAATCTAGATATAATATGGCATCTATTCCATGCTTATGGTACATAAAATTTCCAGGAGTGTCCCTAGGGGGGATAGGAATTTCTTCCTCTAGTATCCCTTTCCTAGTTCCTATCTGCTTTAACTTGTTGAAAAACGGCATCTTGTTTACTTAGTACTGAATGCTCAATCCTATCTACTTAATACTGAATACAGTTAGTTATACAGGAACACAATAATGCACATTAAAAACAGTCACACTCATACCACAACATTAATCACATGAAAAGACATTTGAGACATATACTGACATATATGACTACCCCCTATACCGGATGTACTGCTAAACAGTACAGATACACTGTCTAAGAACAGTGCAAAAGACTTGAAAATAACGGATGTACTGCTAAACAGTACAGATACACTGTCTAAAAACAGTGCAGACCGGACTTGTGTACCCAAACCCGTCTAGATACGTCCCAGCAATGGTACTCACCGGGAAGCACGGAAACAGAAGGCCTCGGAAAACTCGACTGGACAGGACTCGACTCGACACGTGGATACTTCGGAAAACTTCGGAAAAACTGGTGGGCCTCTTGACACCTCGGACCTTGCTTCTTTCGGCTAGGCTCTGGTCGGGATCCTCCGCACTCCTCACCGCCTCGTCTGGGTGCAGATCGCAGTCTTCGTCACCTCCGTGGGCCAGAGGGAGATACAGGAAATCCTGCCGGTACGCGTAGTTTCCTTCTAACTGATGGCAGGGGACAGAGCTTGCAACGCACCAACCGGCGCGTGGGGTGGGGGAGGGGTCCCTGTTCGGGCGCCAAAATGTCGTAAATATTTAATTTACCATCTTAATTTCTATGCAGGTAAGTACTTAATCAATAATAGAAAGAAAGAAAGAAACAGAGTCCGTGGTGTTAGAGTTCTTAGGGGTTTTATTCCTTAAAAAGGAATCGTTCCGGAACTGGATATCAGGTTCCTGGCACCACACAGGGTCCAGGAAGGGATAGAGCAATATTTTATTGACAATACATAGCTTATATACTTAATTTACATCATAGAAACCAATATAGGAGGCGTAACAGCTGAGAGAAGACAAGATAACAGCATCCACGTGTTACTAGTACGTAATCAGAAGGCGTGGACTAGGCGTGAACTAGAGGTGTGCGCTAGAAACGTCACAGGTAGGTGTCATATGGGGGTGGCACTAAACAGAAATGTTGCAATGTCAGCAGAAATCGGAGGCTTGGATGCGCGCGCAGCTGCATGACGTGTGATTGACGTGAAACTGGAGGGTGCAGGGGGCTTGACATTTACACTGACGGAAAGAGACAGAAGTCTGGCATGTCAGATCAGCTTGTACTTCTATCATATCTGATATCTGATGTTTGGGAACCATATTATCTGAACGGAAAAGGTCTCTGGGGCAGAAGCTATTCTATACTGACTGTGAGTGCGTGTATAAGCGCCTTAGTGTCTGCATGAGAAGCGTGGGGGCATGGGCCTTCCATGGGAGCATGGTAACAGAGGCTATGAATTACTTGCACGGAGACAGGCCGGCCCTTCGGCTCTGCAGCTGGGGAATGTTTACTTAAACTAGTAGGCAGGAATGTATTTTCGAGGAGCGGAACAGATAATTCAAAGGTTGTAGTCAGTCTTGGCAGGCAGCAGGCTGAGCTAAGCGCGGTGGGCCGCGCTGGAATTAAGTCAGAGTTCACGGGTACAGGGACAGCCTGGGCTGAGGCTTTCAGAGTCAGAAGCCAGAAAAAGGCTCGATGGCAGAAATTCGGGGCCTACTTTGCCAGAGCTGAAAAACGTGTAAAGTACACTACAAAAAGACGTTGGCATAGCATACTTAGGAACCGACTATTCAACCCATTCTGGGTGGGTTTGAAAGAGGACATGTTAACGTTGGACGCAAATGTATTTGCGTCTTCATAGCTGGCACAGGAGGGAAGTTACATGCACTTTAAGCTGGTACATGGAGACGGTGGGGTACACGCTAGGGAACACAACTTGACCATAAAATTTATATTTCCTCACATGGCCTGACATCCAGGTTCACCCCACTGAAGCTCCAGAGCATTTTGACATCGACAAGACCTTCAGGAGTTCACTGAGGCTTCCCACTGAAGAAAGCGCTGTTGTTGACTCCCAAACTGGGCTGACAAGGATCCTTGCTTGACGTCAAGAGAAAATTTCCAAAACAGAGATTAAGTCAGAAGGTAAAACCATGACTGGGCTCTACCGCTCATTGTATCTGGCCTGCGCTCCATCGAGGTTAGCCTGAAACTTTAACTTTGTCCTGGTCAAGAGTGACCAGATGTCCCAAGTAGGCGCTTTGGATTTAAGGCACTAGAAGCATTTAATCTTTAAAAATTAATTTCTCCGATTCCCTTCATTGGATTTTTGGTGTTCTAATGTCAGTTTAATCATACAAATATTTCCCATTTTTATCAATTGGTGTTGCATTTTTATTTTGTGTTGTGTCTTACTTATTTACTGAAATTAATGTTTTTAAATGCTTTCCACACCTGTCTTCGAAGTTAAGACTGACTGCTTGTGAGCCAAGCTACTAAGCGTTGAGCAAGGAGTAATTTAGTGAGACTTATCTAGACCTTATTTGTGATATTTTCTCTAGTTGTAGGTACCTACCTGCGCCTACTGAAAACACCTTCCATCAATAGAACAAACCGCAATTTCACTGTTGTTTGGATATGAATTTACCTTAAAAAAACAAAGACAGGAGGAGATTGGCAAAACAGGAAAAGTTAGTTTAATTAAAAACTGCAGCCAGGAGTACAGCATACAAATAAGTCTGAGGACTGACTCAAAGTACAATCATTTTGACCACCTTTATATACTTCTATTGGCGTATTATAAAACAATTCATAGCAGTGGGCCTACTCATGGAGACATAAATCACTCCCAACTGATGATAAATGCCGGTGGGCCTTGACCTTGCATGGACACCCAAGAGGTCCAGTGGGTAACGTGTCTAAATGTCCGGCATGAGGAGCATGTGATCCCTGTATGTGCTGCGTGTGCTGAGTTCTAATTGGTTAAATGTTCCTAACTCCATGTTGCATTTAACATTATGATGTTTTTGGTATACGCATCCCTCCGCACATGTGCGTTTTATTGGGGCCAATCTCCCCAGATTATTGTTGTGTTGCTGTCTTTCTGTGGGACTTAGATGGGTTTTTCCTCTTCATGCCTTTGTTCTGCCGGTTATACCACCCCTCCTGTGATCTGTCAAACAGTTGCCTTAGACCTGGGTCACAGGGCCTGCCTGACCACATATTTCTAACTCGGGGTTGATGAAGAGGTTATCTCAAGTGATTTTGACAACAGTGATTCGATTTATTTTTTATTCACACATGTATCATTGTGTACATCAAATCAATTTTACCACCACACACACAACTTTTAAGTAGTCACCAGCCAAACTGTTACATGACCATTTCTAATCAATTTGTAGAGTTAGTTGTGAGACTCACCTGCCTCAATATCTCCAAAATGATCGCCATCTTATTTTTGTCAGCACACTATATCAACTCTGTATAAGCAAGGTGAACACATATTTTGGTTCACCTCAAGTTATCAAGCAAGACACCATTTGCGTACAAATATTTCTAAATTGACAGTCAAAAAAGTTGAAAAGCGGGGGTTTAAAGTAATTCCCACCCCACTTTAATATCTGGAGAAAATTGTTGCCATCTTGTCATTGTGTACATCATTTGTAGATTGTCAATAGCTGGAGGGTATGTCTGTGGCCTTGATCTTCACAAAAAAGCAGCCATTCCTCACCACATGTTCAGGCCAACGCCACAGTAATGATAAAATATACTGAAATTCATTCTCTCTATTAGGTCGTCTCTCCAGTACCTGTAACTTGCAGACCCACCTGCCTTCATTTTGTCTAAAGTGTAGTTCCTAATTTCCACTTCTACATGCTCACATTCATCTTCCATAAAAACAATGTTATAGGGACCTGGACTTATCGAGATCAGACTAATGTCACAAAATCATAAAAAATGATATTGTTCTTTTTATGTATTGAGTCCTAGCTCCATGCCCGTAGCCTGCGGACTCATCTAGCTGTAGTTGGTCTAAGGTGTAATTATTTTTCTAGACCTCAACAAATCTTCATCAATCTTTGTATTCCATGAAAACTAAAATCACAGTCATCCGGAAGGCATTCTTAATATGTTTCGCCATATTACTGTTTTTCAAAGATCATATTGCACTGCCAATATACATTTTTGGATAACTGCAGATGACAATGTAAACAACATAAAGGTTGTTACAATTAATGAATTGGTGTACGGTAACCCTTGCTGTAGCATTATAGCTGAATATTGTAGATTCATTAATGCCATATTTACACATAGTGCAGTCTAAGGATGTGTAATAGCTGGTGGGTGGATCGGGAAGTCAATTTCTTATTCGCATTCTAGGTTCTAAATAATTTCTGTTATATTTTTGCTTACCTAATGGTCTCGCTTTTTTGATATGTTATCAATAGTTTAATTGTGATATGGTCTGCAAGACACACCGATCCAACTAGTAAATGCCAATGATTTTTCAAGGTTCTAGAAAATGCATCATGCTATGAATTAAAAGTGGTAATAAACATTAGTCTCTTAGAAGGGAAAAATACATTTGTGAGTATTTCACTGCACCAGATTGTACAAATTAAAAGTGCGTGGCCAACTTTTTAAATACAAATGAACATTGCCCTTTGTGCAGTTTAGGGCCTACCATAGGGGTGGCTTATGCAAATTAAAAAGGGATATGGCATACCACTTTAGTAGGGACTTATAAGTAAATTAAATATGCTAATTTGGAAGCCAATTGTACCATGTTTTAGGGAGTGAGCACAAGTACTTTATCACTGCAGTAGTAAAGTGCACAGAGTCCTAAGGCTAACAAAAACTAATTCAGCATAACAAGGAAGAGAAAAGGCAAAACGTTTGGGGTTGATCCTGCAAAGAGGGCCAAGTCCAACAATAGTGATTTTCTTTTGTATCAGTATATGATGGACGTAATAGAGCAGAATGCAAAGGATGAACCATGTGATGCAAAATGTAGATTTTTCATGTTATACGACTTGGCACATTCAGAAATGAGAAGTATATTGAAGAGAAAATGGCATATATTTGAGACATGATAAAAACTTTGATGACCTTATGGGCCATCACCCCAACATCATGGATTGAAGAACCGTTCCCATTACCCTAAGGGACATTATAACAAATATTTTTTTATAATCCTGGGTGGGGGTCTATGAATTGGTTAAAGAATCAGAGAAAGGGCTTTTTGAAATGTGACAATTACAAAGCATGTACGTTTGGCCCGAATAAGAGGAGATTTAACATATTTCAAAGTCAGAGGATTACAATAAGGGAAAGAATAACATGCAATACCGAGTTTGTCATCTATGTTCTTGATTGTAGCTTGTGGAAAATGTTATGTTCGAAGTATGATGAAGGAACTCGAAGTGTAAACTTTTGAACATATTAAAGCTATAAGGAACATGACAAGAACTATCCTGTGGCCAAACATTTTATGAATGTACACCAGGACTCGCTGGAGGGATTTACATAATATGCTACTAAACATATAAGAGAACTTGAAAGTAGGCAGCAGGACTCAACACTGGTTTTGATGTAGGGAATGGAGAGTTTTTGGGCTAACAACAATGATGCAGACTTTCATGTTCATCTTTGTTTGAGTTCTTATTCAGCAAATCACGGGGCATATTATCAAGAAAGGGCGTTCCATTATCACTGCTTTTATCGGCAGGAAACTGTCGATAAAGCGGCAATAATGGGCTTGAATTCCAATCGAAGCCCATGTTAGATGTGAAGACATCTAACTTGGGCTTCGATTGGAATTCCACAGAGCATAATATCAAGCCCATTATCGCCGCTTTATCGTCAGTTTCCTGCCGATAAAAGCAGCGATAATGGAACGCCCTTTCTTGATAATATGCCCCCACATCTCACTAATCATTCAAGTCTGATTTATAGAGGTTGTGAGGTTCAATTTTGCAAGTTATCCAAAACCCGCCTAACACTCTTTACAAACACAAATATCACAAGCACTAGTGAAAGGACTTACAACAAACTACAAAAAAGCAGGTCTTCTTAGTAAATGCATAATTTCATGCCAAGTTTGGAGCAAAACTAGAGATTTACAAAGACATAAGCAGTGCCATACGTAATGGCCGGATTGATGGCCTGTGTTAATATACAAACAATATTATGCCCAAATGATTTCCTGTAAACAAGAGCTACAAGATGTACATAGGCTTAATGTTATGTCAAGCCATAGAGGCTAACATCATGCATTATCCTTTTATTGCCCCACTCACAGTAGCATCAATTAAATAACTTAGAATAAACTATAAAACCATGCTACTCTCTGCTTATTTTTTATAATGCTATGAACAAGATAGAACTTTGAATTCATTGCTATCCTTAGCATTTGTACTTGCTAATAAACCATTGCTCAAAAATCCGCCTTGAAGACAACCTTCATTGTGCCATTTTCTTCAATCTCTAACACCAAACAAAATGAAATCAGGGTGGGTTATTTATTAGAGGTGGTATACTCTCGGCATCCATGTCCATAATAAACCTGGATTTTCTACATAGCAGGCTGTGGAAAATCTACATTTTATGCCAAGTCATGGAGGGTAACATTATGCAAATTTAAAGCCCTTTAAAAACCACTCTGCACTGGTTTAAAATAACAAATTTGACACATACATTCATTTGCCCGATCTGCAGCTATCAAAATATCCTGCAGGACTTCAACCATTACAAATGGTTTTGATCCAAAAGTTCTCCGCTCTGAATAGGCTCCATATCCACTGACATCAGACTCCTTCATTATTTCTTTTAACCATCTTTCCACATTTACAGCTGAAACTGATCAACTGAACTGCTATGATATTGGCAAGAGTGTCTGAACTTTCCAAAATTTTCAATTTCTTTGCCCAAACATTCCTAACGCCTTTTAGGAGTTTCCAGCTACCTGGGCCTGTTACTGGCTCCCCCAATGAGAATGCATTCTGAGCCCTGACAGTGAGCAACAGGAGACTGGGTGTGGGGAGGATGCGCCTTACTGCCAGGATGGCTTAGGGTGGAGCTGTTCCCTACCCGTCTTCTATTTCAAAGATAACTCTCCAGTATACTCCTGCATCTGCAGACATTACAGAAGAGGGATTTATTTGTTTTTACAGAAGACTGCCAACCTACTCCTTGAGGTCTGCCTTGATCTTAGGAGGATTGGCCTGCTGCCACCAGAAGGCTGTCTAGCTTCCTTGAGGGTTGGCTTGCTTCCTCAGAGGATTGCCACAGAGGATTACCCTGCTGCTTCAGGTGTGCCTTGTTCCAAAGAGAACTGCCCTGCTTCTTTACACCTACCTTGTTCCCCAGAGGACTGCCTGCTGCTTGGAAGACTAGACCTGCTCTATTTGTCTCAGGCTAACATGGGTGACTCCAAAAGGTAAATTGGCTGACCTTCTATTCAGAGCTACAGAGAGACAACAATCTCCAGAGGCCTCTTTGAAACTGTCCAACTGACCTACTGCTCTGGACCTGCCTGGACCTACAACTGGACCTTAATGGCCTCTAATGAAGTGAGTCCCCGAGGCCCAAGACCTGCTTCGGTAGGTCCTGGGCCCTACCGAAGCAGAGAGAACTTCTCTTTGCCTAACTGAAGTTTCCATCCAATCCAATGTGAAACCCTGCAAGGTCTTTCCTCACAGAATCATCTGAACAAATCCAGGGCAATGCAATCCCTTGCAAAGCGACGCCACACAGACATTGCACCAATGACATAAGGCACTATTCTCAGAGGATGAAACTTGGTGCTGTGCCCAGCCTGCGCTCCCTCGCAGTTGGCCTGAACTTGTGACTTTGTCCCGGCCCATTTCAACCAGATACCCTCATTTGGTGCTTCACACATTTTAGGGCTATTTCTCATCATACCTTTAAAACTCAGCATCTCCGGTTCTACTGATTGGATTTTTATCGTTCTGATATGACTCTATTTATTAGATTTCACTCTATTTTACTAAATTGGTGTGGGATTTTTCTAGTGTTGTGTTATCACTTTAGTACTGTTTGTGTGTTCCATAAATACTTAACACAGTGCTTCTAAGTTAAGCCTGACTGCTTTTGTGCCAGGCTACCCGAGGTTTAAGCATAGAATGCAGAAAGTACAAAGTTTCCTGAAGAATAGAAGAGAAGTGTGTATGTTGTATACGAGGAGAGCAAAGACAGGGAACAGGAAGTTCCCTTGTTGGAACTAAGAGTCCTCACACACCCAGCGAGCTAGATGTCATGCTTCATCATTGGCCTCCTGCTCCTCTTCAGACTGGCGCTGCAATGTCTGACGGGCGCCTAATAGGCGCTCTTTGTCGGAGTTCTTTTGTTCCAGCCAATGGTTGAGTGCGTGTGAGGGGTCAGGTGAAGGTGTAGTCGTGAGGGGAATGTGATATAAAAAAAGTAAGTCAGTTCACAAGGACATTTATTCGCGTGGCTGACTCCCTTGATTAAAAGGTGGGGGGGAGATAGAGACTGTAAGGGAACAATAAAGAAAAAAAGGTAAATACAACCTGTCTGGGTCTGTAAGGGGGCAGGCCAAGGGGTTCTGCAGTAGTGTGGTGACCCTAAGGGTGTCCCTAATGGGCTCCGCAGTTTGTTCCCGTGGGGCAGCACAGTAAGGTATGGTACCTCTAGCTCCTACAGTAGCGCGGAACAGCTACCGTAAGAGCGCCATGCGTTTGGGTAGGTTGACAAGCTTTGGCTGCACGCACTAGAGGTACCATACCTTACTGTGCTGCCCCACTGTGTAGTACTGAGCACTTGAGGTCCTGAGGAACTGCCATTTGGGCAAGAAACATGTCGACCTGATCAGAGGGTTCGAGATAGTCCGCTGTGCCCCTTACAGTCTCTATCTCCCCTCCACCTTTTAATCAAGGGAGTCAGCCACACGAATAAATGTCCTTGTGAACTGACTTACCTTTTTTATATCACAATCCCCTCACGACTACACCTTCACCTGACCCCTCACACGCACTCAACCATTGGCTGGAACAAAAGAACAACGACAAAGAGCGCCTATTAGGCGCCCGTCAGACATTGCAGCGCCAGTCTGATGAGGAGCAGAGGCCAATGATGAAGCATGACATCTAGCTCGCTGGGTGTGTGAGGCCTCTTAGTTCCAACAAGGGAACTTCCTGTTCCCTGTCTTTGCTCTCCTCGTATACAACATACACACTTCTCTTCTATTCTTCGGGGAACTTTGTACTTTCTGCATTCTATGGTTGACTGGACACGTACACTGGACCCCGTTAAACATTGTCAAGAATTGGTTCCCCCTTTTTGTATTGTACCTGAGGTTTAAGCACAAGTTCATTTAGTGACTTTTTGTGGTTCACCCTAAAAAGGATAGTGGTTGTTGCTTTAGAAGGGTGCCCAACCCCTCAATCAAAAAGACAATTGGTTACATTCAGTATTACGTGAAATTTAACCAAAACATAGCATGTCTTTATTGTAAATCTTTTTATTATTGGTAACAATGTCAACAGTACACACCATTGAAAAATACAGATATATCAACTTTGAATCTTGTAGTAATCACGGGTACAACCGTGCATATTACAGAGCATTACAATAGGATTTAAGGTGTAAGTTGGTCATCAGTGTCAGGGCCAGGGGGGAGCATAAATTCCCCCTCGATAGTTGTTCTCTTTGTCCCAGATAGATGACCCTTTCCTTGGGCACCCACAGGAGATTTATTGTTTTTTCCCTAAACATGCACCAGTCCATGTCATTTTTCCAGGAGATTACCCCAGATGGTTCCCTCGCCCCCCATGACTGTGCTATGTTCCGCTTGGTTATCAAATGTCCCAAAGTAAACCACAATTTATCTTTGCTGTTGAGGTCTATGGGCTCCCAGACAGTCAAGAGGCACAGCTTTGCCTCCAGAAGTGTAACTACCCCTGTAACCCAACTCATACACTCAAGCACCCTGGACCAGTAAGATTGAATGAGGGACAACCCCCAGATTATATGCATAAGGGAGCCAATCTGTCCACAACCATGCCGACAATCACCCTCATCTATCCTACCCATTTTAACCAGTGTTGGACCAGAGATATAAATCAGATGTAGGATCTCTAACTTCACAAAACGCAATCTAAAAGAGATGGCCACTTCCTTAGGGGAGGCCAGGGTCTCCTGCCTTCCTCATTGTCCATATTGAGCTGAACTCTTTCCCAGCGCTGTCTCAGGAGTGCCAGGGGGTCAGGTATGTTGTTGACTAATTTCTTGTATGTCAATGATATGGCCCTATCTGGTAAATAGCCATCCAGTAGTCTGTCCTCTAACGGTGAGGCTTCTGGCAGGGAAGTGCCCTCAGTAATGTTCGATTGAAGTGCATGTCCGACTTGTAGTTAGCGGAAGCGCTCTGACTCCGCAAGGTCGTGGCTATGCTGCAAGTCTGAAACAACACTATTCGCCCCCCTTCCACAGGTCACCGATGGTTTAGAGCCTGATAAGATCCCATTTGTGGAATCCCTTGGTCGTGCCGGTGTGCCCAACTTCTACGAATCCCATAGGGGGTTTGCCAGCGAGAGTTTCCCCTCCCATCCAAGGCTTTTGCTCACTGTGTGCCACACAGCCACTGAGTGTTTGTTCGGGCCCGTAAGTCGATATCGGCTGGGTCTGGAATATAGCGCTCTATGGTATGTGCCCCCAGGAAGCAACCATTTATCCATTCTGTAGGCAGGTTCATACTCAGGTTTATATACACAATGATTGATAGAGCCTGATGCGTGGCCCAATAGTACCTCTGTGTGTCTGGTAAACCAATAGTTCCATCATACCAACGCAAGATCAGCTTTTGGAGTGCTATCTGTGGCCTGCCCTCCCATAGCATATTTCTCTGCAGGGCTTCTATTTCTTTAAAATACCAGATCAAGGGACTTCTGCAGTGTGTACAAGAAATGGGGCAATGACATAATTTTGAATAATGCCGCCCTTCCCAGGAGCGTGAGCGGGAGTTGTCTCCACACCTCAACGTCACTTTTAAGTCTCATCAAGGGGGGAAGTAGGTTACGCTCATAACGAAGCCTAAGGTCAACAGCGATAAATATGCCCAAGTATCGAAATCCCCCACTGGCCACCTGCATCGGGGAGTCATGGAGTAAGGGTGGAGGATCCCCGTTAAGGGACTTGCTCCAGGTTATTCTGTAACCCGAGTACCTCCCAAATACAGTGAAGATATCGAGGGCCACCCATATGGAGGACCTGGTAGAGGCCAGAAATAGGAGTATGTCATCTGCATGAAGGGAAATGCGATCCTCCCATCCCTCAGTCCATTTGAGCCCTCAAATTGAAGGACTACAGCAGATCCATACCGCTATCGGATCCAGGGACAGGGCAAAAATGAGAGTCGAAAGAGGGCACTTTTGGCGGGTCCCCCGGCTCAGCCTAAAAGTCTTAGACTGTTTGATGTTGACTACCACTTGCACCAGGGGTTCCGGAAAAAAAAGCCACATCCAGCCAATGAAGCCCGGGCCGATGCCCAACTTGATCAGGACCGCAAAGAGATAGGACCACTCAAGAGTATTGAATGCCATTGAGGCGTCCAATAAGACCGTGCCTGTTGCCTCTTGGATGGTGTCAAGTCTGCCCAGAACGCCATGTATGCGCCGCAGATTTAATGCAGTATTGAGGTGGGGCATAAAGCCCCACTGGTCAGAGTGGATAATGTTGCAGATTACTGGTATCAGACGATTTGCCAGGACTTTGGCAAGGATTTTGGGTTCGGCATTCAACAGGAAATTGGCTTATATGAAGAGGTGCGAGTGCTGGGATTACCATCCTTGTGTATCTCACCAACATGGCAACTCGCTGATCGGAAGGAAGAAGTCCCTTATCACATCTTTCGATGAACATATTACGCATGTGGCAAGCTAGAACGTCTGGTCTCAGTTTGTATAGCTCTATCGGAAGTCTGTTTGGACCGGAGGCCTTGCCAATACGGAGGCCACAGATTGCCTATGCCAGTTCGTCATCTGTAAGGGCACAGTCAAGCATGTTCGTTCATCAGCCGTGAGAGTCGGCATTCTGATATCTGAGGAGTTGCTCTGAGTCTGCAACAGAGAGGCTCGAAGTTGATCGATACACGGAGCAATAATGTCAGCAAACGTGTTTGAGATTGCTTTTGGGTCACTTATTGTGTGCCCCCCTTCGACCGTCAATTCCGGGACTAGCCTGTTAACCAGTTCCTTCCTGTCCAGCCAGGCTAACAATTTCCCCACATTATCACCCTGTTCGTAAAGTCTACCGGCTTTCTCTCTCTTCAGTGTTTTGGCCATATCCGTGGCAATGCTCCTGTACTCTTCTTGTTTGAGTTGCAAATTGTGGAGCGCCTCTGGTGAGAGATCAGGTGCCTCTGAGTCGTCGAGATGATGGATCTCATCCTTTACCTGGACCAGGTCTTTGACTCTATCGTTCTGAATCCCGGTGATAGAGGACAGGACCCTTGTTGTCACTAAAGTCTTTTTGACAGTGGGGTTGCAGAGGTACCAAGGGTTAAATCAGCGCTTCTCTTCCGACCCGTCCCTCCCCTAGAACCAGATGCGCCCAGATGGGGGAGTGATCAGAAATACCCTGTGCCGTGTGTCTGACTTCCTGAGTTTCTAAGACCAGGGCCTCTGGGGCCAGTAGGAAGTCTAAGCGAGAGGAGTTGTGGGGTGCGCCGAAATAAAGCATGTATTGACTAGAGTCACAGTGTAGTGTGCGCCACAATCCACCAGTCGCATAGCCTCAAGAAATTCAGGGAGCCATCTCTGGGATTGTGCGATATCCCTTGGGGGATAGCGATCTAAGTGCCCCAAGACCACTGCATTGAAGTCACCACCCAATACTAACCTACCCTTGGGGAGGGAGAGCAAGTGAGTGCCCAAGTCCCTGAATGTCAGGCTCTGCAGACCCGGTGGTACATACACTGTAACTAAGTTAAGGGTTGCACCATCACATTGGGCGGACACTGCAGCATACCTCCCCATATCGTCCACCCAGTTGCGCTGTACTCCAAACCGAAAGGATTTCTTGAGTAAAACACCCACACCTCGGGACCTGGAGGTGAATTCAGAGTGAGCCACCAATTTGTATCCCTACCTGTTTAGCGCTCTACATGTGTTACCAACTAGGTGCATCCCCTGAAGTAGGACCACCTCAGAGGTACGAGGTTTGATATATTGTAAAACTATGCTGCGTTTAAGTTTGTCCCCGAGGCCATTAAGATTCCAACTTAACAATCTAACTTGCCTGTCACAGCCATTTCACATTATATCTGACACAGCATACATTCAAATACCCAAGTTCGAATAATAGTACAGTTGACATAAAAAAACTATTAATGAGAAAGGAGAACAAAACAACTTCCCCAAACCCACCCAACAACCCCCCTCCCTGCTCTCCTGCACTCTAGGCCTTAAACTCCCCATCAAAAAACTCTGCAGAGTGACTGTCGCCCAAACTTGTCTAACTGTAGCTAAACTTTGAGGGGATAACCATTCCTCCGTGAACCCATACCCCCAAACAGCATCAGTATGGCTCCAGAAATCAAGACTGCAGGCCAAAAGCCACCAGCAAACCACACATTGTCCCAGAGTACTTCAACTATCACCCGCTGAAAGACAATGATGCAAGGTCAACCCCATGTAGGCCCATCCCCCCCAAAAAAGGAAAACCCCCACAAGTCTGCATCTGACATTTCTGTAGCGTTCAATGTCTCAGGCAGCTTAGGTGGGATCATTTATGCTCGCCCTGGTCCGTTGCCTTTTTTCTGCCCTCAAGCCAGTCCGCAGCATCCTCTGGGCGGTCGAAGAGCCAGGCTCTACCATACATTTCCACCCAGAGCCGGGCCGGGAACAACATTGTGTGCTTCACACCTCTATCTCGCAAATCCCTTTTTATGGCCAAGAAGGATCTCGTCTGCTTCTGGACAGCCAGGGTGAAATCTGGAAAGAAGGACATTTCTGCGTTTTTGTAACAAAGGGGTGTAGCATTTCGAGCAAACTAGAGGATAGCATCCCAATCCCGGTAGTTTAGTAGGCAAGCTAGTATCGGTCTAGGTGGCGCCCCTGGCTTCGGTCACCTGCCAGGGACCCTGTGCACCCACTCAATGATGAAGAATTTCGATAGTTCCTTAGGCTGGAGGTGGGTAAGAATAAGGTCTTACATGAACAGATCAGTAGCCTGTCCTTCTGCTTTTTTGGGAACCCTAATTATGCGCACATTGTGTCATTGGTGCTGTCTATCCATGCTCCCAGGGCGCTGGGGGGCCATGCACAGTGGAGAAGGGGTTTCCCCGCAGCAGACCAGACCACTAGGGCACCACCCCAGATGGCATCACGCTTTGTGCTACCAAAACAGTTCAGGCAGATCACAGGTAAGTCCAAGGGCACCAGCCCGGGGGGCCCCGCTAGCCCAAACATCAGGGGAGCAGAAATGACAGAGGGTGCTGGGATTGCTCTTCCAGCTCCTGGCAAGCAAATGTGAAGTGAAGACCCCCAGCAAGCCTCAGTCTGCGCCCCGCCCCAGCCAGGCACCAGCGGGCATCTCCAGGTCACAGGCAGTCACAGAGTCCCCAGTTGCCACCCCAAGTAAAGACCGATCTCCTTCCCCGCTTTGGGGAGCATGGCTGTTCACCACAGGGAGGATCATGTTGGGGCACTTCCCCGGCGGATCCGCTCAATAGACTATCATGCTGCGTCACACCATTCATGGGCCTCCTCGACGTAGCCACCGCTGCTGCTGGGCATACTCACCCCACCTTCAACGTCGTAGCCGGTGGCCCGGGGTCTCTGTTACACACCCGGGGCCACTGCGAAAATGCGCCTCTCGTTTCCCGCCGTCCGCAGGTCTCTATAACTCCAAGCAGGCAGTAGGCTTCCACCACGGCCTCTCAGAGGCGGTCACCCGCGGGATCAGGCAGCTACGCCCCACATGCCGCGTCCCAGTCTCTCGGCTCCCAAAAGGAACCCCAGACTTTGATATTATGCAACAATGCAACTCACAGTTCTTCGTGCAGATGCGGGCCTGATTCACCAGGCTGCACCCGTCTTTTTTTTTTATTATTTTTTTTTTTTTGTCCTCATTTGCCCCTCCTCACCCCTTTCTCTTACGATAGCACCCTAGAGTGATTTCATCTCATATGATAGAAATGTTTCTATCTTGGGAGTGAGTGCACTCCATTAACCGGCCTTCCATGAAGCATATATCCACCGAGATTTCGGAGAGGCTTAATCATAGGACTTTCTTCCACCCTTTCCTTCACCAGTTTCCCCCTTATCCTTCACCCATAACAATTTAAGAACGGAGTCCAAAATCTGTATCTCTTCTTATGCTGGCTGACCATGTCCAGCTTTGCTACAGCCCTCATGGCTCTTATCCAAGCCAAGTCTGACAGAGGAAAAGCAGAAACCCACAACTTGCAAATTTCCCTCCGGGCCAACAACATAGCATAAAACACCAACTTTGCTTTATCGTCCAAGCCCTTACCTTGTAAATCTGCTCTTCCCGTGATGACAAGTTCAGGGCTTACCTCAATATATTGGGCCAGTGCAGCTGACAGGCATTTACTCACATCACTCCAGAAAACCTTTATCGCTGGGCATGTGACAAACATGTGCATATCATCTTCGTTTGGGCTGCTGCATTTAGGGCATCTCACAGTTCCACCATCTTTGAATTTCGCCAGTTTCTTTGGGGACCAATACGCCCTGTGGAGAGTGAACAAGTGGTTCCTTCTTAAATTTGCAGGTTTTACCACCTTATAAAGCATCAACATAGTTACTTGCCATTGGTCTTCTGTAGCGATCTTCGGCAAGCACTCTTCCCACAGGCTTTCTGGCAATATAAACGGTCCATCCTCCATTTCAACTATTGCCCAGTACCACGCCGCCACTTTTTTTTTGATCGGAGCCTCCAACGCCAGCTTCTCTTCAAATTCATATATATCCCTATTAAATGTTCTTTCCCAGCAGCCCAGCTTTGTATCTGGAGATATTTAAACTTCGAAAATATATGGCCTCACTCTTTTTCACAATAACTCCAGGGCAATAAACTACTATCTAAAAACAAATCCCCCATCTCTGAGGTCCCTCTACTTTTAGTGTCCTTGCCAGCGCATCCTCCGCCCAACACGGGGCACCTGGTGATTCCCAAATCGGATAAGAAATACGATTAAAGAAGTGAAAGATGGGGAGTCAGGTCGTTTAGTTACAGATACCAAAGATATAGTTGATGCCTTCTATAGATATTTTGAGGAGGTTTATAAGGAAGATCTAGTTCCGTATAAGCAAGAGATAGCAAACTGAACAAAAGCCTTAGCTCCATTGACAGAAGAGCTTCAAGAGTTTTTGAATCAGGAGATCAGACAGGGGGAAGTAGAGGAGGCTATTAAGCAGGCTAAGAAAGGGAAAGCACCAGGCCCGGATGGGCTACCTGTTGAGGTCTATAAGGTTTTGGGTGGAAGTTGGGTACCGTTATTAACTAAGGTTTTTAATGAGATCTTTGTAGGAAAGGCAGCTCTCTCCACATCTTGGAATGAGGCAAATATTATAGTTATTCCTAAACCCGGAAAATCACCAAAATATATGGACTCGTACAGGCCTATATCGCTTTTAAATAGTGATTATAAGTTGTTTGCTAAGATCATGGCGGATAGGCTTGGTAGAGTAGTTCCCTATCTCATTCATGAAGACCAGAAGGGGTTCATTAAGGGCAGATATCTAAAGGAGCTAACGTTTTCCCTGATAGGCAGCATTGATGTGGCTGTCACACATAATCTCCCCTTGACGGTAGTTGCTCTCGACGCCGCCAAGGCATTTGATCGTGTTAATTGGGAGTTTTTGAAGGCTTTAATAACACACCTACGGTTGGAGGTTAATTTTGGTGCGGTATTGGCTCGAATATATCAGTCACCTATTTCAAGAGTCTTAGTAAATGGGGTATTAACTAAGCCGATAGAGGTAATGAGAGGTACAAGGCAGGGATGCCCCCTATCCCCTCTCTTGTTCGATCTTTATATCGAAACGTTAGCTTTTAGAATTAGAGAGGCAGACATGATTCCCCCCTTTGAGTTTCAGGGATGGGCTAGAAAGATTGGGCTCTATGCAGACGATATAGTTATCTTAACATCAAATCTACATCAAACCTTGGACTCCATAGATACTATTACAAGGAAATTTGGTGAAGTTTCGGGATATCGGTTAAATGCTGATAAAACAGAAATTATGTCCTGGAATTTGGCAACAGAGGATATAATTTGCAAAAACGAAATAAGATACTTAGGGGTCCAAATCACTCAGGACATAAGGGATCTTACTAAAGTTAACTTTGCCAAAGTCAGGAAGAAAGTTTCTTGGCTATGAGAGGCTGGGCCCATCTACCTTTAACAATGTATGGACGTGCCAATTTGGTGAAGATGATGGCGTTACCTAAGATTACCTTTTTATTCGACGCGCTCCCTCTTATGTTTGAGAAGGAGGGTTTTTCGAGACTGCAGAGTGAGATTGGGTCTTTCATTTGGGCATCTAAGGGATCGCGCCTATCTTGGAAAAAAATCAGGAGAAGACTTTTGAAAGGTGGTTTGGCTGCACCAGATTTCCAGATATATTCATGGGCTTTCTTGCTCAAAAATTGCAGAATGCTTTTGGGCATGCCAGGAAGTTCAGTTATTGGTGAACTACTGTCTGCAATGCTGAGAGTTGAGAACATTAAGCAGAACGATTTATGTATAAATTTTCCGACCCAAAGTACTTTAAAAAAGTAAGATTAAAAGTGCTGAAAGATATGGCGATGGTCTGGTATAGAATTAGGAGGGCCACAAGAATACCATATTTTAGTGCAAGAGCACCGATTTGGCTGCACCCGTCTTTTGAAGCGCCTCTTGATGAGTACAGGCCTCAGCTAGGCCTGTGAATGCAAAGGGTTTGCCCTTCTGTGCATGGAGTCCTCAGACTACACAAAGAAATTGACACGGAAACTAGAAATACAAAGACATAGTTTAATAAACCCTTAAAGGTGGTACTACAGCCCACACAACACTCCACAGTATTGTACAAGGTAGCAAACATATCTCAGACATGCGGTCCCCTTTTATACACAAAGAAGGGGCTCATAGGTAGGCGGTTACAGCTCTAAACATGATTTACGACCATATATGGACATTTCTTGAACATGATCGATACATGGGTGGAGTTAACGGTTCTTGAGACCCGCCGAAATACACATTCCAATCTACGCTAATCAGAGACAGATGTGGCTCCTACTGAGTATGCGCTAGACACACAGGGAACTATTTATAGCTTGTTGCTGAGCAAACTCCAGGGGTGATAATCAGTGAGGTAGGACTCGCCTCGTGGCAAGCACATGGCAATATATAGCACACAAGATGGACGCCAGAAAACAAAATGGAGTCTGGCCGTATTTCAAGTAGGAGCGGAAAAACTGAAACAAAGACACGATAGCATGTCTTCAGTGAATGCTTAATACTATCGCTGTTTTATTTACAACAGACGACCCTTTCAGCATTTGCTGAAGACATTCGGTTTCTTTGGATAATCTAGATACTCATCGTTTATATCGATGCTCATCATGTCAGCTATCTCTCTAGTTATAGTTTTCTGATGGGTAGCCTCTGCAACAGACCGTTTATTAGGCACACAAAATGAAACACATAAAGAACATATCATTGGACTACATTGAATACATACACAACACGTGAATAATATGGGAACAACTATACCAAGTCCAGTGAGAACTTTCCAACCCCACGTGGAAATCAAGGTCCAGAACCAGCCCGAGAAGGTCCAAGACCCGTTTTCAACATGTATATCAGCTGCAATTTTATGTAATTTGTTAATGGCTTTGTACACAGAAGGAGTATGGTCAGGGATAAAGACGCAACAACTGCTTCCAGTAATTCTACAAGCCCTGCCTCTATCCGCTATCATTATATCCAGAACCATTTGGTTCTGTAATGCAACAATCCTAGTAATTTGCAGCTCTTTAGTAAGATTTCCAAGGGCTGCAGCAGTTTGATTAGTAACAGCTTCCACTACTCTTGTCAATCGACGTATTTTTCTACTGTTCAGAGCAGCTCCCACAAAGAAAAATCATCCTAGGTTAAAATCTATATACTGCTGCAGACTAGTATCAGTCTGGTCAACGTCATCTACAGATAAAGTTTGTTTATATCTATTTACAGTCACATTGTTCAATAATTTCAAATCTTTATGATATGATGCAGGTGCCAGGAATACAGGTGGCAATAAAAATGATACGTAACATACTCCGGCCCATCCAGCTGGTAATCGGTAATAGCCTTTGTTCCCACATACAAAGTAGGTATTATGAGAGGTGAGAATTGTGCTATTGTTGAGGCCATCAATATTCAATACAACAATACAATCACTAACACCTACAGGAATATGGCCTACACTCTGTACACATAAATCTGCTTGTGCTTGGGCTACTGAAATCACAAACTTCTCTTTTCCAACTGTGTCTCTAGTGTTCGTAAAGATATAAGGCGTTGATTCATTGTCCGGTCGATATTCTTCCCACTCCCATATAGTTCCGTTGGCTTGTGGATAGCCTTCCTTATCTTGATGACATTCTTTATTCAGTGTGAAAAGCAGTCTACCCACTGTGGGTTTTCTTGTAGCAAAAAGCAAAGTGTACCATGCTCTACAAGAGCCATTAGGAGAGAAAGGGAGAGGTATGAACGGTGTTCCCCCTTTCTTTTGATGCGCCGACATCATCCCACATATCCAACAGTTCGTAGCATTCGTAGCAACGTGGGTGTGAGGCAACATTTGGATGAAAGTGTTATTCAAATACGACTATCGATGTTTCAACTCTTGATATGGAAGGGTGTAGAAGAAATGGTCATCTGGGACTGGAGTGGAAACAACATATAGCTCATGGGCAGGAGCTTTTTCCTCTACAAACCACGTGACTGTAGTGACAACTGCTACAATGGCAATGAAGCCCACAGAACCAAAAATCTTCTTCTTATCCATTCGAACAAATCTACACACAGAATCTTCCTGAAACTAAAGTGTTGTCAGAACTCTTACCCCTAGGTAGCCGTTGTTTTCTTCACCAGCGGGCCAAGACGGGTGTCACTACACTAATGCAGGGCTGATCCCACCCCTTGCCTCATCAGCTCTCCGTTTTACTGACCTAGGGACCGTTCTGATAACTTCTCACACAATTGCAGATTCCTTTCTTGGTCGCAGATTATATTTTCTTGATCCAGGAATTGTCGGGTCCGGGAAGAACTCCTCATATTCGTCAGGTACCACAGCACGGCTTCTTTCCGCAGTCAGGATATCTCGATGGTCGGTCAATACAGCAGGCTCCACCAGGTCAGGTTGCACCTTCCGGAAATGGATGGAATGTATCCAATTCTTCCGGTTGGTGACTCGGACGGCTGTTCTTGTGGTGAGAAGAACCTGCTCGGGACCACACCACCTCGGCTCCAGACTGCTCGACCTTTCAAAGGACTTCACGAGGACGAAATCGTCAGGCCGGAGATTATGACCATCTCCTGTGGACCGGTCTGAGAGTTCTTCTCGAACCTGTTGATGAATGGAAACCAAACTGTCAGTTAATTGTGCCAAATAGTCATTCAATAAAACACAAGGTACATCGTACACTGAGCTTGGTTTGGGCAACCCCCATATGTTCATGGGGAGCCCGAAGACGATCTCATAGGGCGTTACGCCCGTTTGAGAATACGGTACTGATCTGATAGACAATAATGCCAAAGGCAAAGCATCTGGCCAAGTCAGAGAAGTAGAAGCCTGTATTTTCGCTATTTTTAGCTTCATCGTGCAATTTACTTTTCCACCAAACCTGCTGATTGTGGGTGGAACACTGCATGAAACTTCTGCGTGATGCCTAATCCTATCAAAACATACTTAACAAGGTCCGCCACAAAATGGGGCCCGTTGTCAGTCTACAACAATCTACAAACACCGTACCGAGGGAAAAATTCCTTCAACAGCACCTTAGCAGTAGTCATTGCAGTATTGTCCTTTGTAGGGTATGCTTCAATCCATTTGCTGAATGCACAAACCACAACCAGAACATACTTTAGATTATTGCAGCGTTCCAGCTGTATATAATCCATCTGCAAGACTTCAAAAGGTGAGGTAGGTTTTGCAAATCCTCCTGCTGGAGTTCGTGTCCCTTTTCCTGGATTATATTTGAGACAAATCATGCAGGTTTGCACTACTCTCTTAGCCGTGCTAGCAATTTCTGGATGCTCCCAAACTTGCGTAAGCAATTTCACAATTGCCGAAGCTCCAACATGTGCTAGCCCATGTGCCATCTGAACCATAGGTTGTACAAAGGCTTTGGGTAACTTCCACCTATCCATCTGCTTATTCCTCCAGCAGCCTTCATCATCCAATTCTCCATCTTTGGACCATTGTTCTCGTTCTTTCTCAGTAGCAGTCTTTTGTATCTCTAACACCTTTTCCCTAGCATCATGCCACCGCTCAGCTTGTGACTTCACAACATACATTGGAGTGGAGCCAGGCTGCATTGCAGTTTCACCTGCTACTTGATCTACAAAAGCGTTTCCTTTTCCCACTTTATCTGTCACTTTCTTGTGTGTGCTACATTTCACTATAGCATATTGAGCCGGATTTTGGCCACCAGGTTGGCCCCACATATGACTGGCCTGGTACACAGGGACCAGGCGGGGTTTATCCCCACGAGGAGCACGGCGTTAAATATTCGTCGCCTGGTTGGGATACTGGATGGTGCTATGGATGAGGATGGTACCCAGGCGGTGTTGTAGGTAGACATTGAGAAGGCATTCGATAGTTTATAGTGGCTCTATCTGGATGAAGTGCTAGTGCGATTTGGTATTGGAGAAGGGTTCTGCAGGTGGACGAAGGTGCTGTATTCCTCGGCGACGGCGCGAGTACGCCTGGGCAGTTTGGTGTCTGCGGCTTATCCGGTCGGTAGGGGTACGCGACAGGGGTGCTCCCTTTCCCCCCTTCTGTTCGCACTGGCGATGGAACCCTTGGCGGTGCAAGCCAGGTCGGGAGACGAATATGCAGGGATTGCCAGTGGTGGGCAGCTGCACCATATCTCGCTGTATGCGGATGATCTGCTGTTGTATATGGAGGACACGGAACAGGCTTTGGAAGGGGCGATGGAAATGCTGTCAGAGTTTGGCCGGTATTCGGGCCTCAGGGTTAAGTGGGCGAAGACCTGTGTCTTTCCGCTTCGAACGGCTGTACCCTGCCCTGCACGTGATTTGGGAGTGGTCTGGGAGCCATCTTGTTTTACTTATTTGGGAGTCCGCATCTACCACGAGGCCGCGGACCTATTAGAGGGCAATATTGGTCGGTGCGTGCGGGCGCTGAGAGGCTGTATGTCCTTCTGGGCGTCCCTTCCCCTGACGGTGTTGGGTAGGATTGCTCTTTTGAAAATGGTAGCGCTTCCGCGGCTCCTGTATTATTTCCGGACGCTGCCCATTTGGATTCCTCAGAGGATCTTCACGGACTTGAGGACGATGGTTATTGATTTCCTATGGGGGCATGGTCGCCGTAGAGTGGCACTGAACACGTTGCTACGCCCTAAGATCGAGGGGGGGATGGCCGTCCCAGACTTTGAGCTGTACTACTTGGCGGCGCAGCTTCAGGTTCTCACGCAGCATGTGGCCAGGGTGTTCAGGGGGCCGGAGTGCGACCGAGAGTTGGGGATACAGCGTCATGTACTGGCCTATATCATTATGCAGCAGAAACTGGAGTTGCAAGGCCTCACTATGGAGGAGCGGACGCTCAGGTTATGCTGGCAGAGGAGTCTGAGAAGGGCGAAGGCGACTCGGCCGTATGCACCGGAGATACCGATCGGCATGTTGACAGCTCTACCGCATGGGGGCGATTGGTCCCCATTGTCGGAGGGGGAAGAATCGGGACTGCAAGTAGTAGGGGACTTATATGTAGATGGGACCTTGGTGCCCTTCGGGGTACTACAGGAACAGTTTGGGTTGCCAGAGGGGGGCTTCCTCTTGCATGCGGCGGTGGTGGCGGCCATTCAGAAACATTGGAGGGGAGGGCTCATTGAGCCGGAAACGACCATGGCGTGCCAGTATGTAGTGATGGCCGCTGGCACCTTTAAAGCGGTGACCTGCCTCCATAACAGGATGCTGAACGAGGGACTGGAACCGCTCCTAGGGCTCAAGGCAAAATGGGAGGTGAGCATAGGTAGGCCCATTCCGGACACGGTGTGGAGCCATATACTTCAGCGTACATGGAAGGGCACGAGGAACGCGCGCTTCCAGCAGGTGCACTTCTTTGTATTACATAGGGCCTACTTGACTCCGGAGAAGATCAGACAGTACTTCCAGGTGCAGGACGCCCGGTGCCCGAGGTGCTTGGCGCCGGAGGCGGATATGGATCGCCTGTTCTGGGGTTGTTCGAACTTGGGGGCTTACTGGACGGAGGTGGGGGAACTTCTCAATGCAGTGACCGACAGGGAGGTGGAGTTCGATATGGCGGCGTGCCTGTTGCTTTGGTTCCCACACACCAAACACACTAAGGTGACGAGTAAGTTTATTGACCTGGGGCTGATACTGGCGCAGAGGGAGATTACCTGGCACTGGAAGTCCAGGGGAGGACCGTCTGTGAGGAGGTGGAAGAATGACCTGCTGAGGTGGTCCGAGTGCGAGAGTGTGCTTCGGATGAGGCAGGCTGTCAAGCTCGATAATGAGAAGGCCTTGGACTCAGCGCGTGCATGGGAATTGATAGTGCAGGACTTGCGTGATTCGTTGGTAGAGGATGAGGAATGAATGGATAGGACTTGAGGACACCGCGAGGCGTAGGAATACAGAGATATCATTGGATCTGTAGCAGAACCCATACCAGAGTCAGGAACATGGCACACACCATTAGCGGTTGCCGGAGCGGTGGGGTTGGGGTTGTTTTGGGGCTGTTTCGAGGTGGGCAAGGAGCCGGGAGGTAATTAGCTACAGCAGCGATTCTGGGCCAGGACTGAGGACTGGATATGTGGAGCGTAGGTGGAGCGTAGGTGGATAGCGGGCAGTGGTAGGGGACTACGGGATGACATGATAGGGCCTCGTAGGGCATGGGAAAGGGACTGGCCGCGGCTCTGTAGCACTGGAATGTACGCATAGGATGGCTTATGTTGGGGATAGGTTGTGGTTGGGGGGTAAAATGCGGATACGTAAAAAGTTTTTCGACCATTGTCCCTCGGGGACGCTCACCATGATGTCTTGCTACTAATTGGAATACTGTGCCGCCCGGCCTCCCGGATGCGGGCTGAATGGCTGTGTACGATATACGCTCTTATGTTTGATGCAGGGGGACACCATGAGTGGACTGGTTGAGCAATTGTACGCTATGGTTTCTAATTCTGCAATAAAAACAAATTAAAAAAAATATATACATTTTACTATAGCTATCTTCTAAGGATAGGTCAATGCAGTCAAGCGATTATGTACTAATTCTCCATACAGTATCTGTGCTCCATGTGATGTCATAAAACCCCTTTCCTTCCAGAGCAGGCCAAAATTGTGCGCTACTCCAAAAGCATAGCGGCTATCCGTATAGATATTCACGCATAACCCTGCACTAAGCTCACATGCTCGTGTCAACGCTATCAGTTCTGCTGCTTGCACTGATTTCTGCGGTATGCGTGCTGTCTCAACTATTGTGTGTAGCATAGTAATTGTATATGCTGCTGAAGTAGTTCCGTCTGGTAACTTCAAGCAAGACCCATCCACCCACAACTCTCCATCCACATCTGTAAAGGGCGTATCTTGCAAGTCAATGCGACCCTTTGTCTGTTCCTCAGTCACAAAGACACAGTCATGTGTCTCCAGTGAAGTGAAGTAGCGTGGCTCACTGGTTAGAGGCGGCAGACCCGAGAGCAGAGGACGGCCCGGGACCAGGGTTCGATTCCCGGCGCGGCAGGTTTCTGGACCAGGGTCAGCGGACTCGATAATTCTCATGCCTCGGTGCCCACTCTGATCAGCGTTCACACTCGGCAACTCTGGGCATTAGCTTGCCTCATCTTCACTAACGGCCCCACCAGACCGCCGGGGATGCCTGGTCTCACCCTGGAGATACCCATTAAGGGACCATCTCTCAGGGAAGCCAGGAAGGGTTTCGCAGCGGTGGAAGCGCCTTGGGACCCTCCGGGTAAGTAGTGTGCTATATAAATGCCTATACATTTACATTTACACATCCTGCGCCTCAGGCTGAGTCGCTGGAAAGGGCAACAAGGTGGCTGGATTCAGTGTTGCACATCTCTTCAATGTAATATGAGGAGCCAACAGTGTTAGCTCGTACCCTGTCAGACGAGCACTAGTTAAATGCTGCGTCTTTGTTTGATTCAAAAGGGCATCAACAGCATGGGGGGCCAACACCAACAGCTTATGAGATAACACAATCCCTTCACTCTGGCGTATTGACAGAGCTGTTGCTGCAACTGAGCGAAGACAACCAGGCAATGCTCGAGCAACAGGATGAAGCATCGCCGAGAAGTATGCACAAGGGCGCTGTTTGTCGCCGTGCATCTGCACTAACACTGATAACGCGCATCCATCTCTCTCATGCACATACAATGTAAAGGGCTTTGTGTAATCAGGGGTGCCTAACACTGGTGCTGAACAAAGGGCCTGATGTAATTGTTGGAAAACATTCTCACACTCATCTGTCCAGGGAAGAGGAACTGGAGTATCCTTTGTCAGAAGTGCTAACAGTGATTTAACTATATATGAAAACCCTAGTATCCACTGTCTACAAAAGGAAGTGAGACCCAGAAAAGCTCGAACATCTTTCTGCGTGGAGGGTGCTGGTGTATCTAAAATGGCTTGAATGCGATATGGTGTAAGTGCACGTCCCCCCTTAGACAAAAGGTGACCTAAGTAGGTTACCTTTGGTCTACAATATTGCAACTTGTTTTTTCGATACTTTGTGATTGTGCGATGCTAGGAAGGTAAGCAAAGACAATGTACACTCCTCACATTGTTCGGGGGTGTTGGCTGCCAAAAAGATATCGGCAACATATTGTATAAGTGGCACACCTTCAGGTAAAATAAAAGAATCCAACTGTTGTTTCAATGCCTGACTATAAATGCTAGGACTCTCAGTATAGCTTTGAGGAACTCTACAAAATCTATACGATATTCAAAGTGAATCCGAAAAGGTATCGGCTGTCAGGATGAATAGGGATCGAAAAGAAAGCGTTCTTCAAGTCTATAACTGAGAACGTTGTTGCAGTTGGCGGGACCTGAGTAAGAAGTGTTGTAATGTCAGAAACCACTGGGTATTGAGGTATCACTATCTTATTGACCTCCCTTAAATCGATAATAAATTGATAAATCCTAGTGTCAGTGTCTTTCTTCAAAATCGGTAATATAGGACTGTTACACACATTGTATTGAACTTCTTCAACAACCCCCACTTTAATCAGATCCTGCACTATCTGTATTAGCGCCTCCTCCTTCTCCTGTGAAATTCGATACTGAGGCAGGTGCGGTAACACAGCTCCCTCCTTTACACTGATGTCTACCGGGGAATGATCATTTGTCCCACATCAGTATCTGAAGTGGCACACGAAGTATGAGGTAAAGAGGCCAATGCAGCATCTTCTTTTATTGTACACACCCTCTCCATTGTCGGATAGTTGTCATTCAAGATAACAAGTACTCCTTCAGGGGAGCATTGTATCGTGGCCCGAAAATGCTTGAGCATATTCAGGCCCACAATGTTATTGGGCGTGTTCGGGGAGAGCAAAAATGGACATGGTGCAACAAACTGATCTACATGAAGTGCAAGAGGTTGTGATAGTGGGCTAAGAGAAGGTGTTCCATCGAACCCTATAGACGTATTGTTAAGCCTGACAGGGGAGCCCTCGGATCCAATTTTTTAGACAAAGCGCTACGAGTAGCTCCTGTGTCAACCAGGAACCGATCAGTAGAACCCAAAACATGTGCTATAACATAAGGACCCCTCTGATCTACTGGCACTTCGACTGATTCCTTATCCCATCCTACGCAATCCTATGCATACCGTGAATCGTGCTGTTCGGGAGGTACATACTCAGACCTTTGGTATTGATTCCGTCGATCAAAGACATTGGACCCATCTTGCGGTCGCAAACTAGAGTCAAACCTAGAATTAGTAAAGCATTAGTAAAGCGCGCCCGCACTAAGATGCGGCTTAAGTACACAGGGAGGGCGGGATGCGGCCAGCAACTGGACCGCAACCCTTTCCTCCCTCCAGTATGGTGGGTCTAGCGAGTCTCTCCAGCAGCATCAGCACGTAGTCTGCTGTGCTGCGCTGGGAGAGGAGAGCACAAGGGAAAGGCTGGTCTCTCACGGAGCACCAAAGAGTTAGGAATTGCCACAAGAAGTAAGTAAAATGCACAGTAATACACACATTTTAAAAATGGTTACAAATCCCAACACGCTGTCCCCCGGCTTTCCGCCTCAGGGTTGAGCGCTAGTAAATTAGTAAAGCACGCCCGCACTAAGATGCGGCTTAAGTACACAGGGAGGGCGGAATGCGGCCAGCAACTGGACAGCAACCCTTTCCTCCCTCCAGTATGGCGGGTCTAGCGAGTCTCTCCCGCAGCGTCAGCACGTAGTCTGCTGCGCTGCGCTGGGAGAGGAGAGCACAAGGGAAAGGCTGGTCTCTCACGGAGCACCAAAGAGTTAGGAATTGAAACTGATTCATCTACCTTCTGTTTACATGACGCTAACATAGTCCAATCAATCTTTTTAGGGGGAACAAGCGTTTTTAATTTAGTCAAAAGAGCAGCAGGAAGATCTAAAATCGACTGGGGCGGTTTCTGTGCAGGTTTCCTTTCTCCATCCTCATCCTCAAGATCTGCCCATCTAACCTTAAATGTCATAAGATTGTCTACCTTTCGTATAGATCTCCACATAATATAAGCCCGAAAAATAAATCAATATCGGCCAGGGTCATAATACAGGAATTTAGAGCCCCCTCACCTTCCTCATAAAAGGCGGCGGGATTCTTTCGTGGATCAGGTAATGCAGCTTTTAATGCCATAACATCTGCTCTATTCCAAGGAGTATAAACCCAGTAATAGATTAAATACCCTTGAGCATCAGGAGACCTCCTATCCGAACTAGTACCCGCACCTTTAGGAGGAACATACAAGGGCGCTGCCTCCCGCATCGGTTTAACATGCACTGCATCGAACTTATCTGAATAAAAGATGGATGACTGCTTCCTGTCGCCATTCGGATTTGTTCTCTCCTCACCAGTTTTCCTTTTCCGCGCTTTATCCCGTAGCCGAAACATCTCATCCCGCAACGCAAATATCCGTCAAACCGCATCAGGCACCTGAGAATGAAGAAAAAGACCTTTACGCAATTCTTTAGAATCAGCTACCACATCATCTGGTTCAAGAACATCAGAATATTTCTGAAAAGCTGTCAATACTTCATTAGAGACAAACTCAGTAAAGAATAGTTTCTCCCTATCCTCCCATACTTTAAGCTCTTTCAATAAATCTGCAAGGGAGATAGTATCCTTGATGACCCGATAAGCAATTTTTCAAAGATCAGCCAAACAGTCGGTCGATAACATAGACCGCGTATCCATTTTCTGTGCGGGCGGTCCAGAATCCTGATCTCCTCCTCTCAGAGCAGACGGGCCAGCGTACAGAGGCGGAGAGCGAACTAATAACGAAATATCATCATCAGATTTATTAAGGACAGGATAAAGAGGCTGTCGAACAGGATACTGGCCATATATTTGTAACCGGCGTTCTTTCTCCAGTTTCTCTTCTAATTCCTTTGCTTCGCACTTTTTTGACTCTTGCACTCTCTCACGCTCACTCTTTCGTTGCTCTTTCTCCATCAGTGCCTGCTCAAGCTTCTCACGCTCTTGCACCTCTTTCACCCACATACGTATACACTCAAACATGTCTTTTCTCACTCACCGTTTACACATACACTGCTCCACATACTCAATTTTCCGCAAATCAAACGATCCATACGTAGGCCATCGTAACTCAGGATCTTTTTTGGTATATTTCCTCCATAACGTGCTGCACATTATGGGGGAAAGACCAAACTTGACATACATATCCCTATTCGGCATACCTTCTGGGGGAGCCGGCTGTGATTCTTCAAGTATCAACCGGTGATTTCCAAAACAGCAGCACCACTTACGGAGTGCGCTAAAAACAGGCATGTCCAAAATAGTGCAAACTATGCAAAATTATAATTAAAATGGCACTTAAAATGTTGCGCCGCTCAAATCCAAAGTTCAGGAGAAATATCTCCACATTGCCTGCCTATATGTGTTGCAACACATATATACACAAATTCAAACCAAACAATATGACTAACAAACAAATTAGTTGCGGCAAGCGTATCCTAAAACTACCTTGCCAATCAAGACTACCAAAGGCTCGCAGCAAGTACCGTACAACGATTCTTACCAATCAAGAGCATCCAGATTTCAACTGCCAAGTTCCAAATTCGCCCAAATGGCCACTTACACGGCAAACCGACAGAAGAGGTCTCAGTCGATGACCGGCGCCACCCAGATGGTCAGATCGGAAGGGAAGGAATAATACCTCGGGATGCCAGGACTAAAAGGCGCCGCTGGCAGTGATCACGTCCCTGGCAAGGTTCCAATCCTTCGTCACGACCAATCCTTCGAGCATCCGAGTCGTCGATGAGCCCCACGTGACGGGCGCCAATTGATGAGTACAGGCCTCAGCTAGGCCTGTGAATGCAAAGGGTTCGCCCTTCTGTGCATGGAGTCCTCAGACTACACAAAGAAATTGGCACGGAAACTGGAAATACAAAGACATAGTTTAATGAACCTTTAAAGGTGGTACTACAGCCCACACAACACTCTACAGTATTGTACAAGGTAGCACACAGAACTCAGACATGCGGTCCCCTTTTATACACAAAGAAGGGGCTCATAAGTAGGCGGTTACAGCTCAAAACATGATTTACGACCATATATGGACATTTCTTGAACATGATCGATACATGGGTGGAGTTAACGGTTCTTGAGACCCGCCGAAATACACATTCCAATCTACGCTAATCAGAGACAGATGTGGCTCCTACTGAGCATGCGCTAGACACACAATGAACTATTTATGGCTTGTTGCTGAGCAAACTCCAGGGGTGATAATCAGTGAGGTAGGACTCGCCTCGTGGCGAGCACATGTCAATGTATAGCATACAAGATGGACGCCAGAAAACAAAATGGAGTCTGGCCGTATTTCAAGTAGGAGCGGGAAAACTGAAACAAAGACACGATAGCATGTCTTCAGTGAATGCTTAATACTATCGCTGTTTTATTTACAACACTCTGGAGCCGAATAAGTGTGCCGGATTGTTAGGTAGGGTTCACGGGTGCCGGAGCTCTACGGAGTAGAAGCCATTTCTTCTTGTGGCTTATCCAAATCACCCTACAAACATAGCATGTTAACCTTCTTGGATTCTGTGAAACCTATTTTGCATATATTACACTATTTGTTGCAAATCTCAGCATTCTATGTATGTAAAAATACCAATTTAATACAAGCCTAGCTTTGAAGCAAAGGAGTGTTGTACTCCGGCATAAGCTCTAGGAATCATCTAAAGATACGGTAAGTAAGTTCCTATTGTGTAGTGTGGTACTGCTTCTTGAAGGATGAGTTTTCAATGTATTTTCTAATTCTATTAGGGAAGCAGCAATGGTGTTTCTAGTGTCAATTCAAATATTGTTCCAGCTCCTTGCTGCATTTATGGAGATGGCCTGCCTTTGGTTTTCTCTTTCTTGTATGTCTTCATTTCCATCATGGCAAAGCCTGAAGCCTGTAGAAGAGGCCAGTGCTGCAATGGTCTCTTCACATTTTGAGAAAGGAGGACTGATAATACTATTCATTGAAACATTCTGCTATGCCCTTTACACAATTTTCAAAGAGACCACCTCAACTGTATGCTTCTCAGCCTTTCAACTGAGTTTTTGCAAACACAACATTTTGCCTTCCATCCCAGCTTAGTAGTAAAGAATAGTGATTTGTCGACTATGGAAAACAAAAGTCACCTCTAAATATGGGTTCAATTTTGATTGTCAAATGTGGGAGTAACAACATGTAAGAATTACAAAACGTTCTTTAAATAGGGATATTATCGTATGTATACATATACTTTTAATGTTTAGCACCGAGACAATTGCTGCACCATATTAGATAGTTTAGGTCTGATACACTGACACTGTACATTATATAGGTCTGGTAAAGCATGCACATGCTATTTGCAAAATGAATTGAACACAAAAATTGCTATTCTGAAAGCATATTTTCTTTTAAAGTTATTGCCACCTCGCCTCAAGACCTTACTATCTCCAATGTGACACTTGTTGTTTGAGCTGTTATTAAGTATGATAAATTATTGTTTGAATTATGGTAAGTAAAGATTTCTTTTTCAAAATGGATGTCTTCCTTTCTATGACATCAAACAAACTGGACATATAACTCACTCCAAAGGAGTGCAATCATTCAGTAAAATACCCTGGTCTTTTTACTTCTTTATTTGTCATTGTACTAACAATATATTCACTGGAAACATATAGTTTCCATATCCTTGAACACAATATTGGGTACTGCAGGTTTCATGGTAAGCCCACGTTTAGGTTAGTACCAGTTGACAATCAGCAATTTAAAATGTCAGTGTTTGTACACGCTTAAGCACCAGGAATGCACTGAATCTCATAAAAACTAGGCTGGGGTCTTCTGGTTGAGATGCAGATATTTTTCATATTACTGCCCAATTTGTCACTGTCTCAAATAATTCAGATCACAGCACACTCATACAAAAAAACGTTATGGACTTCCTCTAGAAGACAGAATAAATTGCAAAGCAGCCTAAATCACTATCACTAGTTCTCCCACCCATCTTAAAACCAGATGGAATTATTCAGAGTATGTCAGGAAGACCTCAACCTTCTTGTTTAAAGGCCAAGATATGTAAAAACACCAGTCAGGTAGGTGGTGATCTCTTTGCCTTCAGCAGAGTTGCCAGGCCAAGGTTTCTGTCAAGACAGTGAAGCTTTGTGAAGTAAAAGCAATGGTAGATGTGCCTACTCTGCAAAGTTTTTGTGTTTCAAGAATGAACTCTAAAAACAGGAGTTTATTCTTGAAAAATAAAACATCTAGAACCCCAACATGCATGAGGTTTTGTTACTGCTTGTGTATCTGTGAAAAATTCGGTCGTTGGATGACTGAGGTGTGAAACCTGATCAATCAACAGCCAGAATCCCTGGCAGGGTGAACCACAAAAGGTCATTAAATTAACCTATAGTTAACCCGGGTAACTTGACACTAAAAGTAGTCAGGCTTAATTTTGAGGCAATACATATTTCTTTATGCAGCACACAAGCAGTAATAAAGTGAAAGCACAACACACGGAAAATTCTGCATCAATTAAGTAAAATGTAGTAAATTTGAATAAACTGTTTGACACCAAACTAACAAAAATTCGATCAGTAGAACTGGAGTTATTTTTTTATTACCTTTTTAGTAAAAACTGGTGCACAAAAATCAAAGCACCAACAGCGGCATCTAGTCACACGGTCAAAGTATAAACAATTGGTCTGAATGCAATGGAGCGTAGGTCTGATACAAGAAGTGGATTGGGCCCAGTCAGTGCTTACACTTGGACTGAGAAGAATTTTCAAGAAAAATATTTTGTGAATGTAAGGAGCAAGGTTGCAGGTATCCAAGGAGGGAGCGTCATCTTTGTGGAGCTGCTGGACGAAGTTGCAGTGAAGATTTCTACATTAAGACACTTTTATGGAAGTCAAAAAACTCCAGCGGGATGAGGCAGGAGGTTGTAGCGGAAGATAGTTCCAAAAGCTCAGCTACACCTTTGGTGAAGCACCACTGAAAAGGATTTGCTGCTGCAGAGAAGAGTGTACCTGGAGCAGTTGCAAAGTACAGCTGACTGGCGATGCACCTTTGGCAGATCAACAAGCAGGTTGGTCCCAGTCTTCCCTTTGATCTCATACAACTTTTTAGCTAAAAAATGTTGGCTATCCGGGCACCTTTAGTAACCCCGGGCAGAAAGCTCCGGTCCTCCAGCGGAGTTTACAGAGTTTTGCCTACATCCCCAGCTCCATTGAGAACGCAGAGTTCAGGCAAAACTCTGAATCTTAAGCAAAGTTACCCCGTCCCTCCACCCTCCCTAATTTAAATATAACAAAAAAAGGCACTTACCTGCTATGGCATCTCCAGGCTGCCCTCCTTCTCTCTGCGATCTCTCTCTCCTCCTCATCCTCGCCGTGCTCATCCATGCAAACCCCTACGTTGTACGTCTTTTGCGCATGCATGCATGCAAGACATACAATGTAGGGGTTTTCCTGGACTAGGATGGCAAGGGTGAGGAAGAGCGAGAGAGACCACGGCCAGGAGGAGGGCAGCCCAGAGACTCCACAGCAGGTAAGTGCCCTTTTTTGTTATAATTAAATTATGGAAGGTGGAGGGGAGTGTAGCGGAGTTCCAAAGAGTTTTTTCCAACTCTGTGGAACTATGCATAGTAGTGTATTCAGGGTGAGGAGGAGAGAGAGACCACAGCAAGGAGGAGGGCAGCCCGGAGATGCCACAGCAGGTAAGTGCCTTTTTTGTTATAATTAAATTAGGGAAGTTGGAGGGGGGCGTAGCGGAGTTCCACAGACTTTTTTTCCAACTCTGTGTAACTGTGCGTAGTAGTGGATTCAGCTGAAGATACAGGGCTCAAACAATGGGCTGGCCTGTGTGGGTTCAAGACAGGATCCTGGCTCCAGGCACCAAAGCAGTCCTTCCAGGTGCAGCAAACTAGACCTGTGGCCTACACAGGAGGCCACAGCAGCAGAGAGTACTCAGAGAGTGCTTATGCAGGTCTAGAAAGTGAACTAAAGAGTGGTTTGAGGGCACTATTTTTATACTTGGGGCCTCCTTTTCAGTTGGGAGAGGTTTCTTAAGGTTTCTCTTTGAAGTGCTTGGAATACATGACTCCCTTGCCTTATCTCCAGGTTGGCAGCAGAGACAATGTGTAGGTAACAAGCCCTCTGTGAAGGCAGAGCACAGCCTATTCAGCTCCATCGGGGGCTGTGCCCAGCTCTGCCCAACCATCCTGCCAGCAGATTACCCATTCAGGCACACCTAACTAATCCCTCTACTGTTATCCTATTGGACAAGTAGGCCCCACAGTAGTGAAAAACGAATTCAGGAAATTTTCACTACCAGGATATGTAAACTTAATAGTACATGTCCAACCTTTTAATTACAATGCACCTTGTCCTCAGAGCTCCATAGAGTCTACCTTAACGGTGACCTTTAAGCAAGAAAATGGGAGTTTAAGGCATGGCAGGGGGATTACATTACCAAGTTAAATTAGCAGTTTAAAACAGCATTCAGGCTGCAATGGCTAGACTGTGATATGTTATATTAGGGGTCTACTTAAGTGGGTTGCACAATAAGTGCTGCAGAGCCACTTGTAGCATTTAATTTACAGGCCCTGGATATATGGTGTACCACTCTACAAAAAACGAATAGGTAAATTAAATAGCCAAAACCGGCATAAACCAATTTAACCATGTTTTGGGGAGTGAGCACAAGCACTTTGGCAGTGGTTAGCAGTGGTAGAGTGCAGAGAGGCCTAGACCAACACAATGGTATGTCAGCATAAAAATTGAGGTACATATGCATTAAGTTTGGAGGTAACTCTGATGAGAGGGCCAGGTACAACAGTGCGCTATTGGTGGATTCTCCTCACCTGGATCACAACGCTCACATAAGGATCCCGGGCATGGAAATCTAGTAATGGTCGTCCTGCCATAAATAAAGCCGAATGACTGCCGCTCATGACCTGACGTCCCTATGACAGATAGCCTGTTAGGTTAAGTTAACCCACAGCCGAGCCAGCAGTCTCCATGGCTGGAAGACCAGCACTTCTCCCACTATAAATAGAGCTGCTTAACTATGCGGTTACCCAGATCCCTATGACCTTATGACATTGAGGCAGCCAGGATGTCAGGTCAGAGGATTCTGACGGCAGAGCTACCACAGAGTAGACAGTTTGAAAACCAGTGCGTCATCTGACTCTAAATTGAGCTGGATAACGATGACGTTGGTGGGGCATGGGGTCCGCACATTACAAGTTACCGAACTCTAATGGCCTTCCAAATCTGAACCATGAAGCCCCATGTACATATGGAAATCGCCAAATGAAAAAATAGCACTATGAACCAGGTCATATCTTCTTACCAAGCTCCTAAACTAAGAAATCGACTACTCCAAAAACGTGGAGGTAAACCAATATTGTTGCCTTTTAGAAACAAAACTTTGCCTCACTACTTAAGAGTTCACTATAAAAACAAATAGGTTAAATGTCCCTGACTATCTATGACTGTTAAAATTATTATTTTATTTTTGCGCTGATTGGCTATATCTGCGCTATAGATGCATCTTTAACCATGTAATACTTACTTCCAGCATCCGTGTTCACATTTTATCATCACTGGTCTAAGAGGGCTTTTCGTCAATGTCACGTGCACACAAATCAGCAGAAATCTGAAGCAATCAGAAGCCGTTTGTTAATTTCTTTGTACATTTTTCTTGTTTTTGTAGGAAGTGCCTTAGGCAATTTGATTTTGAATGTAGCGTTGTAATTGATCAAAACGACTTTGCATTCATGAAGTTTCTAAGTAAATATATACGCGTGCATATATCAATCAAACCAATATATGTAACATAGGCGTGCATAATTGTATACAGAAAACAAAATACACAGAAATTAGCAATATTTTCCCATTGCAATTTTGAAAAAGTTATCAGGATTAATATGCAGCTGGTGTTAACACCTTAACACGAAATTTAATAACGTATCACGTCGAGAGCCTCTGCCACATTTTGCAACAAATAAAATTGCATTACATATAATTGATCTTTTTTTGAAAAAATACTTTCAAAAGTTAATAACCCTGATTTTTCTGTCGAGACTCATATTTTAATATGTTGCTACATGTACACGTCTCTCAAACAAATTAAAGACTCATTGGCCGCTGAGTGAATTTCACAGCTTGTGAAAGAGACATATTTCATCTTAGTGTGTGAAATTGTAATCATGAATGTTGTGAAGGAGAACGGTAAACTGATTACTGTAATGAATGTGTTCTGTCACAGAGATCTCGCTGGCAGATGAGGGAAGTGTGGTATTCAACATATGCTAACTATCTAATTACTTAATATCTAGCATACACCGAGGGGCTCGAATGTGGCATGGATGAACAGTGTACTAATTGTATAAATTCCAGTGCTCTGTCATAATTTGAAGCATACTGTAACTTCAATAAACCTTACATACATTAATTAACGTTGTATTTGTATTAATGTTGCATACATTACTGTGAATGAACAGAGCTCAGATTCGCGCCTGTTTGTGAAGTTGCCATAATACCAGCAAGGCTCAATACACATATTCTGTATTCATCCTCAGTTACTCTGAAAGGGGCAACATTTGACCCCTCACATTTACCTGTTTTATGAATTACAAAATATATATTCAGGTCTAGTTTAAAGAAGCAGAATTAGCACATATTCAGACAGCCAGGGTAAGAAAAAGGATTCAAATAACCTTTTTTCATACGATAAATATATGGGCAGTCTGGAAAAATAAAATAGTCACAGAAATAAAGAAACATAACAGTTTCAGTTTGCCCTACCTTTCTCTGCCCAACTTTTCAATTCTACTCATGACCAAAATTGTTTTGAAGGTCTGGAGTTACCTTCTGTAAGACATCTGTTCTTTATTTATGGTCAGATTTCAGTCATTATCTGTATAACACATCTCCCTTATTTACAAAGGATAATAATAGAAGCTCTTGCATGCAAGCTACACTAAAGCAAATAATAACAATAGAAGAACTTGCATGCAAGCTACACTAAAGCAAATAATAACAATAGAAGAACTTGCATGCATTTTTACACTGTAGCAAACTAGACATCATAAAGGAGCATGGAAATAAAGGTGGAAACATTACACGCATGATGTATAAATGAATAAGCAAAGTGACATAACGTATTAATAGAAAAGTACCATGCATGTTGTCACAGCAAATAAAGAAAACACAGTTAACCATAGGATAAGAATACAATCAATTAACCCTTCTTTGCAAAGCAAGCATATAAGAATACACTCATCTTTTCCCGTTCTAACCAGCAACAAAAACATACACTCCACTGCACCACAGAACCTGTATCAAACTCCTAATGCCGCAAACAAGCCAGCTGACCAGGCTGACATAAAATACAGCACGCAGGAACTCAATTACCAGAGGAGCAGTAAACTGTCTATATAGACTCACAAAAACACCTTGGCTTAAGCTGCCACTCAACCTAGCACAAAGTAAGGGTGGAACAATGCTTCAGACAGAAAGCGCTTGGCCTAAATAAGGCCCTTTGTCCTAGTCCAAAGTAAGGATGGAAAAGTCTTGAATGACACTAAATATATAGAAACCAATGAGCACTCATGAGTTGGCTTAACCGCTGTCCTTCAACCCTAAACCATAGTAGGGATGGAAAAACTCTTAAATAACAAGTAGTTTGGCTTCAATACCTGCCCTTCACCATTACCCCATAGGAAGGATAGCACAAAATATTTGAAACACCCCTGAAATTGGCTCAATCCCTGCCCTTCACCCCAAACCCATAGTAAGAATGGAATAAAAAACAATTTCACTCACACATCAAATCTTCAAACATTCAAAGGTTGGCTTAAACCTGCCCCTCACCCTTTCCCTGTAGGAAGGGTGGATCAACAAACGTTAAATACATTTATTTGGCTTAAACTCTGCCCTTCACTCTTTCTCTCAAAAGAAGGGTGTAACAATAAAAAAAAACCAACACCATTCATACCCATACCACGGTTTACCTAAGGACCATAGGACTCACACTTCAGAACACTCACAACTTGGCCCATAAATGTACACGTCAAACTCCAGAAACATGAGAACAGTCAATCATTTACTCCAACTTTTGGACATACTGATGGAGCAAGGATTCGCACGTAAAGCGCCTTGCTCGTATGCAAAACCCTTGTCTAAACTGCATAATAATATTAACCTCATTATTCGTCGTTTATAAAGTGTTTTTCCCAACACGCGGGTGTCCCCAGGATGCTTGCTTGTTTGTTTTTTCCGTACTAAAACGAAGCTTGCACTAAAATGGCTGCTTTGCCGAAATTCAGTCTGCGCATGCGTCGGTCATACCCATGTGATGTGACGCACTCGCATTCTGGAGGGATTCTGTGCTCATGCGCACTGATGCAAAATATGGCCGCTTGTCTCTCACCACGCTCTCTGCTTGCTACTGCTGCTTTAGCCTATCTGTCTTTTTGCACTAATCCATAATGCTATAGTCATTATAAAGTAGGGGTTGGTTAGACTTTATCATGGTATACAGTGCGATCATTTTTATGTATGATTTTAATTTGTTTTCGCTTACTTTTCATGTACCGCGTCTTTGTGGGCTGGGGCATTCATGAGCAACGCCATGCTGAGGCTCCTCTGAACCCTGTCAGCTGACCAGGGAGAGTCCTAACTGCGCAGAAGCTAAACCTAGCCAGCTGGCTCCTGGAGCCCGATGCGCCTGGGAACCCATCCCGAAGATGCAAGATTACACCTTGAATTGTCATACACTGTTGCTATATGCTGGACTCTTGCATTGTCTTCTGTATTCCTATGCCTGGGAACGTGAACCAGGGGGGCGGGTGTGCAAAATTGAATAATTATGATGGGAACGTTGAATTCTAGGAGGTGGTAATGACCGCACCACCTCTCCTGACCAATCACAATGTGGGAAACTGTCACTTGCAACATTAGTGGGTGGGCTAAGGGTCCCCAAAACCGTATAATTGCCCTAGTTCAGCTTAGGAAAATTGTCCGACTTGTCCGAGTAGCAGACCTGTCACTGACCCTACGATCTCAATAGGTGCTCATTCTGAAAGTGCTGCGGAGCACTTTGTCCATACTTTCCACAATCTCCTAAGGGGTGGAAATTCCTAAGTGCTGGCGAAGCACTTTGCTGGGGAATTCGAAAATCCAATCAGGGTCTCTGGCGGATTACTTGCAGAAGGGGGTAACGCAGGCGTTGCTGTCCGAAGCTGTGGGTGTTGGTCGTACCCTGGGAGGCCCAGTCCTTTGACCTGAACCTGAGGGGTATCCTGTCCTTACTGTCCGTGAGCTGTACCTGCTCGCATTCTGGCATTCCTTTTCTGAGGGTCCCTGTCCCCGTCTTTCCAACTGACCCGTGGCCAGGGTTGGTCTTCAATCTGATTTAGGTAATTATTGATTGTGGGTTTGCGTATCTCTCTCTCTCTCCCTTTTTGCCTGTTCTGTTAAAGCATTCTTACCTGTGATATTGCTCTATTGCCATTGCAAATATATGTGTCTGAATTTTAGTTGGTTCCTTCTCTCCCCCTCTCCTTTAGGAGTTCATTGATTTTATAAAGGTAATAGCATGTTCCCGTTTTTCCCCTTCCTTTAGAGGATTGCAGTGAACTTAGCAAGAATAGTTTAAACACTTAGATTAAGTACATGTTCTAGGTCTCATCCCCATTCCTATGTTCTAGTATAAAGTTGCAGTGACTAGTTTTGTTCTAAAAACTTCTACCTTTAGTCTTCCCATATATCCTAATGGTCATATTTTTGATGCAAAGTTACCTATTGGTGTTGATTTTAATGTTTGATATATTATTCTGTGTATCGCTTATTATCTTGGCATCTTCTCTTTGAATTCTTATATAAAGTTTAAACTTCATCAGGTGTCTGTGGTCATTTTACAGAATTGTGGAAAGTATTTTACTGATTATAAAGAGTATTTGATGTTAGGCCTGTCTACTATTTTCCCTGATAGCTCTAGGTCCGTCGTAAGAATTGTGCCTGTGGTAAGTCGGGTACATGGTAAGCAGAGGTAAATCCAAACTTTGATTACTCTTAGCAGCGTGCAGGAGGAGAAATCCTCACCCGGCTCACCCAAACAAATTAGTGTGGTAATAAAAGGTGTTTTTTCACACCAAGGGCCCAGTGCGTGTAAAGGAATTGGTAACTC
The DNA here is from genome assembly GCF_964263255.1 of Lissotriton vulgaris. Lineage (NCBI taxonomy): Eukaryota > Metazoa > Chordata > Amphibia > Caudata > Salamandridae > Lissotriton > Lissotriton vulgaris. Next base: position 1,012,659,201 of record NC_141687.1, read on the forward strand.
GGGTGACCTGGGGGAAACTGCGCGCTCCAGCAATACCACATATGCATAAACATAACCAAACACAATGCCCATTAGGTTATCATTTTTCTTTTTACCCCTGACTCAATGAACTTGAAATATGGAAGTCTGTTGAATTAACAGCGGCTAGACTGGAACCTCCCAGAGTGCGCCCCAGCGCCATCTCAACACACGGGCGATTGCTCCTCCAAAGCCTCAAGATGATTCTAACATCCAACGAAATATAAAAAACAAGTGCGGAAATTAAAACAACATGCTTGATGGTGTTCACGCTTCAATTGTCTCGCACCACAATTTTGAATTTCCTTTAGTCACAACACAAGTTCTTGACATTAAAGGGTGAAGACAAAACTCACCACTGGAGCTTGAAAACACACGTAAACACAAACCTTGGTGGATATACATGGCAACACTAAGGCCACTAACCAAAACTAACGTTTTTGCCATCTTGTAGCTTTCCTACTTGAGGAGAGCTTTGCTCAGGGCAAAAGTGGAGTTCAAAGAGCACATCACCATCCGAATAGAAGACGGCACATATGACAGGCACGTGCTGGGTGGCTCTCAGCGCGTACCTGCTACATGACATCGAGACCTAGGCCCTTATTTATGAGGCCTTGCGTCAGTTTTGCGCCGCTTGCGCCATATTTAAAAAGTGACGCATCTAGGTAGATGCGTCACTTTTTAAACCCCTGCGCCACATTATACCTGCGTCAGGTATAATGTATGCTGGGGGGGCGTTCCCCCCGCAAAAAGCCTCGTAATAGTGACGCAGTGAAATCTATGAGATTTCACTGCGTCACTTTTAGGATGCTGTTGCGTCAAAATCTTGCGCCTGCCTCACAGAAGGCGTAAGACTGACGCAAGCCCTTTCACATGGGGCTTTCCCCATGTGAAAGGACGCATTGCTGGAGTTGCGTCACTTTTGTGACACACTCCAGCAATGCGTCACTTTTGCACTTACAGATGCGTCAGAAATACTGACGTATCTGTAAGTCCTTGCGACATGATGCGTCATACAGTAAATATGACGCATCATTGGTGTCGCAAGGAGTGCGCAGTGAAAAGTGACGCATCGCTGTTTTAACGCACCGATGCGTCACTGTTCATAAATGAGGCCCCCAGAGCGCATCATGTTTTACGAGCTCTGAATGGCTGAGCTCATGCTGGAGACAGCAAAGACCTGACGCACAGGAATCCGTTGAGGTGCGTTATGTTCCCATTCAAAAAATTTCAACAAATTGAAAGGCTTATAAGAAAAGAGATATTGCCAAAAATGTAGCAGTTATCTTCAAAAGCTTATAGTTCACACCAAACATAGATACCATGTTCTTATTTCTCTTTAAAATGCTTTCTTACTGCTCCCATGTTCCGACTTCTTAAAACAAATCTTGAGATGGCTGGCAGCTGGTCGTACAACTTCCCCGCAAACTGACTCTATTCAATGACCCTTTCCTTTCTCCCTCGCCAACACCAACTCTGAGCATGACTAATCACACTTGCTGTTTTTGATGCCTCACATTTCCTCAGTATTGCCGATCTGCTACCAGTGTGCCACTGACATTGCCAGCACGCTCGTAACGACCCATATACTCAAACACTGTTGGCATGGAGGGATGTAGGTTTAAGTTAGACATATCACTGCTGTTATATTCAGTCACCTTGGCTTGATGCAACAAGGTGCCCATGAGAGTGTATTTAGTTCCAGTATGCCCTGGCTGATAGGCTGTCCGGCAGGACAAGACACTGGTGGGGCTAAAGGGCAGACCGTCATACTCTAAACTTCAACTTGCTTAAGTATTCTTTAAACATCTTCTTTAAAGGGTTTCCTCTGGTTTGTCTGAAGAAGATTTTATTTTGATTGTTAATTCTTAATTCCAGTTCATTTGCACACGTTGAAGAACATAGAAACCGTCTCAAGGGTCTCACTGATACACCTTGGTCCTTTTAAACCAACATAGAAGAAATTGGCATAGAAGCTGTAATATAAAATACATATTTATTAACCTCAGATGAGGGAGACGATGTCACACAGAACCATTAGCAACTGAATGAGCTAGTCTAAGGAGTACAGAAAACAGGGGCCTTATATATATAGGATTACATAGTCAGCATAAAATCAAGGGGAGGTCCTGGCTCGTGTAAGCATGCAAAATACCTAATATGGGCCTGCAAGATCTGCTTTCTCAACAAAGTGGGAAGAGAGTTACTTCTCCATACATCAGTAAAAATAGCCTGATAGTTGTAAAAGAGGAGCAGGTGCATTCTACTAGCTAGGCCTCTCTGAGCATGTACAAGGCTCTGAAGAGGGAAACAGCACATGGCTAACTAAAATTGCTTCCAAATACAAAATGGCTTTCAGCTCATGCTCACAAATCCTTGCAATCTTTAAGAATGTAGTTCTTCTTCAACATCATCACCAAAATATTTTCAATATTCCACACATCCAGTCACACATGCTGAGCAGCAGGTATAACAGTGTAGTAGTGGACACATTCTAGTGTCTCAGCAGACACTTGTTTAGTCAGCCACTCCCTCTTGGGAGTGTACACATGCACCCCAAACCTATCCATCACAGGCGTCATGAGTGGAGTGCCCCTGCTAATAAAAGGGCCTGGTGCACATGCTCGTGGCCAGTTCGAGTACCATACCACACTGTGTTCGTGTCCATTATTGGTAGCATGTGGGCCTATGCCCCACAACACCACAATGGTGACGAGCGGGTCTGATTCCGCGTGATTGCTGGACTCCCTTTTGCTGATCCTTGTGGGGGGCAAAGAAGAGCCAAACTATGAGGCACCCTACACCTACTGCCAGCACTGATACAAGGCCAGACTAAGGCTAACAGCGAGTGAGTATGTTGGTATTCACTCTTAATACTCCTGCAGCTGCCCGTTGTTAGTCTGTACATGGATAACAAGAGAGAAAAGGAGGTGCCCCAAGATAGAGTGAGCCACTGCATCTACAACTCTGATGTGGGGTGATGAAACGGAGCTCAGTGCAAGAGACAAGGAGAAAGCAGTGTGAAAATTGGACGTGCCCTGGCTCTTCAAGGTATGTTGGGGCCCAGACAGTGCCAAGCCCCCTACAAGATTTTCCACATATAAGCTCCCCCAGAGCGAAAAGAAAGCAAAAGTCCCTCCCAACTTAGTGATCTACACTTGGTGTGCTGCGGCAGTCCCTACCGGTCGGAGTGTCTGAATAACTTTGGCCAATGCTGTGGCAGCAGCTGCATACAGACCTGGCCTGCTATCTTTGCCCCAGTGAAGAGGTGCCATAGTTGGCAGCACCCAACAGCAGAGGATCTTGTCTGGTGTGCACTGGAGCCAGCGGAGCTGTGCCGATGAACTGTGACCAAGCGGTAAACCGGAAAGCCGTGAAATGTGCCTGCAACACATGCAGCTCAGAGGGACACTTCCAGCCCTGGTCACAGACATCCTGAGGCCTGTACCGGCAGTAGAAGCCCAGTGTCACCTGTCTGTGATCCAGAAAAGGTGGGAAGCAGCAAGGGAACTGCAGCACTACCTATACCTACCTTCTCTTGATGAGGCCCTTGTCTGTTCCTGGTGCAATTCGCTCACTTTGAATGAAAAAGGCAACCCCTGGGCCACGTAGAGCGGCCACACTGCATCACACCCTGAGAAATAACTGACGCAAACGGCCACACTGCATCAGGAAGGAGCGACAATACCCCCACAACTTCACCTTAAGTAGCGTGTGCATAACCTGAGCATCCTTACTGCAACATCATTGAGTGTCCCTGTATCTCCATCTTCAACTCCCATGAGGCCCAAGACATCGAAGAATCCTGCCCTGGCTTGTGAAATAGTTTGCTGCAGTGCCAACTTTTCCTGCTCCTTCCTTTGCAGTGCCACCTGGTGGCCACAGTGCCACATCACACCTTTAACCAAACAAATAACTGGAGCAATCCATGTCTGCCCTGCAGCCATATCGAAACTGCCCCATAGTGCAAGACAGACTTCTATGGCCTCCAATTTCAAAGAGGCAGCGGCACTCAGTGGTCACATGCTTTCGCCGCAGCAGGCAAAATTGCTATGGATGAAAGTGGCCCCTTCCTGAACTACGACCATCACACTGACAAACAAAAATGTTCCTGATCAGTAAAGCACACTGAGCCCACACCTGCTATGAATGTCCTGAGACTGACCAATTTGGATTCCCCTCAGTGCCTCCCTACCTACAGAGACTAGAGAAGAATTTCTGGACCTGCAGCATCAGGAGAGCTGCTGGGTCCCATGACTAATGCTGCAGTGCCACATGGTGGCCATTTCCGGTTATCGCACCAGCGCAGGAGTAATTACCAAAACTGAGCATTCACTCGGCTCAGAATCAGTGGGTGAGGCCTACACCACCCCGTGATCGCACTGTTATTTGGAAGGGATACAAACTAAGTGGGACCTGGCTGCAGGAAACACACTGTCAACAGTGGTAAAATTAAAAGAAATGCACAGGAAAGCCATGCAGTGCCCCTAATCAGCAGGCACCAGGACAGTTCCCTCTTATTGCCAAAACAAGGGAATGAAACAAGCCAAGTGAGCACCACTTGCCCCATGTTGGCTGCCCATCACTCGCTGCAAGAGGGGGAAGAACTGGAACCCCCTGCAAGGAGCAACAAGACACTCACAGCTGCCATAGCCCAAGAAAGCACCAAGGAGCTAAGTAGAGACCAGCTAATGATAGAGATCCAAAGGCAGCCAACCCGCTAGCAGTTCACACAAAAACACAAGAAAGATGAGCACAAAATGCGCAAAACCCCAATGGCCTTCTGACGCCAATGCAAGCAGCAAATTGCCCCACACCCCAGTGGTGAACAGAGACCCCTGCAAGCTAGGAAACAGGCACGCACAGCGCTAGAAGAGAGCACCCATGAAGATGACCAAGCGCACAAGTTCAGAGGTGCACAGAAGACTACACCAGAGTACCTGACAGCACGGACAGGAACTCAAGCGAGAGCGACCTCTCTCCAAGAGTAGAATAAAGCATAAAGAGAGTCAGCTAAGAGCACCCTCCAAGAGACTACATCATGGAAAGAGAGAGCCTGATTGCCTACTTAGTACCCAGAATTTCTCCAGATAAGAGAGGGGAGTTAAGACCTGGCAAGGCCCAGATGCAGGAGCAAGAGCCTCTACATCTCCACTGCACCAGCGAAGCCCCACAGTGAGCCAAACACAGCACAGAGTGCCCTCCTCACACTGCCTCAAGACGGAGTCACCAGTGGTCCAAGACAGGCAAGAGGAAAGTTGCACACACCCCAGGGTGAGATGCCACCGCAACAGGTACTCCGATAGCATGCGACACGTGGTGGGACACCACCTTGCATCTCAAGCAAATAGCATGTCACATGAAGTGACCAACACCGCCAAGCATGCCTGCATGGAGACAGGAGCAGGTGCCAGATGGCACAGGCATGACGCCCTCGAGTGGAGGTGACCCACCGTCCTGGTAGAGGACCACTGAGAAGACCCTTGAGGAAGGGATCGGACCAGCAAGTGGTCTGCACAAAGAAAGTGACAATCCCATCACTTTGAAGAACAGGACAAACACAGGTGTACTGATAAGACCAATAAGAGGACAAAAATGAGGACTTGTACCGCCACAAGACAGGAGCACACCCAGAGATACCAGACAACTACCAAGGTGGACCAAAGTCCCTGGAGGCAGCACAATGGGAGAACCAAATGCAAGCCGCTGCTAGCGTGCTCCAATGCTTCCCAGTGCGACCATCCATTCCTGGCGGATGTATGACGGTACAACGCGTTCTTTTAAAACGCGTACCATTACGACGCAGGTTTTACAACGTAAGTCTTTACAACGACTTGCGTTGGGGGGCGCTGGATAGTGAATAGTTTAATTTACTATTCCAACTCCAATCCCCGTGGATAGTAGGGAAGGTGTTGGATAGTAAATTAAACTATTCCCTATCCTAGAGCGCCCTCCAGCAAAAGTCATTATAACGACTTTTGTTGTAAAACCTGCATGGTAATGGTACCACGTTGTAAAAGTTTTTTGGTAAAGGATGTTCCCCATTCCTTGCGGCATCCCTGCTCCTGATCGCAGATGCCACGGTTGAAGAAAAGCCTCAGAAAGACCAAGATATGGGCTGCAAAGTCCCTTCAGACACCCTCTCTCCCAGGTAGTCACCACCACCTGTCATCCAGGTTCAATGGCAACTGCAATATCATTCCCATGTGCATCACCCCATCCAACCCAGGAGCGACATTGTCACCGGGGTGGAGCACTGCACCTGCAGAAAAACTAAGAGACTGAGGCACCCCCATCAAAATGAGAGACAAGTGTCCAGGGGCTATCTAACAGTCCATGTGCCCCTGTGTCCTGTTGGCAAGCCCACTGACCATTAAGTCACACACCCAGGTGGCTGTCCGAACAACTTCATTGAATCCTGTCAGTGTTCATGCAGTGGCCCCCAGGCGGCCCACAAGCAGCCCTGTAGAGTCCACACAGTATGGTGGCAGCCCTGCATAAGGGCCTCCAGAACATTACTGCACCCAGGGATCCTCAAATGAGACATTGCTGAGAAGCGGCTCCACCGACAGGGCAATGGGAGGCACCGCGGCCTCAGAGGATAACGTCTTGAACATCATTGCCAGTCCAGCCATGGCTGTTATGGTCATCATAGTGCACAGACATCTCAAGCAAAGACTCTGCTGCAGGACTTAACCAACGCTCCTTATGCACCATCCTTTAGTTGACAGTCACTATTGTCCTGCAGACTGCCTTTCAGGACCAAGAGACTGTATGGTGTCCTATGTTCATAGTTTGTTTCCAGAAGATAAACTTTGTTTTATTTTGAGTAACGTTTGAGTTGAATGTAGTGTTGTGCTGGAGATGTTCTAGTGTCTCAACAGACACTTGGTTAGTCAGTCACTTCTTTGTTGCAGTGAACACACACGCACCCCACACCCATCCATTACAGGCGTCACGAGTGACATGACCCTGGTAATAAAAGGGCATAGATGCACATGCTCATGGCCAGTTCCAGTACCCTACCACACTGTGTCAGTGTTTATTATCTGTAGCATGTGGGCCTAGGGCCCACAACACCACAATTTGTTCATGGTACAAGAAGAGCATAACTGTTATGTGAAATGTACAGAAATTATTCTTTTGTGCACATTCGTTGGAGCAAGTCTTGCAAACAGAATACAACGGACAAAATTTCCATTAATCTAGCGTAATCTCACACAATTTCTGAAATTTCATAATACGGATGTCATGAGCAAGGAAGGAGAATATGCTATTATGCCACCTTATTTGAATGAGATTTTCTTCAGAAAAATAATATTGTGGGACCAACGCTAGAATTCTTACATGAACCCAAGCATCTGTTTATTAATGTGAAGCACCAAAAATATATTCAAAATTCATTGCAGGTTAATTTTTACCCAAGCAAAACAGTGGGGTACATTGTTTTAGCCCAAAATGCATTTTTTTATTTATAGTTTTTACAGGGGAAGCATCAAAGAGAGGAGACTACTATATCTTCAGCATCAACATCCTCTACCTGTCTCAAAAACCCTTGCTGTTCTCCATTTAGTTCATCGTCTGCACAACAGTGATGGAGATCTCCATATTGTAAGTGTAGGGAAAACTTTACTAAACATAAAATACATTAATATAAATGCTTTTATATTGCAATTTAATGAAAATAATTCTTCATTTCTATTTTAAATGCAGAAAAAAATGTTAGAGCAAAATTTCTAAATAATTTTTTAATTCAACGTTAATTGTTATTGAATAAATTAAATAACCTAAAAAAAATGACATTTCAATTAAAAAACATTCCCATCTCATATAAAATTTCATTTTTTTTATTGTGAATCAAAAGGTAATAAAAGTGATGCATAGAATTAGTAATGTAAACGCTGCCCTCTCGAAAGCCCCCATTAATGCTGCCCAAACCCTTCCTTACTCATTCCTAAACCCCTCTCATTTAGTAGTATGTTCTTTTTTCCCTTATCTACCCTCAGTAGTAAACTTACATGAGATAATCTCACTGTATAAAAGATTAGAGATTTAGAGATGGAGATCTACACTCATAGTTTTGTGAAGTACATTTTGTAGTAATTAATTAATACTAACGTAGTTCTACTTTACATACTACAAAATGCAGTTTGTGAATTGTGCCTAATGTCTCCTACCCATTGAACCATCCATGAAATGTTCACTAATACATGATCTAGTTGAAATTTCAGATGTACCATCCTCATGCTGAAGGTGGATAGCCAAATCTTTGACAATAGCATTTATCTATATGAACCAGAATAACCCCCACACAAGAACAATGTGTCATTGAACCTTTTTTGAATATCCGCCTATGAGATCAATATATAAAGTGCAAGACTCAATGTTAACAATACAAGGACCCCCATGCTTAACTAAAGAGAAGACTTAGATATGAATCGGAGAACAGCCTTTACAACAAAACCTTTACAAGGCGCTACCATTACGACGCAACCATTACAACGCAAACCATTACAATGCATTGCGCTGGGGAGCGCTCTAGGATAGGGAATAGATTTAATTTACTATCCAACACCTTCCCTACTATCCACGGGGACTGGAGTTGGAATAGTAAATTAAACTATTCACTATCCAGCACCCCAAAGCGATATGCGTTGTAATGGTATGCGTTGTCAAAACTGCGTTGTAACGGCATGCGTGGTAAAAGCATGCGTTGTAACGTCATACATCCCATGAATCACACTAATACAACGTAAAATATAAACCTATGACTAATGTGCTAATAAGCTCAATATGAACTTATGCTTGTTAGTGCCCTATAAGCTTGTCAAAATGCTATTACCATTCTAGACACATCACTAAACTCTTAGATACTCTAAACAGTATCATTATAACTCCGAGAGACACACAATTTGACCCTATTCTTCCTTACTTACATAGACCTTATGTTTTTCTTAAAGTTCTTCCCTTTTTTATTTCATTTATAGCTGATTCACTATTGTGCTATGTCAATCTATCATATTTGTTATCCTTAATGTATTGAGAGACAAGTTGTGTTCGATCTGGTTGTCTGACATTATAACGAATGCTTTTGCCCCGCATGCCATTACAACGCAAATGTTTACCCCGACTTGCTGTTGGGGGTGCATTGGATGTTGGAATAGTATAATTTACTATTCCAACACCAGTGTGTGCAACAGTAGGCAAGGTGTTGGAGTTAAATCCAACAACTTATACCCCCTGCAACTAGCTATTTGTGTTGTAGCGGCATTTGGGGTAAAAGTATGTGTTGTAACTCATGCACTGTAACAGCTGTTGCACATTCGATCTACCGGCCTGCCAGCAAATTAAGGTGAGAGTAAGAGAAAATCAGCATATGTTAAACTGCGTAAGACAATATATGCAAGGCATATGGCCAGATTTAGAGATCAGTGATTTAATTTGGGGTATAATTCTAATTAATTCCATACCATTTTCAGGTATTGCATCTCATTTCCACAAAGGAAATTATGCAGGTTCCACCTGGGTTTAGAAGCGAACCTTTTCATATACAAAACCCAAGAGTAAAATTAAACCTTTAACGTAGCACTTAGACAACGTGACAATATGGGAAAACATTCCTCTTTTAGGCCATTTACAGAGTCAGTGAGAGCGACTTTGTAGTTATAGCATCACCACATTATTAATAGGAATGGCAATGTCATAATATGTATCCACATTGATGCGTTTGATAAAACTAAAGAAAACTTTACTAAAGTTTGTATCATTGACAGGACTGGAGAGTTTTAAGATGATTTGTCAAGGGAGTCCTATGTTGTCAGTTAACTGCCAAACTTCATGTTAATTTCCATAAAGACATGTCTGATACACATGCATCAAATACAGCTCAACCAATGTTCAGTAGGCTTGAATGAGGTGGAGAAGCATGATCGAGCCCGTGATAGTTGTTAGGTATGGTGACAATCCATTCAGATGTTTTTACGAAATAGCCACAAACAGCCGATCAAGTGAGGTCACAATATGTATAGTAATTTTGATCATCTTTCAGTCAAGATTTCAAAACGTATTATCCAATTAAAAGTGGGAAGGTTTCTCTTGGTTTAATGTGAATTTATAGATCCTCTAGGGAATAGGCAGATCTTTCCAATCTGGTTGGCTTGGTGCTTCTAAATCTTGGAAATTGGTGCATTCTTTAGACATATGTCAAGCCCTGGAACAAGAGCTGGTTGAGCATGGATTGAAATCTATGTGCATCTAGTTCAACTGGATAGAGCCCTGGTTCACGATCAGATCATAGGTTAAACCTTGCACCTCGAGCCCATGTGCACATCCTTTGGTTGTAGGCTACGTAGGCCTGGGCACAGGGCTCAGCTGCTGTAGACCATTCCGTCTACCCAAAGCTTGCTGCTCTGGTATTAATGTCTTTTACTTCTGGATTGAGTAGGACAGATGCAATTGACTGAAAGCCATGTAAAGTTAGTAGATGTTGCCATGAACATAGACTGCTCTGCTCACAGACCCCCTCACAAGTCAAGTTGACAAATGCAATTCTCATCTGCACTGAGTTGAATGAGGCACCTCCTTTGCCAGAGGGCTTTTGCTCATGTTTGAGGCCTGGTTTGAGTGAGTAGAGCACTGGGTACAGGGTCTAGCCGTGGCCAGGCTCTGCCTGGACAGTCTATTCAGCAGGGCTGCAGGCCATGCTCATCTGACTTGGTACGGGGGTTGAAGCTGGGACTGGCCATGGGAGAGCCCTGCACCCAAGGTGCACTGCACATGCCCAAGGGACAGTAACAGCTGTATTGTGTCGGATGGGCCTGGTTACAGTATATAATAAAAACATCCAAAAGAAATTACTGGAAAATCTCTGTTGGAGGGAAATTATACTTACCTTTGCTCACTCCTACCAGTGATATAATCTTTCGATTACATGTTTAAATCTCTGCAGGACTAACATGTCACTCATCCTCTAGAGGTTTATAAGTTCAGCACAATTTTTAACAGCAGTTATTTACAATCATGTGAAATGGTAAATCTGAGACAAATTGAAAAAACTGTGCTGAATAGAAACAGCTTAATGTTAGAAGTTATTAGCATTTGCTGTTTCAAAAACCCTACCGATTAGTCAAATGTTCTGTACTAACTGAACAGCTTTGGAACAGACTTGCATCGTATCCAAGAGATATCCCTGACAGTCATAGCATCTGATCTGGAATTGCACGACATAAATGTCTGTTGCACCACTTCATGACGATGTAGCAAAATTGCCAACTCTTTGGCAAGTGTTATGTTAAAATATACCCTTTCACAGCAGAACCTATGCACATTCAAAGCAACTTAGGGCCAGCGGTGGAAAACCTTTGTCTGGTTACAGATCCAGTGATTTGTAAAATCACAGGGTTCGTAACTACAACCAGTTAGAAAAGCCTTTCTGAATTGCAAAATTAATTTGTGATCCATTCAGAATAGCAATTTGGAGACTGCTCAAAAGTAAATGTTTCTCCTAATTAAAATGAGCAATAATTGGGTATAAATGGCTGCGGTTTGAAACCCTTGATCACCTGTTGACAACTCAAAGGAGGTGATAATTGATAAGCGACCTCGAGGGAGCTGGCAGACCCCAGGGAACACTGCCTGGTCGTCTTGATATATTCCCTATTAGGAAACTATTTAACTCCTTAACTGCTAACGCGTTTTCATCTTAGTGGTGAGCCCATTTTGGGCTCTTTGAGGTAGGTTGCACACAGGCCTCCATAACATTTTTCCCCAAATAACATATCCATGCCAAATGTATTTCCTTTTTTCTCACATGCTGGGAATTCCAAAAGTACCCAGAGTTTGTCGATTCCCCATGAGGGGGGTGAGAATATAGCCAAAATAGAGCATCATTTTGAGTTTTTGGGAAACAAATTGGGAAAAAAAGTGCTCAGCAGGAGAGTGCCTTTTTTAATGAAAATGCCATCAATAAAAGGTCTGCTGTGCTGAAGTCACCATCTTTCCAGCTTTGGGGAACATGCAGAGCTGAAACAAATACAATGTTTTTTTAACATCTGTTTTTTCATTTTTCAATGATATAGCCCATTTATAATGTTTTTTGTTCTTCCAACCTACTTCCAGTTTGTGGTGGAAACCGATGTGACACCCACGAATGATCAGGACAATCTATAGATTTCTGAGCAGTAGACACAATTCTGAATTTAGCAAGGGGTAATGTGTGTACATTCAGGCTTTCCCAAAGAAACTAACTGTTGAAATAAACAAACATTGAAATTCAGTAGTAAAAAAACAGCCATTTGTGACAATGTTTTTATCTGTATTTTTTATCACAATGGAAGATTTACAAAAGCAAAATACAATTGCATCTTCGGGTAGCAGGGATATATTGGGTTTGTAGGTTGTCAAAAAACTTGATGTAACCAGAGCCAACAACTGTACCTTTCAATGAATTTTCATTGTGTACAGGGTATAGAGCAATTCATATGGTAAAATATTTACAGTAAAAAATGGAAGGGGAAGGAGAGTTACATATTTGAAAGGGGCACCAGCTATTGAGTTTATGAGCTCTGGTTATTTGTAAGCCAGGGCAGAGTTTGCAGAGTTCCGGAAAACTAAGCCGCGCTACACGGAGCTCTGCAAGCAGCGGAATACGATAGATAAATGCTGTCCACTGTGATATTCAGTGCGAGGTGCTTGTCTGCACTGTGCAATCATCACAAACAGCACCATACACAGTATAAGGGGGCACTGCTTACTTTCTGCTCCTTTACTAGATTTTTTTTTTCAAAATCTTGAATAGATTTTTACTCGAGCAGCAGCTTTCTCAACACGAACGGAGGGTTTCTCAACGGGAGCTGTCGAGAGCATATGCAACCACTCGCAATGAGAAATCTGCCCACCCGGGTTAAGAAATCTCGCCGGGAGATGTATTTTCCTCATTTGTGCTCACCAACTTGACGTTGACAAACGTGAGCAAGGAATAAAAACTCTGCTCCGCAGGTTTTTCTGAACTCCACGAGCTCTGCGTAAGAGTGCACAAAACTCCGCAAACAGTGTATGAGCGGAGTGGAGTTCACCACCCAGACTTATTCTTGTACATCTCTGAAATTGTGGGTAGCCATACTTGCAGGTGATTCAGAGGGCATTTTCTCAAAAGGTCTTCTTTCTCACACTCTGGCTTACATTTGGAAGGCAAAAATGCAAAGCACTCCAATTGGCAATAACACATGTTCTACTATTCTGTGCTCCCACATGTCTTCCAATAATAATGGTACCTCACTTGTGTGGATAGGCTTAGTGCCAGGAAATTTATTTGCAAGGTACACAGCTGTGGATTTTGGGCCCTAACTCATCTGACACCTTTAATTTTTTTAAATCTAGACACCTAGAGAATTACAGGGTGGGGTGACTTGCATAGCCGTCACCAGGTGTCCTTACTCATAAGAGTTTGCAAACTTCAGATCTTTGCTAAAAACCCACATGTTACTCACATTTCTGTGAGCAAAACATCTGGAATCTGTATGGAGACAAAGTTTCATACTGCACAGCATTCTACCATGTCTACCATGTCTTCTGAAAAAACGATACTCTCCTGATAAAAATGGTACCTCACTTGCATGGGTAGGTCTAGTCCTAATAAAGGAAATTACCCAAAACACAACATGGACACATCACATTTTTCCACTGAAAATTGACTTTTTTTTTATAAATCTTTTCAATGAGACAAACATCAGTTTAAATAATAAATACAGAGGTCGCTGAGAGTACAGAACTTATAATGACATAAAGAGTGTGACGATTACATTTCAACATAAGAGTGGAACATCATGGGGTAAGGGGGACATTTGATTCAGAACAATCAGGCGGTGTACATATTTCTCCCCAATAACTATTCCAGGGGCCCCAGATACAGGCCCATTTTTAAAGCAACCTCTAGCAACATATACCGTCTTCTCCCTAAAGATGCACCAGTCGAGATCTTTCTCCAAGGTCTCCAATGTAGGTGGTTTAGCAGCTCTCCACAATTGTGCAATGTTTCGTTTGGCTATCATGAATCCCAGTGTGGCCCACTTTGTCTGATGAGTGTTTAGATCTGTAGGTTTCCATAAGTTGAGGAGGCAGCGTCTCGCCTCCGGTAAAAGACAGGTGTGTAGTACAGTGAAGAGGACCTAATAAACCTTTTGACAAAAAACGCTAACAAAATTGCATTCCCATATGGTGTGAAAAAAGATTCCTAGTAGACCGCACCCTCTCCTGCAATCCCCCTGTTGGTGATCCCCATGTGGATCAAGCGTGGCCCGGTGATGTAAACGCAGTGAAGGATTTTTAGCTGTACCAGTCTGAGGCGCGCCGGTATGGCGACCACTATAGGGGAGGAGACCTCCTCCTGCCAGTCTTCATCATCAATCTCAATCCCATCTCCCAACCACTTCTCCCTTAATGCTTGAAGGGGGATCGGTCATATTATTTATCAATTTTTTATAGATTAGGGAAATTGTCTTCTCAGGAAGGTGGACATCTAGGATTCTATCCTATAAGGTGAGGCTTCAGGAGGGGATGTGCCTGCTAGTAAAAGCGTTCAAAGTGAATGTAGAATTTGGGCATAGCGGAAGTACTTAGTAGGTGCTAAGTCATATTCGGCCTGTAGTGTGTGCTGAAGGGCTTAACTTCCCCTTCTCCCCAGAGGTCTTTGATTTGCGCAATGCTGATGAGATTCCATTTGTCGAAGCCTTTTGATCTCCATAGGCTGCCTAGGGATTCCGAATCCCAAAGGGGTGTCGCCAGTGTCAGTTTACGTCCCCACCCAAGGGCTCTGGTTGCGTCATGCCAAAGCTGACTGAGTGCTTGGTGGGGCCCATCAGAGTGAATTTGATGGGCCGTGAGTAGAGCGCCCTGTTGTAGCTACCTCCAGGGAAGAGCCATTTGTCCATGGCGAAGCCTTGATTGTCGCTACGCCCATAGGTACCATGATTTATGGAGGCCAGGTGTGCAGCCCAATAATGTTTTTTAATATCTGGCAGGCTTCAATCAATCAATCAAACATTTATAAAGCGCACTACATACCCGCGAGGGTCTCAAGGCGCTGGGGGGGAGCTACTGATCGAACAGCCAGGTCTTGAGTATCCTCCTGAAGGTCAGCAGGTCTTGGGTCTGTCATAGGCTCAGTGGCAGGGTGTTGCATGTCTTGGCGGCGAGGTGGGAGAAGGATCTCCCACCGGTGGTTGTTCTTTGGATGCATGGGAAGGTGGCGAGTGAGAGGTCGGCGGAGCGTAGCTGGCGGTTGGGGATGTAGAAGGAGAGCCGTCTGTTGAGGTAGGCTGGGCCAGTCTTGTAGAGTACCTTGTGTGCATGGGTGAGGAGCTTGAAGGATATCCTCTTATTGACGGGGAGAAGTGCAGGTTTCTCAGGGGGGAGTGATGTGGCTGTCACGTGGTATGTCGAGGATCAGTCGTGCCGAGGCGTTTTGGATGCTTTTTAGTCATTTCATGAGCTTGGTCGGTGCTCCCACATAGAGGGTGTTTCCGTAGTTGAGTCTGCTGTTGACAAGGTCCCGGGTGACTGTCTTTCTTGTATCTGAACGGGATCCATCTTTAGATCTTGCGGAGCATGCAGAGGGTGTTGAAGCAAGAGGAGGAGATGGCGTTGACTTGCTTGGTCATTGAGAGCGCTGAGTCGAGGATGATTCCCAGGTTGCGTGCGTGGTCGGTGGGTGTCAGGGCTGCCCCCAGTGCCGTCGGCCACCAGGTGTTGTCCCAGGCTGAAGGGCTGGAGCGAAGGATGAGGACCTCCATCTTGTCCGAGTTCAGCTTCAGACGGCTGGTCTTCAACCAGTCGGCAGCGGCCTTCATTTTTTCGTGAAGGTTGGCTTTGGGGGTGATGGGGTCCTTGGTGAGGGATAGGATCAGCTGAGTGTCATCGGCATAGGAGATTATGTTGAGGTCGTGCTACATGTGTGAGCGGGGCCCTGTAAATGTTGAACAGCGTCGGGCTGAGGGAGGATCCCTGGGGTACACTTATGCCACCATCATACCAGGTTAGGGTCAGTTTATTGAGGGCGATTCGCGGCTGACCATCCCCTTATAATTCTCTCTGGAGGCCCTCTATATCTTTAAAGTATTGTTGGGGTACCGGGTCAAGAGCATTTTGCAGACAATATCGTAGGCGGGGCAGGGACATCATTTTAAACAGGGCTGCTCTTCCCAACAGGGAGAGGGGAGGAGATTTCCATCTTTTGATGTCTTTTTTGAGTCTAAGCTGGGGTGGGAGGAGATTTTGGGCATAACGGACCAAAGAGTCATGAGAGATATAAATGCCTAGTTATTGAAAGCCCGCTGTGTTGATCTGGATTGGACAATTTCCAGGAGGAGTAGGAGGATCTCCACGTAGGGCAAACACTAAGAATTTTCCTCAATTGACCGTAAATCGGGAAAATCTACCGGACACTGCCAAGATGTTCAGAACTGCCATAAAGGATTTCGATAGGGAGGCCAGATGTCATCAGCATGGAGTGAAATGCGGTCCTCCCACCCAAGGGACCATCTTAGCCCTCGTATCATTAGGTCCTGTTGGATCCAGGGAGCCAGTGGCTCCATGGCAAGGGCAAACAAAAGGGGGAGAGAGGGGAGAGAGGCAAGCAAGGGCTGAAAATTAATTCCGCTTGCGGAATTTGCGGATTTTCTGCGATTTTGCGATCCGCGAATCTCGCGAAATCGTGGTAAAATCCCTAATCAGCGGGGACGACTTTTCAGCCAAGCACTTACAGGGTTACAGCAGCAGGTGCAAAAGTTGAAGCTAATTTTTTGTAACATTTTACAAAAGGGTTACAAAGAAATTAACTTCAACTTGGGCACCTGCTGCTGTAAGCCTGTAAGTGCTTCCTGGCGCCTCGTTGCCTACTTGCAACTATTCTCTGACCCTTGAAGCAGGGTCAGAGAATAGTTACAAGTAGGCAATGAGGCACCTGTCTAGAAAATTAAACCTCAACAGGAAGCACTGACAGATATAAAACAAGCATTTGCAATGCAATAAGTCTCGCATTAGGAAAGTTTGAGCTATTGGTCTTGTAAATGACAATTTTTTTTATTTATGTGTTGGTTTTGAAAATAACTAAATTAATAGTTTTGTCATTTACAATGCCAATAGTTATAACTTTCGCAAATAAGACACCTATAGCATTTGTAATGCAACATGTAATTATTACTTAAATAAAAGTGATTTTAATTTATAATGGCAATAGCTTAAACTTTTGTAAATAACTTTTGTGAAGATTATGTTCAGTGTATTTTATTGTGACGAAAATCCAAGAACAGAAGTGAAATATTAACATCTTTTTGTGACATTTGTAATAAAGATTGAAACATTGAGAAAACATATTTGAACCAGTTGTTGTTGAATGGTTGCGCAGATTGATGCTGGGGTGGCGCTGAGTGGTGCTTTGGTGGTGCTGAGTGGTGCTGTGGTGATGCTGAGTGGTGCTGTGGTGGTGCTGAGTGATACTGGGATGGTGCTGAGTGATGCTGGGGTGGTGCTGAGTGGTGCTGTGGTGGTGCTGAGTGATGCTGTGGTGGTGCTGAGTGATGCTGTGGTGGTGCTGAGTGGTGCTGAGTGATAATGTGGTGGTGTTGAGTGATGCTGTGGTGGTGCTGAGTGATGCTGTGGTAGCGCTGAGTGGTGCTGTGGTGGTGCTGATTGGTGCTGTGGTGGTGCTGAGTGATGCTGTGGTGGTGCTGAGTGGTGCTGTGGTGGTGCTGAGTGATAATGTGGTAGTGCTGAGTGATAATCTGGTGGTGCTGAGTGATGCTGGGGTAGCGCTGAGTGATGATGTGGTGGGCAGAAAGGGACAAAAAGCAGTCTAACAAAGGGCAGAAGGACAGAAAAACAAGGGGAAAACGAGTCTAACAGAGGACAGAAGGGCACAAAAAACTAGTCTAACAGGGCAGAAAGGCACAAAAACATGTCTAACAGAAGGCAGAAGGGTACAAAAAACGAGTCTAACAGGGGCAGAAGGGCAGAAAAACAAGGGAGAAACAAGTCTAACAAAGGGCTGAAGGGCACAAAAAACGAGTCTAACAGGGGGAAGAATGAATTCCGCCCTGCGTGTTTGTCCACGAAGATGCCACCTTTTTGTGCAATACCTCTACTCAACTGGAGTACTTTCTACTGTCTAATCAGTAAGTGCTCTCTCGTTGGCTAAATGTATAGGGGCAGATTTACAATAACTGGTGCATCCCCAGGGATGCGCCAGTTATTATGTGCCGCAGCTCCGCCACCCATGGTGCGCCACATTTACAATGCGGCGCACCATGTGGCAAAAAACTGCACAGATGCGTCACGCATCTGTGGCGTAAAAGCAGCACAGGGCTGGAGCAGCGTCCAGCCTGCGACGCAGCTCCAGCAATGCTCTGGGGGGCCCTATCTCCCCAATGCTGCATCAAGCCTTGCGCGCAGGGTTTTTAAGCAGCATTGGCCTAAGAGTGAATTCTTGTAGATTTCACTCAGCCACTTTTAGGAGGCGTTCCTGCGCAAAAACGCCCTCCCCTGCGCCGGAACGCCTCCTGATGGTGCAGGGCTTTACAACGTGACGCATCTCTCAGATGCATCACGTTGTTAATACCGAGCACCATGGCGCATCTTTTGTGCTGCCGCTGCGTCACAAAAGGTCTCGGTAAAGGGTGGGAGTGGTGAACCAGAGGGTGGCAGTGATGAACCAGAGGGTGGGAGTGGTGAACCAGAGGGTGGCAGTGATAAATTAGAGGGTGACAGTGCTGAACCAGAGGGTGGCAGTGCTGAACCAGAGGGTGGCAGGGGTGAACCAGAGGGTGGCAGGGGTGAACCAGAGGGTGGCAGTGGTGAACCAGAGGGTGGCATGGATGAACCAGAGGGTGGCATGGATGAACCAGAGGGTGGCAGTGGTGAACCAGAGGGTGGCAGTGGTGAACCAGAGGGTAACAGTACTGAATCAGAAGGTGGAAGGGGTGCACCAGAGAGTGGCAGTGCTGAACCAGAGGGTGGCAGTGGTGAACCAGAGGGTGGCAGTGGTAAACCAGAGGTTGGCAGGGGTGAACTAGAGGGTGGCAGTGATGAACCAGAGGGTTGCAGTGGTGAACCAGAGGGTGCTGTGCCCATACACGACCGCATGGGTAACTTCGCCATGCAAGCGGCCCGCAAACATGCAAAAAGCCCCGCGAACACGCAAAAAACCCTGCGAACACGCAAAAAACCCTGCGAACTCGCAAAAAGACCAAAAATCTGCAAATTTGCACGAATTCGCGGATTTTGCAGATTGCAAATACGATTTCGCGCGAATTCGAGGAAACGCGAATTCTCAAATTTCGCCCATACCTAGGGAGAGGGCAACCCTGCCGGGTTCCGCGGCTGAGTGGAAAAGTGGCTGATAATTTATTGTTTACTACTCCATGAGCCAGGGGTTCTTGGTACACAAGACACACTCACTGAGTGAATTTTAGCCCAAATCCCAGTTTAGCCAGCACCGCCCAAATGTATGGCCATTCAACCGTGTTGAATGCCATGGTTGCTTCTAAGGACACTATCACGGGCTGACTCCTGCAGGGTTGAAGCTCTGCCCAGCACCCCATGGAGTCTGCGTAAGTTCAGGGCCGTGTTTCTGTGTGACATGAAGCCCGATTAGTCCGGGTGTACCAAGGTGCCTATAACTTTGAGCAGGCGGGTAGCCAGGTGTTTGGCCAGTACCTTAGGTTCCGCGTTTAGGAGGCAAATTGGTCTATATGAGGCAAAATCAGTCTGGGGCTTCCCTTCTTTATGAATAGTGACTATAGTGGCGATCCTCTGTTCCATTGCTAGGGCCTCGCGTTCCAGTGATTCCTCAAACATCGATTTCAGGTGTGGTGCAAGTTTTTCGGGCTGTAGTTTGTATAGCTCGATGATTTTGCCGTAAGGACCAAGAGCCTTTTCCGGTTTCAGTGCACGTATTGCTTGCGCGATTTCATCTGTAGTCAAGTCACTGTCCATAAAATAACTGTCAGTCGTGGGGAGGTAAGGAAGCTTAATGTCGCATAGGAGGTCTTTTGAGTCTTACCCAGTGTGTGGTGTCACTGTCAAGTATACCACTTGAAAGTGAGTAGCGAATCTGTCAACTATGTCTTGGGGTTCAATAAGAGAGGAACATTTGTCATCTTTGAAGTCAGGGACAATGCTGCTCGCCCAGTCCTTCTTATCTATCCAAGCTATTAATTTCCCTGCTTTGTCGCCCAGTTCATATATCCTACCGTAAATGTAAATGTAAATGTCAAGGTACTTGTAGAGCGCACTGTCACCAAGCGGTTTCCTGACGCTATTACTCATACCACTGTGGAACCCTTCCTGGCTTTCCCTGTGAACTGTCCACTCCTGGGCACCCCCAGGGTGAAGCCAGGCATCCTAGCGCTGTTGGGGCCGGTGTGGAGGTTAAGCAAGCTATTGCCCAGAGTTGCAGCGTGGGGCCCATGGTTAGAATAAGCACTGAGGCGAGAATTGTCAGATCCGAGGAAATTGAGCCCAAGACCCGCCGAGGCGGGAATTGAACTCTGGTCCCGGGCCAGAACTCTGCATCAGGGTCTGCCGCTCTAACCATTGAGCCAAACTCCTCCTGACGTTCTCTACTTAGGGATTTAGCTCTGTCTGTGACCAGGGATTTATAGTTGTGCTGATTCAGGAGATGTAGCTTTTCTGGTGTCACGCCCACTTCTAGGCCACCCTCAATCGGTAAATGTTGGCCTGCATGTCCAGAATTTCTTTTTGTTTTTCTCTCTTAGCCCCAGTGATCAAGGACAGAGCCTGACCTTGGATCACAGTCTTAAAAGCTTCCCACAGGGACTGGGACGAGGATACAGACCCTACATTTTCAATGAAATAATTGTCCATGGGTTTGAGAAGGTTTGTACGAAGTTTAGGATCTTTAAGGTACCAGGGGTTAATTGGAGCCAGTCTACCCACCGTGGCCTGACTGAGTATTATGTTCATCCATATGAGGGAGTGATCTGAGATGCCCGAGGACCAGGGGGCCGTCTGGTATTGTGAATAAACCCAAATCAGTGAACTTGGAACACTGTAGACCCGGGGGTACATAGACTGATATGAAAGTGATCGTTCAGTCCTCCCAAGTGCCTGAAATCCCTGTGTACCTGCCTCTCTCATCCGTCCATACTGAGCTCACCTCAAGTGGGAACGAGTTTTTGACCATAATACCAACACCCCTTGAGCCAGTCATGAAGCCTGCGTGTGAGATCATTTTATTCCCTCCCCTAGGCATCGCTTTACAGAGGTTTCCGACCAGGTGTGTTTCCTGTAGGAGAACAAGATCTGGGGCCTGCCACTTGATATATTGAAGAACCACCCTGTGTTTGATCTTATCCCGAAGGCCGTCGACGTTCCAGCTTAAAATCTTAACATTTATGTTCCCCATGTCTCTCATAGTTCAGGTCTCTATTGGCTAGTGCCTCTGTGTTGATAATATAATGAGTTACCAATGTGTGAACCATAACAACACTTAAATATAACACCCCAGCCCAACTGCCCCCACCCCTCAAAAAACCAACTGCCCCCACCCTTCTGCCCTGCACTCTGGGCTCAAAACTGCCCATTAGAAACTTGAATAGTGCTTGTCGCCCTGGAGAAGAACTATTAGATGAAAAGTGTGAGGGGGTGGCAACCCACATTTCCCTCCCCCGGTGTAGCAAATAAAGGGACCCCAACGTAGGTTGCACACCTAAGTTCTGAAAGTCCGTTTTAGCGTAGGGAGGCATTTAACTAGGACCAGATCGCCCCATAACTCATTACCTGCCCAGCCAAGCCTGATAGTTAGCCAGTCTAAAGGATGTCCAATGTCCAGCACTTTCTTGTCAACCATGGGCATATGGGGGCCTCACTCCCAGCAGAACAATCTTTCGGGACTTGCTTAGTTCGATATTCAAGCCAGTCAGCTGCTTCCTCAGGTTGATCGAAAAACTACATTTTCCCATCCGATTCCACACAGATTATTGCAGCATAGGTGCTCTTCATAATCATCTAGCTTGAAAGTAGAGTTATTTTACAGAAGTTCTGTATGTCTTGAAATTAACCATGGAGCTGGGCGACGTCATCAACAAGACTGGCGGTGGTGAGTTCCACCTGCTTGACTTTCCAATTCAGCTTGGTGAGGTCGGTTCTGATCAAGTTGACCTCTAAGGCAATGGTGTTCATTTTGTGCTCCAGTGCAGTTTGGCCAGTGGTGATCTCCTTCATCACATCTTTCAATGATAATTCCTGGTCTTCCCTACCTTGTTGTCAGGTTAGGCCACCTTCAGATTGCTGGTCCTGGAGGATATCTTTAGGGAGCGGTCGAGCCTGTTCGTTTGCACACTCCTTTGTGCCAGGCCCTTTACTCTTCTCTGTCGCCATTTGGGACACTTGCTGGGAGTTTCTTGGATAATGTGCCATAGCGTCTGGTGGTGCATAAAAAAGTGCATGACTTACAAAAGGAAGCAAGACTCTGTCTGGTAGTCGCTATATAGGACAGGACAAAAGTGGAGAGCACACCAATGGCATCAACATGGATCGGACTAGGTGGTCAGGCTGTGAGGTTGGCAAAGGCCAAGGGAAATAAAAAATGGCATCTTATGGAATTCTGCATGTCTCGCCACTCAGTCTTGACTCCGGTGCGAGCTATATGGAGGTTGGGTGAGGTGCATGATAAAGGGCAGACCGTGTCTCCATCTGCAGTTGTGTGAAGTTAATGGGCCTTTCAGTTTGCTCCAACTCCCTTCTATGACCGCAAGCAGGGTATGCACACTTAGTGCGGGGTGCGATCTTACCCTCAGCCTTGTAGGGCCTCTATTCGGGCCCACAGAGTTCACCCCGTAGTTTTATGGCTGGGGGGGCTTTCCAAGGTCACTCTACACTGCTTACTTTGTACCTCAAGCCCCCCCTCCCGGGATTGTGCCTCACCTCCTGTTTTGCCGAGTCCGATTGGAGGCGCAGAAATCTTCACCAGTAACACCGCATCATGATCGGTGTCCGGACCTCGTCGCCGGGCTCTAATGTGGCGCTGCAAGGTCAGCACTTGGGCACGCGACTCCCAGGGGCACCAACAAAGTCAGTCGCCCTGGGCCCCCGCTCTCACGGATGCGTGCAGCTGGCACTTGCTGGGATCATAGGCCACACCTCCAAGGTCTCTCTGTGGTGTGGCTCCCAAAATCGAGTCCCCAGCTCCGCAGCTCTTGCAGGTCCGCCGCCTACCGGGACAAATAGCTCCATGTCCAGGAGTTGTTGGTGGCGGGGGTCAGTCACAGAGCCTCCACCTTGATTGGGTGTGTAATACCACCATAGGGAGACAGGATTGGCATGTAGGATGGCTGGGGGAAGGAAAGGGTTCACAGAGCTGCTAGACTAAGGGTCTTGGCCACGCCCCTCAAACTGACACTTTTTTATAAGGTTGGAAGCTGTGGATTTTGGGCCAGGAGCTCAGCAGGCACCTAGGGAAATCTTGAAAACCTGCATATTTTTTATGACTAAGCCCCTATACCAATCCAGGGTAGTGTGACTTGCCTGGCTCTCAATAGGCAATGTTATCCAGAAGCCATTGCAAACCTCAAACTTTGACAACAAAAACACATTTTCCTCACATTTCTGTGATGGATAGTTCTGGATATTGCGGGGAGTTACACATGTTCTACCATCCTGAGTTCCCACACGTCTCCTGATAAGAACAGTACGCCACATGTGCCCTAAAGCACTACATTGAGAGATAAGTAATAGGCACAGCTGCAGAATTTGGGTATGTGTTCTGGTGCCACTCATGCAAACCTACAAAGCACAGACAGTACTGAAAACTAGGCAACCAAGGGAATCCAGGATGGTGTGACTTGTCTGGATTCCACAAGTTTTTCATACCACCAAATGCCCTGAAACCTCAAACTTTGGCTCAATTCTTGCATTTTCCTTGCATTTCTGTGATGGGAACTTTTGGAATCCGCAGGAATCCACAAAATTCCTACCACCCAGCATTGACTCATTTGTGCCAATAAAAACGCTGCTCCACGTGCGTAGCTGGGCCTAGTGCCTGCAACAGCAATTGATCAAACCAAGGTCAATTGGAGTCCCATCGCTTGACTGTCTAAAACCTTCCTTCTAAAACACTATCCTGCATAGAAAGCAGAAGTATGTTTCTAAATTGGCTGGTGGGTGTGTGCATCTGTGAGATGTGTGCAACAGTAAATACATGAAAAATACTTAGCTTATTTGATGCAAGTTCTCCAAACACACACTAAAAGGTGAAAAAGACATAAGGCCTTATTATGACTTTGTCGGTCCTCCAGCAGAGCCACTACTGTGCCATCCGCTGGAGGGCTCAAAAGCCCTGTCAGGCTGTGGCAGTCTAATGGCCGTGGTCTAGTAGGGTCATAGGAGTGTCTAACATGAGCTCGCCACCATGACAGCACCTGCAGCACATTCCTACATACCATGCAGGAACAGAAGTGCAATTCCAGGGGGGGTCAACATGTGCCCCCCTGCATGCACCCACAGGCTCAGGAGCAGGGCATGAGCCCTGTTAGGGCCCCCTTAGTTTCCTCTCTGCCTCCCTTTTCATGCGGGCTCACTGCCATGAAAAGGGTAGTGAGAGGGCAACTCAGAATATGATTGTTGGGGCCGCAGTGTCACTGCCAGCATATTGTTGCTCCCTACCACTTCCCGACCGCAGCAGAATCCTGGATCTCTAGGCAGACGTAGCGGTCCTAAGGGGGTCTGACCACTCAAATCATAACACTGTGTGTGGCCCACAGTGTCGGGTTGGCCGGACCGCCACTCCAGGTACAGCAGCACTTGTAATCAGGCCAAAGTATTACTTCACTTTGCTACATACCCAATACCACACCTTACTTTTCTCATGGAAAACACTACTGTGGCCGGAGCAGCTGAGCCATAGACAGTATAAAAGTAGTATAAAAGTAATCCCGTGAAGTTAAAAATGTACCTCAAGAAGCACACATTCACATAGTAGTCCCTGTAACACTGTGCTTCTTATGAAAACTCACAGTGCTATCAGAAGGAACACTGGAATTATGCAGCAGGAGAGCACCAAATTATGCAACAGGGTTGACTAAATTAATTATGCTGCAAGAAGAGGCAAATTTTAAGATATAATACAGCACTTTTTTCTGATAGTATTACTTCATTATTTTGTGATTTTTAAACATGGTAATACTGTCTGGGCAAAGATTTTACATAATTAGTACCAGTTTAGCGACCAAGGGACACATGTATGTGTTTTTTGTAATGTACCTAATGGCCCAATTCACAGAATTAGACCATTTACGAACTTGAAAAATCATTTTTCTATGTACAAAGAGCTATTTTAAAATTTGGCAACTTATTACTGAATCGCAAAATGGGTTAGCAATTAGATATTAGGAAGGGGCATGTTAGGGGTATCCCTTCCTAATAGCGACTAGCGGTATGTTAGAGTGTTTTGCGACCAAAATGCGATGGCAAAACTTTTGCATTTTACCACTAACGGGAAGGGGGTGGTAAGCCATTCGCAAACAGGAAGGAGGCCCCTTTCCCTTTGTAAATGTATGTGAAAACCTTTTTTAAGAGCAGGCCTTGGTCCCCCAGACCACTGCCTATTTTTAAAAAATGGAAAGCAATTGCTTTGATTTTGAAAAGCATCCCATTTTGCTTTAAAGAAAACAGGCTGCATTTTTTTAAAAATTGTTGCTTTATTTAAAAGCAAACACACATGGTAGTCTGCTGTCCCCATCAGGACTCCATCCATGTATTTTTAGTGATTCCCAATGGGTCGCAAACAGTGGCCTACCTCATGAATATTAATGAGGTAGGTCAATTCGTTACCCTTAGGAATCACCATATGTGCAAGAAACATTAGTACGTAGGTGTTTGAGACAAAATAATAGCGAATCGCAAAACTTCTATTTTAAGTAAGCGCAAATTGAAGCCTACATACATATGACCCCAAATACTGAAATAATTAAAAGGTGACTTGTCAACCTTTCGACAGTGCCATCCACTGCATGCAAACACATGTTGTTAAACTCTGTAGATTGTGCAGAAAAGGTTGATTTATCCAGGGGCCCTGGCTATCACTCACAGTAGTTAGTCAATGACACAAGTAGACAGACCTATTGTACCCATGCTGTGCTGAGCGGAAGAATAATGTGAATGACAGAACAGACTAATACATAAAGAAGGCTCTGCAGAAACTCTCTAGTTCTATATATTTTCTGATGTGTGTTTTCCCCTGGGAGCACAACTGCGCCCCAAGGGGAAAACACATATTTCTAAAAAAATATATGTGGCTCCAAAAGAGGTAGACCCATGTGCTAAGAGGGCAGACCCCCACCTACATTTCTTTCTTTTTTTTTTATGTGTTTCCCCTAGGGCAGAAAGTGGCCCTCCATGGGAGACACACATTTCAAACAAAAATATCTGTGCCCAAGGGAGTCAGCCCGTATGCCAACCGACTGACCTTTTCTTCAACATTTTTCAAATTACCCTGGTGGTGCAATGAAAATCCCGGAAGACAAAATACTTCTATTTTTTTTATTTTTGCCCCCGGGGGGTCAGCTCGTTCACCACAGAGCCTTATACCAAATACATTAATCCCTGGTGGCCTAGTGTCTTGTTTTGGTTGTGGATCATAGTGCAACAGCAATACACAATGAGGAAAACCTTTCAGGGATAAAGGGAGAATCTACTGTTTACAACAATTCCTTCCTGTAATGTGGGGAGGAATTGGGAATGTAAGAAACCCCAACAGAGTGGGAAATAGATCTTACCTCCTTGCTCCTTCACAATTAGTAGTGAAACTGTGAAGTCAGGGTGTCTCAAGGTGTGCTAATGTCACAGATGGACAGGGGCTGAAAGGGAAGCAATACTGCTTTGCGAACAGCTTTTAAAAAAAATGTAATCCTCCAGTGCAAGCACCAGAGGAGAAGGAAGTGGCCCATAGGGGCCACTCGGGTTGCTTACAACCACCTGCTATGCCTTGCCAAAAATGAAGAGTCGGTCAGACAGTAGAAAATACAACTAAACATGTATTAGCAATACTCTGCAGAGGAGTCCAATCTGGCCTGCAAACTAAGATGTCTGCCGAGGGACGGACCCCCCAACAGTCTACAACACGTACATGACCGGGCCCAGGGGCCAGAACCCCTGCTTATTTTACTGGGGAAAATATCTCCTATACCAAGGATCAGAGAAGCACCAAGAAGTAAGTGGCTACATACAATGTCCCCAAACAGTCTAATTAGGCACTGCCAAACCTGTGATTTTAAATTCTGTCACAAGCCCGCAATACCCATAGTTCACACGAACACAGAGACTATTAAAATGTTTTTACTGAACTGCTGTTCATTAGTTAAACATTCGTTGGAAATCTACCTCTTACTTGAAGAGGAAAGCCCGGATGTTCTCTTTCTAACAGAGACTTGGTTGAATAATGAGGCTGACCCTACAATTGTCCAAGCATTTCCCCCAGGTTATGGAATACTGAGGTTGGATCAAGATATAGGTAGAGGAGGTGGACTAGCCATCATATATAAGAATAAATTCAATTGTCGTTCCACTAACAATAACCTACTATATTGCAAAAGTATTTATTTTACCTTAAGCATTTCCAATGTTAGGACCTTCTCAGGGATTCTAATTTATCGACCTCCAGGTGCCCTAGGTAATTTCTGAAAAGATCTCCCTGATACTGTGGCTAACTTAGCCAGCTCTCTTCCGAATCTGACTCTCCGAGGGGATTTTTATCTCCATTTCGATGATGCCTTGTTTCCACCTAGAGTGGAACTAGTAGAAGGTCTGAAATTACTTCATCTTAACCAATTAGTTAAAGGACCTACTCATTGTAAAGGCCATCTACTGGACCCTATTTTCTAAAATATTCCTGATCTACTGGTTCAGGATCCTATTCCAGTTGCTTGGACTGATCCTTTTCTAATCCCATTTTAATGGATAGTTCAGGATGTAATTGCTCTGGCCGAGAAAACTAGTAAATTGGTACTGGTCTGGTCGATATTGTCCATAAAATCCTGGGTGATTATCCTGGAAGACACCGTTCCCAATTTTGAATCCAATCCCTTTACTGCGAATGAAAATCTAGTTAACTGGCTAGAGTCTTCACTTGACAATATCTTACCCGAAAAAATTGATTAACAATAAAACAGGACCAAACCAAAACAAATGACACCCACCTAAACTCAGGGAACTTAGACGATCCAGCAAAAAACTGGAAAGAATATGGAGGAGACTCCCCTCTGCTACTAATAAAAGCAAGTATCGAGAGGCTATAAAGATCTATAAAACAGAAATAAAGGTAGCTAAAGCTATCTATTATGAGGAAAAAATCACTTTGTCAGCAAACTGCCCACAGGAAATCTTCCGAATTGCTAAATCTCTTCTTACCCCACCTAGGCCTTCTACTACCTTCGCAGACATCCCTAACCGGTGCAATGAAATGGCAGAATTCTTCTCCAATAAAATACAAGCCATTTACAACTCCTTTCCTCAAGTGATGGCTCCACATATCTCTTGCTACCAGATGAGACAGCCCTAGAGGGAGACGAGTTGTTGGAGGTCATTACCCCCTTAAACTTGCCCTACTTCCAAGGACTCCTCAGTCAGCTCAAGTCTGGAGCACTGTCAGACACCGCTTCCCCTAACATCTCAAACCTGATCACTAAAACAGTATCCCCGGTAGCTCTAAACATGATAAACACTTCTTTAGCAACTGGAAAAGTGCCTTCACAATGGAAACAGGCCATGGTTAGAGCACTTTAAAAAAAAAAACTAACCTTGACCCTGAAGTACCGTCCAACTACCACCCTATCTCCTTATTACAGGGATTGGGAAACTGGCTGAGAAGCATGTAAATCATACTCTTGTCTTCATCCTTCACAAATGGATTTAGACCACAGCACAGTACAGAAACTGCACTATTGATAGCAGTGGAAGAAATAAGGAAAATCTTAGATGGAGGAGGCTGCATTGCGCTCATCCTGTTGTATCTCAGAGCAGCCTTGGACATGGTAAACCACCACTTGTTGATTCAAAGATTGAGGAAGATAGGAGTGGCAGGAACAGCATTAAATAGCCATAGTCCTTTCTAGAGGACAGATCTTTTGGTGTTTTCGAAGAAGGAATTACCTCCAAACAAATGCCCCTTAGATGTGGGGTTCCTCAGGGTTCTTCCCTGAGCCCCACTCTATTTATTATAAATATGAGTTTGTTAGCAGATATAGTTACACCGTTCGGCATTCAAATTGTCACATATACTGATGACACCCAGTTGTTTGTTGCATTCAATCCACAGGAATAAACAGGCTAATAACAAGCTTTATGCCTGGAAAAGGTGTCAAGGTGGATGGAAAATTCTTATTTAAAATTGAATGGAGCTAAAACCGAGCTCATGCTCTTGGGCAATTCCACCTTGTTGAGTATCGATTCCTTCTGGCCTGGCTGTTTGGGCACAACCCCCTCCCAAAGGACCTCATCAAGAGTCTAGGTGTATGGTTAGACTAAAAACTGGACTTTAAAGAGCAAGCAGGTAAGGTGGCAGCTTGTTGCTTTGGGATCTTAAGAATGCTAAGAAAGCTCATCCCTCTGCTACCCTAATCGGCCATTATGCTAAGGCCCTTTATTTAGAAGCACAACTCACTACTATTAACAAATGACAGATAGTCCAAAACTGCGCTGCACGTTTGCTTCTGAACAGCCCCAAGGGCCTCCCAGCCAAGCCTGCACTGGCATCACTTCATTGGTTGCCCATACAGGAAAGAGTCCAGTTTAAGGCTCTATGTATTATGCATAAAGCATTTGCAGGCAAAGGCCCTCCCACTATCAGAGGCATTATTCAACCTTACCGCCCAAAGAGATCCTTAAGATCAGACAATAAACAACTGCCAGAAGTCCAAAAAATAAAAAGAACTGGAAGCGGAGGACATCGCAACTCATTTAATATTGCAAAGTTGTGGAATGATCTACCTACTGTTATCCGCCTGCAACCTAACCATTCGATCTCCCGAAAGCAACTTAAAATGTATCTGTTTCCTTAGCGCTGCTTGTAGTGGGAACCTCAGCGCTACTAGCGCTGGGATGCTCTCGAGTAGCCATGCGCTTTAGAAATGCCTTTCCATTTCCTTGATTCTTTCCCAGAGCCTCCAACCACACTCACAGTGGAAAATTACCGGCCTGGGCGAACATGAACAAAGAGGGCACAGAGAAATGAGCTACCACCTGCCAGATGGTTACATGCTATCTGCAACTCAAGGTTACCGTGCTGAGCCTCAGCATCTCCTAAAGTGGGAGAAGAACTACACACTTGGATAGGTATGCGAGGGCAGAATGGCCTATTCATTAGTAAGTCGGGAAGCAGCCTTGAACAGAGGAGAAAATATTAACGAAGTAGTGTTCTGCTGAGGCAAGCAATACTAAATAATGAGGCCTAGTTCAGGCACAGGCTAAGCAGCCTAATAGGGATTACAAAATACAAAATGGAGTCACACTCGCTAACTGAAGCCTGCACATTGCAGGGATAACTCAGCAGGTTGCATCACATGAATACAAATGGCGTCAATTAAGCCACACACTGCTAACCTAATATATCATGAAAAGAGTGCATTGCAGGAATGGGATTCTCAAACTTAACAAAGGATCCTTTTAATGTCTCCCCAGTGTTTTCCAGTGGCCAACAGGTGCACTGGGGAAATTGTGCGGGTGTCAGTCATTGGTAGATTCCCACACTTAAAGAGTTAAAAGCAGCATCAGTTTCTTTAAGGAAAATGGGTATTTCATAACACAGACATAGTGGTCTGCTCATTGGTAAAGGCCATAATCCTTGGTTTTGTAGCTGATTGCAGGGGAGGTCACAAATAGCAAACTCCCAAATTGATCTTCATCGGGCATCTTGTTCTGCAATTCTTTGCAACTGGAGATTTTGCATTGTGATTATTAGTACATAGTTTGCATTGCTAAATCTGATATAGGTCACAAAAAGTTAGTGCGCAATTTGCAACCACTTTTTGTAACCTGTCTCTTAATATATTGAGACCTTAGTGCACAACACATTTTTGGCTTTCTTTTTTGTTAGAGACTTCTGCACATTTTTATGTTTTCAGCGAGTGTTAGGTGTTGATTGGAGCAAATTGAAAAATGAACTATGAACATTTGTCAGAAAGCAGCTGCCAAGGTAACAAATGTCTTCCTCTGCATGTTCATGGCATGTGACTCAACTAGGTCCGGCATGCCGAAAAACCGATATACGACAGTGCATGATAGACATCCCGGCACGCCGTAATCAATCGTCAAAGTGATACTGTTGGACATGGCCCTATTTACAGGTTTATCCTCAAACCTTTTGCCTTTTGCTTCCTATTTTTCCGACTTGTTTTGTTGTCTTTAGGACTCTGGGCAACCTACCACTGCTGATCAGTGCTAAAGTGCATATTTTCTCTGTGTAAATTATAATTCTGTTTGGTTATCCATGATTTCCATTTCTGATTTACTAGTAAGTCCCTAGTAATGTGCACAGTGTGTTCCCAGGTCTATAAATCAAATGCTACTAGTGGGCCTGCCGCACTGCTTGCGCCACCCACACAAGTAGCCCTGTAAATTTGTCTCAGTTTTTAACTGCCATGTCGACCGGACAAGCTGAACCACTTGTCAGGCCCAAACCTTCCCTTTTACTACATGTAAGACCCCCCTGAGGTAGACCCAAGGTGCCCCCATAGAGAGGGTGCAGTGTACCTACTGGCAGGTTATGTACTAGTGTGTTTTACATGTCCTGATAGTGAAATACTGCTAATTTCCTTTTTTACTATTAAGGACTAGCTCACCCATACATTATCACTGGAGCTGCCTTGTCTCTGAGCTCAGAATTTAAAAACACATATTTTAGTGAAGGTGGTTTTTAAATTGTGTGTTTGAAAATGCCACTTTTAGAAAATGGGCAATTTCTTGCTTTACCATCCCGTGCCTTTGCCTGCCTGTGGAATTAACACCTGTTTTGACTGACAGAGTCATTCACTCTAGAAAGTCACACAAAGGGAGTTGAGGTGTGCCCTGCATATCCTGATGGCTTGTCACCAGGCTGATGGGACTTCCTGAGCTAGAGTGGTGGGAGGTGTTGCACCTGCACCTAAATAGGGTTGTGCATAGCCTCTCAAAATGCTGTCTCCACCCCTCCTGGTGTGTGTCCGGAGCCAAGACCAGGCAGGACAAGAACTTGTGCACTACAAAGACAATCCTTTGAAGAATGCTTACTTCAAAGGGCAAAAGGGGTATAAGTATGGGACCTTAAAACCCCAGTCTGTTAGAACACTTATGTATTGAGGACTCTGCAAGAAGAAGAGCTGTCAGGAGGAGTACTGCTACTTTGCTGCGTGTTGCTTTGCTGGGTTGACCTGCAGTTGCTGCTTCTGTCTGTGAGCAGGGAAGAAACTGGACTATGCTGTTTTGATCCAGCTTTGCACGTGTCTCCAATGGCCTGTGTGTGCATGCCTCCTGTTGGAAGTCACAGGGACATCAAATACTTCATCTACAGTACCTGGACTCCATTACTGGGAGGTCAGAACCTGTGGTGCCAATTCCAGTTCTGGGCCTTTGGAGGTATTTGCTGAGCTGTAACTTCAAGAAAAGCATTTCCAATGCCGTCACTGACACCGCTGCCTTTCACTAACACAGTAGTTACCGCTCGCTGGGTCAGCGCAGCACCAACCTCAACGACATTGCAACCTTGCTCCCACTGACAATGACTCTTCTCCCTGACATCGATGCTGCTGCTTTGCTGTAAATCTATTGTAATTGCCCTCCTTTACATAGGTCTGTCTTTACTTACCAACTTAATGATCTGATAGCCCAGCTCTAGCCTATCCCTTTCTTACTTCTCGCGGTCTCTGTCACATGATCTTGTACTCTGTGAGACCTTTTTAGCTACCTTACATTTTAGAGTTTGATATGGTATGTCCTCGGCGGTAGTGATCATTGTACACATTCATATATGATTTTTACTGCGCGTTATACAATTTATGAAGTGCCCTGTGTGGAACCTTGTTCCTCCTTAGTATTTCAAACTTGGTTGTATGCTCTCCGATGTAACTGTTCAGAATTTTTAACTATACCAATACTACTTCTCATTTCTTACTCTTTTCTATCTACCTATCTCTCGTTTTACACCTCACCTTCACCCCTTCAAAATAGGCGCTGCATTAAGCAATGCCCTCCCAGCACCCTGTATGTCAGGGTCATGTACATTCACATGACCCATCACTGCCGGCCGCGCACCAATGATAGCTGCGGGCCACACAGGCTCTGCTTTACTTGCATGGAGATGCTGGCACTGACAATGCCTTGATCATAGCCCTTCACTTCGATAAGGTAAGCGCCCCTTATACCCACCCCGTCATACTCCTACAATGCCACCTAGCCTCCACTGCTAATCTCCTCCCCTTTTTTCACAGGTTAACTATGACCCAGCTTCATAATATCCATCTGTGAAACCGTGGACGCAATTCACAGCAACCCTTATTCTCTGACTGAGGATTACGGTATGACCTCTCTCACCCTCACTGCTTAGTTACCGCTAACCTTTGCCATCACCTAGCGCTAACCTTATGGTTTTTTTAACAGGTTAATTACCAACCTCCAATATGGCTTTCCCTGTTGGCTCAGTCCTCCAAGTAATTCAGCTGTGATACCATCCACGCGGTTAAACATCTATATCAGTGCTCCTGCACTGGTTGTAGGGACTACTATTTCCTTATAGTTCACTTGTCGCATGATGCAGCACTGCACCGCATGCTCAATCTTTTTTTCCACCTCAAAGATCCACGCACTTTTCTCCATTAAGTGTCATTTATGACTTTTACCTCTCACCCCCGTCCAAGCCAACTGAGCGTATTGATGCTTGCATGGCGATCAATTAGACACTGACGTATAGCGGTTTTCTCCCACGCCATACCTTCTCTATAAACACCATCACAGAGTTTTATTTCACACCTTAGATCCCGCCTACATGCTTGGCATGTTGTTTAAACATTATCACATCCAAATCTAATTTCGCTTTCTTTTTTCCCCCCCCTTCCTTTCCTGTCTCTTGTCTTCTTATTTGCAGTTAATTGTATTCAGGAATTTTAATGTAAATGTCCTGATGATGATCCCATTATGTATAAAAGGGATCGAAGTGTTGTTGGCCTGATGTACACTTTATGCACATGTCCACTGAATATTACTTATGTGTAATGGTGTCCTACTATATTCTTGGTTTTGTTATCAGAATGTGCAACATACAAACAAGTCACTCTGCCAGAGCCTTTTCTGCTTCTCTATTTTGTATTTTGTGTTCGTTCTGTATGTCTAGTAGGATTTAGGATTGTGCCCCACTTTATTGCGTGTGTTTGAATTTTTGATTTTTTAAATACTAAAATATTCCTGTCTGGCTGGACAGTGTCAAATATAGTACTGACTGCGGTCTATATTCATCTCTTTCCTTGTCCATTGTCCCTGTCTAGGGAACACTGTGTCTGAAACTAGTTATTACACAAGGTCACTGACAAATTGTAATTTGGTCCCCTTGTTCTTTAAAGCAAGCTGCTTGCACCATGGCAAACTACTAGAGGGTATTTTAGAGTTCAGATATCCTGGGCGCACTGCCTCAAGTTTAACGTTCACGTTTGTATGATCACAATTGGTAACTAAGTGGTGCGTAAAGAGCAGACGGAAAATTACCCTTAACCATCTAAAAAGTCAGAGACCAAGCACAATTGAACAGCTAAGCTCTCGCAACCACATACAAAGTTCCACAAATCAGTATATTGATAAGTAACAAAAGACAAAATAACATAGAAGCAGATCCTTTGGTGTGTTTCTTGTCCCAGCAGGGTGGAGATTTATTAGATCCAGACTTGAGGAATAACAGTAAGCCGACACGTGTTTCGTCGTGTGCCGTTGAGTCAACACGACTCTTCAGGGCTTAAACTCAACTTCTTGAAGTAGGTTGAGTGAGGTCTGGAAATTATAGCAATATTCCACGTAGGTGGACTAGAGAGAGACACTGGGATTACTGGAATTCAAATGTCTTTGGTAGCAAAGTGGTGGACTATCCTGTGGTTCTAGACGTAAAGTCACGTTCTGTTAGACTATTATCATCTAATTCTTTGATGTGTCAGAGACTTCCTGGTAAAGAGCCTCTGATTAATACTGTGTTATAGGTGTAAACCGGGAGGGGATCCATAAAGTTGAAAACCAAGGAAAACGGGTGTGTCTCCTGGTTGGCGGTAAGCTATCGGTCGGTATCCCTCCTCCGTGATTTCCTGGTGGCCGTCTATCATGAGCGGAATTCCAGTAATCCCAGTGTCTCTCTCTAGTCCACCTACGTGGAATATTGCTATCATTTCCAGACCTCACTCAACCCACTTCAAGAAGTTGAGTTTAAGCCCTGAAGAGTCGTGTTGACTCAACAGCACACGACGAAACACGTGTCGGCTTACTGTTATTCCTCAAGTCTGGATCTAATAAATCTCCACCCTGCTGGGACAAGAAACACACCAAAGGATCTGCTTCTATGTTATTTTGTCTTTTGTTACTTATCAATATACTGATTTGTGGAACTTTGTATGTGGTTGCGAGAGCTTAGCTGTTCAATTGTGCTTGCACCATGGCCTTGGGCACTGCCTTGCTGTACCCTTAGCCCCACACTCTACATGGCCCCTCTTGCAGCCATTGTCAGAAGCCACAGACTCAACATTGTCTTCTACGCCAAGGACACCCACCTGATTCTCTCCCTCACAGACGAACCCTCAGTTACCAAGAGCAACTTCCATGACAGGATGAAGGCAGTCAACACCTGGACAGCTTCCTCAAGCTTAACTCAGACAAGACCAAGACACTGGGTGGCCCGCAGTGCTTGGAATCTCCCCCACACCCATGGACCATGCACAAAGCTTAGGCTTCTTCCTGCACTCCTCGCTCTCAATGAACCGCCAAATCAGTGCTGTCTCGTCCTCCTGCTTCCACATGCTTCGCCTCCCTTGTAAGATCTTCAAGTGGTTCCCCACAGAGTCTAGGAAGACAGTCACTCATGCGCTCGTCAGAACAGACTCGACTACGGCAACTCACTCTATGCCGGTACCACCCAGAAACTTAAAAACAAAACTGCAGACCATCCAGACCACCTCTGCCAGACTAACCCTGAGCATCCCACACTGCAACCATATCATTGCCCACCTGAGAGACCTTCACTGGCTACCTTTCAACAAGAGAATCACCTTCAGGCTTCTCACGCACACCTACAAACTCCTCCACAATGCTTGACCTGCATACCTCAACTACCGCCTCTCCTTCTACACTCCCAACAGACATCTCCGCTCCCTCCAACTGGCCCTGGTCACCGTCCCATAGATCCTCAAGACCACGGCTGGAGGAAGATCCTTCTCTTACCTTGCTGGAAAGACCTGGAACTCCCTGTCTCTGCACCTCAGGCAATCACTAGGGAAGGGCAGATTTTGCGTAGTCCAATTACGCAAAGCTCCGCGAAACAGTAAAAAAATCTCTGCAGGCACGCAAAAGGTCAGCGAACACGGAATTGCTTGTTCCGCCCGTTCGTGATTCTTTTTTCCTGTTCGCGTACACTGTTTGCGTGCACAGGAGAAATATCTTGCGAACACGCATTTTGAAAGCGTGAACAAGCAAAACATTTTGAAGCAGCGGATCTCAACATTTTTGGCAATTCCGCGTTCTCCGCGGAACGTGAAATTACCCAAATTCCACGAGCGGAATGGAATTTACCACCCAGGACTAGCAATCACCATTGCTTCCACAATTTTAGGAAGGACCTCAAGACCTGGCTCTTTGACTGAACCGCAGACCCATGCTCGCCTCCCCCTGTGCCTTGAAATTCTCATGGATGAGTAGTCATGCTATATAAGGCCCTAATTGATTGGCTGCACTGACTACGACTGCACATAATGTTGGTCTCACCGACAATGATGCCTAAGCTCATCACGACTCCACTGCTTGCACAGCAGCCATGGACACCACCTCGCTGCACCGCACTCGATGACACCACAGCCTCAGGCTGTCCATTACAGCATCATTGACTTTGATACCAGTGCTCCACACCTACGCCAAGCTTTTGCCTGCACCGAAGCCACAGACACTGCATCATTAAGTACACAGCTCACTAACCGTGACAACACCACAGCCCAGGCACTGCCAATCTCAGCGCTCCAGACTTTGATGTCACTGAGTTCGATCTGCAATGTGTGTGACTTCAACGGCTCCCTGACTTCTGCACTGACTTGCAGCACCGAAGCCCACAATGCCCCATCACTACACTTAGCTGCAAGGTCCTTGAGGCCTCTTCAACTCCTAGGTATTGTTTGTGGGTCTTACCTGAC
This sequence comes from Lissotriton vulgaris, assembly GCF_964263255.1. NCBI lineage: Eukaryota > Metazoa > Chordata > Amphibia > Caudata > Salamandridae > Lissotriton > Lissotriton vulgaris. The sequence continues at coordinate 1,012,696,622 of NC_141687.1, forward strand.
ACCAGAGCCAGCCCTCAACTTCATCAAGGTCAGACTGAACCGTGGGATTTGTTGGTCATGACATCGCAATAACCCCGGTTGGCACTATCGCCTTCAAGGAACTATATTTTGATATATTCTTAAGAAATTCATGTCTTCACTTGTGTATGATGTCTTTTTGTTGTTTTGATATTGTTTTGATTAGATACATATGGCCTATTTTTCTAAACTTGCGTGGTGTCCATTTTGTAGTGTTTTCACTGTGTTACTGTGTGTTTATGTACAAATGCTTTACACATTGCCTCTGAGAAAATTAAGCCTGACTGCTCTTGGCAAGCTATCAAAAGGGTGAGCAGGGGTTATCTTAGCTGCCTAATTTCCTTATCCTGTCTTGAAGGAAGTGCCACTACCTGGTCAGGGTGTGTACCACTGCCAACTAGAGACCCCTATTTCTAACATAGACTAAGAAAAAAAAATCTAAAATATTCCTAGGCCTAGTTGCCATTTGTATGGTCCTTGATATATATTTTATTAAAGTTTTGCTTTTCTACTTGCAACAAAATCTCCGTCACCAATCGCTGCCATAAATCACCCAAACACAAGGCCTCATAAAGTCATTTGTAAATCATTACACACATATTCTCCGCCGGATTCCAAGAAATTAGTCTCCGCTTTCCATCAAATTAAGCATCCTCTTACAGTGACTCATTAAAATGTCTCCAAATGCTCCCACGCGGTTTTGACACACTAATGTGAATTCCAATAACTTAAAATGTTTCCTTGTATAACATGTAGCTGTTTACAAACATAATTATGTCTATTTTATGATCTCTGCGAAAACTTAGATTCAACTTTAACATCTACATCGTTTGAAGTAGCTTTAAGAATGTTGCTGAGGCTACAGGCAAAGAGTTTTTGAAGCAGAATAAGAAACGAAAAATAAACACATTCTTGCTTAATTTTCACATAATGCACACGATCTGAATCAGCTTCAGGCTGCTGCCTTTGCATATGGTTCATGTTTAAAGTTACAACACTCAGGGAATTCTATTAGCATTATTTCTCATTACCAGGCAATACAACAACCACAGAGAAAGAAACCTGACCCGAAATGTTTTCTTTAGGAAAACGAAAATCGAATATGAATTTGTAAAATATCTATCACTGAAATAAAATCATTGGTGTGCCAATGTTAATAAATTCTCGATAACCATGGCATGTTATCAATAGGAAAGGCTGCGATTTGCAGTACAACGATGTGAGGCACCGCTGCCCTGGCCGCAGCATCAATCCCGCAGAACAGCATTACTCTCTTACTGCCAGCTTGGTTGTGCAACAGACAAAAGACTTACATGAAAGGGGAAGACAGATATGCCACTTAAATTAAACAGGAAATGAATTGGCGAACAAGTTGGCATGTCTACTGAGACAAATCATGGGCAACATGTCTCTCAACAACAGGGGCTTATTAGTTTTGTCTTGCCAACAGATTCATCACTGCCCAGGCAAAACAGGCAAAATACATTAGTGTCATGGTAAACTGATAAAGAGAAGAGGGTCCATCCACCATCCTCAATAGCGAAAGTCTCAGGGCCATATTGATCGGTGTTGTATAAATCTTGTTTTCTGTCTGCAGAAGTGAATCAACAGTGACCTCGAAGGTTAACAAACATTTTAATGTCTTTCAGCCGGGGCAGACGCTTGTGAGCCCTGCACAATATATTTGGCTGAGTCCCATGCCGTTGCGTTACTGCCAAGAAGCTTAACTAATTGCTGGCAATCATGAAGCAGTTTGACGGAGGGCTGGGATGTCTGCAGTGCGTTGTCCATGCTTTCTTGAGGTTTAACGAGCTCTCAACCCCATGTAGCTTGCAAACAATCAACAGCGAATTAGTCAGCGGCAGTCCTTGGCTGAGCGGCTGTAACTTTTTGTAATTGTCATGGCATGCCCTTGCAGAAAGCAGTGGATGGGATTAATCAATGTGATGTTCTCCACAACACGTTTATCAATAAGGTTTGGCCCTGTAAATATTGTTTTTTAACAGGATTATGCTCATGGGCTAAAGGGAGGCTTCAAAAACGCGAATATGATTTTCTGCAAACAAGCTGGAAGGTATTAAATCTACCAGGAAAAGACAAAGATCTGGTTTAGGGGAGGGCAGATGTAAGAACCTGGCTATAAAAAGATCCCTCGTCAGATTGTCAGCAGTCTGATCACCCCATAGAAAGTAGCCTCTGTGACAGCCCCTACCAACTCAGACACTTTTGTTTTTAACTTTGTGTCCCCCATTTTGCAGCGCTTGCCCCACCATGCCTGGCGGACGTTCCTGTGCACCATGTAACTCTGCCACTCTGTATGGCAGGGTTAGCCCTAGAGAAAGTGTGATGGGTTTTTACAGTAAGCTAAGTACTGGAGTCTTAACATGCTGAGAAATGCCCATCCAGCATGCAAAGTTGACAAGATATGTGGGTGTTGACAATGCACTCTCTTTTTAGGAGTAGGGTTCTAGAGCTCAATTTGGTGCAGATACATTTTCCATTTAGCTAGGGTGGGGTGACCGCCTCTTTCCAGGTCAGTACAGATGCTGTCTTCAGTCCTGAACTTTTCAACTACAAAAGATGTGCTAGTCTAATTATTTCAATGAAAGTCAGACAAGACTACAATACCCGGAATACCTTAGGATATCACATAATGGTTTGACACTGCAAACAGTCATCAAAACGACTTGAAAGGAGGTGGTCACCATACATGTATTAAAGGCATTGTTAGGTCTCCCACCAGAGGTTTAACTCCTCAACTGACTCCTACATGGCAGAGACAGCTACTGCGACACAGTAACCACCTCGAGGAGGGCTAGCTTAAAATGTGGCAGAATTTCCATCACTTGTGTGGTAGACTTTTAAAACCCATCACATTGATGGATGGAAATTTAGTTACAAATCCTGTAAATTAGCCAAAAGATGGCAATGCCTGATGCAGTTAAAATCATGATATAGTCAAAAGCTAAGTTTATTGCATATTTCCAGCATGCTTATATTCATATAATTTAATATCTAGATATTCAAGTGCAGATTACATTAACGTCTTGAGTGATTCTACTGTGCATGTCAATCAATCAATCAATTGGTTGTAAAGCGCGACTACTCAAATGTAAGGGTCTCAGAGTGCTGGGGGTGCGGGGGAGCAGCTAATCCGTCGTAGGTCATTGTCAGATTATATTGTGTGCCAGAACTGTCGCATCCGACAATGAACTACTGTTAATGACGGGCTTAGCAAACTATAAAGCTTAACAGTAGATTATATAAACAGATAACACAACAGGGATGAAAGATTTAAGACATACGTTTGGTATAAAAAATAAAACTGAACAATAAATGCGAATGTTTTATGCACTCGTTATTTATGCTGAATAACTCGGAAGATGGGGTGAAGAAAAGTTATATAGCATAAAATCACAGCATACATTTATGACTCCTTGTTTTGAATGGGTGACAATTAATGTATTCTTGCCCTTCCATAAAGAGGATCACCCAAACAACAAGTGGGCCAAGTCTTCTTTCTGATGGTGTCTAGCACTTGTTTGGACAAAAGTCTGCCAGTTTTAGGGGGAATTTGCTAGGTGCTTCCTTGTACTGTGTTTTTTTCAGTTTTATATAGTGCAAACAGGGCTCACGGGCATTGGAGTACTTCAAATGAGCACCAGTTACTTGCATGGTTTGTAGCAGCATGCAGTAAGGGGTCATTTTTCAATTCATACCTGAAAGGAAAGCCTCAAATATCTCCATCTGTTGGAGTCTAAATGCATTTTTTTCCCAAAAGGCTTCAAACGTTTTAATCATACGAAAGAATTTGTAGGTGGCTACTTTGCTAAGCAATCACGATTCTTATGTTGGTAAATGTCATCTTCCGAGCACTCCCTTCCAAACATATTACCAACAACTAGCGATAATTATCGCTATGTTGGCTTAGCGGCAATATTTTTATCGCCGAGCTGCGGCGATTTTTATCGCTTAGGAACCTTGCTATTATCAAGGTTTATCTCCTAAGCGATAAAAATTGACCGAAATGCATGAATATCGCTGAAAAGTCAGCGATATTCATGCATTACCGAGCTAATGCTCTTAGCGTTGTTATCCACCTACCATTGGATAACATGGCTAAGAACTGGCGTTCTTCGACCAAGGTTATTGAGTCGGCCGACAATCGACTCGCTGGAGGCTTATCAGGGTCTCCTATGCAGCATACTTGCCTTTTTTGACTAGGAGAGCCCACCCGTCAAGTTTTGTCTCATTAAATTACAAATACGTGTGTGCACTCCGAGTATTACTGACGGTTAGGTTCAGGAGACGCTCATATATACTGAACTTTGATCCTTTTTAGACTCACTGCATCATCAATGAATACTTAATGAATAGCCATAGTCTCACCGATAGGATGGAAAGCTATCGTATATGAGGAGACCTAACCGGGTTACATCGTCCTGACGCATTACCGTGGTCGCTCTAATGCAGGTGTCCGCGCATTTACCTTTCCTTGCCTTGAAAAAGTTTCTGTGAGACGAAACACATGTCGGCGGTGTGAGCTGTGAAGTTGTTATAAACTATTGGTGTTCAATAAAAGAATTCTTGGAGGAAATCACCTTGACTTGGATCTCTGAATTTGGAGTTCTATTTATAGAAATATGGACATTGTACTAACTATGATTATGGACTAAACTTTAAAGAAAACAACAGGTTTTGGACCCTAAATATAGCCAGATGAATCTTTATGGCATATATTAAATCAATACAAACAGGAGTGCTAGAGTGGCTTGCTATCTTTTTCTCTTGTGATTGAGACATTTGTGTCTTGCTGACATCCCTGGTGGTGGGTGTATATCAAGCCACAAGAGCATCCTTCTTCAGACAATACAATTGTTTCTTCTTTTTTTCTATATATACGTCCTAAAAAACTACTCTGAGAAGAATAATACTGTATGTGCGGATGTTTACCCTCCTCTAGGGGAACACTACCACCAATCCTTTTGCTTGTATATGGCTAAGAACTGCTCAGGGGCAGGTGTTAGCTTTTGGAGATATTCGCTCTTAGCGCGAATATCTCCAAAAATTGGTAATAGGAGATAGCGATGTTAGCGACAATTTCCAGTTGCTAACATCTTGGCACGCCCACTTTGCATGTCATTAGTGATAAATTTCACTGACATGCAAAGCGGGGCCCAAGATGGTTGCTATCTCCTACTAGCTGTCGCTAACTAGTGTTAGCGACAGCTAGGTAATAGGGAGATAATTTTATCTCTGCTTTCTTGGCTTTTAAAGCCAAAAAAAGCAGAGATAAACACCCTTGATAATATGCCCCAGAATTCCATGCTGTTTTGTCTGTGATTACCCTTCCTCAATAAGGAAACTATCTTACCTCTATAAAAAAAATTGCCTTCATCTCAATCGGTTTCGTGCATTTTTGAATTTTTGGTTTCCAAACACCATTATTTTGGACATTTCAATTTTGGTCTTACCTTATTTTTTCTATAATTTTTCTTCCTAGCATTAGGCTTTATTGGTACTCCATTTTGTGTAAATGCTGCCGGAGTGATTATCATCGAAGAAGACTATTTGGGTAGCAGGTGTTGAATCTTTGGGCAATCTCCTGACACATTTCTTATTTCATCAGCTCATTGCTGAATCAGTGCCTCATCTTCTTGTCTACAACTTGCAAGTAGCATTTCACTAAGAAGGGATGTCCCATTGAATTGGAATCATTTGATGTGGTTGTTACAGGAAGCTCCAATGGAATGCAACTATGGAATACTCATGTGCGCCCACCCACTCGTGTCAGTGTCCTCTCTAAAATGTGTGGATAGGTACTGCACCTTGACATGTAGTTAAGTGAAACTAGGGATATCGAATATGCTAAACCTAATAAGGAAAGTGTATTAGTGTTGTACATGAGTGACAAAGTTTGCAAATTGTTGGGAATTGGGTTACTGGTTGATGGGGAAAAATACATGGGAATGAATCAATTAAATGGACCAACTCCATTGTGAATATTTTTTCACGACACCATAATTTTTACCAAGATTTCCAAAGCTCATAATAACATCGAAATTCTGAAATCAAATGTCACAAATTATTGCTCAGCTATGATTACTGAGAGCTATGGCAACCAGGTAATTTTAATTTTGGAAGAACACCTCTGTTTTAAAAAATGTGTGTTTTGAGTCACAAATTCTCAAACTGGTATTACACATCAGATTGGCAGTGAAGTGAGGTTTCACTAGAAATGTTATCTTTTCATAATTAAAAATATTGGTTGTGCTGTGAAGGTGATCTTAATGCTGTGAGATCAATTAGAAGATTTACTAGACAGTTGTCATCTCTTTGTTTTGTACAAAAACACCATTGTGAGGGTAGAAATTCTGACACTGATACATATACTTGCTTTTAATTTACAGCGCCCTACATGGAGAAGAGAATAATAATAATACTATAGCTAAATCCATAAACAAGTCTGAGGGGGTCATTAGCAGTTTGGACCGTGGTCTGAAATCAGTGGATATCCTGCCTCTGTCCACTCAGTGCAACTCTGCCTTCCCAATAAAGAAATCTACATCAGTCTGATGGATTATTTTTTTTTAAAGTGATCCGACTGATTATGAGGAATGGGGGAAGAATAAATTATGTCAGTGTAATCCTCATAATTACATGGATTTTGCAGTAAGCTTGGTATGCGAAATTTCCAAAAAGTATGCTGTTACTGAAATTTGCACAACTACCCAGCATTCATGGTCAAAAATTACAGTGCAATGCAAGTGAACGACTGAAAATCAGTTGCTGTTATTCGCAGTGGTGGCTCCTCCGCAATGGTGGCAGAGCGTCGCCCCACTGCATGGCTCAAAGCCAGCAAATATAAAATAAAATGATGTTCCTGCATCGTTTTACTTTACATTTGCCAGCTCTTAGCCAGAGGTGTTGGGAGGGGCAGGGCTGAGGCATGGGAGAGGGGGCAAGAAGAGTGTGGCATGCACTCCACTTCCTACTGAGACAAGCGGGCAGGAAGAGGAGAAAACCTTAGTGCGCAAGTGTGTTTTGGTCGGCCTGAGAAAGTCGACAAAAACACTAAAGATGATAGGCAAAGCACTGTGCCTGCCAAGGAGATTGTAGATAGATAGATAGATAGATAGATACTCTTATTGCACAATTAATTAAAACCAATCCAATGAAGCCACATATAAATATTCAATATAAACATGTTGTTCCCTTATTGAATAGGATAAAAAAACAAGTTGTTTCAATCAATTATGCAAAGATTAAGAAAATAGAATCCCCATTTTGGTTATAATAAACATAAAAACCTTAAAGGAGTTCATAAGGTGTCCCAGCTACACAAGTCAAAGTTCTGTATGATGGGGGAGTCTAGAGAAACCCTTATTGGCATAAAATATTTCATGAACCGGGCTGCCAGCTGCGCTGATTCACCTTTCATGCACTTAAATAAAGGAGCGTGACATGTATATTTAAAATACGCCAAATTGTATGGAGCCAGTATATTCTCAACTGACGCAATTTCTCGCAAATGCACAATATGCGAACTAGTGATTTCTCTGCTGCTCCGCAGGCTGGACACTTGGTAGCTACAGACTCTTTATACCTTTGTCCATTTTGTAAGCTGTGGGATCAGGCCGAACCGCAACCTCATTAGTTAACATTGGTTTTAAAGGAGAGGACAGGTAATATGGCAAGGACACATTGGCATAGAGGGTCAAGGCTCAGCTTCCATGCTTTTAACTTTTTTAGCATTTACATATCACAGTCGGCAGACAGTAATTTTGCCTGTTTTGTTAAAAGTCTTGCGGCCGCTGATGTGGATATTGGGGCTGAACATGTTTCCTTTGCATCCAATACCTCAACACAATGAGCTAGATATTCATACCATGTGGACCCTTGGGTGTTTATCATTGTCCAGATATGTCGTTTCAAGGTGTTTTCCCGAGCTTGTTTAGCCTTTAGACAATATGCAATAAATTGCACCTTCGGGATCCATTTTTGGGAAGAGAGATTGAGGGGCTTATTTATGAGCCCTTGCGTCACTTTTGCGCCGCCAGTGCGTTACTTTTTATGACGCACCAGCGACATAAAGAATGCGCCATGTTGCTTTATATTTACAAATTGACTCATCTAGGTTTATGTGTCACTTTGTAAACCTCTGCGCCAAGTATAATGTATGCAGGGTGGGCGTTCCAACGCAAGTAAGTCTTGTAAAAGTGACATAGTGAAATCTATAAGATTTCACTGCGCAACTTCTAGGACGCAAATGCATAAATATCTTACGCCTGCCTCCCAGCAGGCATAAGACTGACACAGGCACATTTGTAATGGTACTTGCCCATGTGAAATGACCCCTTGCTAAAGTTGCGTCACTTTTGTGACACACTCCAGCAAAGCATCATTTTTGCGCCTACAGATGCGTCAGAAATACTGACTATCTGTAACTCCTTTCGACATGATGCGTCATACTGTAAATGTGACGGATCCAGCATGTCGCAAGGAGTGCGCAGTGAAAAGTAACGCAGCGATGTTTTCACGCAGCAATGCATCACTTATCATAAATGAGGCCCTGAATTCTCTTAAAATTTGAGCATGAGCAGTAGGAGTCGGTAAGAAAAAAACTTTACGGAAGCAGGCCAACTGTGCTCTACCAAGCCATGTAGTCATCTTGTCTTTGGAGGCTATTGCTCCATGTGCTACTGATGACAGAAATGTTGTCCCCATTAATCCGATTAGGGGTGTAAATCAGGGGAGCTCATGGTTTTTTTTGATCTGCAAAAAAAAAGGCCTTCCAAAGAATGGGCTGTACCTTGCATTTCAGTAATGTGGGCAGCAGTGCGTCCTTTGTGTTCGATCCACACACCTAAATATATATGGGTGGTCACAATCTCAATTGGCTTCCTTTTGATGTTCCATACACCCTTCCTTTTTAATTGTCACAAAATGATCTTTGCCTTTGCTTTTGCTGTATTCTAGTTTAGTTTGTTCTCAATGCAATATAGCTATAATACCGTTAGCAGCCGCTGCAGACTAGGCCTGGTTGGTAAATTCCGTTCTGCCCGCGGAATTTGGGCAATTTAGCGTTCCTCGGAGAACGCAGAATTGCCAAAAATTCCGCGATCCACAGCTTCGCAGATTTGTTTGCTTGTTTGTGCATACAAAATGCGTGTTCGTGAGATATTTCCCCCCAAGCACGCAAACAGCATTCGCGAACAGGAAAAAACAGTAACGCCAACGGGCGGAACAAGCAATTCCGTGTGTTCGCGGAACTCCGCCTGCTCGCTGGGATTTTTTACCATTTCGCAGAGCTTTGCGTAGCGGGACTACTCAAATTCCGTCCACCCCTACTGTAGACCAATCTGAGTTTGGTCGAGCAATATCGTATCGTCCGCATATTGGAGTGATTGGATTTTGGTTCTGGCTATTTTGGAGGTAAATGCTCATGCTACAGCCATCTGTTCCAGTAAATCCGCCATAGATAGATTGAAAAGCTTTGGGGTCAACAGACAGCTTTGCTTTAAGCCCTTATTAGTATGAATTGTTTTGGTGGTAGAACAACTGGTTGCAACTCTCATCTTAACACAGGTGTCTGAATATAGGACAATCAGTGCTGTTAGTAGTGTGTTTTCAACGCCGTAATTTTTTTATTTCATCCATAATCGCTGACAGGAGACACTGTCAAAGGCAGTTTGAAAATCAATGTAAGCAAGGTACAGGGCCCTGCCTTTTCTTGCCAGTGTTGTTCCAATCAGGTTGGAAATGCAAATCAAGTTGCCTTCAATGTGTGAACCCTTTTGGAACCCTGTTTTTGCGTGTAAGGTATCAGATTGTACTTTTCAACCCAAGCCGACAGCTCTTGCAACAGAATAATAGCATAGCATTTACCGTCCACATCTTGGAGCGCGATCATTCTTTTTCCGGGGTGGATCCTGAGCCTTTTTTACGTATAGGAACAAGCAGGGATCCCCTCCATGACTCTGGGATACTTCTTCCCAATCTAAACTCCTGGAATAGAGGCGCCATGATTTTAGCCCACTTATCTGCCATCCCTTTGAAAACCATGGGGGGCATTCCATTGGGGCCTAGAGCCCCTCCAGTGCGCATTTTTTTAATAGGATGCATGACTTCACCCGATGTAATTTTCTTTTGGCTGGCAGATTCGGCCAGCGAATCCGGACTCAAATACATATTGGCAAAATACCTCATGGGGGGAGTTGTACCAATAGAACTGGATGTCTCCACATAGAGTATTTGATATAGTTTTCCCAGATTGTAGGTGAAATATTTGTATTTGTAGGGCAGCTGGTAGGCCTGCATCATTTATTCATCCAGTTCCAGAAGCGCTTCTGGTCTTGTGATTTTATGATCACATGAACTTTACTCCAGTGGTTTTTTCCATCATTCTGATGTACGACAATCTCGCTTTTCTACATTCACAGCGGATGTCTTTACACTTGGCTTTGTATGTCCTGACACCTCCTTTGTGGTTTCATGCAGAAGATTATTTCATTTTCATTTTATTGATTGCATTAGTAGCTTTTGTTTCGCAAAACAATCATTTGTTCTGGAGGGTTGGTTGGACCTTGAGTTTGACAGTGTTGTTAAATTATCCCTTGTGTCTTCCAAAAAGAATTCCCATGTAGTGCTTTAGAGCGATTTGCAGTTATCTGGTATTGCTTTATTCAACAAAGATTCCACTTCTAGATTGATTTTTAGCTTGGTGTTCAGTTATCCACCTAATTTTATTTATCAGTTCACACTTCTTCTCCTTGCTGATAAGTTTAATTCTAGGTTGGCGACATTGTGGGCTGTAATGCCACAGTAAATTATTATGTGGTCACATGCCACAGTAGGTGTTACCAGGAAATCCTGTATTACATGGAGGTGGGCGATCGAGATCCAGATATAGTCTAATGCAGCCAATCTATAGTTTGAGAAATGGGTGTAGGCTTCAGGGGAGTAAGTGGAAGCTCTCCTGTTTAGGATCGGGAGACTAAAGTGATTAAGGAATGCTGAGAGGTTGAGACTGTGATTGTCTTTCCATTGGAACTGGCCAATTATATCCGGGATGCCCCAGACAGAATCATCCAGAGCTACTCGGGAAGAATTTAGATCAGAGGCCATTAAGTTAGCATTAAAGTCACCCATTAACATTCATAAGCCATCTGGGCACTGGGTGAAAAGCAAGCTCACTTATTGTTGTTAGCATTCTGCTTAGTGTATCTTCTCAATTGCACTTAGAGGGATAGAGTTATATACAGTCACGAATCATGGTGTGATCCGTCTGAGCTGGTTGGACTATTTGTTGCCTCTTTGCTTTAATGAAAACATAATTTCCGTTTCCCTCACTTATCAATGTGGCCTGTATGGCCAGATTATTTTTAAAGTATATAGCTACTCCACCTGAAGCATGCTCACCTACTTGTGATGCAATGGCATGTTATTCATAAACTGTATAGTCTAGCCAGGAAGATGAGGACAGATCCCAGGTTTCCTGCGCAGCGATGATGTCATAGCTCTGAAGATGTTGTATTGCGTCACTTTTGTCTTCGTAATTCGTGAAGCCCCTGATATTCCAAGAGCAGATTTTCAAATTGAGAGCTGAGTTTAACTTATAAGGGGGAGCCATCACATTGTTAGGGACTGTGGTTTGAGGCCTGTGGTAGCCAGGACCAATATTTGCCGGGTTCCCCTTAGCCAAACAGAGCCGTTTACCCCCTTCTGCGCATGTTGTAATTTGAATTGATCTATCGCTACTCAGATTTATTCTTGGTCCACCTTTGGTGCCATGCAGGATAGACCCTGTTGCTGAGCGAGTTGGATCCTTTCTATTCATACTTTCCTGGTCATCAAGTTCTTGAATACCGAGCAGTGCATTCGGCACTCTGCTTTTCAGGATCATTGGGTATTTTGTGATAGACGTGGTCTTGATTTTTATGCCCCAATTGTCTTATTGCTTTTTATTTCCCCTTAGGGCATAGGCCATTGCTGAATTAGTGAAAGTTATCTCTGTTGTCTCATTTATTTCATTTGGGCCTGGAGCAGAGAAATCAACACTATCGATGTCCATCGTTTTTATATGTTCTCGACCTGGGATATTTGCACAAAGCTTCAGGAGGTTTCCCTAATTGAGGATGTCCCATCGCCCATGCGAGTTGTATTCAAGATATAACAGTATTTTTAGATTTTCTAAATGTTTTGTTTATTCTTCGGAGGGGAATTTTTGTAGAGATGTTGCCTCCTGGACATCTGGAGCCTCTATGCTGTTTGGGATTGGTATCCCCGGATATCTGCATCACCCCGGAATAGATTAACACTAATTGATTGGGGCTGTGCATTGCTCCTGAGGTAATAGTTGGGCAATATTAGGTTGTTTCGTACTCATTTGGGTGGACTTCTTAGCCCTGTTATTTGTATTTATGGCTACTATGGATCTGTTGTCTTCTTGAAATGAAGGTTCCTTATAAACTGATGTTAATGTGGGAACAAGTAGGTTTATTTTACTTGATTGAATTTTTCCGTGGTGGGTGCTGCTCTTACTTAGGTTGTCCATTTCAGTCACTATGGTCTGCTCTATATTGATTTCTAGATGTTCATTTTGTGTATGGCTTAATACTTTAACTTGAGTGTTGTTTCAATCAGGTTGGAAATGCAAATCAAATTGTCTTAAAATGTGTGAACCCTTTTGGAACCCTGTTTGCGTGAGATCTGTGTGCATTATCAAATTGATGCCAAAGCAAAGTACAGGGCCCTTCCTTTTCTTGCCAGTGTCATTACAATCAGGTTGAAAATGCAAATCAAGTTGTCTTCAATGTGTGAATCCTTTTGGAACCCTGTTTGCGTGTAAGGGATCAGATTGTACTTTTCAACCCAAGCCGTCAGCTCTTGCATTTGCCACAGGGAGTGACTTAGGTCAGTTATATCCAACTTTATGGTTTAGCAGTTCTGTGGGTGTTCAAGAGCACGTGAAGTGGTGATTTTTCTTATAGTTATACCATCTGATTGTGTACCTTGGGTTTTGTTGTTTTTGTATGGATACTTATTGATGTTCTAGAGTTGAAGACTTTGACAGCCAAGGAGATGGTTCAGGGACAAATATTTAATATGACCGAAACTTTATATTTAGTTACAACTGCTCATGACAAATGTAGCATTTCCAACCGTTCCTGAGAAGCAATGTATAAACCTCATCAAGTGATGAGAGTATTTGCAGCAGATGGAAAAACAGCAACAAAACAATTACTGTTGCACAAGCTATGGCTATAAAATCAAGCAAAAATATGGATCAATATCCATGCGAAGTACTTTTCAAAATAGCAACTGAACTGCAATATTCAACACTTATGTCAGCAACAGATATAACCATATCATCAGGAATACGTCAAAGCAGTATCTCTAGGCAAGCAGAAAAAAGTATGTTCTGTGTAATACAAGTGAAATGTAAAACATAATTAACTGAAATGAGTAACACTGTATGCTCATGCTCACTTAGAGAAACATTGTTCAGTTACAAACCCATCATCAAATGTCATACATAATTGGTACACAATGGTATCCATGATGTGATCATAAATAGTATAATCATAGTACCAACATACACCACAAATAAACAAATAGTTTGGCTTACCCGTAATTATATATTCTCTATCAATTAACAGAAGAAAAGCCACTGAGAGTAGACCATAGTGTTCTAATGAGTAGCTCAGATGCTACCGATGACTCCCCAACAGCCTTGAAGTAGCTATCCAAAGTGAATCCCAACTCAATACATTACTCAAAGGGTTTATGCACATTAAAGAAGATAACATTACTTATCTCAAGACCCTTTGAGTGATAGCCAACCAAACCAATGACAGGGTTTCATAGTAACACATAAACACACTGGGCCTGATTTAGATTTCGGCGGACGGGTTACTCCACCACAACAGTGATGGATATCCTGTCTGCTGAAATATAAGCCTAATAGGATAGTATGGTATTTATATTTAAGCAGACGGGATTTCTGTCACAGTTGAAAAGAGTAACCCGCCCACCGAAATCTATCAGGCCCGCTATGTTGACCTGCAATGCCTGCAATGTGACCATTTGTATCCACCCTTAATCTAGCAAAGTGATAAGGTGATTGTACATGTTGTAGGCCCCACTCTATGAGTAATGCTGTGTGTGTGAACAATGGGCTAGTAAGAAGATGTGCAGCAGTAGCCACAAAAGAAGGTCGAGCAGAGCCGCTTGCGTGTGGGTTGGCAGAAGCCAGGAATGCATGTGAGTCAGGTGTACGACTACCCCAGGAGATGAAGAGAGCAGGGGCTAGATCCAAAGTTTAAATCCACTTCCTCACTGTCTGTTAGATCTGTCAGCCTTAGGGTGGTCTCCCCCACCATTTTCCTGAACTTATTTGTGTTGGCCTTAGGACTCTGTGGTCTTTAGACCCTGCTAACCAGTGCTAAAGTGCCTATGTTCACTCCCCTAAAACATGGTTAAGTTGCCTTATACCCAACGGGCATATTTAATTTACTTGTAACTCCCTTTTAGAGTGGTATACTATGTACCCAGACCATCTAAATTAAATGCTACCAGTGAGCCTGCAGCATGCATTGAGCCACTCTTTTTAAGTAGCAAGATAAAACATCTCCCAGGCCTGCTATTGCAGCCTGAATGCAGTTTTAAACTGTCATATTGACTTGGCAATAAAACCCCTTTGTCAAGCCTTAAATTTCCCTTTGATTACATATTCGTCACCCTTAAGGCAGCCCTTAGGTAGCCCATAGGCCAGGGTGCCTTGTGATTAAAACGTTGACATGTCCTGGTAGTGAGAAACTCCTTAAATTTTTTTCACTAATATGAGACCTACCCCTATCATAAGGTAACACTGGAGATTCCATATTACATGTAATACACTACCATTTTCAATTGGCAGTAAGTAGCTGTGTCATGTTTGGTGTCTTTGAAATTGTGATGAAAAAAACATTTCATAGAGATATTAGGTGTACCTCACTGGGCCATCAGCTGGCAGGATGAGGGGGCGGAGCTGAGCACAGCCTGACTTGCAACTGAACAGGGAGTGCTTTGCCCTCACACAAAGGACCTAATATCTCCACATTGTCACCGCAGACAGCTTGGAGCCAGGTCAGGGAAATCGGGTAGTTCCACTCACTTCAATGCCACAGTCTAGAAGTGTGTCCCACCTTCCAGAAGAAGGAAACCTGAGTTTAGAAAGGGGACCTCAGACACCAACTCTTCAGTATACTTCTGGACATGAGGGCCCATAAAGGAAGAAGGACTGATGTAATACTAGAAGGATTGCTACTCTGCCGGACTGCTGCCTGCTGGATTGCTTCTGTACTGAACCTCTTGCTTTGGAGAGGAGAATTGGACCCGCAACTTCATCTTGAACCCTCGGCTACATGAAGCTCCACCAACTCCCATCCACGATACCTGACCTGCTCTTCACTCGATTCCAACAGCCCCCAGTAATGATAACCCTGCTTCTTGAATGCCCCATCCATCGGCAATGGGACTTAAGAAGTTATTTGAGAAGGTACAACTTTTACCAGGGTAATTTGTTGACTGTAGCCAACATGTGCTCCATTGCAGTCTGCCTGAACCTGTGACTTTGATCCAGTCCAGCACGACCAGATACCATAGTTGGACCTTTGACCTTTGTGGCAATCTTTTTACAAAATTGATTAAAAATTCTTAACTCTGGTTCTACTGATTAGATTTTTATGATTTCGGTGTGAAATAATTTATTACTTTACTCTGCTGTGTGTGTGCTACATACATTCTTTACACATTGCCCCTAGGTTAACCCTGACTGCTTTTATGCCAAGCTACCCAGGATTAAGCACATGTAAATTTTCTAACCTGTTGTGGTTCATCCTGCAAGGATTGTGGATGTTGCTTGACCTGGGTTCACACCTCAGTCATCAAACAATGCAATTTCTCACACTGTCCATGCATATTTGTGTGTGTATACGTGTGTGCACTTTTATGTGTGTGTCTGCATGCTTGTGTTTTGGTATTGTGGGTCTCCCTATTAAACATGCTTGATCCCTGGAAGCTATGCCTGGTGCCAAGGAGCACCAAAAGTGTATGTAGCTCTGCATTATAAGTGGTTAATCTCTGGCACAATTATTTTTGTTCCTTGGATAGATATATCTGTGCATAATAATTGTCATCATTGTCATATTGTGTGCATTCTTGGTCTAGCAGTGCATGCTGCGAGTTATAATTGACATATTGTGAGCATGACAACCCCAATTTTGGCCACCCCACCATAATACTGGCCATGACTGACATGTTATGAGCACCCTGGCCATTGTGATGACCAGTCTTGGCACAGTAATGCCTCTGTATAATAGAGTGATTCAGAAAAGGGGGTGGTGATGAACAGAGTGTCTGAATTAAGCAGACCACTCTTACCCAGTCCAAAGATCAGGGCTTGATCCATCACCGTTATTTATCTCACTGCACCATCCCAGCTCAGAACCTGGCTATATGCAAATCAGTCTGTCCCTGGCCCAGTGCATCATGGGAACAGGGCAGACTAAACTACCAAGCCAATTCTTCACCAGAAAGGAGACAAGCTACCGGGGACCGGTTTCTGGCATTTCAGCCGTCTTCGGCCCGGCTTGCTTGAATCCTGATGGTGCAGTGAGAAAGGGACTCATGTCTGAGTATACCCTGCCACACCTATAGTGGCCAAAAACGATTCAGAAAAGGGGGTGGTGATGAACAGAGTGTCTGAATTAAGCAGACGACTCTTACCCAGTCCAAAGATCAGGGCTTGGTAGTTTGGTTTGCCCTGTTCCCATCATGCACTGGGACACAAACAGACTAATTTGCATGTAGCCAGGTTCTGAGCTGGGCTGGTGCAGTGAGCTAAAAAACAGTGATGGATCAAGCCCTGATCTTTGGACTGGGTAAGAGTGGTCTGCTTAATTCAGACTCTCTGTTAATCACCACCCCCTTTTTTGAATCTGTATAATAGAGAGCATTATTGGCTTATTAGAGGCATCCTTGACATTATCACATAAGACGGACAGCTCAGTTCAAGGCCTTTTCATATTAAAGTATGTGTTGAGCATTGTCTTGAGGCCCATACATACTCGGTAACTCAAAAATCTGGACTAGAGCTTTTGGAGATATTGGGGATTTTTTTTTAACGGAAGACTCCTTTCTCCACCAGGGTGATGTAGTAAATTGCTCCTTTGCCCTGACGGAGATGCTGCCACCGAAATTAGATATGGCCGCTAAGTTGGCAATCACTTCTTAAGAATTGCCAGGAACCGCTGTCATGGCGATTCTTCTCAATGCTTTTTGCAGTTTGGTGCAGGGCTCTGTCAACATGATGGAGCCTTGCACCAAATGGGTTTCATATTTATTTTCACAAAACTGGATTTTTTGTTGAAAATATAAATGAAACCACGCTCATCGTCATGGGTCTCATCTCCCATGGCAAGGGGGCATATTTTTATTTTTTACTGACCCTTAATGCCAGGGTTTGCCTAGCAGTGATGGACAGAAAAAGTTATGTTTTTGTCTGCCCGTCATAATTGTGCAGACAGACATTTAGCCAATTCTATGATGACTCTTTCTCCATCAGGCTCCATCGGAGAAGTTTGGCTACAGTGGTAACGGATTGGTCACCTTCATAGCCAAACCTATTGTCTGCCTGCATATAAATCAGGGGCTGGATCACTATGTTGTTGGGGAAGGAACTTTGTCAATGGTGCAATGGAATTCCCTCTCCATCCACATTGAAATCAGCCCCAACGTTATCTCTGTAGTTATGTTATATTATGTTATCTTAAAGGGATTTGCTAAGCACTTGAATACCCGAGGGTGTCTTGGCACTGGCTACTGTGTGATGTGAAGGAATGACTTATAATGTGTTAAATAACCAGACCTTGAGAGATTTCCTAAAAGTCAGAAGATTAATGGAGGATTTAATGTGATGAGGAAGCTTGTTCCAGACAGTGGAGCCACCCAGCATGAAGCTGCGGCTCCTCCACAATGCACGTTAGAACTTGGGAAAGATCATGGATTTGGCTGTGGAAGATCTTAGTAGCTTGTTGTGGAATATACCAGTTGAAACTTTTAAACAGGAATACAGTTCCTTGAATATATAGGGCCTGCTAGGTGATACTAAGAGATTTGAAAGTAATTCTCCTTCTGATGGGCAGCCAGTGAAGATTCTTCATTTGTTTAGACACCGATTGGTGTTTGGGAATCCTGATAAGGAGGTGCGCAATAGTGTATTGTAGAGTTTGTTTGGTGAGAATATATTAATGTGCGTTAAGATACAGGCGATTGCAGGAGTCAAGTTTGGAAATCACAAAAGAGGTGACTACTGATTTTTGATGTTTTGGTGGGATGAAAGGAAAAAGCTTTTTTATCATCCTAAGAGTGTACCAAACTTTGGAAGAGACTGTGTTGGCTTGGTCAGTATATGAAAACTTGTCATTTATCAGAACACATAGATTGCTGGTTTTGTTGACCGTCTTGGGGTGAGGGCCTAGTCCAAAATGACGGGCACCAAAGAGCAGGACCGTAGTCTTGTCTGAATTTAGCTGTAGGCAATTCTCAGACATCCAGTTGCTGACCGCCTGCATGCAGTCACAAAAGCAGGCCCCTCACTACCAAGAGAGATGATGATTTGAGTGTCATCAGTGTAGGATGTGAGCGAAAAGCCAAAGGATTTGATAAGCTCTGCTAGAGGGGTGGAATATATGTTGGTAAGCTTGGGGCTGAGCAAGTACCCCTGTGGGACCCCACAAGGAAGAGAGAAGGTTTGAGAAAAAACATTGTTCAAATGGACCGATTGCCCACATAAGTGTACGAATGAGCTAAATAGTTTTCAGGCAGAGCCTGTGATACAGATCGCAGATAGGTGGGACAGCAATCTACTATAGTGGACGGTATCAAATGCTGAAGACAAATCCAATAGACTCAGAGCCACTTTACCTCCTGAATCAAGGGACATTCTTATTTCTTAAGTAGCCTTTATTAAGGCTGTTTCCGTGCTGTCCTCAAAATGGAAAGCAAATGATTGGCATACAGAAGGTTGTTGGATTGTATTAATTCCACAAGTTGAGAGTTTTTTACTTTCTCGATAATTTTGGCAGATAGGGAAAGACAGGATAATGGGATCTAATTATTTGGATCAGAAGGATCGAATGAAGCTTTCTTGAGGAGCAAACAAAAGGAGATGATGGACAAAGCGCTGAAACTTTTCAGACACTCACCCCCAGTCAGAGATCTGGGTTGAATACATCATCATTCTTTAGCTCACTTCGCCATCTCAGTTCAGACCCATCTATATGCAAATCAGTCATGACCCTGTGCTTCATGGGAACAGTCCAGCCTGAACTGCCAAGCCAGGTCTTCCCTGAACCAGAAACAAGCATCCTGGGACCGGTTTCTGGGTAACACCCTTCATCAGCCTGACTTGCTTGAATCCAGTGGCAAAGTGAGCAAGGAACCCACGTCTGGGCATACCCTGCCAACTTAGGGCGAACTAAGCAAACACAAGGAGATGATGGACGGAGTGCTGAAACTTTTCAGACACTCACCCCCTGATAGTTTCTACAACAAGAACAGCTATCCTGTGTGTTCAGGAGCCATCAGGGGAGCTGGATCCAGAGGCTTTGACCAGTCTAGTAACTGTATTTTATGAATGGGGCAGTGAAAGTCAGGAAGCTGGAGGCCGTTGGAGAGAAGCTAGGGGAACTGGATTTGCAATGAATGGAAGTGGGTATGTTGAAATGGCGCGCTGTAGGTTTTTCTTACTTTCTGGAGTCAAAAGCTGGCTACCTCATTGCAGAAGGATTGGCTTGAATTAGTAAGTTTGGTGATAGCTTGAAAGAGTTCTTTAGTTGGGTTTTTGGCGGATTCAATTCTTCTTCTGAAGTAAGAGCTGCTTTGGCCGTGAAAAGTTTGGCTTTTTAGGTACACAAGCAAGTCTTATACTTAGTTATTTCTGCATCCTTGTAATTGCTACACCACTTTTTCTCTTGCCTTCTTCATCTCTGCTTAAGGGCGGTTAGGTCTTCGACGAACCAGAGGGTAGAGGCCTTAGTTGCTTCCATCAAATGGGAAAAGCTGCCCCACCAAATACACTTACCCCGTTATTACTTCTCTTTTGCAAGTTTATTTTCTGGATGGTGGGCATCTGTTTTGGTAAATGCTGATTAGGCATTATGTGAAAATTAAACTATCTGTACACTGGGCATGCGGTGGGCCCAACAAACACTTAAAAAATATATATATATATTCCAACTGGGCCCGCCTGTGCCCTGCGTGCGGAAGGCCCCAAAAGCAATTCCCCCAGGGCCCGACGCACACTGGGCACGAGGCGGGCCCACCAAACATAAAAAAATATATATATGCCAGGAGGGGCCCGCCACATGCCCCGTGTGTGGCGGGCCCCAAAAGCAATGCCCCAGGGCCTGCCACACACTGGGCATGCAGTGGGCCCAACAAACAATTAAAAAAAATATATATATTACAGCTGGGGCCCGCCTGTGCCCCGCGTGCGGTGGGCCCAACAAACACTTAAAAAATATATATGTATTCCAGCTAGGCCCCAGGGCCCGTTGCACACTGGGCACGCAGAAGGCCCAACAAACATTTAAAAGAAAAAAATATGCCAGGAGGGTCTCACCACGTGCCCCGTGTGTGACGGGCCCCAAAAGCGATGCCCCCATGGCCCGCCGCACACTGGGCACGCGGCGGGCCCAAAAAACATTTAAAAATATATATATGCCAGGAGGGGCCCACCGCGTGCCCCATGTGTGGTGGGCCCCAAAAGCAATGCCCCCAGGCCCGCCACACACTGGGGCATGCGGCAGGCCCAACAACATGTTTAAAAAAAATATGCCAGCTGGGGCCCGCCACGTGCCCCAAAAAGCAATGAATGCCCCCAGGGCCCACTGCACACTGGGCAGGCGGCGGGCACAACAAACATTTAAAAAAATATATATGCCAGTAGAGGCCCACCGCATGCTCCGTGTTCAGCGGGCCCCATAAGCAATGCATTCAGGGCCCGCTGCACACTGGGCATAAAGCGGGCCCAACAACATGGTTAAAAAAAAAAATATGCCAGCTGGAGCCTGCCGCGTGCCCTGTATGTAGCGGGCCCCAAGTGCAATGCCCCCAGGGCCCGCCGCACACTGGGAATGCAGCGGGCCCAACACATTTTTTTTTTAATTTTCCAGGAGGGGCCCACCGCATGCTCCGTGTGCAAAGGGCCCCAAAAGCAATGCCCCCAGGGCCTGCCGCACACTGGACAGGATACTGACCCAACAAACATTTTTTTAAAATATATATATATATATGCCAGCTGGGGTCCGCCTGCGCCCTCTGTACGGCGGGCTCCAAAAGCAATGACCCAGGGCATGCTGCACACTGGGCACACGGCTGGCCCAACGACATGCAAAAAAAAAAATGCCAGCTGGGGCCTGATGTGTGCCCTGTGTGCGGCGGGCCCTAAAATCGATGCCCCCAGAGCCCGCCGCACACTAGGCACACGGCGGGCCCAACAAACATTTATTTAATAAAAAATATGCCAGAAGTTGCCGCATGCCCTGTGTGCGCCGGGCCCCAAAACAATGCCCCCAGGACCGGCCGCACACAGGGTACGAGGCGGGCCCAACAAACAATTAAAAAATATATAAATATGCCAGGAGGAGCCCACCGCGTGCTCCATGTGCGCCGGGCCCCATTATAATGCACTGTTAACTATTACGATTTGTTTTACCCCGCATAGACTTTCACCCCGCAAACCAGTACAACAAATATACTATTACAACGAATATTATTTGTAATGGTTTGCAGATAAAAATGATGGCTAAGACCCACAGTGTAATGGACAAAATGTGAGACTGACCTGACTCGAACCAACTCGCACGCAGGAGGACGACTTGCATGGTAGGAACCAGTTTGCAGGACGGAGGACGACTAACTTTGCAGGGCATCCAGTTTTTAAAATCAGCAATGAAGTTGCTGAAGATTTCTACCAATCATGATGCGCGTTTATGAAAAAATAATACGAAATCTCTAACACGTAAATTATTGTACTTTACAAAGTGAGTGCAAGAAGAATGGATGCAGGAGAGATCTGCTTAAAGGTAAGAAAGAATTTATAACGGTTTATGTATTTTGATAGAAAGAGAGTTAAAGAGTAACAAAATAAATAATGCAAAAAAAGTGTATTCGTATTATAAATGGTTTTGCTTTTTTGTTGTTGTTGTGGCATGCATAGTAAAATACAGCGTGTTAAATGTACTTTTAATTGATTGCATTCAATTTTCGTTGTGTTCGACTTGTGATAAAAGGATGCGGGGTCATGGCCTTTGGGTTGTGATAATTTATTTGTAATGGTATGCGGAGTGTTTGGCTGTGGGGTAACGTTGTGTATTCCCCCCCAGGGCCTGCTGCACAGTTGAGCACGTGGCGGGCCCAACAAACTTTAAAAATATATATATATGCCAGCTGGGGCCCGCCGGTGGCCCCGTGTGCGGCGGGCCCCAAAACAAAGCCATAGGGCCCGTCGCACAAGGGGCACGTGGCGGGCCCCAACACAGCTTCCTTACCTGGGCCGATGATGCTCCACAGCAGCCAGGTGAGCAGTCCCCAGGCTCAGCAACAGAATGTGAAGAGAACAGAACAGCAGGGCAGGTGAGGAGTGTAAGTAAACACCAACTCGCCTGCCTGCTGTGAGGACCCTCCTTCTATTGGCCTGTGTCGAGAGCCACTAAGACAATAGAAGGGGGGTCTGGATGTCTGGATTTCGCAGGCATTTTTTTCAAAATCGCAGCATTTTTACAAAATTGCTGATTTCACAATTTTTTTGCAAATCGCGAAACCCTGGAGGGTGTGGGTGATGCTGATTAGGCATTATGTGGAAAATGATACTATCTGTATAAATCTTAAAGTTCACAAGAGCATTGTCAGGCAGCTATTGTGGTTAAAGATAGGAAATTAATAGAGAAAGGTGTTGCATTTATGTAACCTAAAGATAATAGCTAATTTCCTCTGTAGACAATATTTCACAATACGATGGAGTTCGGGATTTTGCAAAACAACCAGGATGTAAGAAAAATTTGAAAATAAAAAAGGAATTTGTATAGATCTACATTATTGGGTGTGTTTCATAAATAAATCCTCATGTTTTTTTTTTAGAAGGAAAATGCTTAAATGTGGGAGCAAAAGGCCATAATCCTTGAACCTTGGTCGGAATTCTAGAAAAGAAAATATAAATTGGAGCCCTGAACTTGTTCTCATTTTTTGCAAGAAGTGGACAAAATTGAAAGTGTGAATTTCAACAAGTCAACCACGCAATTTGCATTCTGCTTAGGCTTTCATGCGAGACAAGTATCACAATCTACCTATGACTGGAATTACACACGTAATGGTTCTCTGACAATGTTAAGGGATCGATAAAAAGGGGGACCATTTTAAGAAATTATCACACAGCTTTCCATGAACCTATGAAACGATGACCACATACATTCAGTAGCCAAAAGGACGCATAGGTGACTAATTAAACGGTTCCTAAACTTTGCTAAACAATAAATATTGAAAATATCCACATTTTAGAGGGTTGAGCTTTAGGGAAAAAAATAATTGCACTGATTATTATTTCTCTCTTGCTTCCACTTATAAAAATCAAAGCAGTGATAGTTGCCATTTTGCTCGCCATGCCATTATAAACTTAAGGTTGCACGTACTCGCACAACACAATGCAATATAGCACTGTACACCCGCCCATTCAGAATAGTTACTAAATTAATTGTTCCTTTTGCGTCCCATTTCTTCACATAAACGCCTGCAGGAAATCTGTAATAAATACGGTTCTTATTCTCTGACATGAGGTGCATTTAATCATGTTCAAAATATGTATTTTGTAACCCACCTTACACCAGTTTGTGTTTTTTTTCTTTTCTTAATTGCCTTTGCTGCGTACAATATGCCCAATGCCTCAAACATCAGCTTCAACAGGGAAAACACTAAAAGACATTATTTAACAATAAAGGCAGCCCCTGTCAACTCATGACATCCTTGTTACTGGAAATTATTTTTTTCCACTGGTGTCCCTCTTGTCATAACCTTAAATCAAATAATAGAGTTGAATTTGCCATAGATTAAGAGAGCTAAAAGACTACAGCTGCTCAGGGATTACTCTTTGCTTCCCTTACGTCACATTTGACAACATAAAGACATGATTGCAGCGACTAATGGAACTTTTTCCTCTTTTGTCATAAAAAGGTCAGCCTAGTGTTCAGTGTTTGATATGGATGTCATTCTCCATCGAGCTGCAGCATGGCTTATAGGAAACAATGTAAGGAAATGTCTTAAGATGCCACTAGTTACCTGATCAAAAGACAATGTTGAAAAACACCTCTAATGACTGTCTCTTATGCATCAGTGCACCTACTAATGAGCTGCCAGAAAAAGCTCTGCGCTGCTTTGCTAAGACAGAGAAGGAATGTGAGAAGCCCGCGCTGCTACTTCCCTGCTGTGATCCCTGCCTTTCTACCAACAGCGCCTGGACTTTTAGCTGCTAATGAGCAGGCTGCATAGAGTGTCCAGACTATTGCTGGCTGTAGACAATCCACCTGTCTTTAGATGCTGAGAGAAACCCTGTGGTTTCTTATCGTTAATAAGGAAATAATGCGTACAAAGACACTGACACGCACACACAAATACACACATATCCACACACCCCATGAACACACATTCTATTTATTGCCATTGTTGAGAGTGTGGGGGTACCATGACTCAGGAGAGGAAAAGCCCACAGTGAGTCATGTTTCCTTTTCCCTCACTCAAAGATGAGAAATAGCATATTAGACTCTGCACACCTGCCTGCAAATATTGTTTATGCCATGTCACTTCTTCATGTATACTTGTTTTAACAAAAAATATATTCCTACATACACGATGAGGTTACATTTTTACAGTAAGGTAATATACTCAAGAGAGATTATGACAGAAAGGAGAGTTGTTCCTTGTGTAAGCAAATTGTTGCATGCCATGTCCGAGGCAGTAAAACGTGTTGTTCTTGTGAATTTTGGAGTACTACCATACAAAACTGGAATTTAACCTTTGCACTGTAGTAATAAATATGTGAATGTGTGTTTATTAGTATAGCTCTAAATAATATGTTATCGAATTCTTTTTCCACATATATTTTTATATATGTATATATATATCTAAACTTGAAAACTACCCAGAGTTCTCTTCTTTTTTTTTGCATAATTTATGCGTCACTCTATGCCTGAAAGGGTTTTGTTTTGACTTATACTGGGTGGTCCCTTGTGTCTGGACAAATCTATACCTTTCTGAAGAGCTCTAATTAGAGCGAAACACTGTGTCAGGGGTTGCTTTTGCTCATTTCAGGTTGGTTTGAGTTGGTATTTTACCAATTCAAAGCTGTAATACTGTGCCTGGAGTGATAAATGGCTTTTGTCATTTTACAGCTCAGCCCTGTGCTAGTCCTATGCTTAAAGACTTTGCTGTAGAAATGGCAAAAACCTTTTTATCCTTTCCTATCTTGGTGTGGATAGCACTGTGCTAATACTACGCTTAAAGACTTTGATTGAAAAACAGACATTGCAGGTGAGCAGATCTAGAGTGTCGCTGATGTTGAGAGTGCTCTAACTGTTGCTGCTTTTCACTTAAACTTGAGAACTACCCAGAGTTCTCTCCTTTTTTGCATAATTTATGCATCACTCCATGCCTGGAAGGGTTTTGTTTTGACTTATACTGGGTGCTCCCTTGTGTCTGGACAAAGCTATACCTCTCTGAAGAGCCCTAATTAGAGCGAAACACTGTGTCTGGGGTTGCTTTTACTCATTTCAGGTTGGCTTGAGTTGGTATTTTACCAATTCAAAGCTGTAATACTGTCCCTGGAGTAATAAATGGCTTTTGTAATTTTACAGCTCAGCAAGGACAGCACTGTGCTAGTCCAATGCTTAAAGACTTTTCTGTAGAAATGGCAAAATATTTTGTCCTTTTCTATCTCGGCGTAGATAGCACTGTGCTAATACTACGCTTAAAGACTTTGATAGAAAAACAGACTTTTGAGGTGAGCAGAGTTTTGCCTACTCTGGGTTCCGCAGAGAACGCGCAGTAGGCAAAACTTTGCACACCTAGCAGCGGAGCGGAGTTTGTTTGCCACCCGCCTTCACCCCCTATTAATATATAACTTAAAACTAACTTAAACCAATTAAGAAACACTTAGCTTTTAACCACGCATCCCAGGGCTGCCCTTCTCCTCTTCTTTGCCATTAGAAATACTGATTAAGAAAACTGCTTTTGCCCGCGCATTCGTATTTCTTACAAGAAATGAGTATGCGCGGGCATGCGCGCATGTGCAGTTTTCTTAAGCAGTATTTCTACTGGCAAAGAAGAGGAGGAGGGCAGACCGGGGATGCCGAGGTTAAAAGGTTTGCTTTTTAATAGCTTTAAGTTAGGTTTAAGTTATATATTAAAAGGGGGGTGGAGGCGGGCGGCTTAGCAGAGCTATGCGGAGTCCCATGGAGTTTGTTGCCAACTCAGTGGCACTCCACATAGCCCGATCCTCACACTACACCCAGGGTCAATATATATATATATATATATATATATATATATATATATATATGTATATATATATATATATATATATATATATATATATATTCACTGAAAAAACCATAGGTTTCAGGCCTTATATAGTTAGGAATTAGCTTTAAAAAAAACTTTGAAATTCACTCAAAAAAAGTTTTAGGGGTGTTATAGTTTGCTGGCATTTCACTCATACAAAACCATTGAAATTGCTCCTATATAGTTAGTTGGACTAACTATATTTCGCGCACCCGCAATGCACTGCTGATGATGTCACATATTAGATCATTCATGACATGGTCAGTGACATCACTGATGACATCTCAAATGACATCACTTATGACATCACTGATGACATCATCCAGTGAATTTGGTTTGCTTCTTTATTTAAATATGCATTATATATATAGCAATTTGCATTGAAGAATGAGTGGATATATATAAATAAAAATTTGGATGGAGGATTTAGTAGCAGTGTAATTGACTGTTTACTTGACCAATTTATAGTGTCTCACTAAATATAGTGGATAGGGACTAAACTGTGCGAATATCTGTATCACTTTGTCAGTTGTAGTGTACACTGGTTCTCCAGTTGCTTACTAGCTATGTGAAAGTCTATATTAGTTATTAATTATATAACTTAGTATTTGTATGGGAGAGTGAAAGTGTGTGTGGTTCGTTGGGGGGTGTATGACTGTCCAAAGATGTGTGAATAGTTGATTCAGTAGATAAATGAATTTAAAATTACATGTTCTAACAGTTTGGGTGAGTGAATCTCTTTAAGGGTGTGGTGATGAGCAAATATATTTCTCAATGGTACATGTCCAACAAACTAGAAAAATAAAAGGCAGTGTATGTGTCAGTTGTATATAAATAAGTATCCATAAGACACAATGATTGTGTGAGTGACTTAATGGATAACTATATACTTGTTATAATGATTTTATAATTCACTAAGTATGACTTACTATCTAAAGAAATAGATGAAGTGGTGTTTGTATAAGTGTGTAGCTAAGTATATATATATATTCACTGAAAAAAACATAGGTTTCAGGCCTTATATAGTTAGGAATTAGCTTTAAAAAACCTTTGAAATTCACTCAAAAAAAGTTGTAGGGGTGTTATAGTTTGCTGGACATTTCACTCATACAAAACCATTGAAATTGCTCCTATATAGTTAGTTGGACTAACTATATTTCGCGCACCCGCAATGCACTGCTGATGATGTCACATATTAGATCATTCATGACATGGTCAGTGACATCACTGATGACATCTCAAATGACATCACTGATGACATCACTGATGACATCATCCAGTGAATTTGGTTTGCTTCTTTATTTAAATATGCATTATATATATAGCAATTTGCATTGAAGAATGAGTGGATATATATAAATAAAAATTTGGATGGAGGATTTAGTAGCAGTGTAATTGACTGTTTACTTGACCAATTTATAATGTCTCACTAAATATAGTGGATAGGGACTAAACTCTGCGAATATCTGTATCACTTTGTCAGTTGTAGTGTAAAATGGTTCTCCAGTTGCTTACTAGCTATGTGAAAGTCTATATTAGTTATTGATTATATAACTTAGTATTTGTATGGGAGAGTGAAAGTGTGTGTGGTTCGTTGGGGGGTGTGTGACTGTCCAAAGATGTGTGAATAGTTGATTCAGTAGATATATGAATTTAAAATTACATGTTCCAACAGTTTGGGTGAGTGAATCTTTTTAAGGGTGTGGTGATGAGCAAATATATTTCTCAATGGTACATGTCCAACAAACTAGAAAAATAAAAGGCAGTGTATGTGTCAGTTGTATATAAATAAGTATCCATAAGACACAATGATTGTGTGAGTGACTGTATGGATAACTATATACTTGCTATAATGATTTTATAATTCACTAAGTATGACTTACTATCTAAAGGAATAGATGAAGTGGTGTTTGTATAAGTGTAAGTCTAAGTAAATATGTAAATAGGATCCGTTGTTTGCCTAAGTGAGTAGGATGACTTCATATGTGAATAAGATGTGTGCTGCTGTGTAATGTTGATATTGGTGTATAAGTATTTTTGATAGTGTTCTATTGTTCATTGACAGCATGTGAGAGTGAATCTACAGGTAGTGATTAGATGTGTGCATACATCTATGAATCACTGAGTGGGTTTTTAGATACTTGTATTGCTGTGACAATGGATTCAAATATAATACTCTGTATTTTACATTGAGTGATGACAGATTTTACTAGTGTATGAAAAGGTGTATGTGATTGTCACGTGGATGATGTCATCAGTGATGTCATCAGTGATGTCATTTGAGATTTCATCAGTGATGTCACTGAGCATGTCATGAATGATCTAATATGTGACAACATCAGCAGTGCATTGCGGGTGCGCGAAATATAGTTAGTCCAACTAACTATATAGGAGCAATTTCAATGGTTTTGTATGAGTGAAATGTCCAGCAAACTATAACACCCCTAAAACTTTTTTTGAGTGAATTTCAAAGTTTTTTTAAAGCTAATTCCTAACTATATAAGGCCTGAAACCTATGTTTTTTTAGTGAATTTCAAAGGTTTTTTAAATGCTAATTCCTAACTATATAAGGCCTGAAACCTATGGTTTTTAAGTGAATTTGCAAGGTTTTTTAAATGCTAATTCCTAACTATATTAGGCCTGAAACCTATGGTTTTTTAAGTGAATTTGCAAGGTTTTTTTAAAGGCTAATTCCTAACTATATAAGGCCTGAAACCTATGGTTTTTTAAGTGAATTTGCAAGGTTTTTTAAATGCTAATTCCTAACTATATTATTTTTTTCAATAAATTTCAAAGGTTTTGTAAATGCTAATTCTATTAGCGGATAACGTTTATATGTTATTATCCTTCTGGGACCACCTGAGCAGCCATATTGTTTCTCAGGAGAAGTGAGGCACAAGAGAGCACAAAACAAGAGTAGAAAACGCGGAAAGGGGAGCAGAGTAGAGACCACCTGACCCTCTAGCCCTTCTCAGGTTGTCCCAGAAGGACCCCCAAGGGCAAAATTATTATTTTATTTTTTTTATAAAATCACGTAAGGCCTGAAACCCATGGTTTTTGAAGTGAAATTGCAAGGTTTTTTAAATGCTAATTCCTAACTATATAAGGCCTGAAACCTATGGTTTTTTAAGTGAATTTGCAAGGTTTTTTAAATGCTAATTCCTAACTATATATGGCCTGAAACCTATGTTTTTTTCAGTGAATTTACAAGGTTTTTTAAATGCTAATTCCTAACTATATCTGGTGTGAAACTTATTTTTTTTCAAAAAACTTCAAAGGATGAGAAACAAGATGGTGGCCAACTCTTCCTTGTTTGGAATGTTGACAGTCAACTGCCAGCCAATCAGGATCGCGCTCGCGCACATAAGGGTACGCGCACTTACGCGTACGTCACGCGTACGGTACACGTACGGTGCGCGGACTCGTAAGCTCACATAGATATATATGTGTTTTTTAACCTAATTTTCATAAAAACCACTAGAGCAATTTTCACCAGACATAGCAAAGGCACATCTGTATGCCAGTCCCTACAATTTTGCCAAGTTTGGCGTAATTCCGTACAGCGGTTTGGGCTGTAGACTTGTCAGACCGTCCTATGGAAATTAACATGGAGAAAACACGTTTTGGGACCCCCCTTTTTTCTCAGCCTCCACTTCACGAACCCTCCCGAAACTTTCAGGGAAGGAGCAGAGCGCAGAGAGACTATTTTAAGGAAAATTACAGGCAGATCCCTCAATCGGCGCCAAAGTTATTCCCAATAGAATGTTCAGAATTTCCTATGGTAGCCAATCCTAACTATATATACCTACTGGCTATCGCCAGTAGGTAATATATATATATATATATATATATATATATATATATATATATATATATATATATATATATATATATATATATATATATATATATATATATATATATATATATATATATTACCTACTGGCGGTCACCAGTAGGTATATATAGTTAGGATTTTTTCTCTATGGGATTTTTGAAAATTCTATGTCTAATAACTTTGGCGTTTGTGGACGGAATTGGCTGAAACTTTCAGGAAAATGGAACATTTTGTTTCTGAGCAGCCCCTGACAATTTAGGGGGGTTTCATCAAGGGGGGGCTGAGAAAAAAGGGGGGTCCCAAAACAAGTTTTTCCCATGTTAATTTCCATAGGGCGGTTGGCCTCACTTTTAGCTCGAACGGCTGAATGGATTTGCACGAAACTTGGCAAAATTGTAGGGACTGTTAGCCCGATGTGCCTTTGCTAGGTCTCAATATATGTGCTCCAGTGGATTTTGAGTAATTTAGGTTCAAAAAAAGATATATATCTGGGCGGAGCCTAACCAGACATCTGATCTGATTGGCTGTCAGCACTTCATCCAAGAAGTGTTGGCAGCCATCTTGGGACCAATATACATGATAGCACCTCATTAAAAAGCATTGTAGTTAATAGAGGGTTTTAGGACTTTAGTTACATTATAAATCATTTGTTGATGGTACCATACTCGTTTTAGGAATTGTGGTGGGTTCTAAGGTGATTTTACCATGTGAAAAAACCTTCTGCTGTGATATCATGAATATTGTTTGAAAGAAAACTAATATCTCATGATTTTCCCACAGTGGTTTAGAAGGGGATCTATAAGCTAAACTGAAAGCATATTTTCTGTAAATTCACATTATCTTTCTCAGTCATGTGAAAATGAAGTCTGGCATTCTCAGTAAAACATGTACATCCAACAAGGACAGAGACTGTCAGTTGATTCCTTTGTATTCTACTGCAGCCTCCTAGAGTGTTCTAAAGAACAACTAGAGTGCTAACAGTCCTACTTATTACAAAGGTATGGCACACCTGAAGCCATCTTGATTGGAATAAAGTGGTAACTCTTAAAACATTTAATTTAAAAAGGAACAAAATGAGGGGGTATATTATGCAATAGAAGGTATTATTAGTGCTGCAGAAAGAAAAATTAGGGCACATTTTGAGTGACTTTTCAAATCCTCTTCTATTTCATTAAAAAATTCCGACATACAGTCTCCCAAGATGGCCACCAGAGACAAAAGAGCCTAAATGTAGCCCAAATATCACCCAGATGTACCCCAAGTATAGCCCAATGACAGAATGTCCCAGAGTGTTCGAAAGAACAACTAGAGCGCTAACAGTCTTACTTATGACAAAAGTATGGCACACCAGAAGCCATCTTGATTGGAATGAAGTGGTAAGTCTGAAAACACTCAATTTAAAAAGGAACAACATGAGGGGGTTAATTTTGCCATAGAAAGTATGATTAGTGCTTCAGAAAGAAAAATTAGGGATCATTTTGAGTGACTTCTCAAATCCTCTTCTATTTCATTAAAAAAATTCTGACATTCAGACTGAAACATGCACTTTGAATACCAGCAGCAGACATCCCTGGTGAGCAGTAGCTTTACTACAGTGATCTAATGTGCAACTAGAGTGCTAACATTCAGAATTTATGGCAAATGTGTGACACATCTGAATACCTTCTTGATGGAACCAAAGTAAACAAGCATTGAAAATGCAATAGATCTCGCCCTCGTTTAAGTTAAAGCCATTCTGTTTGTAATGAGGTGGCTTTTTAGCTTTGCTTTTATTAGTGTTTTTTTCAACTTTCATGTAAATAACATGCATCTGTATGCATATAAGTATATGTATGCATGCATTTATGTTTGTATTTATATAGATATACAGATGATATATGTTTATATATGTATGTATATATATATATTCACTGAAAAAAACATAGGCTATAGACCATATATAGTTAGGAATTAGCATTTACAAAACCTTGAAAATTCACTGAAAAAAACATAGGTTATAGACCATATATAGTTAGGAATTAGCATTTACAAAACCTTGAAAATTCACTGAAAAAACCATAGGTTATAGACAATAAATAGTTAGGAATTCGCATTTACAAAACCTGATTTTACTCACACAAAACCATTGAAATTCCCTATATAGTTAGTTGCACTAACTATATATCGCGCACCCGCAATCCACTGCTGATGGTGTCACATATTACATCATTCATGACATGGTCAGTGACATCACTGATGACATCACTGATGACATCTCAAATGACATCACTGATGACATCACTGATGACAACATCCAGTGACTGTATGTTTCTGTAAAGTTAAAATATGTCTTACATATTGAAGAATGAGTGGATGTATAAGTGTCTGGATGAAGGATTTAGTAGGTGCATGACTGACTGTATGAGTGAGTGATTAAATGTGTCTCACTGAGTGCATGGGTTAGTGACTAAACTGTCTTAATTTGTGCATCATTATGTCTGTTGTTCTGTAAACTGTTGCATGTGTTGATAAGTAGCTATATGAGTAACTATATGGGTTATTGATTGGTTGCCCAAGTATTTGTATGGGAGACTGAGTGTGTGTGTGGGTGGCTGGGAGGTGTATGACTCTGTGCATAGATGTGTGAGCAGTTGACTCAATAGATGTATGGTTTCAAAAGTGCATGTGGAAACAGCTGTATGGGCGGTTGACTGTGTGCATGAGTGTATTGGTGAGTGAATGGATATCTCAGTGCTACATGTCAAAGTAAGTACATATGTAAAACACAGTACATGTGAGAGTTGACATATATAAATAACTGTGCATAAGAGCCAGTGAATGTGTGAGTGGCTGTATGGATCATTGTGAACTTGTATCAGGGATTGTATAAGAGAGTAAATATGTGTTAGTATATGTTTGAATAAGTAAAGTTTGTATAACTGTATAGTTGAGGAAATGGAGGTGTGATTGATTCTTTGCATGACTGACTAGGTGTGTGAGTAACTCCATGGATGAGTGACAGTCTGTGAGTGTCTGTTTACACTGATTGTATCTAAGGTTATATTAGAGTCTGAAGAGGTTCATCGTATTATCACATGAATGATATCATCAGTGATGTGATCAGTAATGTCAAATGAGATGTCATCAGTGATGTCATCAGTGATGTCATTTGAGATGTCACCAGTGATGTCATTTGAGATGTCATCAGTGATGTCATCAGTGATGTCACTGACCATGTCATGAATGATGTAATATGTGACATCATCAGCAGTGGATTGGCGGTGCGCGATATATAGTTAGTGCAACTAACTATATATGGAATTTCAATGGTTTTGTGTGAGTAAAATAAGGTTTTGTAAATGCGAATTCCTAACTGTGGGGCTCATTATGATTGCGGATTTCCCGCATCCTCCGGGCCGGCGGAAGCCACCGCCGGCCCGGAGGATGCGGGAAATCCGCAGCGGAGCCTCCACAGACCCACCTCCAAATAAGGATGGCAGGTGGGTCTGATATTCTGTCCGCAGCTTTTCCGCCGCGGTCGGAATGCGACCGCGGCGGAAAAGCACTAACATGTCTGGCGGTGTCTATCAGACACCACCAGGCATATTAGGATGTCTGCAATAAAATGCTTTTCCACTGCGGCTTTACCGCCGTGAAAAAGCATACGGACCTTCACTTCGGGGGCCCGTTGGGTGAAGGGGTGGTGGGGGGTGCACATGGGGGGTACCCTTGGTACCCCCCTGCATTTGCGTGCACATTGCAGCAGGCACCGCGCGGTGCCTGCTGCTTTGTGCACGCAAATGCTGTGCATGCATTTTTAACATTGCGGCGGGTGCAGCTTGAAGCTGCACCCGCCGCAATGTTAAAGATTGAGGATGTGACCGCCACCCTGGCGGTCACATCCTAATCTGCACTGAGGGAACGCCGCAGCCCCTGCGGACGTTCCCTCATTCTCTGGGGTCGCGGACGGACTCAAGTCTGTCCGCGATCCTAATGACCCCCTATATATGGTCTATAACCTATGGTTTTTTCAGTGAATTTATATATATATATATATATATATATATATATATATATATATATATATATATATATATATATATATATATATATCTATATCCACTGGGTTTTCCCACACCTCTTAGGTGCACTCCAGCCGGTAGCGCTCCAAAGGACGAGAAACGGACACCAAGATGACGTGATTCAGCAGGTCTTTATTTGCTCACAGCTGATGTCAGGTCAGACGTGTTTCGAATAACAAGGATTCTTTATCATACATATATGATAAGATAGTCATGTGATCAAGCCTTCTCGAAGGCGAAACGCGTCATGGCCGCAGTGCTGGCTCTATTTAAATAAACACCGCTTGCACCAGCACTTTTTGGGTCGACTCCTCGTCATTTCTGGGAACTAGCAGATGCTTTTTGATAAGTGATGATCTACCTGAATCTATATAGTTCAAAATCTTTATTCGATTGTAGGTTTTACAATCATAAAAGTACAATTTATAAGCACACAATTAAAAACATTACGAACAATTCATTTCAAATGGCAAATAATGACACAGTATACAGTACAATATATCAAACAATATGAGCATGGGCAATATATGATTAAAAATATAAATAACTGTAATCTTAAAAAGCACCTAAAATTTTTGCAGCGTGGTTAGCCATCCATGCTTTTCCTGAAGCAAATGGCTTTTTTAAAAAAGTTACATACAAATAAAGTGCAATCGCTATTCAGTAGTTGTAAGTAATAAAGTGCGGGTTTAATTTGTGTGAAACTCAATTTTTTAAGGCACGGTTTAAGGTATAATTTCCGTGGGGTAGAGTAATAGGGGCAGATAAAAAGGAAGTGTGCCAGATCTTGAGGAGACTTTCCGTCGCAGCCACAAGCTGGCAACACTTCGCCCCGTTGAGCACCACTTGGGACTGCCAATAGAAGATGATAGAGATCAAAGCGGAACCTTGTTAACAGAAACCGTTCATAGCTAGACATAGGCCATGTCAGGTAAGGTTCCATTTGCAAGCATGTTTTTAATAATAGGTGTTTCCTAACACTGACCTTCTGTATCTCAGCCTCTTCTCTGTCGGTACATCTTAACAGTAATATAGCATTCTTAACCAAGCTCACATCAGATTTTGTAATTGAGTTTGGGGCATAGAACAGATCCTGTCGATCAATTGCCGTTAGGCTGTCCTTTATGTACTTCACCCACGGTACCTTAAACCTCCCATCTAGCTGTAAAGCTTCTTTCAGTAGGGCATGTGTTAATGGAATATCGTTGTTCAGCCAGCAGTTCAACCAACATATGACTGGGCTTACTGCTATTCTGTCACCTAAGTAGGGGATCCCCAGCTCCTCATGTACCGAGTAGTTCCCAATGCCCCTGGGCAGTCTCAGAATCTTTTTTAGGAAGTTATTTTCTGTAACCTCTAGGTCTTTAATCTTACGATAGCCCCAGAGCTCACTCCCATAGCAGGCAACAGCAACGCTTTTTGCCTGGTACAGTTTAAGCAATGCGGCCAACGGGCAATTGCCGATTTTTTTTGCAAAGCCAAGGATGGCCGCATTGACCCTTGTTGTTTCTCCCTTCTTCTTGGAGACTGCTGGGCCTCATGATAACTTGTGATCTAGCAGGACCCCGAGGTAAGAGAAGGAGTTGGTTGATGGAATTTTCTCCCCATTTATACTGAAATAGTCAGTTTTCAGAACACCCTTACCTGCTTTCATAACGTAGGACTTGGAGTTATTTATGCTTAAACCACGTGACTCCATGAATTTGTGGAAGAAGTTTAATAGTTTATGGAGACCGATTGCTGTTCTAGAAATAAGAACAGCATCGTCGGCGTAGAGTAATACAGGTACCCCTTTGCGCTCAACTAAGGGGTAATCTGCTTCTACGTTTAAAAGAAATTCCTCCAGTTCGTTAATATACAGGTTGAATAAAAATGGGGCCAAGATACAGCCTTGTCGGACACCCCGGTTTATTTTGAATTCGTCCGTTACATTAAGGTCTTGGGAGTAACGGACGTTCGCTCTTGTATCTGTATGCAGATCAACGAGGAAGTTGACAAGGTTCCTCTCTACACCCATTCTCAGCAAAGTAGCCCATAATAGGCTTCTGTCTACACAGTCAAAAGCGGACGACAGGTCCATAAATGCCATGTAGACAGTGCCTTGTCTCGCCAGTGTATACTTGCTTAGGATAAGGTATAGGTTCAGGCACTGCATAATGGTCGAATGGCCTGGTCTGAACCCGTATTGTATGGGTGAAAGGATGTTATTATCTTTAGCCCAAGTAGATAACCTGTTAAGAATTACACCCCCCACCACTTTAACTACTGAATTTATTAAAGAGATTCTATATATATTTATATATATATTTGTTTATTTATATATTTATTTATCAATATATATATATATATATATATATATATATATATATATATATATATATATATATATATATATATCCAAAACACTCCACTGCTGCTTGGCACTTCAAATTTCTGAAGAAAGGAGCACGGACCACAGCTTGGTGCATTCAATCAGTTTAATGCCTTACGGTACACTCGCCCTAACGCGTTTGAACTCCGTAGAGCCTTGATCTCACGACATGCTAGGAAGTCAGCTGATTATTTAAATAGCAGTTTTTTTAGTGATTTTATCAACGTGTTAAAGTGACAGTGCACATAAATCATTGTGTTGCTTGCATAGTTAGCTTGTTGTAGCGTAATGTACCTTAACACTGAGCCAGTAAGCATATCAAATAATGGTATAAATACCTGCTTAATTTGCTGAACATAAATACATAAAATACACAAAAATATATATATATATATAAAATACATAGAAAATACATAGAAAACAGTGTTTTCCTATTGAGTTTCTCTTCCAACAGTACATTGTGGAAAGTTCATGCATATTATCATAAGTACATAAATAAATAAGTGCATAGGTGGAATACGTGTAAAAACGATTTTAAAATCCCATAAAATCATTTTAATGAGGTGGTAAACTTTTAGTTAACGTCATGGTGTAAATACCAGATCATCCATCTCTTTAGGTGCAAAGTATAGCGCTAAAATTATCAACGGACATTAATGCATCGTGAATCAATCACCCAATAGTTTGTGGACCTTATCACAGACGATTGTGATGCCGTGTGCAACCTCAATGCATGTCATATAAATTACAGAAATAAATAAAATGACTGTATAAAAGAAGATCTTAAAATGTCATAATATCCAATTTTGGGGATAGGGAGTTGTATCGACACATATATTGTACTCATATTAACATATGTTACACTTGGCATAATAGCATTATGTGCAAAATTGTGCAATTCAAGTGGAAAACACCATACCCTTTTGAGAAACAACTTTGTCAATAGTTATTAAATAACTAAAAAAATGTGAATTTTAAAAACAAGATTAAAACCAATATCTTGTGGAGACTTCTGTGTGACGTGAGGCTATGAATTGCTGCTTCGTTATAGTTTGAAGCTCCAGAATGCTGTTAGTTTATTTTAAAGAAATTCATTTGTAGATCATTATACATAAAAAACAACCACTGAGAAGTCAAGAAAAACAATGGAGATTAGTATCATAAGACTTGTTTGTGTTATTGGTCTTTAGAGACATGTGTATAAGTCTTCAGTTACGTTGAGACCATTGGGGCTTTTAGAATCCAGTTCTAGAATATAGCGTGTTTCTAATTTTCTTAGGATTCTTTCTCTGCCCCCCCCAACGCAGCCGGCACACGCAAATCCTGCTAAAAGGATGAAGAGAGCAGCCAAGCAGTCACTAAATAAATCACTAAATAAGGGAGGCACCGAGGCTGATGCAAGGATAAAAGGCGAAGACTTCAACCTAATTTTTCCGCTCCTTACCACTCTAATTCCGATACCTCAACAAGCGGGATAGCAAACAGTACATGCAGAGACCCAATACTGACTAAGTCATGCTACCAACCCAAAATCTATACAAAGTTTTCATTCTTTAAAGATGCCGGCCAGGTATTGTGTATAAACAGCAGCAAAGTAACTAATCTCCCAGAGCCACTCCAACCTCTACATGCACATCAAATGGAACACCAGTTGGTAGAGCAACAGCAATGGTAACAGCAGGGGCTAGATTTCAGAAATTCAGCAGTCTGCGGCAAAAGCTACGGCAGCGGAAACATGAGCCCTAAAGTGGAAGAGGTCGCATCAGCCATAACTAAGAAGGCAAAACTCCAGGGACCTGAGAAAGGCAATCACCTGGTACACGATGTCCTGATCCATCTGGCGACGCCTTGCCCTACAAACATTGCAATAGACAATGAGTGCAAGCAAAACACGCCCGAACAGGCAGCCAGCCACAGAGTATCAACTACAGAGGGTGGAGAAGAAGGTCCGGAGGGAAAAAAGGGGGAAACGACCAATAAGTGCATCCCCTATAACCATAACAGCACCTCTGACAAGAACGTCAAGGATGGATCCCCAGACAAAATCTCCCCACAGGTACAGGAAGGAAACATGGAAATTGATGGAAACCAGGAGCTTAGCATTGCTTCTCATAGTTCCCTACAGCAAAGGGACAAGCTATTAAAGGTTAACATGGAGGATAACCGTAACGAAAACCGCCTCACCCTGGGCAGATCTGAACTAGAGCTAGACTCACCGGAAAGTCTGGGGTCACATAAGCACAAGGAGGTGTGCAAAGTAAATATGAGCACGGCTAACATGAGCAAAGGAGACAGTAAAGTCTACAATATACAACAAAATACCAATGTCGGGGAAATAACATCAACACATGATGTCCATGGAGAATCTAATATCCAACAGGGCCCAGTCTCTTTCTCTGTCTAAGCTCAACTCGCCCAATCACTCTGTAACACGAATCAAGCACCAATTGGATCAGTAACGTCTCACGGAACTGTACCTGAGTTATCATATCTTACTCCTGAAAAATGGGAGGAATTGGTTGCGTCCTAGCCCATAGCCTCTGAAAGCGAGTCAGAAATAAGAAATAACAGCTCCCCAATATCCAACAGTGAAAAAGCTAAGAGACAAAGCAAAGACGATGTCTGGTGTACTTTACTGCGAACAATGCAAATGTCTGTGAATGCACTGCAGTACCATTCAGACAAGATGGACCTCCGGCTGTCAGTCCTCAACACACTCTCCATCTTTGTCGCTGGCATAGACGACAAGTTGGCAGACCTTAACAACCTGATCAAGAGGGCTCAGTCAGAGACAAAATTCGGCCAGGCTAGCTGCACCTGTGTAACAATTGTGGATAAGCTAGCAACATTATCATTAGCACTGGACAATCTCCTTGCCGACATTAGGAAAGCAGTGCCAGCCCAAATAGTGCCTGGTGTGGCCCACACCAGCAGTAGTAGTCACCAAACAACAAAGCCAAGTAAAGCCCAGGGCCCTAAGGTGCAGGCTAAGCTAACAGCAAGTGCGGCCCAGATAACAGACGGGAGGCAGGCTGCAGAGGAGGGGGACTTACCCATTTCAGGGCCAAACAACGGTGCTCTAGCCGAAGGAACAACAGCCACCCTGACGAGTAAGATCACTCAATTCAGTAAATCCCCAGAAAATCAAGAACTGATAGAAGGTGCGCAGTTATCATCCAAACAGCGGAGAAAACAAAGGAGGAAGGGGCGAAACCAAAAACCCATCCAGGCACTGCCACACAGCAAGGATGGAATATACACTCCCCGGGCCGAACCCACGGACGATCAATTAATCAATCCTTGTAGGAAAGATGCAAACGCGGCCCCTGGTCGGGATGAGGAAAAGATTTCAATCCAGGAAAAGGCACTGGAAATCACTGTGCACACAATTGTCAATGCCTCAATTATTGATGGTCTGGCACACAAACTGGGACCCAACAGCAGGAGCATGAAAGGGGAACCATTGGTAACTACAACATTACTAACAGTTGGACCACTGGAGCCAGTAAGAGAGAAACAGTCTCACAAAGAAGCACTTGCAGGGAGGGGGAGACAACTAAAACAATAGTGCAGAGCATGGAAAAAGCTTCAGCAAACAACACCCAGCTTCTCGGCCTGACTATACCAGTGCAGAGGCCATCACCGGTAACAGAGGTCTCAATAGAGACACAGAACACTCAGGACTCACAAACAGGACAGTCCAGTACAACAACTACAATTCGGTTTACCCAGAGTATATATCAAAGGGATGGGTTGACATATTAAATAGAGGTAACATTTTGCGCTTACTAAGGTCCATCAACTCTTTAAAGAACATAAAAACCACTGACCTGGAGTCAGTGAGTTTTATGAATCGCCTAACCGCCCATGCACAGAGTCAACGAAAACAGTCTGGGCTACACCAGACCTAGTTGACCGAATACGAAAGGAAAAAAATAGGTTTAATGACTGGGGCATCAAACTCCAGCCACTCAAAAAACCAAGGTATCCTGACCCCTTGTTGGCCAAACCCAAGTACCAAGAAGAAAACCCCGGCTCTGGACAATCAAGCCCACAATTATTTTCAGTGCTGCGAGCGGCGTGTAGCAACAGCACCGAGCACAGGGGGAATAAAGAACACACTGCACTTAGGGCATACGCGGACAGAAGCAGACCAACACCAGAGTGGAGCATGATTACCAGGACAATAAACATAAAAACTGGAAGACCGGGAAATTCTGAGAGGCATGCACTCCCACTCAAAAAAAAACAATACACT
Organism: Lissotriton vulgaris; assembly: GCF_964263255.1. Classification (NCBI taxonomy): domain Eukaryota; kingdom Metazoa; phylum Chordata; class Amphibia; order Caudata; family Salamandridae; genus Lissotriton; species Lissotriton vulgaris. The sequence goes on from NC_141687.1 coordinate 1,012,737,823, forward strand.
GAAAATCTGCTCCTGGAATATCAATGGGCTGGGAGATAAGACCTCGGACCCAGAACTGCAATCTTACCTGCAAAAATGTGACATAATCTCACTCCAAGAAATGTGGAGTGAAGCACCAACGGCATTGCAGGGCTTCAATTTGCTTCACCTACCGGCAAGTAGAAACGCTAAATTCGGACAAAAAAAGGAAGGTTTAGCTAAATACAGCTCCATAAGCAGTATTTATGCAGCAGAACCCTTACTATACATCCAAGCGCCACCAAACGAAATACAAGTAACTCAAATCACTCCTCAAGGTAGGACAAAAAAAAGAACATATAATACTTGTGATCCTCTTGGAAGCACGGACGACAGTGGAACCTTCTTGAAATCTGCACCTAACCTAAATAACTAATTAATTATATCAATCCCTTTATATTAAATTAGGGACTTGTGTGCACACTGATGTTATGTTATGTTATATAAGTTTATTGATTGATTAAAATTTTTACAAAAGACAATTACTCCGTTAAAATAATAATAAATCATTAAAATTACATTTTTGAGTAACAGTAAATCTTAAAGTTGTGGACATTCTTTAAAAACTACTTAAAAAGTAATTCATTTGTTCAGAACTAGGGAAAATATATTATCATTGTAGATTCAAAATAGCATATTATTCCAATTTTTTCCATACTATTGTTAAAAATGTTGTCAAGGCAGAGTTAATGGATCGATCGTCTGAGCAAAGGCATCGAATCAAAGCTTGTCTACATGTCCTTATCCCTCTCTCGTTAAAAGACCTTTTTAATATTGATAGTCTTTCATTTCTCAGTTCAGGACAGAAACCTAAAAAATATATTACATTTTCCCACCCAGATTTGCACAACCTGCACAGTTTGTTATTATCGAGTTTTTTCCATGGTGGTGCGTGGACCATGTTCCAAATCGTGCTTTGATGAAAAGCTGTTTTCTTTGCCGTGTCCAAGTTTTGTTGTGGCCTCTTTTTCGTATAGCCATTTATTATGGACCACGCATGTTTCCTTTTGACAAAGGTAGCTTTGTCACTAATCATTGATAGGTAATCAGTTGTTTTGTTCACAGCTTTTTTGAACGATTCCTGTGTTATAGGAGAGGACCAAATTCCTTTAACCTCAAATTCCTCCAAAGCCATGTCCAAGTATTTCCAGGCAGGTGATTTATTGTTTCCCTCAATTTCTTTCCATAAAAGCTGTGAAATTAAGTTGTCCTTATCATTTTTTACTCTGTTCCATACTTTAATAGCATTACCCTTTCGTGCGATCAGCTGGTTATTCAGACCGAATTCCAGCCTGATCTGGGCTTGTGAAGCATTTTTTGGAAGGCGGAAAAGGGATTTAAAAGTTTGTGAAATAGCTTTATTAATGATCATTGCATCTTTCCCATTTAGGGCCTCGCTGCCATAAGTTAAAGATGGTAATATTTAGCCGATATCACCTTAAGGAGAGGTTGGTAGGTTAGGTTACTCGTTGACTTTTTGATGATCCCAAATGCAGCTGTTAGGGCATTTGCTTTCCTAATGATATCAAGTTTTTGGGGGGTAAAGTTGCTGTTGTCGTTGAAAATGACTCCCAAGTATCTATAGGTTTCGACTTGTTCCAAGTTCTCCTTCCCCAGAAACCATTTTGATTTATATTTCCGTCTTGAGTTTTTTGTAATAACCATAACTTTAGATTTGGTTTCATTTATTACCATACATGTGCACACTGAAGAGCACCCACCATCACAGTGCTAGTTCAGAGAGAACCATAGACAAAGAACACAAAAGCACAGGTGCACAACGAAAAAACTCAAGCAATATATCAAAATCTTATTATAATGATCACAAGAGTGAAATTGAATGATTTTGATTTCTTTTTAGTCCAAAGCGTGGAGGAAAAGATTGTACAGCCGACGCGTTTCATCCCTCTTGGGACTTCTTCAGGGCAAGACGAGGTTGTCTTCCAGATATAACCAGCAGATCAAGTGGTAATGAAGAGTCAAAACAATATGTCGAGACTGCACCCAGAATTTCAGACTTTGGAAGGGCTATGTATATCCCAAGATGCCAAAGTAGGAGCAATGACTCAGGCGTCAGTGTCGATTGTTGAGTATATAAATCGTAAAAAGACGACTGGAAATGAGGACAGGGCCACAGGCAAAGGTTTGATGATTCACAGTATATATCAATTTGAGAAGTTCTATTAGTTAGACGCACATTTTCATGTCCGTTATCTCCATAGGGCCATATATTGCTAGCGTATGCTCATTGGCCCATTATAATACGGAGATATTCCCCATCTCCTGTCAGCAGCCAGCTCGCGATATATTTATCCATGGCCCGACACGTCTTCCTTCATGTAAAGTAACCGCAGCCTCAGATTTCGTGTAGCACCTGGTGCCGGCTGCTGACCCATTAACAAAAAACAGACTCCTCAAATTGGCTTAAACAACACTGCGCCCAGCACGGAAACCCACCTGCATCAGCGAAACCTCATGGAAGAACATGTTTAGAACCTCATGATCACACAAAACCAAGTTTACAAGAGAATTTTGAAGGGCAGGCGAGAGGGAGCTCCTGGCCCAAATGGGATCCCACCTAATCTATTTAAACAAGATCCTGAATTTTGGGCCATAGCCCTAAAACCGGTTTTCGATAAAATCCTACACACATCAATAATACCATTGTCGTGGAGGGGCTCAATAATCTCACCCATTTATAAAAAAGGAAACAGGAGTGACCCAAAGAGCTACAGGCTAGTAGCTCTTTTGGACAATGAGGCTAAATACTATGCCTGGGCACTCTTACAGGAATTAACAACAACAACATGGGCCACAGAAATTAAAGTAATACCATATAATCAAACTGGATTTGGTAGAGATATGGGCACTGCTACTAACATCTCTGCCCTCTCACTAATGATTGATACCGCACTTGTAAACAAACAGCCTCTATACATCTGCTTCATCGATTACAGTTCAGCATTTGATCATATAGACAGAAATATTCTGTGGCCAAAACTAAAAACGTTAGGTATCCCGCCATTACTCTTGAGACAACTAATCCTTCTGCATAGCAACACCTGGGTAAAAGTAAAGCTGGGGGCTGGAGACTTCTTATCCAAAAAGATCAATAAAACAAGGGTGCCTACATGCCCAGACACTTTTTAATCTATTTATGGCTGAGCTTTCAATCCAACTTAATGGAATTAATGCGCATGCCCCGAAGCTAGGAGGTCGACAGCTATCTAACAATCTATATGCAGACGACTTAGTACTTATCAGCAGGGCACCCATAGGACTAAAACGCCTGCTAGACACTACATTTCAATACTCAGACATCAATAGACTAAGTATTAACCAAGATAAAACAAAAGTCATGTGTGTAAATCAACGGAAAACAAAAACAAAGTACAACTGGCACCTGGCAAAAGTTAAGCTTGAAGTCATACAAGAATATAAATACTTGGGGGTCATGATTGATAGCAGAGGCAACTACAAAGCGCAATGTGAGGCAATAAAAAAGAGGGGATTAACAACAGCGATTGCACTAAGGAATTTGAAAAACTTAACCGCCAGGCCAAGCTTTCTCCCTCTGACTAAGGTATACAGGCCAAACTTATCCAATCAATCACATATGGAAGTGAAGCCATGAGAGGGAGGGACGCGGAAACATTGAATAGCATCATCGCTAGACCGCTGAGAATAATATATGGTTTCCCTGGATACACATCCCCTGCACAAATCCGGCTTGAATTTGGGATACAAAGACAGGAGCTAGATAGAAAAGGAGCTTTTGTTAAAACCTGGTTCAAGATTAAAAAAGGGCAACCAGAAACACTACATTTCAACTTATGGAGAGAAGTAGAAACTGTAGAAACCTGCCCAGCCACACACTTTCTGGACACTGCACTGGACCAGTTGGGGGTAAGGCAACTCTGGGCAACATCAGCGACCATGGCAAGCTTCAAAAAAGTTGTGAACAACATTGTCAAAAAAGAGTCCATTATACAGGACAAAGCAACCTTGACGGGGCGTTTACATGGCTGGCTCACTATTTAATCTTATAGTAAAGCATCTCCCCAAGCTTACCTACTCGCTAACTTCTCTAAAGCCACCAAAGAGAAGTTTCTGTAATTCAGGTTAGCTTAATTGCCAACAGCATACAATCTGCCACCTTGGCTCCGCCCGCCAAAGCAACGTGCAGTCTCTGCGGGGAAGAAGAGGAGGACATAGTCCATATTATAACCATCTGCCCAGAGCTGATGCGGGAACGCCGGTCACTACTTAGACCAACTTTTAACAAAAATCAAATACGGTTGCGCCGACAAGCAGTACTTGCAAGTTTCTCTGGCGAAGATATTCAATTAAGCTGCAACCTGGTAAAATGTTTAACTGCAGCGGACCTTCGATTAAAACAGACATCATCGGATCAACGATGAATCCATACTGTAACTGAGATGGAGAGGATTATTTCAGGAAACAAGTAAAGAAAGGGAAAACATCAGAGGACGAACAAATTAGAAAAGTACATTCATTTTAATAATATCATCATAAAAACACTTTCTGTTATGTACACCACATAACATATAATAATACACAAATACACAATAATTAAAAAAATCAATTCTTTCTAAACACAAGAACAAATTACAGAAATTGAATCTATAGAATTGGTGGCAAATAATCAATTGACGCGCATTTCGGCGTATACGCCTTCTTCAGGAGCCACACATTTACCTTTAAATAACAATAAATAATCTTCACAATCAGAATACACACTGTACATAATTAAAAAACACCATCTAAATCTCTTTTCATATTTAACATATTTATTCACAACAATCATCATAAAAGCACTAATATTTCGTCAACATCCCTTAATACTAAATCATGTTTCCATATTGATTCCTATGGGCCTTCTAGCCCATAGGAATGAATGAGTAGGTATTCCTTATTTGCGAATCTCAATTTGCGATTCGCAAATAAGGAATAATTGGGATTCACAAAAAAAATTGCTAATCCTACCTACATTTCATTTTGTGATTCTCTAATTGCGATTCCCTAAAAATTGCAATTTGAGAATCGCAAAACAAAAATTACCTACATATGGCCCTAACAGTCTTACTTATGATAAAAGTATGGCACACATGAAGCTATCTTGATTAGAATAAACTGATAAGACTTAAAACATTTAGTTTAAAAAGGAACAAAATGAGGGTGTTCATTTTTGTCATAGAATTTATGATAGTGCTGTAGAAAGAAAAATGTGAACATGTTTTAAGTAAGATCTCAAATATCTTTCTGTTCTACCCCAATAGGAGCAGTCTGTCAGTTGATTCCTTTGTGTTCTACTGCAGCATCCCAGAGTGCTCTAAAGAACAACTAGAGCACTAGCAGTCTTAGTTATGACAAAATTATGGTACACATGAAGCCATTTTGAATGGAATAAACTGGTAACACTTAAAACATTTAATTAAAAAAACATTAGGGGGTTCATTTTGTCATAGAAATTATGGATAGTGCTGTAGAAAGAAAATTAGAACATGTTTTAATTGAGATCTCAAATATCTTCCTGTTATACTTCAACAGGAGGAGCCTGTCTTTGGATTCCTTTGCGTTCTACTGCAGCTTTCCAGAGTGTTCTAAAGAACAACTAGAGCGCTTACAGTCTTACTTATGACAACATTATTGGCACACCTGAAGCCATCTTGATTGGAATAAACTGGTAACACTGTTGTGACCAGAAGAAAGTCCAATTCAAGTAGTTTCTTAAGTAAATTTATTACAGGTATGATGTTATGTAGGGAGCCCCACCAGGAGCAGCTTTCCTGCTGCTCAGCCCATACACTAACTGACATCCTCACTCATCCAACATTCCACGGTCACCTGTCACACCAACATTCCACTCCACAGTAACACAGGTATAACACATCTCTCTTTCTTTATACAAATGAGAATCAAATCCATAAGAATCACAATATAAATGGTGCATGCAAAAGATGACAACATGATAAATACATGCAACACAGGGGCATCAGAACAAAAGCAATGTGATACATGTACAGATGATAAAATATATGTATAAAAGATAACAAAAAATAAATATTAGGGAGAAGTAAACACTTCACACAAATTAGCAATTCTACAAAACCACTTCTCCCTTTCTACCATGCAAAAAAAGCATACGCTCCATTAAGTCAAACCAAGATAACACACACACTACCTCGCCACCAAACACAAACTAAATCCCAATACCAAATCAAGCTGGCTGGCCAGGCTAACAAGAGATAGAAAGAGTAGAGACTAGAAAACGTGGTAGGAAATCTTTCTAAGACCGTAGAAGCTGTGTAAGATCATTCCACAGGGAACAAACAGCAGGAATATTGGCCTCCACCCTTACCTGTAGAACCTCTTACAGGTAGCATAACCTGTGGCAACACGAAACGCTGATAGAAAAGAACATCAAGATATTATAACTACTTCATGAATACCCTGTAATGTTTTAAAACAAGAAGCTCACGCCGGAAAATAAACCTCGGCTAACAATATACCCCCCCCCAAATGCATTAATTCACTAGGCTTGTTAAATGCCCTAGACCCATCCCAACACAAATCCCCACCATACAAGCAGCACACCGGTAAACAAAACACAACAACATGTTAAGTACATAGCATAAGACATTAGTCCTACGTAACACTGAAGAACACCGGTGAGCCAACTCTCACACAAAACTACACTAGAAATGCAGCAGTACATAACAAAAACAAGTAGTTAAAACTGTAGCTTGAAGGTAAAAAAAAAATCTAAGGATAACAGTTTTAGAAAGGATTTAGCTTGACCACAACGATTCCCGGTGATAAGGTTCCACCAACATCATAAGAGGGGTGCTTCTTCATCAGTTCACAAACTGCCGGTCTGGACAAAATAGTGGTCGATGAAAGTATCACACAAACATTGAATTCCAGGCAAAGAAAATAATTAGATGGATCCCGCAGGTAGTTCAGTTAAAACACAGCAACCTCTATCACTCATAGATAAAACTGCACACGATGAATAAGTCACACACTGGCAAGATGTGAAATGCCAGCTCACCGAAGATAACAGACAAAATGCTACCTGAGAGAATGCTCAACACAGTTACTGCCTCCACTGCACCAATGTCGAAGAAAAGTACACCTAAAGATAAATCCAGAAGGGGGAAAGAAAAAAAAATGGAGAGAAACCAAATGTTTTGCAAACGAAAATGGTATATTCACATATTTGACATATTCACTTCCATATGATCAAACAAAAAAGTTCTGCTGTGTTAAATTAATTAGCATGTAACCTGTTGGATACTGTGCACACGTGCTCGTGAAAGATTGTGATGGCGCAAGTGACAACGTGAGGTAGTATGTACAGCGACTGTGGAGGGAGCAACGGCAAACAAGTGAACTTAAAATTGTACAAATTAAGGATACTCAAACAATCAATGAAAGTTTAGCATACAAGTAATTTGTGTAGGTATCCTTGAGGGTAGCGCCGGGACTTTCGCTGTGAAGTCGACGGCATTTAGGCCTGTAGGAATGTTAGGCCATCATCAGGTCCAGGTTACATTGATTTATATCGCAGTGCTGGGGATAAAGGGATATTCACATGTATGTGTATAAAATTGAGCATTCAGGAGTGGACCAAGGTGAAAGAGCAAGGAGTAGGGGATGGAGAAATGAGTTAAAAAGGGACAGAAGAGGAAGGCGCCGCAGGCAATACCGTGTGTCTAGACTCAAGGAGAAGAAGTGAGAAAAACGCTAATGGTCTGGCCAAGTAGATCACTTATGTCTGTGGCCACACCGTCATAAGTCCGGGGTGGAGGGGCATAAGATCTCAGGAGAACCTAAGTGCGCCAAGGCTGGGCCTAAAGGGAGAAGGGGGATATGAGAAAGAAGAGGTGTGAATGGGCGGGAGTAAGCATAGTAGCACCGCCAGTGAGCAGGTGAACACCTGCAATCACAGAAGCTTTTGAAACATAATTTACCTGCAATGTAATTGGCAGCATTCTTGCTCTTCATCTGCGGCGTACCTCAAGGATCCTCACTCAGTCCCACCCTCTTCAACGTATACATGAGCCCCCTCGCGGCCATCGCCCGCCAACACAACCTCAACATCATCTCTTACGCGGACGACACTCAACTGATCCTTTCTCTCACCAAGGACCCCAACACCGCCAAAACTAACCTACACGAAGGAATGAAAGAAGTCGCCGAATGGATGAAACAAAGCCGTCTGAAACTGAACTCAGACAAAACAGAAGTCCTCATCTTAGGTACATCCCCCTCTGCATGGGACGACTCCTGGTGGCCGGAAGCCCTCGGAAAAGCACCCACCCCGACAGACCACGCACGGAACCTTGGCGTCATCCTGGATTCTTCTCTCTCAATGAACAGACAAGTCAGCGCCGTATCCTCTTCCTGCTTTAACATTCTTCGCATGCTCAGAAAAACATTTCGCTGGATCCCCTCCGAAACAAGGAAAACAGTCACCCACGCTCTGGTCACGAGCCGACTGGACTACGGAAACACCCTCTACGCAGGTACCACCGCTAAACTCCAGAAGAAACTCCAACGAATCCAAAACGCCTCAGCCAGGCTCATATTAGACATCCCACGCAACGAACACATCTCTGGTCACCTTAAAGACCTCCACTGGCTACCTGTCAATAAGAGGATCACTTTCCGATTGCTTACACACGCACACAAATCACTCTACGACATTGGACCAGATTGCCTCAACTCTCGACTGTCCTTCTACACCCCCTCCCGCCAACTACGCTCTTCCAGCCAAGCCTTCGCCACTGTACCTCGCATCAACAAGACCACCATGGGAGGCAGATCCTTTTCATACCTGGCTGCTAAAACATGGAACTCACTCCCCGCTTACCTTCGCCTCACCCAGAACCACCTGGCGTTCAGAAAGCAGCTTAAAACGTGGATATTTGACAAATAATCCTCCTCCCCTTCCTAAGCGCCTTGAAACCCTCTGGGTATGTAGTGCGCTATACAAAGGTTATGACTTGACTTGACTTGACTTCCGAAAAAACAAATTGCAATATCATAACACAGAGCAGGAGAAAACAAAGTAGTGATTAAATACTAGCTACTATTACTCACCAAGGCCCGGGAACTCGACTCCAAGCAGGTCGAGCAGGTCTTGCTCCCGGTCCAGGATGTCGGACCACTGGTGCGTCGCCTGGTTGTTGGTGCTCCGGACCCCAGACTCCCGATACATGGCCCGGCACACCTTCCCACATAGCTGGCGACGCTCCCGTAGCCTGTACCCGGCACCGGGCCTTCCAACTGCCGCAACGGTCTTGGGGAGGTGGCGCTGGATGAAGAAAATCAGTGCCGCCACTTCCACCGTGCTGAAGATCTCCCGGGCTACTACTGCCTCCCCCCTTAAGCGCCCACAAGGGAGCCGGGTACGGGGTGCGGGACCCTTCCCCTTAATGTTCTTCTCAGCTCCCTTTGCCATGGTCCTGGACAGGAAAGGAAAACAAAATAGGAAAGAAAGAATAGGGAAAAGGTAAATAAAATAAAAGAGTTAAAAAATGTAGTTTTAAGTAACTAAAAGTAGAAAAAAATACAAAATATAGATGTAGAAAAATAAAGAGATAGATAATGAGTAAAAAAAAATTAAACAAAGTTCAAAGAAAAAACAGATTGCAAAGATTAAGTAAGTATTGAAAAAGCATGCCCAGAACCATAGAAATGAATGAAAAACAAGATGGCCATGCCCATTGCGACCACGTGGGTAAGTTCGCGCAATGTTTTCCCCGCGAGCACGCAAATACGGGCGCGATCACGAAATTGCGCCCCACACGTAGGAAATGCCCAACGCGAGCATGCAACTAGCGCCAGGAAAGGGAAATATGCAACGCGAACAGTGAAAATAAGATGGCTGCGCCCATGTACAACCGCATGGGTAACTTCGCGGTCGGCTCGCTGACAAATACCTTGCGAACACACAAAAATGTTAAAATCCGCAAATTCGCACAAATTCACGGATTTTGTGAACTGCGAATTCGCAAATTTTGCCCATACTTACTTGCACCACTACTTGCGCCTCTCCTTGCACCTCTCCTTGCGCCTCTCCTTGTTGCACCTGTCATTGTCGTTGCGGCTGTGGTTGAACACTCGTCAGATGAGTTACACCCTGCGTTGATTCGATGCTACTTTCTTGCGATGAGTCAACGCCAACATCACTGGTCGATGGTGATTGAGCAATTAAAGTGGCTGCCTCTGCGGCACTCATGGCCTTGGGCCTAACTTGGCATGGTGGCACTGAGACCAATGAAGCTGAGGTGCTGCTCCCAGCTTAGTCCCCGGCGGACACCGCTGCTGCAGGCTTAGTTTTCTTTCCCAGAAAAAAAGGGTCTGTGGGCACACCAGTCTCCTTGGTAAGTGGTGCCACTTGCTTCTTCTGCTCCTTCTTACTGGCAGTGGCTCTGGCAACTTTCTTGGTAGAGGAGCTACGGCCACCTTTCTTTGGGCCCATCTTCGTCAGATGTCTGAACAGCAGGTCGCAGTTGCACGAGTTGCAGAGTTGTCTGTGGCCACACGTGACATCACGTGACGTTGTGCTGCACACACCACAGCAGGACTTCTTCCTTGCACTGATGATGAAGGATGATGATGATTGATTTGTGGTTCTCTTTCTGCACCTAAAAGCAAAGGAAGCCAGAGGAACATCAGTTAAATATATGTTGCATATGTCGTGCTTCAATTAATATTTGTAACTAGGCATTTCATTTATTATTATTACAACACACCCAAAAACGGAAAGACCAAAAAGAAAAATTGCAATTATTTCTAATCAAAAATGGATGTTTACATTGACAGAAGAGAGACCACACAGAGAAAGTTGTTTCATGCACCAGTGAGTACGCCTGGGCATAATAGATGAAAGCTGGGCAGACTGGGTGCAGGCCTATGGCACAAAGCACACAGCCTGGCTTCAAAATGGCCCTTTGACCCCCACCCACATGGCCAGGCCCTGCCTGGGCCAGGCCTCAAAATGGCCTCAACCAACATGGCAGGGCCCCAACACCACCCCAAAAAATCAAAAAACACCACAATTCAATGTCATCCATGCCCTAAATGATGTTTAAATTCAAGAGACGCAGCAGAAAGCCTTGGTCTATGCACCACTGAGTACCACTGGGCATAATGGATGAAAGCTGGGCAGACTGGGTGCAGGCCTATGGCACAAAGCACACTGCCTGGCTTCAAAATGGCCCCTTGACACACACACACATGGCCAGGCCCTGCCTGGACCAGGCCTTAAAATTGCCCCCACCCACATGGCCAGGCCCCAACACCACCCCAAAAAATTGAAAACCCCACAAAAAACACCACAATCCAATGCCATCCATGCCCTAAATGATGTTTAAAATACTCAAGAGACCCCACAGAAAGCCTTGGTCCATGCACCACTGAGTACCCCTGGGCCTACTAGCTAGTGTGGCTTTACACACATCCTAAAATTTAAAATAAATTTCACATATAATAGTGAGCTATTCAATTCCATGACATAAATGATATTTAAGTTCAACAAAACTCACAGAAACAGTTGTATCATGCACCCATGACTAACCCTGGGCCTAGTGGATACTGTGCAATATATTTTATAAAAAGTTGTGAAAAAGTTTAAAAATTGTAGTTGCAGCAACTGCAATGCCCCAAACAAACATTACCAACTTACTTGTAAAATCTCAAATCCAAAAGTAATCCGAAAGTGATCCAAACAGAAAGTCCTCAAACACAAATGTCCAGCAGCAGCCATAAAAAGTAATCCTTCCAGCTCCAGATCCAAATGAAAAGTGACCTGGACATGGACAAAGCACTGGGAGGAGCCTGCTGGACAGGAACAGGAAGTTGGAGACTCTGGGGTACTTCCTTTCTCCAACCCCCCAAAAATGGACTCCTTGCACAAAAAAGTGCAGCCAAATGTCAATCTGAGGATTTATTCTGATCCAAATCATCATTTTCAGAAGTTGTTTGCTGCCTGCAGTAGATCTCTTGTGCAGAATTGCAATTTTTGCAAGTTCGGGAAAGCGAGCTGTTCAAATCTCCTGCCGGAAGTCAGCAGCGCAAAAGAAATCCGCCAGCTTGCGAATTGCGGTTTTTGGGCAAATTTGCATTCTTCGCGGACCGGGAAATTGCAAAAAATCCACAAATTCCGCGAGCGGAACGGATTTTCACTTATTCCCAACAGTCTTTCACCACTCCCTCAATTTGACAATCCATACTAGGCCACTAATACCATTCACAGACCCTAACTTTTGTTAAATTTCTCCCAAGGTGTGCTACATGTGCCAAATTAACAAGTTTATCTCTTAAATCACAAGGTGGTATAATTCTGTATACCCCTAAAAGGTTTTTCAGCAACAATGCACACTTCATCTTTCACATTCAAAATCCATTCAAAGAATCAGGCACCTCCTTGTTATCCGGCCACCCCTTAACTATATCTTCCTTCAATATTTCGGAGTCTTTATCCTTGTGGCAAGCTTTAGTCCATTCCTTTACAATGACTGCAGATTCACAGACACAAGTGTGTTACCTTCTTTGCTCCCACTATAGTCAATGGGCAACCAGGACAAACAATCCGCCACAGTATTTTTGGGTCCAGGGACAAATTCACTCTAAAGTTACACTCCGTCAAACCCTCGATCCATCTTTTTATGTGATGGGATACATTCTCTACTTACCTGCATGAAAAGATTTACCATAAAGGCCAATGATCTGACCTAATTTCAGTCGGAATGCCCCACAGGTAGAATTTGATATGACCAATTGCTCAGAAGACAGCTAAGTCTTCCCGTTCAATCAGAGCGATGTTCTTCTGCCCCTTTAAGTGATCCAAAAGCAAAAGTCACCACCTATTATTCATCATCCACAATCTGGGATAGAACCGCCTCTAAAACATGCATACTGACATCTGTCATCAATACATTTTTCTTGCAGGCATCAAAATGCCCAAGAATAGACAATTACTTATGATGGCCTTGATAGTGGCAAACCCACTCACACACTCTTCTGAACACAGAAACTTGCAATTCTTTTTCAACAATGACCTTAAAGGTAAAGACAAACTGTCAAAATTAGGAATGATTTTTTAACAAAATTCTGCCAACACCAGGAAAGATTTTACATGGTCTCTGTTCTCTGGTGTTGGTGATTTTACAATACTCTCAGCCAAATCAAACTTTGGACTTCCTCCTTCTCCTGAAATTGTATGGCCGAGATAGTTCACTGAGGTTACACGGAATGTGCATTTCTCCTTATTTATCTCTAATCCAGTCCTCTGAAAAATAACCAAAACCTCCCACAAGTGCTTATCATGTTCTTGTTGATCCTTGCCATAAATCAGGATGACATCCTGGAAAAATAGGACTTTGTGCAACTCATCCAGAACTTTCATCATAACCTTATGGTAGCAAGCAGCTTCATACGCTAAGCCAAAGGGCATCTGGATAATTCTATTGGCATCAAGAAGAGTTATGAATGATGTGAGATGCCTAGAGTCCGGATGTAGCAAAACCTGATGGTAATCTGAGGACAAGTCCATTACAATGAAATCTTCAATTACGCCAATCTGCAAAAGCTTCTTCAACTTCGGTTCCAAAGGTTCCATCATTTAGTGAGGTACCTTCCTCACATTGCTTACGTTGCTGAAAGCAGTAAATCCTTCACCGGTGAATTGGGATATAAAGTGATGCCCATGTCTCTCTGGTGCCTCCATTCAAGTAAATGGTCACCTTTTTCACAACATACACTTCCCCAACAGTCTCTCTATCTGAAAATTGCATTTTCATTACAGCAAATTCAAGTACATCAATCTTGACAACACCATAGCCTACCGGATTGAGGTCAGATGGAAGCAATTCAATATTATCCTCACCAAAAACCCTTTGTCAATTTGTGTCACCCATCATATTGTAAGGTGATCCTGTAACTACCAACACAGACATTGCCTTCCCTCCAACTATCACCTCGCAGTCAGGCATATCCAATTTGCCACCATCTACAACTCCATCCTCCCTCACAATCAACAGAAATGTATTTTCATCTTTCACATAATGTACTACTTGCCCTGTAATTTCTACACACACGTGCATAGTGTCCTTTCTTCCCACATTTTTTGCATGTGGCATACCTTGCAAAACAACTAGGATTATTAGACAAATGTCCTTCACTGCCACACCGTAAGCATTTAATTCCACCACCATGGTTGATACAAGTACTCTCATAATTGAAACATTTTTGGCACCATGACTGTTTTTTCACATCTCCCCCTTTGTCCCCTTCCTTCTTAATCCCCTGAACAACAATGCCATCATCTACCACTGAATCTTTTCCCTGGCCATCTTCACTTCACCCACCCACATACTAGTGTTCTCCATATTTGTATTCATATCGGGATTTTTAGCAAGAGGCTTTGCTGGACTTTACCATCATTTGTACACCTAACTATCTGATCCCTGACCGAAGAATCCACAAGCTGCTCAATTCAGCAAGTACCTGCAAGTGTTTTAAATGATGCAACATGGTTACCTATTTTCTCTTGCTTTCCTAGGACCCTAGTGAACAATATGTGTCACTCTAGCAAAACATTTATTTTGGAACCAAAATGTTTTTCCAGTATCATGGCAGCCATATCATACACAGTGTCAGGTTCATCTTCACCACACAGATGGTAATCTCATCCTAACTTTCGTAAACATGTCTTCCTTCAATACCCAAATTATGTAATAAAATGTCTTGCTTCCTAAAAGGTGGAAATATTCTCCCCACCAATTGCAAGTAATGGAAATCAGAACACCTTTTCCCCCATTTTCCATGTTAAATTTGGGTCTCCTTTATAGGATAAGAATTGAGGAGGTTGAGACATGCTAGACAATGTCATGGTGTGTGATATAAATGAAAAAGAAACACAAAAATAACAACGAAACCACCCCCAAAAAACGACAAAGCTCAACAACGGCACTCCAAATAGCTGTGATTCAATATTAAATGCAGACTTAACATTAACAACCAAGTTTAAGCCTCAATTGTGAGGATCACACATCCTATATGCTAACAGTAAGTGAAATACATCATGAGAAAAATAATTGTGATCATTGAATTATGGTGTGAGTATCACTGTGCACCCAGAGATATGCAGGAAGAGTTCCTTTAAAAAAGCAATAAGTGTGCATATCACATGCGGTGTGCATGTCACCACACTTTCAGATCAATTAAATCACACTCAAAGATGATGCAGCAAAACTTTACTTTTTACGTTTCTGTGAACAAACTTACAATAATCAAGGGGCTGTGCATTACCAAGCTTGTGAACCTGCTTGCCGGCAATAGCATAAGATGCCGCTGTCCCCTTAAAAATCGAAGGATGGCTGAGAGGTGAGCGCGTCACCATGCCTGCTCACGAAGGAGCAAATACCAGGAAGAACACAGCAGAGACTCTGGTCTCCCTGGTGCAGAACCAGGAAGAATGCAGCAGAGAGTCTGGCCGCCCCAGGGCTTTGTGCTAACAAGGCCAAGCAGACGGTAATGCGCCGCCCAGATTCCATTCTGAAAACCCTTCACAGATTGGGTTTCAGTGACATGCAGTTACAAAGTAGTAACACACAATGGAAGAAGACGAAAGCTCAGTGCGCAGTAATAATAGCTTAGCGCATGCACCGATCAGTTGCCAGGTAACAGTACAGTTTACTGCACAACTGAATGTGCACTTGAGTGGTACTGTTTAAGTAAATTAAATTTCACATCCATGGGACTCGCAATTAATGTAAGCAGGCTTTAGCACTACTACACAACAGTATTCACTGCTATCTGAACAGCACACTGTGTTCCATGTAAGATCAGAGGATAATCCCTCGCAGCAGCACGAATTCCTTAAAAGGGGTTCTCGGGGAGGTCGATGGTCACATACCTGTCCCCAGCAGGTGCCTGTCACCAGTGTTAAGTTGTAAATACCACACGTACACCAGTACTGTCTTTTTTAGGTATTTATTGAGCTCAAACAGCTGACCATCAACCCATAAAGGCAGCTGGGAATAACTTATTTCCAATTCAAAACATTCCCCACAGTCCAAAGTTGTACATTGTGCTGTCATCAATGACCACTTAATACATTACAGTTCCCCAGCAAACGATGACCTAGACATCGATGACCTAGACCAGGTTCCAAGCCTAGGTACACAATGCTGGTCAATAGATCATAGCAAATAATTACAATAAATACAACCTTTGCAAGTTGTTGGATTCATTACAACTATTAATTTGAAACTTTGAATTATTATTTTAGCTCACTCCTGTCAAAAGATAGACTTCATTAATGTTTAATAAAGTCTTCCCATATTATCCTCGGGAGCTAATGTACTACAATGAGAACAACAAAATTGGTAGTCTTTCCTTTACCAGAGCATAGAAAACATTTCTTATAATGGCCCTGCTTATTTTAACATCGCACACATCTCTTGAGGCACCTAGGGAAGACCTTAGGGGTGATGTATATGTAAAAATAAGGTTATTTAAGACTTTGGAAGTAGCTTTAAATCCAAAGTCGATGTTGGACATAGTTTTATTATTAAAGCAGCCTGCAAGCCAGGGCTGGCTTTTAAAAGGACTGCAGACAACACTGCAGTAAACACTTAAGTGCATGAAATCCACATGGCCTATAAACCTGAATGCCCTACCATATACTAGGGACTTACAGGTAGGTTGTCACTGCCAATTGTAATTACACCTAATTACTATATACCTTTATCACAGAGCACTGGCCGTGAGCCTGGTTAGCAGTGCCTAGGGCACAATCACAGTTGGAAAACACCAGTATCAGTAAAATAAAATGGGAGCAAAAAGTCGGGGGAAAGCTGCAAAAAGCCCTGTTTTCTCACACAGTCACAAAAAAAGAACATGCTAGTGACATTATAGTTAGATATCGTGATATAATCTTAGTTTACAGTAAAAAAAAACGTAGAAACTCATTAAAAAAACAAGCTTAAAGTGACACTAATGTTAAATTTTGAAATATGATAAAAACAAACATTTAAAAACAAACAAAACACTGATATTTACCAGGAATAGTTCACCTATATAACTATGATTAGTGCTATCTGCAATGCACTGCTTATGACCTCACATATTACATCTCTAGACCAACAGTCCAGATATATCTAACTTTTTAACCCCTTTCTAAACACCGAAGACCATATGCAATGGGGGATTGGGCACCAGCTAGAGGTTTGCTGCAGGCAAGACCATTCACCCAAACCCATGCCACTCATAGCATTCAAAATATTACATTATGTTAAAAAATTTGAGATTAAAGTGATGTTTTAGTTAGAAATAATGTTATTTTACAATTAAAACCTCCAAAATTCCCTAGATAAAAACAACACTTAAAGGGCCCTTAATTTAGATGAAAATGGCTTAAAGAATACCATTATAAATTAACAAAACTACTGGAATTCACAGTTTGTAGTAATTTCAAATAACTATGACTTACACCCACCCTCCCCACGCACTGCTACGCACTTTATATATTAAATCACTCATGGCATATTCTATGACATCATTGAATATAAGTGTTTTTGTTAGGCTAAGCAGTTTGTTTTAACTGACATTTGCACCTAACTGTAACATTCCGTTAATCTTTGTTTTTTCAGTGCTATTTTACACTGTGTGTTGTTTCTTTGTGAGGGGGTGTGGGTGTGTGTGTGAGTATATATATTACTTAAGTCACATTTAATTCAGCGAATATTAAAACACTAATTTTATTTAGAAGTATGAATTGCTAGTGTCAGAGATATCTAACTGGAATTTATTTTTTACATGAGAAAACGATATATTGCGCAAATTGTACAAATTCCTCTAAAGCATCTGCTTCAAGATTTACAAATTGTATATGGCAAGGTAAAATATTATTTTCAAGGACTTCTTACTGAACGTCTGCATTTGTAGACAGAAACCAGCAGGAGACCGGCGAAATTCTCTTCTTTACTCAGTCAGCAGAAATGTAGTCCTATAAATGAAACAGTTACTGCAGGACGCCTTTCAACTAGAAGTCCAAGACGTTCACATTAGAAATTGCATGGTACCTTGTCTCCTTCTGGGTTTGCCGAAGGTTACCCTACGAGTGAAAATTCTTTGCAAAATGGAAAGAATTATGAAAAGAATAGGCAACACCAGTGATCTTTGTCTGTTAGCAATTGCTAGATATTATGTAGGATTTATTTTATGCACCATGCAAATGGAAATTGTTAAATTTAACAACCCAGATAGCCGCAACCCTGAGCACCCCCTAACACACACATCCTGCAGTGCATGTAGTAGGTTAGGAATTTCAATGAAGCCCGCGGTCGCTCTGTATGGGGGCAATATCAAAACTGTCGTAAACGAGGTTCACATAAAACCCTCATTTTGCTTTCTTTTCTGCTTTCAAAGTAAAAGGTATGGCTAGTAAGTTCTAGTATATTTTAAAATGTTGAATGAAGTAGATAGAAAACGTTTCCGTGACGAAACGCAACATACCGACATAAAAATGGTTGAAAAAGTAAAACGTACTTGAAAGTTATGTGTCGCAAGCCGTTTTTTGTTTCACAGTTCCTTATCAGTGTTAATGTCAAGTCTTTAATTCTCGTATGTACGACCCTCAACCCTGGAGTAAAAGCATCAACCCCCGCCATGAAAAGAACATCATTAAGCGCCGTGTTTTTAATTTATTACATGTAAGTACTCAAAAGGTCTAATTTTGTAAGCTGCGATATGTTTGTAATACGTTACTACCTAATAAAAATATTTAAACAGAAATGTTACAGAAGGAAACGTGTGTAGACCACTCTCTTGCCACTCTGTGAGGGTGCTGTGCTAGTTGCACTGTTTTGCTATTGCTAGACAAAGGAACATATGTATTAAGATTAGTAGCTTGTTTTTTTGCTGAATCTCAATTTGGAAATCACAGATCCTAATGCACGAAAGTTTTAATTTTAAGTTTGAAATTCCTATTGGGGTTTAAATCGATATGCCTCATGGAGAGGTAGGTAGCAGTGTGTGACCCACTAAGAATGGCGCCATCACAAGAACAGTGGCCTGCTTGGTTCAGCAGACCACAGCGTCTGTTATTGCTTTTTAATACAGCTATCATTTTTTTAAAGGAAACAGAACTATGTTTAAAAATAAAAATTTCTAAATTGTTAAAAGAAGATGCAGTAAGCCAGTAGACCACTGACTCCTCTTAAACTTTTTTTTTGCATTCACAAAGGGGGCGAGGTCTCCCAGGGAACCTCTTCCCATCCTTCCCATTTGCAAATGGCTTACAACTACATGTTTGCAGTCAGAAGATTATTAATGTTGTGCAACTAGAATTGAGTTGGAAAACATTAATACATAATACTGATTCAGTTTGGAAGGGATGCCCCTTCCACACAGTGAATCGATATGTGGTCGCAATTCCAAATTGCAAATCGGTAACGTGTTAACGAATCGCAGTTTGAGTTTCATACCTATCAAAATGCTTTTTTGGCATTGCAAATGGCTAGATTCTGGGAATTGGACTGTTTGCCATTGCAAAAAAGCTTTATACATCTGGCACAAAGTGTCTAAATAGCAAATATGGCATGCATCATATGATGACTAAGTACTAATGGTGCCTTCACGTGTGGTGGGTGGACCACATTTTAATGCCCGCATCATTCATCAATGCTAGACACCATAAAAGTCATCATAGGTGATCTAATGGGATTGATTCATTAGGAAGCAACCCTCATTCCTAAGCATACCAGCTCTTGTCTACAATTGGTAAAACTGATTAACAATACTTTTTTCAACTGTTCTTCATTCTCATAACTTTCAAAGTACATTTCTGACCGGCATATCCTGAACACCCTATCCTGCAACATAAACATGTAAAATATAAAATCACACTTATCCCATCATTCCTACTACCTCAAATACCAAATAACATCAAACAACGATGCATTAGCTGAACACTAATGAGACTGTTCTAATGACTACTTAGTTTTCATCAAATTTCGTTCCACCTAACATCTACTAATCTGCCTGCCATTTTAAATCAAAACAAAAATATTTGTTTGTGAGCTTGCTTTTCCAAGCATTTTTGTCAAAGCCTCGCTCATTCCCTTTCTGAGGGAGAGACTTGGTCCATCATTTTATTAAAAAATTGTACCAAATGCGCTGCTGCCTGGTGTGTTGTATTTCACAGATATATCTAGTATTTGCATGTACTCCAAATCCTCGGTTGATGGAATTGTACATTATTTACAAAGAGGAAGGGCCATTCTTTTACTTAGTTTTGTGAAAGCATTTTATTTGGGGGGGCATTATTGTTACAAAGAAGCACGTCCCCAAAAGCCGTGGTTTACAAAGCTCATACAGTAAAGCCCTGTTCATGATTCAGCCCCTCATAGATTGTAACATTTTAAATTGAACTGTGATGAAATCTATCTTTATAATCTGCCTCCCTTCTCTTTTTGATCTGGATGTAAATGTTTTTCATTCTGCTGTGGATGAAGAACTTGGATTAGGCCCAACCAACATATGCTCTCTATGAAGATGTACAATTTGTCTCCACATGTCCCCTACATACGAGCAGTAGCGGCTGGTACTGAACGAGGGTGGCGGGGTGAAAAAACAAATTTCACTTACCTTGCAAGGCCGCCGACTCTCCTTCATCATCGTCTCTTGTCTGTTCCGACCCAGAACAGGAAGCACACAGGCTCCCCTAAGCCAATCACTACGCTACTGCAGTATTATGATTGGTCTGAACACTGTGGTTTGGCACTCAGACAGGCAATGGAAGCCTGTGCATGCTCCTTACCAGGCTGTGCATTCCAGCCTGGTGGGGAATATTCTAAGTGCACATGACTGTTTGGCTGACTCAAAAGGGCCAGCCAAACAGTCATGAGCCCTTAAGTGCACATATTTCTTGCTCCCCCTGCTGGTTGCAAAAGAGCCAAGCCCCACCTGTCCCAAAATGTGCGCCAGTGTGGATAAATGAAATGAAAAAAACATTGTGTTGTTTCATTTTATTTTTCCTCCTTGCACTGCCTAAAGCAGTGGGGTGAGGATCCTCCACCTTAACGGAGGAGCTGCCACTGCGTACATGTATGAAAAGTGCTAGTGAATGATAGACAGATCCAACATCTTAAAACAATTATAAAGTGTTGTTTAAATTCTATGGGCCTATTGACAAACTATATTTTCAAGTCTCTTTTGTAGTACTACAACACTACAAATGCACTTCAAAATGCTACTCAAAAACGTATGTGTGCAGGTTACGCCTCATCTATCGTTTTCTGTGCACAGATCTCTGCTCTGACTATGGAGTCCCCCTAGCAGTTAGGATTCATTTTAGTAGTGAATGTGTTGGGACATAGGGGAGTGGATGGAAAATGGGGAATCTGCCTGACTAATCGAGAACACATTAGAGAGGGGTTTAAAGATGATTAGGGAGTGGTGGAGAGAGAATATGCACCCCCCCAAAAAAGGAGTAAGCCCATTGCTATTCACCAACTGCACTTCCGAAGTTAATATAGCCAAAAAGACACCCCAAACAGTAGTAAGTTAATTCAGAGCCGAATTACGTCCAGAACCAAACATGGCCAACCACTGGTACTGCAATGCCCTCCCATAGAACATGATGTAAAAAGGGGTCTTTAAAGTAAACTCTGTGGGAAATAATGTTCAATTAGATTGCTTAAAATAGTTACAAATTTA
Organism: Lissotriton vulgaris; assembly: GCF_964263255.1. Classification (NCBI taxonomy): domain Eukaryota; kingdom Metazoa; phylum Chordata; class Amphibia; order Caudata; family Salamandridae; genus Lissotriton; species Lissotriton vulgaris. Next base: position 1,012,759,600 of record NC_141687.1, read on the forward strand.
AATAAATATAATCTAACGTTAAAACAGTATAATAAAACATATGTATTATTTAATTATAAAATATTACATTTAAAATTTGTAAATTGCTTTAATAAGTATTAAAATATAATGAAACCACATGTAATTCATTTTATAAATCACTTTAATTAATTCTATACATCATTTGTAAGAATTATTACTGTTTAATAAAGGATATTTGTACTTTAGTTGGGCATTTATTAATTTAAACTTCAGCAAAGTAATAATTTAATTTTTTATATGAAAATTAACTAAAGACAATTCAAAATTATGTTAAAAGTGTGGTCGTTTTTTTCTATTGTTCTAAATGTAAAATACATGCATACAAATATTTGATAACATCTAAGACAAAAATCATTTGTAATATTTTGTTTTTCAAATAAACTTTTTTAATGTTCCCTATATGTGACAAGGGCGAGGGTGTGGGTGACTTGATACCCTAGCCATTCCCCTCTGCCCACACATCACAAGATGTGTTTCTCCTTTCTTCTCTGGCTACCTAAGACGTCTGTCCCTTTAATATTCCTGAAACACTCAAGTTAGATGTAAGTTGTGACCCATGGGAGGCGGTGACAGAAACATTTTCTTCCGGACTAGCAAATGTGATGACAGAGACCACTGTGGAAGGTTGATACTACAGCGATGACAAAACAGTCCCACGATGAGAGGAAATAAACCTGGTATCGGAGACAAGTGACGGGCGCTCCGTAGGGACGCAAGACGACTCCAGTGAACCCCCGCCGAGAAGAGAGTCGGAGGCAAAGATGGTTGGATGCCAGGATGCCATTCCTATTGTGAGCAGCCTGCCACGTTCCTGAAGGAACGTATCTAGCCCAGGTAGATGGGCATATACTGGGAAGAGGCAGCATTTGGGAAACGGAAGAGGGCAGGGGTGCAAGGGTTGGGGATATAGAGGGGTTGTCTGTGTAAAAACCTTATGGGGCTTGCATTTGGAAGGTATTTGATTTTACTGAACAACCAGGATCATACCGGTGATTATATATGTATAGTTTCCATTTGAATTTCTTTTTCCTGCTTAGGTCATTTAATATCAGGACATCGTCTAGTTTGAATTAAGCTAGTGAGGCATAACTAGGTTAGGTAAACCACATCAGAGAATAAGAAAACCCCTGTGGTGGGACAGGAGCATTAAATATGAGATGTTATTCTTCCTCATGTACCAATTACCATATATTAAGACATAAAATAGAAACACTTACATTTTTACTTTTCCATCCAAGAGATATCTTTCATCCATGGTGATCCTTATGTCATGGCCCTGAAACGAAGAAGTGCTATTGTAACATTTCATTTCATGTACGTATCTGAATAAAATTACAATACTTCAAAGACTATAATTTCTAGTCTGTTCTTTTGAGTAAACCTACTGATACATACCAGACATTACCCATACCCGTGAAAAGTGGTGGAGAATGCGGGCAAAAAGCAGTCTGAAAAAAGATGGAACATATAGTGCACTAATTATGAGAGGGACAGCATAAAGCAGGATGAAACAGCGTTTGCCAATGCCATCTGTTCCCAGGGGAGAACATGAACAAAATGGGGGAAGGACAAGTACAGATGGTTGTTGGAATGGGCCAAGGTTGGGGAACAGCTGTACCAGGTGCTATAGCTCCCCATCAAAAATAAATTCTGGGGTCTGCCTCTCTATCATCCTTTTTTCCTCCTTTTTCCTTTCTCAGAGCGGGTCCTCATATTCCTGAGTAAGGTTCCAGGTAAGGTGAGGTCCAGTCCCCGGTCAAGACGGGTGAGCATTATTATTAGGGCTCCAGGTTTTATGGTATTTATTTTTTATACATTTCCATCTGTATTTATCCATATTTATTTTTTCAGCATTTTATCTGAATTTATCCACATTTATTTTTATGGCAAGCAAAAGAAGACACTAAAGCTAGTATTTTTTCACATTTATTTTTATATACAATACACACTTTTTGCTGTTTTTTTATAGTGTGACTTTGCACCAAAGGTACTGAAGTGCTTTATATGAGCAACAGTTTGATTACACAAGTCATTTTCATTTTTACAGACACTGGGAAATTAAGGGATTTGGCCAGAATCATGGGATGGTGAGCCAAACCCGAAACTTGAGCCTGTATGTTCACATCCATGGTAGTTAATTCACCCCAGTGCTATCGGTAGTGGAAGGGACATCACAATCCTTCTGCAATCAAAGGGTTAATCTTTGCCCCATAGAAGTAACCTAATTCCTGCTGTGGGGCTAAGGAAATAAAGCTGAGTGAAAATCAAGAAACATAAGCAGAGATCTTTGTTTCCTGATTTCTTCATGTTTCTCCCAAAGCAGTGATGACAAGGCAAGTCGGGTGGTTCACTGGCTCTGGGTTGTAGCTGTGAACCAGGCGCTGTTGTATCTCAGACGCCCAGATGTTCACCTGCACTTTTATTTAAGATGCGTCGCTGCCGTCCTTGGGGTTCAATCCACAGCGCTCTGAGTTCAAGTGGCGGACACTGCCCGATATCTCTTTCTTTACTGAAGCTGCTTAGTGGTGGAGAATGGCGTAGCAAATGTGCCACAGGCACTAAAGAAAGTTAAGCCCCCCCCCAACTTCACACCGACCCCAAATACACTGCCTTCGAACTCATTTTGGGATGTGAGGGTAAATGTAGTCTTAACCTTGCTGTGGTGCCAGGCCCTCCTTAAACGAGCTCTCTTGATGGGCCTTTCATTTTTCTTGTAGATTGACAAAGAAATTGAGCTGCACTGACTCCTCCATCACCACCTCCTGCAGTTTTACCACTACTTCGACACAATGAAAACATCACTGTGCTGCTAATTGCCCATTTCTCTACACTTTAAACTATGCCACCGGGCAGGCAGTTCCTATGAGCTGATAGTGAGACAACAGAACAACAGATGACGAGCATCATCGTGTTAACAGGATGTTTTGGGGGGGGGAGAAATTAACCCTGTGGCATGCTCAATGCGTTTCTGAAGTATTGATAAAGGCCAATAAGCGCTCTTGGCCTGCTACTGTCTGGGAGGTAGAGAGGCTCGCTCATTAACAGAATAGTCTCACTTGGCAACAGAATGCTCAGCCCAGACTCAGAAGGGCAGAGTGATTTAGAGGGGAGTATAATTTGCAGGACATCGCAGCAGCAGTTTCAGATTTCTTTTCCAAACCCCTCTGCGCACACCATAAAGCCGGTAGAGTAAGTATTTTTCCATTTCTAATATATAAATACAGACAAAGGAATAAAAGTTTCCGTCTGTATTTATATGTAGAAATCCATTTAAACGGAAAACCAGGAGCCTTAATTATTATATATAGCATATATGATGATGGAGACTACTAGACAATGGGCTGGGGAGACAAGTTCCTCAAAGTAAATAGAGGCCTGTTGGTCTCTGTCCAAGCGAATTAACTAGGAATATTGGTGAATTTTATCTGTTTTTACTTAGGTGCCATCTGCATCCCTTGACTAGGAATAAAGAAGGCAAAGCCTACGGAGTAGTTAGACACCTAACTAATTATCAAAAAAATGGATACCATAAATTGTCCATTTTTGGGTTTGATCATTTCCAACAAAACTAAATTAAAGAAAATTCTGAACAATAGAGTTTCTCCTGTAAGAGAGCCACCACAAATAAGGTTCACATATATGGTTTAACCAATTCTTTTAATGTAAACCATATTTCTCCACAAAGGTAATTATCTCACAGTTCACATATATATATACAGTTTTTACATACCTATACAAACAAACAAATATAATACATTTACATTAAACACAATTTACTTAAAACCCCACTAGAGTTTCTTTTGCCCTACTTATTTCAACAAAGGAAGTTTGTCCACAATTAATCAAAAACTTTCCTTATATTCAGATCACCACAACAAACCAAAAAAGGAATGTATGAGGTTAAACCTATTTTGACCTCCTTTTCTCCAGCATTCCTTATCAAATTTTTATCCTGATCAAAACATATTTAAGTTTGTATTGGTGTCTTCAAAAAAGCTGTGTCGACGCGTTTCAGCCTCTTGTTAAATCAGGCCTCATCAGGACTACAAGGGCAAACAACAGTGTCATACCTAAAACAAACAAATAACTAAATTTTTATACATATAATGTACTCGGGGATAACATACTAAGTTTATCGTGCACATAATACAGTTGACATCATTAAATAACTAATCCTGAGGTCCTTGGCATCAACATTCTAAATATTGTGTACAAAAAACCTTCCAAGATGTGCTCAAAACAGGAAAATTAAACCAAATTGGAAACAGGTACCTCTAAACTAGAATCCTAAGAAAACACCCGTGGCTTATATATACATATATATACACGTGCATCCCTATATACCACCACTACATTCCAAACGGAATAACCAGAAACTTACAAACAACTTGTGTTCATACATGGTGGTCAGGAATTCTCTACCATGTAGCTTTAATCAGTGCAGCTAAAAGAAAAGAAAAGAAACAGACAAAAGGACCGACATCTACCAAATCCTAAAGAAACAGGTACTTCTTATGTAATGAGGCTCTCGCAAGCAATAAAGCTTACCTTTTAAATGCGAGTCTCCCAGATCTAGGGAACGGTAGCCATATCCATATATTAGGTCAATCCTACAACAGAAAAACATATACACGACTCTAAAAATCCATCTATTGTCCATTCCTCTGTACAGGTAACTCTCAAGGTATCGGAAATAACGTACACGATATCCTCCTACCTGCATTAGAATTACTATGGTCCTTGACGCAGAGGCTCCCTTCGCTACATCACACTGTGATGTTTTAAACGCTGAGTCGAGTCGGGATCGAGTGAGAAGTAAGAATGTTCTTGACCAGTGGGAGTAAAAATACATCAATATATTTCGCTAGAGGCTCAAGTAAGGAACCACAGGCTGCAACAATGGGTCTTCCGGGTGGGTCAGTCAATGATTTGATCTAATACTCAGTTCGATTTTTTAATCCATGTTCAGATAGTAAGAGGAGCTGGCATCACACTGGGCTATAAGGTGATATTCTTGTATTTACTAACTTTTTTATTTATTTCATTTTTCCTTTCATATTTTTAATTTATTAGTATATTTTTTATCGGTGTAACTCAGATTGAGGCTTTAACTTGGTGAAATTACATCTATGTGGAAGAAGACGCCAGGGTAGTCTTTCTTCTTACTTCTCACTCGATCCCGATGTACTCATCGCGAGAGCTGAATGTGTTATGCTCTATAGTCCGTCTTCACTTTCAAGCTTTGGATAAACGCGGGCGGCGTTTAAAACAGAATGTGATTGCTGAATCGTTCTCTGTATAGTGTGATGTAGCGAAGGGAGCCTCTGCGTCAAGGACCATAGTAATTCTAATGCAGGTAGGAGGATATTGTGTACGTTATTTCCGATACCTTGAGAGTTACCTGTACAGAGGAATGGACAATAGATGGATTTTTAGAGTCGTGTATATGTTTTTCTGTTGTAGGATTTACCTAATATATGGATATGGCTACCGTTCCCTAGATCTGGGAGACTCGCATTTAAAAGGTAAGCTTTATTGCTTGCGAGAGCCTCATTATATAAGAAGTACCTGTTTCTTTAGGATTTGGTAGATGTCGGTCCTTTTGTCTGTTTCTTTTCTTTTCTTTTAGCTGCACTGATTAAAGCTACATGGTAGAGAATTCCTGACCACCATGTATGAACACAAGTTGTTTGTAAGTTTCTGGTTATTCCGTTTGGAATGTAGTGGTGGTATATAGGGATGCACGTGTATATATATGTATATATAAGCCACGGGTGTTTTCTTAGGATTCTAGTTTAGAGGTACCTGTTTCCAATTTGGTTTAATTTTCCTGTTTTGAGCACATCTTGGAAGGTTTTTTGTACACAATATTAAGAATGTTGATGCCAAGGACCTCAGGATTAGTTATTTAATGATGTCAACTGTATTATGTGCATGATAAACTTAGTATGTTATCCCCGAGTACATTATATGTATAAAAATTTAGTTATTTGTTTGTTTTAGGTATGACACTGTTGTTTGCCCTTGTAGTCCTGATGAGGCCTGATTTAACAAGAGGCTGAAACGCGTCGACACAGCTTTTTTGAAGACACCAATACAAACTTAAATATGTTTTGATCAGGATAAAAATTTGATAAGGAATGCTGGAGAAAAGGAGGTCAAAATAGGTTTAACCTCATACATTCCTTTTTTGGTTTGTTGTGGTGATCTGAATATAAGGAACGTTTTTGATTAATTGTGGACAAACTTCCTTTGTTGAAATAAGTAGGGCAAAAGAAACTCTAGTGGGGTTTTAAGTAAATTGTGTTTAATGTAAATGTATTATATTTGTTTGTTTGTATAGGTATGTAAAAACTGTATATATATATGTGAACTGTGAGATAATTACCTTTGTGGAGAAATATGGTTTACATTAAAAGAATTGGTTAAACCATATATGTGAACCTTATTTGTGGTGGCTCTCTTACAGGAGAAACTCTATTGTTCAGAATTTTCTTTAATTTAGTTTTGTTGGAAATGATCAAACCCAAAAATGGACAATTTATGGTATCCATTTTTTTGATAATTAGTTAGGTGTCTAACTACTCCGTAGGCTTTGCCTTCTTTATTCCTAGTATTGTATACCCAGAGGCCTACGGGTTAATTGGGTAACCCCTGTAGTATGTTCATCTGCATCCCTTGAAGCAGAGGATCTGTAAAGGAACGGTTATATCCATTCCAACCTTTATTGTGGTGATATTTATTACATTAATTTCTGGACACTTTTGTGATCTTTTGTTGGTATGCAGTAGCAAATCTTGACGAACAGAGGTCCTGAAGAAAGCCTTGGGCACTTTTACCCACATGGCTGAAACATGTCGACCTTGAGAAATAGCAGTTATTTGTTAACACTCCCTTTTGCACTGTTTTTGTTTTTATTTAGAGTGTGAGGCGATATCTATAATACATTCTGTTTCTCTCCTAACAACTCACCTTTTTATGCACTGCACGAGTTTTACATGTGATCATTGACTTAAGAAACATATGATCTGTTCTTTCACTTCCTGGCGCTCCCTCGTTGAGTCAATTGAAAGAGTTTTGCCTTGAAGATAGTCTCTGTGATTAAAAGACATATCATTCAACTGTGTGAATGACCAGATGATAATATTGATCGCTCAGACAATTGATGGGAGCCCAAGCTCTGCTCAAGGCTCACTATGTTTTCACAATACTCCTGTTTCTTCACTCCTCTTCCTCACATTCTTTGGCATTTAGTGGCACCTTTTTGCGAGACCCCCAGTTTATTAGGTTATTGACATAGACAAACAGCAACAGAACTTCTTTTTAAAGAATTATTCAATTTTCCCTTATACTTTCAGTCTACTGCATGAGTCACATCGGCTATGAGCACACCACATGCCACCAATAATTTTGTAAAGAATTATTACATTTTCCTCTGCACCCCCTGCCTGCCACAAGTATCTCATAGGCCTTAGCGGCACAGAAAGTGACCATTTCAAAGTGTATGTTATTAATTATTTGTGATGACCTCATTAAATTATATTGTCTGTAGATTCAAATAACATATTTTGCAGATGTGTTGTTGTTGTTTGTTTGCTTTTAGGTACACAGTGTACATCATACACAGTACTGCCAGACACAAACACTGCGGTGACCCCACCTTAGTCCAACTCTGTTTCCACTTGTGTTGCTAAGTGGCAAGTGCCAGAGCTAAGAAATTGAAAATGGCCCCAAAGAAAGGTGTTCCTGCCAAGAAAGTGGGTAGTGAGTAGGAAAAGAATTATTGCTTCAACTGGTGTGGCGCCCTCCAACTTTTTCGTTAAAAAATGCACCCTCATCTGGGTAGCAAAAAGATGGAAGCAGCACTCCTGCATCAACAGTACCACCCAACCTAAGCCCAAACCCATGTCTCTCAGCGATGCAGCCACTGCTTCATGTAGATGAGCAGTGAGTCTGAATTATATTTGTCTCAGCCGCTAAGTACCCAATCATCCCAGAAAAGTGGACAGCTGGAGTCGCCGCCAACAACAGTTCTTCCTGACGTAAAAGCAGAAAAGGAGGTTAAGCTTCCTGCTGAGCAAGATGTTGCCCTTCAACCACTGGCTTAAAAAGGTCAAGGAAGAAAAAGCAAGGGTACTCCACAATCTTCTCCAAGTCCCCGTTCTGATGAGCTGGACATGGATTGGACCTTGGCTGAGTCTGGGACTGGCCACAAGAGACAAGGGAAAGTACAGTTTCCTGGATTTTAGAAAGAGGCAGTAATGGCAAACCAGCTATTGTCAGTATAGGGGTGTTTATTAGAGGATATCGAGAGGTTCCTCCCCCTTCTTATTCCTGCTGCTCAGAGAAATCTTGTGGACCTGGCCCTGCAGCATCATTCCAAAATGTTTGCCTTTTAACCTCTAATTTTTGCTGAATTCATTTGTGTTGGCTTTAGGACTCTGCACACTTTACCACTGCTAATTAGTGATAATGTGCCTGCGCTCACTGGTTAAATTGATTTATACCCCATTGGCATATTTATTTTACTTATACATCCTTTGTAGAGTGGTGTATCATATACCCAGCGCCTGTAAGGTAAATGCTACCAGTGGTCCTGCATTCAATGGAGACAAGGAACACCCTACTCACATGGAACCAGGTTATATAGTGTATATCAAGGAGCAATGGTTTCTGTGGAGATAATAAGTAAATAACAATAGTACTTGTAATAATCGTATTTGTATAGCACAATGGCAATATTCAGGAAAAGATGTACAAGCTTAGAGAAAAGCACTCAGAAATCACAGTAGGTCAAATGCATCTTATTTTATGTTTAAAAAACCAATAACAGTGTGCGGTTCCCCAAGTGAAAAAGCAGAAACTATATATACAGAGGTGACTGAATTCCAGAAGGAGCAAACAGACTCTGTTCTCCGCATAGCGGCTCATGCCCTTTGGACATTCAGTGTCCTAACATCACTGATGTGCTGAATTATATAATATTCATCTCACATGCAAAGCTCATACCCAGAAGGACTTTCGGTTTATCCATCCCCCACAACAGATGTGCAATTGCATATACAAGCTCCAGGCTGTCAGATCCCCTCCAACTTACAGGGTGCCCTATGTAAGTAATACTCCCTTCCCCCATTTCACTGAGTCACTTGCCCTTGGGTGAACATCAAACAAATCTGACAGAATATCTATTTTATCCCAGGTGTCCCTTTATCTCAGATCCTGATGAGAACTCATATTTCTTAGGAGGAGGTCAAAACGGCGTTGACTCGCTTACAAAGCGAACCATTGCACTCAGCCTTCGTCATTGCCACAGGAGGGTATGAATAATAGTTCTAAATTGATTAAATGTTCACTTTCTGTATATTTGTATTTCTGAAACCTTAATGGATGTAACAACCAGCTATGTTTGGTGTCAAGTTTTTTTAATCACAATTATAAAAATGCCACTTTCAGAAAGTTGACATTTTTCTGCAGTTAGTCCTTTGGTGCATAAAGCCTGGGCTGGGTCACATGACTAGGTGTAACTGACAGTTATTCTACGTGAATTCCTCCTAGACACTCACACAGTAGCGATATTAGGTATGCCTGAATGGACCATCTGCTGGCAGGGTGGGTGGCAGAGCACAGTCCAACTTGCAATTGAATTGCCAGTGTTCTTCCTTCGCACAAAGGATCGAATGGCTGCCCTGCTGCCATTTTGTCCACTTACCTGGGAGAGGAGAACTGCACCTGCAAACTTCATCTAGAACTCATTGGTACCAGAATGACTCCAAGTATTAGTCTGCTGACCTCCTGATCTGAGCTCCAGGGACCTGAAAGGCTCCCCAACTTCCTGAAACCAGCACCTGGATCCAGCTGAAGTGAGTTCATGACCCCCACATTGTGTCCCTAAAGTCCTGGACCCTTCGTGTGCCTCAGGGACCTGAAATCAAAAGTTGGGCTCTTCATTACCATGAATGGGACCATTCACACAGAGACCTCGAAGCTGGCAGAGTGATTAGCAAGAAGCTCAGGAAGCCTGACTCTTCACATTGCAGCATCAACTGCTCGAGGGGACTGCTAATTTGAAGCTCTAGCAATGCCTGCCCGTGACACCTGGCCTGCTCAACACACTACACAAACTGACTATTGTGACGTAGTCCCTGCTCCTTGAAGGCCCCTCCAATGTGAATGGGACTCTTGGCACAGACTGACTGTATTCGACCTGTGCTCCATAGCTGTTGCCCATATTTTTCACCCTAGACCTGGTCTTGCGTGACTAGATGTCCGTGGTTGGCACTTTGATCTTTTAGGTGCTCATTTTTACTAAAAAATAAATGTAATTCATACCTCTGGTTCTACTCATTGGAGCATTGTCATTTTGTTGTGATATAATTTATTACATTTCCCCTATGTTTCTAACTTGGTTTAGCCTATTTTTTCTTTATTACTGTATGTGTGCTGCCTAAATATTTTCACACAGTTTCTCTAATTCAAACCTGACTAATGTTTGTGCCAAGCTACCCAGGGTTAAGCACAGGTTAATTTAGTGACTTTTGTGGTTCACCCTGCAATGTATTGTGGCTGTTGCTTGACCAGGGTTCACACTCCAGCTAATCAACAACCCAATTTCTAACAGATGTGTTTCCACCAACATCGTCGTCTTCGAAATATGTAAGACCCCTGCCTAGACCTGCATCCACTACTACAGAGAGGCATACCCTCCTACCTCCATTTGTCAGGCATTAGCAATGTCACACAAAAGAATTAGCAAGTAAGAGGACACATTGCAATGTCCAACCAAATGTTCGCCGAGGTAAACCAAGATCATACTAAAGTACTGGAGGCCAAACGTCTCATCTGAAAATACATCTCACAATCCAGTGGAAGGAGCACCACCTTAAAATGATAGCTGGTGGTGGTGGTGAAGAGAGAGAAGAAGCAGCTAAGTTCACAGTGATAGATAACGAAGGTGGGCATGAGGAAGAAGAGGGTGACGGCATTACACAAAGCAGCCTGCTGCCCTGTCATATGCCAGCATCATCTGCATCACTGATGCTTAGCCTTGTGGACAATCCTGAGCAGACCACTTCCATTGACGGTGATTGATGACCACTTTTGCATTTTCAGCGTGTCTGCCAACACACTGCTTTTTTTAATCAGTTGTGACGGCTGTGCACAACGCCTTTCTGGCATCCCACTCTGCCCAGAATAAATGTTGGGCTTGTTCTCCTATGAAGACAAAGATGCTCCTGACTGTCCTAATTCTTGGGCTGCCAAGTGTTAGAGGTACTTATTTCCAGTATTTCTGGTCTTCCACCGGCCTGAAGAAGCCCATATTATAAAGGGCTGAAACACATCAACTCTTCATGCTGGAGAAGTCTTCTGAAAATTTACATTTTGGAAAGTAACTTTTGGGGCACATGCAAAAGGAACAGAGGGCAAGCTTGCCCTCCCTGTGTGGAATTTTCTAAGGACTATCTCCTGATGTGGACTGTCGATTCAACTAAGGAGACAGCCATGCTTTCCCTAAATAGCTGGAAGACTGAAGACTAGCGTCTGATCGGCATTTTTTATTTTATTTATTGTTATGTATTTACATATGTGAGTACGGAAGCAGTTTTTGTGAAATTGTATTTCCCTTGTTTTGTGTTTTAGCTATAATTTTGTCAGTTTTCTTATAACACATTTGTATTGCTGCATGGCCTGTGATTTGTTTAAGTATTCTTCAGGTATACCTGCAGAGAGCGAGGACTATTGAGCTCATACATAAGCAGATGAATAAATTAACTTCTGTGCTTAATAAATAAGCATACTGGTGATCAATTAACTGGATTAATTAAGCCAGTATGCTATAAATAAGCATACTGGCGATTATCAGTATCACCCGCATCAGCAACCTTCAAATGACACAAGACTCAGATGAAGACACTACTGCATAGAGTGTTTCTGATCAGAAGCATATTGAGTGTACCGTCTCCAGGTTTTCTCCAATAGTCACCTGTGTCAGTGGTGCCAAAAGCACAAAATTCCAAGCTGCTATTAGGAGCATGTTAGGGCAGTAGCGGCTCTATAAATACAACTAACCAATGGCACATTTGTACAACGGGAAGCTGGATAAAATGTTAGAGCTGCACCTCCTCTCTCGGGTTCGGATTCGGGGTCCAGGGGTCTGGTGCTGGGCGCGGTCAAGGTGCGGACGGGTGCAGACAGGCTTGCCTTTGGTGCAACTTTGGCGAGCCAGTGGTGCGGCCGTGCAGCGTCTGCCATAAGTAGGGGAGGTGGGAGGGAGGAGCAGCTGGGAGGAGGAGAGCCAATGGTGGCGGGGGGTTGGGGCCGCAGGGACGCAGCGACATGAAGAGGGAACGAGCACAACAACAAGAAGGAAACAGACAAGCCTAAGCTAAGGCAAGGCAGCAACAGCAATAAAAATAGAGGCAGTACGGTCACAAAGTAGGAGGGCACAGAAAGAAAACTGGGGCACAAATACAGCGGTCACAATACAGTAATGGGGGAACAGAATGCGAGCAGCAGCAACATACCTAAGGCTCACTGGCCACCAGGGATGAGGCGCAGGTGGTAGCCTACGGGTGGTGGCGGGCCTCGAACACCCACAGACACGGAGTCAGCAGCGGGAGAGGGGGCACAGGGGCACGGGCGCAGTCAGGTGGAGCTGCGCGGCATGGGGAGCGACCTGCCTGAAGACAGGGTCAAGGGACACGGCACACTGTATTTCTTTTGTAAGAGTTAGGCAAAATATATCTGCAGGTTACAGCACTGATTGAAGTTTTAAGGGGATTTGGGGGAGATGTTACAGCAGCTATGTTTGCCATGTAGAAATCATGTATCGCTGCAAATCTCTTGGAAGATTTTAACAGCAAGGTGTTTCCGTGGTGTTGACCCAGAGGTCTCAGAGGTGGATTTGTTGCCATGGGCAATTGCAGGAATATAGTCAAAGCCATGGCCGATAGTTGATATATCCAGGTCCTGTTTGGGCCGCATTGCATCACTTTCTCAAAAAAGAAGACATAGTCTGCAACATTCTGGTCACCTGCCGAAGAATCTTAAATCACTTTATGCTTACTTTTAAAGCCAGGATGTAGTTAAGCTTCATTCAGCATGCTAATAGTGTTCAGGTTAAAGCCCTTATACAGGAGTTGGCAACATATTGGAGTTTGACTTACTACATGTTACAATGTCTGTTTGAAAAGTACAGACCATTCACCGACTATTTCCTTTAAAGAGGAGTTATGCAACTGGGAAATTCATGACAAAGGAGGTGGACAAATGGGGGTTAGTCAAGTTCCTGACACAACTGCTACTTCCCTTTGAGGTTTTCACATGGAATATTAACAAAGGAGGACAGTACAATGGGCCAAGCAATCCTATTCTTACATATGCTACAGGACCAGTTGAAAAAGGTGGTGCAAACTTTTGCTGGTGTGAATGAAGAGTTACTGCATGTAGAAGCATGTGAGTTGGGTCAAAGCTTAATCATTTGCTTGGCTGTTAATCCAAGGCGGCAAAAGGAGATTGTGTCTTCCAAAGAGTGCATATGTGTTGCCATGCGTGGTCCATGGTAAAAAACAACCCTGGGCACTTATATTCCTTTTTCAAGGAGATGTTTCACTCTACAAGATGTGCATTGCCAATTTAGTGGATGGAAGTTAGAGGCCTTGGAAGAAGTTCTGGCAAGCAGCCTTTAACCTCTAGAGAGGGCAGTGCTGTTGTCTCACAGCCAGCTCCGCCATTACCAGCAACATCAGCAGCAGAAGAATCTGACCCAAACTAAGCAATGGCTTGGTTTGTAGTGGCAGGGCTTCAGTCAAGTGCAGAGGCGAAGGCAATAGAGGTCAAACAAGTGACAGCAAACATTCATAGTATGGTCCAATATTATCTGGATGATCTAAAAGAGGTCTACCTGGATCAATACCCATTTATCTATTGGTATGGAAAGATGAAACAATGGCTAGAACTCAGCTGGCTGGCCATAATGTACTTGGCTTGTTCAGTAGCCAGTGTGTCTACTGAGCATGTCTTCAGTGCAGTTGGCACAGTTGTCAGAAGGACCAGTATATCAACATGGAGAGCTTAGCCATGATTAAAGGAACAAACACGTCATACCAAAACATGACACTGTTCCTGAAACAGCACAGAAGGAGGATAAGGCCAATTGAACAAACTCAAGTGTATTAATTGATGAATGTCTGGGAGAACCCCCTGAGTTTGAGGACAAACTATATGTCTGTGACTAAGTAGCGCACAACAGAACTTGCATACACACAAACTGCATTGAAAAAAATATAGAGACAATTATTTATATATTTGGTGTCTGGCTTATGCTGCCCATGTATGGAGTGGACCAGTGTCCACACAATGAGCCTCTATTCAATTACACACTTCCAGCACAAAAACAATCCTGTGTGTAACATGGCACCCTTGTATCATGGTTCAAGGGTGCATGCATTGTTGCTAGGCAGCACTCAGTGCACCAGCGCAGGGAGAGAGCAGGAATGCAACATATCTTAGTAAATTAATATGTTGCATTCATGCCCTCTCACGTTGGTGCAGTGTGGTGCAGCAAGCTGCATTACTTTCCTGCAGTGCATGCAATTTTGATAAATCTTGGCCCCAATGCATTCAGCAAAGTGTATGGATTAACACTGGAGTATTCCATGCCTACACCTTTTAAAAAAAAGACAGTATATGCAAGCACTCTATGAAGCAAAAAGTGCACACTGTCTGTCTATCTGTCTATCTATCTATCAATCTGTCTGTCTATATTTGTATATATACATATATATTGCTTCACAATTTTTCCCATCACATAGACGCACTCCCTTGCAGATTAACCTAAAGGATTCTTGTTTATTTAGGAAATACCGGCATTTCACTACAAGAGTTCAATAATGACTAGCACAGTCCTTAATGGCAGGCCAGATTACGACTTTGAAGCAACTTTGACAACACTCTTAGCTGCATGCTCATTTATTTAATTGCCCTCCGGTGGGCCTCCCAGGTGAGCTGCTCTTCCCAATGGTGGTGGAGTTTGTAGTTTTGTCATTTCATTTTTCCCCTCCGGTGGGTGTGCTTCATAATTTTCTGTATTTTAATCATTAATAACCCTCCAGTAGGCCTCTCGATGTGAATGCCAAGTTCAATTCCATTTTCTTTTTCTAGTCTGCCGCACCGCTGTCAGGCATGATAGATTCAGACCCTTGCGGCTCCATATCATACTTTCATGGTGGTGCAGTCTTCCCGGCAGGACTTGCCGTAATTATTGCTTCACAATTTTGGCCGTCACAAAGATGCACACCCTCTCAGACTAACCTCAAGGATTCTTAATATTTAGACAAAACCAGCAATTCACTTCAATAGTTCAATATGCCTTACGCGTTTCGGACCGGCATGGTCCTTGACACACGTAAGATTACGACTTTGCAGCAAATTGACAGCACTCTTATCTGCATGCTCATTTATATAATTGCCGTCGGGTGGGCCTCCCAGGTGAGCTGTTCGTTCCAATGTATCCTGGAGTTCATTATATATTCACTTAAAAAAACTAAGGTTACAGAGACTTTATAGTTAGAAAATATTATTTTAAAAGCCTTATAAATTAACTGAAAAAAAAACAAAGGTTACAAGGATGTTATAGTTAGACTCAGATTTCACTCATACCAAACCAGTGAAATTCAGCAGTTGTAGTCAGGTGGGCTAAATATAACTTACGCCTCACAGTGGACTGCTTATGTCCTCACATATTGCATCACTCATTACATGGTCAGTGACCACACTGATTACATCTCGATTGACATCACTGATGACATCACTGATTATATCATCCAGTGAGTGTTTTCTAAATGTTTTTGAGTTTTAAACATATATACCAAGGTACTGCAAAAGTTAAAATGCTATACTTTGGGTACTACTAATGAGTGATACTATTTCTAACATATATTATTTGAGTGGCTAGCTGACTGTGTGTTTCTATGTGTGAGAGGCTGTCTGAATGCTTGTATGGGTGTGTGAGTGGATGTATGGGTGCATAAGTAGTTGTGTGAGTGGCTATATGGTTGAGTGAGTGGCTGTGTGAGTGACTGCATTGATTAATGAGTGGGTGTATTAGTAGCTGTATGGGTGAGTGAGTGGCTGTATGGGTGACTGTATGTGTAAGTGGCTGCATGGGTGCATGAATGGGTGTTTGAAGGGCTGTTGGAGTGAGTGACTGGCTATGCAAATGGCTGTGTGGGTGAGTGAGGTGCTGTTTGAGTGGGTGTTTGGTTAAGTGAGTTGGAGTGTGAGTTGCTATATTGCAAGTAAGTGTCTGTGTGAATGGGTGTATGGGTGAGTGAGTGGTTGTGTGAGTGCTTGTGTGGATGTGTAAATGGTTTTGTAAGAGGTTGTGTTTGTCTATGACTGAGTGTATGAGGGCTTGTGTGGATGGGTGATTTGCTGTGTTGAGAGGTTCTATGGGTGAGTGAGTGAGTGAGTGAGTGAGTGAGTGAGTGAGTGGGTGAGTGAGTGAGTGAGTGAGTGAGTGAGTGGGTGTGTGAGTGGCTGTGTGGGTGAATGTGTGACTCTGCATGGCTGAGTGACTGGTTGTACGAATAACTGTATGGGTGAGTGAGTGGTTTTGTGAGTGAGTGAGTGGCTATATGAGTGAGTGAGTGGGTAAGTGAGTATGTTAGTAGTTCTATGGGTGGGTGAGTGGATGTGTGGGTCTGTGAATGGGTGTGTGAGTGGGTGTTTGACAGGTGTATAGGAGTGTGAGTGTGTGTGTGAGTGCCTCTGTGGATTATGTCATCAGTAATATCATTTGAGATGCCATCAATGATGTCACTGACCATGTCATCAGTGATGTAATATGTGAGGTCATAAGCAGTTTTTCTGCCCTCTGTTTTGCTTGTTCTGCTTGTTTTTCTGTGCTCTGTTTTGCTTTCTTTCCCTTTTTTTCTTCATCTAAAATGAGGAGGAGACACCCTAATTGTAAAGGGGAGGTGGGCCATGCAGCCCCCTACCTGGTCCAATTTTGACACTGGAGACGCCATCCTTGGGGCCCGGCCTTAACTGAATGGGATGGGGGATTGCAAGGTCCTCCTTCCTGGGCCAATTTCAGCACCAGGAATTCCATCTCTGGGGCCCGGACATTATTCAATGGCAAGTCATATTTCCCTAGGTGCCTTGGAGCTGACCCAGGGCAACCAGTGTGCTATGGGACCCCAGAGGGGGGCCTCAAGGCTCCTGTGGTCCCAACCAACTACCCACCTCCTATGGACACCGGCACTGCTATTGCACACAAGGAGCTGCTGGAAATGCAGCTTCCTGTGTGCAGGAAAAATTGTTTCATCTCTTTCCCTCCCTACATGTATCTGAGCAGGGAAATAGGTGAAACCTCTATTTCCAGCAGATGGGAGCACTTTGACAGCTACTGCTCACTGAAACCAGAGTGTTTGTTTTTGCTCTCGGGAGCTGTCAGCTTCAGTTAAGCAAATGAAAAGAGCTATGTCCCAGGGGTGGGCACCCCAGTACACAACAGTAGCAGGCCTGGCAATCTCCAGGACAATTAATGACTCCAGGATGGAGGCTGTGTTGCTCCCTTCTTCTCTGTGCATGGGCTGGCCCCATGGCCCCGGGGAGGTGGTAGACCCCAGGCCATATATGGCCTAGGAATGGGGAACACAGCCCCTTCACTAATGATTATTTTAACCTCAGGGAGATGGTTGCCCCCAGGGCCCAGGGGGCCACACAGACACCCTATATCATATTCATATGCAGCTCCTGGGAGGTAGTGGTACCCCTGTCCTCTAGGGGTCTACACAGCCCCCATGTCATTTTTTATTTCTAGCCTCAGGAAGAAGGTTGTCTGCGCAGTCCCCTGCCCAATACTAAAATTAGCCCTGGAAGAGGTGGGGTTCCATGGGGCATTTGTAAGTCCTTGGAGGAAAACCCTGTGTGACCCTCTCCATTTTTAATTAAAAATCACCTGCCCTCAGGACCTGGCCCATCCAGGGGCTAGAATTAAATCAAGAGCAGGAGACCGCGTTTGCTTTTTGTTTTTAGATCATTGTGATATTTTCAAATATTTCCCGAAAATCACTGTGAATAGTTTTTAAAACATGCTTTTTTGTTCTACCGTGGGGTCAGGGTATTCTTACCCTGCCCCCTTTTTTTCTTTACCTTATTTTTGGTTGAGGTGTTGGTAGCCATGCAGAGCTGTGCAGCTTTCTACATGAGCTTGGTATTATTCTTGAAGGCTTCGCTATTGTAGATATACAAATTTGGATTGCCTTTAATTTCGCACTAACTACTGAACAAATTTGCACCACATAACTAACAGTGTTACATGCACAAACAAATCTACCTTTCTGGAAATTTCTGTGTAATTCCATCCAGCGTTTTTTGTTCTAGTCATATTTAAAGCTCCAATTTGAATTCAGACGGGAAACAGACTCTTATTGACCCTTGCTTTTTCTCAGCTTTCACTTGATGGATCACCCTGAAACTTTCCATGCCCTACAAGAATAACCAGAACACTTTAAAAGAAAGATGTGAAGATTAAACAAACAGTAAAAAAGATTTTGCCAAGTCAAAACATGCTTTTCAATGAAAACATGGCCCTAGATATAACTACCAACAGGCAACCACCAGCAGGTAATATATATATATTACCTACTGGCGATAGCCAGTAGGTATATATAGTTAGGATTATTTCTCTATGGAACTTTTGAAAATTCTATGTCTAATAACTTTGGCGTTTGTGGACGGAATCGGCTGAAATTTTCAGGAAAATGGCACATTTTGTTTCTGAGCAGCCCTATAAAATTTGGGGGGGTTTCGTCAAGGGGGGGCTGATAAAAAAGGGGGGTCCCAAAACGCGTTTTTCCCATGTTAATTTCCATAGGGCGTTTGGCCTCACTTTTAGCTCGAACGGCTGAATGGATTTGCACGAAACTTGGCAAAATTGTAGGGACTGTTAGCCCGATGTGCCTTTGCTGGGTCTCAATATATGTGCTCCAGTGGATTTTGAGAAATTAACGTTTTAAAAAATTTATATATCTGTGACAGCGTCCCAGATAGCGCTCCAGATCGCGTACTTTTCGCGTCACGGAGCTTTGCGAAGCGATGCTGATTGGCTCTCCGGTGTCTGTCAACATTCTAAACAGTCCGGTGCGGCCGCCATCTTGTCTCTTGGTAGGATCGAGAGACAAGAAGAGGTGAAAAACGAAGGGGGAATTTAATGAAAGGGGGCAAGGTAGACCCCTCTTGACCCCCTAGGAATGATGTTGGGGTTATTAAAGGGTCCGTGGGGAAAATAAAAAAAAAATGATTTTTCACGGTAGAAGCGCTTCCCGGTTCGCGAACCGGGCCGCAAACTGGTAGCGAAACGGGAATTCGCCATTTTGTGTTTCGGTTTAATTATATTACAGGGTATAAGGGGATACGGGAGACGTATCCTGATCCCTTATGTTTTCTGAGGGTGGCTGAGGAGGCTCATATATGTTGATACATGTCTTCCAGCGGCTGTGCGTGAGCGTTTTATTTTTTTTGCTGCGTGACGTCTGTTAACGTTCGATTCGATGGAAATCAGGAAGTGTTGACCGCCATTTTGTCACTGCGAGTAAATATTTTATTTGTTATAAATAAATCATTATTGATAAACATTGTCTGCGCCATCTTGCCTTTTTTGCAATGCCACACTTTTGTCGAGCACAGCAGCCATTTTAGATGCCTTGACCAGACCCACTGTCTGCACCCTCGCAAGCATCTCCCCCACGCACTGGTCACTCCCACTCTCTTTCTCATGTATGGGCTAGAAACCTCCTCCCATCTGCGCTGTTCTTCTCTGAGAATCACACCCTGTGCCCGCCCGACACCTGCCTTTCACCCTATTCACTACTGCACCCTCTGACACTCCTCTTCCTCTGTGTCCGATTGTCCAGGCCCATCCCAGGCTATCACCTAGCCTTGCAGATGTAGTTTATGGCCTCAACTGTAAAGAATCACCGCTCTTCAAAGAAGTTACAGTAGATCAAGGCCCCCACCCGATGAGATCCGTCACACTACACGCGTTCCTGCAATCTGATAACCATCCTGTATTGTGATTGGAGAGGGGATTCTCACTGTGAGGGTGTGTGGGACCGAGCCTGAAGCGGAAGATTTCAGGGATGCCTTTTTGTACATCAAAGTCTTCACAATTATGTGTCACATTAAAAATAAATAGCACTCCAACAAAGTAGAAGGAAAATAACACTTTAATAACTTATAAATATATACATCGCAACAAAAACAGTAAACACCTTAAAACATTTTTTATTAAAATAGAAGCAACAATGGTCAGTAGCGGTCTGTTGTGCGAATAGTCCCAAGGCAGCATATTTACCTAGAGTGGTGCTGTGTAGGACATTCTGAATGGAAATTAACCAGAACTATAACCATCTACTTCCAATAATTTATTTATTTTATTTATTTTTGGCATTTATTAAGCGCGAACAATTGCCCGCAGGCGTCTCGGCGCTGTACTGTTTTACCCTCCTATATGATCTGTGCAGTTTTTCAGAGGTTGAATAGCCAGGTTTTCAATTTCTTCCTGAAGGACAATAGATTTGGGCTTGATCTTATGGTTTGTGGAAGCGTATTCCATAATCTTGGTGCGGCAGCTAAAAAACGTCTGTCTCCCCAATTGACCAATCTGGTCCGTGGCACTACCAGGTCATTCTGTCCTGCAGATCGTAATATTCGGGTGGGAATGTACGGAACAAGTTGGTCGCACAGGAATTGAGGCGCTTGATGGTGTAGTGCCTTGTAGACGATACATAACGTCTTAAATTTAATTCGGTTCCTAACAGGTAGCCAGTGGAGACTCCTCAAGGATTCGGATATAGGTTTGAATTTAGGAATGTTGAGGAGAAGTCTGGCTGCTGCGTTTTGGATTGTGTGCAGTTTCTTAATTGTCTTAACTTGGGCATTTGCAAACAAGCCATTACAGTAATCCAACGCTGATAGGACCATTGCGCTAACCAATGTCTTTCCCACATTGGTAGGAAGAAAAGGAAGAATCTTCCTTACCAATCGTAGCTTGTAGAAGGCTTTGGAGGCCGTCTGATTGGCGTGGGCCATGAAATTTAGGTTATCATCGAAGATGACACCCAAGTTTCTCACTTTCGTAACTGGTTCAGGTACAGCTCCGAAAGATGATGGCCACCAAGTGGGGGACCAACTAGGGCTGAGGTGGCCAAAGGTGACCACCTCGGTTTTGTCGGAATTTAATTTCAAGCAGTTTGCTGACATCCATTTTCCAATGGCCAGCATACCTGTCTTGAAATTTTCCGCCACTGATTCCCCATCATTTCTGACAGCCAATATCAGCTGAGTATCATCCGCATATGAGGTAAGGTTCATCCCGTGCGCTTTGATGGTATTAGCAAGGTCCGACACATAGATATTAAATAGTGTCGGACTAAGGGATGAACCTTGTGGTACCCCACATGGCAGTGATAGTTCAGCAGATTCATATTGGCCAAGTATGACTGCCTGGGATCTCTCTGCTAGAAAAGACGCTATTAAGTCTTTTGCTAGGCCTTGCACGCCCATCATTTCGACACGGTTGACTAAGATCTTGTGGTCAACCGTGTCGAAGGCAGCTGATAAATCTAAGAGCACCAATAATGCAGTTCCACCTTGGTCTATGATTAATCGGATGTCATCCGCTGCCTTTATGAGGGCTGTTTCCGTCCCATGAAACTTACGAAAACCAAATTGTGTTTCATCGAGCAGATGGTGTTGCTCGATGAATCCCGCAAGTTGAATGTTCATGGCTTTTTCAATTATCTTGGCGATAAAGGGTAAGTTCGCTATAGGCCTATAATTTTTAAGTTCTGCTTTATCCAAGCCTGGTTTCTTCAAGAGTGGTTTGAGTAAGGTTTTTTTCAACTGGTTAGGGAAGATTCCTGTGCGGAACATGAGATTGGTCATTTGAGTGATAGCTGGAATTACGGCGTCTATTAATGACGCAGAGTGTTTAAAGGGCAGGGATCCAGAGATGATCCGGATTTAATTGTTGTCACAATGTCCTGAATATTGTCATCTGTTACATCTGCGAAGCAAGAAAGAGTATTACTTGGAGGAGGGGTATTTGTTTTCCTGATCCATTGATCTTCGCCTTGGTTAAATGCAGAAAATATGTCATTTACTTTGGTGAAGAAGAATGCTGCTAATGAATCGCAGAACTCTTGTGAGCAAGGAGGATTGAGATCTGGGGCACATCCCGCGAGATGTTTAGTTATTTCGAAAAGCTTTTTATTCGAATTTTTTGCGCTTTCGATTTGCTCAGTATAAAACTTCTTTTTAGTCTCTATAATTAGAAGTTTATATTGAGTTAAGAGTTCCTTGTACACTATCTTGTCCTTGTTATCATACTTTTTCCTCCAGATTCTTTCTTTATTTCTGCATTGCTGTTTCAGTTTTTTAAGCTCTTCAGTATACCAAGGGGCTGAGGGGGAACTTCTGTTTCTAGACATTCTTTTTTCAGGTACCAGTTTGTTAGCCGCCTGGCCTACCCATGTGTGATATTGTTCAATAACGGTGTCTGGATCAGTTGCCCATTTGGGAGTGGAGTTCAGTAGCGCCTCCTTAAAGCAGGGGATACTGATGTCTTTCCAGACCTTGAACAATTCTCGTGAGGGAGATATAGAGGGGGTTGTGGTTTTGTTCATTTGAATGGTTGCCAAAACCAAATAATGATCGGACCAAGCCATAGGCAAGACATCAGACACTGATATATTTTCCAAGTTGGTGAAAATACCATCTAAGGTATGGCCTGCATTATGAGTGGGTCCTTTCACCAGCTGAGATAGACCAAAGACCTCCATTTCAGATTGCAATGATATGGTGTCCTTGTCTTCGCCACATTCCAAATGGAAATTAAAGTCACCTAGGAGAGTTATCGAGTTGTCAGTGCCTGAAGTTTCTAGGATGGTAAGTATTTCTGTCAGGAAGTCTGCCCGGGTTTCTGGTCTTCTATAAAGTAGTATACCTTTGAAATTGTATGAGGGGGAGAGATAAATATCGAATTGAAGCGCCTCACATGCCTTTGAGGGTATGGCAGTGGTGCGAATTTTAAAAAGGTCACGGGCAAATATTGCAACCCCACCACCTCGTTTGCCAGTTCTATCTAGTCTGTAGCATTTGTATCCATGTGGAATGGCTATTACGAGGTCTGGGTCAGAGGCTTTATCTAGCCAAGTCTCCGTCAGGAACATTATGTCTATGTTCCTATCGGTGAGTACATCGGCTACCTCTTGCCTGTGTTTGGGTAGAGAGCGCACATTAATCAGGGCTATCGTGAACATTTGGTTTGTTTGGTTCACGTTTTCGCTACCTGCTCTTTTATTTAATAGGGGAGTAGACATTTGACAGTGCAATTCAGTTTTAGATAGCAGGGAGTCAGGGCTGTACCTTGTACAATTTTCCGAGATTTGCGGGCGTAGATCGGTCAAAGCCGAACGCGGGTATGAGATGAGGCTTGCGTGGGCGTTATGACCAGGGGGGTGGCCCAGGCCCGTGTCTGGCGCGGACGGGCGCAGATGGGCCCGCCTTCGGCGCGCTGCCGGCGCGCCCGCTGCGCCCGCCTGCTGCGCGGACGGAATGACCCCATTATTTTATATCCTGCCGAGGAGGGTGGGAGGCGTCCTGCCACTGGACCGCCAACCCTTCCTCCCTCCAAGATGGCGCCCCTGTCCCGCGTCGTCAGCCCGCAATCGGCCACGCCGGGATGAGGGGGTGAGTGAAGCACACCTCGGTGCTAAATTATTCCTGCACTCAAGCGGACTTTAATTACACCAGCTTAAAATTGTAACAAATTAAAATATTTACAGTTCTTAAAAAAGTCTGTGCAATATCAGCAATATCAGCGCTACAAAGTCTGTGCAATATCAGCGCGCTTCAGCAAAGGGATAGTAAGTAGGACCCCCGGCTTTTCGCCTCAGGGGAGAGTAAGCGAGTACAGCGAGCCTTGCTAATGCAGCTCCTTAAGTTTCCGGGAGGGCGGGAGGCGTCCTGCCACTGGACCGCCAACCCTTCCTCCCTCCAAGATGGCGCCCCTGTCCCGCGTCGTCAGCCCGCAATCGGCCACGCCGGGATGAGGGGGTGAGTGAAGCACGCCTCGGTGCAAAATTATTCCTGCACTCGAGCGGACTTTAATTACACCAGCTTAAAATTGTAACAAATTAAAATATTTACAGGTCTTAAAAAAGTCTGTGCAATATCAGCAATATCAGCGCTACAAAGTCTGTGCAATATCAGCGCGCTTCAGCAAAGGGATAGTAAGTAGGACCCCCGGCTTTTCGCCTCAGGGGAGAGTAAGCCCCCCCAAATTACGCAAAGATTTAGCTAATCTGCTAAAGGGGGGAGTCGCCATTTCTTTACAATAATCAATAATGAAAAATCAACATCAATAGGGTTGTCCGTATTCCCGATGCAGCACTATAGTGCAACATACACAGCACCTGGGGTGTCAAGAGTGAACAGGTCCTACTGCTTAACCAATGACTGACAAATGCTATATTAAACACTTACTATGTATAATACTTGTGTTCACAGTAGTTTTACTTTACAAAACAGAACAAAAGATGCCCCCTGTAAGTAAACCCATATTAGCTGTTTCAGTTATTGAACATCCTAAGGTTTTATGACATGGGGAACAGTAGTGATATCCTGGGCGGGTGATGGAACTGGGTTTGTTAATGGAAAAACATCTACAGAGAAAACTATTTGTAAATTATACTTCTCCGGAAATTTAAAACTCACAAATGTTTCATTTGTGTAATCGTTTTATGAACATGTACATTAAAAAACTAAAAGAAATGCCAAGAACGTCCCATGTGAAAGTGAATTTTATCTGGCAATTTTTTTCTTTTCCTTCTCATGAAAAGAAAGTTAAAGCCAGGTTCGTTACCTGCCTCATCTGCAAAAAAAAAACTCTCGAGAGGGACCGAAAAAAAATATAGCTATGGTAATCATACCATGCATGGGCACATGGAGAGGTGGCACCCTCTTAATTATTCTAAAGCACAACTTCGAGATTTGGGGGATAACCCCCGACCGGCAAAAACATCCACCAATGACTTAGCAATAAGTGAGTCAGAGGCAAGGGAAACGGTCCCAAATCTGCAAAAGAACTTTGGGCAGATGAGATTGACTTGTGTAGCATGTGGAAAATTAATTTCATGCGGAGAGATCAGTATTACTTCAATAAATACAGTAATCAATGATGCATTAGAACTTAATATCAATTCATTTTCCGAACGTGTAATCTGTACCTGTCCCATGTCAATTCATTGTTCGAACGTATAATCAATACCCATCCCGGATCAATTCATTGTCCGAACATATAATCAGTAAAAAGTGCGACAAGTGCAACAAAATCATATCGATAATTCATTGTGAGCAAGTACCAAAAGTGTCGACAATTCTAACCTTCAATAAATACAGTAATCAATGATGCATTAGAACTTAATATCAATTCATTGTCCGAATGTGTAATCAGTACAAGTCCCATGTCAATTTATTGTTCGAACGTATAATCAATACCCATCCCGGATCAATTCATTGTCCGAACATATAATCAGTCTTATCCCATATCAATTCATGTGCTAAAAACTGCCTACATATCTCATGATATCAAGGCTGAGCAATCGGGGCACAATAGTTTCATTTGTACCGGCGCCATTTTGGGTGAGGTCAGGAAGGTCCAAGTATAGTCAAAATGTCTCCACCAACTCATGGTTGGACCGCGACCTCTTTCGGCAGTCCAAAAGTTTTCGTTGAAGGGTAGTAGAGGGGACTGGCGACATGAACCATCAGTCAAAGAGGGGTGGGAGGCAAAAATCTCTCCTACCCGGTCATACTGGTGTCCCACCGGAACTGATCAAGTTGGTAGTCTTGCAGGATTTTGGTGATTTCAAGACTGAGGCCGGCGCCGGCATGAGCGCGCTGACGTCCCGCGGCTATGTCGTGGTCGTTCCGTGGGTGATCATGGCAGTCATTCCCCATCGGGGGTCGGGGGCCCCCGTGGCTCTTATTGAATCTTCAAAGTTGAGGAGAACCTTTCTGGATGCAGGACTCATTTTCTAGTTGAACTCAGAAGCGCTGTTGCACCGCAACAGTGGACGAGACCCCCGCTGGGTGAGCGGAGCATCATTGCCTCGCAATAGTGGACGAGACCTTTTGTCGGGTGAGTGCAGCGTCGCTGCATCGCAAGAGTGGAGGAACCCTTTTGTTGGGTGAGTGGAGCATCGCTGCATCGCAAGAGTGGAGGAACCCTTTTGTTGGGTGAGTGGAGCGTCGCTGCATCGCAAGAGTGGAGGAACCCTTTTGTTGGGCGAGTGGAGCGTCGCTGTATCGCAAGAGTGGAGGAACCCTTTTGTTGGGTGAGTGGAGCGTTGGGGGTGCAGCTGAGGGGCCCCCACCTGGGGGGGTGGGAGAGGCTCGTTCGCGCCGCCTCTCCCTCCCAGCGCACCCCACGCCGACACCTGGCGTTGATATCCGTGATGTCCGGACCAGGCGATAAGAGGGGGGGGTCGGAGGCAGAGGCAAGACATCCTCCCCCCGTGGCCTGCAGGGCGCCGCTTCAGGCCCGAACGGGGAGCTCATATCAAGCCGGGGCCAGACCAGGAGATACGAGGGGGGGGAGGGGTCGGTGGCATGTGCAAGACATCCCCCCGTTGTCGCAGCCATTATCTAAGAAAGAAGAAGAATCCCTCGGCCTCGGCTTCTTTCTTGGCCCGGAGATACGAGGGGAGGGGTGGGGGTCGGTGGCATGTGCAAGACACCCCCCCCGCGTGTTGTCGCAGCCATTATTGAAGAAAGAAGAAGAATCCCGTCGGCCTCGGCTCCTCTCCTGGCCCACCTTACGGGATGACCTCCCCGGCCGACGGCTGCCAGCAGGACTCGCCCTACACGTGCCGAAGGCCTCGTCTTCCGGATGGGCGTAGCCGCGAACCTGTTGCACTTCGGGAGTTTCCGGAATGGGGATAGATATCTGCTGATTTGTATTTATTTCATGTTACCGTTATTGGGCGTGGCGGGCAGTGGGACAGACATGCTTGGAGCAGTGGGGGGGTGGCGAAGCCTAGCTACCTTGTGGCTGCCGTAACGTCAAGCTTGGCTTCTTTCACCACTTTCGTGTTTCTTATTTCTAGCGAAGTCAAAAACTCATCAGAGGCCTACTGATTTTGTTTGATTTCTTTCCCTTCCTTTTCAAGTGTGTTTCATGCTAAAGTTTCTGTTTAACAGGATACAGGGATTACTTCGTATTTTACATATGTCTTCTTTATTAGGGGTTCTCTCCGGTTGAGTCAGATTATGTACCTCTAATAAATGGTCCGGGTGGAACTAGTTTCTCAATCAGTGGGGAGTAGATGGGCATGACAGATTACAACGGGGGACAAAGGTCCGCATTACCCACCCTTCACTACTTGCAAAGACTAGACAGAATATTTCTATTCCACGTTATTTGCAAACAGAGAGTACCTCGAAAGAACTATTCCTTGAACAATAAATGTCCAGCCAATCAATCAATCAGGCATGACGGATTACAACGGGGGACAAAAGTCTGCATTACCTATCCTTCACTATCTGCAAAGGGAGACAGAATATTTCTATTCTTCTCTGTTTGTAGACAGGGAATATCTCAAACAGCAATAATCGATAAAAAAATTAGTAGGATTATAACACTTTAATAACTTATAAATATATACATCGCAACAAAAACAGTAAACACCTTAAAACATTTTTTATTAAAACAGAAGCAACAATGACAACTAACAGTAGTGATATCCTGGGCGGGTGATGGAACTGGGATTGTTAATGGAAAAAGATCTACAGAGAAAACTATTGGTGAATTATACTTCTCCGGAAATTTAAAACTCACAAATGTTTTATTTGTGTAATCGTTTCAGGTCAAACGGATGTGGGACAATGTTCACCATGGAAGACTACCAATTGATCATTGCAGCAGCAGCAGAGCGGTGAGACGTGAAAAGCATTGGGGAATGGTCATGAATGTTAAAAAAAAGGTATGAAAAGGAATGTTGTGACAGAAGAATATTTATATTTAAGGAAGCTTATTCCTGTCACGCCCTGTTTCTACCACCTCCCCAATGTGCACAAGAACGCTTTCTGTCCCCCAGGGAGACCAATTGCCTCGTCTCAAGGGAGTTTGCTGGAACATGTCTCAGTATACATTGATCATTTTCTGTCGGATTTTGTGGTACAATTAAGATCGTACACTAAAGATACAAAAGATTTTTGGGGCAAATTGGAGAAGGTTGTTTGGAGGGATGGAGATTTAATGATGGCTATGGATGTCACAAGCCTATACACCTGCATATTACATCAGCATGGTATAGAGGCGGTACGGTACTTTCTGAGAAATAAGGAAGCTAAATATTCAGAGCACAATGGGATGCTGATAGAATTTTTAAGCTTCTGTCTGCATAATAACATCTTTTTATTTGAGAGTCAATATTTCAAACAAGTGTCAGGGACTGCGATGGGAACCTGCTTTGCCCCCAGCTATGCAAATTTATTTGTGGGCTGGTGGGAGGAATAGGTGGCCTGGGCAGCGGACAAAGGTCTGTGGACAGAAAAGATTGTGACCTGGCACAGATATATTGACGATCTTTTCGTCATATGGAGAGGGACGAAGGAGAGTGCTCTTGAAAATATAAAGGCTCTAAATCAGAATGAGTACAACTTAGAATTCACAGTGAATATCAGTGAATGCTCGGTGAACTTTTTAGATCTGGAGGTCACAGTAGTTGAAAACAAACTTTGTACCAAACTCTACCGTAAGCCCACTGCGGGTAATTCCATCTTACATGCCCGCAGTGGACACCCGCCGAGACTAATAAATAGTATTCCCTATGGAGAACTGCTCAGCATAAAAAGAAACAATACAATAAATATTGACTTTGAAAAATATGCAGGTGAGAGCATGGGCAGATTCCGTAGGCGGGGATATAGTGCACAGACTTTGGAGGGAGCTAAGCACAGAGTTGACTCTATAGCCAGAGAGAAGCTTCTTGAAGTGGGTACCAGAAGAAGAGTAGAAGAGGATAAAATCAATAATTTTAGAATGATTACTACCTTCTCAAAGGATGCCACTAAACTTAGAACTATGTTAAGCAGAGACTGGAAACTTTTACAAATGGACCCAGTTATCGGAATAGATATTCCGAAGAGACCCCTAATAACCTTTCGTAAAGCCAGGTCCCTAAGAGATAGTCTCACTAATAGCTATACCCAAAAGAAAGTATCGAAGGGTTTTGAGAAAGATCTAAAGGGATTCCATCCCTGTAAAAAATGCAAAGCTTGTGTTGGGAGTAGGAAAGTCTCCACATTCCAAATACCAGGAATGAGGCAGCCCAGAGCGAAAACCACATTTTTGACCTTTTCCACCCCGTACACAGTGTACTGCTTGCAGTGCCCGTGCGGATTGAAGTACGTGGGAAGCACGATTCATCAGGCAAAAATTAGGGTTTTAGAACACGCTAGGGCCATAAACAATGGAGACCTGACATACCCAGTGGCTCGCCACTTTAAAGAATCCCATAACGGGGATAGAAACCTTTTAACATACTTCTGTTTGGATCATGTACCTCAGAACCCTAGGGGGGGAGAGATTGATGACCCTTAGGAGGCTTGAGTCCAGGTACATTATCGACCTCAACACAAAGACACCCGGTGGTTTGAATTCGCATGAGGAACTGGCAGTACACTTAGGGGACAATTAATGAAGTTTGGAACTGAAAAGAAATATTGTAACTGGGGTTGATGTATGATTATACAGTTTATCTTTTGTGGTTTGACCTTCTGTCATTTAATTTTAGGTGGTTGATTACAATTGTGGACATTATGGACATCGTAGTGCTATAGCTCATCTAAGAGCATTATTGTAACGCGAACAATAGTTTGTAATGAGATGAGCAAGCACTAAGCCCATCGAAGGGCACTATGAATGTGATACAAATAATAAGTGCGATATGGTGAGCTCATTTATGGGCATTATTATAATAAGTGGTTACATGTAATAACACTGATGCGCTTTCTATTTGTATGCAAACAGTTACAATATGTTGTACCACTCTAAGATGGCGGCTGAGAATGAGCGCAGTTGTCCTATGACTATGTCCATGAATGATGTGTGAACATAAAAAACGGCCGTTTCGGCGACGCCATGTTACCATCGACGAAGGCGAATGCCGAAACGCGTCTGGACACCGTGAACTTAATAAAATCTTAAAGTTCGCCACCGTGAGTGCTGGTCTTTTGTGGTGCAAACTACGAAACTTTGGAGCAGGCATATATGCGGGGGCACCACTCGCTTAAAGGCACCTGTTCGTGAGTGCTGGGATACTGGTGCAACTTTTGGAGCAAACATATATATATATATATATATATATATATATATATATATATATATATATATATATATATATATATATATATATTCACTGAAAAAAAACATAGGTTTCACACCAGTTATACTTAGTTGGAAATGTTACTGACATAAAACCATTGAAATTCCCACGTTATAGTTAGTTGGACTCACTATAACTTGCGCGCCTGCAATGCACTGCTGATGACTTCACATATTACATCACTCATGACATGGTCAGTGACATCACTCATGACATCACTGATGACACCATCCAGTGAATGTGTGTCTTTCTGAAAAATAAATATGTTTTATATATGTATATGAAAAAGGTTGATGGAAGAATAAATGTTTAAGTAAGTGTCTAAATGGATGTTTTTTTAAAAAAAAAATGATTGGTTAACTGGCTTATTAAGTGTGTCTTAGTGAATACATATATTAGCGAGTAATGTTTAAACATTTACATATATGTATCAGTGTTTCACTTTGTGTATAAGTGGCTACATGGGTTGGTGAGTGGCTACATGTGTGTGTGTATATGGGTTATTAGATGTTTTTTTCAGTATCAGTAAGAGTGTCTGCATGGTTTGGTGGGGGTGTTACTTAGCACATAGATGCATCAATGACTGACTCACTGTTTGTATGTGTTTTGAAGACAGCATATGTGCAGGACTGTATGGGTGGATGAGTGTGTATATGTGTGTGTTAGTGAGTGAATGACTGTCTCACTAGTGTCTTTATCAGTAACTACATATGTTTAAATCTAGTATATGTGAGTATTGATGTATATAAGTGAGTATATGTGAGAGTGAGAGATTGTAAGAGTTCCTGTTTAAATAAATTTGTGTTTCTATAAGTGATTGTTTAAGAGAGTAAGTATGTGTAAGTTTCTTTAGAAGTAAGGTGGTTGTGTGTGTATAGCTGTATATGCAAATAAATGGATGTTCAATAGTTTATTTGCATGTGTGAGTATGTGTGTGAGTAACTGTTGGATGACTGTCGGTGTGTAACAGGATGTATAGGTTTTATCACTACATATGATGAGTGAGTATATGTATGAGTGACTACATAGAACTGTTGGTGAATGAGTGAATGTGTATATAGATGGTGGAACTACTGAATTGGTTCTTATAACTGGTATGGGAATCTCCATTTTTTTGAAAATTTTAGTTTCTATTTTTGAATATGTGTTTCAAGGGTTACATTACACTGAAAGGAGGTCTGTCACTCTGTCACAAGGATGGTGTCATCAGTGATGTCATGAGTGATGTCACTGACCATGTCATGAGTGATGTAATATTTGACGTCATCAGAAGTGCATTGCAGGTGCGCAAGTTATAGTGAGTCCAACTAACTATAACATGGGAATTTCAATGGATTTATGTCAGTAAAATTTCCAACTAAGTATAACTGGTTTGAAACCTATGGTTTTTTCAGTGAATTTAATAGGTTTTTTAAATGCTAATTCCTAACTATAACTGGTCTGAAACCTCTGTTTTTTTCAGTGAATTTCATAAGTTTTTTAAATGCTAATGCCTAACTACAACTAGTGTGAAACCTATGATTTTTTCATTGAATTTCATAGGTTTTTTAAATGCTAATTCCTAACTAAAACTGATGTGAAACCTATGGTTTTCTCAGTGAATTTCATAGGTTTTTTAAATGCTAATTCCTAACTATATATAAGGGCCCAAACCTATGTTTTTTTCAGTGAATTTCAAAGTTTTTTTAATAGCAAATGTCTATAGCTATCAAATGTAATATTTGTGAAAATGAATCCTATATTATATATTTATGTTAAACAATTTTTTTATGTATATATATATATTTTTTTTTGCCCTGGAGCGCTCCTTGTGCGCGCCCCGTTGAGCGCCCCGGAATGCGTAGTCTTTTGAAGCGCCCCAGGGCGCGTACCGGTGAGCGTCCCATTAGCGCTATTGCCGCAAACGAAAACATCATCGTGACGTATCGCGTAGCCGCGTCCGCGTGATACGCATGGCGTAAGTGCACCCAGAAGCACCCACGTGCATTCAAACGCGCTACGTAAGCGCCCCGGGGCGCGTAGCGTAAGCGCGTCGGGTCATGTGACCTGAAAATAACACTTTTCATTGGTTCATAACAGTTTTGGTTTCATAGTAATGAAACCCCTGGTCTTGTGACCTGAAAATAACACTTTTCATTGGTTCAGAACAGTTTTTTTTCCAAATGATGAAAGCCCCCACCTTTTTTCCTCATTCTCACTTTGTACTTTGAGTAAGGAAGACCTGTTTCCAGAGCTATTACTACCTATTTCTACTCAGAAATGGCTACAGTAGCAGCAGCAGCTGGATCATCTGCCCCACCACCACCACCACCACAAGGACCACCAGAACATCTCATTGGTGGTCAAGAAGAAGAGGAGGAGGAGGAAGAGGAGGAAGGGACAAGGCAGTTCCTGCAAGAAAACACTCCACCATACAAACCTAAGGAGCACTTCATATGGGAGTTTTTTAAAATTCCAACTGGTTTAAAAAAAGTAAACACTGCAAAGGTGACCTGTCTCATCTGTGGTGCTGTGCTATCCAGGGGGAACCCTACAAAAAATATTGCTTTGGGAATCATACAATGATTCGGCATATGCAGCGTTTGCACCCTATTAACTTTTAAGCAGCAAAGATGAGAGAACTCTGCAAAAACCTACCCCAATCATCTGGCACAACCTCAACAACCAAAGAACCCACTCCATCGGGTCCAGAAGCAAGTCAGTTGATTTCAAATATCCAACCAAAGTTTGGGGGATACAAAATTGTTTGTGTACATTGTGGGAAATTAATCACTTATGGTGAGCAGAGCTTTACACTCATCATGCTTGCTGGTGATAACCAGAAATGCACAAAGAAGCCTTAATTTTTTCCTGTATTTTTTTTGCTCCAGTTGAGCCGTTTCGAAATCCCTGTTTTTTGTTTTTCCCTATAAAAAATACAAAAAAATATAAAACTTTTCATAAAAGCCAAAAAAAGTAAAAAATGTTAAAAAAAATAAAAAAAATATAAAACAACAAAAATAATAAAAAAACAGCTCTTTTTAGAACTACCTCCAATTTATAAAAAAAGGCTTCAATTTTTTTCAAAGTCTGTCATTCTTTTTTCCCCATGGTACGCTCCCCGGTGCGCTCCCCGGTGCGCGTACTGGGCACTCACCCTGTGCAAAAAAAACCCAAAACATTTTCTTTTGCCCCGCGGGCCCTTTTATGGCCCCACATCAAACCTAGGGGTTCAGGGGGGTGTACTCTGCCCCCTTATGGTTATATCCCCCTTTGTTTTTGCCACATCTTGTGTCTCGATTTTACCGAGACACAGGATGGTGGCCGCTCCGGACTGTTTGGAATGTTTACAGACACCCGAGAGCCAATCAGCTTTCCGTGCGCAAGTCGCGTGACGCGCCCGGTGCGCTCCCCAGTGCGCGTACCGGGGCGCTGCCATAGATATATATAATTTTTTTAACCTATTTTACTCAAAAACAACTGGAGCACATATCTTGAGACATAGCAAAGGCACATCGGGCTACCAGTCCCTACAATTTTGCCAAGTTTGGTGGAAATTCATTCAGCGGTTCATGCTAAAAGTGAGGTTGACCGCCCTATGGAAATTAACACGGGGAAAACACGTTTTGGGACCCCCCTTTTGTCTCGGCCCCTGCTTGACGTATCCCCCCAAACTTTCAAGGAAGGACCGGAGCTCCGCGAGGCAAATTTGAGGAAATTTTCAGGCAGATTCGTCAACCGGCGCCAAAGTTATTCCAAATAGAATTTTGAGATTTTGCATTGAAAAAAATCCTAACTATAACTACCTACTGGCTATATATAAAACAACCAGGTAGGGTCCTTCCGGGATCAGTCCCATGGTCAGGTGGTGCGTCGGCCGGCGGTACGCAATGCCGGAAAATTAATCAACAAACCACAAATACACAAGGTATCACGCATACTCGGAGGTCAGGATGCTGAAAATAGATTTAATCTGTTTAACCGCTACACGTTTCAACACGTAAAAGTGTCTTGATCACACGATTTTCACAGTACAACATGACATGCATATATAATTAATAAACATAGAAAAGGCACACATTAGAACCTCCATCCAACATTTTGAATGGCAGTTATCTTGGAATGGGTGCATCAATGAACAGTGTCATATTAAATCATTTCTTTCATTAACATAGTAAATGTACTATAAATAAATGTTCAAATAGGGCGAAATTGCGACGAAAATGAAGTAAAGTTCAAACATAATTGCGACAAATCACAAAAAGTAACCGATGAAAAACCAATAGGAATTTCACAGTGAAAAGCGAGCTTGCTCCGCATATTTCTACGGCGCACCGATGATGCTGCTAAGTGTTCCTGAAAATACATACATTATAGGCGGTCTAGTGACCCAAAAGAGTACAATACTAGAAGTCTAGTGCCCCTATTTTCCAAAATGTGGACAGGAACAAGGGGATGGTGGTTGGAACGCACAGCCAAGTGGCAGTAGTAAAAGTGGGGAGTACAACGTGTATGGTAAAAAAACGCATTCAGGAACATCTACGGGCTATAAATAATGTTGACTTGCACTACCCCATTGCACGTCATTTCCAGGAGAAACATCAATCCAACAATTCCCTCTTGAAAATCTTTGCCATAGAGCAGGTCGATGTGGGCAAAAGGGGTGGAAATCGAGAACTAGTGCTCATGAAAAAAGAATCCAAATGGATCATGGAGCTAGAAACCAAATTTCCAGGAGGGCACCGTTTAGATGAGGAACTAGCTACTCACTTACACGCAGATTGATTGATTTTATGTTTCCGAATCGTCTCTTCTGTTCAACTGTTCTGATACAAATTATTGTTTTAACTTGATTTTAACATAGTCTCTTTCTGTTTGTTCCACAGAAGGAAAGGAAGGGACCCTTCACTTTTTTTCAGCACATCACGGGTTCCCTAACCTTTTCTTTGGATGGAGTGGTAATGCACTTTCACATGGATAAAAGACTTTAATACAGTACAGAGCACTTCGGTTAAATTCATGTTTTTAGATGTATGTCCGGAATATAGGGACTAGTTTTGTGTTTGTTTTTTTTACTTTGGTTCACTTAGGCATTTTACTACTGGCACTTGGCTGTACGTTCCAACCACCATCCCCTTGTTCCTGTCCACATTTTGGAAAACAGGAGCACTAGACTTCTAGTATTGTACTCTTTTGGGGCACTAGACCGTCAATATTGTATGTATTTTCAGAAACACTAAGCAGCATCATTGGTGCGCGATAGAAATATGCGGAGCAAGCTCGCTTTTCACTGTGAAATTCCTATTGGTTTTTCATCGGTTACTTTTTGTGATTTGTCGCAATTATGTTTGAACTTTGCTTCATTTTCGTCGCAACTTTGCCCTATTTTAACATTTATTTATAGTACATTTACTATGTTCATGAAAGAAATGATTTAATATGACACTGTTCATTGATTTTTCACCAGTGCGATGCACCCATTCCAAGATATCTGCCATTTACAATGTTGGATGGAGATTCTAATGTATGCCTTTTTTATGTTTATTAATTATATATGCACGTCATGGTGTACTGTGAAAATCGTGTGATCAAGAAACTTTTACGTGTCGAAAGATTAAATCTATTTTCAGCATCCTGACTTCCGAGTGTGCGTGATACCTTGTGGATTTGTGGTATATATATATATATATATATATATATATATATATATATATTACCTACTGGCGGTCGCCAGTAGGTAGTTATAGTTAGGATCTACTTTCCATAGGAAATCCGCAACATTCTATTGGGAATAACTTTGGCGCCGGTGGACGAATCTTCGCGAATTTCTCAAAGAAGGTGGCCCGCTCCGCTCCTTCCCTGAAAATGTGGGGGGGATTCGTCAAGCAGGGGCTGAGATAAAAGACAGAGAAATCTATCTCAATCTCTAGCTCTTACGGAGGGACAGTATATAACTATCAGAAAACGTTTTCCCAATTAACTTAAAGTGCATAACATAGTTCTCCTTTCAAATTAACAACTTACCTTTTTCAAGGTAGTTGAAGTTTTCTGTCAAAATTCTTTCCAAATGTACCTTAGGTAGTATTAGTCAAAATGGCTGTTTTTCCCTCTCATTTTTCATATATATTCATGTACTTAACCAATCAAATGTCAGCAAAAAAAAGTACAAAATGTAAGTAACATTTTAATCGGTTGAAAATTCAAACAGTTTCATATGTGTTTTTGTCATGTAATTTACCTCAGGATATTTAGACAGGGCTACAGCCCAAATGGCTCAATGGAATACCACCAAATTTGGGAAATGGTAGGGACTGCTATGTAGTAGGGCCTATTCTATATTTGGTGTAAGTGTCTCCAGTGGTTTTTCTGTAAATTACTTTCCCACATTTTTTTTAGGGAGCGCTTACCGGTGCACGCCTCGGTACGCGCACCGGCAGCGTTACGGGAGTCCTCCATTTTGTGTTTCGGTAGAATTGAGACACAAGATGGAGGACAAACAACGTTGGGAATGGGTAGAAGGGGGCACGGTAAACACTTCCTGACCCTCTAGGTTTTCTGAGGGGGGTTTATGAGGCCCATTTATGTCCCCCCCAAAAAAACATTTTTAAATTTTTCACGGGGGGAGCGCCCGGTACGCGCACCGGGGAGCGTACCGGGGAGCGTACCGGGGAGCGTACTTTGGTGAAAAATAGTGAAAAAAGTTAGAAAAAGAAAATCATTATGAGTGATCAGAGGTAGGGTAGCCCTGAAAAGAGCTTTTGGGTTCTGTGGCTGATTTAAGTACCTACAAGTAGGTTCCAATGCACAGTCTTAAATTCAGGAGGAATATTCTATTCCCCTCATCTGAGAAGTGCACACCATCTCCTCTGTAGATGTCTTGCATGTTGTAACGCAAGTTATTGTTGTATATTGAACCCATTCCATAGTCTCTCATGTAAGCTGAAACAGATTTATTCACAAGTTTCCGTGCTTTCTCAAATCGTGGACAAAATTGGTTGGACCAGTTCCATTCCTGTCTTTGGCATATATTGGAATAAACCAAGGCAGTTTGTGGAAAAAGTGTCATCAATTGATCAAAGGTGTCCTTTAAAAGCATTTCCAGACCAACCCCAGTCAAAGTGCCCAAGTCATTTCCTCCACAGTGCACTATTAAGAGGTCAGGGTTTGGCAGATGCAAAAAGGTTTTCACCAATGGTATCAATTGGTGACATCTCAATCCTCTATGGCCAATCCACTTGATTTCAACATTTGATAAATCAAGGTTGTGAAAATTTCTGCTAGCTGCATACCTTTGAGCCCAGTGGATGTAGCTATGTCCAATAATCCACACAGAATACATGGTGAGAGAAGATTCTGGTGCAGTCAGATGAAGTGTTGGAATGAAATGGCAGTTGGAACAGTAGGAGTTTACAAAAAATTAATTGTGGAGTTTCCTTGCTCTTGAATCACAAGCAATGATTGGTGGATTTAGATTGTTGATACCTAAGCGTTAGGGTGCATAGTTGTGTTCTGTGAAAGAATCAATTTGAATGGTTAAGAAAAAGTCAATTAAAGCAATAATGCGCCGGATAGGATGGTGTATTGAGAGGTCAAACATCCTTGCTGACTTAATTTGCAACATTGTAGAATAAACTTTTGAACCTGAGAGTTCAGTTAGAAGGGAGTTGCTATGGTAACAGGTAGAAAGGTCTGAGAGGGGGAAGGGTGTTGGTTTGAAAATAGTGAGGGAAGAGTTTTGATTGGTTGAAATGAGGAATATGTGTGTAGAATTAGAGGTTTTCTGTGCCAGTCTTGGTTTCAGTGTATTGAGTGTATACCTTTTGCTCTGCTAAAGAAAAATTGGTGTGTGTGTCTGACACTGTTCTCAATCTCCCAAAGCATTTGTAAAGGTAAGTAATGATTCATTTAATTTAGATAGAGACTTGTTTGCTCTATGGAGAAGATTTGGAAGCAGATAGTGAAGTTTCAGTAGTGAAATTGAATGCTTGTACATAGGACTTGTTCTGTGTTTGTAAAAAGCTATTTAAAAAACGATTTTGTGGTAAAAGAATGGCTTATATATTTTTGAGAAGAAATTAATAGTGTTTGCCTCATTAAATAAATATATTTGAACCTTTTACAATGATGTCACTTGCATTACCTCAGATTTGGAAGCAGATTGAGATTATTTCTTGTTGGTTTGTGGCATGTTTTTGGGAAATGCTTGATATTAACATATGCAAGATAGAGGAATTGTGTTTTGTGAAACAGTGAGGTTTCAGTAGTGAAATTGAATGCTTGTACATTGGACCTGCGCTGTGTTTCTAAAATGTTATTCAAAAACCGATTTTGGGGGCAAATCAATGGTATTTACATTTGGGCCTTATTTACGATTGCCTTGTGCCGCCAGTGCGTCACTTTTAACATGGGAAAAAAGTGACGCACCGGTGGCGCAAGGCCTTCATAAATAAGGCCCTGAGTTTCTTTGCTGTTGGTTTGTGTCTTGCTTTTTGATAATGCTTGCTATCAACATTTGCAAGATAGATGATTTGTATTTTGTGAAATAGTGAGGTTTCAGTAGTGAAATTGAATGCTTGTACATAGGACCTGCTCTGTGTTTCTAAAATGTTATTCAAAAAATGATTTTAGGGGCAAATCAAT
Organism: Lissotriton vulgaris; assembly: GCF_964263255.1. NCBI lineage: Eukaryota > Metazoa > Chordata > Amphibia > Caudata > Salamandridae > Lissotriton > Lissotriton vulgaris. The sequence goes on from NC_141687.1 coordinate 1,012,798,698, forward strand.
GGTATTTACATTTGGGCCTTATTTATGATTGCCTTGTGCTGCCGGTGCGTCACTTTTAACATGGGAAAAAGTGACGCACAGGTGGCGCAAGGCATTCATAAATAAGGCCCTGAGTTTCTTTGCTGTTGGTTTGTGTCTTGCTTTTTGATAATGCTTGCTATCAACATTTGCAAGATAGAGGATTTGTATTTTGTGAAATAGTGAGGTTTCAGTAGTGAAATTGAATGCTTGCACATAGGACCTGCGCTTTGTTTCTAAAATGTTATTCCAAAAACGATTTTAGGGGCAAATCAATGTTATATACATTTGGGCCTTATTTATGATTGCCTTGTGCCGCCGGTGCGTCACTTTTAACATTCTTTTAGTATCTTACTTACCTTCAGTAATTTGCTCTCCCTCTATTTCTTTTTCCCTCTTTTTGTCCTTGTACATTACTTTATTTCAGTTTCTGTATCCTTCACTCTTGCTTTATTTCTTAGTACATTTCTTTAGATTTTTTATCTCTTGACCTGTTTCTTCTATTTTAAAATATATATTTTACTAATTATAACTTTTTTCTTTTGTCTTTCACAGATACAAAGTGTAGTTTAAACATGAAATTAAGTTTACATTAATTATATGGTAAGTGTGACTAAAAAATGTAGTTTGTCATCACCCTTTGTTTTAACCTCACTACTTTTCTCTCACCCTACCTCACTCCTGTTTCCTTACTCTGCTTCCCTCACTTATTCTTATCCTCCATGTTTGCTTCTCTTTTCCTTAATTTCCTACCACATTCAACTTCTTTTAGTGCCCCTGCTCACCCACACTCCCTCGCTTACCTTTTTTTTCTGGTTCACTTAGTGCCTTTCTGTCACTCCTTCCTTTACTCTCTCTGTTCTTTCTCTCTGTCACTCCCCATGTCTTACCCTTATTCACTTTTATCCACCCTCTTTCACCCCTCTTTACTTACACTCACTGCTCTTTTCTTTCCATTCGTCACCGCTGTTCCTTTTCTCTGGTTCCGTCACTACCCGTCATTCCCCATCCTTTACTTTCCTTCCTTTTACTTTCATCACCCATTCACATTCTCTCAGAACCTCTGCTTTAGTCTTCTTCCTCTTTCTTCTCTTCTTTTGCTCCCTTATTCATTTTCCTTTTCTCAGTTACTTCCACTTATACCTTTTCTCTGTTTTACTATCTATTACACAGTCCCTCTGTGTTCTTCCCTCTAGCTCTCTTTCTCTTTACACCACTGTCTCTGTCCCCTTTGCTCATGCTCACTCCTTCATTCTTTTTTTTTTTTTTTTTTTTTGGTGCTCTCACCGGTGCGGTCACCGGTACGCGCCCCGGGAACGCTCCAGGGTGAAACATAAAAAAAATGAATATACTTTAAAAATGAATATACTTTAAAAAAAAGTATTATATTAATGTACAATATAGGATTCATTTTTAGAAAAAAATACCTTTCTTAGCTATAGACATTTGCTAATAAATAACCTTAGAAATTCAATAAAAAACACATAGGTATGAGGCCCTATATAAAGTTAGGAATTAGCCTTTAAAAAACCTAAGAAATTCACTGAAAAAACCATAGGTTTCACACTAGTTATAGTTAGGAATTAGCATTTAAAAAAACCTATTAAATTCACAAAAAAAACCATAGGTTTCACACCAGTTATAGTTAACTGGAAATTTTACTGACATATAAAACCATTGAAATTCCACGTTATAGTTAGTTGGACTCACTATAACTTGTGCGCCTGCAATGCACTGCTGATGATGTCACATATTACATCACTCATGACATGGTCAGTGACATCACTGATGACATCACTGATGACACCATCCTTGTGACAGACTGACAGACCTCCTTTGGGTGTAATGTAACCCTTGAAACACATATTCAAAAATAGAAACTTACATTTTCAAAAAAATTGAGATACCCATACCAGTTACAACAACAAATTCCGTAATTTCACCATCTATATACACATCCTCTCATTCAGCAACAGCTCTATATAGTCACTCATACATATACTCACCCATCATATGTAGTGATACACATATACATCCTGTTACACACCGATAGTCATCCAAAAGTTACTCATACACATACTCACACATGCAAATAAACTATTGAACGTTCCATTTATTTGCATATACAGCTATACACACACTAGTACATTACTTTTAAGGAAACTTACATATACTTATTCTCTTAAACAATCACTTATAGAAACACATACTTATTTAAACAGGAACTCTTTCAATCTCTCACTCTCAGATATACTCACTCATATACATCAATACTCACACATACCAGATTAAAACATATGTAGTTACTCATAAAAACACTAGTAAGGCAGGCATTCACTCACTAACACACACATATTCACACTTATCCACCCATACAGTCCTGCACATACGCTGTCTTAAAAACACATACAAACAGTGAGCCAGTCACCAACCCATGCTGCCACTTATACACAAAGTGAAACACTGATACATATATTTAAAATATTTAAAAATTATTCACTAATATATGTATTCACTAAGATACACCTTATAAGCCAGTTAACCAATCAATATTTTATTAAAAATAAACATCCATTTACACACTTATTTAAACATTTATTCGTCCATCGACCTTTACAAATACATATATAAAACATATTTATTTTTCAGAAAGACACACATTCACTGGATGGTGTCATCAGTGATGTCATGAATGATGTCACTGACCATGTCATGAGTGATGTAATATGTGATGTCATCAGCAGTGCATTGCAGGGGCGCAAGTTATAGTGAGTCCAAACTAACTATAACGTGGAATTTCAATGGTTTTATGTCAGTAAAATTTCCAGTTAACTATAACTGGTGTGAAACCTATGTTTTTTTATTGAATTTAATATATATCTATATATATATATATATATATATATATATATATATATATAGATAGATAGATAGATAGATAGATAGATAGATAGATAGATAGATAGATAGATAGATAGATAGATAGATAGATATAGATATATATAGATATATTACTAAAAAAAACAAAGGATACAGGCACATTGTAGTTATGGAGCAGAATTAAAAAATAGATAGGCTCAGATTTCACTTGTTCAAAACTATTGAAATTCAGCAGGTTCAGACTCTGTAAATCATGGTGTAGAGTCCTATCTGGCTATGATAAGAAATGCTCAGCATCGGTTTATTTTTATAATATTTCAACTAAATTATGACTCACTCATATTAAGTTTTCCTGCCAACATTCTTTAACCGAATTGCTGCCTTTTCCTTGTGATGGGCAATCAACCCAGTCCAATATGCATATATATAATTTTGTTGCTATATATATATATATATATATTACCTACTGGCGTTAGCCAGTAGGTATATATAGTTAGGACCTAGTTCCATAGGAAATCACCAACATTCTATTGGGAATAACTTTGGTGCCAGTTAATGAATTTACGTGAATTTCTCAAAGAAGATGGCCCATTACGCTCCGCTCCTTCCCTGAAAATTGGAGGGCGGTTCGTCAAGTGGGGGCCGAGATAAAAGGGGTGTCCCAAAACGTGTTTTCCCCATGCAAATTTCCATAGGACCTTTAGACTCGGCTACAGCTCAAACGGCTGAACGGAATTATTTGAAATTTGGCATAGTTGAAGAGACCGGTTCGCAGATTACGCTTTTGTTTAATTGGTGTAAATCCGTCCAGTATTTGCTGTGAAATTTGCATTTAATTTCAATTATATATCTATAGGCGCGCACACGTGCGCACACCCTCCCGCCTGCCTGCCTGAAATCGAGCCGCCGCGCTGCTCGTGGCAACCCGGAAGTGCTTGGGCCGGCCGGCCAATCCCAGCGTGGCTGGCCGAAATGCCCGCCCCCGCCGTGAGGGGGAAGAAGGGAGATGGTGGCTGACTCTGCAGGGCTCCCGTGATGGGAGGGAGCCCTGCCACCTGGCGAGAGAAGCGTCGTCTGCGGCTGGGGCTCCCGTGTGCTGAGGGAGCCCTGAGGAGAGAAGGAAGCCGCCGGCACCAGGGCGAGGACGACGAGGAGGCGGGACAGACAGGTGCGGGGCTCCCATGTGCCGAGGGAGCCCCGGAGACCAAGAGGGAGGCTGGAGCAGTGGCGGAGGGGGCGCGGGGCACATTGTCGGTGCCCGCCCCCGCCGCAGTCCAGCCGCCGCCCGGGGAAGCGAGGAGCCCGCCCGCAGAGCAGCCGGTGAGTAACGCAGGCTGGGGAGGGCTCCGATCACTCGCGTAGCTAGGGGGGTGCGGTGGGGGCGGTCCGCCCCAGGCGGCACAATTTTGAGGGCGGCGGCCGTGCTGCACTGGCCCGTTGCGGCGGCCTTTATAATTTATTTTGTGACACTCACGGTAAGTGTACCCAAATAAATTATAAAGTCACCGCAACGGGCCAGTCTGGCAGCACGGCAGCCGGTTGAAGTGCAAGCTATGCGCACGCACGTGACCTGCTTGCAAAAAGCTCCTGCCCGTGCACCTCGTGACGTCTGAGCAGCCCACTACTTACGGTGCAGCCAGGGAGAGGGCGTGCAGGGGTTGGGATGGATTCCTGCAACCCGCCAGCTATCTATCTTGTTGCTGTAGAGCTGCATTTGAACAGTTATTATCAATCACATATGCTTTGCTCTGGACTGGGTGCGTTTCTGTGAAATATTTTAGGGATTTCCTCTGAGTCTTGACTCACCCTGCACACTCACCCACCATTTACTACGCACAGTCACCCTGACATTGTGCAGGCAGTCTGATACTGCTCACCCACCACTCACACAGTCCACCATCCAGCCACCCATCCATCCACCATCCATCCAGCCACCCATCCAGCCATCTTACATCCATCCATTATTCATTCATTCATGCATGCATGCATCCACCCATCCATCCAGCTATCCACCCAACATGCATCCACCCATGCATCCATCCATCCACCCTGCATCCAACCATCATGCATCCACCCAGCATTCATTCATCCACCCACCCATCATGCATTCACCCATCATGCATCCACCTAACAATCATTCATCCATCATGCATCCACCAGCCATCCTTCCATCTTCCAGCCAACAATCATGCATCCATCCAACACCCAGCCACCCTCCCACCCACCATTCATGCACCCCATCCATCCACCCATCCATCCATCCTGCATCCATCCATCATTCATGCATCCATTCACCCATCTATCATGCATGCATCCATCCATGCATCCACCCAACAATCATTCATCCATCATGCATCCAACCATCGTTCATGCATCAAAAATCGGATCCCTAGGGCTGCTCAGGTGGTCCCACAAGGATATTAACATATTTAAACGTTATCCGCTAATAGAATTAGCATTTTCAAAACCTTGCAAATTCACTGAAAAAACCATAGGTTTCTGGCCTTATATATATATATATATATATATATATTAGCTTTTAAAAAACCAATACAATTCACTGAAAAAACCATAGGTTATACACTATATATAGTTAGGAATTAGCCTTTAAAAAAACAATGAAATTCACTAAAAAACCATAGGTTTTAGGCCTTATATAGTTAGGAATTAACATATAAAAAACCTTTGAAATTCCTCCTATATAGTTAGCTGGACATTTATTGATATAAAACCAATGAAATTCGACATATAGTTAGTTGCACTAACTATATATTTCGCGCATCTGCAATCCAATGCTGATGATGTCACATATTACATCATTCATGACATGGTCAGTGACATCACTGATGACATCACTGATGACAGCTCATTTAACATCAATAATCACACCACTGATGATATACTTCATGTGATAATACAATGCACCTCCTTACACTCTAATACACCTAGTGTAAAATACAGAGTATCATTTTTGAAACTATTGACACACAAATACCATTTACTACATACCCACTCACTGATTCCTACGTCTACATGCACATTCATTCATTCACCCATAAGGTCATTCGTACATACTGTCACTCATCATTGCAACACTATCATATGCACTCATACACCTATGCAGACACTCACACACTGCCACTCATCCATGGAGTTACTCACACACCTACTCAGTCCTGTAAAGAATCAATCACACTTTGATTTCTTCATCTATACAGTTAAACACAGAACAGCTTACATTTTCACAGATATACTAACACATACTTACTCACTTATACAATCAAATCCTTCATCCATACTCTTATACATCCTCTCATTCTTCAATATGTAAAACATATTTAAACTTTACAAAAACACACAGACACTGGATGATGTCATCAGTGATGTCACTGACCATGTCATGAATGATGTAATATGTGACATCATCAGCATTGGATTGCGGATGCGCGAAATATATAGTTAGTGCAACTAACTATATGTCGAATTTCATTGGTTTTATATCAATAAAATGTCCAGCTAACTATATAGGAGGAATTTCAATGGTTTTTTTATATGTTAATTCCTAACTATATAAGGCCTAAAACCTATGGTTTTTTAGTGAATTTCATTGGTTTTTTAAAGGCTAATTCCTAACTATATATAGTGTATAACCTATGGTTTTTTCAGTGAATATATATATATATATATCTCCAAAGAGAAAAAGTTTATTGTCCTGTTGCTGCGCAAATACAATTTTAGACAATGTCACCTAGCGCTTCTGTTTCTACAACAACTGGAAGAAGTTTAGGTTTAAATCTGTTTTATTGAAACTAAGGATCTGACATTCCACTTACAAAATACAAACTATATGCAATTTATCAGACTAATGGTTTATGTTTTAACACCCCTCCCCTTCCTCCTCCCCATCACCATCCCCAGATCCGGGTACATAAGCATCAAATCAATAATCACCACAATAAAAAGCAAAATCAAAGAAGAAGAAGAAAGAAGGCCGAGACCAAACAGAATTTCGATTACTGCCTGATTGCTCCCTATCGGAAGCGCAAATTTACGTTGTAAGTCGTAGTAGCCGCAAATACTTAGGACAGGTACTTCAGTACATTCATTTGATAGTAAGCTAAGAAAGGGCTTCCATTAGTCCTGATACCCGTCATCTTGCTGTGCCAAGGATAAGGAAAGTCTCTCCATCCACAGAGTATGCCAAAGCCTGTGTACCCAATTTATTCTAGTTGGTGTCTTACCCAAACCCCAAAGTGCTGTTATAGATTGATGTACTGCACCCAGAGCTAATGCTATATGTCTCCCTATTCTAGAGCGTAATGGGTATCTGAGTGTGTTAGGGAGACCAAGTACTATAAAGGCAGGAATCCTTGGCGATTGGGTGTCAAAGTGCATGACAATATAATTTAATACCTCATGTTAGGAATCAGTCCCCAGTCCTCTTTCGGTGACCATGTTTTGCTGTCACATGACCTGCCAGTTTCAGATAAAGGTTAGTCCTACCATAGTGTTGGTGCTTGTTATTGCTAACCTGTGGGTTCCAGGTATCCTGGTTCCAGTGTTTCCTGATTCGCATTTGCTGGTTCTCACAGGCTTGTGAGAACATGTGGTGTAACCCCTTTTTCTTTTTTGAAGCTTGATCCTGAGATTCTATTTTTTGTGTCGAACCCTCCCCTTTCCTTCGTTTTTCCCATTTTGTAGAGAGTTAGTTAGACTCAGTACCCCTGCCCCCTGTGTCCCTGTTCGTTCTTGTTTCGTTTTTAGAACGAGTGCCTTTTCATATTAATCGCCGTGTTTTGGACATTCAGGGGCTCCTGTTTCTCTCCTCCCGGCTGGCCTTTGTACTTACAGTCCCCGGGGTACGGTGAATAGGCATTGGTGTAAGCGCTGTTACACGCTTTGCGCTCGCCATATTGTCACCGCTCCACATCGTTGTTATCCGGAAATGACGTTTGCGGTCATTCCGCGAGTGTAATCCAAGCCTGACAATTACACTCTGTTTACCCTTGGACATTGTTCGAAACCTAGTCACTGTTGTTCAGTATTTTAGTAGCACACGTAGGGTTTTTTTGTTCATGTCGATCACTAAGACATGTTTTTTCCCCGTAAACAAGTAAAGAGTCCCGAGTCTTACCCCCTTGGATCAGTCACGTGTTAAGTATCCAAGAGACGTTATCTTGGAGTTGTTTTTTCTGTGGACTGAAGCCCCCTCGAAGCAAAGCCTGCGCTTGTCACTGGAAAGTCCATGTGTCGATATTAGCTGGATATGGTCATTAATGCTGTAGTAGGATTGGGGACTGAGTTGTTATTGTGAGGTGTTTTCTTTCCCCTGTTTGTTCAGGTGCGGATGCGAGGAGGAGGGAGTTGTTTGTGCTTCGCTCAACAGGGGTGGAAGGCTTGGTGTCTCTACATATTCCACCCCCTTTTCTGGGTCATTGGCTTACTCATTGTTTACATTAAGTGAGTGGCTAGTGAGTCAGGGAAGTGGATTGGGACATACCTCGTTCCTGCAGTGTGTGGGCCGAGTGGGAGCCTAACACCTGATCCCAAAATTTCGATAACTTGGGACCCTCCCACAATATATGCAACAATTTTTCTAGTGTACCCCATTCCCTCCAGCACCTGTCACTTTGTTCCAGTTGTATCCAATGTTATCTCTCGGTACCAATATGAGGCCATTTTGGTTGCCATCTCGATACTAGTCATATTTGATGCTGCATGTCGTGTCCTATAGAAAATGTTTAGCCATTCCTTCGGGGAGAGCTGGCTGCCCACCTCTTTCTCACACCTAAGCTGTAAGGGTGTTTGCGAGTTTCTCCCCCTCTTCTTTAAGATGTCCATATAGTTCTGTAATCAAGCCCCAGTCTGTAGCTATGCGAATCAGCCATTTCTCAAATGAGGTTAGTTGATGTCTGGCTGCGTTCCTTATCAAGGGATGTGAAAGCAAATGCCTAATCTGCATGTATCTGCATCTTTCAGTCTCATGGGTGGTCCTATCTCTCTGTAGATAATCTAGGGATATAAGGCCCTCTACATAAACAAAAATGACCAATGGAACAGCACTCCAGACCTTGTCAATCCTTAAATCCCCTGACATCTAATCCTGGGGGAATCTCTCCATTCCCTACCACTGGAGTGAAGGGGGAAGGGAAGGAAGACAGTTCTTTAGAAGTAACCACTGTATCCCAAGCCTGTAATGTAGAGGATGTAATAATAGGCAAGTAGAGATTTGTGGGATGGTGCGGTCGTGTCAGAAATGGAATCTTCCAGAGATCTGTGTCCGCCAGGGCCTTGTCCATAAAAAGCCACCGCTTTTCAGACTCCGGTCCCAACCACTCCACAAGGCACCTAAGTTGGGCTGCTCTATATTATTGAAGCAAACACAGGACACCCAGCTTTCCCCTCGACGTTTGCTCCCAGCAATGCTCTCGACTCAATCTGGGTCTCTTACCCACCCAGATGAACTGTTGCAATTCTCTCTGCAATTGATCAAACAATCAGTTTGGAGGCTGTATTGGGAGAGTCTGAAACAGATATAATAGTTTGGGTAATATTGTCATTTTAATAGCTGCAATCCTCCTAAGCCAAGACAACAGGTACAATTTCCAGCGCGACGGGCCCCCCCTCACTATCCATAATAGATCTTGGTAATTTAATCTCAATACCTCCTCTATTGTTGGGGCAATTTGTAGACTCAGATAGGAAATAGCTTGCAGGCCCATGTAATAGGGAATGCCTCCGATATACTCACCAGGGTTTTTGGAGGAACTGCCAGGTCTAAAGCTTGGGAGTTAGAGATATTTATATGAAACCCTGAGACCTCTCCAAATTGTTGAGTTTCATCAAAGAAGCCCGCGATTGACCTTGCCGGTTCCCCTAGTGCCACCAGTACATCATCCACATAAAGAGTGATTAGATGCTCTTCCCCTCTGAAATTCACCCCCTCACTCTGGATTATCCCTCCCCTCTGGGCAAATGGCTCCATATACAGGGGACACAGGAGGGGAGACAAAGGGCATCCCTGGCGATTGCCCTGCCTAATCGGGAAGCGTTGTGAACTGTGTCCATTTACTCTGACCAAGGCCACTGGAGAATCATATCCACTCAGCACCCACACTCTAAATCTCTCTCCCAAGCTGAAGTGACCTAACGTCTCCATAGCTATAACTGTAAAGGATGCTTCCGCCATCGATGGTGGCAGAGTGCCTAGGCCCTCAATTTAGTTAAAAACTGTGGTTAGAATCAGAGCCAGTTCTTTACATAAAGAGGGGCTTGTGTGATTTGAATCAGGATATTGCGGATATAACTTCCTCTATTCCTATGGGTGAATCTAGTGCCTCTATTTGCTGTTTCAATAGGGTCTCAGTGTTAGCGCCCCCAAATAGTATTCAAAATTGGAGGCCGAGCACTCCTGGGGGCCTTAGAGATCCGTGTAATACGACTTAAACATCTCCGCCATCTGCTTAACCCCAGTTAATGAAGTGCCGTCATCCTCTCTCAGTGCAGTAATTGCATAGGACTGACGGAGGCCCTTAAGTTCATTTGGTAGTAACCTACCACACTTGTTGCCGCCAATGTAGAAGGAGTGCTTAAGGAGTAGCAGGGCAAATTCTGCATGATCTAAGTCAAGTCCTGCAAGATGTTTTCTAGCTACTTCTAACTGCCTCCAAACATTAGGCGCCCCTGTGCGATGGCGGACCCGCTCCAGCTCTCTTACTTGCTGTTGAAGGTGTACAGGCTTTTCAAGTTGCATCTTATTATCTCCTGTTGAAATTCTAATAAACTCCCACCATATGTCTGCCTTCAACGCTTCCCATACCATAGCTGATTTCCCCCCGGGGGTATCATCAATTTGCATGTAATTTTCAATAGCCATTCTATTCTGCTCCACGCCTTTCCTGCTAAGCAAAATCTCCCTCAATCTCCACTGACTTGATCTATCTACTACCTTAGAGAGACATATCGCCATAAGAATCACAAAATGATCAGACAGAGTCCATGAATCTATCTTTATCGTCTCTAGGACATCGAGTACCACCCAGGTCCCCAGCAAATAGTCCAGTCTAGCTTAAGATTTAGGTGCATGAGAGAAAAAAGTGCAGTCTCTCGTGCTTGGATGTTTGACCCTCCATAAGTCACATAGCCACAACGCCTGTAACCATTGGCCCCCTTCTAGTGATATTGTCCCCATTACGCTCTGTCTCTGTACTGAACGATCCAGCTGGTTTTGCATTACTAAATTCAAATCTTCCCAGAGGATCTCCCCCTGGTCTTTTGTAGCCATAATATCCATATAGCCCCCTGTAGAAATGTTTCACCCCCTTCAGTTGGAGCTTTTTGTGGCATAGAAGACAAAAAATGTTGGGGGAGGCCCTGGATCTCAATCTGTGCCAATCCCTGGGGAGTAAATGCATTTCTTGGAGAAGGCAGATATCTTCCGAGACTTTTCTAAATAAGAAATAATGGCCCTTCTCTTCACCAGATTATTAGGTCTCTTCACTTCAAGAGTCAACACCTTCAACCCTTCCGGCATAAAAAGGCCAGTATGTGAGTGTGTGCCCTCTCCCTCACCTGGCTCTCCAGTCATCTCCCCCGCCCGCTCCCAAACCAAGGTCCCAATGTCTTCAGACATAGGGTTATCACCAACTAAAAGCAAATATAGCACCTGGAAACAGTCCCCCCAAAAGAACAAAAAGCAATGAATGTCCCTGAAGTGTAGGAACAGCAAGCAGGCCCGACCTCAGTCAATTGAATAAGTGTTGTTGGTATACACAACCATCACCCTCAGAACTTGGTACCCCCCCACCCCCCCGAGCCACCCGGCCTCCCCTGCAACCTTGTGCTCTCAGGCAGGACCCTGTAAGATTGAGTCTCCTGAGAACTTTTCCAGGAGGGCTCTTCTCTCCAATGCAATGCACTCCGAGTCTAGCCTGGAGACTCCTCTTCCAGAAGACACTCTTCTCCACCGCATGTATCCCTCTACTCAGTCATTCTGCTTTTTTGCACCAGTTTTTCCTTCTTGTGGAGTGTCTATCTGTAACAATGTACATGCCTCCGTCAGGGATCGTAGATGATGGAATAGATCCTGACAACGAAAAGTTAGCCGAAATTGATGACCTCACGAATAAGGGGTCTTCTGCTCGTTCAAAAATGCGATTACCGGTTTGAATTTCCTCTGCTTATGAAGTGTGGACACGGACAGCTCTTGAAAGAGCTGTATCTGGTTACCCAGGAATGTCACGTGAGGGGTTGCTCTGGCTTCTCGCAGAATTCTTTCCCTGAGAGGGAAACTATGGACATGTTAAAATATCTGCTGGCTTTGTTTGCCCTGGTACACCTCAGCCCACTCTGGATCTTGTTTTTTGAAATGCCCCCCAGTATCTGGGCAAAAAGTTCAAGGACGTATTTCTCTACATTTCTTTTCTCTGCATCCCGAGGTACTCCTCTGACCTGTATGTTATTCCATCTTGAGTGATTTTTGAGATCCTCTGTGTGGGCCTGTAGGTCAAGGTGTTGCTCATTAAGATGAATCAGTTCCTGCTGTAGTTGTGTGATCTCTTGGCTCGAGCTGACCCCTGAGACTCAGGAGTGTCCAAAGGTCCCCAATTGCTTCCACATCTTTTCTGATTGCTTGCATCTTGCCTGAGAGGTCTTTTTTAAGCTTTGTAGATCTTCCCTCAAGGAGGAGAGCAAGGATTCTTAATAGGGTTGAGTCACCGGGGCTTCCATATCCTCCCCTGATGGTGATGATGCTTTATTTGCTGTATTCATAGTGTCCCCATATTGCAAAGCCGCTTGCTTTGAGAACGTCTCCTTCAGCCTGCCCCGCTTTTTGGTGCAGCCTGTCGCCATCTGGGCAACTTCCTCCTTCTTCCTCGAATCAGTACTCTATTCACTAATCCTGTTCACCGTTGCTGCCATTAGGAGGCGTCCCAGCATGCAGCTGAACTTTAGCAATACTCACAGTGGCCACCTTTAGTGATGCTTAGACTGGTGCCTGGTGACCGCAGGACAGAGGGACCAAGTTTCACATCCTATTTGGTTGCCATCTAGGCCACGCCCCCCGGAAGAAGTTTATGTATAATTTGCCCTGGTATCTTTCCTTTGGGATGCACTAAGGTGACATACATCTAGTTAGATCAGTGAGGAGGGTCACAAGGAATATACAGTTTTTGTACATAGAAGGTATATTTGAAAACTGAATTAAAATGAAGATTGATTGGCAGATGGTTTGGGAATCGGGATGTACATTTTTGGTATAACTGAGATTGACAGTTTTTTAATATGGTTTAGGATCGTGTTGTTTATAAATATTTTATAGCCACGTTTCTAAATGGATTAATAGCTTAACTGGCTTTAGAGATTAAATCATTTATGTTCTTTATTTTTATTGTATTTTTGTGTTGGTATCCTGATGTACTTTTATGCATTGAAAAAGAAATGTGAAAAAAGAATGCATTGGTTGGTTGATTGAGTGTGTGTGTGGCTGTATGAGTGAATGTACGGATGAGCAAGTGGTTGGGTGAGTGGTTGTATGGGTCGATGATTGTGAGTGGCTATATCAGTGAGTGAATGCCATTGTTAGTTGTTCCTTAGGTGAGTGACTGTGTATGTAAGTGGGTATATGGGTGAGTGAGAGGCTATTTGCATAAATGTATGGGTAAATGAGTAGGTATGTGAGTAGCTCTATTGTACATTCAATGAGTGTATAAGTATTTGTAAAGGTGAATGAGTGTGCATGTGTCTGTGTGAGTGGCTGTATATGTGTGTGAGTGGTCGTGTGAGTGCTTGCATGGATATATGAATGGGTATGTAAGTGCATTTGTGGGTATGCGAGCTCTCCTGGGATGCACCTGTGTGCCTGTGGAGAGGTACTGTGACCTGTGAAGACTTGGGCACCATTTCAGCAACCCCTGATAACTTTTTTCTGCTCCTTACTACTTTTTGATCTCTACTGATGATGAGCTAAACCCAGAAACACGTGTCTTGAGATATCAGCACTACCTACACCAACTTTGGTGAAAGACTACAGCAACTTTGAAAGTAAGCATACTGCATTTACCAGGATGCAATGGGGTGAACTGTTCTGGGATGAGAGGCAGTGTGCTCCCTCCACCCAGACTTGTGGAGTTGCTTAGGTTAGCCTGGGATGAAGGGAGTATGTCCAATCTTCCTTCCCTGAGAGCAGGCCATGCCTCAACAGCAGGGCACTCCTCTGGGGGTCAAGGCAGTGCTTCTTGAATAATATACACAGGCCCAGGAGTGGACTGAAGAGTGGCTCCCAGGATATCTAATATTTATCCCTGGTGCAGGCCTTTGAATTGGGAGAATTCCTTACACAACCCCCACATCTAGTTCTGGAAAGTTTTTCCCTTCCCTTGTCCAGCCTCCAAGAAGTCTGAGGTGGCAAACGACTAGTGGCAAGTTGAGTCTCCTGAAGGTAAGCAGTTTGAAATGTAAGTGGGGCAAGGCACAGCGCCGCCTCCACTATTATAACAGAATGGCCCATCCTGAAAGGATGACCCATCCTTCAGATACTGAGTCCTCTTTGTGTCAATGTATGGAAGGAATGCACAAACCCAAACATCAGAGCCATTCACAGTCATGTGACTAATGACACTGCAAAAAGGCACATGGTTAGGACCAAAAATGGCAACCTTTAAGACGTGGCATTTTCAGAATTATGACTTAGATCTGACTTTATCATTAAAGAGGATTCTAAATTACAATTCATTTGTGTCTAAATGGCACCTCTACCTCTTCCCAATCTAAAATTAGCACTTAATAAATGTACTAGGATAACCCAGTGTTAGCTTTTGGGAGAAATATGCCTTACTGTAGTATAAAACTATAACAAGGCACCATGCCCAATAAACATGTACGGCCTACTTTAGGGGTGACTTATATGTATTAAAAAGGAGGGTTTACTCCTATCTAATGTTGGCAGGCCTAAACCCTTGTACATCTGCCACTTTGACCTGTTTCATCAGGTCAAAGTGGCAGTTAATAGCTTCACTATAGGCTGCAGTGGCATGCCTGGGAAAGTTTTAAGGGCTACTTAAGTGGGTGGCACAGTGAATACTGCATGCACACTAGTAACATTTAATTTACAGGCCTTGGGTACATGTAATACCATACACTAGGGATTTGCAAGTTCTTAGACTTGGTATCATTGGTGGGGGTTTCCCTGTATGTTTTCTTTTGCCTCCTGTGTTTTTGCTGTGTGTTGGACTTCATTTTGCTGATCTAGATGCTTTGGGCACTTTGGCACAGCTATTCAGTGCCAAAGTGCAAGTGGTGCCTTTGCAATTTGTTGTTACGGATTGGTGGTACCATAATTTGCTGATTTTATTTACTATCAGTCCCTTGTCCAGTGCACTGTGTGTGCCAAGGGCCTGTAAATCAAATGCTGCTAGTGGGCCTGCAGCACTGGTTGTGCCAACCACATAAGCAGCCTGTAAATGTAACTCAGGCCTGCCATTGCAGTGCCTGTGTGCAGTCTAATACTGCCATGTTGACTTGGCAAGTGCACCCACTTGCCAGGCCCTAACCTTCCCTTTTCTTACATGTTAGTCACTCCTAAGGTAGGCCCAAGCTACCCTTGTGGGCAGGGTGCAGTGTATGTGAAAGGTAGGACATGCCCTGGTGTGTGTGGCATGTCCTGACAGTGAAATCCTGCTAATTTATTTTTTCACTATTGCAAGGATATCTGTTCCCCTAGGATAGAATGGGGAGTGTGCTTATATCATCTTATAAGCCTAACTACAGTTCGGAACAATATAGGAAAAGAAAGTTTAGTATGCCTGAACTCAGAATGTTAAAACACATCTTTTTGTGAGGGTTCTTTTTACATTGTGTTTGGAAATACCACTTTTCGAAAGTCGTATTTTCTTGCTTAGCCATCCAGTGTGCCTCTGCTAGGATGTGTATTGACTGTCTGGCTTTCGAGTGACAGGGGCTGCGGATGTGCAGGGGCTCCAGAGAGTCTGGTTGTCAGTGCTAGGCTGAATAGGCCTGGTCTGCATTTGGAGTGGTGGGAGGAGTAGTAACTGCACCTGAATAGGGCTGTGCCTGCATTCCACAATGATAGCTCAGCCCCCTGTGGGGTATCTGGAGCCAGGTCTCATACTGACAATGAAGGTTGTTGTGCACTTGCAAAGTGCTCTTCAGAACTGGTTAGGACTGGGCTCAGAGCTCTGGGCTGGAGAGAACAAAGAGTTTTAGGGCCAGATGTACAACCATTGGGTTTTGCGACTCGCAAATTTCAAAAAATTGTGAGTCACAATTTGCGAATCACAAAATCCAATGTACTGTTTGCGATTCCCAATGGGGTCGCAAATTGCATGCCTCATGAATATTAATGAGACTGTCTCAATTTGCGACCCCATTGGGAATGGCCGGCACTCCCAGGAATGGTGGCCACCATGTCAGTGTTTTTTTTAAGGACAGCCCATTTTCCTTAAAGGAAAACGGAATGCATTTAAGAAATAAAAATGAAACATTTCAGTTTCATTTTTTAAGGGCAGGCAGTGGTCCGTGGGACCACTGCCTGCTCTTCAAAAATATTTGTGCATCCATTCCCAAAGGGGAAGTTGTCCCCTGGGAACCCATTCCTATTTGCTAGTGGTTTACCACACATCTGAAAAGGGTGGTAAACTGCAAGTGTTTAGCAACCGCAATTGCGGTCGCAAGACATTCATACATAGGTTTGGGACTCGCTATTAGGAAGGGATGCCCTTGGCTCGCCCCTTCCTAATAGGGAGTCGCTAACCCTATTTTGCGAGTCGCTTATTGATTAGCGACTCGCAAAATAGGGTAATACATTTGGTTGACCTATTTTGCAGTCAAAAGGGGATGAAATCCCCTTTGGGACTGCAAAAAATGGTTGTACATCTGGCACTAACTGTATAAAAAGAGGGGTCCAGTTCCCAGACTTTTAAATCACTTCGGAGAATCAAGAGCAACGTTTGCCAAGGAGTAGAGGAAGAACACTGCCCCTGTGCTGTTTGCTGTCTGGGGTTGGCCTACAGTAGCTACTTGCTGCCAAGGAAAGGAGAAAGAACTTTGTTGTTTGTTGTGCCCCCTGCTTGAGGAAGATCTCCAAGGGCTTGAAACTGAGCTTTCCTCCTGTTCTGAAGTCTCAGGGACACAAAGACTTCACCACCAGCTCCCCTGAACTTCCTTGCTGGGAGTTCTGACCTGCTGAGAGGTGCCTGTTGTTGTTTTGGACCTTTGGTGGCCGTTTGCCACTGGGAGCAGGAAAAAGTATTGCAACTTCAAGAGGCACGAAGCATCTGCATCTTTTTCCGATGCCTGGCCGAAAAAATAATTGCAGTGCCTGCCCGCGGCTTGAGAAATCGTGCACGCCACATCGAGTGCACGATCTCCGAAGTCCGAGATCACTGCACCGATTCTGATGCAAGGCCTGCAGTGCGGCTTTAAGAACCCACACATCATTCCAGATCGTCGCATCGCATCGAGGCGCCAAGTCTGTTGCATCGTTAGGGGACGTAGTTAGAAATCGACGCATCACCTCCCCAAGCAGTAACAATCTGACACATCACCTCCTCTCCAGTAATGAACCGACACATCACCTTCCCTGCACAGCAGTACAGAACTAACGCATCACCTCCCCTGGAGCAAGGAACAGATTCTTCACCTTCCCTGAGTGTAAGGAACCAACGCATCACCTTCCCTGCGACCCTTTTTGTTTGTGTGCACGACACATACAAGGTACTTTGTGTGAAACGTGTTGCATCTGCAATTTGCTTTGAAACTGAAATATTTCTACCATTTGAAGGTCTTATTTTTATTACTGTATTGTGGATTTTTGTCGTTTGGTCTTGTTTTGGTTTAGATAAACTTATTACTTATTTTTCTAAACTGGTGTGGTGTCCATTTGTAGTGTTTTTTACTGTATTACTGTAAGTGTTCAGAAATGCTTAACACACTGCAGCTGAAATAAGCCTATCTGCTCATGCCAAACTACCAAGGGGGTGAGCAGAGGTTATTTTAGGAGTCTATCCTGCTTACCTTGGTCCCTGACTAGAAGCAAGGGTCCCTATTTGGACAAAGGTACCTACCTCTGCCAATTAGGGACCCCCATTTCTAACACAAGTAAAGTAAATATGCCAATCATGTGTAGGCTAATTTAATCATTGTTTAGGGAGAAAACACAGCATTTTAACATTGGTTAGAAGTGGAGAAGTGCACAGAGTCCTGAAGCAAAAAAAATAAAATCCAGCAAAGCAAGAGGGGTGAACGTAAATATGTTTTGTGGGGGTGACCATGCAGATAGGGTCAGGTCCTTATAACCTCAGAGTATGATGAGTGGGAAAACATATATTTTGGTTTGCTGATAACTTTGAAACATTTGATGAATCTCCACAAATCTTTCCAAATAAACTGCTCATCCACCTCAGCACCTTTCTGGAGAGAAACAGCTAAGAAGAAAGAGGGGGTCCCAAAACCAAATCTCCCCATTCATTTTCCATACTTTATGGAACGCCATATCCAACACTTGCCTAACGGAATGACACCAAGTTTTTGCAGGAAGCTAGATCATGCAGTTATGCAAATAAAAAAATAGAGCCATCTGACTGGTTGATGTTTTTTTTCCCATTAGCCTTTGCGTTTACGCAGGAGCGAGTGGCTCCTACGAGTCACATAGAAGCTTGTGATCTGATTGGTTAGTCACAAAAATTAAGAAGAATGTTGCAGCCACCATTTCAGGACACAAGAACTCTGTCCCTGTGACCTGAAAATTTTACTAAAGTAAAGTTTATGGGGCAGGATATGGGTATCATGAGCCCCGGGATTAGGTAGAGGGGTGCCAGAGGGCCCTGCATCCAACCTATCAACACAGCCACCACCCCAGGCCAATTAGTCTTCCTGAGACCCCACCTCCAAAGCCTTTCTCTTTAAAGGGAAGGGGTGCCAGTTCCCCATCTCTGAGTCACTTTGGGCCCTGGGGTCTGCATCCCTGGGACCAAAATATATTAGCCTGCCTTCCTCGAGCCACAAAGGGCCCTTGGGATCCTAACCCCCAGGGCCTTTGAGGAGAGGGGGCACATAACCCCACTTGCCGAGGTAATAGTGAATAATAAATGCATCACCTACTTGGGCCCTGGTCCCACCCAGGGAGGTTATTTATTCATCAGGCTTGAGCTCATGTTTTATTTTTATATTTTACCACAGCAGATTTGTGGATCATCCATAAATTTGTGGTCCATTTAAAAAAAAAAACATTTGATCTCAGGCTTATCCTGTTCCCTTCTATCTTTTATTCACTCAGTCCTAAGATGTCTGGCACAACATTGTTGTTGATGTGGTGGTTAGCAATAAGATCTGTCTAAGAGATCTGCCAGGTCCACCGACCCTTTCTGGCATGATATATACAGAGTATTTGAGCATCAATTGCTCAAAAACTACTGCATAGATATACAAAACAAATCACATAAAACACTCTTTCTGGATCAAGATCTACCTTTCAGACAAATTTGGTGTGAATCTGTTCAGTGGTATGGGCTGTAGCTATGTCTCAAATTCCTATGGAAAACTGACTGTGGAAAATCCATTTTGGGACCCCCCTCGTTTTCTCGGCCACTGATTGATGGATCAACCCCAAAGCTTTCCAGGAAGGGCCTGAGGTGAAAAAAAATGTTTTGGAAACATTTTGTGATGATTTACAAAACAGTGCCAAAGATATAAGCAGACCAAAAAATAAAATTAAAATTGAAAAATTATCCTACTTATACCTACCTAGTATATTTTCACTGAAAAAAACAAAGGTTAAAGGGACATTATAGTTAAGTTAAAATGTCATTTCAAATGTATTCATTTATTTATTTATTTATGCGATTTTTAAAGCGCTGCAATTACCCATAGGTGTCTCGGCGCTGTGAGCTAAGTCTGATACCAATAATGTAAATCTCTGAAGCAATATTTTGTGTATTTTATGAATAATCAAGTCATTGAGAAAATAACCATGTCTTTAGTTGCTTTCTAAAGATAATCAGCGTGGGACTGGATTTCATGCTCAAAGGAAGGGAGTTCCATGATTTTGCAGCTGCGATGGTAAAACGTCTGTCTCCCCAGTTGACTTTCCTTGTTCTGGGTATATGAAGCAGATGAGCAGTATTAGAACGAAGCGTTCTGGGGGTAGATAGAGGCTTGAGTGAACTCCTAAGAAATTTAGGTCCAGTATTATTTATTGCCTTGTAGACAATACAAAGGGACTTGAATTTCGTGCGACTTCTGACCGGAAGCCAATGCAGTTGATCCAAATGTCTGGAAACAGAGCTAAATTTTGGAATGCCCAGTAAAACTCTAGCTGAGGCATTCTGTATCATTTTAAGTTTGGAGATTACCTTTTCTTGTGCGTTGAGGAAGAGGGCATTGCAGTAGTCAGTGCGTGAAAACACCAGTGTTGAGATTAGTGTTTTTCCTGTAGTTGTGGGAAGATATGGAAGAAGTTTCTTTATTTTCATTAAGATGTTAAATGATGATGAAACTACAGCAATCACATGATGGTGGAAAAGGAGTTTGTCATCAAATATTTCTCCCAAGTTTCTGACTTTACTGACTGGTTCAGGTGGAGTATGTACCATGGTAAATGAACGAAATCACTGACATTCATCAGCTATAGTTATCTCTAGTAACTATAACTCTGGCTCTAAAGTAACTATAACTCATGCCGACATGCACATTGTAGTCATCAATGATGTCAGTTCAGATATTCCAGTGATGTTATGAATGATGTCCTGAAACACGTCATGAGTGATTTAATAAAGGAGGCCATAAGAAGGGCATGGCGAGAGCGCAAGTTATAAATACTTTAGAGGCCGAATTATAGTTATGAATGTTTTCTGTATTATATGTAGGCCTGTAATTTGTGCTGTTAAATTAATGTGTTTATGTTATTAATACAAAAATGTTGTAAATCGTGTAACCGTATGATGTCACAAAATATATTGTAAAGAGAAAGCATCTGTGTTTAATTGAAATATCTCTTCTGTCTTATGGATATATGTGAAAGATTTTATATTTTTTATTTGTTTTTTTCAGTTTTTCATGAACAAAATGCAGAAAACAACATAGGAGCATTGTTACACATTTGTTACAGGAACACCATATCTCCATAAGGCGGGAAGTTGGGGAAAGGCAAGAATCATGCAGTACAGGAGAGCCTCTAATATCTTTGTTATCGGAGAAGAGAGCCTAGTCTGCCCATTTCTCTTACCATAAAATCCTGCTGAGTGATGTATGTGCAGGACAGAAAAAGGGGGTATCACCATGTGCGTGAAGTCAACTCTCACAGTTGAACAAGTGTGGGGCCACCACCAGTCTTTACCCCAACCAAACCCTCTATCTCAACAAGCAATGTGGGTTAATCCAATCCACCTTTACTTGCACTGTCACCTGTTGAAACAGCATCACTCTCCTCCCCGCTCCCATACTCCCTTCTTCTACATCCCATTGCCCAGTGTTATCATCCAACATATCTGGCCACAACTCGAGTGTCATCTCCGTGTATTCATCCATTCGTACCTTCCTCAGTCTGCATTCCTCTGTCACTGTCCACTCTCTCAGTTCTAACTTCAACTTCAGAAACACTGGTGCATGGGGCTAGTCTAGTGTCTAGCTATGTAGTGACACGCCAATAGCAGGCCAAGCTGGGCAAATGTGTACCTCATATTACACCCACTAAGGGGGGTGGTCAGCAAACCTAGTAGACATTGATGGACTGACAGTTCACTGCTACTCTAATCACTCTGCACACTTCCCCACACCTCATCCCAGTACGGCCGAAGCTGTTCACAATGACAAGCCACATGGCAAAAATCTGCTGGTGTCTTTACACCCCTAAAGCAGCCCAGTGATCTAACAGGGTATGATAGGCTTGATAAAGAAAATAAAAATTCACTAATTTAAAGCAGGCATTGCTCGTTACTTTGTGCACCTACACATGCCTCCTACACCATTCTCCGTCCATCAGCAGAACCTCCACCTCCCTGTCCCATGCCTCCCGCCTCTTGGCCAAGTCTGTCGTCCTATCTGCCTTCAGTGCCACATTCAGTCTGGAAATTATGCCTTAATAGGACCCAGGTTCCTGAATGAGACAGTTGATGCTCCACACGAAAAGTAGGCCAAATCCCTTGCACAGTGCACAAGATGCTTGTATATTGTAGGAACCATTTTTTGTCGACCCGATAGTGGGTCCCAATTTCTGCTAAGTCCATTAAGTTACCATTCAACACAGATCACCCGCCCTCTCACTCCCCCATGATCCAGCCCTCAAAATTCATGGTCTCATGGATACGTACGAAGGGGAGTAACAACCATAGCGGCAGAAGCGGGTCATCGGGCACCCTTGTAATATCTCTACGAACTGCCATGTCCCACGTCCTAGCCACATTCGTTACACAGAAGCGGGGTTCGGTGGCAGATCCCTGCAACACATCAGCAACTGGGTGAGCGGATCAGCAACCACAGGACGCGTTAATAAGTTTTTCTCCCAGTTCAGTTCCACATTGCACCACATCACTGTATACTGCAAGAGAACAGCCAAATAATACAAATGCAGATCAGGAAACCCCAGTCTGCCCTCTTTCAAATAAAACTTTAGCATATCCAGCCTGACCTGGCTCCTCTTCCCCACCCACACCAATTGCACCGGTAATTTATAAAATCTTATAAACATGTTGGATGGCAGTGAGCAGAAGGGGAGTAGGACCATTTTGCGCAGTGCCACCCTGCTCATGACTGATAATGGCAGCATTGTCCAAACCCAGTCAGAACGCTCCAATCCCTACAGGATTTTCCCCATGTTCAGAGCATACTGGACTCTGCTGTTGTGGGTAATCTGGATACCTAAATACTGAAAACTTTGTGTTTCCCATGCCATTGCCACATCCGAAAGAAGCAACACCTCATATAGTCACTAATATAGCCAGAGGGTAAAGAATCATCTTGTGGTGGTTAACTTCCAGGCAGGACACTGCACCAAACTGCTCCAGCAGTCACATCAGAAACGGGATGGATTCTGCCGGGTCCTTCACATATACAAGCAAGTCGTCCGCATATATGGAGACTTCATGATGACCATCTCCAATTGGAATACTCCAACTGGACAGCTGATCCCTAAGGAATATCCCAAGTGGCTCCATAGTGAGCACAAAAAATAGCGGTGACAAAGGGCAACCCGGCAGAGGGCCCCTCTCAATACTGAACGGTTCGGACAGCTCAGACCCCAATCATTCTCTTGTCAAGGGCAACGTATAGAGCAGCAGTACACACGAACCAAACTGGGAACATAACTCCATACGCCTTAGGACCGCCCACAAGTATGGCCATGCCAGCGGGTCAAAGACATTTTCCATGTCCAATGACACCAATGAAGCCTCAAAGGTAGACTCCTGTGTTGCATGCATCAGATGAGCCAGTCACCCAAGAAACACGAACCCCTCGCTGGGACAAAACTACACTGGACATACCCCACCAGATGTGCAATAACCCTTCCCAGGTGCAACGTCAACACCTTTGCAAGCAGTTTCACATCTACGTTCGGCATCCACAAAGGCCTGTACAACCGCGGATCCACAGGGCCCTTACCTACTTAGGTAAGAATAATAATTGCTTTCTGCATACTCAACAGTGGCTTGGCCTTGTCGCAGGCCCTCTAAAAGGGTTTTCAGCAATGCCAGAAGGAATGTGTTGGTGTGTGCCTGGGAGTATTCAACCTGGAGCCAGTCGGGTCCTGGACATTTCGCCCGAGTATTCTCTTGAAGCACCTCCTACAGATTGTCCAGTGCTATTTCCCCACCTAAACCCTCTGTCTGATCCCCCATTAAACGCTGCAATGCTACCTTTGCTATGAAATTGGTAACCGCCGAGGCAAACTCTCATGTTGGGGCAGAGCATATTCCAGTAAGGTGAGTGCACAACAACCCTTCCATAGCTGACTGACCCACACTCATCACAGCATCAGGGGCTCGGAGGGTCAAGATTATAGGAGGAGGGCACTCCCTCCTAAGCAACCAAGCAAGCAAGCACCCGACCTATCCCCCTCCCTGTGTAGTTGTTGCCGATACTCCTTACAGACAAGGCATTCCATCCTCTCCCAGATCTACATCACAATCCTGTGTGCCTCTGTCAGTGCTGTATCATCCCCCTCTCATCCTTGCACTTGTCTCTGTAACTCAGCAAGCCACAATTGCATCTCACCCATTTCCCAATCCAGCTTTTTTCAAATGCCAAAAGCTTTAAACAG
Source organism: Lissotriton vulgaris (assembly GCF_964263255.1). Lineage (NCBI taxonomy): Eukaryota > Metazoa > Chordata > Amphibia > Caudata > Salamandridae > Lissotriton > Lissotriton vulgaris. Next base: position 1,012,822,867 of record NC_141687.1, read on the forward strand.
CCCCCCCCTCTGACAACAACCTTTATTGCCTCCCATGAGCATTGGTCGTACCCCAATTGATTCCGAAAAAGCCCTCCAGCACCTCTCGCATATCTATGGCATATTCAGGATCGCTCAAATATTCAGGCCTGAATCTCCAATATGGATGAGCAAGCCATCACCCCACACGGTACATTCCAAGAGCAGGGGCGCATAATTAGAAAGGAACACCTTCCTGATGCCCAGAACACCCTCACCAGTGACAAGGAATCTATCAATTCTACTACTAGTACCATGGGTTGAAGAGTAAGAGGAATATTCCTGTGTAGTGGGGTGATATAATTGGAACACATCCAGAAACTGTAGTCAGTGCATAACCTCCTACAATCCAGCCACCATACAATGCGTCATACCCAATTGCGGCAGATGTCTATCCAGAAGGGGGGCTTGGGGGAGGGAGCTGACCGAATGGAGGTCTCCTCCCCCGGGCATTTTGGGAGGGCTGCGAGGGGTTAAACTTTAAGTAGAATTTTCTGGAATTGGGCTGGCCTAGTAGGGTTTTGCCAGCCCAATTATAAACTTCGGTGTTCCCGCCTCCTAGCCACCATTTTAGGTTTGGTGACCTGGTGGCTAGGTGGATAGTTAGCGTTTTTGTCTGGCAATTATTTATAGAGTTTTAGGGCAGTCCTTTTAGTGTTCATTGTCGATATTTTCTTGGTGTAATGGAGGACTATCGAGTGCTGGAAGCAATGAGGCTTTTGTCTGAGGCAGGTCGCATGGATTTGTTGGTGGGAGGGGGGCCGGCGCGGCCTCAGCGCCAGGCCTCCGCTGGTGTGTCTGCTGCGGTGATGGCGTGCTCTTCTCCGAAGAAGAGACGCTCTGGGCAGGTAAGTGAGAGGGGCCGGTCCTGTACGAGGAAACCGGCTCCTCCTGGTCATGCGCGAGTGGCAGTTGGGGAGGGGGGAGCTCCGGCGGTGTCTGGCGCTCCTTTGTTGTGCGCGAGGGAGGCGCGTCCGGCCCCTGCTGGGCAAGCGCGACTGGTGGTTGGGGTGGGGGGAGCTCCGGGGATGTCTGTTGCTCCTTCAAGGCATTCGGGTGAGGCGGGGGCGCGCTGGTTGTCCCTGCAGCGGCGCAGGCAGACAGTGGGGCTCCCGTTGAAGCGTTAGCTTCGGTTCTGAATGTATCTGGCAGGTGGGGGAGGGGGTCGAAGAGGGAGCAAGAAGCGCTCTGCCTCGGACCCATTAATTGAGCGTCGGATGGAGTCGGAGCTTGTGGTTGTTGCGCGAGGAGCGCGCAGGGGCTCTGTGCAATTTCATAATTTACAAGGTGTATGCCAGGAACAGGTTGAGCCCTGTTTGAATCCCTCAGAGCTGGTTGGTGCTGAATCACAGTTTATATTGGATGCAGGCACTCAGGTTTTATTAACCCCTTCTAGACATTTAGTGCCAGGAAAACATGTTGTGGGAAGGATAGTTCCAGACAGGTTTGTATCAAGAGGGGTGGAAGGCTCTGGGGGTTTGGAGCATCAAGTTGGTCAGGTATTTTCTTCTCATGATGTGGGTGATGATCAATTGGAGGTGGAGGGTAATGTGGGCAGCCGTTTATTGTTTTCTACCCCTGGTTCTTCTGTGGGAGCTGCATTATCTGTGGGGGGAGGTTCCAGGGGAGAGGGAGAGTGGGCTCAAATGGGGGAGGGGGGTTCGGTTTCTGGTGTTGCTTTGGGGCTGGAGGCTTCTTGGCCAGGGGGGGCGGGGTCTTTTGGGTTCATGGAGGTGGATGACCGTTTTCAGAGGGAGGGTAGGGGTGTGCAACAGGTGGGCCATGGAGCCTTTTCTTGTGATATCAATGTTGCGGGTCATGTACCTGGTGCAGGGAGTTTGGGGCTTGGAGGGGCAGTGGTGGGTAATTCTGCAGGGGTTTGGCAGCCGGTTATAAGGAGTGTAGAGGGTGTTGGTTTTCCTGGCATAACGTCACAGCAGGGCAGGGGTTTCAGACAAGTAACTGGTGGGCCTGTACAGGGGCCTAGGGATGCTGTTCCATATTGGTCGGGGGGTGCTGGAGGCCCATCTTTGATGCTTGGTTCTCCTGGGTGGGAACATTTTGGTGCTGCAAGTTTGGCGCAGCGTGGATTACAGAAGGATGGTGAAGGTCACGATTGGCGTGCAAGGGTTCCTCGGGCTTCTTCTTCAGCGGTGGCGGTTGATAATTTGGATTGGAGTGAGGATGAAGAGGTGATAGGCGACTCTCCGGTCAGGGAGGTGCCTTTGAGAGGTGGTATTAGAGGACGTTCTTTGGATAGGTTTCAAGAGATGACTGTTGGTTCTAATTTGCAGGGGACAGGGTCTGCGTCAGGTGTTGTATTTAGGGATCCTAGCACACCAGTCCAAACTTTTTCTTTTCAGGACAGGGATAGGTGCGGCGGTCCAGACTTGGCAGGGCGTGGTCCAGTCCAATTTCGCCAAGGTGAAGTGAGGAGAATGCCTAGCGCTGCCCTCTCTGTTCCACCGAGGGAACCCGCCGCGGTCAGCACACGAGGGTCCGGCGTGACCCCGCTGGCCCCAACGAATAGCAGGTCTAGGTGGCCCACCTTACCGGCGGCTATGGAGCCACAGAGTCAGCGCAAGGGGAGTTACAGGCGGGTACAGTCTGCTCCCCCTCCTGGAGGTTCTTCACAACAACTAAAATGTAATATTGTTGATGCCGGGTTAGGTAAGACCCGTAGTGTGGTGTTTCCTGCTGAACTTGATTCAGTGGTCCTGGATTATGATGAAGATAGTCCCGAAGAAGGAGAGTTACGGGGGCTAGAGGGGGGGGAACCCTCTCATGTGTCTAGTAGTGTTTTTCAGGCTCAGGCGGTGCAAAGACAAGTAAAGGAGAGAAGAGAACACGGCCCGTCAGTCAGGGCGCCTCGAAGACAGGATACATTGGTATCGGCACCACGGGCAGAGCCTGCGAGAGTGGTCTCTTTGTTACCAGGTGAGCAGCTAGCTGCACAGGCCAAACCTACTATGGTGTCTGTGGGCACAGGAGGGGAAGGGACTGTTGGGATTGGTGAAGGGCGGTTGCTGAAGGGACGTTACGTTAAAGACACTGCTGTGGGCACTGATGATGTTTTAGAGGTCACAGGTAAAGTGGAGAGTGGTACTAGCACTGAAGCTCTAAGTGGGGTAAAAGAGCCATTGGCTAGCAAGGAATTGAAAATTAAAAAGTTGCCTTATATGGGGGTCACAAAGCCTTTGGGTGCCCAATTGATGTTGGCTACAAAAGAACGTATTTGGAAGGGAGAGTATGTTGAAATTCTTAAGCTGCTACACCGGGAAGTCCGGTCCAAAGAAGGGTCGAAAGAAGAAGAGTGTGAGCTGGCAAAACAACCTAGAGTTCCGTTAACTATTGAGAATTAGACGGCTGCATTCCTTATTTATGCGAGTGTGTATTGTGAAAAATTTCCAGAGCGCAGCGTGTCTCTTTTTAAATACATGGATGTTATACGTAAGGCGCAGCTTACTGGGGGGGGGTTTGCTTGGTCTCAATATGATGAGGTGTTCAGGGCCAGGATGGCTTGGGATCCAGAGGCCAAGTGGGGGGAGCTGGACACTGATTTATGGCAGCAAACTATGGGATCTGCAACGGGGGTAAGACGATTTTTACAGCTAGTGGTCTCCCCTTAATTTACCGGCCCTTTCAGGGCAAAGCCACCCGGGGAGGGGTGGGGAGTAGCTCAAACTCACAGTCTGCAATTGGCACATGATGGGAATTTAATAAAGGGTCCTGTAGTAGAGAGTATTGTAAGTTCAGACATGAATGCTCCGGTTGTGGAAGGCGGCACCCATTGGCTAGATGCTGGGATAACAAGCCAGCAGGAGGTCAGTAGGGGAAACAGTCAGGTGCAGGTGGTTCGCGGACATCCCAGCAGTTTTCAGGGGGTAGGGGATCTAGAGGTACTCAGGGTGTTGGGCCCAAGAGCTCATACACCGGTTAAGTTGGAAAAGTTGCGCCTTGCACTTCAGGATTATGATGACGAAGCTGTGAAACAGAAATTGTTGGAAGGTTTTGAGTTTGGATTTCATTTGGGTTACACGGGTTCTAGACAACGGAGATGGTCTGCTAATTTGAAATCTGCGTCTGAGTATGGCGCAGTGGTGCAAGACAAATTGAAAAAAGAAGTACATGAAGGAAGGATGGCTGGCCCTTTTCACGATTGGCCGATCCTTAATTTGATAATATCACCTATTGGAGTGGTCCCTAAAAAAGATCTGGGACAATTCAGGCTCATTCAGCACTTGTCATGGCCAGAAGGGTCGTCTGTAAATGATTTTATTGATCCAGATTCTACCTCGGTCTCTTATTCCTCAGTTGACGTGGCCATGTCACTTGTGGTGACCGCGGGCGCAGCTGCTGAGATGGCTAAGTGTGATATAAAGTCTGCTTTCCGGCTGCTACCTGTCCATCCAGATGACTGGAGTCTACTGGGCATACAGTTTTCAGGAAAATGGTACGTGGACAAAGCCTTGCCGATGGGTTGCTCCATTTCATGTGCTCTTTTTGAGTGTTTCAGTCCTTTTTTACAATGGTACTTTACTCATCAGTCTGGTCACTCACTGGTAACGCACTACCTAGATGACTTTTTCGTTGTCGGGTCCCCAGGCTCCACGGAGTGCCAGTCTGCTCTGGACACTTTCCAAGGGCTCATGGAGGATCTGGGAGTTCCTTTAGCTCCCGAGAAAACTATGGGTCCTACCACTGTTTTGTCTTTTTTGGGAATCAAAATTGATTCTGTGGCAATGCGTGCTCGCTTGCCGGAGGATAAAAGAGTGAAGATGATGGAGTTGCTGGAAACCATGTTGTCAAAACGGAAAGTGATGGTGAGAGATATTCAGGTGTTGCTAGGTCACCTCAACTTTGCGTGTAGGGTGGTGAGAGCAGGGATGACTTTTTGTCGCAGATTGGGCAGGGCCCTTGCAGGTCAGCATTTGCCTCACCATCGTGTTCGCTTGTCTGCTGGTGTCAAGGAAGATTTGAGAATGTGGACATTTTTTCTCTCTTCTTTTAATGGTGTACCTTTGGTTCGGGATGTTGACTTCCAGTGGGATGTGCAAATGTTTTCTGATGCAGCAGGCAGTGAAGGTTTTGGTTTGTATTGGAATGGGAGATGGTGTGCAGAACGATGGCCGGATGAGTGGTTGAATGGTGGTCGCAGCATAACCTTTTTGGAGCTTTTCCCTTTACTGGTGGCTTTGACTCTGTGGGGGGAGGTCTTGGCACACAAGAAGGTGCTTTTTCGTGTGGACAACATGGCTGTGGTGGAGATTGTTAATCGACAGTCCGCCAGGGATGAACAGGTCTTGAAGCTCATGAGAGTCTTCGTGCTGGGCTGTTTGAAACACGACATTCACTTTCGTGCTTTGCACATTCCTGGTGTGGACAATGACATTGCGGATGCTTTGTCTCGTTCACAGTGGGGGAGATTCCGTGGACTGGCAAGGGAGGCAGACAGATCACCAACCCCGATGCCGATTTATCTGTGGCAAGTAGGCAACGTCGGGTCTTACAACTGGTGGTAGGTTCTTTATCTGTGTCTACGCATTCTGCTTATTCTCTGGCTTGGAGAGAGTTTCTGGAGTCCGGCGCTTGCAGGCGTGAGGAGGTTTGGCGTCGTTCTGAGGATGTGGTGAAATTCATTTTAGATCTCATGGACAAAGGTTTGACCAGAGTAACTATTTCTGGTAAATTGGCAGGGATAGCTTTCATGGGTAAGTTGGTTTGGGGTTATTCCCCTTCGGCGGGTGAGATTGGTAGGAGAATGCTTGAGGGCTGGGCTAGAGAACAAGGTCCTTCTAGTAGATTAAGGACGCCTTTATCTTGGCAGATGCTGGCTCGGTTGATAATTATTTTACCTTCGGTGTGTACAGATGACTTTGAGTCTTCCTTATTCTCCATGTTAATGGCATTTATGTTTTTTGGTGCTTTTAGGGTTTCGGAGTTATTGGGCTCAAAATGTTAGTGTGGAATTTTTTGGTGTGATGTGTTTTGTTCTGAGGAGGGGGTGCATGTTTGGTTAGCTAGTTCCAAAACTGATCAGAGGAGGTTGGGGAAAGGAGTGTGGTTGGATGCGCGCTCTCCTAAGATCACTTGCCCTTTGCTGTTGGCCCGGCGCTGGCGTTCTTTATCGGGGGGTGGTGTGGATGCTCTTGTTTTCCAGCATATTGATAACACCCCTGTTACAGCATACCAATTTTGCATGGTTTTGCGCAAGGCGTTACACCACTTGGGTCTGGATGGGAATTTATATGGTACACATTCTTTCAGGATTGGTGCTGCAACTGAAGCTTTTAATAGAGGATGGAAAGCAAAGGGATATCATGAGGTTGGGGCGTTGGTCTTCGAACTGCTTTCAGCGTTACATGAGAAATCAGGCGGAGGAGGCGCATGCGTCATCTTCCTTTCCATAAGCTTTAACTATGTTTTCTTTTATAGGATCTGTAGCTGGGCCCCGTTCTCCAATGGTGACAGTCTGGATAGTTGGGCATTCCTTCGTGAAATGGGCCCGAGTCCAGGCGGCGCAGAGTTACTTCGGAGAGTTTCTGGGTTTTAATGCTCGCAAGTTCAACATGGTTTGGAAGGGGAAAGGTGATATGCTCTGGAGAGAGTTAATTCCATGTCTCAACAACAGTATGGTGGGCGGGCTATGTCCTGACATTCTGGTGATTCATTTGGGGGAGAACGATCTCATTACCACTAAGGGTGTTGTATTGTTGCGAGCTATCAAGAAAGATTTGAGTCTTATTAAAGAGTTTTGGGCTGGTTGCCACTTTTTCTGGACTGAACTAGTTCCGCGTAGGATTTGGAGAGGGGCGGTAAATCCCAGAGCTGTAGACAGAGCCAGGAAAAAGGTAAAATCTGAGGTTTCCAGATGTTGTCATTTGCTTGGTTTCAGCAGGATTTCACATAGAGAGATACGCTTTGAGACGGTGGAATTTTTAAGGGACGATGGTGTTCACCTTTCCAGAGTTGGGATGGACCTTTATCTGTTGGAGTTGCTTGAAGTTTTGGCACAATCACTGGCGATGCAACAGTGAATTTTGTTCGTACCTGCTCTATTTTCCTAGTTGGGGGGGCAGAAAGGGGGGTGGTGTAGTTTCCTCCCCCCCTACTTTTCTGGGTGGCCGGGTTTTGTTGTTTCGGTGCTGTTGATTGTAAAGTTTTTGGTGAGTATTGGTCTGATTCATTGATTGACAGGTAAAGGGGAAGTTGGTAATTGCTTGACCGTTCAGGTTTTGGGGGGTCTTGACAGGGGTGAAGGGTCAGGCAGGGTTTTGGTTATCGAGGGCCTGGTTTTCATTATGTGATTGGGGTTGTTGATGATGTAATGTGTTAAGTGATGACGTAATGATTTAATTGATGAAGTAATGATTATTGATGATGGTATGTTATATATAATAATTTATTTAGTGAGGTTTCATTTTGGAAGGCTTTGCCAGGGTTTTTATATATTGTAATGTGCACCTGTTTCCTAATAAAGCGGCCTTTTTCACACTCAAATATTTTGGTCTACTTTTCTCTCTCCCCCCTCGCCCTCCCTCCTGAGACCATCTAATACGCAGTCGAAATCTCCAGAACAAATAACTGCAGTACCAGCATAAGGCAAAAGAGTCTCCTCCAACGTAGCAACAAATTTATCATTGTCTATGTTCAGTGCATGAACATTCAGCAAACACAACTCATGGCCATCTAGGGTACCAAGCAATAGTATATAGCCCCCCTCCACATTTACCAATTGACTTCTTAAGTGGAAGGGGACTGCTGGCGTAGCAGAGTAAAATTGCCCTCACTATTTATTACCGAGCTTTTGGGCCTCTGCCTTCTGGCGGAAGGCGATGCAAACCCTCAATTGTCATAGGTGTGTGTCTGGTAACTCTTAACAAAGGAAGTGAGCCCCCACACATTCCAAGTCAGCATTCATGCCCCTTTAGCTATCATACATCAACTCCTCATGCATTCATTCCTCACCCTGCACCACTCCCACCCCCTTCCATCCCTTCCTGCAATGTGTTGGTCCAATTAACACAAAAAAACACTGTGTAACTGCTTGTTTTCCCCACCACAGATAAACACCCCACAACTCAATTTGTGTCTGCACATCCATCTTCTCCAACTCCCTCGCTGAGTCACTCAATTGTTACAGTGTAGTGGAACCTGTCACAGGCATTACAGTGTGCAAGGAAAACCGCTAATGAGACAGACGGTCAATGGAGAAGTCACAATTTCCCTATCCCCACCTCCCTCCTTTGTGTCCCAGTGTCCTACCTCCCCCGACTCCAAGTGTGCAAATTTAACAGATAAATAAGTAATGCAACTGACTGATTGGTAAGCAATCCAAAAACAAATTAACAATAACAAAAACACCCCCCAAAAAATGTTTTAAAGAGGAAACGGGAGAAAAAACTGTAGGCCATCAAGTATATGCCCCATCAACAGTGGCTGACACGTGCATCCACCTCAAGGCATATAAACCAAATGTAAGATGAAACAGTAGCATACAATATAGAGTAGCAGCCCAAGCCATATCAACACAGTTCCATTGTTGGTGATAAAAGTCTCGAATATACTGTGAAACTATGTCCTGTTGAAGCATCACATTCAAGGCTTTAGAAATATCTTACCAGTCATTGGCAATGTGGTCCTTCACCCACAACCCCCTGCAGCACTTCATCATCACACCACTCGACCGCCACAGTGTAGTGAAGGGGAACGTACCTATTGAGGGAGGTGAGGGTGGGCCATCAGAACATTTTGATAAGAAAGTGTTGGTTTTTCTCCAATATGTGTCTTTTTAAAAAAAATCTAATTTACTACTAGGCATTACTGGTTACTGTAGCATTACTGTTAACTAAACTGGAAGCACCACCAATATAGTGACATGACAACAAAGGCTGGACCCATTGCCTAGCCTAAAATAAAGTAATTGCCCAACAGGGTGTCCATTCTCTTCAACCTCTGTTTTGACTCTGCCTACCTGAGCTTTTTTGCCACATTAGGAAGTTTACTTACCTTACCCCCTCTGATCTACCGTGACTGCAATCAGTGTAGGAAAACTGACTATAACCATACCACATCTTTACCCCTGTTTAATTTCTTGATCAGACTGAGCAGCACCCATCCTCCCATCAGTAACAGTTGTATAGTTAGTGCCCTTGCCCTAGTCTCTGTAAGTATTGCCCAATAATGCTGTCTGCCAACACAGATGCAAAAAATAACAGTCACTCTTTCCCGTCCTTAGAACATCTTTTCTTACCTGAGTAGAATCAGCAATGTCTGCTAGCTTCCCCATTTGGCCCATTACCGTAAAACAGGGTTTTTGACTGGGGCCTCTTAATGCTGGTGGTGGATGGTCTGCAGCTTACATGGAAGTCATCACAGGAACAAGCATTTGCAATGCAATAGGTCTCGCATTAGGAAAGTTTGAGCTATTGGTCTTGTAAATGACAAATCTTTTATTTATGTGTTTGTTTTGAAGATAGCGAAATGAATAGCTTTATCATTTATAATGCCAATACTTTTAACTTTTCAAAATGTGACAGCTTTAGCATTTGTAATGCAACATGTTTTGTATTTACCTGATTTAATTGTATTGATATTACAAATAACAATGTATTTTATTTTTTTTAAATAATTAATACTTAAATAAAAGTTATTGTAATTTATAATGGCAATAGCTTAAACTTTAGTAAATAACTTTTGTGAAGATTATGTTCAGTGTATTTCATTGTGGCCAAAATCCAAGAACAGAAGTGAAATATTAACATCTTTTTGTGACATTTGTAATAAAGCTTTAAACAGTGAGAGAACATATTTGAACTAGTTGTTGTTGAATAGTTTCACAGATTGATGCTGTGGTGGCTCTGAGTGATATTGTGGTGGCGACGAGTAATGCTGTGGTGTTCAGTGATGTTGTAGTAGTGCATTGTGATGGTGTGGTGCCCCTGAGTGATGTTGTGGTGCCCCTGAGTGATGTTGTGGTGCCCCTGAGTGATGTTGTGGTGGTGAGATAGATAGATAGAGTGAGGGCGATAGATAGATAGAGTGAGGGTGACAGATAGATAGATAGAGTGAGGGCGATAGATAGATAGAGAGAGGGCAATAGATAGAGAGAGGGCAATAGATAGATAGATAGATAGATAGATAGATAGATAGATAGATAGATAGATAGATAGATAGATAGATAGATAGATAGATAGATAGATAGATAGATAGATAGATAGATAGATAGATAGATAGATAGATAGATAGAGGGCGATAGATAGATAGGAGGGTGCTAGATAGATAGAAAGAGTGAGGGCACAGATAGATAGATAGATAGAGTGAGGGCGATAGATAGAAGGAGGGCGATAGATAGATAGATAGATAGATAGATAGATAGATAGATAGATAGATAGATAGATAGATAGATAGATAGATAGAGTGAGGGAGATAGAGTGAGGGCGATAGATAGATAGAGTGAGGGCGATAGATAGAGTGAGGGCGATAGATAGATAGATAGAGTGAGGGCGATAGATAGAGTGAGGGCGATAGATAGATAGATAGAGTGAGGGCGATAGATAGAGTGAGGGCGATAGATAGAGTGAGGGCGATAGATAGAGTGAGGGCGATAGATAGATAGAGTGAGGGCGATAGATAGATAGAGTGAAGGCGATCGATAAATAGAGTGAGGGCGATAGATAGAAGGAGGGCGATAGATAGATAGATAGATAGATAGATAGATAGATAGATAGATAGATAGATAGATAGATAGATAGATAGATAGATAGATAGATAGATAGATAGATAGATAGATAGATAGATAGAGTGAGGGAGATAGAGTGAGGGCGATAGATAGATAGAGTGAGGGCGATAGATAGAGTGAGGGCGATAGATAGATAGATAGAGTGAGGGCGATAGATAGAGTGAGGGCGATAGATAGATAGATAGAGTGAGGGCGATAGATAGAGTGAGGGCGATAGATAGAGTGAGGGCGATAGATAGATAGAGTGAGGGCGATAGATAGATAGAGTGAAGGCGATCGATAAATAGAGTGAGGGCAATAGATAGATAGAGTGAGGGAGATAGATAGATAGATAGATAGATAGATAGATAGATAGATAGATAGATAGATAGATAGAGAGAGAGATAGATAGAGAGATAGATAGATAGATAGATAGATAGATAGATAGATAGATAGATAGATAGATAGATAGATAGATAGATAGATAGATAGATAGATAGACAGACAGACAGACAGACAGACAGACAGACAGATAGATAGATAGACAGACAGACAGATAGATAGATAGATAGATAGATAGATAGATAGATAGATAGATAGATAGATAGATAGATAGATAGATAGATAGATAGATAGATAGATAGATAGATAGATAGATAGATAGATAGATAGATAGATAGATAGATAGATAGATAGATAGATAGATAGAGTGAGGGCGATAGATAAATAGAGTGAGGGCGATAGATAGAGTGAGGGCGATAGATAGATAGAGTGAGAGCAATAGATAGAGTGAGGGCGATAGATAGGTAGAGTGAGGGCGATAGATAGATAGATAGATAGGGTGAGGGCGATAGATATAGTTAGGGCGATAGATAGATAGATAGATAGATAGATAGATAGATAGATAGATAGATAGATAGATAGATAGATAGATAGATAGATAGATAGATAGATAGATAGATAGATAGATAGATAGATAGATAGATAGATAGATAGATAGATAGATAGATAGATAGAGGGCGATAGATAGAGTGAGGGCGATAGATAGATAGAGTGAGGGAAATAGATAGATAGATAGATAGATAGATAGATAGATAGATAGATAGATAGATAGATAGATAGATAGATAGATAGATAGATAGATAGATAGATAGATAGATAGATAGATAGATAGATAGATAGAGGGCGATAGATAAATAGAGTGAGGGTGATAGATGGATAGAGTGAGGGCGATAGAGTGAGGGCGGAAGATAGATAGATAGAGTGAGGGCGATGGATAGATAGAGTGAGGGCAATAGATAGATAGATAGATAGATAGATAGATAGATAGATAGATAGATAGATAGATAGATAGATAGATAGATAGATAGATAGATAGATAGATAGATACTGCCTATAAATAAACCTATCAAAAACATAAACACCTAATAAACAAAAATGCTTGGTTATTGAAAAGAAATAGACCAAGATATTAGATTTGTGCAAATACAATAAACAGAAGCAAGACAGTGAAGGGGCAGGAGAGAGTGAGACAGAGATAGAGGAAGAGTGGAGAGGCCAAGACAGTGAAGGGGCCCGGAGAGAGTGAGACGGAAACAGAGGAAGAGTGGAGAGGCCAAGACAGGGAAGGGGCAGGAGAGAGTGAGACATAAATAGAGGAAGAGTAGAGAGGCCAAGACAGTAAAGGGGCAGGAGAGAGTGAGACAGGAATAGAGGAAGAGTGGAGAGGCCAAGACAGTGAAGGGGCAGGAGAGAGTGAGACAGAAATAGAGGAAGAGTGGAGAGGCCAAGACAGTGAAGGGGTAGGAGAGAGTGAGACAAAGAGTGGAGAGGCCAAGACAGTGAAGGGGCAGGAGAGAGTGAAACAGGAATAGAGGAAGAGTGGAGAGGCCAAGACAGTGAAGGGGCATGAGAGAGTGAGACAGAAATAGAGGAAGAGTGGAGAGACCAAGACAGTGAAGGGGCAGGAGAGAGTGAGACAGAAATAGAGGAAGAGTGGACAGGCCAAGACAGTGAAGGGGTAGGAGAGAGTGAGACAAAGAGTGGAGAGGCCAAGACAGTGAAGGGGCAGGAGAGAGTGAGACAGAAATAGAGGAAGAGGGGAGAGGCCAAGACAGTGAAGGGGCAGGAGAGAGTGAGACAGAAATAGAGGAAGAGTGGAGAGGCCAAGACAGTGAAGGGGTAGGAGAGAGTGAGACAAAGAGTGGAGAGGCCAAGACAGTGAAGGGGCAGGAGAGAGTGAAACAGAAATAGAGGAAGAGTGGAGAGGCCAAGACAAGGAAGGGGCAGGAGAGAGTGAGACGGAAACAAAGGAAGAGTGGAGAGGCCAAGACAGGGAAGGGGCAGGAGAGAGTGAGACAGAAATAGAGGAAGAGTGGAGAGGCCAAGGCAGTGAAGGGGCAGGAGAGAGTGAGACAGAAATAGAGGAAGAGTGGAGAGGCCAAGACAGTGAAGGGGTACGAGAGAGTGAGACAGAAATAGAGGAAGAGTGGAGAGGCCAAGCCAGTGAAGGGGTAGGAGAGAGTGAGACAAAGAGTGGAGAGGCCAAGACAGTGAAGGGGGAGGAGAGAGTGAGACAGAAATAGAGGAAGAGTGGAGAGGCCAAGACAGTGAAGGGGGAGGAGAGAGTGAGACAGAAATAGAGGAAGAGTGGAGAGGCCAAGACAGTGAAGGGGTAGGAGAGAGTGAGACAAAGAGTGTAGAGGCCAAGACAGTGAAGGGGCAGGAGAGAGTGAAACGGAAATAGAGGAAGAGTGGAGAGGCCAAGACAAGGAAGGGGCAGGAGAGAGTGAGACAGAAATAGAGGGAGAGTGGAGAGGCCAAGACAGTGAAGGGGCAGGAGAGAGTGAGACAGAAATAGAGGGACAGTGGATAGGCCAAGACAGTGAAGGGGTAGGAGAGAGTTAGACAGAAATTAAAGGCACATGACGAATTGCGAACAAATGTGAACCTTAACAATGCAAAAATACAAAAAAGCAAGGCGAAGTTGTGGTGTGCATGGACGTAAGAACAAACTGCAGGAAGAAGCTGCCTCAGCCATATCTGGAGGATGTAAGAAGGGGTCGACAGAAGGCCATTCCTGGCGAGGCAGCCATTGTTCCAGTTTCCCCCCCTTTACATGGTCAGTACGAGCATGTGGGAGGAGGGAGTGGGAGAGGGGTGTGAGATAGATCAAAGGCTTTACTGTGATGAGTGGCCGCAGGCTGCCAGTGGGAGGCAAGGGGAGTCTGGTGTGAGGCGTGGGGGGCGGGGGAGGGGGGAGCAGGCATATGGTGGAAAAGAGAATGAATTAAAACTGTACAGGCGCAAGGTATCCAATGTAAGTTTTAGAAATTATTGGATATACGCAAAATAAGATGATATGGGTGTTCGCATTTCAGGATTAAAAACATGTGGCAGACTCACATTTTTGCTTCTGTGTCTTTTTTTTATCCGTCTGCAGCTGGCGCTGACTGTGGTTTCTGGCCGTGATGAAGCTGTGGTTTACTCTGGTGGTGAATAAAAGTGTGACTAGTAGCTGTGCACATGTTAACGCCCTCACACCCAGGTCATTGTCAGCCTCGAGCCAGAAAAGTCTGTGTTCTGGAATTAGACATTCCTTTAAATATTTATTTGTAACATGTATTGTCATAATTAAAGATAATTTGCTGCCATGTGACGATCAGTAGACAGATGCGGGCACCCGTGACCTTGAAGTTCGCGTGCCCGACCTGGGTGCGGTGTTTGCCAGAGCAGACCAGCAAACTTGTATACAGATATCAGGGGCGGGGCTTCCCTTGGTGCTGCGGGTGTAGTGGCACCGGTGACCTGAAGCCTGGGGGAGAGGGGGTGGCACGTCGTTCCTTGCCCTAGGGCATATGCCACAAGGCGGACCGTGCTAGTCTTTAGTCGCTGTGTGTGATCTTGGACAGGTGTTGTTGCCAGCACTTTTCTGCTAAAGGCGTTTCACTTGCCCGATGCACTTAGGAATTCTGTGCAAAGTATGCAAATTCCAGTCTGCGATTTCCCACCTGTCAGTTTGAGTGTGATCCTGGGCAAATCACTTCACATCCATTTCCCTCATGCGCTTAATCATGTTATCTCTCACACATGGATGAAGCCGTGGTTTACTCTGGTGGTGAATAAAAGTGTGACTAGTAGCTGTGCACATGTTAACGCCCTCACACCCAGGTCATTGTCAGCCTCGAGCCAGAAAAGTCTGTGTTCTGAAATTAGACATTCCTTTAAATATTAAATTGTAACATGTATTGTCATAATTAAAGATAATTTGCTGCCATGATGTGACACACCAATACAATCGCCCACGTAAATCGGCTATTATTGGCGTGTTTTGTACGGCTGAAATGTCTGTCTTCATCTTTCTAATTTTGGGGCAGACGGGGCCCGCAGTTGTGAGAACAGTCGCAGATGTAACGTGACATTCACTGTGACACCATCTCTGTAGCTCGAAATACCAATAAACTGCTACTAGTTGCGAAAGCTGATCAATACATCTGTGCCGATCAGCAGACAGACGCTGGTGCTGAGGCTGAGGCTGGTGTGCCGACCCGCTCTAAAGCGTTTCCTTTTCACGAGTAATGCGGCACTACACTGTGTTTACCTTAAACACTTTACTACTTCAACTGTCAGAAGACATTCCTCATGTGTGGCACCCGTTCGGAATGGTTAGTATCCGGGCTGGGAGGAGTGGGAGGGCGAGGGTTGCCTGCGCACGTGCAACATTTTTAAGTTTCGTTTTGAGGTCGGAGCACGAGCCCGGAGCGACAGCGAAGTGCCGTACCGTACCTGAAATGAAATTAAATGAAATTATATGAAAGTGTGTTTTGTAAAGCGCATTACTACCCGAAGGCCTCGTAGCGCTATGAATGCATATCTCTGGGAGTCTACTGATTTACTTAGAGAAGAGGAAGGTTTTAAGAGTTTTGCGGAATTTTAGATGATTAGGCTCGCTACGAAGCGTGGATGGTAAAGAGTTCCAGGTCGTGGCAGCATTCAGGGAAAAGGAGCGTCCGCTCCACCTGGCCCGTTTGATCTTGTGTGTTGTTGCCAGAAAGGCTGTGCTGGAACGCAGTGATCTTTGGGGATGGTAAGGGGTGGCTAGAGAGCAGATCATTGCGGGGGAGTTTTCCACAAGGCCTTATGCATTATGCACATAGCCTTGAATTTTTTCTCTGGCTTGGATGGGCAGCCAGTGTAAATTCCTCAGGGCAGCAGTGCCCGAATGCCTACGGGTCAGGCCGAGCAGTAGACGTGCTGCTGCGTTCTGAGTGACTTGTAGCTTTTTAAGTGTGCTGGTCGGTGCACCCAGATATAAAGCATTCCCATAATCAAGTCGGGACAGATGATGGCCTGGACCATTATCCTGCAGGCCAGGAAAGGGAGGAGTGGTAGGACTTTCCTTAACATTTGCATCAGCCCGAAGCAGGTGGCAGAGAGTATTGTAGCTTGCTGGTTAAAACTTAGGGTATCATCCAGCCACATTCCCAAGCTTTTGATTTGCTTTTTTGTCTCTGGGGGGGCCCATACAGGGTGGCCATTGTAGGGTTGGTCTGGAGCCGGCTGTGTTCCCCAGGAACATCAGTTCAGTTTTGTCCCCGTTAAGTTTTAAATGGGAAGAGGCCATCCATTTTGTAACTGCTACTAGGCAGCTGTTCAGGTTGGAGGGGGTGCTTCCTGGCTGATTTAGGGCCACCACAAGCTGGGTGTCATCAGCGTAGGTTACGATTTCAAAGCCAAAAGGGTGAACGACCTCCGCTAATGGTTGCATGTAAATGTTAAAAAGTGTGGGGCTCAGGGAGGAGCCCTGAGGCACACCTTGGTTGAGAGGCCAAGTTTTAGAATGAATGTCACCCTCCACCACCTGGAAGGTTCGATTTTCCAAAAAAGACTGTAACCATGAGATGGCGCTTACCGTCATTCCGAGCTGTTTTAGTCGGGAGATAAGGATGTTACTGTTTACGGTATCAAAGGCGGCACTTAGGTCCAGCAGCATGATTGCTGTGGTGCCGCCTTGATCCATGTGCTTACGGGCTAGTTCTGTGACAGTCAATAATGCCGCCTCTGTCCCCAATTTTGGGTGAAAGCCAGCTTGAGAATCATGGAGAAGATGGTTGGCTTCCAGATAGAGCATAAGGCTGGTGTTGATATGTTTCTCAAGCAGCTTACTTACCCAGGGGAGGAGTGAAATGGGGCGGTAGTTGGTCATTTTTTCTGGGTCGAGGTTGTTTTTTTTTAACAGAGCCCTAACTTCTGCACATTTCCAAGTTTCTGGTACTCTCCCTGTGGTGATTGACATGTTTACAATATTTAGAATCACTGGTCTAATGGTATCTGCAACTTTCAAAAGATGGCGTGGAGGAGCGGGGTCTGAAGGGGAGCCTGATGTAACTTTCAACATAAGAGTGTTTAGCGAGTCTTCTTCGAGCAGTGGGAATTCAGCTAGCTGGCAGACCGTGGATGGAGGGAGGGTATCTGTTCCTACTGGGTGTTGGCTGACCGGGTCAAATGATGAGGAAATGGCTTGAATTTTTTGATGGAAATACTCTGCCTGTCTATCACAGCGAGTCTGGGCTTCACAGGGATCCTGCAGAGTTGGGGGGGGTACTAATCAGGGATTTTGCTATCCGGAATTGTTCCCTCAGGGTATTGGCAGACGTTGTAATTTTTTCCTCATAAAATAAAGCCTGTGTTAGTGTGATTTCAGCTTTATATTTTTTGATTGCCTCTCGATGGCTGCTTCTGTCCTGTGCCTTGAGAATGCGTCTCCAAGTTCTCTCAAGCTTCCTGCAGTTTTGTTTTAGTTCTTTTAGCTTGGGGGTAAACCAAGGTGATTCTTTAGACTTGGTTTTCACTTTGAGGGGTTTCTGAGGTGCAATTATGTCTAGGGTGGTCTGTAGCCAATTGGCATAATGGGTGCAAAGTGTGTTTACGTCAACCCCAGTCTGTCGAGGGGTAGTGGAGAGGGAATCGGCCCACTGGTCTGTGGATAGTTTTGCCCAGTCCCTCCCTCTTAATGAAGCTCGAGGGGGCGCAGAGGGGGGGCTTGGAATGTGCCAGAGTAGTGGGACCAGAAAATGATCGGTCCATGGGAGGGGGACTCACTGTCTTAAGTCTATGATCATTGCTTAAGACTGCATATAGCAGGTGACATTTGTTGTGCATGGGTTCAAAACATTTCTGAACAATTTGTAGGGCTGCGAGATTGTTTAAAAAGGTGGCAGCTAGAGGATCCATGGGATCGTCTAAGTGAATATTTATGTCACCTGGAATCGTAAAGTGAGGCAAAGAGATGGCTGATTCAGCGACCTTGGAGGGAAGAGAGTTCATAAAATCTCCAATTTGGCCTGGGGGGCGATAGATAAGTAGGCCAGAAAAGGTTAAGGTAGGGGATAGGTCTAATGCGAAGTTCATACTTTCGCAGTTAGGAATTGTCGCAGGGCTGGTTCTGCATTGGTAAAAATCCTTAAAAATTATGCCTAATCCTCCTCCTTCACCCTCTACCCTGTCGACCCTCTGTAATCCATATCCCTTCTGTAGTATGGCGGTAATGTCTGGGTCAGCTTCCTCCCTTAACCAGGTTTCTGTTAAGAATACTGCGTCAGGGTCAATATCCTCAAGGAGGATTGACATTTCCACCGCGTGTTTGGTCAGAGAGCGACAGTTTAGGAGAAACATTTTAAAAGGGGGTTCAATAGACTCAGACTGCTCCGGTGTGGGCCGTAGTACATATTGACATTGGGGGCACTTTTTAACGAATGAATTAGGATGTATGGAATGGCGACAGGAAGCCTCTGATTGGGGCATGAGTTTTTTTAGCAGATCAGGGGCATACCTTATCAAAGTGGGCGAATCCTCCATAGATTGAGCAGGGGGCCTTGTCCCTGGGCGCTGCAGGGCGCAGACGGGTGCAGACGGGCTTGCCTTTGGTGCGCCTTCGGCGCGCCAGCGGCGCGCCGGCTGCACCCGCCCGCTGCGCGGACGTGGTGACATAGGGATTTTATAGGGTGTTAAGGAGGGTGGGAGCCGTCCTGCAGCTAGAGTGCAAATCCCTTACCCCTCTCAGTATGGCGGCTCTCAGTGGCGGTAAGCCCTATTTCTATCTCTCTGCGCCAGCTCCTACTCGGCTGCGCAGAGATCGGTAAAGGAGGTTTTTTCAGGATAACAAGTCGTGTAAAAGTCCTAACAAGTAAGTATTCTACTTGTGAACAAGCGGCGATTTTAAAATATTGTAATAAGAGTGGTGAAAAGAATAAGGTAGCAAAGTAACTGAAGAACCCCCGGCTTCCACCTCAGGGGAGAGATAGAAAACAGCACGATACAGCACGATACGATACCTGAAGTCCCGGGACCCACGAGAAGGAACCGGGCGAAGACCAGCGGGGAGACTGCAGGACCCCCAAGCCTAAGGGGAGAGCCCCGCTTATTGCTGGAATGACAAAGGAGCTCAAGTGCTCTGCGAGGCTCCCGAGAAGCCCGAAGCCCAGTTGGGTAAGAGAGGGAAGGGGAGAGGGGGTTGCCTGTATGTGTGTGCCTGCGTGTGTGTGTGTGTAAGTGTAAGTGCGTGTGCGCGCGCGTGTGTGTCTGTGTGCATGCACGCGCGTTAGGCTGACTTGCTGGGAATGTGGACGGAGCCGACGTGCGCGTTCACGCAGGCAATCCAGCAGCAGAAGCGCGTGGCACCCTCCTGTCCCTAATTCCCCCGAGACGGACGACTAAAGTTGTCGAACTGGAGCATCCTTCGGATGCAACTCCAGCTCGACCTAAAAACGAGGTTCCTATTCTGAATAATGCTGGTAAACCAGCCAAAGGATTCTCTTTAAGCATCTCAGGTAACTAGACTACATGAAATAACAAAGTTAGTGGAAAATCCAAGACAGAAACCATCATGAGAAAACAATAACTAGAAACATAGTGTAGATTTATTTACTAAAGCAAGCATAAAGAAGCCCTCACATTTCATGAACCAGGAGGCGAAGGTTACTTCAGTAGAATCGATGGGGCATAGATTGTGGTAATAAAACTAAGGGCACTTTACCTATCCTTGCGCAACTATGATTTCCTTTCTTGCATAGGTAGGATGAAGGAAGAGTGGTGTGGGAAAATTTGCAATTGGTAATAAACTCTTACTCTAGTAACAATTGGCATAGCTTTAACCACCTCCACCCCACAAAAGTGTGCGATCTGTTGATGGCGGAAATGAAGAGCTCAACAGATTTCACAACCTGGGGAAGACGGTTAGGGGTTTCATGAATAGATGGGTAGAGGGAATTAGGGTTAGGGTGAGAGATACACACATATAACATTTATCAAGTCCATGCACAGCATGTAACATAACATCTGTTGTGGAAGGAACGTACCAGTTCCATATAAAAATTCAAACAGCTTTTTTCCTTGGCAGTTCCCAGACTTCAAAGTTTGCTATTCGTCACCTAAGCTGGAAATATGCAAGCTATGGCGGACCCACTCAGTTCAAAAAGTATTTATAATAAAAAAGAGACAATGCTTATACTAAGTGTCAGCGGAGTTTGCGGGATTCCGCTTTATAGAACTCAGCGAAGTGTAAAAAAAACTCAGCTGCACCACATGGAGCTCCGCAAACGGTGGATTACATTAGATAAATGCCGTTCGGGGGTGATTTCCAGTGCCAGGTGCATGTCCAGACTGTTCAATCATCGCAAACGGCACCATGCACAGCGCAAGGGGGCGCTGCTTCCTTTCTGCAGCTTGAATGGATTTGTACTCGAGCAGCAGCTTTCTCAAGACGAACTGTCGGTTTCTCAACGTGAGCGGTCGTGAGCATACACGGCCACTTGCAATGAGAAATCTGACCGCCTGCGTTGAGAAATCTCACCTGGAGGTTGATTTTTCCACGCTTGCGCTCACCTCTTGCCTTAATTTGATTTTCCTCACTCGCCTTCGCCAACTAGATGTTGACGAATGCAAGCTAGGAAAAAAACTCTGTGAGCTCTGCATAATGCGGAGTATAGAAAGTTCCGCAAACTCCACGAGCGGAGCGGAGTTCACCGCCCAGACTTACTTTATACTAATTGAAGGTGTATCTGCATTCTTCTACCATTTTCTGTCTTGGGAGTAGGCCAGGCTGAATAGCTGAGCAGAAGTGCCACAGAGGCTCCTTGCAGAAGAGAAAACCTCATCAATGCAAAAAGATAATGAGAAAATTGTAGAGTCACTGGCAGATGGCAGAGCATAGGCTAGCGTAGTGTTGTACCATGAACTAAGAGCCAATCTTGTTACAATCAGGGAGCTCGGATAACCAGGGTGACAATTAGCTACATTTACTCAGCTGACTAGCAATCAACCCAAACAATGAAAACATTTAACTGTGGCCATGTCGTGACATGTCCAGATCACAACCAGTTAAATCAGAGTTGTGACCTGAGCCACTAGACTGCTATTTTCCTAATCAATGCACCTCCCTCCCGTGCACAGGCATATACGTCCACTGTGTCGTATGCCGGCGATACACAACTACTAATCACGCTAGGCTCAGATCCAACGGACACCAAACCATGATTTATGAAGTGTAGTACTGACAAACACATTTGGATGCAAACTAATCATCTGCAACTTAACACCAGCAAGACGGAAATCATCCTCTTTAGCAAAGCTCAGACCCTATGGTCGATTAATTGGTGACCTCCCAATCTTGGCTCCTGTCCATCTCCCAAGTCGATGGTTCGTAATCTTGGGAGGATGATTGATAACCATCTCTCCATGACTGACCATGTTAATCATGTGACGGACATTTGCTATGGAATAATGCACAGTCTCCGTAAGATCTTCCAATGGGTTCCTTTGGCATCTCGGATGACGCTGGTTCAAGGATTAATTATCAGCTGGCTAGACTACAGAAATGCCCTAATGGCCTCCATTAATATAGATCTCCTCACCAAACTACAGGTGCTACAAAATACAGTTGCCAGACTTGTGTTAAATCTACCCTCCCGATCCCCCTCGACACCAAGTTTGAGAGCTCTTCACTGTCTTCAAATCAGGAAACGGATAATCTTCAAGATCAACTGCCTGGTCCACAAAATCATTTATGGGAATGGACCAAACTATCTTGCAAAAAAACGGATCTGGTAGAACCTCACCAGAACCTTTAGGTCCGCCAACAGACATCTTCTTATCCCTTTTAAGATCTGTACCACCAGGAATGGGGGGAGATCTTTTTCATATCTTGCCCTCACCCAGTGAAACTCACTCCTTTTGCTTCTACCTATGGAAACCAACCACAGAAAATTTGGTAAAACTCTAAAAACCTGGTTGTTCCGATCTCTCCTCTCTCTGTCGGCTCCCTTCGTTCTTTTTCCTCCCTGTTCTTTGGTTTAGGCTAGCACTTTGAGACCCTCAAGTGATACGTGTGCCTAACAAAATCCTATGATGATGATGATGAGGATACCGCTTTGAAACCTCTTGTTTCCCACAAAAGTAGACATACATTGGTCTTTCTACTAGCTGTAGTCAACAGTACTTTTAGATTTCATCCAAAAAGAGATTGAACTGCTGAAAAACAAAATGAAAAGAAATTCAGTATTGGATAAGGTGAGTAAAACGGTGGGGTCTAAGAAGAACCTAGAGATGATGGCCCTGAGTTAACAAGAGGACAATCAAATAAAGAAATATCACCTAAACTTTCATATCAAGTTTAAATTTAGTTCACCTGAAAAATCTCTCCAGGCCATCACATTAACAATTACTATTCATGTTTCAAGTTACCTGTTTCAAGTCTGGTGCCTTTTTATCTCTATGTTTTGGAGAACCGGGCCTTATGGGCCTGGCGGCGCAGGGCACGCCTTAAATCCCCGAGTTCACCTGCCTTGTCGTACAGAGCCACGAGACACTCTGTTGGGCGTAGAAAGCCAGGTTTATTAGCTGCAGCCAAGCACAGTTATCCCAGAAGTACATACAAGGTAGGTTACGAGGAGACTGCTACTTCAGTCCGTGGCGCACAATCTTTTATAGCACACATATTTACAAAGTTTACTCCCTATACATACAAAGCAGGCCAATAGGAAAAGTTGGAAAACAAGCTATCAGGTGTCCCAAATACGCCCCTATCTCAAACCCCGTGTGTTACCCCTCCCAACAAATTAATCAGTGCTAGAACAGACAATCCAATTTGCATGTGGCAGGACGTATTTGTGTGCCTCAAAGGAGAGTGGTGTAACAAGAGAATACAAGGAGAGAATAGCGAAGGCCAGTCGGATAAGATAATTTAAGGAAAGAATAGGAGAAGCCGAATAGTCAGTCGAGACAGGGATCAATCAACCCAGACATGGATTAGCGAACTCGGCCAGACCCTGACATCGGTTTCGTAAACAAGGGCAGGGAGTTACTCTTTAACAGAAGAGACACATAGCAGCTGAGAAAAGCATAAACACTTCGTTCGCCGTGCTGCCTGAGTGAGGGCAACACAAAATGGCGACGAGACACAAAATGGTGCCTAAATACGGGACAAAGTCAGAAATCGAAGAACCTCAGGCCCTCCTTTTGCCATTACTCAGGCAAAACACAAAGGACTCAAGTTAATCTGAGTCGATGTCAATGGCTATGAGGTCATCAAGCTGTTGCTTCAACTTCATTTTAAAGTTCTCTGTTTTCTGTGACACAGACCTTGGGACACACATGGTGGCACAAAGACCGCAGATGGCAGGTCCACACTGTAAACAGAGACAACAAGAAAAAATGATGGCCAAAACCATTCATAGGAAGGTTAGTATCTTCCATCCCCAAGTGGACAGCAGTCCCCAAAACTATCCCATCACAGTCCAATCTCCTGTGTCCTGATGTATAGACTCGGAAATTATATGCAACTTAGAAATGGCCTGGTATACCATAGGGGTATTATCAGGAATGTAAATGCAGCAACTAGACCCAATCAATTTACAGACTCCTCCACGATCTGCAAGGACAATGTCTGCAAAGTCATAAGGCGATCCGCCTGAAGTTCAGCTGTCAGATTACTCAAGGCTCCAGAAGTTACATTTATGGTAGCCTCAACAACACAAACTAGCTGTCTGATGTCTCTGCTGTTGGCCTTTGGGCTCCAGAAAGGAAGCAACCCTTTGATAAAGTCACCTCCTTCTTGTCCTGCTGTGTCCTTCTAAATCAATATCCCCTCTGCCATGTCTCTTTCTATGATGAGCTGAAGGAGCAGTATATGTTGGAGGAAGAAGAAAAGCCACATACTAAGTTCCTGAAAAGTAAGTAGGAAGCCACGTATAGGCTTTATCGTGCCAGATAAAATATGTGCCTTGTGTTGGCACTAAAGGTGAAGAAATCTGAGGTGAATAGATATACGCATAGGAACAGACACTCTTCTCCTGTGGATTTTTAACATTTTGGCCATTGATCTGTAGACAGAAATTACCTTGATGAGGTACAGTCCAAATTGGTGGGGATCTCCTTCGTCTAGCCTTATCTGTAAGGCTAGTAACATAACGAGTCACGTTCCAGCCATCATATGCTCATTTCTCATTGACGGGAATCTTACTAATCTGAGCTATTCAAGCCATGTCCACTATTCCCTTTATCAAAGAACTGTGACTAAAATCTGCTCCATCACCATATGGACTACCATGAGGATATCGAAGTTGGTTCTGGTATACATTAGAAAACATGACCAAATAGGCCCAAGCGGAGCCTTTGTAGGAAAACGGAAGGACTAAATATGGCATCCCTCTTTCTGTGTTATGGGGCATGAGCCCACAAACCTAACAGTCAGTGGTGTTCATTACCAGTCGATGCTGATGCAATAACTGAATAAATGAATTATTGAAGTATTCTGTTCTCCTAATTTGCTCATGTTCCGGGAGTGTATGAACCTGATGTGGGGAGGCAGTAGTAGGAAAACATAAGGAAACAGAAGTTGGAACAGCTGCTTGCTGCATAGTGTAAACAACCCAACTTACAGAAGCCAATAAAATACATGAACATATTAAAATACATAAGGTTATGCCACATGGACTATCCAACAGTTCTTTATATTCACTTTTCATTTTTGCATTCTTATCATTGCTTTCCACTTTAATATCCATTCTCTAAAGCGTTGCTCATGGCAATCTTCCTAGATCACTTAGTTGTGATTATTAGCCGTCCTATGACACTGCAAGTCGTGCAGACCTACTGTCACTACTCAGGTCACAGCTTAAGACTCCTACCGTGACCCTGCAACTTGATGGATAGTGGGAAAAGAAAATGTCTCTCAAACAGTGTAATCAGGAAATGGAAAAAGAAAATTCAATTGTCTTTCGTTGATCTGGATCTTAAGTTGTACCGAGTCTTATTAGGGATCGTTTGTTCTTGAAACAAAGTCTCTAGATTTACTGTGTTCAATCACAGATGTGATGGTACAGCTTCTTGCAACACGTCGTTGTCTTCTTTCTCAGAGTTGGTTCGATCCAGGCGTGCACTAATGAAAAGTACAAATCGAGGGGACCTTTCGCCTTCACTGTCACTTATCCCCTTGCGAACCAACTGATCAAAAGGTAAAGGCAAAGGTACCCTCTTACAGTCCACGCCATGGACCCAGTTCTTCTTCCCAACGACCTTTACTGCTGTACGTGTTGCCAACAAAACTTGCCGAGGTGGGCCCCAACGAGGTTCCAGGTTCTTTTTCCGCTGGAAATTCTTCAGGCAGACCCAGTCACCGTGTTGGATGGAGTGTCCTGGATCTGCTGAGGCCTCCGGCAAAGCGTTTTGAACCTGTTGATGAAGAACACGTAATTTAGTGGTGAGGTTATACAAGTAGTCAATCAACATTGGGTATGGGATGTCAGAATACTTTTTAGGTCGAGGGACTCCCCAGACATTGGCTGGGCGCCCAAAAATGACCTCATATTGGCTAAGTCCTAAACGAGAAAGTACAGTAGTTCTCGTGGATAAAAGTGCCAAAGGCAAAGCGTCAGACCTAGCAAGACCCGTGCTGACCTGAATCTTTGCCAATTTAAGCTTGAGAGTGCCATTATAGCACTCTACCAAACCTGCTGACTGAGGGTGGTTTGCCGCATGGAATTTCTGCCTAATACAAAGACCTGCACACACTTTCTGCATTTTTTGGCCTACAAATTCACTCCCATTGTCACTCCAGACAATGCGCGGCAAACCAAACCTCAGGAAAAATTCCTTCAAAAGGATTTTGGCAGTAGACAAAGCAGTATTGTCCTTTAGGGGGTAGGCCTCTATCCATCTGGACAAGGCACACACCACCACCAGAACATACTTGAGGTTATTACAACGATCCATATGAATGTAATCAATTTTTAATACCTCAAAAGGGTAAGTTGGGGGAGCAAAATGACCTGCTGGAGTTGGGGTTCCCTTTCCTGGATTATGCATTAAACAAACAATGCAATGTTTCACCACATTCTCCGCACATTTAGGAATTCCTTCATTCTGCCATACTGGAGCCAGAAGTTTGCATATGCCTTTTGCACTAATGTGGGCTGGACCACGCGCCATAGTAACTACAGGCAGTAGTTCGGAGAAAACAATCATGCTGTTCTTGAGTGTCTTTCCCGTCTGGAATGGGCAACAATGTTGCTGGATTCAAAGTATTACACCGCTTGATGTGTATATGGCTAGCTAAAAGCGTCAGCTCATATCCAGACAAGCGAGCACTCGTGAGGTGTTGTGTTTTTGTTCTGTTCAAAAGAGTATCCACTGCATGTGGTACCATAACAACAAGAGTGTTATGTAGTACCAATCTAGCAGATTGACGAATGGAAATTGCTGCTGTAGCTCTAAGACAACTAGGCAATGCCTTGGCTACTGGATTCAACGTAGCCGAAAAATAGGCACATGGCCGTTGTTTGTCTCCAGATAGTTGTGTTAAAACTGACAATGCGCAACCTTCCCTTTCTTGAACGAAAAGTGTGAAAGGCTTACTGTAATCTGGAGTACCTAACACAGGGGCAGAACACAAGGCAGTACGTAAATCAGAGAAACTCTTCTGACATTCATCAGTCCAAGGAAGAGGTTGGGGTGTATCTTTCAGAGTAAGTGCCAGCAGAGGTTTAGCCAACAAAGAAAAATTCGGAATCCACTGTCTACAATAAGAGGTAATGCCCAGAAAGGCACGCACCTCCCTTTGTGTGGATGGTACAGACATTTGCAAAATTTCTTGAATTCGTTCTGGGGTCAATCGTCTTCCCTCCTTCGACAAGAGATGACCTAAATAGGTAACCTCTCGGCGGCAATATTGCAACTTAGAGGGTGACACCTTATGATGCAGGTCAGACAAATGACGCAACAGTGAAACAGTCACATCCTTTCAAACATCCTCTGACTCAGCAGCAACTAACAAATCATCCACATACTGAATAAGAGTGGCACCTAGGGGCTAAATGAAAGCATCGAGCTGAGATTTCAAAGCCTGACTATAAATGGAGGGGTTCTCACAATAGCCTTGAGGTGCATGTTTGAATCGGAAACTTCGGCCTCCGAGAGAGAAGCCAAAAATATCCCTACTTTCCTCAGCAATAGGACTACTGAAGAAAGCATTTTTTAGATCAATAACTGAGAACCATGCCGCTGAAGCGGGTATCATAGTAAGCAAGGCAGTGATATCTGGGACAACAGGAAACTGGGGGACAACAATCTTGTTGACCTCCCGAAGATCGATCACAAAGCGGTGTACAGGAGGCTGAGAAAGATCAGTATGTTTAAGGACAGGTAGAACAGGACTGTTGCAAACATTACCTCTCGTCTCTTCGACCACACCCTTCTGAACCAAATCATAGATAATAGCCAGCAAAGCTCGCTCACCATCATTGGAAATCTTATACTGAGGAATGCGTGGTAGTTTAACATTAGGCTTAATAGTAACCACTTAAGGCGGAATCTGGAGCAGACCCACATCATTCGGACCTGTAGCCCAAAGTGTAGCAGGAAGAGAATACAATTCGGGTGAGAGTTGGTCTTTCGATAAATACATAGGAGAAACCAGTTTCTCACTTAAGGTAAGATGCACACCAGAGGGGGAACAATACAACGTTGCATGAAGACGTTTCAACAAGTCCAAACCCAACAGGTTCTCTCCGCAACCAGTCGTTAAAATAAGCGGAGCTTCCAGATTGTAAGGACCAATCGAAAGAGGCAAAGGAGAAGAAACCGGGGTAGTAACTGGGGCGCCAGAAAATCCTACAGAAACGTTAGTTAAGCCAGACAAAGGTGCCCCAGGGAGTTTGGAGTGAATAATAGAACTTCTCATTGCACCAATATCCAAATGAAATGGCTCTGCAACACCCAATGCAACAACTTCAACATAAGGCCCATTCTGATCCACTGGAACTGATACGACTCCCTTACTTTGTCCATGGCTGTCCTATCTAGAATGAAAATCCTGAACCTCACCCTCAACACAATAATCGTCATTGTAATATTGCGCAGACTGAGTATTCTGCTGATCAAAATAATTCACAGAATTCTGAGGGGGAAAGGAATGCTGTCCTTGAGAGAACACACCTCGCCCTCTACCTCTAGGTGCTGCTTGAAAACCACCACGGCCTCGCGGCCCTGGGAATCCACCATTACGCTGCAATAAAACCGGACAGCTATTCTTAAAATGACCTTCCTCTTTACAATGGGCACATTGATTAGGACCAAGCAAAGGTCGCGAAACAAAAGGGTCAGGTTTCTGTAACAACCTCTGAAGCTGGGGAGGCTGTTGAAACTGACGCTGGCCAGAACGAGGGGGATAAGCCTGTTGAAGAAGAACCTTCATTTTTAAATCCTAAGTCTTCTTCTCAATCTTATCTTTCTCTTCTTTATCCCTATTCTCGTAATACTGAGCAGTAGCTAATATCTGTGCAGACGAAGAAACAGCCCACAAACTCTCTGAATCTTTAAGCTTATGCGATAATTCTGGAAGTAAATTAAATACAAATTTATCCACAAATAATCGCTGTCCACCTTCAGTACTCATATCTTGAACACTATGATCAAAAAACGTCTCCTCAAAACGAGTAAAGAAATCGGAGACACTCTCATCTTTCTTCTGTTTACATGTAGCTAACTTATCCCAGTTAACATTTAAGGCAGGCATCATCGTCTTCATTAAATGACAACAAGGCAATTGTGCAATCAAATCATCCGGCTTAGCACCACCCACTTGCGCTGTATCTGCGGCAGTTATAGCGGCCTAATTACCACCTAAAGCTTGGTCGTGGTCCTCCCTACGAAACTACATTCCCCATCAGCATATCAATATCGGCCAAATTCATAATACACACATCAACAGTCTGCTTAATTTCTCTGTTTGGCTTCTTTACGCCAAAGGCGGAAAGAGTCAAACATTGCCGGCCGGGCTTTTCTTTTGAACAAAATTCCTTCCAAATTGTCTAATATATCAGGCTCAAAGCTACCATTTTGTGGCCACTGTAAGACACCATCTTTCTTTGTGTATCGGATCCATGCCTCATTAAAGGCAATGGGGCCAACGCCATGTTTAGAATAGAGCTCATAAGTGGGAGTTCCAACCGGAGGAATCGGACATGAGTCCTCGAGCCGGGAATCCCTATTACAACCAAAACAACAGAACTTCCTAAATTTGCTAAAACCAGGCATCTTAAATTCACTGGTCCGTTTACCAACTTCAAGGGGTTAAAACAAGAAACACAGCACAAACGTACTCACCCCTTGGCTTCGGCTATTGCAATGGTCGAATAACAAAATACAAACAAAAAAAAAACAAGTGGGCGCTACCCACGAATACTTAATTAAATGGTCTTTTCACGCCAACAGAGGTCCGTCTAACGTCTTGGGATACAAGTCAAAACCAAAGGGTCCAAGGCAGGGCGGCAGTCAAGGCAGCAGTCATCGGCAGCCGTCGGAAAGGAGTAGCCGTGCAGAAAAAGACCTTCGGTCCACTTCGACATACAGGGGACGCTTGACGTGGCTCGCGAATCCTCCGAAATTTTCTTGCGAGGCTTCTCACGACCCTCTGGCTGAACCGCTACCACTGAAGCCGCCCCACGACGGGCGCCAGTTGGAGAACCGGGCCTTATGGGCCTGGCGGTGCAGGGCACACCTTAAATCCCCGAGTTCACCTACCTTGTCGAACAGAGACACGAGACACTCTGTTGGGCGTAGGAAGCCAGGTTTATTAGCTGCAGCCAAGCACAGTTATCACAGAAGTACGTACAAGGTAGGTTCTGAGGAGACTGCTACTTCAGTCCGTGGAGCACAATCTTTTATAGCACACATATTTACAAAGTTTACTCCCTATAGATACAAAGCAGGCCAATAGGAAAAGTTGGAAAACAAGCTATCAGGTTTGCCAAATGCGTCCCTCTCTCAAATCCCGTGTGTTACCCCTCCCAACAAATTAATCAGTGCTAGTACCGACAATCCAATTTGCAGGTGGCAGGACGTATTTGTGTGCCTCAAAGGATAGTTGTGTAACAAGAGAATACAAGGAGAGAATAGCGAAGGCCAGTCTGATAAGATAATCTAAGGAAAGAATAGGAGAAGCCGAATAGTTAGTCGAGACAAGGATCAATCAACCCAGACATGGATTAGCAAACTCGGCCAGACCCCAACATCGGTTTCGTAAACAAGGGCAGGGAGTTACTCTGTAACAGAAGAGACACGTAGCAGCTGAGAAAAGCAAAAACACTTTGTTCGCCATGCTGCCTGAGTGAGGGCAACACAAAATGGTGACGAGACACAAAATGGTGGCTAAATACGGGGCGAAGTCAGAAACGGAAGAACCTCAGTTTATATTTCCCATTTCAAGTTTTTCTTTTTGTAAAGAAAACAAATTACTCTTTGCTACAAGTCTGTGTCCTGCAGACGCAGCACTGTAGCAAAGAGTACAATTTGTTGATGGGAACTGCCGCCACTATGTCCCTATTGGAAAACGGTGGGTCATCCACCTATATATATAAATCACCACCTAAATTTTAGAGTAACTATCTTCAAGGAGTTCTACCTCGGGTAAGGTTTACTCAGTTTACCACTCTATTATTTGTAATGGGATGGGGCACACACACCTAGATGACAGGTCCACAAGACATTTCAGTACACATTGATTGGTATTTCTGTATTGTTAGTTTAGATGGGAACTGCATCTTTTATTATGTTCTTCTAATATGTATTATTCGTATTAACAGCATATATTGTCATCATTCTTGTATTTTAAAAAGTATAAGTATACATATAAGTATGTATGCAAATTGGAAGTATGTTATTTTACACTATTGAATGCTGTTCATGATGTGTTGTTCTATGCATTATTTATATAACAATATTCGAACAATTATTCACTGTAAAAAATATAAAAAGGTAAAACTGTGAAATAATTACACCAAAGGATCATGTTTATACAAAAGTATATCTTTATGAAGCCAAAAATATTCAATAAAGTAAATTGTGAAGTGGGCCGTTTCATAAAGACTATGCAATCACATGGTAACAATGAGGTCAGAAAAAGAAATTCCTTAATGAAGTCTTCAGTTAAATGCGTGTTAGGGGTATATATGGAATATAAACGTCTCTGAAACAGAAAAGTCATGTTGTGCCCTGTAAAGACTACTGATGGTAAAGTTGGCCCATGCATGATCCAAAATGGAGAAAAGTATCACACCTGTTTGGGTTTGTGGTAGTATGTCCTTTTGTAGATAAGTAATCTTAGTGAGGGCATCTGTTAACTGTTAGTAGAACTGCAGATGTTCTGTCTCAATAGAATATCTGAAGAAGTTTGTTCCCTGTCAGTAAAGCTGCAGTATTTTGTCTCCGTTCTTTTTCTATGAGAAAATGTATGTGCTGTCTTCGAAACTGTGGGATTGTATTTCCATGTAATCACAGTGAGGTGGCTTTTAGTGAAATTGCAGCATTTTATTTCGATCTAATGTTTTTAAGGAACCTGGGGGCATATTATCAAGACAGGCGACAAAATTATCACTGTTTTAGCAGCAGAAAACTGCCGCTAAAACGGTGATATTAGGCTTTATAATATGCTCTATGGAATTCCAATAGAAGCCCATGTTAGATGTCCTTCACATTTAACCTGGGCTTCAATTGGAATTCAACAGAGCATGTTATCAAGCCCATTATCGCTGTTTCAGCTGCAGTTTTCTGCCGCTAAAACTGCGATAATTCTTTCGCCTGTCTTGATAATATGCCCTCTGGTTAGCTTTTAATCTTTTACCACCTTGCAGCACAGTTTTCAACAGAACTGTAGCCCTATCACTCAGGGATTTACCACAAGCACTAATATAGTTGTGAGGTGAGTATTATTGCGCCCAAAATATGGAAACTTCCAGATTGCAACATTATTATCGGATTACAACCAAATTCCTGTAGGTCCTTATACAATGGAGTATGACTCACAGAGTAGGTGTAAGCACTCAGTTTTCACATATATAATATTGTTGTGTAAACAATTCCTAAAGTTTTGACATTGAGGAGGGGGGATGATGGGGGGGGGGAGTTTGCTAGGAGGGAAGAGGGTGAGGGTGGAGGGGAGGGGGCGTGGGGTGAAAATCAAGAAAAGAAGTAAATATGGCAATATGGAAAGAGATCAAAGAGAGCAAATAAGGTTAAAAGAAATATCCAGTATGTTTTTCATTGCAGGTAATTGTGTCCAAATAGATGACAAACATAAGAATTTGTACACTGAATGTGGCTGGTCTAAATGACTGGAAGAAAAGACAGCGACTAGAATACTTGGTGAAATATAATAGAATAGATATTTTATGCCTCCAGGAAACCCACCTTCCGTGGGCTAAGAGGAATCTACTATTTTTAAGGGGTTTTGAATTAGTCGCTTGCTCAACCCAATCGTCAATGGTTAGAGGAGTTGCCATACTAGCAAAAACCACCTTGGGCAAGGCCAAAAAAGTGAGAACGGACTGCAATGGTAGATGGGCAATTGTTGAAATGGAGTTAGGTTTCTCAATCTGTGTAATCTATGGGTCAAATGATGATGATCCTGAAATCTTTGACTATTTGGAAACAGAGTTGGCCGGCTGGCCTACTCCTCTGGTGGTTACAGGAGACCTCAAAATTTCCATAGACTGGGGTAATAGTGCATCATATGAAGGACGAAAACCCAGAGTTTTTAGATCTGTCAAGGCTCTCATTAGATAACAGGGGCTGTTAGATGTATGGCAAACAAAAGAACCCCAGAACCCAGGATATACATATTTCTCAAATCCGGCTCAGAAATATTCAAAATTAGACTATATCCTGATATCTAACACAGAAATAGAGAAGGTTGAGATCATCAAACTCCCAAGAGTGCTTTCTGACCACAAGCCCCTGTTGCTTATCTATGATTTGGGAAGAGGGTAGAGAACTAAAACCTCTTGGTCTTTTGAAAGACGATTGTTAGCAGATGATAGGTTTGTCGATCATATGAATAAGTGGGCGGAAGAATACTTTGCAGCAAACAGGTACAGTGCATCACGGAATGGGGTCTGGGAGGCTTTTAAAGCTGCGCTGAGAGGCGAGACGATTAGCTGCTCTTCAAGACTCAGAAGGGAGGATAGGATGGAGGTAGAGAAACTTATGGGTAGACTCTCCATTGCGGAAGCACGACATATCGCAGTTATCGCAACTGGAGGAGATGGTGATGAAAACCATAATGTCTTGCTGACCATTAAAGCGAATATACAGAGGAAAGTAACACAAAGGGCAGTAAGGGACTTTCAAACAACTAGAGTAAAGAGGTATGAAACAGGAGAGCAAGCGGGTAGAGTCCTTGCACTTCGGTTAAGACAAGAAAAGGCAAAAAACCACATTGCACGTATTGACGAAAATGGTAATACATACACAGAAACTAAGGATGTTTTAAAAGTATTTCATAATTTTTATAAAGAACTATATGATGTGGGAAATAATGGGAACAAGCAAGGGCAAAATTACCCAGATAACGGCCCTTGTTTGAATGAGTTAACAAGAACGGAACTCGATATAGATATATCTTATGCTGAAGTGTTGTCTGCCCTGCGGGAATTAGCTCCAGGCAAAGCTGCTGGCCCAGGCGGGATACCCCTGGAAATGTACAAGGCCTTAGAGCGTGAGATTGTACCAATGTTAGTTGATCTATTTAATGGTATCCTGTACTCCGGTGTTGTGCCCGATTCATGGAGGGAAACGAACATTGTAATTTTTCATAAGAAAGGCAAGCCGGCGGAGAAGCCGGGCTCATATCGGCCGATATCCCTGATTAATGCCGTCACTAAGCTCTACTCAAAGATCTGGGCTAAGCGGCTGGGCAGGATCATTGGCGACCTCGTCTCCCCGTGGCAGCACGGGTATGTCCCTGGCCGGGGGACAACCGACCATACTTGTAGAGCTATAGGTCTGTTTGACGCCCAGACTGCCACGGGGGGGGGGGATTGCCATGATCCTGCTGGATGTAGAGAAAGCTTTTGATCGTGTTGATTGGGGCTTTCTCTGGGGATATTGGCAGGTAGAGGATTTGGGGAGAAAGCCATCAGGGCACTTAGAGCAATGTATATGGACCCGATTGCGAGAGTTGTGGCTATGGGGGAAAAGTCAAATATATTCTCTATAAAGAGAGGGACACGTCAGGGCTGTCCCTGCTCCCCTATTTTGTTCTCTTTATATATCGATCCCCTCATACAGAAAATACTGGAGAACCCAAATATTCCCCCGGTGATTTTAAACGGATATACAAATAAATTATTAGCATATGCCGATGACCTAGGCGTAATTACAACCGACCCCCAACAGACTTTACCCATTTTGGTAGAAATGGCAAAGACCTTTGGACTGAGCTCTAGGTACCTCCTAAACGAATCCAAGACTCAAATAATCTGCTCAAAAAATATTGTAAAGTCTGATTCCCGTTTTGTGGATTCTGCGGTCTATCTGGGGGTAAAAATTAATGCATCGGTGGAAAAAATAGTAGAAGAAAATGATCTCCCATTAATTAAAAACATAGAGACAGAACTGAGAAGAATTGATGTATTGCATCTCTCTCTGGTCGGAAGGGTAAACGCTATAAAGATGGCAATTTATCCAAAAGTCCTGTACCTGTACTTTCTGATAGATGATAAAATATTGAACAAATTGGAATCAGTCTTTATAAAATTCATATGGCATTATGGCAAGATCAGGCGCTCTACTAATCTCATGTCATTGCCAAGGAAACGGGGTGGTATGACACTTCCAAATCTCAGACTATACCATTGGTCTTGCCTTTTAATTCAAATGCCTATATTACTCCAAATTAATACCAACTCTGTAGAGGGGAACCTCAATCTTGGGACTCAAGGCCCACCCCAATTTTATGAAATGTTGTTAGGAAAAAACGCCACAGGACTTTTGCTCCGCGAAGTTGAGCGCAGGTTTTATAAAAAGGCATGCTTTAAGACCTTATTAGGGGCCTGGTCTGTGTGGAAAACCATCCTGAAACATTTTAAAGCTCCTAAAGTAAACTCATATCTCCTCCTGGCAAATTCATGTCTTTTTCCACAATTGAGGTCAGATAGGAGTTCCCAGGAATGGAAGCGAATGGGGGTTAAGAGTATCGAAGATGTAATGGAGGGAGATAAGATCAGAGGGTTTGAGGACCTGCAAAAGTTATATAACATTCCACGTACTCATTGGCTTCTATATGAACAAATAGCCCGCACTTTACGAGGCCTAAGACCTAAATTAAAGCCCAAAATAGATATTACTGTTACTGGAGGCATTGGACAGAGGCTGCAGAAATATTAAAACAATTTATAATTTACTGATAAGATAGTGGAGAAGTGTGGCTCACTGGTTAGAGGAAGCAGACCCTGAAGCAGAGGTCAGACCCGGGACCAGGGTTCAATTCCCGACGCGGCAGGGTCTTGAGTAGGCCTGAGCGTAGTGGGCGTAGTGGGGCTTCACGGAGCTACACTGAGTGGGAGAGAAACTACGCCCACCCCGGCACTCCGCGTAGCCCCACTACGCACCTCCCTCCCGCTCTCCCCTACATACATTATTTAAGCAAAAGAGCATTAAAACAGCAAGTTTAAAGCACTTACTGTGTCCCGGGCTCGTCCAGGGCTCCCTCTTGGAATCGCGTCCGTCATGGGTACCAATGCGCATGCGCGGCCGCTCGCGCATGCGCATTTCTCCCGAGAAATGCGCATGCGCGGGTGGCCGCGCATGCGCATTGGTATCTAAGATGGGACTCTATTGCAAGAAGGAGCCCCGGACGAGCCCCGGACACGGTAAGTGCCTTACACTTGCTGTTTTAAATCTCTTTTGCCTAAATTATGTATGTAGGGCAGGGCGGGAGGGAGGCGGGTGGCGGCCGACTCGGCTACGCTCACGGAGTGGGCGTAGTGTGGCCGGCTACGCTGTCTACGCAAAATGCGGAGGAGGCAACACTACGCCTACTCCGTGAGCGTAGCCGATTCGGGCGCCCAGGTTAGTCTTGAGCCCAAATGTCCACGGACTCGATAATTCTCGCTTCGGTGCCCACTCGAATCATGGGTTCACACTCTGCAACTCTGGGCATTAGCTTGCTTAATCTCCACAACGGGATGCCTGGCTTTCACCTTGGGGATGCCCAGTACGGGTTATCTCACAGGGAAATGCCAGGACGGGTTCCCAAGGCAAGCGCCGAGATGCCCCAGGGTGATTCGAGCGCTATATAAGAACATACAAAAAAAGGAAAAAAAAAGATTCAAGTTGACATCGAGAAAATGGAGAGCGTTTGGGCCAGGAAATTGAACTTCCCCGATGTCGATCTTGATCTCTCTATAGAACTGAATAAAAAGCTCTTTCGGACCTCAAATCTACGGGCTCAGCACTTTAAGACAATATTTAAGCTGTATCATACCCCAACAAAATTATTTGAGTGGGGTGTTAGACAGGACGACTGCTGCCCTAGATGTGGCTCACATCAAGCGGCCATAATTCATATGTTTGTCATATGTGTTAGATTGGGCCCTCTTAAGGAGGGGAAAACCAAATTTTGGGAGGGGCTGCTAGGTCATAAGATCAATCTATCCCCGACTTTGGTATTAATAGGCACGGATTCAAAACTGGGTCTTGAAAAAGATGAGGAAGCCCTTGTCTTTCTGTCAGTAGCGGTTATGCGAATACTGATCACTGCAAATTGGAAAGATGAAAACGCTCCCTCCTTTCGGATGTGGCTATCGAGACTTCTTGGCATTCATAATATTGAGTCCTGTCTGTATGAATTTAAAGGAGCTAAAAAACATGAGATGGGAAGACGTATATGGGCGCCTATTCTGAATTGGAGGGAAGACAGAACCATTTTATGAACAGAGCTTGACTAAATTTTAACATTGTATCTGTATTTAATTGCCCTAATTGTATTCCAGCGACTTATTATGAATTGAACTTTTATCTATTTGGAATAATTTATCTATTTATGTCATCTTATGTACATATCTGGTTTTAATGCTCTATTTGTGTTTACTCAATTGCTTAAGATGTATATTGCAATGAACCTTCAATAAAAAAAATAAAAAAGTTTTGACATTGAGGAATAGGTCCTGTAATCTTACTACATGTGGTATTACCACATGTCTCTTAATATAATATTGTTTGCTTCAAGTAATCTCAGTGAAGAAATCTGCTGACTTAAAGTACCTCTGCAGCCTTCGGTTTCTATGAAATGTCTGAGGGCGCTTGCTGGCTTTCAGTGGTAGTGCAGGCTTTCTTATCTGCAATTCGATATGTCATTTCAAATGAGTGTTGACAGTGCCACTGTTTATATTGTAAATGTTGCCATCATACATGTTATTTATAATGCAGTTTTACAGGTATTTAGCCATGCATTGGAGTTGGAGTGCTTGGTCGATCTGAAGTTTACCAAACTGTTCATAAACTAGTTTCAGCTGAAGAATTGTTTCTGCGAGTTTAAAAGGATTATATAAGATTCGATCTTAGAAGGGAACTGAAATGTCCATTAATCAAGATTCCTATTTGGAAGTCTTTCATTTTGTCATAATACATCAATTTTACTCTTACAAGTTGCTAATACTGTCTAATTTGTCCACAGCTCAAACATGCCGCATGAACTTATCTTCTGCGTGCACATGTCAAGTTCAGCATTTCATCTAAACATGTTGTGATGTTACGCTTGGTTCGACAGTCAAGGACACTACAGTGAAATGTGCATAACTTGTCCAAGAAATTATGAGAAATACAAAAAAGAATACACTAAAAATACACAAAATGCCTGTCTAGTAGTTTGTGCTATTTTTTTTAAACGAAATCCATCCTCGTGACTATTTTGGATGTGACGATGCATTTTGCGATAAAAAGAACATAGCGCAAAATCAAATGTGATGTAAAAACCCAACCGCTTGTGTTCTGCTCGTTCACGTTGTTCTTGTGCTACAAGCGTATGAAATGCTGGAAGTTATACAAGATTTCTCTGGTGTAAACAAAATTTCACCCCGCTCTAATATCAGCAAACCATGGGGCATATTCATAGGAAAATGGCGCAGTGCAGTACCGCAAGCAATTTTGCTGTGCTGAGCAGCGTCATTTTCAAAACTCAGGGATGTGCCGTATTGACAAGAATGCGGCGTATGCCTGTGTGGAACTCTGCGCAGAGGCTAACAAAGCTGCCTAGCGCCAATGCAGGCACTCTTACACCATGGTGCAGTCATGCAAGGGTGTCTGCGTTGCAGGCATGATAGTGCTTGTGCAGGAAGGGACACCTTCCTCCACAAAAACATTCATCAATGGTGTTTTGCCCCCTCTGTGTGTGCTGCATTACACTCTGAAAGAGAATAAAATGAGGAGAAATAAAAGTATTTCTCCTTGTTGCACCACATTAACGCCTCCTTTTGAAAGGTTATAATTTTTCGTGCTGCCTCAGATTTACAGATCCTTGTAAATCTGGAGCACTGCCAAAAAGCCATGGGTGTTGCTAGGAACCCCCACAGCAACACTCTGCACGCCGATTTGCTGCAAAAAAACACGTTGCAGAAGGCCATATTTGCAATGTTATGTTAAGCAAGGCTACGTTAAGTCAAGCAAAGTGGTTTAGCGCGGACTTGTAAATATGGGCTTACATAGAGCGCCACTGGAGCGTCAAAAAAAGTGATGCTCTGGCGGCACTAGGGGCTTGTAAATAGGCACTCATACCTTCATAGTACCCTTGTAAAGCCGATGGCCTGACCATTGCTTTCTGCAGGTTTCCTCTAAGGAAGCGATCACTGCTTCATTTAAATAATATTACACATGAATGATATATAAAATATCTATGAATTATTTTAAAACATTCCAAGATGAGACACATGCGGTATCTGAAGTACTTTTCGGAAGCTATGATCGAAGCTCCGGAGATTACCCAATCTATTGGCAACAAATGTGAAAAAATCTCACAGGTTTCAATATTTACTCACTCTAATACGATAGTCGTTGACATGATCATATTTTTCATTTACTGCCTGAGCATTGGCTTAATCTAAGACAATCCTCTGGACGTTTATTTCTGCAGTGTCTTGCCCCTAAGCACCCGAGCTCTTTAATTTTGTGTAAACTTGAAGAGCTATTCTGGGCATCAGTTTGAAACCATTACTGTGGCTGATGTACAGCACAAAGATCTTAACCCTGATGATAGATTTTACAAATTGTGATTGTTTAGATGATGTATAATGTCTATGGAAAAGAACACTTTTGAAATGTATCGCTGGAGTAATGAAGCTGCTTGCATAACGGCATGTCATCTCAACAAACTTTTTTTTGCACCATACATCAGTTGTGCAACGCTGCACGTCTAATGAATAGGTCTGAAGACTCAGGGAGCAGAACCTCAGGCTGCCCTTCCTCATAAAAGAAAGAAGCACTAACTTTACTTAAATCAATGTAAATGTGGCGTATTTGTATAGCGCGAACAGTGACCCGGAGGCATCCCGGCGCTTGTACTCCTACCACAAGGGAACCCCTCCTGGCTTATTCCTTGTGGGGTGTCCACTCCTGGGCATCCCATGGTGAAACCAGGCATCCCTTGTGCATCAGGGGCCTTTGTGGAGACTAAGCAAGCTATTGCCCAGAGTTGCAGCGTGGGACCCATGCTTAGAAACGGCACTGAGGTGAGAATATCGGTCAGAGGAATTTATGCCCGAAACCCACCGAGGTGGGAATCGAACCCTGGTCCCTGGCCAGCGTTCTGCATCAAGGTCTGCCGCTCTAAGCATTGAGTCACACTTCTGCCACAAATACTGAGAATGGAGAAAAAAGTAAGTGAAAAATACAATCCTTGACCAAGCTTTCATATTCTTTGACATTTTAACCAACATAAAGGTGGAGTACACGCAAAAAAGTGATGCTAAAATTATAGCATACAATTCACAGATGTACCAATGCACTTTATATCCTGAACCGAAGATATATTATGGATGTGTTTCCTGCCTTGAGAAAATGTTCTGAAAATTATGCCATGGCTTGTATACTTACACATGCCCTAAACGTATTTATCTCAAACATTTCTCTTTGGTACATTAGAAGAATAATGCCATAAACAATTATCTGAGAAATTTCTGTTTGAAACCGTCGAACAGTCTTCCCTGAATGCATTCAACTACAAGTTTATACGTAGGCTAAGCCTGTGCAAATATGCCGCTTGAATCCAGATTTTCCTGCTTTTCAGGTGATATGGGGCCGAACAAGTCAAACTTTCAACATGCCATGCTCAGC
Organism: Lissotriton vulgaris; assembly: GCF_964263255.1. Classification (NCBI taxonomy): domain Eukaryota; kingdom Metazoa; phylum Chordata; class Amphibia; order Caudata; family Salamandridae; genus Lissotriton; species Lissotriton vulgaris. The sequence goes on from NC_141687.1 coordinate 1,012,863,260, forward strand.
AGTTCCATTTTACTATTCCTTTTTAGAATGAACTGTGAGGGATACCACTCACTCTGGGGGCATTTTAGTTTTATTGTCGTTGTTTTTTGTTTTTAAAGAAAATGACCTGTGGTTCGGGTCACTTTCAAATAACATTCAACACACATATTTTAAAGAAGCAAAATACATATCTATCTGAAATCTGTAATTCTCATTTGCCAAAAAACTTATTCTTGAGAAGGAACACACAAACATCAGTGCTATACATATGAAATTACTAAATGCTGAGGAAAAGATCAGTGGTCTTGTGTGTTGTGTGCAAGACCAGACGTATGTACAATAATAAAGGAGGTGTATGTTTGTTGTGTGTGCGTCTCCACGTAAAAGATGATTAAACGTGGCATTCTGTCTAGGCGGACAATATGGATGTGCAAGTATGATTTCTGCATTGCTATTTTTTCACATGCATTTGTTTACAACCGAAACCCAGATGTTCAGTATGGTAAAATCACGTTTAGGAGACTTAGGGCCAGATGCACTATTTACTGGTCGTAATTTGCAACTTGTATAGAGTTTTAAGGACGACTTATGTTCTAACTATGCATGTGGGTGTTTTCCTGGGGTCATAGGTTTTAGTATTGTTCCCTGTGCTGATACCATAACATTAATTTAATAACCATAAAGATCTTCAGGCTGTGTTGGCTCCAAGCTATGCTTAACCCGTTGGCTGCTGCCGTCGGCCAACGGTCGTCGCGAGCACTACCTCGGTAGTGCTGCGCACATCCGTTGGCCGTCGCGGCCCCACCCATTTCTTCGAACGTTCAGCACTGGCGCAGAACGTTTGAAGCAGCCAACGGGTTAATATCCGGTCACTTCATTACCTAGGAAACATTGGGGCATATTTACAAAGGCATTGTGCCACTGTAGCGTCACTTCTTACAGAGCTCCGGTGGCGCAATGCCCGGCTCTATATTTACATACTGGCGCTAAGCTACTTTGCGTGGCTTAATGCCGCCTGGCAGATATGGCCCTCCTCACTGCAGTGTTCTGAGGCAAGGGACATGCAAAGAGTGTTGTTGTGGACATTGCTACACAATACCTATTGTTTTTTTACACTGCCCTACATTTGCAAGGATCTGCAAATCTGAGGTAGCACCAAAAACGCCTTTCAAAAGGAGGCATTAGAGTGGTGCAACAAGGAGAAATACTCAGGGCACCCACACTACAGGCCGTGCCGCAAGAGATGGGGTATCCGGGGACAAAATCGGCCCGGGAGGGGGCCACACGGCAACCCCCCCTCTTTAAAAAAAAAGAATTTTTTTAAAGTGGCAGGCCCCGATGGATGGGGTCACCAGTGTCAAAATTGGACTAGGCGGGGGGGTCACACCGGGGGCATGGGGTCCCCGGGGCTAAAAATGGTCCTAGAGGGGGGAAGCTCGGCTCTCCTCTCTTTAAATAAAAAATAACTAAAAAAGAAAGGCTGGGCCCCGGAGGATGGGGTCCCTGGAGCAGAAACCGGCCCAGGAGGGGGGGACCGCCCTGCTCCCTTTCTTTTTATATAAAAAAAGTGACAGGCCCTGGAAAATGGGGACCCAGCTCCAAAAACAGTCCAGGAAAGGGGGGCCTCGTAAAATATATATAAATATTTTTAAAAAGCCGGCAACTCGCCGAGGTGCTCTTCACTTTTTCCACCACTCTGCAAATTCACTTCCTGGTGCACTGCTGGTTGGGGGGATGAGGTCACTTTGCCTCATGAGGGTCTCAAGACTGAAGTGTACTTCTTCCCCTAATCAACAGTGTGCAAGGAGGCAGAATGGTGGAGAAAGGGGGTGTGGCCTCTTATGACCTCTCAGCAATCTAGCAGTGTGGGTCTTATTGGAGGTAACAGGAGGGATATTTGGCCCTCAAGGATGCTCAAGAGCCAAGGGGACTTCATCCCCCAACTAGTAGTGTGCCAGAGGTGTGTTTTCAGAGTGGCGGAGAAAGGCGGAGTGGCCACCAAAAACCTCTCTGCAAACCCACTGTGTAGAACTTGCTGGAGGTACCAGGAAGGATAGTTGGCCTCAAGGACCCTCAGTAGCCATAAGGACTTCGTTCTCGTACTTGTAGTGCATCAGGAGGTGTGTTTGCAGAGTGGTGGAGAAAGAGGGAGTGGCCCCCTACCAGATCTCAGCAACCCTGCTGTGTTGGACTTACTGGAGGTAACAGGAGGGGTAGTTGGTACCCAAGGAAATCATTGGGGAAAACTACCATCCATGTTAACTCCAGTAAGTCCCACACAGCGGGATTTCTAAGAGGTCTCCGGAAGCCATGACCCCTTTTTCCACCAGTCTGCAAATGCGGCACATGGAGCTATAGTGGTTGAGGGATGAACTCCACTTTACTCCTCAGGGACCTGGGGGCCAAGAATCCCTCCTGGTACCTCCTGTAAGTCCTACACATCATGATTCCTACAAAGTAGTCAGAGGCCCGCCCCCTATCTCCAACACTCTGTAAATGCAAGTACTACTTAAAAAAACATACAAATTCACTGAAAAAAACAAAGGTTACAGGCACATTATAGTTGGAAATTAGCATTTCAAAAACTTTGAAATTCCCTAAAAAAACAAAGGTTACAGGGATGTTATAGTTAGGCTGCCATTTTACTCATACAAAATCAGAGAAATTCAGCTGTTATAGTTAGTGAGCTAACTATAACATGCTCCCCTACAATGCACTACTTATGACCTCACATATTACAACACTGATGACATCTCAAATCCCTGGCGCTAATGTGGGGGGCCTGGTGGGCCTCCCTGCCCCAGGGACCGCCACCTCCCTGGGGCTAATTAAAATTATGTGGGGGAGCCTCGCAGACCACCCCCGACCTGTGGACCACAACATCCCCCAGGGACACCATTTAGAAAAAATGAATGTAGGGGAGGCCCTAGGTCCTCCAGTGCTGAGCCAGGGAACGTTAACACCCCGTGGCACCCACTTTATTGAAACAAAAGTGGGGAAGTCCCTACAGGCTCCCCTGCAGCCCCGGGGACTGCCGATTCCCCAGAGATAAAATATAAAAATTAACCCCTTCGCTGCTGGCCCGTTTCCGCCGCTGTGCGGTAAACAAAAGAACAGGGGCGGGCCATGACGAACCCCAGCCGTCATCAGCACACGAGCACCGTAGTGCATGACGGCTGGGGTTCGTCATCAGCATACAAGGGGTTAAGGTGGTCCATTGCTGACCCCTGGCCTTGGAGACCACCACCTCCCGGGGCAAATTTTAACAAAGAAGGAGGACTGCGCTGTCCCCTTCCTGGAGCCTTAGATGGCCTTGGGCACTGCCCCCACCATTTAATAACAAGCAGTGTACTCTGCTTTGATCAAGCAAGAGCATTTTGCTCTCGCTTGCTCAAAGCGTAGCACAAATCTCTTTTTACACACAGGGAGGTGCATGTCAGCAGTTCCCTGTGGGTAAAAAGCAATGACTCCTGCAGAGGGCGGGGAGCTGGCAGTGACAGCAGGGGCATTCAGGCTTTCCCAGCAGTCCCCAACATTTTAAATGCGGGTGCCCTAGTTCGGACCAGGGCACCTACTCTACACAGGGAATGGAGCACACAAAGCCGAAATCGGTCAAGGAAGGGCCTCCCTTTAAAAAAAAAAGTCAGGCCTTGGAGGAGGGGATCTTCGGGGCCAAAAATGTCCCTTCTCTTTTTTTCACCCCCTGGGGTGATGGGGTCCCTGGGGCCAAAAATGGCCCAGGAGGGGGGCCACTCAGCCCCCTCCCTTTAAATAAAAGAACAATTTAAAAAAAGAAAGGATGGGCCCTGGGGGATAGGGTCCCTGGGCCCCCTCCATTTTATAGAAAAAGATCCAGGCCCCATGGGCTGGGGTTCCGGGGCCCAAAATGTTCCAGGGGGAGGGCCACGCAGCCCCCCTTCCTAAAAAACAGAAAAAATATTAGTTAAAAAAATACCAGCAACTCGCCGGAGGTCCCACCCCCTTTCTCCACCACTCTGCAAATGCCCCTCCTTCCATGCTGCTGGTAGGGGGATGAAGTCCCCTTGGCTTTTGAGGGTCCTTACGGGTCAATAAAACCTCCTGTTACCTCCATTTAGCTTCACACAGTGGAAATACTGAGAGGTGGTTGGAGACAATGCCCCTTTCTCCATCACTCTGCAAACATGCCTCCCAGCACACTGCTGGTTGAGGGATGAGGTCCCCTTGCATCCTGAGGGCCTCAGGACTAAAGTGGACTCCTTCTCCAAGCAGCAGTGCACCAGGAGGAGCAAATGGTAGTGACCTGCAACAACTGCCTGTATTGAAAAATCGCACGAGACTCATTCTAGTGCTCAATTTTTTATGTGGTGGTTTGCAGAGTTTTTCTGGAAACCCCAGCTTCAGTTGGAGTGCAGAGTGGGCAAAACTCTGCGAGCCCTGCCGGCAGAGAGGAGTTTACCACCCATCCCTAGAAATCACAAAAAACACACTTCCGGACCAAGATCTAGCCTCCTTCCAAAATGTATGTAATTCTGTGCTGTAGTTTTTGTGGTTGTGCTTCTTAAAAAAGTGTATGGAACATCGATCAGGATTTTGTGCTTTAGGACCCCCCATTTTCTTGCCCCCACCTGACAGATCACCCCAAAACTTTCCATGAAGACACTCGTCAAAAAAAGGAATCTTTTTGGAATGTTTAATGAAGATTCATAAAACAGTGGCACAGCTATTAGCAAAACAAATAATTCCTATGGAAACGGAGACCTATCTATAACTACCCGGTAATGACAGCCACTAGATAATATGTATAGATTTATATTAGGCCTGGGCAAAATTTAGATTGCAGCAGCATAATTTGCATGCTTTCGGGAATTTCGCGTTCCGCTTGTTGGCAGTTCAATCCTGAGTATGTACAGTGAACTTTTAACAGAGTTTACATATTAAAAACATGCAATTATCTAGCATTCTTTACTGGGTAAAAACATGAAGGTTAAATCAAGTTCAAGAATTGTGTTTGTTTCCAACAACAAGTTCAAAAATCCCCTATATCTAACCGTTTCTTAGAGTCTGACCCTTAAGATTAATACAAGAGTTCAACTCAGAGAGGAGAAGGAGATATCTGTGGGCGAATATGCTTCAAAGTTTTCAATGTTTCACTTTCTACAAAGAGAAAGAGATTTTGTAGTTTCACTACAATTTACATTTTGTACAAGTGATTAATTTTCTTAATGACATAAATTCTAAATTAATTCTTAAGGATAAAAATCTATATATGACAACTTAAAAAGGCAATAAAAGAGAATGATGTAATTCAACAACTGAACAATGCATTTTAGATTAAATAATATAGTGCTACGTGTTGTTTTGACTGTATCGGTGTGAATACTGATGCGGGTGCTTTAAACTTTCAACTTGTTATTCCATACAAAACATCAATAAAGACAGAGCACATATGCATTTAAGGGGAAATATTTTATTTTTCAGACTAAACGCTATGATGATGTGCTTCTGAAAATTAGACTCCTGGGGATGCCCAGAGTGATTGAACTTATGTGGACACATCCCATTTGTAACATAGAATTCCCAACAAACATTAAACCTTGGGTTAAATGATAGACTTGTCTCATATTCCTGACAAGGAATGCTCCAGAATCTCTGGGGATCCCAAAAGTCCTAAAACCTACTGTTTCCAAACTTCTCCTTAGAAAATGTGTACCCCACTTGTGTGGGTGGATCTATCGCCTGTTACAGGGGAGACACCACAAAATAATATCAAAACATCTGATTTTCCTCTCAAGTTCGTCAACCTGACTATATGTGCTGCAGCAGTAATTGGGCACAGGCTCGGTCATCAGCCTAGGAAATCCACAAACCTTAGACATTTCTCAAAACTAGACACCTGGGGGAAGTTGCATGAGTCCCACCATGTTTACTTACCAAGATTGCCCTGTACAGGTAAAACTTTGGCAGAAATCACAGATTTTCTTAAAGTTTCTTTGAGGAAATGTTTCATAATTTGTGTGAATGCTAAACATTTTTGTCACCCACTGTTCCTATATGTCTCCTGATAGAAATCATACTCCACATTTGATGCTGGACATTCTGCCTGTGACAGGAAATTCCCCAAAATTTAATGTGGAAATATCAAGATTTTTCCTTTGAAATTCACTCATTCTGGCAGTGTCACAATGTGGACAGTTGTGGGATTTGTCTCACAGGAAAACTCTGGAATCTTGGGATCCAAAAAGTCCTGCCACCATCCATTCCCACACTTCTTCTAATAAAAAATCATGTCACTTGTATGGTTGGACGTATCACCCTTTACAAGAAAGACCCCAAAACGCAATGTGGAAACATCATGATTTTTCCTTTCAAATTCACTCACTCTAACAATCTGAGTATTGTGGTATTTGGACACAGGCTCAGTTGGCAGCCTGGGTAATCATAAAGCCTAGACATTACAGAAAACTAAACACCTAAGGAAGTTCAGTGTGGTGGAAGTTACATGAATTTCGTTTTGTTGTTTATTCAGAATGCCCTGTAACTGTCAAACTTGACTAAAATCACAGATTCTCCTGAAACTATCTATGAGGGAAGGTTTTGGAATCTGTTTGATTGCACAAAATTCTTACCACCCAGAGTTCCCACACTTCTCTTGATAAAACGTGTATCCCACCTATGCGGCTGGGCCTCTGGCATGTGTCATGAAAGGTTTCAGGATGCAACAAATTCATTTATTCTGGTGATGTAGGAAGTGTGGTATTTGAACGCGACATTGGCTAGCACACATATAAACCTACCAACCCAGACATTTCTGTAAACTAGATACCTTGGTGAATCCAGGTTGGCCCAGCTTACATGTATTCCAATAATCTTTCTTGCCTAGAATTCCCTGTAAATGTCAACGTGGGTAAAATCAAAGAATTGTATCTATTTTCTGTGAGGGAAAGTTCCAAAATATTTGGGATTGACAAATTCCAACTGAACAGTGTTCCCACAGTGTCTGCACCTTTGGGGGAATTCAAAGATATTAGAGATAGGTGTTTGGCACAATTACAAAATGTATAGAAGAAGTCCGCTGCACTCCAATGGTAAATCAGTGAGCTTAATCGGTAGACGGTGAAAGTATAGTCTTTTAGGGTGCTCAGGGTGAACCCCTACGGTCCAGGAGGGGAAGAAATATGAAAGCACGAAAAACTTTACAGGCGTAAGGTGGTTAAAGCTGAGCACTCCTATGTGCTGCAAAAGCAAGTAGATACAAGGGTATTTTGTAGAAGGTATAAGAAATCTTTTTCATTGCATCACGCCTTCCGCATCCCGGGAGGGCGTTCCTTCGTACACCGCATTGTGGACCTCTTAACACTTAACCGCTCATACTCTTCTCGATACATATTAACCCCCTGATGAAGAGCCATGGAGCTCGAAATGCATTGGGGACATTGATACACGCCATCTCTTTACTACTATCATGATGCAATGAAAAAGATTTCTTCTACCTTTGGAATCATGTTGTATATCGTATCCAAATTTAGTTCAGCCACGTGAACATTTCTTTAACATGAAAAAAATGTTTAAAACTTTGAACATCAAAATACCCACGTATCTACTTGCTTTTGCATCACACAGGAGTGCTCAGGTTTACCCACCTTACGCCTGTAAGGTTCTTCGTACAATTACAAAATGGACAGCCCACACCCGATTTTTTTTAAAAAGGTCTATCCCTTTCACCCTATGGGCTTTCTGCTTTAGGGTGAAGGTTGCTCATTAGTGGTCACCACTGCTAATTAACCCTGGGCGTAGTTCGCGGAGTTGGACTCCGCGGAGCTCCGCGAAGACGTAGTTGCACTCCGCGAACTACGCGTAGCTCCGCAGCCATGCGGAGTTGCTTGCTGGGCCCGTTCGCGCGCCGTTTTTCGTCTTCTGGAGCGCGGTGCGCGTGTTCGGGCGTTGCCTGCATGCTTGGGATGGCTAGCGCGCTAAATTACCCCAGAAGTTTGTCCCGCCTGCTTGCGTTCCCTTATTTCTTGTTCCGGGTCACAATTAACGTGGTCGCGTTGTGCAAGACATGTTCGGGAACTCATCTTCTCGTTCGCACTACAAAAGTGCGTGATCGCGCTAAATATCGTGCGAACCTACCCATGCGGTCGCGATGGGCGCAGCCATCTTGGATCACACACTCTGGCTATGGTTTTGGGCCTACTTTTGCATCTTGTTGAAATCTCTTTAATCCTTGTCTTTTTACCCACTTTTTCAAACTTTCTTTAGTTATTACCTATTTCTCTCTGTGCCTAGGTTTATATTTTTCATTTTATTTCTACTTTTACAACTTTTCTATTGCTTTATTTTACTTCCTTCTTTTACCTTGCTTCTTTTTTCCCCTACCTTTTTGTCTTGAACTTTTCTTCTCCCCTCCACCCAGAACCATGGTCGAGGGCGCCAGCAGCAGCGGCGGCTCAAAGGGCAAGGCGCCAGTGCCCCAAAAAACCCGACTGCCTTGCGGCAGAATGCGCCCTCTATGGGTGAGGCCCCGCCAACTTTTTGGGGAGGAGGAGGTGGCTGCCCTGGTGTTTTTTATCCAGCGCTACCTCCCCTTGATGTTGGCAGCAGGTGGCAGGCCCGGCTCCGGCTACCACCATATTGAGGAGCGTCTCCGGCGGTGGGTGAAGGTGCGCCGGGCAGTCTTCCGCTGCTCCGGTATCCGGCATACCCACCATCAGCTGACCCACCGTTGGGCAGACATTTTGGACCGGGAGCAGGACCTGTTGGACCTGCTTGGCGTCGAGGTCGTGGGTCTTGGTGAGTGGCTACCCAAAAAAAAAGTGTTTGTATAATATATATCTCTATAGTAGTATAAGTATTGTTATTGTATCTTTGTAAATCTTGGCTGAATAAGTAACGCGATGACTGTTGCTCCTAGTTACATTTCCGATGTATTCCGTTATTATATCTACTGTAATTATATGACACTGGTCTGTGCTGCGCTTTTTCATCTTCACTGACTCTTGCGTGTTCAATTTGGCGCTAGCTTTTGCTGTTTATTGGTGTGAGATTTTCTTTATTGTAGAGAACTGAAGTTAGTTAATGCTATTAATAAAGTCTTGTCCCCTTCCTTTGTCCGTCAGTGAAATAGCCGTTGATGGATAATTGTACGTGTTTGCAATGCATATTGTATCATTTTTTTTTCACGGCCTTCTCTTCTGCATGAATCCTCCTCTGGCAATGAATGCAAAAGTTACTTTGTTCTTCTTACCTCAGCCAGGGGCGGATTTAGGCATGTTCAAGCTGTGCAACTGCACAGGGCCACCAAACGCCAGGGGCCACCCCACCAATATATATCCTTAATGTAATAATCCTCAGAGGATGGATACATATTTGCGTGGCGGCCCCTGGCAGGGATTTGGTGCCTCCGGTTCTGTTCCACTTCCAAACACCCTGACTCCCCCCTCTTCACTGGCCTCCGTGCTCCGCCCCAACCTCCTCTTCCGGGCCCCCCACCTACGCTCCCTGACCAGGAGTCCAGGACCACCATGAGCCTAGAGCCGCCCCTGCCTCAGCCCTCCATAGAACTGATGTAGTTTGTATATTGAGTGGGTAGGGCAGCAGTAGCATTCAGTCAGTAGCAAAAAAAAATATGATGCCATGAACGTACAATTTCGTGTTAGTAAGTATGCACAAAGTTAAGCATGTCTCCTCCTTGTGATCTATGCATTTTGCTGGCAAAAAATGAAAAAGAAATGGCTACTTACAGATAATTGATTGATTACCCCATTCTTGAATCGGTGGTGTTGTTCAGGTCTTACTGCCTCTGTGTTACTTAGTAATCTGCAATCAGAATGTTTATGGAACATTTGATTTGTTTTCTCCAAGTATATACACTAGTCAGTGAATCATGCAAGGCAGTAGTCATTTGGTAGACCAATGTTTGTTTCTTTTAATGTAGTAGCAGTGGTTTTTGAAATGCTGTCTATGTTTCACAGCACTCAATGTTTTCCTCTTTCTTTATTATTATTTCTTGCATGAACCACAGAACCCAGGGGCAAGCAGAAGACTGGGACCGAGTCGGCGGGTGAACGCGAAGAACCACAGGCACAGAGCTCCTCTACTGAGGATCCTGCTGCTGTCCCCAGTAAGTCCAACAGTGTTTTCTTTTGGAACAATGATATTTCCCTAACTTTCTAACGGAGCTTTTTTACCAACCGATTAATGACATTTCACCTAACTAAATTTTGACAAATGCTTGTTTGGTTTTATGTTTTCAAAATTTTGGGTATTACTATCTGTCCCTGCCTTTCTGTTCCTTGAAAGAGCCTCTCCTATGACTCTCTGTGCTACTACTAGACTGTCTGTAGGTAAGCTTGCCCTGTTGCCCACTCTTTAGTTAAGGTATTAATCTTTTCAAAAAATCTGTGATAGAATAGCGGAAGGCACAGGGTCCACTCCTGTCTTATGCTTTTTCCTCTGTAATGTCTCTTCTTTGCCAATTGACACCAACCAAGTATGCATCCAGATGTTGGTCTACTATTTTGTAAGCGTTAGTAATGAATACCACTACTACTCTTGCGGGTATTCTTCTATGCAGTCACATACATAACTATGTATGCACCACAAAATTGGATGTTGTTGGTGATAGGCAGGTTGGACCTTACTTACTTACAATCTTACACCTCAGTCACAGAACTCAGAGGAATCCACAATTCAATGAACGACAACCTATATGGGCTCAGTCATTGGTCAATTATTCAATTACCCCTTTCCAGAACCCCAATATGAAGATGCCAAATGCTTTTATTACACAATCCATAACCTAAGTAACCCCCTTTTGCTCACTCTCTCGTGTAAGTCTACAAGACAACAGACACTGAAAATATACTTTCGAGTCAATGTGGTACTTCAAAACCTTAATTTTGTTAGAAGTAACTAAGTAAGTAACATCAATGTTTTTAAGTTGTTCCGTGAAATACGTCAAGGCCAGGGCCACCAGAAAAAATCCAGAGTTAAAAAAGGCTGAATAAAAAGTAATCTACATTTGTACAGCTACCAGTGCACGATAGGGAAATGTGGGAAATGTCGGAGACCCCTCACCATTGAACGTATACTGGTTGCATATGCCTCTTTTTGGTAAGCTCTGGAAATCTTTGCTTCGTAGAAGGAAATCTTCTCATCTGCCGAAAGATAATGACAAAAGTGGTGCACGTTAGACAGTATGAAAACATTACATACATTTATTCAACGTTTTTAGCTGTCATGCTAAAAAAAAGGTGTAACCTGAGGCTGTAAGCAAACTCGATTCCACAATCCACATTCAAAAAGTAAATACGGGCCTTTCTATTTTCCAAACTCTTCAGGTGTATGCTTTGAACTATCATGTGGCCTCAAAGGCGTCTTCTCGTACTGCACAACAAGCTGTGAGGTAGCATGCGCAAAACTGTAGACATGTCATTGATGTACAAACTGGTTAGGTTACATGGTTCAGTCTAACTTTCCAAGGACTAGAGTAGCAGTATAGATGAGATGAGCTTGTGTACCATACCATACCAAATAAATGCTAATATGTGTAGTGTGTTACTTACTCTGCTGTACTAGGCAATGTGGACTACTACTGATTACGTTGTACTTAACTGTTTCGCAGAACTCCATTCTTGGTGAACAAGTACAATGGGGGGTGTGCATCCATCTAAAAAGGTGTACTTAATTACTTATTTTTATTTGTGCAGAACCGGTACCATCCACCAGTGCCGACGGGGCAGCGGCGCTGCGACGGCGTCAGCAGAGGCGATCCCGGAGGGGAATGGAGGACCAGAGGCACCTACAGCAGCACCGGCAGCACCGGGGGAGGAGCCAACAACGGTGGGCGATGGTAAGTTACATTCAATAGTGATCCGCATTACTTGGTGGGTGGGGAAAACTTCCTCACTGTACTCTGATATTTATAATGAACTTGAAGTTCTACTGGACAATATATGACGCCACCTTTGTCATTACCAAGCTTAGCAAAAGCATTACCACCGGCGAGAATTGATAAAATAAGTTATACAGGCCTCTTCTATGTGACTACAACTCAGCTGTGAAAGGTTGGTGGCAGACTAAAAAAGTCTTATCCACAACATTACATGACCGTGATGGATTAACAGGAGATTGATTTTAAGTATGATGAAAGGAGCAAGGAAAAAGCACCAATCATATAATATAGAAGGATACTTTGGAATCAGCAATGCAGGTGTTTGAGAGCAGTTGGATGCGTGGGTTGTTGTGGAAGCATAGAAAGGGGAAAACACAGCTGCCTGCGTGGGTGGGAGACACATCCAATATCGGTGGTTAGTGGATAGTGGATACTAGTGTCGGCAGCGGTGTTTTGGTTAAACCCAAAGGCAAGGGAAGGAGGGGACGACTGGATGCATTCCGGGTCGTTGCTGGCGAAACACAAACCACCTAACGTTTGTTGCGCAATATAAAGAATGATAGTCTCTAGAGTAGACATTTACTAGTACTAGCTGGCCACTGTTAATTAATGTTAGTTTGAGACTGTCACTTTTCCCGGAAGCACAGAGTATATGATATAAAAAAACGAGATATGAAAAAGACAGGTGTTCGTATGTGATCGTTGAAGTACACCCATGCTATGTTACTAGGGCAGGCATAATGCCGTGCCAAAAAGTCAGACAAATGAAGTATATAAGGCGTAGAATGTTCAAGATAGATAAAACAACATTTTAGGTACTCAGCTTGCTTGCTATTGCTACTGTACTGTGCCGCCCACTATGTGTTGGATACATTTTGTGTTCTTGATTTGCTGGGATTTTTGATTACAACAATTCTGTCTCTTTCTTTATAGTTACTCCTTCTAAACCAACGAGGAAGGAGCTGGCAGTCCGGGCCCGTCAGCGGAAACTGCAGGCCATCGTTGAGGCCTACCGCCGGCTGGTGGCTCAGGCCGAGGAGGAGGAGGAGGAGGCGGCGGCAGCAGCTGCTGCCTCTTCCAATGCCCCGGCCCCCAAGCCTGCAGGAGTACGTCGGCGTGGTCAGGCAGCCGCCCGCCGCCAGATTTTCCCCGCATCGTCCACCCCCCCACAACAACATGGCTGCCAATGTAGGTGCCGCCAGTTCCAGAGAAAAATTCTCCTCCGGGTAGCCAGGCTGGAGGCTCAAAGTAGTCAGACAAAAAGACAAATAGAGGAGCGTGTAAAGATCCTGGTGGATCAACACTTAAAAGCCCGCCGGGTATGAGATGGACCCTGTTTGCCCCTTTTTCAATCCTTTTGTTGGTGGGTGGGAATTGGGTGTTGGGTTTTTACTTTTTTTTTACATTACATTGAGCGTGGGAATTTGGTTGGGGTTAGGGGAGGCGGGTAGGGACAGCTGTGGTGTAGGATTTATATATATATTTTATTTTTGTATCATCTTTAGTTATATATTAGATTATGTTAAAAATAAACGAGACACAAAGTTATGTTCAAAAGAAAACATTTGAAGTTCATTTGCGTTTCTTGGGGGGTTGGAGGGGGGAGTGTTTCACCAAATAATGTACGTTGTGCAACCTCGCAAGGTTTAATTTGGCCATGCAGGTCGGCGGACAGTCCTTTTTAATAATAAAATATATTGCCCACATCTTTAACATGCAAACAGATAGATGCGGTAAACCCTCACCGAGTTATATTTGTAGTATTAGAAGAACGACCAGTCTGTCTTGCGTTATACCTCACTGCAAACTTATCTTACCTGTGAGTGCTGATGAGATGATGATGATTTATGATGAAGTGTGGCACTGCAAGGGCTGCATTTGATTTCCAAGACAATGGTGAAGAATCTGTGGTTCAGAATCAGAACTTCTGTGATAGTAGTAGTAGACAGACCCTGCCAGTAGCATTTAGAGACAAAAAGAAAGAGGCAGTCATTTGCGTGACAGACAATGTGGGGGTAGTATAAGTAAGTACAGTACATTGCATGGGTGACCCAATATTGCAACTGCTAAACTGAAACAAAACAATGGTTTTGGGGACTGGAAACTAAGTGCAAGAGAAGATAAGAAGTTCAACTGTACTTGTAGTACTCACGGCAACGTCAAACTTTTCTAAATCATAATGCTTTAAACTTTAAACCCAAAAAATTACGCCAATTCATTAGATGCATTCGTTGTTTGATGTTAATGGTAAATTATTTGGCGTTATACACAGAGCTTGAGTTGGGAAGCCGCAGAAGATCCTGGCCATGCCTTGTTGACATTTCACTATTGTTGCTTTCACCACATCTGCCCCAGCAAGTGCGTGATCAAATTGTTGGTGTATATTTAATGTAAGAAACATCACACCTCAATGTAACCACGCAGCCCGGGGGAAGAGGGTTAGGGTTTGTTTAATGGATGGGTATGGGGGTTTTGGGAAAGGTTTGAGAAAGAAAAACAGTGCGCATGGAGATTGGAGACAACAAAAGCAAAACAATGAAGACGATGATTTATGATGTTCATCCGCTAGCCAATGATTGTAAGCAATGAACGTAAGAAAAGGACACGCTGAATATCATTCTTGGTTTCCCGCAATCCAATTGCTTGATGATGAGGATTTGTGGTAAGGGTGAGAGTTGATGCTCATACTATAAAGCAGTGGGTGAAAGACGTCCAGCCTGAAAAAGAAAAGGCAAATACAAAAGAATGTGAATGACCTAAACAAATTGTAATACAGTGAAGATAAAAAAAATAATACAAGAGGAGTAGTCGTATGAGAGGACTTTCAGACTGAGGCGGCTTGGATACAATTTGTATAAGTCTACTAGTTGCATATCATTTTTAATCTAGAAGTACAAAAAAAGACAGGAGCCAGCACACAACAACAGGCCCACGACGACACAGGTTTGCCCGTTATACAAACTGCATTTCCCTAAAAATTTCACAGAGCCACAGAAAGGTGAATGAAATTGAAAAAGCAACCTAGCATTTACAAAATTAATGAGCAAAATCAATGCGTCATTCTCAGTCATCAATCATACCACTATTGTACTCTACCACAGCACAGTGCACAAACATGTAGTAGCCTGGGTCTACTGTGCTGTGCCTCTTATTTGTATTTATTTATTACCTTGTATTCCACTCCAAGAAACATCGTGCATCAATCAGCTCAGATCCAACTGCCTGACAGCAAAGATATGGTGGTCACCATCATTATCATCAGCAACTCAGTCTGTAGTGAGTGACTACGATAAATTAAGTCCTGACTGCATCTGTAGTAGTAGGAACACAAGTGCGTAAATAATTTCTATTATTAGTAAATAACATGGAAAAATTGGCTATCACGTGAGTCTGAACTGAAGTTACTAGTATACTTCAACTCCATGCACATTTGCTCAGAGTCAGCAAAAAAATACATCCAATGCAATGCATGGCATCATTCATTTTTTAATATACCTGTTTTGCTCTTCTCTTTCACTGTCAGATGATTGATCACAGATGCTGCCGAGCCTTTGTAATGCGAGTCACAACAAGTTGACTTCAGTTGTGGATGCCTGCTCAAGTTTCTTTTGACACAGAAGAGTCGTCTCTGAATGGCTGCAGACAGAGGTGGTAGCCTTAAGAGTAAGACTCAGCAAGGCAGTTATTATGAGTTGCAGATTTCAAATGAAATAGAGGATGGCTGTAGTCATGTACGGTTCACTTGTTATGGAGGGACTGTTAGCGGCTACATTATTGTTATTGTACTATACTCCATCTACAACATCAAATGTATGGCTGCCAAGATGGAATTGTATTGACTTGAGTGCAAGACTCTGAGGAGTGCAGTCAACATGGAACATAAATGCACAGGCGTGCAACTCCAGGAGGTAAATAAAAAAGATACAGCAAAAATAAATGCACAGGTGTGCAACTCCAGTAGGTACATTAAAAGAATGAGTGGTGGGGATGGATTTGGTTGAGCTTTTTATTTTAAGATTAGCAGTTTTGCACCCGAAAGTCATTTTTAATAAGAAAATAAATAACACAAATAAAAGAAGGGAAAAAGTAACAATTTAAAAGCCTATTGGTCAGGGAAGAGGTGCTCGTCCTCAAACTCTGTGGGTCCGGACAGCAGTAGGTCATGTAACCCAGCAGTGATGAATTCTTCGGGCTCGCTTTCTTCATCCTGCTCTGATTCACGTACAGTGTAGTCTGGTGGTATGAAGTGTTGATTCATTTTTATCATTGTCAGCCTCTCGACGCTTTTGGGGGAGAGACTGGTCCTTTTCGATGTCACAATGGCACCAGCAGCACTGAAAACCCGCTCAGAGGCGACACTGGCTACAGGACAAGCCAAATACTTTATTGCCAGCCTGCTCAGCACTGGCCACTGTCTCCTTCTTTCATACCAATAGACCAATGGGCTTTGCTCCATGAACACCTCTGTTGTGTCATCCAGATAGCCCTGAACCATCCGCTCAGTGTTCATTGGTGCTCGGCTTTGCTGCTCCTCTTTCCCCTTTGCAACAGCAACGGACTTACCCATCCCCTTCTGTAGAAAAAAAGCAGTTAAGCTTTTGGTTGTGTCTGCTGAATCAGATCGTGTAGGTGCTGCTTTTAGTACTGTTGGTGCCTGCTCGGAAGCGGACGCACTGCTCTCATGCTCTGATGAACTTGCCTCAGGAGGATGGCCTGGAGTACTTTGACTGTCCTGGGCTGGCACTGGCAGGCCTTTAAGTAACAGCCGTTCAGTTTCTAAATCATTAGCTTCCACAGCTATGGAACTTTTGTAATTGGCAACATCCCCATCTGAAAAAGGAATGACTGTGCTACTGCTGACAAACAATTTGTACCGTGGATCCAAGATTGTTGCAGTTATGTAATTTGGATCTGACACAATCATTTTAAGCCTTGCATTTCCAAATAAGCGGTTGGCTAAGGCCTTGGCCAAGGTACATGCATCAAATTTTTCTTCGTCACCTTCGTATGTTTCACAGACCTCCTTCAGCTGTTGCTCGAGCATGTACAACAATGGGATGGCTTGGCCCATAGTACAGTCCTCCCTGCTAACTGCATGTGTGAAAACCTCAAAAGGTTGTAGCATCTCTGTCAAGCATTTAATGATTTCCCACTGCCACATCTCAACGGTCAGGGTTTTAAGATTAACAGTAGGATCCACTAATCTTCTTGACTTTACATAAGCATTCAGTGGTATGTACTGCTCAAAGAGACGCTCAAGCATGAAATAAGTAGAGTTCCAACGTGTTGGGACCTCCTGGATCAGTGCTTTGACTGGCAAATTATGCTCCCGCTGAATGACGCGTAGCAGCTTCCGCGCTTTGAAAGAATGGTTAAAATGCGTGCATATTCTTCTGCAGATGGTCAGTATGTTGCTGACTTGGGGTTCATTTTTCAGAAAGTCTTGCACGACTAAGTTAATGCAGTGTGCCAAACAGGGTACCCTGAAATACTGTCCATCTTTCATTGCCCTCACTACATTACTGCCATTGTCGGTGGCAACAAAACCAATCTTAAGGCCTCTTGGTTTCAGCCATTCAAAGACCTTGGTGTTAAAGTCAGACAAAATGTTGTCAGCAGTATGATTTTTCTCCATACCAAACATTGCTACAGTTGCATGTTTGCGAGTGTCATTGAAAATCCCAGCAACGTCAAGAAGGCCTGAAGTTAACTTGTCTTTCACACCTGCAAAAGAGATCCAGTGTGCGGTGATGCACATGTAATCTGCTGTGGCTTCGCGACTGCTCCACATGTCGGTTGTCAGGTGGATACAATGGACAACACTCTGTTGTAAGGCTTTCCCAATCAATCCCAGCATGTCGTGGTGTAGTGCTGGAATAGCAACTCTTGCAAAATTGTAGCGACTGGGAACGTCCCATTTTGGGGCGAGTGTTGCCACTAATTGCCGAAATCCCACTGCCTCAACAAATGAAAATGGGAGAAGGTCGAGTGCCAACATTTATGCAAGTTTCGCATTGTACAAACGTGCTGTTGGGTGGTTCCGCTCGTACTTTCCCTCCTGCCTAAACATGCCAGTAATGGTAAGCTGCTTGGTAATTCTTTCTGTTCTGCTAGACGGACCACCTTTCAACGCAGACTTTTCACTCCTTGTCCTTGGTGTCTCCGGCTGACTCTGGTGCCACTGAGAAGTTGCTGATGCTGAGGATTTGGACTGCACCACTCCAGTGCTGGCGACAGGGCTCATTTGTGTACCACTCCCAGATAGAAGGTCATCGTCTCCCTCTTCTTCCATGAGTGGACCTTGTAGTACTGTATCCTCCCCACCAACACCAGTGCTTACATCTTTTAAGCTTGCAAGGTGGTTCTCCCATTGAATTGCGTGTGTTTTTTTCATATGGGTCGTTGGGCCTCCAGTACCATAGTTTGTACCAATCTTACCACGACTAACATTGGTATGACAAATGGTGCATATAGCAATGTTCTCCTGATGTGGGTGAACCGTAAAAAAATCCCAGACTGGGGAGCTAAACTTTTGTCTCCTGTCATAGGAAGAGGAGGACCCACTTCCAATGCCGGATGAACTGGAGCCTTTTTGTTGAATTTCCCTATGTGACAGTTCAGTACTAGTACTGCCACTACCTCCTTCTGTTGAGGTGGCGCTTGCGCTGGATGTCGCACGCTGCCGGGCCTTCGCTGATGCAAAAATGGGAGCTGGTGTTACTTTGGGTGCTGAGTGTGTAGGAGTTACACGTGCTACCTGCTCATCACTAATCGCAGCCCTTCTGGATAGGGTGAAAATGCTGGTCTCTACATCCTCTGCACCAGGAATAACGCTTGTGATGATGACATTGTCAGTGTCAGACCCGTCTTTATCACCATCAGTATCCTGCTCACCTACATCGAACTCCAGAAGTTCAAGCCTTGACGGATCCTTCCTTTTTCCCAGCCTGGTCTTAGGATGTCTCTCCTTTGAATGCTCAGTTCTTCGTCGTGGATGCCATTCCTTATCAAGGTCATCTGAAGGGATGCTATGCGAAGAACTCGATGCACTGCCACTAACCCTCCTTTCCTTTCGTAAATTTAAAGACATTAGATCACCTCCAGAAGTGGCTTCCTCTTCTTCTTGCTCGGAATGAGGCTCTACAGCAAGGTCTTTGAATGGCTGAAACCAAGAGGCCTTAAGATTGGTTTTGTTGCCACCGACAATGGCAGTAATGTAGTGAGGGCAATGAAAGATGGACAGTATTTCAGGGTACCCTGTTTGGCACACTGCATTAACTTAGTCGTGCAAGACTTTCTGAAAAATGAACCCCAAGTCAGCAACATACTGACCATCTGCAGAAGAATATGCACGCATTTTAACCATTCTTTCAAAGCGCGGAAGCTGCTACGCGTCATTCAGCGGGGGCATAATTTGCCAGTCAAAGCACTGATCCAGGAGGTCCCAACACGTTGGAACTCTACTTATTTCATGCTTGAGCGTCTCTTTGAGCAGTACATACCAGCAATCTTAACGAACTCTAGCGCCGAGACACCGGAAGGTATTTGTGCGCTTTAGAAATTTTATAAATACATTTTATAAATAAATACTTCCTGAACTGCCCCGACATCGGGAGGAACAACTTCTACTATTGCGTGCGGAGACGGTGGTTGTTGTTCTTGAGGAAGTACTATAGCGTGCTGTGGTTCTTCAACAACTACTATTGTGGGATTTGGTTGTTGTTGTTGAACAACTATTGCGGGCGGTGGTTGTGGTTTTTCAACAACTATTGCGGGAAGTGGTTGTGGTTGTTGAACATCTACTGCTGGCGGCGGTTGTTGAGCACTTTCATCTTGCGTGGATTGTGTGCTACTTTGAGACAGCGATAAGTTAAGTTCAGGCTCAGTATCACTGCTTTGTAACACTAGGCTGGCTACCTCTTCGACCCTCATGTGCTTGGCCCTGGGTTGGTGGCTTGCCCCCGCTAATGCGGATGTGCTGGCCCCAGCTTGCACCACGGACACCGCTGCTGCAGGCGTACGTTTTGGGGGCCCAAAAAAGGTTTGGGGGTCCATACCAGCCTTAAGTGACACTTCCTTCTTCTGTACCTTCTTCTCAGCAACTTTCTTGGTGGTGGAGGACCTGGTACCTGCTCTTTTAGGGCCCATCTTCTTCTGATGTCAGCACACAGCAGCACTCAGTAGCACAAATTGCAGAGATGCGTGGTCAGATGAGTCACACACCACACGTGGCGTACAATTGAAGGACGTCCGTCTGGCAGTTGAACGGGCGATGGATGAAAACAACCAGCACCTCCTCAGTCTTTTTCTGTGCACCTACAAGCAAAGAAGACAGAACACGTCAGTCAAACAAGCAGTAAGCCAACACATGAACAATTGAAAGACACACAGGCCAATGTATAAAACACAAAAAAGAAGACTAATACTACCAGCACCACAGCTCCCAGCCACATGAAGTCCAGAAAGAACCAATAATAAAGTCAAGCAGGCCTATCATATACCAATATGGACAGAAAACGGAGAATGCCTGCAACACATGAGTCATGACAGGTTAATGCAAGGAAAATCAAAATACCCTATGGCTAAGAGTTTGGAAAACTTCACTGCAAAAACACATACAAGCCATAAAATTATTACACACACAAAAAAGTTACCTACCCCCCTGCCCAGACAACAAACTTGGAAATGCAATGGCATACACACATGCGGTAACGATGGTAATTAAATAGACCAAATAGAAACAGCTAAATAAAGCAGCCCCACTAACTAGTAACTACCACCTCTGGGACTCTGGCCTACTATCAGATCAGACCAAAAGCAGGGAGGCCAATGATAAATGCACAAAGGAAGTACCTACAAAATGGCCGCCACCACATGGCCTGTCCAGGAAGACAAAACTACAACCAAATAACACATAAATGAGGACTTTTTGTAGCACAGGGGACACATTAAACATTTTCGAGGAACTTTTATGCAACTCGGGACATATTGTTCGCGAGATTGCAAAATCGGCGTGTTCGGCAACGCGAATCGAGTGAAAAGTCGTTATCGCGTTCCCGAGCCAGTACATTGAGCGCGCGAACAAGACCAAAAAGGTAAGGTCACGTTCTCACACGGTGCGACGTTACCAAAACTACCCGAGCTGTATTCCTAGGGTTACCTAATGGCAGAAATTGACAGACACCCAAAACCTGACATACCCCACACATAAACATAGGATTTTCTAAATCAAACCAGTCCATCCATGATTTTCTAATTAGAGGTACACCAGAAAAACAGTTGATTAACTTTCATGACCCTATGACTAGTACCTCTGGCCTACTGGCAGAGTAGGCCACAAGTTTGGAGGCCTATGGCAAGAGCAAAGTGGCTGGGAAACATAAAATGGCCGCCAACAACACATGGCCAGGCCAACCACAGAAAGTTATTACAATGAACTCAAACATGCCCACTAACTACATGGAGTACTAGGGTCAGCTATTGGCTTAAAAAAATAAAAAACTATTAAATTACACAAACAGAAATTCCACAGCAGACATTGCTATTGCATAATGATGACCATAATCCAATGCCAGCCATGATGTTTGTTTACAAACTTGAATAAAAATTTAAACACAGAATTATGATTTTACCCATGGGTACCTCTCTATGTAGTCTGGATGAAATTTAAAAAGAAATACAAGTTGGGACCTCATAAAAGTATAGGCACCCATCAATAATTTAAATCAAGGAATGAATACTGTAGTTAAAAAATTAAAAATCAAACAAACACAAGTCTACAACATCATACTCACTCATACATTACTGAACTTACTTGAAAAAGAGAATTCAAAATCCAAAAGTCCTCAGTAAAATCCAAAAAAAAGCAGTAATGCAGCCAACACACACAGAAAGTGATCCTGCCAGCTCAAAATCCAAATGAAAGTGACCACCTCATGGACAAAGCACTGGGAGGAGCCTGGTGGACAGGAACAGGAAGTTGTAAACTCCAGAGCCCTTCCTCCTTAATATTCAAAAATAGAGTAGAAACAGAAAGAGGACTCCTTCCCCCAAAAAAATACATCCAAAGGTACAACTTTGAGGGTTTTTTCACTTGTTTGCTAACCAAAATGGTAATTTATTATTATGGTTTAACTTTTAACATGCTCGCGAGTTATTCTGTGCAAGATTGCAGGTTCTGCGTGTTCGGCAACTCGATCTTACCAACAAACATACTTGCGCGTCCTTATGGCTTTATCGCGATTCCAATGACGTTATCGCGTTCGCACAGTCGCACGGAAGGGTTTACAAACATGGTGGCAGAAGCGACCGGGAAAAAGCGAACGCAGAACCAAGGTAAGCCATTGGCGCGCACGCGATAATGTTATTCAGCGCGCGACAACTACGCTCCGCACCGGATAGCGGAGTAATCGACAGCTACGCGTACTCCGCGGAACGCGGAGTTGCCAAAACTCCGCAAACTCCGCGAACGGAGCGTAGTTCTTCGCCCAGGGTTACTGCTAATACTTGGAATGTCTTGTCTTTATCTCTTCGGACACAATCCAACTTCACGATTTTCAGGAAACAACTTAAGGCCTTTGCTTGTCAGTTCCTTTCAGTTGGTCTGTGCCCATGCTTTAAATAGCAGCTTTGCATTCTAGTTTTTCTAGATTTTTTAATCTCACTGGCTCTGGGGCACGTCTTCCTAAAGTAACTATTGTGCCATGTGAAACAATTATTCATTCAGGGGCAGGGATATGGCCAAATGCCAGAATAGGCTGCCGCACATTGTATTTTTTTAAATGATAAAAGCATCCCTGCTGAGTAGTAGGGTTTCTCCCTCCTGGGAAGGGAAGATTGAGATACATCACCCCAAACAGAACCCCAAGAGGACAGGAAGACATTACATGCCTTTGATTTGTTGAGGAGCATTTGTTTATGCCTGAGGGGGCACTTCTTTCATCTTTCATAGCTCTGGTGGTCAAGGTGGCTTCTGCTGCCCAAGAAATGTGGAGATTGAGGGTAAGTTCCTCCTACTATACCATCGGGCAGAAATTGTTTTCGAAAACTAGATGTGGAGGAAGTGAATTAATGTAATGAAGGGCTGGCCCCACCCTAATCATTTTTAAATTAACAGTCCCAGGTGTCCTGCCGCCCTGGATGGGCTGACTGGGGCCAAATCACCACATTTCAGAGAACCATCACATATTGTGTCAATGAACCTCTAAAATGTGGTGTGCTGTTCTATGACTTCCCGCCGCTGTTGCCCCTGTGGCCCCGCCCCCTCGGTCAGCACCGCTCCCGCCTCCCACTCCTCTGCTCCCGCTCCCTCCCCTACTAATGGCGACCGCTAAGCGGTTGCGCAGCGGATGCACGCAGCAGGTGCACAGCGGGTGTGCCGCTGGCGTGCGGAAGGTGCACCTAAGGCAAGCCTGTCTGTGCTCATCCATGACCCGACCACCACCAGCGCCAGGAACCCTAGTTCTCCAGGCCCCCACCGCTATAACTCAGCCAGCCTCCATGCCCTCAACCCCAGAGGCTACGCTGACTGCGTAAGATCCTCACCCAACACGACCCACGGGCAGTTTGCGTGCGGACACTGCCGTAGGTCTTTCATTGTCGACAAAACGCCGTCAGCCACCAAAGGACCACCTACTGGACGACCCATTGAAACCCTGAACTGCATCCTTCTCAATGTGAGCTCCCTACACCGGAACGCCGAAGAGATCTGGAACCTGATTGACACCCTCTCGCCCGACATCGCATTCTTCACTGAACACCACCTCCGGCCCGACATCGCCACAGCTATCCCTGACAATTACAAGATCCAGAGCAAGGACTGCCTACACCGCCCGGGAGGAGGTCTCGCCATCGCACACAAGACCCCCTCCGACTCTCCACATCCAGCATGAGCGACCCACACTCCAACACGGAACACCTCCATTTCCAGATCCAGACCAAAGTCATCAACTCCTCAGCTTTCACGCATTGAAGGACACCTTTATACATCTTTTGATTTTGGTCTTCTTCATCCAAATTCTTTTAGGAGCTGATGAAATGTTATGAACTGATGAGTGAATATAGATACACTGCTTTTCATGACTTTGATTCAAAGTTTTGTTCTATTGTTTGTCCCCACGATTTGTTCTTTGTGATTTACTCGAATACAATTTATTTAAACATAACTTCTCTTGGCTGTGTGCTTCTTCTCTTTTTGCTCTACTTTTTACTAGATTGAATATATTCTTTCTAAAGAAACTGTTCAACTAATGTCTAAGTAATCCTGTGGATACATTAGGCTCAATTATTCAATGAGCCTACGATTTAAACACATTTAAATTGTTTTGAATAAACTCAAAAATAAAATCCCTTGTAGACACCCTCTACATAAACTAACCATTGCCCAAGCCTACAAGGGTTGATTGGGTTTCCCCACGTCCTTAAGATAGTTACGCGCCGACAAACTGGCATCTCTCTGACACACCTCCAAACAAAGCCCGCCAAAAACTGCCTGGTTCACCACCGAACTCCAAGAAGCCAGATGCACCTGCAGACGTTCTGAGAAAACCTGGCGAAACCAGAAGACCACGGAAGCACGAAACAACCACAGGATCACCGTGAAGGACCACCACCAGCTTATAAGGGACACCAAAAGAACTGTTTTTTACGACAATATATCTTCACACATCTGTTTAAAGGTAAATCGGAATAGCTGACAGATACTCTTTAGAGATACACGATGCGTAAGCATTGGCAACTAGATGCTGAGCTCATTTAGAGTGATCTTACCTTTCATCACTGCTCGTTACTTTAAAAAAAACGTTTATCCTTTGTTAATCTATTGAAATCTAGTGCAATATATATGCCCATTTTTAACATTACGTTAGGGACTAATTTTTATCGTTCAAAATTATTGTCAATATGTTCCATTAGACTCCTGGGACTTCCGTAAATTTCCTCCGACCAATCACATTAAGCCATCCATCAAACTGAAAATTTGGGCGTCTGACGTCAAACAAAAGGCCTTCTAGTTAGTCACCTGACCTGCCATGCCCAATAGGAATACCGCTTTTATATGTGGCTTGCTCCCCGTACTGGTACCTCCCCACCGGCTCAGAAGCCGGCAGAGAAGTACCGACGGAGAGGTGAGTCGGGCCGGCGTTTCTCCGAGTGGTCTGCAGCTAAAGATATTTATACTCTCGGGCTATTTTTTAACTTGGATTGTAAGGCGAGTGGTGCCTCGTAATACCCTTGGGTAACCACTCGCACACTGGCAATACTATCACGTGGGTCACAGTGTGCGGCAATCTTTTCAGTTAATATCGTATGCTACAAGAGAATATTCACTTTAGTCTGAACGAGGGACATTCTTTCTCCGGTCGAATCGAATGTTTAGAAGTTTACAAAATGCGAATGTGAGAGTTCATGGAGCCTTTTTCACTTGCAACTACTGGCATTTTTTCAATCTATGTATCCTCCGAATTAGCTCTCATAGGAGCTTAACAGCTACATATTTCTGTCATTTAAAGATCCAACACATTCTGACAAGAAATACTCACCCATAAACACACTGGGCATGAGATTGTTACACTGTTGTGCAGACTTTTTCACTTCTGATAGGAAGCGGTCACGTTTCTCTTGTTCTTGCTCCTGCTTCCCTTTTAAAGGTGCTTCCCTCGTTCCCTGAGCCGTTGCCAGGCGAGGTGAGGCCTCGAACTCCTATGACTGAGGTAAGAGGGAGTTTTTCAGTTACATGAAGGATTCACAATTAGGTGCCTTCGTGATGATGAATAAAAACTAAATCGACTTTTGTTTAAACATTCATGTTTAGGTAGAATATGTTTATCAGTTACATATCTATTTGTCTACGTTTATGTGTTCATTTACCTGTTGTCTGTCTGTATATATTTTTTATCTTCCTACCAGTGACATCACAAGGACGACCACAACGGGTCGAGACTACACCTATATAATCAGGTGATCTTTTTCCTTGTTGGATCATGTTATATATTTAGTCACTATTTTAATTCCCTTTCTGTTTCACCTTCCAATTGCAGTAGCACTATATATATTTAGGTCCTGATGAAGGCAATGGACACAATGGTCCAACTTTGCCGAAACATGTCGAACACTTTATTGATCGAGGTAGTTATTTGTTAAAATTACTTTTGCTGCTCTTTTAACATTGGTGGAGCGAGCAATACACAGAATAAATTTCAAATTCGCTCCCTCACCCAATTTTATCTTTATCCTCACAATTATTCACTATTCTCTCACTTGCTCTGCAATCCAGTCACACATGTATCTATGTAATAGTACTACCTATACTGAGACCACTCTGGCTACTACCAGGTTTGGAGGTCACAAAATCTAACCTTCCATGTCCACCGATAGTGTTCCAAGTAATTGGTCTACAAGGTATCCCAAATGATGAAAGGCGGTTCCGTGTGGTGACTGATTAGTATCCCTTGCTAATCACATCGAGATTAGGGTACCTTTTAGCAACTTTCACTTTGTATTTAGTTAAATGTAGGATGGTACAGACAGAACAGGTGTAATGATTCACACATAGACTCTCCCCTTTAGACCCATCAATACTTTTGTGTTTTGTATTCCAGTTAAGGGAACGTGTCTTTGCATGATCTTTAAAACGGTACACAGTCAAAATATTGATTTGTAAATTTTGACTTACCAAAATATTGTGTTTTAAATTTCAAAGGTGCAGAATATCGATGTCAAGAATATCGTTGGACAGAATATCGACCCTAAGGTAAGTAATATCGAAATTCTTTATATCGATTTGAGTAATATCGAAGTTAGTAATATCGATAGCATATATATCGATGTAACTAATTTCGATGACACTAATATCGATATTGTATTTTTTTTTTCATTATGTATGTATTATATGTTTTAGTTAAGTATTTTAAATAATTTATATTATATGTGTATTAATTTTATATATTAATACATTTATTTATAAGTAAATTATATGTTTTAGTACCGGAGCAGGTTGTGGGTTTATAGGGGAATAGGGTGGAAAGTAATTTAATTGTAATTAATAACATATTTTTTTATGTATAATTAATTTTGTAATTAATTATTAATTGGCAATTAATTATTTTAATTGATAAATTAATTATTTAATTGGTAATTAATGTTAATTTTAATTAAATGTTATGTTTTAGTACCGGAGCGGGTTGTGGGTTTATAGGGGTATTGGGTGTAAAGTAATTTTATTCTAAATATTTAATTATTTATACTTTTTTAGTTATGGATAATTAATGTATTAAATAATTATTAATTGGTAATTCATTATTTTAATAATTATTATGTATTGGTGTTTGTTGTTAATTTATTGTCAATTAATTATTCTAATGTAATTGGTTTTATTAATTATTACTTGTTTTTTATTGATGTTGATGTATTTAAAAAATTAATTATACATTATTTCAAATATAAACATTATTTAGAGGTATGTTAAAATAAAAATCTATGTTAATAAATGCTTTCCCTACTGTTGCACCATTTGTAGTTGGAATAGTAATTTTTCCCCCTACGCTATCCAAAGCTTTCCCTACTGTTGTACTCTTTGGAGTGGGAATAGTAATTTTACCCCCTTCACTATCCAACACATTCCCTACTGTTGCAGTCATTGGAGTGGGAATAGTCAGTTTTACCTACCGGCTATCCAACGTTTTCTCTACTGTTGCACCCACTGGAGTGGGAATAGTAAGTTTTTACCCGTACGCTATCCAACGCTTTCCCTACTGTTGCACTCACTGGAGTGGGAATAGTAATTTTTACCCAGCCGCTATCCAACGCTTTCCCTACTGTTGCACTCACTGGAGTGGGAATATTAATTTTTCCCACCCGCTATCCAACGCTTTCCCTACTGTTGCACTCTCTGGAGTGGGAATAGTAATGTTACCCCCTACACTATTCAACGCTTTCCCTACTGTTGCACCCTTTGGAGTTGGAATAGAAATGTTTACCCTTACGCTATCCAACACTTTCTCCACTGTTGCACTGTCTGGAGTGGGAATAGTTATTTTTACCCACCCGCTATCCAACTTTTTCTCTACTGTTGCACTCACTGGAGTGGGAATAGTAATTTTTATCCAGCCGCCATCCAACGCTTTCCCTACTGTTGCACTCACTGGAGTGGGAATATTAATTTTTCCCACCCGCTATCCAACGCTTTCCCTACTGTTGCACTCTCTGGAGTGGGAATAGTAATTTTACCCCCTACACTATCCAACGCTTTCCCTACTGTTGCACCATTTGGAGTTGGAATAGAAATTTTTACCCTTACTCTATCCAATGCTTTCTCTACTGTTGCACTCTCTGGAGTGGGAATAGTTAGTTTTACCCACCCGCTATCCAATGTTTTCTCTACTGTTGCACTCTCTGTAGTGTGAATAGTAATTATTCTCCCTACGCTATCCAATGCTTTCCCTACGTTTGCACCCTTTGGAGTTGGAATAATAATTTTTACCCTTACGCTATCCAATGCTTTCCCTAATGTTGCACTCATTGGAGTGGGAATAGTTATTTTTACCTACCTGCTATACAACATTTTGCCTACTGTTGCACCCACTGGAGTGGGAATAGTAATTTTTACCCGTACGCTATCCAACGGTTTCCCCACTGTTGCATGCACTGGAGTGGGAATAGTAATTTTTACCCACCCGCTATCCAACGCTTTCCCTACTGTTGCACCCTTTGGAGTGGGAATAGTAATTTTTACCTATCCGCTATCCAACACTTTCCCTACTGTTGCACCCTATGGAGTTCGAATAGTAATTTTTAGCCTTACGCTATCCAATATAATTTATATTTATTTATGTATTTTATAATATTTTTATTATGTTACATAATGTTGTGTTTAATTAATTTTTTTAATATGGAAAGTATATTTCATTGTTTTTATGTATTAAATATAAATATTTATTATTATTTATTTTATCATTTTATGAGTGTTGATGTCATTGTAATTTATAGTATTTGTTAATATTTTTAAATTAATTAAAAAAATTATAAATATTATAATTAATTAAATATATATTACATATTGTATGTTTAACTTTAATTAAAAGTGTAACATTAAATATGTATTATTTATTCATTTTAAACATTCTAAAATATTTTTACATAAGTTAAAATTATATAAAAGTATAATTTACTTTATATTTCTTTTTTTAATAACAAAAAACAATATTTTTAATTATGATATTTTCAACATCGATATTTTAGTTTCAATATTTTTGTACTTGCCATGTTGTAGATAGGGTGTCGATATAATTGCCTTCGATATTCCAGCGTCCATATTTTGTCTGTCGATATTCTGTCAGAGATTCCTTTAAAACTCCCTTAGGCCCCCTTCAACCTTCTTTGTTTATATTATTACACCAAAAGAACCTTCATCAGTGACAAAGTCGAGACTAACGCATCCAACACGAAGGAGCTGTTCAATGTCATTAAGCAGTTCGCAAAGCCCTCCTGCAAAGCCACCGACATCGCACCCTCCCAGGAACTCTGCGACAAACTCAGCTCCTACTTCTACCTGAAAATCAAGGCCCTCTATGACAATTTCAGTGAGCCTGCAGAAGACAGCACCACACCACCCACCATCGTCGAGAAGCCGACCATCACCTCCTGGGCCACCGTGTCCATCGAGCTCATCTCCTCAACCATGAAGAAGACACACTCAGGAGCCCCAATGAACCCCTGTCCTCCTCACATCTTCCACAGGGCTGCCACTGCCATCGCTCCCAAACTAGGACATACTATCAACTCCTCCCTCCCATCCGGCACCTGCCCTGATGACTGGAAACATGCAGAGGTGAAACCCCTCCTCAAGAAACCAACGGCCGACCCGACCGACCTCAAGGACTAACGTCCTATTTCTCCCCTCCCTTTTGCAGCTAAAATCACTGAAAGACTCATAAACACCCAGCTGACGCCTTCATTGAAGAAAACTCCATCCTGGACATCTCCCAATCTGGCTTCTGCAGAAACCACAGCACTGACACAGCCCTCCTCGCTGCCACCGATGACATCCACATGCTGCTCGACCAGGGACACACCGCAGCCCTCATCCTCTTAGATCTCTCCACAGCATTCAACACCGTCTCACATCGCACATTAGCTGCCAGACTCCACAATGCAGGAATACAGGGGTCCGCCCTCGACTGGATTTAATCCTTCCTCTCTGGCAGAACCCAGAGAGTCAGACTCCCCCTTCCTCTCCGACCCCACTAACATCGTCTGCGAAGTATCCAAGGATCTTCACTAAGCCAGACGCTCTTTAATATATACATGGCCCCCATTGCCGCCTTCATCAGACAGCATGGGCTTAGCATCGTATCCTACGCTAACAACACCCAACTCATCCTTTCCCTCACCAAGACTCAGAAAGCACCAGATTCAGCTTCCAGGAAGGAATGAGAAATGTAGCAACCTGGATGAAGGACAGCTGCCTAAAGCTCAACTCTGAGAAGACCGAGGTTCTCATCCTCGGACCCTGCACCTCCACCTGGGACAAAAACTGGTGACCCTAGGGAGCCCACCCACCTCGACAGACCACGCTCGGAACCTCAGCATAATCCTCGACTTCTCACTCTCCATGAACCGCCAGATCAACGCTGTCTCCTCCACCAGCTTCAACTGCCTCTGCAACCTCCGTAAGACCTTCAAATGGATCCCCCCGACTGCAGAAAGACCGTCACCCACGCACTCATCACCAGCAGACTTGACTAGGGCAACGCCCTCTATGCCAGAATCAACAAAACTCCTCTACGCAAGCTCCAAAGTATCCAGAACACTGCAGCCAGGCTTGTCCTAGGGATACAGCGCCACAAACACATGACCCAACACCTGCGAGACCTCCAATGGCTCCCCATCGTGAAGAGGGTCACCTACAAACTCCTCACAAACACCTACAAATCCCTAAACCATATCGGACCCAAATACCTCAACGACCGAGTATGTTTCCACGCACCCAAGAGAAGCCTCCGCTCAGCCGACCACGCCCTAGCAGATGTCCCCCGCATCCACAGAAGCAGAACAGGTGGGAGAGCTTTCTCCTACATCGCAGCCAAAACCTGGAACAGGCTCCCGGTCAGCATCAGACGCCCTCCAACCCTCCACACGTTCAGGAAAGACCTCAAGACCTGGCTCTTCGACTGACCAGGAGCTGCTTAACCCCCCCTCACCCCCCAGCGCCTTTAGACCCTCACGGGTGAGTAGCGCGCTCTATAAACCACTGATTGATTGATTGATTGATTGATTGATTGATTGATATGACTTCTAGTGTTCCAACTCTGTCTCCGCCACCTCGTTAATGTATTCCTTACTAAAGAGACTGGGTCAATCCCTCGCAGTGCTTTAATGCATCTGCGTTGTTCTGGAATACTTTGCATGCAGAATTACTTTGGTGATGTCTTCAAGGCCTGATAGCATTTCTTTTTTGGCATGCTTTCAATCTTCATCTGCCAATGTGATTCCTAAACTCACTGCCTAAACCACTGCAGGTCCACGTAGTTCAAGAATGTTGTGATGCACCCTGATCTTTCACCCAAAACTTGATAGCCATATATGGCATTATCAATCAATCAATCAATTCAAACTTTATTCGGTTTTGTGTAATGATACCATAAAAGCATAGCATAAAAAAATATGATACATACAATCCACACAAAGATATACCCAGTTTAAACATAATATATTCAAATAAAATAATTTGTAGTTAACAAGGTTCTACAAACACACGGATGGTACCTGATGGACAAATCATTCTAGGTGATACAATGGGCCCATGCAAAAGATCAAATTGTTAGTTCTACAGGCAAGTGAAGCAAAATAAAGTGCATAATGCCAGGTGTAATATCGGGGAGTAGGCCAGTTAATCACAGCTCGCCCTAAGCCTGATTGCGGATTTAAAAAAGTTGAGCACATAAAAATCATTATTACCAGTCAACATTTGTAAAAAGATAAAAGCAGGCCGTATCTGCCAAAAATTTGACTTTTTCAGAATGAGAATTATAAATGATTTTCTGGGGGTATCATTAAATGGGCATAACATCATAAAATGAACCATGTCCTGTGGAGATTTTACAGCTCATATAAAGAAAGAGCCCAATGTCTGGGTTCAGAGACCTGTCTCGTGTGGTGGCTGACTTTACAGAAAATATCTAAGTGTAGCCCAAAAAGAAAGAAAAAATGTCTTTCTTATAGTCCCCTCACTCACCGGAGTTTCCTCACGGTGACATGCTTCATCATTGGGGTCCTCCCAGTTCTCTATGAAAAGGGGCGTGCTACGACTTGCGAACTACGTAGGAGCACTGTAGTAGTGAAGGTCTATGTGTGGTGTAGGGAAAGTGAAGTGGAGTGGATGGGTGTATGTGAGTTTAAAAATACCGTGCTAGTGGGCCTCAATGTTTTATTCTGCTCCTAGACCGGTATGTTAAAAAAGGGGGTTATACTGTGCACCAACCTATAATGTAGCTGGATCAGTATATGGTCAACATGTTTCACGCTACCCCAAGCGTTTCGTCAGGACCATACAGGGACCAGCCCTGTATTGTGCCACTCCTAAAAAACCTAGAATTAGGATTAGGAATCTGTTAGTGAAAAAATATTTACAGTGGTTAACGTTGTTCCTATTTGGTACACGTGTAGTTCAACATACATACGCTTGGCTTTGGGCGAATGTATTGCTCACTGGTGAACCTGTAAAAGAGATGAATAGAAACCAATTAAAAAACACCTCGCCCCTATCTCAGCAGAGATCGGGGACATATGCGTCCTTCTACATGTACATTTCAGTTACATGCACATCGATGCACACATTCTATATGGTATATTTACACCATATTGGTGTGTGCACACTCTCAGGTCCGGTGTCTGCTCGCCAAACTGCACATGAAGTGGAATTAACGTGAAACTTCATAAACAGACATACGGAAGTGACTGTACAAAAAACAGTGAACACACATTTAACACACAACCAGAGAAAATTCCAGATATTTACTTTTGTAGGTGCTTAATAGCACATCATGGTCTCTTAGGGGGGCGGTATTGCCTCGTTGGAAACAATGCTGGAGGAATATCAGGATTGTAAAACACGTGCCTCCATTTTTGTGCATGATTTTACAGCTCAGCCACAGGTTGACAAGATTTGTGCCCCTATTCTGACCCCTGGGGTGGGCATGGAGGAAGTGAAAAAGGTCAAACCGGAACCTAGTCAGAAGAATTCGGTCATATGAGTTTGTGAACCCCAGTAGGTACAGTTCCACCATCTGGGTGGTCTTTAACATGATGAAGCGACGTACACTGGGATTCAGTAACACCTACTCTCTTCCCTTATCATGGACTGCTGCTCAAAGAAGTACATCTTAATAAGAGAGAGATCAGTCTTATTCGTCGCATCGGGATTGGAAAAGAAATCTCCTCTTCCCACGCTCATTAGGCTGTTTTCAACATAACTGAACCACAATATCCTAGATGAATGGTCGAGAGCCAGACAATCTTTTAGGATCACTTTATTTAAAGAGGTCCCCTTCTTAAACCAGATTTTTAGCCAGAGACACACAGGGCGAAATGCTATCAGATCGAAAACATAGGACATGCCTAGCTCATCAGGAACAGTGAAAGAGCGAGCGCCCTGAGGGACTGATAAAAACCATCTCAGGAAAATGTTTTCCGCAATTTGCAGATCATCTATAGAGGAGTACCCCCAAATTTCACTACCATAGAGGGCCTTCGAGATGCATTTGGCCCTGTAAAACTTTAAGAGTCTACCCACCTGTCTTTTCCCCAATCTGGAGGCAAAATAAAGAATGGAAAGTCAGCCTTGGTTGCAAAAAAGGTTTTCTCCAAATTGTGACTATAAAGTTTAAATAAAAAAGGGGCCAAAATGCAACCCTGATGGACTCCACCCTTGACAGGTAATGAGTGTGATACATTCAAGCCAGCCGAATATTGCATGACAGCCTTAGTGTCCCGGTGGAGATCTTGTAAGAAGAAGACTATTCCCCTGTACCCACCCAGGGAAAGAAGGATCTGCCACAGCGTTACTCTGTTCACACAGTCAAAGGCAAAAGAAAGATCCATAAAGGCCAGAAAGATGGTACCAGAATGGGTTACTGTGTACTTATTGAATAACTGAAAAAAGGTTTAAGCATTGATCTATCATGGAGCGGCCAGGACGAAAACCATATTGGGCATCTGACAGGATATTTTTGTCTAGAGTCTACTAGAACAACCTGCCCAGCAGGATGTGTCCGACTACTTTAACCACCAAATCCAGCAGGGATAAAGGCCTATAGCAATGAGTGCAATCCCTGTTCCCCTTTTTAAAAAACAGGACAATAATAGAGGTGACCCAAGATGCCGGAGAACTAGACCTTGCTGCTGCGTTACTGACAGAGGTAAGCAGGGGTACCTAGAACTTCACATCATACAGAAACAGGTCAGGAGGGATGCCATCAGGTCCTGGGGCCTTATTGCGCATCAAACCGGCAATTCCCCACCTCACTTCTACCACCTTAACTGACAGGGCAATATTTTCCATCCCCTCCACTAGCAGTGAAGACTGGGCCGAAGATCCTTCAAACATACCCGCAAAATAGCTGACCCACTAATTTTCTGTAATATGTGCATCCAGGGCATTTGTGGTCTCTACTCCCAGGAAAGGGCTGTTGATAATGCTCCATAACTTGGCACTACACCTAATGATCGAGGCTTCCATAATCTTACCCCAGGCTTCCTCCTTCAGTGCCTCTTTGCGCTTGCTAGGGGCTATCTTATCTTCCTTTCTTTGTGCTGTAAGTAAAACGCTATCTCTAGGAAAAGCATGCAACACTTTCCTGAGCCTCCCAGCAGCAAGCCAGCATTCTGGGTTAAACAATCTAGGTGCCTTACTTTTTTTCTTCTGGGGTGGGGACCGTTAGCAGCTCATTGACATAACGAGAGACAGATTTGAAGGTGCGGATGATGATCTCGTCTAGCTGAGGTTCTACGCTGGACATTAAAATCACCTAGCAAAATTATGTTACAAGTAGAGCTGGATTAAACATTATAATTTGTAAAAAAAAAGTGCCCAATAGTGTAATGTTACAAACCATTGGAAGGGATGATTTGACATTCTAAAGGTTTAAAGACAGTAATCTGCTCGGCCCTACAGAAAAATAGCAAGGCCTGCAGGCATGGATTGTCATTATTCATATCCACAATGCCATCACTTATCTTGAGTGAGACAAAAACTGTAAGGCCCACCTTGGAATGTCCAGCCCTCGAGAGGGTAGGGGGATACATTAAACGGCTTGCACCCTTTCAGAAAGAAGGAATTATCAATAGTCCAGGTATCCTGAAGGCAAATAATGTCATACTTTTGAATAAAATAATGCCAATCCGGATTTATAAATTTGCTAGCAAAACTGACTATATTCCAGGAGATGAGATTACAAGAATTTACGTCCTTAGTATGGCTACCAGGATTGTGTTGAGCTGGCTGATATATAGTATCTGGTTGTAAAGGAGGGGCCTTGGGAATCATAAACACTGGCCCTTCAAGTCAAGCGCAATGGCTGAGAAGCCCCAGTGGTGCAGATATGTTAAATAATAGAACAGGTTAAGAAGCATGAGGCCACTCTTGAAGAGCCGAAGAGTTGAATTGTCTCCTGGTGTACCCAGGGTTATGATATGGGGTGGTGGGTGGAGATCTATAAAGTACCCCAAAGGTAGGGCCATAATGGAGGTAACAAGAGCTGTGCTGTTGCGACCGCTGGCTGCATGAAGAATTCTCTCTGCCAGGTTTGGCCGGTTGAAGTTGAGGATTACGCAGTCACAGCCGCTACTCTTTTTTGATCCTCCTATCCAGGCCACCCTCCGGACCATGATAATATTCCTCTCCACTTTCAAGTCAAAGGTTGTGTTACTATTAAGCCTTGCATTATCCCATGATGGCCAGCTATGTAAAAGGTACTTGTATTAATGATAGAGCAGTGGCAAAAATAAACGAAAGTAGTGGATCCAATTGTGTAAAATACACACTAGTGTGCCTGATGTCCATGGGGGGAGTACCGACGACCTCTTTAATCCTCAGCCCCACTACCCCCACAAGCAACCCAAGGTTGTCCAGGGACCGTGCTAAGAGAAGTGACACTGGTGCCCCCGTAAGGAGTCTGTGAGACTCAGGTCCCAAAGGAAACCGCCCTTTCTTGAAGCTTTCTACTATACTTTACATGTGCTCCTAAATGTAGAGGGGGTAGATAGGTAAAGGTGGTGGGGAAAGCCACCAGAAAACAGAGAACAGATCCAAGAGGGGGAGCCCAGCCTCCTCTGGGCTCTGGCAGGCGCAGACGGGCCCGTCGTGGATCTGGGACACCGAATTCCCAGTATCAAACAGCGGTAGTTATCACACTCCCAATTCCCTCCGGATTTTCTG
Source organism: Lissotriton vulgaris (assembly GCF_964263255.1). Lineage (NCBI taxonomy): Eukaryota > Metazoa > Chordata > Amphibia > Caudata > Salamandridae > Lissotriton > Lissotriton vulgaris. Next base: position 1,012,899,544 of record NC_141687.1, read on the forward strand.
CAAGAGATGGGTTCCAGCACCAACTACTGTTCCACTCCCTTTTTTCTGTATGAGTGTGGTGTGCCTTGATGGTTTAAGGGGGCGCTACAATATCAAATGTCCACCTCCGCTGAGGAATAAAACTCGATTAGGCACTGAACATAGCTGCGCCACTGCGATTAAAACAGGTAGTAGCGCATCATCGCGCCAAAAGACTGGGTAAGGTCCTGCCCTGGGTGTGTCTTTATGTGTAGGTTGTCGCCGGAGGGCAGGATGCATGCAGCAAGTCTAATGGGGTCTGTCTGACGGGACTTGTCACCTGCGGGTACTTAGCGGCTTGTCCAGATTTATAATAGTTCTCTCCAGTTTTTCCCAGTTGTTGGCCCAGAAGCTCTATCAGCCCAGGAGGTGAGGCGTGTGTTTTCAAGTCCAGCAGGGTGACTGAGCAAGGGGTGGGCGTCAAAAGTTTAGCTTCGATGCGAGGTCTGGTCCATTAAGGGATGTCACTCAATGCCAACAATCAGAAAGGCGCTTATTCCTCCAATCCTGCAGTGCTCCCCAGTTGCTGTTCCCCACTTTTTTACTGGAGTTTCGAGTTCCTGATGATCCGGGTTATCGGCGTTCTGCTTCAGAAAGAGTACCATACCCGCCTCAGCCACCCAGCCTTTAAAACCTACACAGCACAGCGCCAATAATGGACCGCAGCCACCTCTCAGTGCCGCATGTATGATTACCGCAGGATCAGTGGCCACACATTCTGGACACTGTGTGGTCGCAACAGCTGGTGCCTACAAACGTCCTGTGTATATGGATTTGCTGGAGGACTCCCTAGATGCTGTTTTGGCTGTCAAGCAGGTATAGCTCCTGGCAATCCAGAGGCAGGGGGAGAGAACTGCTGCATCAGCATTAGTATGGATGTGACCTCAGGCTGCCATCTGGCATTAGGATCAAGCTTGGCAATTCAGCAGGCTCCATGGAGGTCACTGATCATGTTATCTATAGGGAGGGCAAGGTACCTTTACTGCTCTGTTAGGGAGCATAATGTTGATGCACAGTCCTATGGCACCCGCCTATTTCAGCTTATTGGTAACAACCATGGGTGACAGTCAGGGGCTGGGGCCTGATACCTTTTCAATCACCCAAATTCCTCTAGCTTATCTAATTCCGCTTCAACCAGGAACCCCTGTTGGCAACGTATCATCCTGTGTCAAAGGGCTATGGGCTTTACTGCGAGGTCTATATGCTTTTTAATGGGGGAGGGGGTGCTTTCATACATCTTAGTCTTGAAGATGGTGATCAAAGGCTTTCAATATCTAACCTGCTTCTTGAGTTGAATGCCCTGGGTGACATGGAAGAACTCTAGTTCTGTAGCAGTCATAAGTGGAGTACCTGTCCCTGTGGTGGTCACAAAGAAATTCACAGGACATGTGTTAATGTCATGGCTGATATCTATGTGGAACTTACCCACAATTATTAGTGGATCAGTGTCCATGAAGGAAAATATTCTAGTGTTTGTGTGCTGTTTTAACTGGACATACTGGATGTGGCTCATGACATTCATTGATGCCACCATATCGATATATGCAGTGATGGTTAACACTTAGATCTTCACTCTGCAAGTCACTTGGCTTCTGTTCTACTTTGCTCTGTCGGTGGCAAAGAGATAATGAAAATGTATTTTTTAGTCATCTTAATAACCATTTCCTCCCTCAGACTACCAATGGAAGTGGTAGGGTAGTTCCCTGTCACTTTTCTCAGTGACTATGTGCAGGTCTCGTATTGGGACGTGCTTCGGCCTGGAATTTCATTGGCATCTTTGGCTGCAACTTACTCTAACATAGTGGTTGATTCAACTACAGCATAAGCACCTCTTATCTCGAGAGGGACGTTCATTCATGGGGTGTGGTGACAAACCAAAATAGCAGCAATGCGTCCTGTCATCGCTGTTCTGTCTTTGGAGTTTATCAACACCAGTGAAGTGTCTATCCCTTCCAGATAACATCAAGTGACTACGTATCGATGATGCAGTAGTATTGTGGGAATCTATGACAAAATATCGACTACAAAAATATCTACCTACAAAAATATTGCAACAAAAATATCGATTACATTAATATCGAGATCCTATCTCTAACAAGGTAAGTACAAAAATATTGTTAAAAAAATATTGATGTCAAAAATATCGTTTTTTTTTTAAATGTTGTTTTTTTTAATTAAAAAAATGTAATATTAACAAAATAATACTTATAAATGTAATAAACATAGTAAAAAATATATTATAATATTTAAAATTAATAAATAATGTAATAAAAACTAATAATAATAAAGATATATTACATAGTATATACTTCATTCATAATACCTCTAATAAATTATTTTAATAACTTATAAATAAATTAAAATATAATAAATTACAAATACATTTATATACATCAAATAATAATATAAATAACAATTACTAAAAATGTAAAACGAATAAAAAAAAAACATTTTGGATAGCGTACGGGTAAAAATTGCTATTCCCACTCCAGAGAGTGCAACAGTAGGGAAAGTGTTGGATAGCGTAGGGGTAACAATTACTATTCCAACTCCAGAGAGTGCAACAGAAGGGAAAGTGTTGGATAGCGTAGGGCTAAAAATTACTATTCCAACTCCAGAGAGTGCAACAGTAGGAAAAGTGTTGGATAGCGTAGGGGTAACAATTACTATTCCCACTCCAGAGAGTGCAACAATAGGGAAAGTGTTGGATAGCGTAGGGGTAACAATTACTATTCAAACTCCAGAGAGTGCAACAGTAGTGAAAATGTTGGATAGCGTAGGGGTAACAATTACTATTCCAACTCCAGAGAGTGCAACAGTAGGGAAAGTGTTGGATAGCGTAGGGGTAAAAATAACATACTTATAAATAAAGGTAATTTTTTAAATAATAAAAAACGTAACTATTAAATAAATATAAACCATTTACAAATACCAATACATAATTATTAAAAACATGATTAGCAAAATATATTTAACTTAAAAAATTAATAAAAAATACCATTTATTAATATTTAATTACCGATTAATAATGAATTACCAATTATATAATTAGCAAAACAATTAACTAATTTTTTTTTACTTAATTACATTTAAATTACTTCCCACCCTATTCGTCTATAAATCCACAACCTGCTAGAGAACATAATTATCAATTAGTCAATTGATTAACATTAAATACCAATTAATTAAAAATAATTATCAATTAATTTAAATAATTTATAATTCCTACTAATTAATAATTAATTTAACATAATTAAATTACTTACCACCCCATTCCCCTATAAACCCACAACACACTACAGAACATAATTATCAATTAATCAATGAATTAAAATTAATTACCAATTAATTAAAAATAATTACCAATTAATTAAAATTAATTTATAATTCCTACTAGTTAATAATTAATTTAACATAATTAAATGACTTCCCACCCTATTCCCCTATAAACCCACAACCCGCTACAGTACTAAAATACAAAATGTAATTAATTTACATAACAATAAATTAAAAACATAATAAATACATAATAATATACACAAACATAATTTAAAAATCGATATTAGTAACATCGAAAATATTAACATCGATATTACTAACATCGATATTTAAAACTTCGATATTACTAATATCGATATTAAATCTATTGATATTACTTACCTTCTATAATATGTCCCTTCGATATTTAAACTTCGATATTATTGTATATCGATATTTAAATATCAATATTTTGTCTGCATACCGTATTGTGGCCCCTAAATAAATTTCACTTTTAAAAAGGCCATTTTTATCTGCTCCACTAGGGTGTTTGACCCCATGTTCAACTCACAAGATAATTATCTCAACCAGAGACATGGCAGGTTCACTGAGGAAGTGCCTATACATGTCAACAGACATCTCTAGATGGTTTGCACTTGTATGTGCTTGATTTGGTGTTATTCCATGCACATAATCAATATCTGTCTCAACCCTGTGTGGAAAACATCAATGGGGTTCCTTTTGTTTGCTACTCTTGCCACATCTTATATCGCTCAAAACCATGATTCATTTGTTGGGTAAAGTGCTCATTCAGAGCTCTCCTCACCTTTTCATAGTGATGTTTGCCCTCTGTGTTTGAAAGATAAGGAAAGGCTTGAAAATCTATTCCTTTGCGTAGATAAGAAACAATAACCTTTTGCCTCCCCATCAGCCTCCCTCGATGCTTTAAAATAGTTATTTAGGCGTGTAACCCATATATGGCATCAGAGTGCCACCATCACCTGATCAAGCAGTTCACTGAGGGCGTAGGAGCCGGAAGGTGTTCCCCTCCCCCACCCCAATTTGTGTATTGGGAGGAACTGTTCACCTGGGCCTTGGTCATCAGCACATTGGTCAACATGTGCCTCAAAATGCAGCTCTGTGATATCCAGCCAAGGCCGGCAGTAGGAGTTCCTGTAGGGTGGTGACCTAGGGAGGGGGAAGGGCAGAGTGGGGGGTAGTAATGTATGGATTACGGAGTTTAACAGGTAAGTAAACATATAAATAAATAAAATGAATTTCGTTGGGCGCACTGCATCGCATTTAGTGATGCAGTGCGCACAACGAAATTTGTTAAAACTTACACTTCTGCACCTGATCCAATTTTATCTTATCACTACTCACATTTTTGCACTGCTTTTTTCAGTTGTCTCTTCACCTTGACTTTCTAATTTGCACCACCTACCTGGTAGATACAGAGGTTCTTTGGCTCTCACTTCCTTATGACTGTGATTGCACTAACTCCTGGGTAAGGAGAACTCACATGATGTAAAAAGTGGCGGTACAGATCGACAACTGATGGGAATATTTTCACCTACTCTTGGGTCTGTCTTTCCCAGTTGATTGATCACGTGAATTTCCTTCGCACTATATCATGTGGTGTTATCTAAAGATCAAATTAACAATACTTTTTCTGTCGTGTCAAGGGTCTTCGATGAATTAAGCTCTTCTATTTTCAGCCTGACTCCTAGATACTTTGTATGTATTATTGTTACCATGTGGCTACCAGGTGGACTCCTACCAGCAGACCACATGCAGAAGCGCAAGGAGAGGTTTCCACTCAGTCGCCTATAGAATGAATGTAAAAATTGGATTTAAACCTTAGTAACCCATGTTCAATATTTTATAAAAATTGGTCAGTTAGTGGTGATAGAAAAATAAAGGTATTTCTTATGCATAGCAATCCATTTATTGGCAGAATACCTGCCCATCTATTCAATGTTCAATGTCTGGGCCGATAGGTAAGGTAACATAACGGCCACAAATACACTCAATTAGCTTTATAGATCCTGTCCATTGTTTTGAATACCAGAAGTATGTCTGTCACACCTTTCATACACATTGGTCGATTTGCTAAATATATTGTATTATCACTAAGCTTGCAAGTTTATAGGGGCATGGTGTTTGCTCATTCAAATCGATATGTGTTCTCAGGCACATTAACGTAACCGTCCATATACTACTGTTATTTCTCATGGGAGCTTAACCCATTTGGCATCTCCCTGCCCTGTCTTGGTTTATATTATTTCAACATATCACCCCTTGCAACCCATATGGTCAGTATACCACTCACGGAGCCCTGTTGACTGGCATCACATCACCCTAGGCTTCCCAATCAAACACCACCTTGCCCAGCATGTTGCACATTCAAAGCTTCCCACAGCATTTGGCCACACCGTCTTTTTAGAATTCTAGACACGTGGGTGGAACCAGGCAGCTCAGGAGTTGGAATCTGAAAAATAGCTTTCAGGTTTCTTGTAAAGTGGGACTAATCACCTGTAGGGGTCTCGAAGGTGTGGGGCAGGAGGGAGGTCTGCAGTTCTGTCAAAGAACAAGGTCTTGAGGTCCATCCTTAAATAAAGCAGTGGCCGTAACTGCCTGAGATGCAGTGGTAGGGAGTTCCAGGTCTTTGCAGCAAGGTAGGAGAAGGATCTTCTTCTAGCCGAGGTCTTGCGGATCCATGAGATAGTGGCTAGGGCCAAATGGGTGGAGTGTAGATGTCTGTTCAGTGTGTAGAAGGAGAGGCAGTGGTTGAGGTATTGGGTCTGGTGTTGTGGATTTTTTTGTTCACCGTAAGCCAGTGGAGGTCTCTCTGGTGACTGGAGATGCAGCTTTGGCGGGGGATGCCCAGGATACGTCTGGCTGAGGTTTTCGGAATGCTTTTCAATTTATTTTGAGTTTTTAAGTCATGCTGGCGTAGAGTGTGCTGCCGTGGTCGAGCTTGCTGCTGATGAGCGCCTGGGTGAACGGTCTCCTGGACTCGGTGGGGATCCATTTGAAGATCTTACATAGCAGGCGGAGCAGGTGGAAGCAGTAGGATGACAGGAAGTTGATTTGGTGGTTCATAGAGAGCGAGGAGTCGAAGATGATGCCAAGGTTGCGTGCGTGGACAGTGGGTGTTCAGAGTGCTGCTGGCATCAAGGAGTCGTCCCAAGCAGAGGGAGTGGAACCAAAGATTAGGACTTCAGTTTTGTCGGAGTTAAGTTTAAGGCAGCTCTCCTTCTTCCAGGAAGCTACTGCCTCATCCCGTTGTTGAAAGTGCTCTTAGTGGTTGCAGGTTCATCAGTGAGGGAGAGAATCAGCTGTGTGTTGTCGGCATAGGAGATAATGTTGAATCTGCGGTTTCTGATGACGGCTGCAAGCCGGGCCATGTAGATATTGAAGAGTGTGGGGCTCAGAGAGGAGCTGCCCTGGGGGACTCCGCAGCTGATCTCTGTAGGTCCTGAGGAGAATGGTGAGAGCCTAATTCTCTGGATTCGGCCAGTGAGGAAGGAGAGGATCCACTCTAGAGCAGAGAGTGTGGTGGGAGACAGTGTTGAAGGTGGCAGAGAGGTCCAGGAGGATCAGGACTGATGGTTTGCCTTAGTTGAGGAGAGTGCAGATGTCATCAGTTGCAGCAGGGAGTGCTGTTTTGGTGAAGTGGTTGCGCCTGAAGCCAGATTGGAAGAAGTCCAGGGTGTGGTTTGCATTAATGAATTCTGTGAGTTAGGCGTTGATGGCCTTTTAGATGACCTTGGCAGGAAAGGGTAGCAGGGAGATAGGTCTGTAGTTCTTGAGGTCTGTCGGGTTGACAGAGGGTTTCTGCTGCAGGGGGTTGATCTCTGCATGTTTCCAGTCTTCAGGGAAGGTGGCAGATTTGATTGAGCATGTGATGGTACTGCAGAGTTCGGGACAATGGCGGCACCTGGTGGGTTGGTACCTCAGAGTGGATGATTTTTATTATCCTTAGGGTGTGGTCAGCGGTGAGGGTGGTCCAGTTGAGTAGTGTTGGCTGGGATCAGGAACATTGGGGTATGCTGGTTGCAGTTAGAGTGCGTGGGTCCTGGATTGCGAACATGTCCTAGCTATCTAAGATCTTGCAGTAGAGAAAGGTGGCACGGTTGTCGAAGAGATCTTAGGAGGAATGTCTGTTGTTTCTGTGCAGGGTTTGGTGAATTTTTTGATTAAGTTGAAGAGTTCTTTGCTGTTGTGTGCGTTGACGTTGATGCATTCCTATTTGGTAGTTTTCTTGGTGGTTCTGATGAAGTGGTGGTATGCAGTGATGGTGGTTTTTAAGGCTGCGTGGTCTGCCGAGGTCTTGCTTCTCCTTCATCTTCTTTTGATCCATCTGCAGGTATGCCTGGACTCTTGGAGGGCGGGGGAGAAACAGCTGGCGCCCATCACCCCCTTTGTTTTGACTTTCTCGGAGGGCTGCTTGCCGGAGGATTTCCTAAATGGGGCCTTGTGTCGACGCAGTCAGAGATATATCGGATGGAATTGTGTGGCTCGACTTAGGATACATTAGACGTAATGGTCCCAGTGTCATTTTTTGAAATACATGGCATCCTTTCTTCTATTATTTCTCTCAATTTATAACCTGGTGCCTCATTCAGCACCATGCTGCCTGAATCCTTGTGAATCCTTGTGAAGTCAGTCGATAGGGTGCTCGGTGGGCTCACTGCTCAGGATCCGGCTACAGATTTCCAGCTTCATAACAAATCATTATTTTTATAAATAAACTAAACGAACACATTGAGCGGTTGATTGAGCAACTTTACAGTTGTAACATAATAAGTTTGAACTGACACTTATAAAGACAGATAGTGATTACAAATAATTGAAAAAATATTTCCGCCAAATGTAATTTTAATCTGGTGCATCAGTGCACATTCCTGATCAAACCTGCACTATCACTCGTCCCAATTTGGTGTCATCTTTGGAATGCACACCCTCTAGCCCGCAGGTATTGGATGTTTCTAGACAAAACGTGAAGTTTGTCCAAATGCATTTATTTCATTCAATGCTCTCCTTTATCGATGTGCTCGGGTTTCTCTCTTCTTGTTGAAAAAACTGTCATAAAAAGTGTGGACCTTTTTCACATACTTACCACTTATTAAAACAACAAAATGCCAGTATCCTGCTGGTCTCATGACAGACGAAATATTGAGATATATCAACGACCACTCCAGTTCGATCTTCCTTGACTGATGCGTGGCTTATATGAGCAGGTAGCATTTTAACATGACCAAATTTGCATTAATTAGCAATTGTCTTTCTTTTTTTTAATAATTGACATTTACTTCTTCATTTATTGTATCTATACCGCATGCCTGTTTAAGGGTGATGTATAGTGGCATGTTCACTAATGCCGTTCAGGGGCTGACTGGCTACTTGTTCCATTGACCAAACAGGGAGGATCCAATTGTGACTGCATTCAAGCTGCACAGCCATCTTACAAATGAATCCAATAAATTAAATTCATATTGAACTATTTTCTCCAAGTTTTCTCCATTCTATTCTTCTATTTTATCCTTCATTTTCTTCAATTTATTTTACTCATTCGCTTCTCAGTTTACGTTTTTAACATAAACACTGGAGAAAAATGTTTCCACATGTCACGATTTATTCACAAACACCCAATGCATTTCGGGACCTCACTTCGTCAGAGGTTATCTAGAAAAAGATTATTACCAACCATCAGTGAAATTAAATTTTAGGATACAATATACAAGACTCTAAACGAAGCTGAAAGCGTCCTTTCTAAATTCAATGTAATTTAACAATAAAACATTAACACACTTTCCAGTTCTCCAACGCTTATATTATATAACCGCTTATATTGTTTATAACACTTGCTTTGCTTAAACCCATCTCATTGCTCCCTCATTACATTAGCATAAACCCTGGACATACAACGCTGCTTACGTGCTTCCAATTTGTCACTAAAATCTCTAATGTTATCTTTATGTCAACAGCACAGGAAAACCTTTTTAAGTTTGTTCTGGCCCCCAGGTTACCACTCATTATCATTACAACTCCTGCAACCCGTACTCCGCTTACCGTGACAGGTGCCCATTAACTGCTTGAAAACATATTCCATAAACAGCTTTTTCGAGGCTTTCCCCTGCCCTTTCACGGATCAACTGGGGTGTGTCCCCACATCTTTAGCTAACAGTATCAACTGCTTTACACAATTTTCAGCCTTCTCTTCCTTATATCACCCCTACCTCCCCCAGGTGTTCTATCATGTGTTCTATCACGTGTCATGGTGCATTTCCTAAAAGCCGAACCGGAGTTTGTCTATCCCACTTAACATAAACTTCCATAACGATACTTGTACTGCTGTTTTATGCAAATTTCAGTAATCACACTCGAAACGTAAATATGCCCTGTTCGCCTCATTGAACTACGTTGCCCAGAATCCTGCAGGGATTACCCATCACAGACGTTCACTCCCCACCCGAGCGGCTATGCAATGTCCTGGTTTTTAGTTTACAACTTCATATGCGTATTTCTCACTCAGCGAATAATGCGGTCAAATTTAAAACATGCGTCTTGTTGCATTGGGCATTTCCCCAGGAGGATGGAGACCTTGGAGGCTGAAGGCCATTACTGGTGCCTCTGTCACTTTTTTCCAGCTCACGTGCTTAACCCCTTGAATGCTCATGACGAGCTGAGCTCGTCATGAGCCATGGCCCTCCGGTGCCCATGACGAGCTCAGCTCGTCATGGGCCGTGGAACGCTCGCATGCGGCGATCATTTCCCTGCTGTGCTGAGCGTTCGACGGGAATGGGTGTGGCCGTACCGAGCTGAGCTCGTAATGAGCACAGGAGCACCGTGCCTCATGACGAGCTCAGCTCGTCATGAGCATGTGAGCGCTGTGCGCCCCCCTACCCCCCAGCACAGCGGGGGAATATCCCCCGCAGCGAAGGGGTTTTGTAGAAGGCCCCGATGGGCTGGGAAAGAGAAAGAGATGCAGTGGCTGCCACCGCCTATCTAGGGTAGTGGGGCAGACAGGAGGAAGGAGGGTCGGGGTTGGGTAATAAAATGAAAAATAAAAAAAGACTTACCTGCCGCTCTGCTCCCACTGATGCACTGCGCTGCCTCTTTGCTCCTCTTGTCCAGCCCGGATGGGGTTCAAGGCAAAGGCTTCCCAACCAATCCAGATGCTTCTCTCATTGCATGAGAGCAGCACCAGGATTGGTCTCAGCGGCCTTGTTTGCAATCAGACAGTGCCTTGGAGCCTGTGGCTTTTCTCCAACCCAGCCATGTAACCTGAGCTGGAAAAAAATAAGTGTGCATGTCTGTTTAGTTGGCCAAAGACGGACGCCAAACAGACATGTGCACTTATAAGTGCACACTACTCCTCCAACCTGCTGTGTCTGCCTGCCAAATACTCAGACAGCAATAAATAAAATGATCATAACATTATGTTATTATCATTTTATTTATCATCTGCTGCCTCTGAGCAGTGGGGCAACGCTCCCCCGCAATTGCCCCTGGATGGATGAATGAATTAATGGTTAGAGACTGATTACCAAGGGACATGACTGGTTTCAGCATTTTTTGCCAGGGTTGCTTTTGGTTCCCCAGTCCAGCCCTAAATCCCTTGCTATTTCCAGCTGAGAAAAATCTTTAAAAGCTAAGGGGTATATTTACATAAAAACGACACAGCATGGTGCTGCAAGCCTGCAAGCCATTTTGCTGCGCCGAGCTGTGGCATTTTCAAAATGCAGCTATGCGCTGTATTAACAAGAATACGGTACAATCAGGTGCTCACCCCATGCAAAAAAAGCTGCCTAGCACCATCGCAGACTCCCTTGCACTAGAGTGCATGGGTGCCTACATTGCCGGGATGACTTTATTTGTGCAGGAAGGGACACCTGTATAAATACAATCATTAATGGCGTTTTGCTCTGTCTATGTGTGCTGCAAAAGATAGAAAGAGCAGAAACAAAAGTATTTCTCCTTGTTGCACAACATTAACGCTTCCTTTTGAAAGATTTTAGGGGCAGATTTTACAAGACCCTTGTGCTGCCAGTACGTCCCTTTTTGTGACGCACTGTCAGCTAATTTCTCTATCCCATATTTATAAGGACAGGAAAAGCCACCCTGCGTGGCTTTTCTTGTCCTTGTAAATACGGCCCCTACACATGCAGCACTTTACGTGAAAAGGGCATTCCATGGGTGTTGCTGTGGGTGTTCCCACGCAGCACCCATGGAACCAGACACATCTCCAGGTTTACGAGGAATCGTAAACCTGGAAATGCGTCAGAATACTACGCCACCTTAGGGGTGGCGTAGCTAGGCACAATAAGGATAAATATTTTAATTTCCCCTCATTTTTTTCCTCTTTCACTGCGTGCTGCATTCTACAGCACACATTGAAAGAGGAAGATGCCTGTAGGGATTGTTTTCATGCAGGACGGTGCCCCTTCCTGCACAAAAACAGTCGCCCCATGACGCAGGCATTCTTGCGCCATGGTGCAATGGTGCCGGCGCATAGCAGCTGGTTGTGCGCCAACACAGGAGAGAGCACAGGAATGCGACGTATCGTTGTAAATATGTTGCATTCATGTGCTCTGAAAGTGCCACAGCTTATCACAGCCAAAGGGCTTACGGGGCCGCGCTGCGGCACTTTCTTCTAAATCTGCCCCCAAGTTTTTAGCGCTGCCTCAGATTTACAAAGCTGGAGCAGTGCCAAAAAGCCATGGGTGTTGCTGGGAACGCCAACAGCAATACCCATTGCATGTCCCTTTCTCGCAGAAAACTTCCATATTTGCAAGGCTGTGTTAAGCCAAGCAAAGTAGCATAATAAATATGGCCTTTCATAGAGCATCAAAAAAAGTGATGCTTTGGTGGCGCTAGGGGCTTGTAAATATTCCCCTTAGTACCAATGCATCTCTTCGGGTCACTAGGATGTCTGTTACATCTTGAAGGTACAGCCCAACTTGAAAAGGCTAGATTTGTTTTAGGGGGAAAAAGTGAACAGCGAGATGGCTTTGCCAACAAGTACTTATTAGGCAAGGATTCTGCAGAAAGCAAAGCATCGCGGATTATATGACGTAGACTGACATCTACTGGATTTTTACAGAATTGCTTGATATTATTACCTCAAATATAGCAGTCGCAAAATTTTTCATATAGTTCCCGGCAATATGACATATTCCTGTCGTTAGTAAAAAGTTTTGTTGGAATTTCACCAATACACATATAAATTTAACGTACCACATTCAAATGTATTTATCTTAATAATGCATAAAAAATCAAAATGACTATTGAGCCTTTTATTCAAGTATGTGTTGTCATATAAAGTGGGAACATTTGTAAAAAAACTCCTTTTTTTAGGAAATGATATCTAAGCATAGTTTTGTCATTATTTTGCAACAAATATAGTCCAGCTACGTAAGCACACCTTGCACCACTGATTTACAATATGCTTGTTGCTTCAACTGCTATCTAACGTCAAATGGTATTTAAATCAGTAAAGAAATATACAAAACGTTGCAGTCGTGTCATCGAATTACAATTTCAGATAAGCGGAGTTTCGAATCAGAAATGTATACAGAAGCGATTCGTTTTGTCGGGTTGATTCAAGTTTGTTGAATGACAATAACCTCAAGGATAGAAAATGTCAATCAAATGTGTTCCACGCTTAAATATCCATTTCCTAATGATATGTGAACGAATAAGAATAGTAAAAACATGCTAAAGACAAAAGCACGCTTGGAGTACGTTTACCTGCATTGGCTCCTTTCCATAATGGTCTGTGTGCCTCTCGTTTTTTGATTTGGGTTTAATTTTTTTTAATTGGCCACTCAGAAAAAATCATTCTGTATTTCGGTTATTTATCTATGCAGACAACAATATTTATTTTATTATTAGACCAAGGCACTTCTCTAGACATGATCAATGGAACGCCTTAGTTAAGGAAATTGGGGGCATATTATCAAGAATGGTGTTAAAAATTATCGCCGGTTTAGCGGCAGAAACTGCAGCTAAAGCGGCGATAATGGGCTTGATAATATGCCCTGGAGAATTCCAATAGAATTCCATGTTCTGGTGTGAACATGGGCTTCTATTGGAATTCTAAAGGGCATATTATCAAGCCCATTATCGCCGCTTTAGCAGCAGTTTTCTGCCGCTAAACCAGCGATAATTGTAACGCCGTCCTTGATAATATGCCCCAGGGGCGTAGCTAGAGCTTCTGGCGCCCGGGGCTATCCCTCAGATTGCCGCCCATGGTAGGTAGCGGCAGGGAAGGTGGATCTGGGGAAAAAATTTCGGTGAGCAGCACGGGTGGATTGGCAGGGTTTAAGTTATGACGCCACTCTCTACTCCAATGCATAAGAAAGGGTGTGAAACTGCGGCGTAAGGATAGAGCAAACCTCGAAGGTCAAGTCTCAGTTGATGAAGGCCCACCAGCACTAAAATGGCAGATAAATGCATAAGTAAATGTATCCCTTCCTCCTCTTACACCACTCCATACTGAACTTCTGCTACAAGACCACAGCAGTAAGACCACCCGCTAGACATCAAGCACACCACAAAAACAACTCCCACATAGGTCACACTCTACACCCACACTCTACCAAACAACAACGGTATTTAGAAACATGGGCAAAGCTATAGCAATAGAACAGCTTCATTATCTCTTCCATCCATGCATCTATCTATTCATTCTTTCACCCTTCTATCCACCTACTGGCATCCACTATTTCACCTTTAGATTCTGTCATCCATTCATTCTTTCATCCATCATTTAATATTTCCCCATTCTATCCATTTATCTATCTAGCCATCTATCCAATTTTCCATCCATCTATTATGCCATCCTTCTGCCCATCCATAGTCTAAAAACCAACCATCCACTCTGCCACCCATTGATCTATTCACTCTGCCATCCATTCTCTTTGCATCCATCCTCCACTCTGTTATCTTACCATCACCTCTACCATTCATTGACAATCGACATCCTTTCTTCAAATTCATTAACTCTTCCATTCATCCACTCAGCCATCCATCAGCCTACTCTGCCATCCATCCATCCATCCTCCTATCCTCTCTTCCATCCATACATCAATCCACTCTTTCATTCACCCGCTTGTCATCCACTCTGCCACTCATTCACCAGCCATCCACTCTGTCACCCATCCATTCATCAACTCTTCTATCTATCCATTCAACCACCCATTCAATCTGCCATTCATTCATTCATCCATCAATCCACCCATTCTGCTATTCAACCACCCATTCATCCACTCTGCCATGCATCAATCCCCTCTGCCATCCATCCATACATTCTGCCAACCATCCGCTCATCCATTTATCCACTCTGCCATCCATCCTGCCATTCATTCATCAATCCATCCACTCTCCTATCCAATCATGGATTCAGTCACTTTGCCTTTAATCCATTCACTCTGCCACGCATCCATCCATTTACTTTGCCATCCATCCATACATTCATTCACTTTGCCACCCATCTATTCACCCTGCCATCCATTCATCATCCATCCACTACGACTTCCATTCACAGATCTTTCGCCCACTCATCCATCCCTTTACTCTATCCTCCTTTCAGCTGTCCCTCCACCTATTCATTCACTCAACGATTCATCCATTTGTTCTGCCATCCTTTCACTTGCCCATCCACCTATCCATTCATGCACTCACCCATCCCCTTACTTTACTATACTTTCATGTGTCCATCCATCATCATTCACTTCTTTCACCCACTCATTCATCCACATATCCATCCATCCTCCTACTCCCTTTTTCTCTCCCTTTTCTTCCAACATTCCTTCTTTCTTTCCCTGTTCTATTTTTCCAGCTATCGGTTTTTGTCTGTGGCTGTGGGAGTGCTTCCGGTTTCCACTGAGACACGTTTGGTGTCCTTCTTGCTGGTCCACAAAATGTAATTAACTGAATGTTTGCTTATTGCGGCCCTGGGAGTGAGATAACAGAGCACACGAGGACGGAGACGAGAGCAGAGAGACGGGCGGGGCGGCGAACATAGGAGGATATTTGACTTTTTGGGAGCACTGGATTCAATGTCGGGCATCGGAACGCCTGAGAGAAACAGAATGAACAAGTGCAGTCCTATCCTAACTAAAGCTTACCTAGGAGGATCTCCTTATGTAGGCGGTTTGGAGCGGTGGTGGTCGGTCTCAAACTAAGTGAGACTGGTGTTCTTAATGTAGCTGGAGTCTGACTGTCTGCAGAAAATACCCGGCACTGCAAGAGTGCGTAGTGGTGGCGCGCGAGCGTGCGCCTGCGCATTACTTCTGCATTTCAAAAGCACAGTGCGGGGGCTGGCCCAAATTGCCCAGGGCCTTCAATGGTAGCACTTGTGCGCGCTACAATATTGACGGTCTGGTCCCTGGGACCAGGTGCGGGTGCACTTAGATACACGTGAGGTGTGCAGTGCACTGTGCTGTTCGACAATGTGCCTAAGTGAATCCTGGGCTGGCTACTAGTATAACGCAGCTGCCGCCCCCAAAATAGTGCCGCCTGGGGCGGACCGCCCCCCTTGCCCCCCCCTAGCTACGCCAGTGATATGCCCCTTGCTTCTCAAACAGCTTCTCAACTTTGGGCGAGAACCCTCCCATTCTGTGATGAAACAGCTACTTGTAGACTAGACCGTGTTTTTGTGGTCAACCACAGCGTGGCACCGAGACACCGACAAATCAAGAAGAGCGAGGCATAGCTTGCGTGCCAGAATCCAGAGAAAGGCTGAGGGAATATACTCCCGCTAAGAGAGTGGTTTCGTACTGTGGAAGGGATGAAAACCTGACTGGGAGGTGTCCAGCAGGGAATGAGTCTCCAGGTTAGAGGACAGTTGTTATTCAATGTAGGATTCCAGCATTTTGCCCTTTGAAAGAAGAAGAGAGGTAGGATGATAGTTTGCCGGATCCGAAGGATCGGTGGGCATTTAAAAAAAAATCGGTGTGATATAGGCGGCTTTCCAAACCCGAGGTACTGTGGCTGAGGGTAGAGATATATTGCATAAAGATGTGACTGGTGGTGCAAGTGAGGTGGCTATCATGGCTGTACTGTGAGGGGGGCACATGTCAACCAGGAAGCCAGATTCAGTTTTGGCTAAAAGATCTGACAGTTGAGTGTGTATCATAGGTTCAAACCTTACCAGTGACGCCTGAGTATTTTTACACAAAGAATTGGCCAGACAAATAAATGTCGGGTCTGCAGTATTATTATGAAAATTGAGGTAGATGATGTCTATTTTAGTTTCAAAGTGTCACAGAGTGTCTGGGAGGCCACCGTGGCTGAGGTGAAAGCATGAGGATTATTTTGCGCCTTTAAAACCTTTAATAGCTCTTTAGATGAGCTTCCTGCTTGGTCAATTCTAGTAATGGTATATATACTTTGTGCTGTTTTAATCTTGGCATGATATGCACCTAACGTTATTTTGTAGCAGTGTTTTGTCGAGGGCGTCTTTGGAGTACCTCCATTTACATTACAATCTCTTACAGTTTTAGTTATTAGTTCCCAGATCTAACATGTACCGGGGTCATTGGATCAGGTAGCTTTACTGGTATGGGATATGTAGGGGGCGACTGTATCAAGAGCACCAGAAAAGGACTCTAGAAACTCGGCCTAGGCAGAGTAAATGCCTGCTATGTTGCCCAGTTCAGGGCCCTGAAAGAAGCTTGAAAATGTACTGCGGTCAACTGCTTCCTTCGTCTTGCACTCACGCATTTTTCAGCATTAGATTTGGTAGACATGGAGTCCAGAGGGATTTTAAATGTCATTCTAAACACCTTCTAAACACCCTACATATTTTTTTCTGAATGTGTTTTTGTCGACCTTAAGACTCTATACACTTTACAATCCAAATCAGTGCTAAAGTGCTTGTGCTCACTCCCTAAAACAGTTGTCATTGTCTTAAACCTCAATGGCCTATTTAATTTACCTTTAAGTCCCTAGTAAAGAGCTATATCATATGCCCAGGGTCTGTAAATTAATTGCTGCTAGTGGGCTTGTAGCACTTATTCTGGCACCTACTCAAGCAGCCCTTCCTCACAGGCATGCCATTGCAGCCTGACAGCAGTTTTAAACCGCAAATTTAACTTGGACAAATAACCCTTTTGTCAACCCTAAAACCTTATTTTTAATACACACATGCCACCGCTTAGGTAGGCAATGAACAGCCCACAGTGCAGGGCAAGGTGCATGTTAACAAAAAAGTTGGACATGTACTTTAATGGTAAAGTCAGTTTTAAGCCACACTTTTTAAAATGCCACGTTAATGCAAAAGAACAAAATGTGCCTGATTCACTACTTATTGTAAGCTTTTATACCTTTCGCTTGTAAGCCAAACACATCTCTTTATGTTTGTACCTGTACTTTATTCATACTTTTTTCTTAAATATTATTTCTATTTTCTCGTGAAAATTTTTTTTTAAAGTGAAAAGGAAAAAAGAATGCATAATTTACATATATTAAAAATACATTTACATTAATTTACATTAAACCTATTATACATACTCCATCACAGTACATACAAATATATACAAATACCAAAAAACCCAAATGTGACTTAAAGAGTGCAACTTATGCAGTGAATCAATCAATACCATAGAATTTTCAACCAAATATCTATGTAACTATAAGAGCATATAGTCAATCAACATATAATTCATAAATATAGGACAAAATCCTTTATCCTTCCATGCTCTTTTGCCGACGCATTTCCAATCATAGATAGTCAGTGTCTAGATTCTCATTGATGAGAATATATGTTGATTGACTATATGCTCTTATAGTTACATAGATATTTGGTTGAAAAATCTATGTTATTTATTGATTCACTGCATAAGTTGTACTCTTGAAGTCACATTTGTTTTTTTTTGGTATTTGTATAAATTTGTATGTACTGTGATGGAGTATGTATAATAGGTTTAACGTAAATGCATTTGTAATATATGTAAATTATGCATTATTTTTTCCTTTTCATTTAAAAAAAAAATATTCATGAGAAAATAGAAATAAGATTCAAGAAAAAAGTATAAATAAAATACAGGTACAAACATAAAGAGATGTGTTTGGCTTAAAAGCGAAAAGTATAAAAGCTTACAATAAGTGGGGAATCAGGCACATTTTATTATTTTGCACTTTTAGAAAGTTGGCATTTTTGTGTTCAACCATTTGGTGCCTGCAGCCTGTTCCTGGGTCACATGACTAGGGGTTTGTAGAAGTTGGCCTTGCCCTTTGTATATTCCTCCCAGACGGACACTTAATAGAGGGATTTGTTGTGCCTCCATGGGCTATCTCAGGTAGGATGTTGTGGGAGCTGTGCACACAAAGGACTTCACACTAGCCTTCTGCGCCTGTAGTGAGGCAGCAAATTCCAGACACTTCTGTGGGGGGAAGCCTCCAGAAGTTTCTTCCACTTCAAAGTAGACACCAGGTATAAAAAGGAGACCCTCAGACCCACTATTCAGATCACTTCTGGACCTGTGGAAGACTCAGAAGAAGGACTGCTCTGCTTCAAGAAAGACTGACCATCTGCACTGCTGCCCTTCCTGTAAGAGGGAATGCTTTGCTGGTCTTCTACATGTGGAAGATCACAAGGCCACCTTCAACCCAAATCCACCAGAGTGACTCTAAGGCCTAGGTTGCTGGCCTCCTGATTAGAACCTCAGGTACAGAAAAGGCACCAATCATATTGAACCTGCACCTTGACTTTGCCTACTGTGAGTCACAATGCCTCAAGTGGTGTCTCCCCAATCCTAGGCACTTGGAAGTTGGAATAAAGGTTCTCTGCCATCCCAGCTCTGTTCCCCACCGGAATCGATGCAGTACAAAGCAAATTGAAGCAGGCCTCACATCATGGTCCTCACAGCTCCTTAGAGGAACTGATGCAATGCAACACATCTCGACACAGGTCCCCACATCGCTCCTCGGAACTGTAGCTGTGCAAAGCAATGCACCACATCAAGGACATGAGGTACAATTTTGAGAGGAACTAACATGTTCCCTGTACTTGGCAGGTCAGCCATTATGGCCAGTTTGAAATTGTGACTTTGCCCTGGTCCAGCACAACCAGATAACCAGAGTTTGTGTTTTCTACTTTTAAGTACTATTTTTACCTAAACCTTTAACATTGCATATAACCAGTTGTACTAATTTGATTTTTGTTGTTTTGCAGTTGAATAATTCATTACATTTTACTCTATTTTCTAAAATTGGTATGGTATTTTTCATGCATTGTGTTTTCACTTTATTACTGTTTGTGTGCTGCATAAATATTTTACACATTGCATCTAAACCTGACTGCTTTTGTGCCAAGATACCTGAGAGTTAAGCCCAAGTGAACTAACTGACTTCTTTTATTCACCCTGACAGGGATTGTAGTTGTTGCTTGAAAAGGGCTCACACCCTGCTCAGCTAACAACCCAATTTCTCACAAATATGCTTTGTAACTACATTGCCCGAATTTGGAAGTTTGTCCACCAATAGTAAAGCCTTATAGCATTCTTGATCTAAATACGTAAATTCACGGGGGCTTATTCACAAGCCCCTTGCGTCGCCGGTGCGTCACTTTTTCCCATGTTAAAAGTGGTGCACCAGCGGTGCAAGGGGCTTGTAAATAAGCCCCACAATGTTGTCACTAAACCCCAGTATATTTGCCCATTCATACATCTGCAATTCATGTGCGGACCTGTTCGCGTGTTTTCCTTTGCAATTGAAACAGACAGTGTTTTTTTTAACACACATTTCAATAATGTTTCAGAATAAAAATACATGTTGAAACCTGTAGCTTTCTTAGCTGCATCAATTGATAACACATATATAAAGAAGCATGACGTCTATATAATTATTTTTTCTCCAAGGGACCTGTGTTTACCACATAGCCCCTGATTAGAAGTTAGGCAGAGAGGAACTACCATATGGAATTCCTCTCTGCCTGATTCTGAGTCGTTCAGTGTTCCCACACTTTTCCTGGTTTGCAGCAATGGACCTGATTTTACTAGGTGGTTATTCCACCATCAAAACTGCTCAAGGCTTTAGATGATGCAGCAGCAAAGCCAATTAACCCCTTTTGCTTCTGGGGCGAAAATATTATCCCTATTGCCAGAACTTATCTTCCCCTTCCCTCCCCTTCCCTTCCCCTATACATCCATCCCTCCATCCCCACCTGACAAAGAGGCATCCACATCCATTTATCACCTGTGCAGAGCAAGTAGTAAATGTATACATCAAACCAACCCCATGGAATTGAGAATTCCATTTTACAACTGTTATATCCGGTTGCACAAGGTTATTCCCCATTCCAAGAAGTTTTACTCATAAATGCAGCGTTACCACACAATAATATTATTTCCATATGCGGAGATTGCAATCCCCTTCCCTCTCAGTACCGTGCAATTCGAAATCAGGGCTTTAGTGTTCCCGCGAGATTACATTTGTATTATATGTACAAATACATCTTGGCATTTGTTTAGAGGTGATGCAGCAGTTTGTGCAACCAAAATAGTTTAAATTGGCATGGTCGTGACATGTGGACTCTCTCCTCTGCGTAGATAAAACACAGCTTGCCAAGTTCTGAAAGTTTTCCTGTTTAAATATTATATTCTGGTTATGATAGTGATTGAGGCTTCACCTTCAAAATGTTATTTTATGTGGTCATCTGCTGAATGTCACAGGGAGTATTTATGCAGGCTCATCTGTCATTAGGCTCAGCAAGTATGCGGTAATAATGATGATGACCAGATACAAATTCAGCTGTAAAATATTGAAGCATTTTTATTGCTCCATTGATGTCCGGTATAATTTTGAGATAACCATCATAACATTGATTTAATAATTCTGCTCAGACTTTTTAGACATGATAAATTATTACTGCATGTTGGAGGGATAGAATATGAGGAAAATACATTGTAATGTGCGGAAAATGAAACACTTAATTGTGGTGTATACTTACCCGTTTAAAATATATCTATTGCCATCTAATGGGTCCAAAGTAGCAGCCAATGACGGTAAAGTGAAATCAAGAGATGCTTAAATGCGTTCGAAAACTGAACCATTTCTAGATTATTACATTTAGAAGAATAGAGTTTGACATGAGGTATGTAGTGTGAGAGGTGGACACATTTAGAGCTGGCATGAAAGAATTTGACTAAGTTATTCAGAAATATGACTCAATAATTGGTTGGGTTAATGAGTATAGAATATATTTGAAACAAGTGACACCATAACACACAGACTTGCTGTGATAACACGGTACTAGGTTTGATATGTATATATAAATATAAATGTATATATATGCCTAAAGGCCCACGTGGTCCCTGCGGGATCCCTGTGTCCTGCGGGAGCTGACATTGCTTTTGAACAGAGGGAGCTGCTAACATGCAGCTCTCGGTGTCTAAAAGCAATTCTGCTCTGCTTCAAGTAAGCAAGAAACTGTTACTTGCTCTTGCTTGCTCGAAGCAGAGAAGAGTTTGCTACGGCTTGGCGGGAGTGCTGCTCCAGCCAAGCAAAAGCAAACTAGCAACGTCCCGGGGGTGGGCACTGCGGAACCTTGCTAGAGTCAGGCCGTAGGACTGGCTGTCCCCAGGGCTGTTAGTGGCTCCTGGAGGGGTGACGCACTAAGGTGGTGGTCCCTGGGACTGCAGCGGGGTGTGTGGCACCTGACATAATTTATTTACATTTGCCCCAGTAGGTGGTGGTCCCATTTTTTTTCTATTTCCCTGGGGAATTGGTGGTCCCTGGGGCTGTGGGGGGACCCACGCCCCCCCACTTTAATAATACATAAAGCCCCGGAAATTTGGTGTTACCTGGAAAACACCACATTTCCGGGGCTTTGTGTAATATTTCGGGGGTGCATGAGCACCCTCGCATATTTTTATAAACATGCCTCTGAGATTTGGCCCACGGGGGGGGGGGGCTTCTTTTAAAAGATGTACAGGAGCCCACAAAACCTTATTTAAAAGTTGTGCTGTGAATCCACGGACGCACCTGCGATTGCAGCAAAATTAAAAAAAATGCTTTTATCCCCGGTGGGGTCCCTGTGTATTCCCTGCACCATATTTGGAAGTCAGGGTATCCCTACCCTGCTCTCTTTTATTTTTTGGGACTTTTTTCGAGGGAGAAGATAGCTGTCAACAGTTCCTGGTTGAAGTGTTTGCAGCCAATCAAATTTTAGTGGGTCCATGAGTCCACTGTAAGGACTTTCGTCCACACATTTCTATATTTTTTTACCCTAATATCTTTGAAACAACTGCACAGATTGACACCAAATCCAAACAGAACGCTTTCAGAGCAGCATCTAGCATATTACTAGATTTGGTGTAATTCCGATCAGCGGTTCAGCCTATAATTATGTTCAAAACATGAAAAAGCCTCATGGACATAACATGGTAAAAACGTATTTTGGGATCTCCCCTTTTTACTCAGCCCCTGCTTGACGGATCACCCTGAGATTTTCCACACCCCATCTGAACAACAAAGAGGAAAAATGTTGTGATGACTTGTTCAGTGGTACCAAAGTTATTTGCAAAACAATAAACACTTTTCCTATGAAAACATTGGTCAAGTTCAAGTTCAGAGTTTATTGTTTGATTACTTAAAATCATTAAAATTTACAAAAGGATAAAATATCATGAAAAGCTGAACGAAAATTGTCACTGAACCATAACAATCAATGTTCACAAGGCAGTGCCAGACAACATAAGATTATTAAAAAAAACAACAGTATAAAATGTGATACATGAATAGGTCTTGGGCTAAAGAGCTGACTGCTGTACCACAGGCGAGAGTTCTTCTGAGTTTTTAGAGTATCATATTAGAGCTTCCTGAACAGATACAGATGTCTTTCCTGAGTGCCATATAGCCTCATAGGAATTCTTAAGCAGCAGCCATTGGCATTCGCTGCTTAGTGCAGCTTGGTCAGCATAGTTAATCTGAAGGTGTTACAGTGACTCAAGCCACTTATTTAAAGTGCTGAAGTGCCTAGACGAATTGGGCCTGTAAAGTGTAAGCTTCCACAATGATACTTGTGTCTATCTGTATTTGATAACTTTAAAACAGGAAGTTCAGTGCGTTTGGAAGTTAATAAAAATATTGCTCAGTCTTAAAGATCCTGCTGTAAGTTTTATCCAGTTTAAATAATTGTGCCTGGGACTCTTGCTTGTGTGAATGTATAAAGTGCAACAGAATGTGGGCCATGCGCCGTTCCTGGAGCTATTCTATCTTTCCGTTATTCTCTGAGTCTGCTTGCCGCAGAAGTTTTCTTAATTCTGCAAAAAATTTACGCCCCAGCGGGACAAAATGATTGAGGAACCTTCCATCCAGCTTATCACAGCTTGCCTGCATGTACGGATGTTCGACTCATTAAAAATGGACTTTAAAAGCAGTTTCCTCAAATCCTTGACTGCAGGGCATATGCATAACAAATGTGTTATTGTTTCGTTAGCGTACCCGCATAATCAACAGTGTGCTGCTTCGTCTTTACTTTTCCACGATGGCTGTAAGTCCTTTGAGTCGTGCATTCCTAAGCTATGGTGAATAAAGCTCTTTTTCATCTCAATGCTGAAATGTGCTGATAGATAAGCTTGAGGCTTTAAATGAGTGTATGAACTAATCACTGTCCATGCATGACATCATTTGGACAAAGTTTTTTGTCTTCCGAGAGAGATTTTTTCTTTGCTGAATCACTGCTGGATTTGTTAAAGTACACCTGATCTACCCTACTGTCCCATGCTGATTTGATATCGAGTTCAGTCAAGGATTTTCTTAAATAGGCTCCCCATGTATTAGATGTTTCTTGATCCATCTGGCCGTTGATCTCTTCCCAGCATAAACTGTTCAAAGTGCCAGGCTCGGATGATCTAAATTTGTGGCACAGCTTAGCAAAGGAGTTTATTCCCCGGAATATCTGATTCTGGAGGCCGAATTCCAGCCGTACCTTTGCGGGGAATGCAGATTTAGGGAGATTAAAAACGGCCTTATAGACCTTTGTCTGGAGCTCGTTTAATAATTCAGACTCCTTTCCACACCACGTCTCTAGACCATATGACAGGGTGGGAAGGATTTGAGCTGCCATCACTTTTATAAGGTGGTTTTGGGCTGGGCAGCCCAGTTTTTTATTCAGTAGTCTGTAGGCGAAGATTAACAATTGGGTTTTAGCTCTTAAGTCCAGTTTTTGTTACTTTTGGGAAGTTCCCCGCCCCAGTTTTATGCCAAGATATTTATAGGATGCTTGCTCTTTAACATACCATTTAAACTTGGATTTTTTGGGGTCCACTAGGCGTACCACCTTGGTTTTCTTTATATTCCACTCAAGGGTTTCCTGGTCAAGGTAAATTGCTAGGTTGTTAATTGCTCGCTGCAGGCCAATCAGACTTTGACTCAACACCACGATGTTGTCGGCGTACGGTAAAAAGGGTATTCATTCTGTAGCCAAATTGGTGCGTGATACTAGCCGATTGCATTTGTTTCGTTATGTCCGCGAGAAACAAATTGAATAGGCTTGGAGCCAGGACAGAGCCTTGTTTTAGGCTGTGCTCTGTTTTTATGCTGGCTGTTACTCTGCTCCCGTCGCCTAATTTTACTATTGCCCAGGTTTCGCTATATAGTGTGATCATTGCTTCTAGTAAATTACTTGGTAACCACTAGTTTTTTAATTTTTTCCATAGTTGGTATCTGGTTACTCTATCGAACACTGATTTCAGGACGATAAAGCATGCATATAATAGAGTTTTCCTTTTTGCTGCTTTTTCTATTAAGAGTGCCAGAATTGCCAGGTTTGTGGTTGTTCCCATTCCAGGCCGGAAGCCTGTTTAAACATTTTGGAATTATATTATTTTCATCTATCCAGTCTTCAAGATGAACTAGGAGACATGATGTATATAGTTTGGCCTCCACATCAATCAAGGAGATCAATCTATAATTTTCTGGCTATTGTGGTTTCCTTGTTTAAATATGGGATGAATTATATTCCCTTTCCAGGAATTGGGGACCTTATTCTGGCTATAGGTGTAGTTAAAAAGAGGCGTAAGATGGTCTTCCCAAAAGTCTGGAGCTTGCTTAAATAGTGCCTTGGGGAGCCCATTTAGTCCCGCTGCCCCCTCCATTTTAAGTTTTTTTATTATTCCTCTTAATTGTTTGGTGTTGGTTAAGTTGTTTTGTTTGCTGCTACTTATCTCTTCCTCTTTTTGATTGTGTTCTTCCTGAGGCTGGGAAGTGATTTTTTCTGCTCCAAAGATCTGTCCACTAGGTGTTTCTGAAACCATTGTCGCTTCGGCACACTTTTTGTGCCCTACCTTGTCATACATGTTTTGTACGTATTGTATACAGGTCTCTTTCCTAATTCTTGTTTCTTGCCAGAGTCTTGGTCCCTTGGTCAATGTATTTATAATTCCCCTGAATTCCCTGCAATTTGGCAAATTGCTTGCTCACAGTAACTTATTCCAGATGGTTTCTTTGTACTTTTTTTTGCATCCCCTAATTTGTTCTTGTATATTTTCGCATTTCCTTGAAATTATCATTGTCTCTTTTTTCTCCAATTCTTGCTGCCACTGCTTGAAGTTGCACTATCCAGAGTTTTTGGTCCCTGGGGCTGTGGGGGTATCCACGCCCCCCCCACTTTAATAATACATAAAGCCCCGGAAATTTGGCGTTCCCTGGGAAACAACACATTTCCGGGGCTTTGTGTAATATTGCGGGGGTGCATGAGCGCCCTCGCATATTTTTATAAACATGCCTCTGGGATTTGGCCCACGTGGGGGCTCTTTTGAAAAAGATGTACAGGAGCCCACAAAACCTTATTTAAAAGTTGTGCTGTGAATCCATGGATGCACCTGCGATTGCAGGAAATTAAAAAAAATGCTTTTATCCCCGGTGGGGTTCCTGTGTATTCCCTGCACCATATTTGGAAGTCAGGGTATCCCTACCCTGCTCTCTTTTATTTTTTCGGACTTTTTTCGAAGGAAAAGATAGCTGTCAACAGTTCCTGGTTGAAGTGTTTGCAGCAAATCAAATTTTAGTGGGTCCATGAGTCCACTGCAAGGACTTTCTTCCACACATGTCTATATTTTTTTTACCCTAATATCTTTGAAACTACTGCACAGATTGACACCAAATCCAAACAGAACACGTTCAGAGCAGCATCTAGCATTTTACTAGATTTGGTGTAATTCCGATCAGCGGTTCATGCTATAATCATGTTCAAAACATGAAAAAGCCTCATGGACATAACATGGTGAAAACGTGTTTTGGGATCTCCCCTTTTTACTCAGCCCCTGCTTGACGGATCACCCCAATTTTCAGCACAGCCTCTGAACAACAAAGAGGAAAAAATGTGTGATGACTTGTTCAGTGGTACCAAAGTTATTTGCAAAACAATACACATTTTTCCTATGAAAACATTGGTCAAGTTCAATTTCAGAGTTTATTGTTTGATTACTTAAAATCATTACAATTTACAAATGGATGAAATATCATGAAATGCTCAACAAAAATTGTCACTGAACCCTAGCAATCCATGTTCACAAGGCAGTGCCAGACAACATATGATTAATAAAAAAAACAACAGTATAAAATGTGATACACAAATAGGTCTGCTGCCTTCGCCTAATTTTACTCTTGCCCAGGTTTCGCTATATAGTGTGATCATTGCTTCCAGTAAATTACTTGGTAACCCCCAGGTTTTTTATTTTTCCCATAGTTGGTATCTGGTTACTCTATCGAACGCTGATTTCAGGTCGATAAAGCATGCATATAGTTGAGTTTTCCTTTTTGCTGCTTTTTCTGTTAAGAGTGCCAGAATTGCCAGATTTGTGGTTGTTCCATTCCCGGCCGAAAGCCTGTTTGAAACCTTGGAATGATGTTTTTTTCATCTATCCAGTCTTGAAGATGAATTAGGAGACATGATGCAAATAGTTTGGCCTCCACATCTATTGGTTTCCTTGTTTAAATATGTGATGAATTATATTCGCTTTCCAGGAATTGGGGACCTTATTTTGTCTACACATGTAGTTAAAAAGGGGTGTAAGATGGTCTGCCCAAAAGTCTGGAGCTTGCTTAAATAGTGCGTTGGGGAGCCCATTTAGTCCAGCTGCCCCCTCCGTTTTAAGTTTTTTTATTATTCCTCTTAATTGTTTGGTGTTAGTTAAGTTGTTTTGTTTGTTGCTACTTATCTCTTGCTCTTTTTGATTGTGTTCTTCCTGAGGCTGGGAAGTGATTTTTCCTGCTCCAAAGATCTGTCCACTAGGTGTTTCTGAAACCATTGTCGTTTCGGCACACTTTTTGTGCCCTACCTTGTCATACATGTGTTGTACGTATTGCATACAAGTCTCTTTACTAATTCTTGTTTCTTGCCAGAGTCTTGGTCCTTTGGTCAATTTATTTATAATTCCCCAGAATTCCCTGCTATTTGGCAATTTGCTTGCCCACAGTAACTTATTCCAGATGGTTTCTTTGTACTCTTTTTTTGCATCCCCTAATTTGTTCTTGTATTTTTTTCGCATTTCCTTGAGATAACCATTGTCTCTTTGTTTTCCAAATCTTGCTGCCACTGCTTGAAGTTGCACTATCCAGAATTTTTGGTCCCTGGGGCTGTGGAGGTATCCATGCCCCCCAATTTAATAATACATAAAGCCCCGGAAATTTGGGGTTCCCTGGGAAACACCACAATTCTGGGGCTTTGTGTAATATTGGGGGGTGCATAAGCACCCTCGCATATTTTTATAAACATGCCTCTGGGATTTGGCCCACGTTGGGGCTTCTTTTGAAAAAGATGTACAGGAGCCAACAAAACCTTATTTAAAAGTTGTGCTGTGAATCCACTGACGCACCTGCGATTGCAGCAAAATTTAAAAAAATGCTTTTATCCCGGGTGGGGTCCCTGTGTATTCCCTGCACCATATTTGGAAGTCAGGATATCCCTACCCTGCTCTCTTTTATTTTTTGGGACTTTTTTTCGAGCAACAAGATAGCTGTCAACAGTTCCTGGTTGAAGTGTTCACAGCCAATCACATTTTAGTGGGTCCATGAGTCCACTGCAAGGACTTTCGTCCACACATTTCTATATTTTTTTTACCCTAATATTTTTGAAAGTACTGCAAAGATTGACACCAAATCCAAACAGAACACTTTCAGAGCAGCATCTAGCATTTTACTAGATTTGGTGTAATTCAGATCAGCGGTTCAGGCTTTAACCCTTTCGATGCTGATGACGAGCTCAGCTCGTCATCACCCACGGGTGTTGTGTGCTGATGACGAGCTGAGCTCGTCATGACACCAGCAAAATGGTAATTCCCAGCACACAGCGGGAAAACGCCTAGCAGCCAAGAGGTTAATCATGTTCAAAACATGAAAAAGCCTCATTGACATAACATGGTGAAAACATGTTTTGGGATCTCCCCTTTTTACTCAGCCCCTGCTTGACGGATCACCCCAATTTTCAACACAGCATCTGAACAACAAAGAGGAAAGATTTTGTGATGACTTGTGAAGCGGTACCAAAGTTATTTGCAAAACAATAAACACTTTTCCTAGGAAAACATTAGTCAAGTTCAATTTCAGAGTTTATTGTTTGATTACTTAAAATCATTACAATTTATAAAAGGATGAAATATCATGAAATGCTCAACAAAAATTGTCACTGAACTATAACAATCAATGTTCAAAAGGCAGTACCAGACAACATATGATTAATAAATAAACCAACAGTATAAAATGTAATACACAAATAGGTCTTGGGCTAAAGAGCTGACTGCTGTACCACAGGCGAGAATTCTTCTGAGTTTTTAGAGTATCATATTAGCGCTTCCTGAACAGACACGGATGTCTTTCTGAGTGTAATATAGCCTGATAAGAATTCTTAAGCAGCAGCCATCGGCATTTGCTGCTTAGTGGAGCTTGGTCAGCATAGTTAATCTGAAGGTGTTACAGTGACTCAAGCCATTTATTTAAAGTGCTGAAGTGCCTAGATGAATTGGGCCTGTAAAGTGTAAGCTTCCACAATGATACTTGTGTCTATCTGTGTTAGATAACTTTAAAACAGGAAGTTCAATGCGTTTGGAAGTTAATAAAAATATTGGTCATTCTTTAAGATCCTGCTATAAGTTTTATCCAGTTTAAATAATTGTGCCTGGGACTCTTGCTTGTGTGAGTGTATAAAGTGCAACAGAATTTGCGCCATGCCCCATTCCTGGAGCTATTCTATCCTTCCGTTTTTCTCTGAGTCTGCTTGCCACAGAAATTTACTTAATTCCGCAAAATATTTTATGCCCCGGCAGGACAAAATGATTGAGGAACCTTCCATCCGGCTTATCACAGCTTGCCTGCATGTACGGATGTTCGACTAGTTAAAAATGGATTTTAAAAGCAGTTCCCTCAAATTCTTGACTTCAGGGCATACGCATAACAAATTAGTTTTTGTTTTGTTAGCGTACCCTCATAATCCACAGTGTGCTGTTTGGTCTTTACTTTTCCACGACGGCCGTAAGTCCTTTGAGTCGTGCATTCCTAAGCGATGATGAATAAAACTATTTTTTATCTCAATGCTGAAATGTGCTGATAGATAAGCTTGAGGCTTTAAATGAGTGAAGGAATTAATCACTGTCCATGCATGACGTCGTTTGGACAAAGATTTTTTGTCTTCCGAGAGAGATTTTTTCTTTGCTGAATCATTGCTGGATTTGTTAAAGTATGCCTGATCTACCCTACTGTCCCATGCTGATTTGATATCGAGTTCAGTCAAGGATTTTCTTAAATAAGCTCCCCATGTATTAGATGTTTCTTGATCCATCTGGCCTTTGATCTCTACCCAGCATAAACTGTTCAATGTGCCAGGCTCGGATCATCTAAATTTGTGGCACAGCTTCGTAAAGGAGTTCATGCCCCTTTAATATCTGATTCTGGAGGGCAAATTCCAGCCGTACCTGTGCAGGGGATGAAGACTTAGGGAGATTAAAAATGGCCTTATAGACCTTTGAGTGGAGCTCGTTTAATAATTCAGACTCCTTTCCACATCACTTCTCTAGACCATATGATAGGGTGGATAGGGTTTGAGCTGCCATCACTTTTAAAAGGTGGTTGTGGGCCGGGCAGCCCAGTTTTTTATTCAGTAGTCTGTAAGCGAAGATTGGGTTTTAGCTCTTAAGTCCAGTTGGTGTTCTTTATGGGAAGTTCCCCGCCCCAGTCCTGCTTCCCCCACCTTTTTAAGTTTTTTGTTATTATTCCTCTTAATTGTTTGGTGTTGGTTAAGTTGTTTTGTTCGTTGCTACTTATCGCTTGCTCTTTTTGATTGTGTTCTTCCTGAGGCTGGGAGGTGATTTTTTCTGCTTCAAAGATCTGTCCACTAGGTGTTTCTGAAACCATTGTCGCTTCGGCACACTTTGTCGTACATGTTTTGTACGTATTGTATCCAGGTCTCTTTACTAATTCTTGCTTCTTGCCAGAGTCTTGGTCCCTTGTTCAATTTATTTATAATTTCCCAGAATTCCCTGCTATTTGCTTGCTCACAGTAACTACTTCCAGATGGTTTCTTTGTACTCTTTTTTTGCATCTCCTAATTTTTCTTGTATATTTTTCGCATTTCCTTGAGATTACCATTGTCTCTTTTTTTTCCAATTCTTGCTGCCACTGCTTGAAGTCGCACCTCTTCTGTGATCCTTCTTTTTGGATCTCGGAGTTCAATATTAAACCATGGCTCTCCCCTGGTTTCTATTTTCTTTTGACATCCGGGGATGACTGGAAATGTTTTGATAAGAGCTTGGCCCGAGTATTCCCAGTTTTTTAGAACATCTTTTTTCTCGGTCCCTGTTTGGTTCATGTAATGCCAGATTGTATCCATTATTAGCTTTGTGTCTGATCCTCGCCACTTCAATCTCCTGAGATTATACTTTTCTGGATATTGTAGCAAGGATTTACATTTTTTTACCTGTGCCAATTTGATATTGATTTTCTTGATGTGCAGGAAGTGGTCGCGTTCTGGGCGTGGGCAAACTTGAAATGAATCTATTATTGGGATGAGGTTACTGCTGGTGATGGTGAAATCTATGGTTGACTGACTTTTTCCTCTCAAGTGAGCTTTCATATTTGGAGACCAGATCTACAAACAAGTTAAAGGTATGGCAATGGGTTTTTCTTTTAGCCCATCATATGCCTGCCTAACCATGGGCCTCTGGGAACAAGAATGGGCATGGAAGAGTGAAAATGAAAGATTTCAAAATAAGACCGTAACCTGGCTTTGATACATTAACGACCTGTTACTGGTCTGGGATGGCAATAATGAGGAATTCATTGAATATTTTTTCATCTTGAACAATTCAGATTATAATCTAAAATTCACATATGAGATTAGCGAAACCAAAGTGGTGTTTCTTGACACTGAAATATATATTGAAAACAACGAGGTACAAACAACACTACACCGCAAGGTTACATCAACAAATTCGGTGCTACACACACAGAGCTTCCATCAGGCAAGTCTGATTAAAAATATCCCCTACGGAAAATTCCTCCGAATCAAACGGATATGCTCAAATAATAACAAATGGATAAAACATCGACAGAAAGCTGTAAAAAGATTAAAAAAAAGAATGTACAACCAAGGCATAATCGACACCGCGCTAAAAAGAACAGAATCCAAAAATAGAACAGATCTAATAAGAGAAAAGACCCCGACAACCGAGGAAGAAACCAAAATAAGACTAATAATAACTTTTTCGACAAGTAACAAACAAGTTATGCACATTCTGAGAAAGAAGTGGCACATCCTACACATGGACAGCATTGCAGCCAAAATTGTAGGGGATAATCCACAGGTAACCTACAAAAGAGCTAAAAACCTGCGGGACAAATTGGTTCATAGTCATTTTCATTTACCAAAAAAACCAGACTCATGGCTGAAACCAAGAGGGTTTTTTTACTTGTTCAGGATGCAAAGTTTGCACCATTGCCACAAAAAAAAAAAAAATTCAGATGGCAAATAAACTAACATGGAGGATACATCAACTCATAAATTGCAAGAGCCAATTCGCTGTCTATATAATAGAATGTCCATGCACATTGAAATACGTGGGCAGCACGAAGTGCGAACTTAAAAAAACAATTCTTGAGCATGTAAGGGCAACAGTGAACTGTGATCGAAGCAATGTTGTCTCAAGACACATGGAAAATGTACACAACAGCAATTGGAAAGAATTGAAATACTATGCAATTGAAACAGTATGATGTCATCCACGTGATGGTGACTGCGAAAAGACCTTACCACAGAAGGAATCTAAGCATATCCTAAACTTCAGAACTTTAGCCCCTCATGGTCTGAACTAGGATGAGGAACTGCATTACCACCTCTAGCCCACATTCGATTCCAGAAATATCCCACATGCTTTTTGAACTTTAATGTATTTATTTTAATCCAAAATGTATCATGAATTTTAAATAATCCTCCCCATTTTGCATGTCACACACACATTATTACCACACTTAAATCACACCGCTAAGAAACATAAAAGCCAGATATATACATTAATACTCGTTAACAATTAACATACACTGTATCAAGCCATGCTAGATACACATACATCCCTAATTTCTGTGGTAAAAGTATGAAATACCAACTACCCACTGAAGGGAACAAGCAGGAGATACGATCCAAAATTTGAGAAAGCTCAAACAATGATAGAAAATATAGCTATTGATGTAGCAATAAGCCTTCCTATAAAGACCCACTGGAGGGGACAAGTAGGAGATATAACAAAGATGGGCAGAGGACACACTCTAACGAATTTCATGGCGTAACACAACTGCACATCACATACTGAATGTGAATACAAACTGGGCACTAGACTGACTAAATAGCAGTAAGATCGATCTGTGCACTACACATACCACAATACTTAGTGGTGTGAAAGAGGAAGCCACGACGATCAGGTGGTTTCCTGTTTGTCCAAAATATTTTTTTCACATTTTATTTAAACATGCATGAAACACAAACATTTGTAAAATACAGCCTTGTGAGAAAGCGGCAAGGGCCGCGAAACGCATCGAGCAGAATGCTGGTTATGGGCTGTTATGAAGAGAATAAATAACAGAAACCTGTCTGGATTATTGGTCATTATTTACTGAGCTGGGAGTGCACGAGACATACTTCTTTTGCCGAAAACAGACTTGATATATATATATATATATATATATATATATATGAAGTAAACAGTCCAGGTTCCTAAAGGTGCAGGAACCAACGGTCGGGACCTCGCAAAACCTCGCAACCAGCAATCCAGTGGAGCCTTCACAAAAGTAGAACCACAATGTGTAACAGGGAAAACGTATTTAATAGAAATGACGCGTTTCGCTCTACGAGAGAGCTTGATCACACAATGCGCCGAAAACAAAGCAATGTTTAAATACTAAACATAAACAAAGGGCTTCAATGACCACCACTGATAACACACGCCTTCTCCAGTTCATAGTAACAAAGGAAGGACTAAAGTTGCAACAAATGATATGGAAACAAAATAACGTTATATAAAACATAATGAATGCTTAGGCTTGCATAGTGACAAATATTTACGCAAAACAG
Source organism: Lissotriton vulgaris (assembly GCF_964263255.1). NCBI lineage: Eukaryota > Metazoa > Chordata > Amphibia > Caudata > Salamandridae > Lissotriton > Lissotriton vulgaris. The sequence goes on from NC_141687.1 coordinate 1,012,933,394, forward strand.
GAAAAACTGTTTGTTTTGCGAGTGGATATTATATGCAATGGAGTGAAACATTAGAAAGATACTGTATTTACAAATAACAGTGACGGCAAGTGCCTAAACCAAAATAAGGTTACACTGTTATTATAAATTACAACTTGCAAAATGATGACATAGTGCCAAAAACATACTGATCCTGCTGACCTAATGCCAGAAAGTAATAATGCAATACTCAACAACCAATGAGTAACTAGGAATCACAACATGTAAAAATGAATATCATTCCAATTCCTAAATCAAACCAGAGCCCAAGAAATCACAATAGAAAAAATGAATAAGAATAGAAAGGTGTATAATACATAAAAAATGAAAATAAATAATGAAACACAACGTGTAGGAGAAAGCACAACAAAACTTAAGAAAATAAATGGTGACAGCATAAAAATAAGAGGGAAAGAAAGTCTGTAAACTAGTCACAGCTGAGGACAAGAATTACCCTGACAGGGCACGCATAGAAACGTCACTAACAAATATACAGTCAGGTGTATAATTTCACACATTACATATTATAATATAATCAGAGTAATGAACACCTAAACAAAGTATATACAAATGAGGGTTGACCAGCCGGCCGACCGCTCTGTGTAAGTCTACACTACATCAGATAACTCACATATAAAGTTCAAAAAGTGAAATTAACTCACACTGACCACATACAGTTTATAAGAAATTGCTCAAATCTTCGGTCAGATTTAAACCGTTTGGAGCCTTAGTGTCTAAGGACAAAATTAAATTTGATTCTTTCTGCCGAAGAAGTTTCATTCTGTCACCTCCCCGTCCGGGTTGAGGTACGGAGCACAAAACTGTATATTCAAGATCTCTCAGTTTTTTATCATGAACAGCTCGAAAGTGCCGCGCGACTGGATAGTTATTGTCGCTATTAACAATTGCACGGATGTGTTGCAATATTCTCTGGTGTACCGGAAGTTTGGTACTTCCGATGTACTCCAGGTTGCATGTGCACTTCAATTTGTATACCACAAATTCAGATCTACAAGTGAGGTGTTCACGAATAGGTACAGGTGTGGAACAAAATGCTGTATAGTAGTGGGTACTATTCTTAGCAAACGTGCAAGCTCTACACGAGGTGCACCGAAAGAATCCTGTCTTGGTGGTTAGAGTCTTTTTAGGCGGTTCTTCGGGCATAGATCTATCTAATGCATCACGCATACTGGGGGATCTTCTGAATGTGATGTTTGGACTTCTAGGAAGTATAGGTCCCAGAATGACATCCGTGAGGATTATAGGCCATTCAGACGTGATGATGTTCCTGATTTTATGTTCCTGTACACTATAGTTAGTGATGAGCCGCACAGTATTTTCATCATTCGGGCTTACAGGAATTTTGGGCATTAGAAGTGTTTTGCGCTCAATTGCGCGAGCTTTGCAGAGAGCTTTGTCAAGGATCTGATCAGAATATCCCCTGTGGAGGAAGCGTTGTATATATATATATATATCCAATCCAATTTCAATCTTCATTTCGATCAATTAGACCATCAAAGATATACAAATAGACACAATCATTTAGAACATTGGTTAGAAGAGAGCCTGACAATATATTCACTGATAAAACCATAGGTGTCACAACAGTTATAGTTAGGAATTAGCATTTAAAAAACCTATTAAATTCACTGAAAAAACCATAGTTTTCACACCAGTTATAGTTAGCTGGAGTGAATGTGTGTCTTTCTGAAAAATTAATATGTTTTATATTTGTATTTTTAAAGGTTGATGGAAGAATAAATGGTTAAATAAGTGTGTAAATGGATGTTTTTTTTTTAAATGATTGGTTAACTGCCTTATTAAGTGTATTTTATTGAATACATATATTAGCGAGTAACTTTTAAATATTGAAATATATGTATCAGTGTTTCACTTTGTGTATAAGTAGCTGCATGGGTTGGTGACTGACTCACTGTTTGTATGTGTTTTGAAGACAGTATATGTGCAGGACTGTATGGGTGGATGAGTGTGTATATGTGTGTGTTAGTGAGTGAATGACTGTCTCACTAGTGTCTTTATCAGTAACTACATTTGTTTTAATATAGTGTATGTGAGTTTTGATGTATATAAGTGAGTGTATGTGAGAGTAAGAGATTGTAAAAGTTCCTGTTTAAATAAGTATGTGTTTCTATAAGTGATTGTTTAAGAGAGTAAGTATGTGTAAGTTTCCTTAGAATTAAGGAGGAAGTGTGTGTATAGTTGTATATGCAAATAAATGGATGTTCAGTAGTTTATTTGCATGTGTGAGTATGTGTGTGAGTAACTTTTGGATGACTGTCGGTGTATAACAGGATGTATAGATGTATCACTACATATGATGAGTGAGTATATGTATTAGTGACTATATAGAACTATTGTTGAATGAGTGAATGTGTATATAGATGGTAGAATTACTGAATCTCCATTTTTTTTTAAATGTTAGTTTCTATTTTTGAATATGTGTTTCAAGAGTTACATTACATTAAAAGGAGGTCTGTCACTCTGTCACAAGGATGGTGTCATAAGTGATGTCATGAGTGATGTCACTGACGATGTCATGAGTGATGTAATATGTGTCGTCATCAGCAGTGCATTGCAGGCACGCTTGTTATAGTGAGTCCAACTAACTATAACGTTGGAATTTCAATGGTTTTATGTCAGTAAAATTTCCAGCTAACTATAACTGGTGTGAAACCTATGGTTTTTTCAGTAAATTTAATAGGTTTTTTAAATTCTAATTCCTAACTATAACTGGTGTGAAACCTATGTTTTTTTCAGTGAATTTCATAGGTTTTTTAAATGCTAATTCCTAACTATAACTGGTGTGAAACCTAAGGTTTTTTCAGTGAATTTCATAGGTTTTTTAAATGCTAATTCCTAACTATATATAGGGCCTCAAACCTATGAAATGTAATATTTTTTATAATGAATCCTATATTGTATATTTATATAATACTATTTTTTTTTTTTGCCCTCGAGCGCTCCTGGTGCGCGCCCTGGTGAGCGCACCGGAAAGCTCAGTTTTCCGGCGCGCCCTGGGGCGCGCACCAGTGAGCGTCCCGTTAGCGCTATTGCCGCGAACAAAAACATCATCATGACGTATCGCGTAGCCGCGTCCGCGTGATACACACCGCGTAAGCGCACCCAGAAGCACTCGAGCGAATACGATCGCGCAACGTAAGCATCCGACGTGCTTACGCGACACGCCCCGGGGCGCGTAGCGTAAGCGCGTCGGGTCATGTGACCTGAAAAAAACACTTTTTTTTGGTGCAGAACACTTTTGGTTTCCAAATGATGAAAGCCCGGGTCATGTGACCTGAAAATAACACTTTTCATTTGTTCAGGACAGTTTTTTTTCCAAATGATGAAAGTCCCCACCTTTTTTCCTTATTCTGACTTTGTCCTTTGACTGAGGAAGACCTGTTTGGAGATCTGAGACTAATATTTTGTACTTTAAAATGGCTACAGTAGCAGCAGCAGCTGGAGCATCTGCACCACCACCATCACCACCAAGAGGACTACCACAACACCACAGTGGTGGAGATGAAGAAGCGGAGGAGGAGGAGGAGGAGGAGGGGAGGAGGAGCTGGCTGCCAGAAGATAACACCCCATATAGGCCAGAGCAGCACATTGTATGGGAGTTTTTTTCCATCCCAGAGGGCAAGAAGAAAGTGAATGCGCCAAAGGTGACTTGCCAAATCTGTGGCATTGAACTTTCAAGGGGGAACCCTAATAAGAAATATTCATTTGGTAATAACACCATGATTCGGCACATGGAGCGCAAGCATCCCAACAACTATGTTGCGGCAGAGGTGAGAGAACTGGCCAGCAACCCTTCCCAATCTTCACACAGCACCTCCAAATGAAAGCAACTCACTCCATCGGGACCAGAGACAAGGGAGATGGTCCCAAACATTCAACCAAAGTTTGGGCAATACAAGATCACTTGTATTTTTTGTGGTAAGACCATCACCTATGGTGAGCAAAGCATAACGCTCATCAACCATGCTGGTGATAACCACAAATGCACCAAAAATCCATAATTTTTTTCATGATTTTTTTTTGCTCCAGTTGTGCCGTTTTCAATTCCCTGTTTTTTGTTTCTCCCCATAAAAATAACAAAAAAAATATAAAATAGTTCATAAAAGCCAAATAAAGTTCAAAATGTTCAAAAAAACATTAACAAAATATAAAACAACAAAAAGAAGAAAAAAACCAGTTCTTTTTAGAACTACCTCCAATTTATAAAAAAAAGGCAAATTTTTTTTTAAACTCTGTCATTCTTTTTTTCCCCATGGTATGCTCCCTGGTGCGCGTACCGGGCGCTCCCCCTGCGCAAATAAAAAAAAAAATTTTTTTGACCCGCGGGGCCCTTTTATAGCCAATCAACCTCTGGTGGAAAATTCCACTAGTTTACCAAGCGCACTCCTATATGTTTAAAGTATAACCAATGTGAACAATTGATAACCTATAATATTTCAATGTTATCACTCGAAGAGAAAATTCAAAGAAAAAAATTCTTTTTCAAAACGTAGCTTTATATAATCTTTTGCTTGTAAATCTTGTTCATTTCAACATATTCATTTTGAAATCAATACACAATCTGAAAATTAACAAGTAAATGTCATCACATTATAAATTTGTTGTAATAACTCTGATGTTGAAAAACTTTTTGATGAAGGTGAAGACATAGTTGAGAAATAGGCCCAATGCATTTTGGGGGGTTCCCTTCTTCAGGGGCACTGTAAGAATGAGACAACGTATCAATAATCTGTGTTAACATTTCATTTGTTTACAAAGAACTTCAACTAACATCTCATTAAATAATTTGCGAAGGCAGTTCATGAAAAACACTGAAGCTAGATATATGTGTTCTGGCATCTAATTTGAACAGTTGATTACATGAATGATATAAACATCGGACAATTGATCCAGGTCAAAAAATAGAAAGAGAAAAGAGGTAAAAACTAAACTGGAGAAAACTTCTCTACCGCTATCAATGTGTCTTGCGTTACAGTGTTAATTTACAAAATTCAGGGCGCAACAAGGGATAAACTCGATGTTAATGGTAAGTGTGCCACCATACTGCGTATGTTGTAGGGGCAAAAATAGTAACGAAGGTACTCACATCTCAACTCCTCAATGTCATTTATCAGAATTTAAGTGCTCCAACATGTAAAGTTGATAAATCTCAATCTCTCAGCTGAGAACGAAAACGACAAGATATATATGTATCACAACCTAGACATCAATTTGTTCAGAAGCCTGATGGGGAATCTATTCCTCTAAATGTTCACTTACTTGATAAGTAGCTGTGACTGAAAGAAATAAGTCTAAGTGGAAAGACAATAATCACTCATGCGTGAGCACCGAAGCCATCTGTGCTCGAGCACGTACCGGCACCTGCGGGGAATGCTTCTTGATATTTCACTATCTAAGATGCAAAAAAGCACGGGTATATTAGAAAATTCCTGTCTTGCCAGCAAAATTGATATTCTCAAAAAATTCATGACTCAGTAAAGGACTGGAAAATTACTACACCACACGTATCAACAACATCGTTCTTGAATACTGTTTGAACTTAACCAATACAATAACACATCTTAATTGCATGCATTAACACTAGCCACTGCCCAAAATAAACTGAGCCACCTTCTTATGCTACTAAGAAAATCTGATCTCCACTTATCTCGGTGACCAATGGAACTGCTCTTCCCTCTTGGCACACTAAATCTGTCAAACTTAAACACTGGCACTGTATCGAGTGCTGTAACCCCCTTTATGTATATAAGCTCACCAAAGTTGCGTTATCCTCTCCATTAGGAATCTGGGCTTCTTAGTTACTATCTGCAAAGAAAGCAAGTCTACTAGTAAAATTCTAAGATTACACGCGCTCTATGTCTATACTAGCTCAACCAGACATAGACTCACCTCTAACTGTTCAAAATGACGCCGTTGTGCTTCCAAACTCTACCACAAACTAAACTTCTGACAGCATGTTGCGGTGTTATATACCCACATTTGTTTGGTCGACAGTGAAACAGGACTGCTAGAGTTGTATACTCGTGACCTCCCACCTTGGAGCCATGGACAGAGTAATAGGACTAGAAAACATCATCCATCCCACCTAAGAGCCATGGACAGAGTAATAGGACTGGAAAACATCATCCATCTTGGAATGGTAAAACGTCGGCTAACTTGTGCCCATAGTGGTTAAATATACATTGCAACTAAACTATGTGCTTTGATACGTTGGTTCGCGGAAACAGTATGAGGAACAGAAATTTCTCATATCAAAGTGGTGAGCGTTTAATTCTCATTACGTTAACCCTAAACTGCAGCTCAGATCATTTTTTGTTAGTTCCATAAGCTGAGAAGCAAGATCCAACAAGAATTAATTTCTCCCGATTAAATTATGGTGAGAAATGAACATAAAAAGAGAAAATAAGAGAAAATTCGCTAATTACAAGAATTGTAATTGCAAAGAAAGGCTTGGTAACTATTGTTTGACCTGTGTAAGAGTCCGTTACAAAAAACTAAGTAAACAACATGCTAGGTATTGTACACACAGAACGAATGGCATTGCAAATATCATGTAAGTCATTGGCATAATTCAAGTATATTGCAGTTATAAAAAACACTGTAGTTCAATCCTGTCATTAAGACCACTCGGCACCATGGTCTGTAAATGTTTTGTCCACCAAGCTTCCCTTTGAGCTAGTTGTATTGGGTGGATTTTGTCTGGTTTCACTGTGACTATTTCTAAAATTGTAAACCTGAGCTGTGCATTGGTGTGTTGGTGTTCTAACCAATGTGTGGCAAAGAAAGATTTAGTAGATTTCGTTCTGAATGTGCTTTTGTGCTCAGAAATGCGTACCTTGATTTTTCTTGAAGTTTTGCCTACATAAAGAAGACCACATGGGCATCTGATAGTATAAATGACGTTCATACTGTTACAGTCTCCATTATATCTTAATTAAATGCTTTTCCCAGATTGTGGGTGGTGAATGACATTCCCTGTTATGACATTGTTACAATGAACACAATTGTAACACTTTCGCATTCCGTTAAATAATGGTTGATCTGCAGAAACTGTGGTGGTCAAAATTTCTTTTAGATTCTTGCTCCTTGTGTACGCAAATAAGGGCTCTTCATCATACAACCCCTTGAAATCCGGCTCTTGTTTCAGCAATTCCCATCTTGATTTAATGATATGTTGAATTGCTTGGGATTTGGATGAATATTTAGACACGAACACATGTCTATTACTTTTCTGTTTCAACTTAGTGGTGAGCAACTCCTCACGATGTTTAGCTTCAGTCTTATTCAAAGCAGTCTTCAAAACTTCCACAGGGTAGCCTCTTTGTTTGAATTTCTCTGTTTGTAGTTCTAGAGCTTCTTGTAGATCTGCTGGATTAGACATGATTCGCTTCACTCTTAGTAATTGTGAGTACGGAAGGTTGTTTTTCAATGACGGTGGGTGGAAACTTGAGTATAACAATAAATTGTTTCTGTCAGTGGGTTTTGTATACACTGATGTTTCTAATTTGTTGGCTCTGTGAGTTATCAAAACATCCAAGTAGTGAATCTGTTGTTGACTGATCTCATAGGTAAATTTGATTCTTTCATGCTTGTGGTTGAGTTCATTAATCAGTTCTTCTAATGAATCTTGGGAACTTTTCCATACAAGAAATATATCATCTATGAATCTGATATAAAAAGCCAGATTCTTAGCCCAGATCTCCTGCTTAAAGATATGTGTATCCTCGAACTGCGCCATAAAGGTATTGGCGTAAGCCGGTGCGCCAGAAAAACCCATTGAGGTTCCACTCACTTGGAGGAAGAATTTGTCTTGCCATGTCAGGTAACTATGCTGGAGGCAGAATATCAGTAGTTCCAAAATGAAAATTTTGTTAACTTCCAAGTCAGGTAGTTGTAACAGCGCCCATTCACTTGCTTCTGATATTTGCAATGCCATTCGTTCTGTGTGTACAATACCTAGCATGTTGTTTACTTAGTTTTTTGTAACGGACTCTTACACAGGTCAAACAATAGTTACCAAGCCTTTCTTTGCAATTACAATTCTTGTAATTAGCGAATTTTCTCTTATTTTCTCTTTTTATGCTCATTTCTCACCATAATTTAATCGGGAGAAATTAATTCTTGTTGGATCTTGCTTCTCAGCTTATGGAACTAACAAAAAACGATCTGAGCTGCAGTTTAGGGTTAACGTAATGAGAATTAAACGCTCACCACTTTGATATGAGAAATTTCTGTTCCTCATACTGTTTCCGCGAACCAACGTATCATAGCTCATAGTTTAGTTGCAATGTATATTTAACCACAATGGGCACAAGTTAGCCGACGTTTTACCATTCCAAGATGGATGATGTTTTCCAGTCCTATTACTCTGTCCATGGCTCTTAGGTGGGATGGATGATGTTTTCTAGTCCTATTACTCTGTCCATGTCTCCAAGGTGGGAGGTCACGAGTATACAACTCTAGCAGTCCTGTTTCACTGTCGACCAAACAAATGTGGGTATATAACACCGCAACATGCTGTCAGAAGTTTAGTTTGTGGTAGAGTTTGGAAGCACAACGGCGTCATTTTGAACAGTTAGAGGTGAGTCTATGTCTGGTTGAGCTAGTATAGGCATAGAGCGCGTGTAATCTTAGAATTTTACTAGTAGACTTGCTTTCTTTGCAGATAGTAACTAAGAAGCCCAGATTCTTAATGGAGAGGATAACGCAACTTTGGTGAGCTTATATACATAAAGGGGGTTACAGCACTCGATACAGTGCCAGTGTTTAAGTTTGACAGATTTAGTGTGCAAAGAGGGAAGAGCAGTTCCATTGGTCACCGAGATAAGTGGAGATCAGATTTTCTTAGTAGCATAAGAAGGTGGCTCAGTTTATTTTGGGCAGTGGCTAGTGTTAATGCATGCAATTAAGATGTGTTATTGTATTGGTTAAGTTCAAACAGTATTCAAGAACGATGTTGTTGATACGTGTGGTGTAGTAATTTTCCAGTCCTTTACTGAGTCATGAATTTTTTGAGAATATCAATTTTGCTGGCAAGACAGGAATTTTCTAATATACCCGTGCTTTTTTGCATCTTAGATAGTGAAATATCAAGAAGCATTCCCCGCAGGTGCCGGTACGTGCTCGAGCACAGATGGCTTCGGTGCTCACGCATGAGTGATTATTGTCTTTCCACTTAGACTTATTTCTTTCAGTCACAGCTACTTATCAAGTAAGTGAACATTTAGAGGAATAGATTCCCCATCAGGCTTCTGAACAAATTGATGTCTAGGTTGTGATACATATATATCTTGTCGTTTTCGTTCTCAGCTGAGAGATTGAGATTTATCAACTTTACATGTTGGAGCACTTAAATTCTGATAAATGACATTGAGGAGTTGAGATGTGAGTACCTTCGTTACTATTTTTGCCCCTACAACATACGCAGTATGGTGGCACACTTACCATTAACATCGAGTTTATCCCTTGTTGCGCCCTGAATTTTGTAAATTAACACTGTAACGCAAGACACATTGATAGCGGTAGAGAAGTTTTCTCCAGTTTAGTTTTTACCTCTTTTCTCTTTCTATTTTTTGACCTGGATCAATTGTCCGATGTTTATATCAGTCATGTAATCAACTGTTCAAATTAGATGCCAGAACACATATATCTAGCTTCAGTGTTTTTCATGAACTGCCTTCGCAAATTATTTAATGAGATGTTAGTTGAAGTTCTTTGTAAACAAATGAAATGTTAACACGGATTATTGATACGTTGTCTCATTCTTACAGTGCCCCTGAAGAAGGGAACCCCCCGAAATGCATTGGGCCTATTTCTCAACTATGTCTTCACCTTCATCAAAAAGTTTTTCAACATCAGAGTTATTACAACAAATTTATAATGTGATGACATTTACTTGTTAATTTTCAGATTGTGTATTGATTTCAAAATGAATATGTTGAAATGAACAAGATTTACAAGCAAAAGATTATATAAAGCTACGTTTTGAAAAAGAATTTTTTTCTTTGAATTTTCTCTTCGAGTGATAACATTGAAATATTATAGGTTATCAATTGTTCACATTGGTTATACTTTAAACATATAGGAGTGCGCTTGGTAAACTAGTGGAATTTTCCACCAGAGGTTGATTGTTACTTTGGGCTGGCTGCCTTACAACCAAGCAGCACACAAACAGTGTACAAATATTATATGAACAGTATATTAGTATTACATTAGGGAGTGCGCAGATAAGAAAAACATTTATTCTGCCCTTTTATAGCCCCCACATCAAACCTAGAGGGTCAAGGGGTGTCTACTGTGCCTCTTTTTACCCATTCCCAAAGTTGTTTGTCCTCCATCTTGTGTCTCAATTCGACTGAAACACAAAATGGCGGACTCCCGTGGCGCTCACCGGTACGCGTACCGGAGCACGCACCTGTGAGCGCTCACCAAAAAAATGTGGGAAACGAAATTACATAAAAACCACTGGACAGACTTTTACCAAATATAGCATAGACCCTACTATATACCACTCCCTACCATTATCCCATATTTGATAGTATTCCATTCAGCCATTTGGGCTGTAGCCCTGTCTAAATATCCTGAGGTAAATTACATGACAAAAACACATATGAAAGTGTTGGAATTTACAACCAATTAAAATGTTACTTTCATTTCCTACTTTTTTTTTCCTGACATTTGATTGGTTATGTACATGAATATAAAATGGAAAATGAGAGGAAAACCCGGCCATTTTGACTACAACTACCTGAGATACATCTTTAAAAGAATTTCTCATTTATCTTCATCACCGTTCTATAAGGTAAGTTATAAATTTGTGAAGGGACACTTTAAGTTCATTTGTAAAAACGTTTCCTGACAGTTATTTACTGTCCCTCTGTTATAATTACAGATTGAGATAGGCTTCTCTGTTATAGTTATAGATTGAATAAGGTTTCTCTAGTATAATTATGAATTATATTAGGCTTCTTCACATACACTTTTTTATATTTCTACTGCTTACCTCATACCATACACTGCCCAAAGATAACTTCACTGTTAAAAACTCACAGGTACCTGTCTGAACTTAAACCCAACAGTGCCCTATCTCTACTGATATATTTATTTTTTATGCAATTTACAGCAAGAAAATGGAAGGAGAACAAAATAAAATTAATATTTCATATGAAATTGATCTGGAGAACAATCCTAAGGAAGAGATTGATGAATTAGACTTTTTGGATCAGTCTCTGGACCAAGACTTACTTAATTGTGTGGAAGAAATTGAATCATGGAATCCAAATGAGGACATACCTGACGAAATAATGTTGGAAATTCTTTTAGATTTTGAAAAATCAGAGCAATATTTTTTATTTAAAAATTAAAAATTGTTCGAGACATTATTCTTTTTTATATGTAAATTATGAAATAGTACCAAAATAGATATAATATAAAGTGAGACTTATAGTATACTGTGCAACTTTTTTATGTTACATAATAATTTTGCTCATAGTTACTTCCTTTCTCCCACTATATTATCTCCAATGTGTATTTAACATCTCTTTATCATCTCCTGCCTCCATGTTGTTTCTGCTTTCCTGACAGACTATGCTATGAATGCCATATACCACATAACAACATGCAAGATATCTACAAAGGAGACGGTGTACATTAAATTTTAGACTCTGCATTGGTACCTACATGTTGGTACTTACATTTTAAAAAAAACAACAAAAAGAACAATTTTATTAATAAACCTACATTTTTTTAAAAGTCTGTCATTCTTTTTTCCCCATGGTACGCTCCCTGGTGCGCTTCCCGGTGCGCGTACCGGGCGCTCCTCCCGCAAAAATCGAAAAAAAATAAAAATATTTGTTTTGCCCCGCGGGGCACTATTATAGCCCCCACACCAAACCTAGGGGGTCAGGGTGGGTCTACTCTGCCCCCTTGTGGTCAATTCCCCCTTTGTTTATTTATTTATTTATTTATGGATTTATAACGCGCTAGAATCGACTCTAATAGAGTATCTCTGCGCACAGAAGGAAAAAGAGAAGAGAAGGAAGCAGTGCAACAATTTGGTGTTTAATTCATTGGACATTCAAGAAACACAGCCTATATCTAAAACAGAAATGTTTTCAGCCTTTTCCTGAATTTTAAGTGTTCTGGGCATTGCCTGAGATCTAGGGGAAGCCTTTTCCACCAAATGGGTCCGACAACCGACAAAGCATGACCACCTTGTCTAACCTTCTTTGCCGTTGGCACTCTCAGTAAAAGTTGATTGCTGGACCTCAAGGCCCTGATCGGATTGTATGGGATGAATTTATTTTTCCAATAGGGAGGGCCTCCTCCATATAGGCTCTTGCAGATCAAGCAGCATATCTTAAAGTAGATCCTATTACGGACTGAGAGCCAATGTAATTTGTTCAGAAGGGGTTTAGATGGAGTTCTAGGTGGAGCATTCAATACTAGCCTTGCTGCAGTATTTTGTACCACCTGAAGTTTTGCAATCACACCTTCATTAGCTGATAACAACAGTCCGTTGCAATAATCCAGTCGGCCCATTATCAATGCCTGCACCAAGGTTTTTCTAGTAGAGTCAGGTAAAATTGGGAAAACTTTACGTAGAAGTCCAATGACATGAAAACATTGGCCAACCACCCAGTTTCCATGCTGTTTAAAAGAGAGTGCACAATCAAGGCGCACCCCTAGGTTTTTTACAACCAGTTTTGGCTCAGGCATTAGGCCAAGTTCACATGGCCACCAATCTGATGTCCACAGGGTTTTTGCCTCCCCAAAAAGCAAGATTTCGGTCTTGGTGACATTACATTGGAGATAGTTTTGTGCCATCCATGTAGCCACAGCTTTCATGCCCTCGGAAAAAGCCATCCTCACTTCGTCGGTGAGATCCTTAAAAGGAAACAAGAGCTGAGTATCATCCGCGTAGGAGACGGGGATGAACCCAAATTCTCTCAGAATTCCGGCCAGTGGTGTCACATAGATATTAAAAAGAGTAGGGCTCAAGCAAGAGCCCTGTGGCACCCCCTTGGTGATCTTAATCTCAGCCGACCTAAATGGGCCCATGCTGACAGCTTGGGAGCGGTTGGACATGAAACTTTTTAACCAGGCTAAAGATGTGCTCTCAATACCGATCGTGGTCAAGCGTTCGATAAAGATCTTATGAGATATCGTGTCAAACGCTGCCGACAGATCTAATAGCACCAAGATGACGGAATATCCCTTATCTTGGTACATGAGGAGGTCATCAGTCACGGACAACAAGGCGGACTCAGTGCCATGTTTTGGTCTAAAGCCAAATTGAGAACCGTCTAGGCTTTCAGTCTTTTCAATGTTTTTGCCACCTCTTGTGTCTCGATCCTACCGAGACACAAGATGGTGACCGCTCCGGACTGTTTAGAATGTTTACAGACACCCGAGAGCCAATCAGGTTTCCGCGCGCAAGTCGCGTAGCACGGCCGGTGCGCTCCCCAGTGCGCGTACCGGTGCGCGGCCATAGATATATATATTTTTTTGAACCTAAATTACTCAAAAACCACTGGAGCACATATCTTGAGACATAGCAAAGGTACATCGGGCTACCAGTCACTACAATGTTGCCAAGTTTGGTGGAAATCCATTCAGCCGTTCGGGCTAAAAGTGAGTTTGACCGCCCTATGGAAATTACCATGGGGAAAACACATTTTGGGTAGGCATGGGCGGAAAATCCGTTCCGCTCGCGGATTTTGCGGATTTTCGGGAAATCCGCAATCCGCGAGATTTGCGAATTTCCTGCAAAATCCGCAAATCCGCGAGCAGCGGATTTTGCTCGCACTGCTCGCACTGTTCGCGTGAGTTCGCGCCCCGCGAATAAGTGCGAAATTGCAGAAATACGATCTAAGCAAAACTGAAAGTAACTACTTACCAGGTTCAAAAGTTCAGGCACATCATTAGTAGCCATTTCCTGTAGTGCTTCCTGAGGGGCCCCTCCAGAGTTCAGTTGCCAGTTGAAACTTATTATGTGACCCTGCTCTGAACCTCAGAATAGTTACACATATGCCACAAAGGTCATGAATTACAGCTAAGGGAGACAAGCAGGAGCCAGGCTGGAAGTTAAAATCCATTAATCAGCCCCTAATTCATTATTGTCAGTTGGGGCAGGGCAGGTGTTGTAACTAATTTTGCAACAATGAAAGCACTTAGCAAGTGCAAAAGATCACTAATCAGGGCGCACTAAGGAAGCAGGTGCCAGCTAAAAAAATATTCTGTGACACATTAATCAGCCCCAAATTAATTCAGGTCACTTGAGGCAGGGAAGGTGTGCTTTGCTTTGCCGAAAATAATGTACACTGGACAACCAGAGGGTGTGGTGATGAAACAGAGGGTGGCATGGGTGGGCCAGAGGGTGGCATGAGTAGTCAGAGAGTGGCAGTGGTGACAGAGAGTGGCAGTGATGAAGAAGAGTGTCCCAAACAGGTTGGACACGTAGAAACAACAAGTTCGCAAAACTTGCGACCCGACAGGTAAGTTCGCAAATTGCGAAATTGTAAAAACCCCTCGCGAACTGGCAGAAACACGGGCGAACACAAAAAAAAAAAAATCCGCAAATTCGCGGGAATTCGCGGTTTTTGCGGATTGCGAATCCGCAAATCCGCAAAATTCGCGAACGCGAGATCCGCAAAATTCGCTCATGCTTAGTTTTGGGACCCCCCTTTTATCTCGGCCCCCGCTTGACAAATCCCCCCCAAACTTTCAGGGAAGGACCGGAGTGCCGCGAGGCAAATTTGAGGAAATTATCAGGCAGATTCGTCAACAGGCGCTAAAGTTATTCACAATAGAATTTTGAGATTTTGCATTGAATAAAATCCTAACAATAACTACCTACTGGCGACCGCCAGTAGGTACAATATATATATATATATATATATATATATATATATATATATATATATATATATATATATATATATATATATATATATATATGTATATATATATATATATATATATATATATATATATATATATATATATATATATATATATATATATATATATATATATATATATATATATATATATATATAAGCAAATCTTCAATCAGCACACTCCTGCCAGCAATGAAGACACGGACCACGAAGGCTGCAGTAAGGGAGATTTTAATTCAAACCTCTCAGGTGATATATATCTATCTCACCACCTGGACTTTGTGCCACAGCGTTTATTGGAGTACCGGAGAGGAATGCAGCTGGATTGTCTGATAAAAAGTGGTTGTTGTGGAACATATATTACCCACTGGTGGTCGCCAGTGGGTAGTTATAGTTAAAATCTACTTTCCATAGGAAAAACATTTTTTGATTTGCTAATACCTTTGGCGTTGTTTCACCAATCTTTGTGAAATTCTCCCAACAAAAAGTCTATCCAGGTCAGCTCCCATCCTGAAAGTTTGAGGCTGATTCGTGAAGCGGGGGCTGAGAAAAAAGGGGGGTCCCAAAACGCATTTTCCCCATGTTAATTACTATAGGAAATTTTGCAACGAACTACAGCCCAAACTGCTGAACGGAATTACCCCACATTTGGCAGAAAGGTAGAGCTTGGTTCAGAAAGTGACCTTATTTTTAAATGGTGTAAATCCGTTCAGTAGTTTTTGAGAAATTAAAAAAAATAAGAGTCAAAAAATCAATTTCCCATAGGAAATTTTGTTCAAGGCTACAGCTGAAACTACTGAACAAAATTACCTCAAATTTGGCACACAGGTAGTGCGTGGGTTAGAAAGTGACCTTTTTTTATAAATGGTGTAAATCCGTTCAGTAGGTGCTGAGAAATTTGAAAAAGTAAAAGTTTCGATATCTGGGGGGAGCCTAATTGCCGTGCACAAGCTTCACTGTGATTGGCTGCGAACACTCTAAACCAGAGAGTGTTGGCAGCCATCTTGTTTGTTGGTAGAAGCGAGTCACCAGAAAACAGAGAAACAAAGGTAGTAAACAAGAGAAGGGGGCGAGGTAGAAACACCCTGACCCACTAGGCATGTTCAGAGGGTCCCAGAAGGACCCCTAGGGCCAAACAAAACATTACAAAAAAGAAAAGAAATTGGCGCAATTTGCGCTGGGGTCGCGGGTTCCTGCGTTTTATTTTAATAAGACCCCGGGGTGGGCTAAGGCTTGAGGAATTTTTATGAAGAAAATAGCGGGGGCTCGCTGGAGCTGCGGGGGCCTGCTGGGGTCCCCGCAGTCCCCGGGCTTAGCTCATGTTGGGAGGGGTTTTGCACGGCTCCTCTCCTAGAGCCCTCCATGTGCTTATAACTTTTCGCGGGTTCCTGCATTTCATTTTCATGAGATCCCGGGGTGGGTAGGTCTCAGGGGAATTTTTTTTTTGTGGCGGCTGCAGGTGCCCGCTGTAGTCCCTGCAGACTCAGGGTTTTACTCATGTTGGGAGGGGTGTTGCACAGGCCCTCTCCTGGAGTTCTCCATGTGCTTATAACTTTGGCATTGTTTGACAAATGTTTACAAAATTTTCCAAAAAGTTTCACTATTTTCAGCTCCTAAATTCGGAAGTTTATGGGTGATTGGACAAGGGGGAGGTTGAGAAAAAAGGGGGGTCCCAAAATGTGTTTTCTCAATGCATTTTCCATACAAAAGTTTAGACAAGGCTACAGGTGAAACTGCTGAGTGGAATTACGCCAAATTTGGCAGGGGGAAAGGTCTTAGTCCAGAAAGCGCGCTTTTGTAGAAATGGTGCAAATCCATTCAATAGTGTTTTGAGATAGTGAAGGAAAAATATATATATCCGGTCGGTGCCTAACTGCAGAGCACGAGCTTGCATCTGATTGGCTGCTGACACGTCAAACCAGGAAGTGTTAGCAGCCATCTTGTGCCACGCATCGAGTGAAAATCTAAAAGAAAGGTTCCGTGGGCAATTTATTATAGCGGAGCTCTGTGTAATGATCATTTGGACGCAGTTAAGGTTTAGGATTTAGTAACAATAAGGGGGAGAAGCATGTGAAACGCTTCTTGTACCCAACATCACCACTTCGCAGCTATGGGGTTAGAAGCCAGTCTGTATGCTCGCAGCTCTCTACCTGTGCTAGCTAGTACGCTGCTGTGCCTGTGTCTCTGCGAGCTACTACCCTGCTGTTCCTTTCGGAGCGGACGGCTCGTAGTTGTGTGATTGTGAGTCAAGCGGATGGGCCGCAGTTGTCCTTCTGTGAGCCTGGGTGTGAACTGTTCATAAGTCACACTACATAAGCATTGAAAAGCAATTTTGTGATTCAGTCCATCAGCTGGCATCTGCCTGAGGCATTTCTGAAAACATACCAGAGTTCTTTCTGTGAGAGATACCCCTTTCACACTGCTTCTCCCCACATCAGCAGGTAAAGCAGAGAGGAACACAGAGCGAGAAAGAGTGAAAGAGAAAAAGTGAGAAAGAGTGAACTACAAGGAAGAAACAGTGTGAGAGAGAGGAAGATAGAGAAAGAGAGATAAAGAGAGAAAGAATAAGATACGAGGAAGAGAGAAAGAGAGAATCAGTGTGTGAGAAAGGAAGAGAGAGAGAAAGAGTGAGAGAGAGGAAGTTAGAGAAAGAGTGAGAGAGAGTAAGTCAGCCAAATAGAGAAAGAATGAGACAGAGAGGAAGACAACAAGAGAATCAGTGTGAGAGACAGGAAGAGAGAGCGATAAAGAGAGAAACAGTGTGAGAGAGAGGAAGAGAGATAGATAAAGAGGGAGAAAGAAGAGGAGAGACAGAAAGAATGAGACAGAGAAAAAGAGAAAGTGTGGGAGAGAGAAAGGAACAGATGGAGAGGGAGTGTTGAGACTGAAAGAATCTTTGCAGCTCACCTTTGTGCCACTGGTGTGTCTCCAAACATGTGCCGGGAGATAGTGCAGAACTCACGTTTAGTGATCTGAACGATAAAGAGAGAAAGAGTGAGAGAGAGAAAGAGTAAGGTACAAGGAATAGAGAAAGGGAAACAGTGAGAGAGAGAGGAAGACAGAGAGAGAAAGAGTGAGAGAGAGGAAGAGAGAAAGAGTGAGCTACAAGGAAGAGAGAAACAGTGTGAGAGAGGAAAAGACAAGAAAAGAGAGAGAAAGAGTGAAATATGATGAAAAGAGAAAGAGAGAATCAATGTGAGAGAGGAAGAGAGAGAAAGAGTGAGAGGGAGGAAGAGAGAGGGAGAGAGAAAGAGTGAGAGGGAGGAAGAGAGAGAGACAAAGAGTGAGAGAGGAAGAGAGAAAGAATGAGAGAGAGGAAGAGAGAAAGAAAGAGTGAGAGAGAGGAAGAGAGAGAAAGAGAAAGTGAGACAGGAAGAGAGATGAAGAGAGAGAGAGAGAAAGAGAGAGTGAGACAGGAAGAGAGATGAAGCCAGCCAAATAGAAATGGAATGAGACAGAGTGGAAGACAACAAGAAAAACAGTGTGAGAGACAGGAAGAGAGAGAGATAAAGAGAGAAACAGTGTGAGAGAGAGGAGGAGAGAGAAATAAAGAGGAAGAGAGAGGAAGAGAGAAAGAAAGGATTAGTTAGAGAAAAAGAGAAAGTGTGAGAGAGAGAAAAGAAGAGAAGGAGAGGGAGTGTTGAGACTGGAGAAAATCTTTGAAGCTCACCTTTGTGACACTGGTGTGTCTCCAACCACGTGCCGGGCGATAATGCAGCCCTCAAGTTTAGTGATCTGAAAGAGAGTATAGAATTAGTAATTACAGAGTACATACAACTGCAAACCTGTATTTCTATTTTTCGTTAATGCGCAATAAGGGTGGTGCACCCCATCCCCTACCACTGCTTGGAGGTGTCTGTGCGCTCTTGTGTGCACAGACTGCTGCACACTATCCAGTCCCACCGCCCAGAGGTGACTGCCTGCTGCTGCAAAAAGAAGTCTCTCAGCTCACCTTCCACCACCGGCGTGTGAGTAAGAGGGTCCCCCACGTGCCGAAGGAACCTCTTCAGCTGTTGCGTACACGCGGTCTAGCTGAACTCACAATTCCGATTGGGTGTTAGTTGTCAGGATGGCCACGCATCATCGCAGATTTTTCGCGCTTTCAGCTCTGGTGGTGTTGGAGGGTGAACTTTGATTTGTGATTTAAAGCCTGTTAGATAAAAAGCAAGATAAGATTGTGTGTCATGCGTCCATGAAAGGAGAGAGGAAGAGAGAGAGAAAGACAGAAATAGTGGGAGGAAGAGAGAGAGAAAAGAAAGAAAGTGAGAGGAAAACAGAGAGAAAGAGTGAGAAAGACGAAGAGAGAGAGAGAGAAATAGTGGGAGAGAGAGAGAAAGAGGGAAACAGTGTGAGAAAGAGGAACAGAGAAACAGAGGAAGAGTGAGAGAGAGAAACAGAGAGAGAGGAAGAGAGAGAGAGAGAGAGAGAAAGAGACAAACAGTGTAGGAGGGAGATAGAAAGAGTGTGAGGGAGAGAAATGAAGAGATGAGGAGGGATACTGAGCCAGCACACTGTGTACAAAATCGTCACAGCTCACCAGTCTCAGACCAGCTATAGTTAGTTGGACATTTCACTTGTACAAAACCATAGAAATTCCCCTGTTATAGTTATTTAAACTAATTATAACTCGTGCCCCCGCAATGCACTGCTGATGACGTCACATATTACATCATTCATGACATGGTCAGTGATATCACTGATGACATCACTGATGACATCTTAAATGACATCACTGATGATGTCATGTGACGTCATCAGCAGTGCATTGCAGTGAAACCTATGATTTTTTCAGTGAATTTCAAAGTTTTTTTTAAATGCTAATTTCTATCACGTGCCTGAAACCTATTTTTTTTTCTGTGAATTTTAAAGGTTTTTTAAATGCTAATTTCTAAATATAACGTGCCTGAAACCAATGGTGTTTTAAGTGAATTTCTAAGGTTTTTTAAATGCTAGTTTCTAACTATGCCTACAGAGGTAAGACATGTGGAGGAAGAATAAAAAATCCACAGAAAGAAGCAAAAGAAATGCAGAAAGAAGCAACAGAAGTACACAAAGGCGAAGAAAAGTGCAGGAAGAAGCAAAACATGTGCAGACAGAACCAACAGAGGAGCAGAAAGAGGCCTTGTTGCCAAATCATCCTCTGCCTACAACATTTTCTGACGGGTACTGGTAGTAATGACTCTGACTAACCAGGCCTAGAGCCAGTGCTATTCTAAAAGACACTTGCAATACAGAGAAAACACCTACATAAGCTACAGAACACTATGCGTTGGGGTACCCCTGTGATTAGCATGACCTCCTCTGTTAGGCCTTAGTACATAATAGGGCAGGGGGATTAAAACTACCTCTAAGTCAGAGGTGGAAACATATGCTACTTAAACTAGTAGTCACGTTTTCAGAGTGGTGAAGAAAGGGTGCTGGGCGTCCAACCAACGTTCAGGAATTCCGCTGCGTAGGACTTACAGGAGGTACCAGGAGGGAGTCTTGGCCCCCAAACTACCTCAGGACTAAATTAGACTTCATCCCCCATCCCGTAGTATGCCAAAAGGTACGTTTGCAGAGTGGTAGGGAAAGGGGGCCATAGCCCCCGAAGACGTCTTAGCAATACCACTGTGTGGGGCTTACTGGAGATAACAAGAGGGGTAGTTGGTCCCTGAGGACATCCTTGGGAGCCAACTTCCCAAACTATTACCTCCAGTCAGTCCCCAACAGCAGCATTGGTAAGTACTCGTACAAGGCCACATCCACTTTGCCCACCACTCTACAAACACGCTCCCTGGCACGCTCTTGGATGGCAATTGAAGTCCCCTTCACTACTGGGGGTCCTTCAGGGACCAACTAGCCTACCTTTTACCTCCAGTAAGCCCCACACAGTGGGATTGGTGAGAGGTAGACAAAGGCCATGCCCCCTTTCTCCACCACTCTGCAAAAACACCGCCTGGCGCATTTTAAGTTGGGGGATTAAGTCCCCTTGAATCCTGAGGCTACCTGGGGTTCAACTAGCCTACCAGGTACCTCCAGTAAGCATCACAGAGCTGTGTTGCACAGAGGTATAAAAAGGGGTGTGGCCTGGACCACCTCTCTGCAATGCAGGCCTGTGGGGCTTACTGGAGGTACCTGGTGGGCTAGTGGCCCCCAGGGGCCCTCAGGATTGAAGGGGAATTCATTCCTCAACTTAAAACATGCCATAGGGCGTGTTTGCACACATGTCACCTCAGGCCCACCCACTCCCTTTACCACTGTGCAAACGTGCCCTGTGGCACGTTTTCAGTTGGGAGATGAAGTCCTCGTGAATCCTGAGGGTCCCTGGGGTCCACCTAGCCCACCAGCTACCTCCAGTAGGTGCCACAGAGCTGCATTGCAGAGAGGTGTAAAAAGAGGCGTGGCCTGGATCACCTCTCTGCAATGCAGCGCAATGACACTTAGTGGAGGTACCAGGTGGGCTAGTTGCCCCCTAGGGAGCCTCAAGATTGAAGCGGAATTAATTCCCCAACTTAAAACGCACCACAGGGCGTGTTTGTACACATGTCACCTCAGGTCCTGCCCCCTCCCTTCACCTCTGAGCAAATGCTCCCCGTGGTGCGTTTTAAGTGGGGGGATTAAGTCCCCTTGAATCCTGAGGGTCCCTGGGGTCCAACTAGCCCACTAGGTACCTCCAGTAAACGCCACAGACCTGCATTGCAGAGAGGTATAAAAAGGGGCATGGCCTGGATGACCTCTCTGCAACCCAGGCCGGTGGCGCTTACTGGAGGCACCTGGTGGGCTAGTTGGCCCTCAGGTTTCAAAGGGAATTTATTACCTAACTTAAAATGCACCACAGGGCGTTTTTGCACAAATGTCACCTCAAGCCCGCCCCCTTCCTTCACCACTGTGCAAATGCACCCTGTGGCTCGTTTTAAGTTGGGGGATTGAGTCCCCTTGAGTCCTGAGGGTCCCTGGGGTCCAACTAGCCCACCAGGTACCTCCAGTAAGCGTCACAGAGCTGCGTTGCAGAGAAGTGTAAAAAGAGGCGTGGCCTGGACCACCTCTCCGCAACGCAGCCCTGTGGTGCTTACTCGAGGTACCTGGTGGGCTAGTTGGCCCCCAGGGACCCCCAGTACTAAAGGGAAATTAATTCCCCAATTTAAAACGCGCCACAGGGCGTGTTTGCAGAGTGTTGCTGGGAGGGGGTGGCACAATCCGTCTTTTACAGCACCGAAACCACCCACATTGCCACCACCGGCGACATCGGAACGCTGCTCGACAATGGAGAAACAGCGGCCCTCATCCTCCTGGATTGTCAGCCGCCTTCGACACCGCACACTGTGAACATGCCTACATGACACCGGAATCCAAGAGAAGGCACTTCCTTATCCTATCCGGCAGAACCTAGAGCGTCCACCTCCCCCTTCAGCTCCAACGCCACCGAGATCATCTGCAGTGTCCCCCCAGGGCTCTTCCCTCAGCCCGACACTGTTTAACATCTACATGGCACCCCTCACCCACGTCGCTCGACAGCACGGCCTCAACATCATCTCCTATGCCGACAACACCCACCTGATCCTCTCCCTCACCAAAGAACCTCACACCGCCAAAACCACCTCCACGACAGAATGAAGACCGTCGCCGAATGGATGAGGAACAGCCGACTGAAGCTGAACTCGGACAAGATGGAAGTCCTCATCCTCCGCTCCAACCCCTCAGCCTGGGATGACTCCTGGTGGCCGGCAACGCTAGGAACGGTCCCAACACTCACCGACCAGGCACGCAACCGAGGCGTCATCCTTGACGACACCCCGACTCCACCCTCTCCTTGACTAAGCAGGTCAATGCCGTCTCCTCATCCTGCTTCAAGCAGTCACCCAGACCCTAATCACCAGCAGGCTGAACTATGGAAATGCCCTCTGCGCAGGCACATCGGCCAAACTCCTTAGATGACAGCAACACATCTAGAATGCCTCAGCATGTCTGATCCTTTACAACTCCCGCTGCTGCCACATCACACTCCACCTGAGAGACCTTCACTGGCTCCCCGTCAACAAGAGGGTAACCTTAAAGCTCCTCATCCACGCACACAAAGCTCTCCACAGCACCGGCCCAGCTTACCTCAACAGACGGCTCAGCTTCTACACCCCCACCCGCCAGCTCTGCTCCGCCAGCCTCGCCCTCGCCAAAGTCCCCCGCATCCGAAGAACGACCACCGGCGGCAGATCCTTCTCCCACCTCGCCACCAAGACCTGGAACACTCTCCCCACCAACCTATGGCAGACCTAGAACCTACTGGCCTTCAGAAGACTCCTCAAGACCTGGCTCTTCGATCAGTAGCAGCCCCCCCCTCCCCCCCCCCCCAGCGCCTTGGGACCCTCACAAGTATGTAGTGTGCTTTGCAAATGCCTTGATTGATTGATTGATTGATGGATTAAAAAAATGCATTTTTAAAAGGTGGGCTGTGTGGACCCCTTTATTTTTCCTTTATTTGGGACTTGAGGACCCCATCCTCCAGGGCCTGACCCCTTTAAAAAAAAATATATATATATATTTATATATATATGAAGGGGAAGGGGTCCGAGTGGGCCACTGGATGGGCCTGATGATGAAGCATGCCACCAACCAGGCTGGTGGGCGAGGGCTTCATGAACACACCTAATGGGTTGCACTTTGTCATACAATTTTGAGTCAAAGGTAAAACTTCACAAACAGGGTAGTCCTTATTGATTGCACATATAAAGCTTGGGGATACGGACTAGCTATCTAGTCCTCTCTCTCTCCCTTGATAACGACACGAAGATCTTTATTAGTCTACCTCCTTGCCCTGCTCCTGGGTGATCACAGTGCTCACTTGCATGCAGTTATGAGTACCCCATCTATGGGAACATTTATCTTATGTTTGGCCACCAACAAGTTCCGGGGCCATCCTGGGATGGGAGTTGAGGATTCTAGTTCTACAGTTCACAAAGTCATGTAGTAGGTTATTATCTTATTTCCAAAATATGTACTCCCAAAGTTTTCGCATATGGGAGGAGCTGTAAAACCCACTGCTCCCTGATGTGCCTACCCCATGATAGTAATGATGTAATGGTAGGAGGTATTATATTTATGTGGAACATTGGCGGAGAGGGAGAGGTAGTGCGCAGTGGCCACCGTCCAGAGTGTGGGTCTCACAGTTTGATCCCTAGCACCGGCAGCACCTCAGCATCATGTGACTCTGGGTATTAGCTCACTTAATCTTCCTGATGGCCCGAGTTTTGAAACCCTTAAGGGGGTGATATATTTGCGCTTTACAAATATGAAATATTTATTATTATTTATTTGTAATGACCACAGCATGGTTACAGTGCGCAAACAACATGTAGTGCAACAATATATTAGAAGGAGGGGCACTCAGATTGATCTGTTGCAGGAGACACACATTGCAAAGGGAACGATTCCTGATTGCAAGAGCACTGGCGGGGTCAATATTACTTCAATACGTACTCAGGCTTTGCCAGGGATCCATTGTTTGACGGAAGAAATAGACCAAGAGGGCTATTACTCCTTGGTTGAAGTGCAATTCAATGGTAGACCTGTCCTGCTGGGAACCATGTACGCTCCAAATACAGCACAGCCATCCTTCCTGTCCCGATTATAAGATGTGATAACACACTTGGTGTACATTCCATTGATAATTGGATGGGACTTTAATTGCATACTAGACACTCACATGGATCGCTCTCACCTGCCTTCATCAACCTCCCCAGTAGTGACTGCTGCTGCTCACCTGTCCCAACGGCTCACACACTGGTCCCTACTGGATTGCTGGTGATCACTCCACCCAGATACCAGAGAGTACTCCTATTACTCGTACCAGCATGATTTGCACATGAGTCTGGACCCAATACTCTGTGACACGGCCATGAGACTACTGGCTGTGGCTGCAGATTATCTGGAAAAAAGCTTGTCTGACCACAACCCCCTGCAGCTGCAATTAGAGTGGGGTTCACCAAGACCACCAATCTCCACCTGCCAAATGAAGCTCAAAGATCAGGTCTTCCTTGATTCAACCAGCAAGGTGTTACTGCATTGTCTAACAGAAATTTGGAGCACCGCCTTCTATAAACTAATAGATAGGGAGGCGGTAAAGGTACTGCTCAGGATGCATTGCATCTGTGCGGGGGTAGGGGTCAGGGCAGATCTGCAGAAAGACTTATTCCGCATCGAAGCAACACTAGCAGCTTTAGAGACAGTGGCCCAAGCTGACTGTGCAAGACAGGGAGAACTGACTGAGATGCTAAGGCGGCAGGCACAGCTAGTAGAGCAGTAACACTGTCTAGAATTCAGGCCATTTCTAGCAAAGATGCATGCAGAGGGGAACAAGTCAGGCTGGTTTTTGGCATGGCTACTGAGCAGCACTCAGTCACCAATGCACATCACTATAATATAGACCACCCTTACTCAAGTACCCACAAACCAAGGGGACATATACCAAGCTTTCACTACCCACTATTGATCTCTCTATGACCCTTAATTTGTGGATCTCCTAAAGGCTATACAACATTTTCTTGCCATGATTACACTAACTTTCATAGAATCCATAAACAAGGAGGAGATGTATGCACCCATTACACTAAATGAAATACTCTAGGATTAGATGGGTTCCCGTTAGATCTGGGGGTCTCTAGTTGGCAGAGGTAGGTACCAATGTCTAAATAGGGACCTTTGCTTCTAGTCAGGGTAAGGGGATACACTCTTTAGATAACCCCTGCTCACCCCCTTGGTAGCTTGGCACGAGCAGACCGGCTTATCAAAGGCAATGTGTAAAGTTTTTTTACCAACAATCACAGTGACACAGTGAAAACACCACAAATGGACTCTACACCAGTATAGAAAAAGAAAGCATTTAATATAAACTACACAAGACCAAAACGACAAAAACTCCAATATACACAGTTCAAGAATATGATTTTCAAAGAGTTCTAGGGTTTGCGTCAAAATAATCCACAGTTGCGTCACATTTAGCCAAAAGTACCTTTAGATGCAACAAAAGTTCCAAATGGACGCTGCAGCTTTGAAAAACAACCTATGCGTAACTCCTGAGACCCTGGGGAGGCGATGCGACAGCCCCTATGGATGCAGCGGACGTGTTGCAATGAATCTGATCTGTATGAGGAGGGATGCGATACCTTGTATGGATTCCGGTGCACAGGTTCAATAGAAAGCGTCTCGCACAGGCACAATGAGACGATCTTCGGGATGGTGATAATCTCAGGTGCAGCGGCAATGTGCGGCGCAGAGTCCATCTCCTCTCGCGGCCCCTTGATGCGATCTCTCTGCCGCGATGATCGCAGCATCGTGATGCAGTCCGAAGCAAGCGGTGCAGCAATCTCACCCAGTGATGACAGGCTCTGCAACGATACTCACAGCGACAGGAAACTTCCCGTACCGAGGCGATGCGTTCCGCAAGCGAACGATGCATTGGTTCTTGCAGCAGCAACAGGCGCTGCGACGATCTCGATCTTTGCGGCGGAAGGAATTTCCTCGCACTGTTGGGGATGCACCCGGCAAGCAAGCGATGCATGAAAATTGCAGATTGTCTTCTTTCCTCCTTGTCCAGCTCCCCAAACAGCAGGCACAACTTCCAGAGGCCCCACAATTGGATCAAGCACTCTAGGAAGGGCAGAACTCACTCAACAGAGTTCAGATGGAAGCTGGGGGTGAAGTCCTTTTGTTCCTGTGACTTAACAGGAGGCCAGCTCTCCTCAGGCCCTTGGAGATCTATTCGAGCAAGGAGACACAGCACAGAGCAAAGTCCTTCCCCTCTCCTTGGCAACTAAGCAACTGCAGGTTAGTCCACAAGCACACAGCAGGACAGTCCTTCCTCTTCAGTCTTCCAGCTTTCTCCTTGGCAGAGGTTCCTTCTTGATTCCAGGATGATCTCATTTTCTGGGTTCTATACTTATACCCCTAAAAGTTTTTTCCCCTTGTGCAGGAGTGCTCTGAGCACCGGTCTGAATCAGTTATGGGTGTTTCTTAACACTTTGTTTTCCTGGCTTCTCCTTTCCTTTCAGAGAGAGGGGCAGGGTCGTCAGCCGCCCAGCAGGAGGTGGAGCCAGCATTGTGGAAGGCAGGCACAGCCCTATTCAGGCCCAGGTGCTACCTCCTCCTACCACTCTAGATGCAGATGGAGCTATTCAGCCCAGGGTTTACCCACTCAGCCTCTGGGAGCCACCCAGCCCCTGCCACAAACCAGACAGTCAATTCAAAAACAGGCCAAGGCACACAGAAGGGGCAGACAAGAGAACAGTTACTTTCTAAAATGTACTGTTCTCAAACACAGGATTTAAAAAGCACCTTTCCTAAAATATATATTATTAAATTCTGAGTTCAGGGATGCCAGACGTTTATGTCCTATCTTGCTCCTATGGGAAGATATGCAGGTAACCACAGTACACAGCATTCCCCATGATAGCCTATCGGCAAGATAGCCTTACAATAGTGAAAAACGAAAATGGCTGTAATTCACTACCAGAGCATGTCACCTGCACTAGTGCATGCTCAACCTTTCACATATACTACACCCTGCCCAAAGGGGTACCTTGGGCCTTCCATAGGGGTGTCCAATGTGTACAGAAAGGGAAGGGTTAGGCCTGGTCAGTGGGGACCCTGGCCAGGTTGACATGGCAATCCACAGACTGCACACAGGCACTGCTGTGGCATGCCTGAGACACCATTTTAGGGCTACTCATGTGGGTGGCACAAACAGTGCTGCAGGCCCACTAGTAGTATTTGAATCACCAGCCCTCGCATACTCAGTGCACTTTACCAGGGACTTCTTGGTAATACAAATTTGCCAATAATGGATAACCAATTACAATAACAATTTACTAAGAGAGCATATGCACTTTAGCACTGAACAGCAGTGGTAAAGTGTCCAGCGTCCTATTGTCAACAACCACAGGTCAGGAAAATAAAGGAGGAAGAAGCATAAAGTTTGGGGATAACCCCGAAAAAACAGCCATTTCCAACACTTCCCAATTGAATTCCATAAGGCATATGAGCATCTGTTAGCTCCCAAGCTACTTGAGCTGTATCAAATCGCTCTAATGGAAGGCTGGCTCCCATCCTCACTGAGAGAATCTTTACTGGTGTCCTGCCGAAGCGAGGAATCCTTTGCAGCTATCCTCATATCACCCACTTTATATTACGGGATTGTAATATATGATTTTGAGGAAAGTCATTGACTATACAAGCCCTTGCCAAGGTTGATAAACCCTGACCAGAATGGCTTTGTGCCAGTGAGTACCACCACTCCAATATCTGAGACATACAAAGAGTGATGGAGCTTTCTCCGGTCTAGTGGCGCTGTGCCACGTGCATAGTAATGGACTTGGAGAAATCTTTTGATCACGTTGACTGGAAATATCGTTTATTGGGCCTAACCAAGCTCTGCATCACGGGCAGGCTACATAGACTCATTCATCTATTATACTCTGAGCCCACCACCAGAGTGAGGATTGGCCAATGCATTTCCTCACCATTTCCAGCGAACATGGAAACACGGCAAGGCTGTCCGCTATCCCCACTGTTCTGTGCCTTGGCGATGGAGTCACACATGCAGAAGTGCTGAAAGAGGAGACAGGACTGGTACATTCTGTTTTATGGAGAGACAGATGCTTCACTGAATGCAGATGATGTATCAATTTATATCCGTGACATCTGTAAGGAAATAGCAGACATTCATGATATCTAACAAGAATTCTGAGCTGCCTCAGGTCTGGGGTTGAATTGGGCCATGTTCTGTTTGTTCCCCTTGCATCCAAATTGTCCTCAACTGAAGTTAGTGGCAGACCAACAGCCAACACATGTTGATACCTGGAATACAGTTTTATCGCAATATTCATTGTTTCATAGACAGCAGTCTCACTAAAGCCATCACATCTCTACATCCCCAAACAGCATTTGGGGGAAGTTGCCACTCACAATGCAAGAGCACTATGCATAACCCATTGTCTGCAACTCTCCAACTCGCAAAAGCTGGGGGGTTAACTTAAGAAGAGTGCTCATGAAGAAAGAATGGGAAAGAGCGCTTATATACCCCAGGAAACTGTCGCAGAACACTTACTAACAACATGTCCACCATAAAATCTTGAAGAGAGCCTACCTCACACCAAAATGCTGGTTCCATCAAGGAAAGGCAGTGATCGCACACATGTTCTTGAGATATCCGGCGGCTGCAACATTAAGGGAGGAAGACTTAAACACATTACTTTAGCAGAGGTGATGGGCCTCACAAATGTCTGCATGATAGTGGGCTCATTATTATGGCTATTAAAGTGCATGAAAACTATAAAAGCCATGAATTGTTTTATTGACTTGGCACTACTTATGATCCAGACATTACTCGATGTTAACTACTGGTATGCGGCAAGGCTTAAGTGGGGAATGGTGGAGGCGATGTCATTGAGATGAGAGGAGCCCCACGGATTGAGCAGGATCCCCATTGTAGCAGCCTTGGAGGTGTTGATACAGGACCTACAAACTTACAAAGAGGAACTAAATACCTGAGCCCAGGTTTAGATCCGCATATACTGTTGGCCTCTGGGTACTGGGGGGTTACAACCTTTCTCTTGCCCCTCCTACGTCTTCTTCTCCATCCATTCCCCCTCGTTCCCTCTCCCCCTTCCTCACACTATTCCCTCCTATCATTCCCCCCACTGACCCAGAATCCTTCCAGTTCCTTCCCTGCCGCGATTTCGTTCCTCCCTCATATGACTACACACATGCTGTTTCCCATTATGTATACCATAATACTGAATTGTTTGTCTCATTTGCATAGTATGTAGCAATATTGTAGAAGGTGACACAAATTTCTGTAATAGGTGGAAGGAAGTTAACAATTCAAAGTAACAAAAAATTTGATGATACCACTGCACGACTTGTTGTTACCTACTGTTTACAGTGTTCAGTTGAAAAAGCCTGTAACAGTGATTCCTGTTATTAAGATTCTGCCGGGACGTAAGTATAAGTTTTGTAAGTGCACACCCCCCATGTAAGTGATATAATTATCCTGTTGCAATATGTATGCACATGCCATAATGATGAAACTCAATCAAATTGGTTTAACAAAAAGTTTCTGTTGAAATGCAGGTTGGTTGTAGAAGTCAAATATCACTTAACCTGCATGAGACAATGGGGCATATTTACCAGGATTTAACTCCTCTGTAGCATATATTTTTTTATGCTGCAGCTGTTATTTTATCATCTTATTTAGAAAGTGATGCTAGACCCCTCTAGTTTCACTTTTGACACATGGTGCCTATTTTCAACAAGATCAGTTTGGCTAGCGGGACTTACCGAAAAAATATGCAAGGTAGGCGCTCCCTCAATAACACACCCACAAAATACACTCCGCCATATGCACATGGATTCTCAAAAAAGCTGCAAAAAAAAAAACTGCCACCAGGTCCTATTACCTGCAGTTTTTTGCTTCTAGGAAATAGCTGATCTTAAAAATTACACTAACACACGTGTATAAAGGTAGAAGACACCCAAATAACCTTGGCAAGTTCAACTATGCCATGGATCTACTGCTATCGCAGCAAGGAGCATGAAGGAGACCACCTGCACAGAGTCCAACCCAGGAGAAGGGAGCAGCAGACATACCGCCACAGGATTACCCTCATTGACCTCAGGGAAGAGGAGGTCAAAGCTTATTAAAGGTCCAAGAGGGGGGCCATTGTCCATCTCCAGCACCAGATTGCACCAAAGCAGCACCTCACATTTCAGTGCTGTACCAACATCCCCCCGATAGGCCAAGCTACTCGATGTCCTGCACATGCTGGCATCAGGAACTTTTCAACCCACCTCAGCCAGAGTGGCAGGAGCATCCCAGGCATCCTTCTTCAGGTTCCTCCCCACCGTACTGGATGCCATGAAAAGACTCTCGCTATAGTACCTCTACTTCCCCAACACAGCGCAGCAATAACAGGACAAAAAGCAAGGCTTTTATGTCATTGCTGGATTCCAGCATGTGTTGGTGGTAATCGAATGCTCGGTACAACTTATGCCTCTTGTGAAAACATCACACATATGCTGCAACAGGAAGCACATCTATTCAATGAGTGTATAGTCAATCATGGACCATCTGTGCCTCTTCATTAATGTACTTGCGAAGTACCCTGGCAGTACGCATGACTCCTACTTCTTCCGGCAATCCAATGGGCGTTTTCAGAATGGGACATATGGGAATGGCCATCATGTTGGTAAGTATATCTCAAACAGACCACAAGGCACTGTAGGAAAACATTGAAAAATTGTTCTTGTGTTGAATTACACACTCTACATACATTGTTGCTGTGGCCCAATATACTTTTCCCATATAAAATGGCAAATTTACAACACATAGTTAACAAGTCATACATGCTGTGTCCACAGCACGGCAACGGCAGCAATCCACCGACAAGGGGCCAATTTTTCGATGAGTTAGCGAGGAGAAATCTGCTTACAAAAATGACCAGAGTGCCCCATGGGCGGAGCCTCGTAGAGCGGAGCACAACAAGGGAGAGGAGCTTTGGGGCCACCAGAGCCAACCGGTGAGCTGAGACACCGGAGCGAGCATTGGCACTGAGGGCATAGGGGACAACAGGACCAGGGATCCCCAGCGGCATCTGAATGAATAAGAAAACCCCCAAGCAACCTAACTGACTTCTAAATGGCGGCTGTTGAGATAATGACAGGCTTCAATAACTCCATGAGTTCCAGAGACGATGTGCGA
The DNA here is from genome assembly GCF_964263255.1 of Lissotriton vulgaris. Taxonomy (NCBI): domain Eukaryota; kingdom Metazoa; phylum Chordata; class Amphibia; order Caudata; family Salamandridae; genus Lissotriton; species Lissotriton vulgaris. The sequence continues at coordinate 1,012,965,083 of NC_141687.1, forward strand.
GGTAGATAATAAAGAGGGATGGAGCAACTGCAAGACTGGAGCCCAGAAGAAAAAACAAGGGCATTTCAATCCTCTCCCTAAGGATAAAATAGCAAATGCTACACACCAATGAGAGGAACAGAGGGACGGTGGGGTATGGCCCCAGAGCTCACAACACATGCAATAAAGTTCCACTGGTGACAGCGCATGTTGAGGTTATACCTTACCTGATATGGTCTTTCTAGCATCATTTGATGCAATGTATAAGCAGGATCTCATATGCCTCCTGTGTGCCTGGTGCCTTGTGGTTGCACCTAACCCCCCTGAGCAAGATGATTCCACATCACCCTCCTCCATTTAGCCATTTCCTTTTCCACCTCCTTCGATCTCTCCTTGCGTCCTCTAATGAGTTTGATCTTGGATGACGCCCCATGGGAAGAAATGGATACTGTTTTGTACTTATGTGCGGGTTTATTGGATGTAGATAACTACTGCGGAGCCCGAACAACCTTGGCGGATGTCCAGTGGAGCTGTCCTATGCAGCTATAGAGGAGTCTGGGCCCTTGGCCGTCACCTACCCAGCAGGACATTTGACATTGCTTTCTGTGTCTCCCCGTTTGGTCTCCTTCCCTCCCCCTCCTCTCTGATTCTCTCGATGCTAACTATGTATCCTGTAACTCCCTGTTATAACTGATGTAGATACCTACAGCGGAGCCTGAGCAACCTTGGCTGATGCTCGGTATAGCTGTCCTATGCAGCTATAGAGGAGTTTGGTCCTGGTTCTCCCCCTCAACCATCACCTACCCAGCTGAACATCTGACATTGCTTTCCTCGTCTCCCCCTTCAGTCCCTTTCCCTCCCCCTCATCCCTCCTTTGTGATTGTCTGGATTCTAACTGATGTATCTGTGTATCCTGTAACTCACTGATTCAACTGATGTAGATTCCTACTGCGGAGCCTGAGCAGCCATGGCCAATGCCCGGTGGAGCTGTCCTATGCAGCTATAGAGGAGTCTGGCCCCTTGGCTGTCACCTACCTAGCCTGACATCTGACATTGTTTCACTCATCTCCCCATTCGATCTCCTACCCCTCCTCCCTCCTCTGTGATTCTCTGGATTCTAACTGATGTAATTATGTATCCTGTAACTCTCTGATTTAACTGATGTAGATATCTACCGTGGAGCCTAAGCAACCTTGGCCTATGCCCGGTGGAGCTGTCCTATGCAGCTATAGAGGAGCCTGGCCCCTTGGCCCTAACCTACCCAGCCTGACATCTGACATTATTTTTCTCATCTCCCCATTCAGTCCCCTTCCCTCCCCCTCCGTTGTGATTGTCCGAATTCCAACTGATGTCTCTATGTATCCTGTAACTCACTGATTCAACTGATGCAGATACCTACCGCGAAGCCTGAGCAACCTTGCCCAATGCCCGGTGGAGCTGTCTGTCCCCTTGGCCGTCATCTACCCAGTGGGTCATCTAGCATTGTCTTTCTCGTCTCCCCATTCGTGTCTCCTTCACTCCCTCTCCTCCTCCCTCTGTTTCTTTAATTCAAACTGTTGTAACAATGTAACCGGTAACTCGCTGATCCAACTGATATAACTATGTACCCTGTAACTCGCCGATCCTCATGTAAAGCGCTCTGATACCTCTGGGTCTAGCCAGCACTATATAAAACTTTGCAAAAAAATAAATACATGTTGACGCTTACTAAGCCAGTTTGCCAGACATGAACAAGTATAACGGGGTGAGCGACTATCATCTATCATGATGCTATGTTGAAGCACATGCCCATATAATGTCAATTTGGCATTGGGAAATATGTCTGCATAAAACTGCGAGGACTAATAGGTACGAAGTAAGGCATGTCACTGCAAAGTAAGTCATTCATCCTTCTAATATCAAATATGTATTCCATGGACAATGTGGTCCCCTTCCCTACCAATACCTATATAGACCACAACAATCTTACTCGCATCCAACTTACAGGGCCATGTGACAGTGTGTAAGTGGAGTGCCACCCTAAGGGACCAGAAAAGAGGATACATAAGCACAGGGCTCATTCCATTTTCAATATGATTTTGTACCACAATCTGTAGCACACATTATAAGAGGGGATAGTACAGATACTATGATGATGGTTTTGGAATCTGTTACTCAAAACATAATGTCATGTGTGGACAACAAGCTGACACATGTGCACCATGGTGGAAAGGTGGATGGTGGTTTTGCCATTACACACCATTATGTCATGATTTGAACATAGAACACCATTGATGTACCGCATGTTAAAGAAATGCACATGCCAAAACTTCGCTTTGGATGCAAGTTAGCTCAGCCTTTTCCACACACATCGATGTACAGTGGCAGAAAAACAACATGAGGTCGTATATGCCCATCCAATTATTGCAAAGACATTCACAAAACATTAAATGAATATGATTATGCACAAATAGACATTACTAAATCACGACCATCCCTGTGTGAAGTCTGTGTACCACAGGTCAATCCCACGGGCAAGAGGAGAGAAGATATATCACACTTATGTGAGACTGAAAAAACGTGGCCTTACATAAACACTACAATGGTTACCCTCAACAATGCAGCATCACATCACAAATCCCAGACACACATCACTTCCAATGTTCACAACATGTAAAAAAAGTGTGTTGCATAAATGACTACAACTGTCATCCAAGGTTTTAGGCTGTGCAGCAAGGTGCCCCCTCTTGCGCAAACTATATCCCCCCATGAGAGCTAACAACTGCGTTTCCAGGTACATATTGTGACTGTCATAGAGAAAAGCTGCACTGCTTCTGCCAACACAGACACACAATGAATTGATACTTATTAATGTCAAAGCTATGCCCCCAAGATGTGTTGCATTGTAGTGTACGCAGTCTTCTTGTTCAACTGTTCGAGTCCCGCCATGATATGGAGGTAAGAGTCTCATGTGCCTCCAACCATTAGGAAATGACCCAAAATAACTTTTTTCCCTTGTTATATTCATAGGACCCCAGGTGCATCATATGTTTTTGTCCTTTGAATCCTTAAGTATTTAGGAGCATAATCCAGTGAGCTCCACCACCCATAGACCCTGCCGTTCACACCTTAGAATAAGTCCACACCACAACAGGCACTTTATGGTATTCACATGAAGGGAAAACTTTAATTTGTGTTCCTCGCTATATGTTACCATACATTCTGAGTGCCAAATTGTTTAATGGACTCTTTGTCTGTTCCCACTAGAAATTTGGCTTTGTGTGACACAAATGCCCTATTTAAGACTATCCCTGACCTGGAAACACTATGAATGGCCAGGTAAATTGGATTTTTAAAGGCCTAAGCTGCAGCTGCAGCTCATAAGCCAAAACACAGACGGCTGTGTCATTTGTTAACCCACTCTCTTGTTACTCTATGAAATGTAAATCATGGCTGCTATATGAGTTAGACAACCCTTCACCTCCAGAGTTTGATTCCTTATTCTTCATGCTGAGAAGCATATTTTCTATTCTACCCTTGATTGGAAAATATTGTGATAACGTCTTTGATTTCTTGTTTTTAACCCTCACTGTATTTCACTTAGGGTCATCTATACATTACTATGAAGCAGCTCTACTATGCATTTGGGAAATAAGGTGAACCAGTTAGAGTAGAAGTTATATTTGATCACATTATTTATCATCTATTCACTATGATGGGACAATCAGATGACACTATCGTTTGGTGGCAATTACTAAAATAATAGATTAATTATGTTGGAGGGCTCATGTACCCTGACCCAGATATTTTTCTTTTTTTTAAAGTTCACGAAGCATTTATTTAAGAATAAAAATAACCAACGTACAACGTACAACCTAAGCTATAAATAAACAACAAACCATAATGCTTGATATGGAAAACATAAGAAAACCATTATGCCTTGTACAGTAGTATTATTAGATAACAGATAGAGAATAGCGGTATTCAAAAAAGGTACCTTCATTAAACAGCGTTTTTTATTTTTTGTTTTATAAATAAAAACAAAAGAGAAAGAGAGAGGGAAAAAAGAAAGAAAAGCATGAGAAAGAAAGTTCTGCACTATAACCATATTAATCCGTATTGAATTACAATATTACCAGAAAGAAGGTGCAGACAATGCACTAATAACAATAAAATAACTTAATATATACAAATAAAAGGAGATAAAAACTGATGAGCTCATGATGTTTGAAAAACAGAAGTACTGTCCTGGAACTGTATTGAATGAGAATATAAACAACTCGTGAGGGAAGACCAAACGGCCTTATTTTTAGAAGTTGTTGTGATGAGGAGACAAAAGCTCTATCCAAACTATGATGATGACAGAGAAGGTCCCACCAACCGTTAAAAGTAACTTTAGTAGCATCTTTCAAATTAAAAGTAATAACTTGAAAGGCAATTGCCAATAACAAAACCACAAACAATCCCATTTTACGGGCACCAAACCAAACAGGAGAAATACTTCCTAAAAATATAGAGTTGATTCAAATAGGAAACTAATAGAACTTAAAGAAGAAACAGTAATACACATTCAATCCAGAAAGATTTAGGGTTTGGACATAGAAAAAAGGAAAGTAGGTATGTCCCAGGAGTGATTTAGCAGATCCAATAAGCAAATAGTGAACCATGCATGTATTTCGAGAAAGATCCTGGAGTTAAACAACCGATTATAAAAGTAATATAGAGTCTGAGTAGTGCTAGTATTACACGAAGTGTGATGTAATCGGGACCTAATACAATTTCAATTCAATTCATGAAGCTTTATTCGTCACAATAAAAATGACCATAAAAGCACAAAACGTGTATAATGTCAATATTACAGAGTACAGAACATATATAAAAAGGTATCATAAAATACAGACAGCATTCCTAAAATAACATACTTTTACGTGCCTTGATAGAACAATTTAAAAAAGTAGCAGTAAAAAAGCAAATATCAGCGGACTCCATATTAAATAGTAAATTCATCGCCTGATTAACAGTACGTACACCATATTTGATAAACATGGGTTTCAGATAGGCTAATCTAAAATTCATGTACAATTTACAAATCAATAAAAAGTGCAAAGTGCTTTGTTTGGTAATGCCATCACATAGACAAGGCCCAGTTGGATATTTCTTGAGGTTTGGCAAGGCCACTAAGTGATGTGCCACGCCGAACCTCAACCTGGTTAACATATGCTTATGGGATGGCCTAGTCACCATGGCAAGGTAACCTGGGAAACCTTCATTCATGTTGTATTTACAGTACAACATGACTGTGGACATAGATCCATATGCTGAGGCCTGTTTCCTAGCTTTATGGGCCAGGAATGTAGTTTTCAACTCTACTTTGGATATCTTGGATGCAGCACTTTGATCAATCAGAACATTATTATTAAATATTTCCGAATAGCAGTCGGCAACATATTTTAACCATGGGATATTGCAGGATTTATCCAGGGATAAACAATCCTCAATAATAGATCTACTAAAAGCCTCTTCTTCCTGAAGCCATATCGACCGCCATAACAACAATGGCCTCATAGATAGTAGATCATCTAAAAAATGAATATCCAATTCTCGATGGATCAACTCGGTCGGGGCAGAGGAGGGTAAACATAAAAGTTTTTTTAAAAAGGAGTTCTCCTCCAATTGCAAATTGTGGGAACAGGTGTGTCCCCATACCCCAGCACCGTACATTGCAAAGGTGACACATCTGGCTTGATAAATGTAGAGCATATCCCTTGTGCGTCTGTCATCAACTTTTGTCGCAAATCTAAAAACTTGTTCAAAACAAAGGAGAGAGTAAGGGTGTTCTACAAGGGTGTAAGGCGGGAAGTCCTGGTCCCCTTCTAAGTAGTTTACACAACAAATGGAGGAGTACCCCCTGTAGGTATAACAGAGAAAGGCTCTGTAACCAAAGCTTAAAGCTCAATAAAGCACAATGTGCCCAACCTTTTTATAGGACATAGCATGTCCTTTTAGAAGACCTCTCACTCACCAACCTAGTTGGTGACATGCTTCGTCATCGGGGTCCCACCCCGAAGGCCGAGTGCCAACCGGGTGTGCTTCGACACCTGATTACAGTGAAGCGGGTGTTTTTTCTCTTGTGAGAAGCCCAAAGAGAGGAAGAAGAGGACAACGGCTCAACAAAGGGGTCTGATAGAAGAGAGGAAGAGTAGAAAGAGTGGAGACTTGATGAGTAATGATCAATTTCATTTAAAGAGGGAGGTGGTGGAGAATCTGTATTTAGACTGAAGTAAACTGAGGTTAGAGGGAGTATTTCATGAAACAAATGCCTCACTTGGATTATCCCCTTGTCGACCCAATCCTTCCAGAAAATGGTATAATTAGAGAGTTTAATGGAACTGGTATGCCAAATGGAAGAATTAAGAAAAATTTGCAAAGGTGAGAGAGATTTGGGGAGGAGCGGATAAATAACTGATATAGATAGTGGGATAATGGGAGATTTAAAGGAACGAGGAGGGCGTGGGAAATTAGCGAGTGATGAAAAGGGAAAGGGTTGAATCAGAGAATCCTGTAAAATACACCACACCACTGAAGGCGTATCCTCAGGTAAGGAAAGATGGCGTAATATTTGGTGAATTAAAAAAGAAGAGCGGTATTTACACTACCCTTATCCTTAGGTGCGGATAGTGAAGACAGTGAAATACGAGCTTCACGTTTATTCCATAAAAAACTACCTTAACACTGTTAAGAGATTTGAAGAATTTTAATGCAATCTTGATGGGGAGCATGGACAGATAAAAGATGATAACAGGAAGCATTATTATCTTAATAGTGTCTAGTCTACCCCACCATCATAGGTGTAGAGGTGACCATTTCCCTGACATATTAAGAACTTTAGAGAGGACATTGCCTAAGTTTAGTTGGACTGTTTTAACAATTGAGTAAGAGTATTTAACACCCAGGCAGGTGATGGGACTAGATTGCCACTCAAAACCCTGATAGGTAAACATTTCTTTTAAACAATATTTATTCAAAGGAAGAACCTATGACTTTGTAAAGATTAACTTATAACCCGATATGGTAGAATATGAGGATAACAGATCGTTAAAGGCCAGTAGAGAGACTTGGGGATCAGAAACATAAAGCAAAATGTCATCAGCTTAGGCTGTGAACTTGATTTCAGATGTTTTAATGATGAAACCCCCAAAATAGGGGATAATGACATATGGCATGGAGAAAGGGTTCAAGAGAAAGAATAAACAGTAAAGGAGAAAGAGGACAACCCTGACGAGTGCCCCTTTGAAGGGTGAAGTAAGATGATTGAGATCCATTAACAAAAAAAGATGTAGTAGGAGAGGAATAGAGAAGATTTACATAATACAAAAAGACATGGCTGAATCCATGTCACGTAGGGGCTCGCATCATGAAAAGCCAATGAAGGCAATCAAATGCTTTTTGAAGGCAGCAAGTAGAGTAGAGTTCTTAGAGGTAAGATGTATTGTGTTTAAAAATGTTCTAGAATTGTCTGCTAGTGTTCTATCCTTAACAAACTTGGACTCTTCAATGACTATTAGATCCAGAATCTCTTGGTTAAGACAGAGAACTAACACTTTAGCAAAAACCTTGCAGTCCAGGTTTATCAATGATATAGAACGATAATTAGCACAGGAAAAGGGGTCTTTATCTTTTTGGGGAATCAAATAACTCATTGCCTCAAAAAAAAAGCCGCAAGCTTCCTTGGGAAGAAAGTGGAAGTAGAATTTGTGAAAAACAAAAATACAATGTAGCTGTAAAGCCATCAGGGCCGGGAGCTTTGTCTTTAGATAATAGGGCTACAGGAGCCTTAATCTCAGAGATAGATATATCTTTATCAAGGAATTAACAGTCAGGAGAAGGGGCAGAGTGAGAAAGAAGAGAGTCAAAATGTGAATCTAGAGCAGAGTCCAAAGGGAAAAATTTGGGGGTATACAAAGTTTGATAAAAATCCATGAAGCAGTGTAATATTTCTTGGTCTTCTAGGACGGTTAATGCCCTTGTCATCTATGATATTAGTTATTCTAGATTTCTGTGATTTAGCTCTCAAATTATTTACCAGCAATTTACCTGCTCTATTGCGCCCACTATAAAATCCGGAAGCCTCCTTAGTCGATTCCTTGTTGAAATTTAATTTTGTGTGAATTCGTTTTTTGAGGATGTCATCATTGTTGGTAGCATAATACGCATGTTCAAGTTGCTTAATGGAAGTAAGTGGAATGAAGACTACTTAAGTGATGTTTTCTTTTTAAGTGCAACATAATCAATGATAAAGCCTCTTGCCGTCACCTTATATGCATCCTAAGCAATGTTAAAAGGTAAGTCTGAAATGTTTTTGGTATGAAAGAATTCCAGTAAGAAAGTTTTAAAATACTCCACAAAATTATTAAAGCACCACCTACGTCTAGAGGGTTACTAAGGGAGACCCAAATCAATATTAACTGGGGCATGGGCAGACACAACAATAGAGCCAATTTCCCCTTGAATAAAATTGGTAAGTAATTGAGGGGTCACAAAAATGCAATCAATTCTGGAACTAGAATTATGTGTAGGGGAAATAAAAGTGAATTCCAGACTATCAGGATTACATATCCTCCAGGTGTCCACCAGACCCTTAGACCGAATAGTGTTTAAAAAGGTTTTTAGCATTTTGTTAGGAGTATACCTAGATAGAAATTTTCTGTGTGTGAAAGAGTCCATGATCTGATTAAAGTCATCACCAACCAGAAGGTTTGGGTTAGAGCAGGAGTATAGAACATGTGACAAGGAAAGCCAAAACTGAAAATCAAGACAGTGGGACCATAAACATTAAGAAGGGATGGGGGAGCCATTAATAACAAGGTGAAGGAGAAGCCATCTACCTTCAGCATCCTTCTCTTCCTTTTCAATCGTTAATGATGAAGATTTACGAAATAGTATCATAGTATCACCTCACCATTCTTTCTCTCTTTGGCGGGGGAACAAAAAACATTACCCACCCAATGTTTTTTAAGAGAATTTTAACACTGACAGTAAGGTGAGTTTCCTGTATCATTGCTATCTTACATTTTAATCAAGATAAATGGGTAAGCACTCTTTGTTTCTTAATCGAGTTACATAATTCCTTCATGTTCCAATACACAATAAGTACATTAGCAATCATTTGGTGGGAGAAAAAACATTAGGAATTACCATGAGCAATCTGAAATGGATAACAATGAGAATACACTATAAGATCAAAACTGAACCATCTTAGAGAAATTTGGTAAATAGAAAGAAGTAAGGGATATCCACCCTGGAGAGGATAAAAATGAAGAACATATCAAGGAAAGGAGGAGCAGAAAAGGGGGAGGAAAAGAGAGGGGAAAAAAGACTCGAGAACAGAAAAGAAAACTTTGTTGCGGGGATAGGAGGAATGCCTCCTAAAACAATGAGACAAGACAAGGAAGCGGCGGGGAGAAATTCAGTGCAACACAATGGAAATAAACAGGAGTCTCCACCAGCCTCCGTGGGTCATACAGGTAAGCCCAATGAGCCGCGTAATATGAAGAATCAGGTGGACAGTAAAGGGGCAGGGAAGTGGAGGAATTTAGCTGATCATGTGCAAAACGGGGGAGGAAACCGATAAATGGAAGAATGGAAGAGAGTGGAAGAAGGGGGCAACCCCTGATGTGGACAACTCAACTTCTACCTCCGCACCACTCCAACTGGCTATTACGGGCTTCTTCAAAACTAGGGATGGAACATGGAGCCAATGCACCTCTGAACTACTGTATGAATCAGGCCTTGAGATACCTGACCAAATTTTAAGTGAACCTGCAGGGTATGCTATGGTGGAAACCTCTACAGGGCTTCAGGAAGTTTTGGAGGAGAGGGAAGTGCATCATAAGGATATCGGCACTCCGAAAGAGACGGCTCAAGGATTCACATGGAGCGAATCTCGAACCACACCTCTTACTATCTTTACGACAAGGTGCTTCTGGTGGGTCGGTCTGTATCACAGGTCTAGATGGGTTATCAGCTGGCGATACTATATCCGATGGTACAGACACTTTTTTTTCTCTCTCACTGAGGAATCACTTATAGGAATTTTGGATTCTAGCCACAGTGAAATTGAGGGCAGTGTGTAGACTTCAGGCTCTAGTACATATTTACCCTGGAGAGGATAACAAGAAAAACATATCAAGGAAAGGAGGATCAGAAAAGGGGGAGGAAAAGAGAGGTAGAAAAAGACAACAGAACAGAAAAGAAAAAGGAACTTTAGGAAGGAAAAGGAGTTGACAGATGTTAGAACTGGGGGTCTCTAGTTGGCAGAGGTAGGTACCACTGTCCAAATAGGGACCCTTGCTTCTAGTCAGGACAAGGAGATAACCCTCTCAGATAACCCCTGCTCGCCCTCAAGGTAGCTTGGCCTGAGCAGTCTAGGCTAACCAGAGGCAATGCGTTAAGTATTTGTACCAACACTCACAGTAACACAGTGAAAACACCACAAACTGATTCCACAACAGTTTAGGAAAATAAAGATATTTATTCTAAACTACACAAGACCAAAACGGCAAAAATCCAACATACACAGTTCAAGGTTACGGTTTCAAATGAGTTCTTCAGGTTGTAATCAAAGTTCTTTAAGTTGCGTGAAAATAATCCACAGGTGCGTGAAAAGTTCACAGTTGCGTCACGTTTACTCACAGTACCTTTTAGATGCAACAAAGTTCCACAAGCAGGAAGCTGGTGCGGTGGAAACAAGCGATGCGTTACTCCTGAGACCCTGGGGAGGCGATGCGACAGCCCCGCTGCAGCAGCGGGCGTGTGGCGACGAATCCGATCTGTATGGGGAGGAAGGCAGCTTGCGTAGATTCCGGTGCGTAGGTTCCGTGGGAAGTCTGTTCTCGCAAAGGCACGATGCGATGATCTCGTAGGGGCTGCGACGATCTCCGGGGCGACGATGCGCGGTCCAGCGGTGATCCTCTCTCTCGCAGCTCCTCGATGAGATGGTTCTGCGACGATGCTCGCAGCGACGTGATGCGGTCCGCAAGCAAGCGGTGCGGCGATCTCACCCAGCGACGACAGGCTCTGCGACGACACTCGCAGCGATGTTCGATTCTCCCGCACCGGTCTGGTGCGTCCCGCAAACGAAGGGTGCGACGGCTCCGGCAGCGATGTCAGGCGCTGCGCCGATCTCGACCTTCGTAGCGGCGGGAAACTTCTCGCACTGTCGGGGATGCGCTCCGCAAGCGAGCGATGCGACACTTTTCAGCTTCACAAGTTTCTCAGCTTAGTCTCAAGCTTCCCAGCTCAGGTTCAACTTCCAGAGGCCCCACAACTGGATCAAGCACTCTAGGAAGGACAGAACTCTCTCAGCAGAGTTCAGGGAGACTAGGGGTGAAGTCCTTTTGTTCCTGGGACTTCGGAAACAGGGAGCCAGCTCTTCTCAGGCCCTTGGAGATTCCTTACAAGACAGGGGACACAGCTCACAGCAAAGTCCTTCCCCTCTCCTTGGCAGCAAAGCAACAGCAGGTCAGTCCAGCAGAGCAACAGCAGGACAGTCTTCCTTCTTCAGAGTCAGCTTTCTCCTTGGCAGAGGTTCCTTCTTGATTTCCAGGATGATCTAATTTTCTGTTGTCAGGGGTCCTGTACTTATACCCCTAAAGTCTTTGTTCTCTCTGTGCATGTGGGCCCTGAGCCCGGTCTGAACCAGTTCTGGGTGGATCCTGAGCATCTTGATGTGCTGGCTGCATCTTTCCTTTCAGAGTGAGGGGCAGGGTCCTCAGCCGCCCAGCAGGAGGTGGAGCCAGCATTGTGGCAGGCAGGCACAGCCCTATTCAGCCCAGGTGCTAACTCCTCCCACCACTCAGGTCGCAATTGCTTCATTCAGCCTAGTGCTGACTCATCCAGCCTCTGGGGGAATTCCCCAGCCCCTGTCACTCACAAACCAGACAGTCAATACACAAACAGGCCCAGGCACACAGAAGGGTCAGACAAGAGAATAGCAACTTTCTAAAAGTGCTGTTCTCAAACACAGGATTTAAAAACCACCTTTCCTAAAAGATGTATTATTAAATTCTGAGTTCAGGGATACTAGATACTTATGCCCTATCTTGTTCCTATGGGAAGAAATGCTGTAACCACTGTAGCCAGCATCCCCCATGTTAACCTATGGAGCAAGATAGCCTTACAATAGTGAAAAACGAAAATGGCGGTAATTCACTACCAGAGCATGGTACCTGCACTAGTACATGCTCTACCTTTCACATACACGGCACCCTGCCCAGGGGGGTACCTTGGGCCTTCCATAGGGGTGACTGATGTGCACGAAAAGGGAAGGGTTAGGCCTGGTCAGCGGGGACGCGGACCAGGAGGACATGGCAGTTCTAAACTGCCCGTAGGCGCTGCAGTGGCAGGCCCGAGACACCATTTTAGAGCTACTCCTGTGGGTGGCACAATCAGCGCTGCAGGCCCACTAGTAGCATTTGTCATCACCAGCCCTGGCACACCCAGTGCACTTTACGAGGGACTTCATGGTGATACAAATATGCCAAACATGTATATCCAATCAGAATAACAATTTACATAGGGAGCACTTACACTCTGGCACCGAACAGCAGTGGCAGAGTGTCCAAAGCATCTAAACCAGCAAAAACGAATCCAGCACAGCATCAAAAAATACAGGAGGCAGAGGCAAAAAGAGAGGGGTAATCACGCCAAAAGATGTCAGGTCTAACACGTGTCCCCTCCAGCTGAAAGTGGGGAGAACTACCCACCCTCTTGGGAGTTCTCTTCACTAAGGCGGAAAAACCTGGACAGACCATCAGCGTTGGCGTGTTCTGTACCAGGGCGGTGTTCCACCGTAAAGTCCATTCCCTGTAGGGAGATGGACCACCTCAACAGTTTTGGATTTTCACCCCTCATGTGCATTAACCATCTGAGGGGCCTGTGGTCGGTCTGTACACGAAAGTGAGTCCCAAACAGGTAGGGCCTCAACTTTTTCAGAGCCCAGACCACAGCAAAAGCCTCCCTTTCAATCGCACTCCACTTCTGTTCCCTGGGGAGTAGCCTCCGACTAATGAAAGCTACTGGCTGGTCTCCATTCTCCTCAGTGGCTTGTGAGAGTACTGCTCCCACACCATGCTCTGAAGCGTCCGTCTGAACTATGAACTCACTGGAAAAGTCAGGTGCCTTGAGCACCGGTGCTGTGCACATCGCAGTCTTCAGGGCCTCAAAAGCAGTTTGGCAGGCGTCAGTCCAGTCAACTCTTTTGGGCAACTTCTTGGAAGTGAGTTCTGTCAAGGGGGCGACAATGGTGCCATATCCCTTGACAAACCGTCTGTAATACCCGGTGAGTCCTAAAAAGGCTCTCACCTCTGTCTGGGTCTTGGGGGGCTCCCAAGCCAGAATGGTATCAATCTTAGCCTGTAGGGGCGCCACCTGGCCGCTCCCCACCTGGTGTCCCAAATACACCACAGATCCCTGCCCTATCTGGCACTTACTGGCCTTGATAGTGAGGCCTGCCTTTTGCAGAGCCTTCAACACTTCGCAGAGGTGTTGCAAGTGTTCTTCCCACGTGGAGCTGAACACAGCAATGTCATCCAGGTATGCGGCGCTGAATTCCTCCAGCCCGGACAGTACCTGGTTAACCAGTCTCTGGAACGTGGCAGGGGCATTCTTCAACCCAAAGGGCATGACACGGAACTGGAAGTGCCCCTCTGGCGTTGAAAATGCTGACCTCTCTTTGGCCCCGTCAGTTAAGGCAATCTGCCAGTACCCCGACGTCAAATCGAACGTACTGAGGTACTTGGCAGCTCCCAACCGATCCACGAGCTCATCAGCTCTGGGGATAGGGTGTGCGTCAGTCTTCGTGACCGCATTGAGCCCACGGTAGTCCACGCAAAACCGAAGTTCTGGCGGGCCACCGGGGGTAGCAGCTTTCTTGGGGACCAAGACCACTGGGCTAGCCCAGGGGCTGCTGGAGGGCTCAATCACCCCTAGCGCCAACATCTTGGAAACTTCTTCCTTGATGCTGGCCCTGACCTTGTCGGCTACCCTGTAAAACTTTTGTTTTACTGGCAGACTGTCTCCAGTGTCCACATCATGGACGCACCAGGTGGTGACTCCTGGGGTCAGGGAGAACAGAGAGGAGAACTGACCCAACACTTGGCGACAGTCATTCTGCTGTTCTGGGGTCAGGGTGGGCGAGAGGACCACACCATCCACTGACCCATCGTGCTCCTTAACTGACAGGAGGTCAGGGAGAGGATCGCTATCCTCTTCCATCCCTGCATCTGTAGCCATGAGCATGGTTACTTCAGACCTCTCAAAGTGTGGTTTGAGGCGGTTCACGTGCAAAACTCTCAGGGGCTGCCTGGGAGTCTTCAGGTTAACCAGGTAGGTTACCTCACTCTTCCTTTCCACCACCTCGTATGGCCCAGACCACTTGTCCTGGAGCGCGCAAGGCTCCACTGGCGCCATCACCCACACTTTCTGCCCAGGTTGAAACTCGACCAGAGTGGTATTCTGGTCGTACCATCTTTTCATTTCTTCCTGGCTTGCTTCCAGGTTCGCCTGAGCGAGTTTCCTGAAGCGTTGTGTCTGGTTGCGGATGGCCAGCACATAGCTGAACACATCCTGGGGGGTTTTCCCACGGGACTTTTCCCAACCCTCCTTTACCAGTGAGAGAGGTCCTCTGACAGGGTGGCCATACAGGAGTTCAAAGGGACTGAACCCTAAGGACTTCTGAGGCACCTCCCTGTAGGCAAACAATAGGCATGGTAACAAGACGTCCCACTTCCGTCTCATGGGCTCCGCTAGGCCCATAATCATACCTTTCAGGGTCCGGTTGAACCTTTCAACCAGCCCATTTCCTTGAGGATGGTAAGGAGTGGTGAACTTATAAGTTACCCCACACTCCTCCCACAGAGACTTCATGTACCTAGAGATGAAGTTGGTACCCCGGTCGGAGACCACCTCTCTGGGGAACCCCACACGGGAAAAGATCCCCATCAATGCACGGCCCACCACGGGTGCTGTGATTGTCCTGAGAGGGACTGCTTCCGGGTACCGGGTGGCATGGTCCACCAAGACCAGGATGAACCTGTTGCCTAAGGCTGTCTTGGGGTCCAGGGGCCCTACGATATCTATGCCCACCCGCTCGAAAGGGGTGCTCACCACTGGGAAGGGTTGAAGGGGGGCCTTCAACTTCATTCCAGTCTTGCCACTAGCTTGACAGGTTTGGCAAGATCTGCAAAAGGAACCGACGTGCTTCCTCATCTGGGGCCAGTGGAAGTGGGTGACAAGCCGGTGTAGGGTCTTGTCTTGCCCCAGATGTCCTGCGAGAGGCACGTCATGAGCCAGACCCATTAGGAAGTTTCTGAAGCGCTCGGGTACCACCAGCACACGGGCTGCACCGGGCTCAGCAAACTTAGGCTCGCTATAGAGTAGGTCACCTTCCCAGTAGACATAGTGATCTTTGACTGCTCCACCTGCTGCCTGATCTACAGCCTGTTGCCGCAGACCAATGAGGGAAGGGCATTCCTTCTGCGCCTGGCAGAACTCCTCCCTGGAGGGACCACCTTCTTGCTGCCAATGGGTCAGCTCAGGTAGGTCTCCCAGTTCGGCTACCTGTTCCCCTGTAGGTTCCAGGGCATCCCCCTCAGGTTCTGCTTCCTCCTGGACCGTGGGAACGGCTGGGGCTGGTTTCCCGCGCCCTCTGCCTCTTCCTCTCCTGGCAGGTCTCTGGGCCACTGTTTCAGGCTCCAGTTCTGCTGATTCACCCTTACTGGCTGCCATAGCACGCGTGGTCACGCAGATCCACGCAGGCAGACCCAACATCTCCAAGTGAGTTCGGTGTTCTATGTCTTTCCATGGAGAACTCTCCAGGTCGTTGCCTAACAGACAGTCCACAGGCAAGGCATCACTGACAACTACCTCCAAAAGACCAGAGACTCCTCCCCATTCAAAGGAAACCTTCGCTAACTTGCAGAGGCGCACTGAGCTGTCAGCGGCCACTACAGGGCGGAGTACGCCAGGGATGATTTGCTCGTCAGACACCCACTGACACCTCACGGATGTCACACTGGCTCCGGTGTCTCGCAGAGCCTCAACCTCCCTCACATTGATGGTCACCTTCTGCCCATATTTCTTAGTGTTAGAGGGCAGTAAGGTTTCCGGGACCATCTCTCGGTCTCCTAGCGAGACAAGGGTCATAACTGCTAGCTCTCACCAATCACTAGAAACCAAATCCCCACCCAAAGCTACACTAGCTAACGCTGGGGCGGGGGCACCAGTGGGTGCGGGCTTCTTCTTGGGACATTTCGGAGCAATATGGCCCACCTCGTTGCAGTGATAGCAGGTAGGGGGACCCTGGTTATTTCTCTTGTCCCGCCTACCCTTAGAGGGCCATGGCTGTTTAGGCTTGGGGGGTTGGGAATCCTTTTCCTGGGAACTACTTTGGGGCCCTTGCGAGAACTCCTTTTGGTTACCCTTGTCCCCCCCACTCTTTTGCTGGGGACCCTGCCCACCTTTGGCTGAGGTACCCCCAATTCCTTTGTGGACCCTGGTACTGGACCAGCGGTCCGCCTCCTTAGCAAGCTCAATGGGGTCTGTCAGCTTGCTGTCTAAAAGATGCTGGCGCAGCTCTGGAACACAAAGACTACTCAAGTGCTCCCAACTGATTAAATGCAACAACCCCTTCAAATCAGTTACTTTACTGCCCTTCATCCAACCTTCCAGTGCACGCGAGTACCCATTCACACACTCCATCCAAGTCTCCGACTCTTTCTTCTTGGAGTTTCTAAACTGCAGTCTGTACTGCTCTGGAGTAAGGCCATACCTGAGACATAAGGCCTCCTTCATATTGGGGTAGGTCATGGCACCTGTCAACTCTAAAGGCTCTAGAGCACTCCTCCCAGACGCCTCGAAATGTTTCCACAGGCCCGCCCCCCAATACTTGTCAGGCACATCATTCATCTTCAATGCAATTTCATACGAAGTGAACCAGGCATAAATATCCTCACTCCTATGGTAATTCTGTACCAGGTCTTTGGGAATATATACTTTACCCCCATGCACTGGCTGCGCGCTGCCACCATTAGAACTGGCATCCACCTCCTTGTTTTTCAGATCCAGCTCTTTTATTCTCAATTCATGATCCAAAAGCAATTTCTTTTTCTCTAAGGCGCGGGCCTCTCTCTTGTCTTCCGCTGCCCTTTCTTTCTCCAACTCCAATTGCCTCAGCTTCATTTTCATGACTTCCAAGTCATATTCTCTTATTCTTTGATTTTCCTGTAACTCTTCTGGGGTGAGGCCCCTACCGGAGTGGTTGCTGCCAGCTCCTGAGCCTACTCTGCCCACTGGCAGATCTGTGCTTTGAAAAGCATTTTCTACATCCACATCATCTTCCTCTCGTGCCTCCCAATGGGCTCTCAAGATTCTCTGTAGCTCCTCCTTTCTGTAGGTGCTTTTTATGGGGCACTCAAACTCAAGGCAGAATTTCTTCAGTTGCTCAACTCTGTATGAACACAAATCTTCAATGCAAAACTCTAATTCTGCTTCTGCCCTCTCACTGGGTGCCTTCCCATTCTGAGACATGATGCTTTTCGAAGAGTTACTCAACAACAGAATTCAAAAACTCAAAAACCAGTAGTATGCGGTGGCGTAATGGTCTGCACTTCACTAGTGATGTACACCAATTACTGTGGGTCAAGTACAAATACAAGTTCGAATCCCACCGCCTGACCACCAATGTTAGAACTGGGGGTCTCTAGTTGGCAGAGGTAGGTACCACTGTCCAAATAGGGACCCTTGCTTCTAGTCAGGACAAGGAGATAACCCTCTCAGATAACCCCTGCTCGCCCTCAAGGTAGCTTGGCCTGAGCAGTCTAGGCTAACCAGAGGCAATGCGTTAAGTATTTGTACCAACACTCACAGTAACACAGTGAAAACACCACAAACTGATTCCACAACAGTTTAGGAAAATAAAGATATTTATTCTAAACTACACAAGACCAAAACGGCAAAAATCCAACATACACAGTTCAAGGTTACGGTTTCAAATGAGTTCTTCAGGTTGTAATCAAAGTTCTTTAAGTTGCGTGAAAATAATCCACAGGTGCGTGAAAAGTTCACAGTTGCGTCACGTTTACTCACAGTACCTTTTAGATGCAACAAAGTTCCACAAGCAGGAAGCTGGTGCGGTGGAAACAAGCGATGCGTTACTCCTGAGACCCTGGGGAGGCGATGCGACAGCCCCGCTGCAGCAGCGGGCGTGTGGCGACGAATCCGATCTGTATGGGGAGGAAGGCAGCTTGCGTAGATTCCGGTGCGTAGGTTCCGTGGGAAGTCTGTTCTCGCAAAGGCACGATGCGATGATCTCGTAGGGGCTGCGACGATCTCCGGGGCGACGATGCGCGGTCCAGCGGTGATCCTCTCTCTCGCAGCTCCTCGATGAGATGGTTCTGCGACGATGCTCGCAGCGACGTGATGCGGTCCGCAAGCAAGCGGTGCGGCGATCTCACCCAGCGACGACAGGCTCTGCGACGACACTCGCAGCGATGTTCGATTCTCCCGCACCGGTCTGGTGCGTCCCGCAAACGAAGGGTGCGACGGCTCCGGCAGCGATGTCAGGCGCTGCGCCGATCTCGACCTTCGTAGCGGCGGGAAACTTCTCGCACTGTCGGGGATGCGCTCCGCAAGCGAGCGATGCGACACTTTTCAGCTTCACAAGTTTCTCAGCTTAGTCTCAAGCTTCCCAGCTCAGGTTCAACTTCCAGAGGCCCCACAACTGGATCAAGCACTCTAGGAAGGACAGAACTCTCTCAGCAGAGTTCAGGGAGACTGGGGGTGAAGTCCTTTTGTTCCTGGGACTTCGGAAACAGGGAGCCAGCTCTTCTCAGGCCCTTGGAGATTCCTTACAAGACAGGGGACACAGCTCACAGCAAAGTCCTTCCCCTCTCCTTGGCAGCAAAGCAACAGCAGGTCAGTCCAGCAGAGCAACAGCAGGACAGTCTTCCTTCTTCAGAGTCAGCTTTCTCCTTGGCAGAGGTTCCTTCTTGATTTCCAGGATGATCTAATTTTCTGTTGTCAGGGGTCCTGTACTTATACCCCTAAAGTCTTTGTTCTCTCTGTGCATGTGGGCCCTGAGCCCGGTCTGAACCAGTTCTGGGTGGATCCTGAGCATCTTGATGTGCTGGCTGCATCTTTCCTTTCAGAGTGAGGGTCAGGGTCCTCAGCCGCCCAGCAGGAGGTGGAGCCAGCATTGTGGCAGGCAGGCACAGCCCTATTCAGCCCAGGTGCTAACTCCTCCCACCACTCAGGTCGCAATTGCTTCATTCAGCCTAGTGCTGACTCATCCAGCCTCTGGGGGAATTCCCCAGCCCCTGTCACTCACAAACCAGACAGTCAATACACAAACAGGCCCAGGCACACAGAAGGGTCAGACAAGAGAATAGCAACTTTCTAAAAGTGCTGTTCTCAAACACAGGATTTAAAAACCACCTTTCCTAAAAGATGTATTATTAAATTCTGAGTTCAGGGATACTAGATACTTATGCCCTATCTTGTTCCTATGGGAAGAAATGCTGTAACCACTGTAGCCAGCATCCCCCATGTTAACCTATGGAGCAAGATAGCCTTACAATAGTGAAAAACGAAAATGGCGGTAATTCACTACCAGAGCATGGTACCTGCACTAGTACATGCTCTACCTTTCACATACACGGCACCCTGCCCAGGGGGGTACCTTGGGCCTTCCATAGGGGTGACTGATGTGCACGAAAAGGGAAGGGTTAGGCCTGGTCAGCGGGGACGCGGACCAGGAGGACATGGCAGTTCTAAACTGCCCGTAGGCGCTGCAGTGGCAGGCCCGAGACACCATTTTAGAGCTACTCCTGTGGGTGGCACAATCAGCGCTGCAGGCCCACTAGTAGCATTTGTCATCACCAGCCCTGGCACACCCAGTGCACTTTACGAGGGACTTCATGGTGATACAAATATGCCAAACATGTATATCCAATCAGAATAACAATTTACATAGGGAGCACTTACACTCTGGCACCGAACAGCAGTGGCAGAGTGTCCAAAGCATCTAAACCAGCAAAAACGAATCCAGCACAGCATCAAAAAATACAGGAGGCAGAGGCAAAAAGAGAGGGGTAATCACGCCAAAAGATGTCAGGTCTAACAACAGAAAACCGAGATTCTTCAGGTAAAAGTGAAAACGTACACACAGGTCTTTAAGTGGGTCGGGTCTCACCATTGCTGAGCACCAGCAGTTTTTTAAAGGAGGTTTCAAAGCGGGTCTCTATAGGGCTCTGTTTTGTGTTCTGACACAGGCAGTCCATTTTTTTCTGGACTGCAGTTACAACAGGCACGTGCTCACACTGCTGATTTCTCAGTAGTGGAAAAGTTACGGCATGATAGCATGCCAGGTGAGCGTTGTAGGGAAAGGAAAATCTTTAAAGAGTCATTTTTCTCTAGACTGCCCTTCTCTATTTGAAACTCAGGAGCAGCAACATTGTTGTGGTGTCACCAGGGCTTTAAATCAAAGTTTTTCAATATTATATACAAGCCATAGTTGTGGCTTATTTATCTTATGAAAGTAACAACCATTGACAAAGGCAATAGTCCTAACTTGTGGTAGGTATGATGTCCCTTGTTGTATCATACATCTGGATGCAATGAGAGAAACAGAAAAATACCAGTTGGGCGGCACACTATGCTAAACACAGATTTTTAGCTTATGTGCTTTAAGCCACGCCCTTACTTACATTAGCCACGCCCCTTTGAGAGACCCCCCAGTTTTTTCATCCCACTTAAAGCCCTACATACATAATAAGCATACGAGAAATAGCATGTAGAGGCGAGAAAGCATAAACAGGAAGAAGACCAACAAACTGACAAAACCCCAAATTGCGACGTAGACCAAAAATGGGACAAATCTATAGATAAGATTAGAAACAGCAGTTAAAATAGAAAAAAGGAATAGAAATCGGAACAACCAGAAGCTTAACCAGATAAAAGAGGAGATAAAGAAAAATGACAGGCAAAACCAATATCCGGAGTAACACTTACCAACAGGAGATGAGGAACTATAAACACTAGGGTTAGGAAGGAGGCGCAAGGGAATGGATACATCAAGGAGGATATTGTGTACAGACATAGTGATGAATCAACCTGACAAAGACAGATATACAATAAATGTCAAATTGAACAGGAGATTAACAACAATAACATAGTTTAGAAAATGAGAGCAGTAACGAAAAGGAAAAAGATGAACATTTTCAAGTTTTCCCAAAGTCCATCTCCTCTCCTCTATGGCGACCAATTAATTGCTTTAAATCATCTGGGCAGCCAAATCAGAAAGTCCTTTCTTTGTATGGGACCTTGAAAAAACAAGGATGCAGAACATTGTATCTGGCGTTCATAGAATGAAGAGCAGGATGCAAAGAATGACACTCTTTATGTCGGGTAGCGGTGGCATGAGCCACATCCTGAGAGAAGAATGCTTTCTGGCCTGACCACAACATCTGTTTTCGTTGCTTAGCCACTGACAGAATCATTAAAAGTTCAGTATATTCCAGAAAAAGGACATTTATCCCTCTAGGGTGACTGGTCAAAGATGAGGGCGATGGTCCCCCAGATATAGGACCCAAGCAGTGAGCACGCTGTAAATTAAGGGTGGTGTCCTCCTTGAGGCCGACAATTTTAGGGATATGCACCTTGAGAAAAGACAACATGTCCAAGCCCTCTGCTCCTTCAGGGATGCCATACATCATTAGGTTGTTTCTCTTGTTTCTGTTTTCCAAGTCCTCTGTCTGTTGTTTACGGAGAACAATTTCTTTGGACATGGCGTCGATCTTGGATGTGACATTTTGAATATTACTGATCCGCTGCTCCACCATCGACACACTGGATTCCACGTTGGACCATTTCTCCTCCATTCATTGAAGAGTCACATTAGTATCACTAACAAAAGGTTTTATGAGCTTTATTTCTTCCATAAGATTCTCTAAGGCTGGAGGCAATGGGTAGTTTGTAGGGGAGTTAGGCTCTTTCTTCTATCGCTTTGAGGCATTAGTGGAGTCTTTGCGGACAGAAGACATATTTGTAGTTATGCTCCTTTGACCAAGCGCAGGGGCGGGCTCCATATAAAGAGTGCAATAAACCAAAAGGCAAGTTAGCCTGTAAGCTAATGACCTTTGAGGAGTAAAACGCCGACTGTATGGGTGTACCAGGAGAGATCTCCAAGAAAATCACAGCTGAAGACCACAGGACCTCATTTGCATTACGTAAAAAATTATCGTATGGGCAATAGGCTTCAAGATTTCATAGAGGTGAAACTACAGAGAAAAACCCAATGAAAAGCCCATGAGATGAAAAAAATATATATATGCACAGTGCAATGCAGGGACTCGCCAGTGCCAAGGTAATGCCTTAAAATAAATTTGTTTACCTTAAACAGTACTGTTTAAGGAAGCAGCGCATTATGTGGAATAAGTGAGTGAATGCTGCTGAAGACAAAATGGCGGTCGTATCTCCAGGTCCTGAGGAGAACGCGATGTGGGAGCGGAATAGACAACCACGGCATGGAGAAGTTCCAAACAAACAGTACCTGTGCCCCCGATGTTCTGGTATCAAATAGACCGATTCATGGTTGAAAATGAAGCTAACTTCTGCCGAAGAGGAGCCTCGGTCTCCGTTGAGCCGCTAAGCTTTAAAATGCTGTGGCCATCTTGCGGGCGGATAAGCCATGCCCTCTACCCAGATCTTTTTCATTACACATATTTTTAAAAGTTTCCAAAAACCATGGCTTCCTGATGAAGGCTGTTTAGCCAAAACACACATAGTTAAACAAGCCATGATGACAATGAAAACTTAGTTCTCAATAATTTTGACCATTGACAAAACAATTGTGGTATTTCCATTGCTATTATGCGTATAAGAATATCAGTTATCTTACATGAAAACTTTGTGCCCATTAACATAGGAATATATAGAAGGAAGCATTCCTCATATGAGATATAAATGAGAATATTTGATAGATCTGTGACTTCATGGTTATGTTCATGCAAAATTGAATTCTACGGACAGTCTAAAAAGATTGAAGGTTTCATGAATAAGTATGACTGAGTAATATGGTTGTTCCGTCATTTTTAATATGAAAGCATTTTTTTATGAATTTGTTTGACACCATTTTTGAGTATTTTCTCATTGAATTGTTCACTATCACAACTCATCCATTAACTTCTGCTGTCTCTCCCCACAGTGGGCTCTGTGCACTACCATGTAAAGACTAACATATCACATATTCACGAGCATCCACTTTCATTCCCATGCCTGACACATAGAAACATATAGATGCAATAAAAAGTATAAAAGTGGCATGCCAGAGCTACTATTATTTGTCAATAAATCAGGAAGATAATGGTTTAGGATTTGGCATGATACCCATACATCAACACAATATATGTTCACAGATAATTGCATAAACAATGTCAAAGAAACTATTGTCATTGGTGAATAATCAACACCTACAAGGCATTAACATTCAGCTGAATGCAAATAATTGGAGGCATCACAGAGGACATTACATGTGTCTGTGTTGTAGAGGTAAATGTAGAAAGCTGGACACAGGCCACAATGGAGACAAATGTACTCACCCTCATCATGAGTGCTGACTAATGTAACACTTTCTTTTCCAGCTAACCAATGGTATGCACTGATGCCATGGGTAATTACACGGGTGAAGTTTCCGCAAAACCAAGGGCAGATGACCTACATCCAAGCTCTAGGCTGCACCAGGTCTATTGTTGAGAGGACTTTTGGTGTCCTCAAGTCACAGTTCTTCTGCCTTGATGCTTCTGGGGGTAGATTATATACTCTCCACCCATGGTCTGTGAGATCATATTGACATGCTGTATCGTGCACAACGTATGAGTCAGGACCAATGTGCCATTGTCAGAGGACAATGTGAAACAGGAAATGCTGGATGATGGAAAGGAAGGAGATGAGGAGCAAATGAAACCTGCAACATCAGTTGCAGCAACAAGGCAGAGGGATACCAGCATCAACCATTTCTTCACCGATTAATATTTAACATGAATCATCTTAAAAAATAAATACTGTATAGTGACATATGTGCCTCTGTATATGAATAAACATTCTGAACACTAACACCTTGTAAGCATTTGTACCCTATATTCACACTACACTTCTGGCATACAATATGTGTTCCACTGATGTCTGTCACACAGACTAGTTATTAAGTAGAATCTATGAAACAAACTACACCATCATATGATACAAGCAAAATATTGTGCATGCCAACTACCAGATGCAGATGGGTCACCACTCACCAGTGATAGCCTCTATGATCTTGGAGTCCTCATATAGATGGTGGGCACCAACTATGTTTAACCACTCCGGGTGCTAGCCAAGCCATGTGTTAGGTTGCATACTTGTGCTTACCAGTAGAGGCCACTTTTAAATGGAGTACACTGCAGTCTTCCACAAAGAATGTGCATGGAAACACACTTCCACAACTACAGTCAACATATATTATTAATGAAAACATATTGACATGCCACAATCAGATATTTAGCTCCATTAACATCGACAAACGCTAACTATAAATGTTGCCTGTGCCACTGTGTTGCCTCTGTACTCCTACTGCAATGCACAAACTATATTGTCTTGTTGCATATTGTAGATATGGAGTCATGTAAGTAGATGTACTGTCTTCAAAATGTTAGAAAACATACCAATGCTTGTATGGTGATAAACCATACCACAATCACCATAAATAATGGTCTTGTTGGCCGCAAATGTTCACACTGTCACCGTTGTGTGATATATGGCATGTGGATGCATATGGTATTCATGCAATGGCTCTTTGAATGAACTTCCACACCCAGATAGGTCAGCAGCTCCCCTCAGTGTCTTGAGATCCTGAAAGGTGAGCAGCTGTGCTCCATAAACCCCTGTTTAATTGATGCAAACACTCACATAGCCCCATCCATACCCCTCTTGCATGTGTGTGCATGCAATAGTTGGGCAATTACACCTCAGGACTACAGCCTAAGACCTCCACTGTGCTACAATGGCGCTATTTGCACTTGACCAGAGTAGTCGTACATGTATTACAGTGACCCCATTACATAGGTTTACTCTTGAATCATCAGTGGAAGCACATACAATGTAATTGGTAGGCATAAAATAGCAGACACACATACCACCGAAGGGAAAGTGTGCCAAAGCGTACTATTGTATTTGAGCATGTTCATATTTGGAACCATGACACAGATCATCCTACACATGTGTAGCATTAATTACACTCATTGCACACATGAGCTAACAGTGGCAACTGTACAACAACAACACACACAAGAAAGAACACAACATTCACTGTCAATTGAAAGATGAAAAGCACATCATAGGAAAAAAGTAGTTATTGTTTTCACTTACATTTAAAAAATACACACTAGATGGATCAGCGGGAATTTTTTACCCATCACATACCAAAAAAATTATGCTGTCTTGCAGACGCCCAATATCTACTGTGTTAGCCTTAGCAAGCCCTATAGTGAAATAAAGGTAGTGTGCACTAGTGTCAAAAAATACCATGCATAGTCTTAAAAAATCCCACACAGGAAATGAAGTAATGGAGCAACGGAAATGATGTAATTGATATTGCATGCTGGAAACTAGGAACTGTAAAGTTACTTTTACTTTCACAATCACTCACAGGTTATCAGTCTGTGCTTGGGTGGTGGTGTGTTTGGAGCAGAAGAGAGTATTTTGGAGTTTGTGGAGTTGTTGCATTGTGTCTGCTGTCCCTGTTGTGTGTATGTTGTCCATTTGTATGTGTTTATTGTTTATTATATTGCCAAGTGTACTGTTAAGACTTTGGTGTTTGCCTTTTGGGGTAGTTTTGTATTTGAGGTTTTGGGATGTTTACTGGGGTTTAGTTAGGATTCATTTATAAAGAGGTTGGTGGGATAATGACGACCCAGAAGCGCTCTAGGGCCATGAACTCCCATGAGTTGAGCACTTTTCTCTGACTGGTGGTGTACTACCTGCCAATTACTCTGTAAGCTGGTGGACGAGTCATACAGGGGTACCCTGTGAATGCCTGCAAGATCATATGGGAGAAAATCAGGCAACAGATGCTGCGGGTACATGGTGTGGATCGAGAAATGCCACAACTAAAACTTCACTGGGCAGATGTTGTGGGCAGGGAGTCCGACCTGCTGCAGGTATGTGGGCATTGCAGTTGGTGGACCAACATGTAAGTAAATACGTACGTGTAGTAAGTGTGTTGCAAGGAGTGATTGTCATGTCAGATGTGTAGGGAGATGCCTAATTCATTTTGCATCCTATCCACAATTTGACTTCTTGTAGAGATGGAATAGGTAATAGATAGATGTGCCAACGTGTTTTATGTGGATTAGCATCTGAATAGTATTGATGAATAAAAGTTGCCTATCTTGAAATGATAAGATGGAATTTGTGTGGGAGGTGTACCTGGTTCCAAGAGTCTGACAGTGCCAATGTATGTGGTAATGGAAAAACAATTTATCATGAATAGGGTTTGATTGCTACAGTATGCATGTCATATTCACATGCCAATTAAATGTGTACATGTATTTGGTTTTGGCATGCTCCACCGTAGAGTGGCATTTTGTCAAATATGGAATTGTTTATATGCCACTGTATGATGTGGTGTGCATTTCCTGCATCCATTGTAATATGTCATGCTCATGAGGTTATCTGTATAGGGAAAAATGTGTCTAGGAAATGACTACTGGTCCCTTCACTTCCAAAACATTGTGGCACAAGTAATGTGCTGTCAAGACAAAAAACATCTGAAAGTGTAAAATGCCTGTGGCATGACGGCCATTGCAGGATGCCCAAGATATACTATTTGACAGTCAAAATCAAATTGTGTACCAATACATGGGTACAGAAACAAGTATGTTTGCAAACATACCCTGTAGGGAGATGGTCATTATCACTTCTGCCTATAGTGTTGGTATAGCACAGTCTATCCAATCTGTTACATTTGCAAATAGGCCCATCTACATCAGATATGCTAGATGTAAGTTTGATGTGTGTAGTAAATAAAATCAGCAAGGTGTATGTTGGCTGTTGGGGCGTTTAACATAAACAGTTTCCTCAGACAACATGGCCCCAGAGGAACAGTGAAATGTCAAGAAGTGAAAGGTGTGCTGACAGAAGATCAAATGGGTCGCAAAGTCATATAGGGCCATAAAGCATTGGTACCAACAGAAAAGGGCCAGGGACAGTGGTCTGTGTTCCCTAGGGGACCACCAACAACCAGCACAGGAAGTGTGCCCAGCCATTTACAGCAGGACCATCATAGGCCCTGACGCCTAGCACATCCCGGAGTGGACCATCACACACAGTGGTACCCACACATCACCCCACAGGTGGGCAAGCACATTTTGAGGCTGGCATGGGGAAGGAATCTCAGACATTAAACTATGGATGGCAGTGGTGAAAACAAGGTGGACCAGTCCCTGTCCCTGCAACAGTACATAAAGCAAGCAGCATGGCAAACGTCAGGACACTCTGTGTCCCTTCCACCTGTTTCAACCTGTTTGAGAGGCATCCTTGTTGTAGATGTAGTTGAAAGGATAGCTTAGGTTACTATAGGTTTAGCATAGTGTTAAGATACTTTACGTAGGAGTTTCATTAGGGTAGGTTTTCTAGTTGTTCTATGGGATTACTTTGAGTTGTTCAGAGGGGTTGATATGTGTTTTGTGTAAAAATAACAACCCCCCACAATTCTGAATATTAAAAATGACAAAAAAAATACATATTTGTGTAGGTCAAATGTATAGTTAGTTTATGTATAAGTATAGTTAAATTTGTCATGTCGAAAGATGGGTCTTAAAAGGGGGGGTTTGATGTTTAAAATATCTTGTGTGTAGGTTAAGGTAAGCTAAGTTAAGGTAGTGTAAAGTGTAGATAGGATAGGGTAGTGTAGTATAGGTTAGGTTGGTCTTTAGCATAGGTTAGATAGGCATAGATAGGCTTTCCTATTTTCAGACTCTATTTTTGGTAAATTCTGGTGTTTTTTTCCCGGTTTTTTCAATACCTTAAAAAACAGTGGTTATCCTTGGTTACACATTTTTGTGCCATTAAAAACAATATAAACAATGTTTTTCTGGTGTTTATGGAATTTTAATGTAATTTTAATTATTGCTTGCTTTTTGCACTGATAGTTATTCGGTATAAATAGCATGTGCATTGAGTATATGAAGTCCAAATACATTTTTACTGCACCAGAATGGACTACAAAATTGATAGCATTCTCTATTAACTCTGAAGATTGTACAGATGTTTTCAGCATACCATCTAGCACGTGACAAGGATCTCTTACAGGGAAGCAATTCAGCTCAGGTAGCATTTTTAACAGACCATCATATAGCTTTTTCACATACATAGCTGAATTACTGCAAATACTAACAATATAATTCCAATCTTTATTGAACTTGGTAGGAACCTTTTTCAGAAACATTCCAAGTGACACTGTGTTCCATGTTTACCAAACATCTGGTGTCATGTTTTCACCACTATCTCAGATGCTTGGTGACAACATTCTTTTCACATATACCTGTCACCACATCTTGCATTGAATGTTTAAAGCTTGGTGTGTTTGGCAATTCACTTACAATGAATACTGACTCACTAAAAAAGGGGGCTGATGTATCAAAGGATTTTACCCATACCCATGTCTGTGGGTAAACGTGATGGTACATACTAGGAAAGATTCTTATGAAACCAGCCATTTTACCCATCAGGGAAATCAAATGTAGCCAAAATATCAAATATGAATTTGATATTTCCTGATTCTCTGCAGTTTATCAAATAACTAATTAAGACATAAAACATGCTTCTAAACACTGCATCTTTAGACCAAGGACCACAAAATTCAAAAAAGCAGAAGGAGGAAGAGACACTGTTTCAGTGACATCCCTAAACCACAAAACTCAAGCAGAATAATGTTAGCCTGTCTTTCTTCGTGCTACAATGTATAAAAAAGTTACATTGTATTGGCCCTTCAGGAAGAAATACAAATGTCTCTTTACTCGTCTTTTCCTTTCTTTAAATGGCACTTAGTGTGTGGTTGCAAAGGTGTTTTTTCAGTGTTTATATATTTACACCGGTGATGGCTATTTACCTTTCGGTGGGCTTTTGTCAGTTATTATAGGTTGAAACCTAAAACCATATAGCCTAGGCATAGATTTAGTTGCTTTATATTTGAAATAAATGTGATACTTTGATACAGGAAGATGTAAGTAATGTGTACTGTGGATCAGTGATCTATTCTGCCCAGCTAAAGCTGAATACTTACACTAATCCTAGCTTTTAGTGTTGTACAACACATGTGAGTGGTTTCCTGATCTGTGGACATGGATGTGTCATACTGCCCATTAATATGCATGATCTGCATGGAAATAATGTTGATCAGGGGATGTGGCTTTTCTCAATGAATGGTGACAGAATGCTAATTATATAGTCAAGTACTATATCAATGTGCGTTTCAAATACAGCGTATCTTGGAGGGATGTTGTGCCCTATAACTTCATCACATATAGTTGATATTTGGACTGATACACTGATCACTGCCTCATAACGTCTTACATTTGCTTTGTGTACTTAACAACCGAATGAGGTATATTTCACTAGTAACCATGGATGGGAATGACCTTTGTGGGTTGAATGTTTTTACCCTTCACACTGACTACATGACACCAGTTGTCCATTATTTAAACTCTCACTGCCTAGCATTGTCCCAGACCCTGCAGACACAATTATGTCCCTTTTCACAGTATTTGATGTAGGGGCCACACAGATTAGCCAATGGTGACTCATAGTAAAAGACAACACACAGCTAGTAATTAATGGTACATTTATTTACATGTGCAAATTGTATTTGGTCACACAAGGACAGTGCACAGGATGACAACCCCAAAGAATGTTTAGAGCCAGTGAATGTCTAGACAGAGTCCTTGTGGGGATCATGTCATGGGACATGTTGAGGATTAGAAATTGATCAGTCAGGAGGTTAACTACAGTGTCATTGGGGAGGATAGGCCACATTGGCAGTCCACAATTTTTCAAGGGGAACAGGGCAAGGCCATGATGATGATAGTGATAGCAGATGTTCCCAGGCATGTTAGTGAGTACATGGTTAAGTAGAAACTGGATAGTTGACACAGATGAATGCTATTACAAATATTTGCTCTGGAAAGATGTACCATCAACATCTTCCCCCTCTGATGTGTGTGGTGTCCCTTGAGGTAGGTTTTGTAGTTGGGGCAGGTGAGGGAGGCACTGACACATCAGAGGCAGAAGATGTGGAGGCCGTGCTGGCAGCAGCATTCATCTGTGCCAAAACATAAGACATCACTGCAGCAAAAGGGATCTGCTGGTTTTGCAACACAGCAGCAACGTTGAGGTGGTAGGCAGCCATGTGAGGGTCCTGCTTCCACTCCATGCCCTCCAAGATATTTTGAATAGCCCCCAGCTCTTTGGCTGCATGGCTAATGCCACTTTGGCAGGGCAGTTGTTGATGCCTCTGCCTCATGACACCAACAATGTCAGGTAGAGACTGCTGGAGGCCACAGAGTGGAGAGTAGGGGCCTTTGATGGCAACAGAGTTGCCCCTATTGGGACTGAGGCACCCACGGACAACCTCTAGTGTGGCTGCCAGGGACTCCATTCCCGCCCTCCTCTGATCTGCTGGATTCCTACCACAGTTCATTGGAAGGTGATCTGTGGTTCCGCAGTGTCCAGGGGTGTGGGTGTGGTGGTAGGTGGTACCTGGTGGTTGCCTGGTATGTATGTGAAAATTAGAATTAGTTGAGGGTGTGCAGCACACCGTTTGTTTGTTCAATTATTTAAATAGGTATACTTCAAATGGCTTCTATTGGGTGCCTCCGGGTATGGCCCCCTCTGACCCTTGGGGATGGAAAATTGTGAAATCACTAGATGCAGTGTCAATCAAATGGCACTGTGCCCTATAGGCACTCCTTACGAGAGGCAGTCTGTCTTGGTAGTAACAGTGTAATGTGTTCATTCAAATGATATAATCAACACAAGTTCATGATAATTCCAAAAGGACTTGTTTTTATTCAAAATGTAGTGTTTTATCACTTAGTGACCTTCAGTTTTGTCACACGATTGTTCAATTTCCAACAAAAGCGTTGCTTTTTCATTTGATATCATCTCAAATTGCGATATGTACTCCCCTATACATTTTGGGACCCATGCCCTTCATCAGGGGTCAAATGTACAATCTGTGGAAGAAAGAATAACCTTTCAGTTTTCTGCACAGGTGTGGTAACACGACCACTGTTGGCACTACTAGTTTAGTAAGCATGCTGTATCCGAAATAATGAATAAAAAGCAGTTCGTACGACTAACTAAAGAAAAAACTGAAATGATCCTTGAGGGACCCATGCGCTCAAGACTGTTAATAAACTTGTGTTCAATGTGAAGCCGAGACATGAAACACGTTGTTTAATAGCGTGGTTTCCCAACGTAAAAGGTAAATAACGAAAGTGATAGAAAGGTGAAATTAGGTCATGAAATGGAAACCCACAAGGTGTACCAAAGTCTCTGGTGGCGCGAGTGTACATAACGGTCTCAAAAGCATAAAGCGCGCTATTAAATGGAGTGGTTATAAGACATGAAGAGTGAAGAAATGCGGTTAAGTCATGGTTCGTAACTACGTGAGCCCCTGGTGACTGGTAACTCGCAGAGTGTAACAAGGTCCCTGGTAACGCGAATAATGAATACCAGCATGGTGATTAGTTCAATGGTGATTAAGTCTTACCGCGTATGAATAGGAAAGGCGATGTTGTCTCCCGCAAATGATGCTGTTATCGGCAATCGCGTTCTGCTCGAAAATGCTGCTGAATTATGCCATATACGTGCCTTTCGTAATGAAACTAAAAAGAGGGCTGTGCACTGAGTCGGCTCGTAGTGTCGGCCATCTGAGATCGGAATTTAACAAAAAATAGACGGCCATATTGGAACGGTGAAAACAAAGTGTATTAGACGTCAGAAAGTGCGGTGCAAAATAAAAGGTGGCAATAGGGTAGGAAATGTTGCCACGAGAATAAAATACTCTATATTGACAACGTGTACATACATCGAGTAGTTGGCGTTCATGGAGCATATTGAGGAAAAAAATATTTTAAAAAATCAACATTCATTATGTAACAACTAATCAGTTCATTGACATAAATTGATCACATTTTCAAGCACCATGTTAAAGAAAGCAACTATATTCAATCCTTTCGTTAAGATCTTTGGGGTGACAGGAATCCAGTCTTTTTATCCAAACGAGTTCACGCTGTAGTAGTCTCTTTCTGTTGTCAATGCCCTGACTAAGTGGGAGAACCTCCAATATCATAAATCTGATTTGACTAATGTTGTGGTTGTTGGTAACAAAATGAGCAGCAAAAGGTGACTTCATATTTTTGTTTCTGATTGTACTCTTATTTCAGTGAGGCGGACCTTTATTTTCCTTTCCGTTTTTCCTACGTAGGGTAATCCGCAGGGACATTTCAGAAGATATACCAAGTTTTTCGAGTCACACGTGGCATTAATGAACAGTTTCATGGGTTTGCCTGAAGATGGATGATTCAATGTGTTGCCTAAAATGACATTGTGGCAGTGACTGCAGTTATGACATGGTATAGTTCCAGTGTATCTTGTTCCAATGGGTCTGGGTATGGTTTCCAATAAGTCTTTAATGTTTTTTGATCTTTGGAACGCAAAGAGTGGAATGTGGTTAAAGATCCCATTAAAGTCAGGCTCATTTTGTATCATTTGCCAATTCTTCATGATGATTCTTTTAATTTGGGGGCTTTTAGTGGAAAATGTGGATACTAAAGCTGGCCTGTCAGAGGATTTTTGTCTGGGTCTGTTGTGAGTAGATAACAAGTCTGTACGGTCGAAGTTGTCGGCTCGTTCTTTTGCTGAGTCCAAAATCTGGTTCGGATAGTTTCTGTCCTTGAATTTGGTCAGTAATCTCTGTGCATTGCTGGTGTATGTTTCAGGTTGAGAACAAATTTTTTTAACCCTAAGCAGTTGCGAATATGGTAGATGTTTCTTCAATGAAAGAGGATGGCAACTGTCAAAATGTAGTGAATTGTTCCTGTCAGTGGTTTTGGTATATAGTTCTGTATGGAGTATGTTATTTTCGAAATTCACCAAAACATCAAGAAATGGTATACTGTGAGTACTTGCTGAGATTGTGAATTGGATATGATCGTCAATGTTATTGATGAATGAAATGAACTCTGTGATTTCTTCTGTTGTACCTTCCCAAATTAGAAAGATGTCATTAATGTATCTCCAAAATGTTTTTATTTTATCTGTCCATCTTTGGTTGTTCAAAATATGGTCAAGTTCCAGTCTGTGCATAAAGAGATTTGCATAGCTGGGGGCTGCACAATTTCCCATTGACGTACCAACGAGTTGTAAGTAAAAGTCTCCATCCCATAAGAAATAACTGTGGTACAAAGAGTATTGTAGCAACTCTAAAGGTAAGATCTTCTAGTCCTCTTTAATGGGATGACGTAAGAGAAATGATTCAACTGCTTCTAGACCTCTGTTGTGAGGAATGGATGTGTATAATGCACAAACATTGATTGTACATAAGATGATATTTGCATTTGGATCGAGTTTAGTTTGGTCAAGATTATTCAGGAAGTCTGTAGTGTCACGCAAGTACATAGTCATTTCTTTTACCAACGGTTGTAGATACATGGCTATGTATTTCCCTGTTGGTTCATGTATTGAGCCTCTGGTGAACACTATAGGTCGAAAAGGTGATCTGTTTAAATTCTTGTGAATCTTCGGGAGCATATGAAGGCTCAGGCTTCTCGGGTTAGATTGAATCAAATATTTTTTGTCCTTTTCAGTGATGATTCCCATTGTGCATGCCGGTTCCAAGATGTTTTTAAGAACATTTAGAAAAGCTTCAGTTGGATTTTGGGGTAGTTTTATTTACAGTTCTGAGTTAGACACATGTTCCAGTACATTATCCTGATAGAATTGTGAGTCCATAATGACCAACGCTCCACCTTTGTCCGCTTTGCAACTTAAGGGACACATAGGGGACGCGTAGTAGGCCCTGAATGCATCCTGGTTGTCATGGATACTGAGATTTGAGTGTGTGCTACAGGTGCCCTGCAAAAGTCAGTTGGGCAAGAAAATACAATGTTGCAAAATGATTGTGGAGCTGAAGCTCAAATTTTGAACGATGCAAATGCGTGTCAGACCTAAATGTTTAAAGGGATTGGAGGAAACGTACGATGCAAACAAATCTGACCTATCACTCTGTACTCCTCGAACCGAAAGCCGCCCATCAGCACTAATTTAAGGCAGCAAGAACCCCTGAGAGGGCCCTTGCCTGCACAACATTGGAGTGGACCACACTGCTGCTGTCTCTGCATCCTCTGGCATTTCATTGCTCATACTATGGAGAGGGCCCCAACTCTCACTTAGAAGGAAAAACAGGCCCTGCTGGATAGTCTCCTACCACAGTACCGCAAGCTCTATGGGAGACCAGGGGAGCAGGTGAGTTCTGACTCCACTACCTTTGACTGTGCACCTGTTGTGTGAGTGTCACAACAGGCATTGTGTATTGGTGGGACAGACATGCAATGTGGTTTTGATTGAGTCCCAGGGGGTGTACATGGTGGTGTCTCTCATGAAGAGCATGATGTAGTTCATGGGTGTTCACTCCTCACTTGCATTGTGCTTACTGTGACATTCACTGCATAGTGAATGACAAATTCAGCCGGCTTTATTCCCAAATGTCCTGAAGTGGAACAGTGTTCCCCCCAGAGTGACAGGTGGCTGTACTCACAGATGCTTATGACTTGAAGGGACCTGTGGTGAGATTGTCCAAATGATGTGTTTAACCTCACGGACATTACAGTATGTAAATGTGCCTTGTCATCTGGGTGAGTGTGTATGTGATGTGTTGCACCACTGCTGCATGGCATATGCAGCAGCTCTAGCCATCTGATGTGGCCAGTAAGCAGTGCTGTGTGCCTGACTTGCAAAGCTAGCATGACACCTGTGACACCCCATTGTCAAGTGGCATATGTATAAAGTGAGGGTTGTATCCGCTGTTGTCTGGGACAGGCGAGTGATCTGTGCCAGGGTGTGTCTGTCTGGTCTACTGAGGGTTCTACTGTGGAGTGGGATATGTGACTGCTTGGCATAAAGAGCCCCACACCCTGCAGCTGCATGTTTTGCCCAGTGTGTGCCATGATCAGTGAGTGTGTTGCACCCGTATTGCCATTTGTTGCCTTTCAATGCCATTTAGTGAATTGTGGCTTGCCCACAGGCCAAATTCACAGGGTCAATGATGCAAGTCCTGTCAGCATCCTATGCCCTGTTCACATTATCAATGGTGTGCAAGTGTGTGTCTCTGGGACATGGAGCAGGTGTAGTGATGTTGTTTCACTTTGCCTTCCTGACAGGTAACTGCCTACGGGAAGGGGGAAATCTGGATGGACATTGTCAGGGCTGTCAGGTCTGTGGGGGGCCATCGCGGGCAGCTACGCAATGTGCAGAAGATGTGGCAAGACATCCGGTGCTGGACCCGGCGTATCGCCCTGGTCCAGCTGAAGCTGGAACCTCCATGCCGGCATGGCGGCAGCCGGCACCTCACCCCTCACATGCTCCGGGTCCTGGCAGTCATGTTTCCAGACCTCGATAGGCAGTTGCAGGAGAAACAGTAGCAAGGAGGGGGTAGGTACATGGCTGTTTGTTGTTTTGTGTGTCACCTGCTTTTTGAGGTGCTCTGAAGCCTGGCTACACCCCCACATTTGTGGTGTCTGGTCAGCCAGGTTACATGTCCAGTGTGTTTTCGGTTCCCCATAGTCACCTGGTGCTCATTTTCATCCCTTCCCCTCCTTAACATGTGTCCACTGGTCTGTGTGTAATCACATTTGCACATGTTCATCTAGGGTGCAAGAAAATAAGACTGCACATTGATTTCCGCATCATGTGGGAGGGTGGTCTGTGACATGTGTTTGGACCTTGCCTTTGCCATGACCTGTGCACTGTGTTTGGGCTTCATATTTGTTTGCACTGATGATGAGTCTCAATATAGGAGTGTGAGGTTTCCACTGCACACCCTTGCAGCATGCATGACCCATGGTGTGTTCTCAGACATGATGTACTTCAGTGGGATATATGCACAGTGCCATGACGGTTGCTGATGTTACAGTCAGCTCATTCCACACCGATGGATCAGTGTGCCCACTACAGTCCCCTGAGACACCCTGGTCTCCTAATCATATGTGTCATCCAACACTGTGTCCATTCTAGGTGGCTTCCGCATGGGTCTGCCTCTGTGGCATTGCTCCCTGGCATAGTTTGTATTTTTCCTGTGTCTGCTACATGTGTCCACTGGACAGGGATACACGATTTGGCTTGTGCATACTCACACTGGGCAGTGCCTGTGTGCCTATTCACAACAATCTGTTGATGGTTGTTTGTCACAAATATGTATTGCTAACCCCACGAGGTGAGGTTGGGATACTTTTGGAATTGTTGCTGCACAGTTTTTGTTACCCTGATTCAGAGGTCTCACTTCTTGAGATGTATCAATCACATTGACTGAGGGATGGGGGTTTTGTGCAGGAGGGGTCTACATGGGCCTGCCTGATTTAGCCTTGCCAGATCTGACCTGTGGGTGAGAATTGGCTGAACAATGATTCACCATGCACTGCCGCTGTGATGGTGGCCGGTGATTTCAGTTGGGGCTTGGCAGCCTATGTCATTTTGTTCCAGACATCATTCAGGCTCATACATTTTTGCCACTTGTATGTAGTTCAGATGCAACGCTGTTTTGTCTTAGTGTGCACACTTCTGTGTTGACATTTTACCTGGGGATAACGGTGTGTCCACAATGCTGCAATGATTTTGTTCATCACAATTGCTGGCCCAATAGCTTAAGCATTGTCCAGAGTGGGGACATGTGTGCCACTCCAAATGACAGCCAGTAGGTTTAATGTGCAAGCAACTGTGCCATCAGGGAATGGATGCCAATGTGAGGACTGACATATTTCAAGTTGTGTCACATAAATGATTGTACCTTGGCACTCACAACACTTGCTAAAAGTTGTTCATGTTTAGAATGTGTTAATCTGACGAATTGAGACACTTATGTGCCTGCATGATAGTTGTCTCACAAGGTAGTTCACAAAACGACATTTTCACTTTTTTGAAAGAAGTTGGCACCTTTTCAAAGAGGCCAGTGTTAGTGATTAATGGTGTGCCTTGATCTCAATACATGTCCCCACAGGGGTCTTGAGGTCTTGAAACTCCTTTGTAGTCAATTGTACAATCTAATGAGTGTCAAGACATCAAGACCTCCATTGGACCATTTATATGTCAAATCTCTAACGCCATTTGTTTCTAACAGTGTTTTATCTTAAACGGTGCCCGCTGTTTCAATGAATGTGTAAATGTTGTTTGTGTGCATTTCACTGCGAGACATCTTTCATGCAGGCACATACGTCTTCTCTTCACAAGATGGCGAATTAACACATTCAATACATGTCGATTGTGTCAAGTATGGTGAGTCCCAAGATGCTAACATTTAGTTACATATATTATTTGCCAAATGTACGTACAGGGATCGCAGTGCGGTGTCACCTTGGGGAGTGAGGTGGGCTAGTTTGCCCTGAGGGGCACCACTACTGTTTATTTCTTTGTGAACTTGAGGTGGCATCACTTCATTGTATTGATCTGCTCTCCTGTAAACAAACACTAGCTTCTCTGTGTAATTCTCATTCAAGTTGTGGCCTGGTGTGTTCTTTGGATCATTGTGTCCAAGTAGCATTGTGTCTATACCAACTGGGCAGTACAAGGCTCAAATATGTTCAGAGTTACCTGGCTGTTACTCATGATGCATGTCATGATTTCCAGTGTGACCTACTGATTTTGTGCTCATGTGTCAGATGTGTACAGGTGACTGATGCATTTCTGTTTCTTCTCCTTGCCCACAGCATCATCATCAGAGACAGGAGGAGACAGCTGCACGGACCTGGAGGAGGGACCCAGCCACAGTGCCACCAGCGCTGAGGAGTCGGAGGGAGCCAGTGGCACGGAGGGTGAGGGGAGTCAGACTGTGGACCTCTTGGAAGGCGACACATCCTACCACACAGACAGATCCGCTTCTGATTCCCAGGAGGAGGGGGAATATGCCGCAGCACCTTGCAGCATCACTGTGTCTGTCCCTGCTTCCTTCAGAAGCATTTCCACCCTTCCAGTTGCTCCGGTCCCTTCTGTTCGTGCAGCCCCCCTGTCTCCTTCGGCCCCGGCACCGCAGCCCCTGACCCTGCCTCCCCTGCTGCCCTCAGTGCGGAGTCTGTGGACTTACTCCACCAGATTCAGGTTGGTCAGATATCAATGCTGAATGTCCTCCATGGCCACAATCAAATCGCAACACAGTTGTTGTCGTTCACGGAGGGCATGTCAGCTACGATGTCTGACCAACTTTGGTTAGTGCAGTCCATGGACTCCTCAATGATGGCAGCAGTTTCCCTCCTGCGGACCCATCCACACTCCCCACTCCCAAACCGGTCCAACGCTCACGCAGGAAGACACCATCACGCACCACAACAGGCTCAGACAGCATACCCCCACAAAAGTTGAAGCGCACACCTCCTGGCATGCGAACTCTGGGGGCTGCAGGCACACCCAAGGGGACTGGGCATAGACCACATACACACAGTCTTAGTCACAGTGCGCAACCCTCACAGCCCTCTACCTCTACTCTAATTGTGTCCTCGGGTGTAGGGGTTGGGCTGGCCGAACTGGCTGCAGTGTGCAGCGCTGAGTATGAGTCCACCTTCCGTGCTGCACACTGCACTGAGGAGGATGTGTCCACCCCTGCACCCACCCCACCTACCCGTACCACCTCTGACCCTGCCGTTCCTGGTCCTGCCCCCATGATGCCCCCCCAAGGTCCACATCCCATTAACAGATCCATGTGCAGGCACGTTGGGGTAGACGGCCTGACCAACGTCCCCCTAGTAGCACTATTGTCTGGACTGGCCATTGGCCTTATTGGAGCAGAGACTCATTTTTGCAATTATTTTTTGTTCAAGCTGAATAAAGTCTTTTAATTTACATTCAACACCATTGCGTTTCAGGTACTTGATGTTGGTGATGAGGGCTCTGGAGTTGGTGTCATGGTAATGTTTTGGGGTTCTGAAAGATGTTTTTGGTTGATGGTCATGAGGTAGACCATGGTATCTGGGTGCCATCAAAATGTCTCTGCAATTAATCATTAATTGTGTGGGTTAGATTTGGCTAGAGGCATTGTCCCAAGGAGTGTTCCTTCCTCTGTGACACCTGTGATCTTCACTACAGACAGTTTCACAATTGTTGTGCTGACATGTGTGCACATTTCCTTTTTTGGTGACGGTTCCCTTCAACAATGGCCATGCCTGCTCACAGATGTCTCATGCTCATTCGTCTGTGCCATGCTTAAAACTCAATGTGCTTGTGTTTTGAGTATGTACAGATGCCTTCATGGGCACATTCACCCTTTTTACCACTATGCATGTATTTTATCACAGCCTGCCCCTATGTTGGGAACTGTTATGCAGGGTATTTGGGCACATGACTCACAATTTTGTGCATTGCATCTAAGGGGTTTCAACCCTATTCCTTCCATGAGAGACTACATCTTGATGGTCTGACCACCACCTGGACATTCATATCAGCCCTGGGATGTACGTGACAGTGTGTGTTCCCTTTCTCTTTCTTTGATGGGCTGGTACATGACTATACACTATTCTGTCATGATGGTAGGGTGTGTATTTCGCCTGCAGCTTCCATGGGTGGGTATACATGTGGAATTTGACTTCACACCCACATGTGGTGTGTCACAGTGTGTGACAGCAATCCATCCTCCAGGGAGTTGGACACCGCTGTAAGTGATGTGTTGCTCTGGCACTATCATTATAGTCACAAGTTAGGGATGTGCACATACCCCCATGTAGTTGTGGTATGCTGATAATGATAAGGCCCCCATACTATTGGGCACTGCTGGGAGTCCTGTGCACCCACCCCCATACTGTTGGGAACTGCTGGGAGTCATGCACCCCCCCCCCATACTGTTGGGCACTGCTGGGAGTCATGTGCACCCACCCCTCATATGTCTGGGCACTGCTCGGAGTCATGTGCACCCACCACTCATATGTCTGGGCACTGCTGGGAGTCATGTGCACCCACCCCTCTTATGTCTGGGCACTGCTGGGAGTCATGTGCACCCACCACTCATATGTCTGGACACTGATGGGAGTCACTGGCACTCACCACTCATATATCTGGGCACTGCTGGGAGTCATGTGCACCCACCCCTCATATGTCTGGGCACTGCTAGGAGTCATGTGCGCCCACCACTCATATGTCGGGGCACTGCTGGGAGTCATGTGCACCCACTCCTCATTTGTCTGGGCACTGCTGGGAGTAATGTGCACCCACCACTCATATGTCTGGGCACTGCTGGGAGTCATGTGCACCCACCCCTTATATGTTTCGGCACTGCTGAGAGTCATATCCACCCACCCCTCATATGTCTGGGCACTGCTGGGAGTCATATCCACCCACCCTCATACTGTTGGGCACTGCTGGGAATCCTGTGCACCCTCCCCCATACTGTTGGGCACTGCTGGGAGTCATATCCACCCACTCCATACTGTTGGGCACTGCTGGGAGTCCTGTGCACCCACCCCCATACTGTTGGCCACATGGGGTGAATGGTGTGTGTGTGCCTCGTATCACAATTGTCATGGTGCCATACGCGAGCGAGTAAAACGCACTGTACACCAACATTCATGGCATGTGTGCACATCGTATCACTATTGTAATGGTGCCATACGCGAGCGCGTGAACCGCACCGTATCCCAACATTTATGGCCCGTGTGCGCATCGTATCACTATTGTCATAGTGCCATACACGAGCGCATGAAACGTGCTGTACCCCAACATTCCTGGTGTGTGTGTACATCTTATCACTATTGCAATGGTGGTATACCCGTGCATGTAAGACACACAGTACAAGTACACTTCCTTTGTTGCGGTACGTTGTGCTTGCCGTATACGCCGTCGTCGGTTTCTGTGCACCCGGTCTTCGGCGTACAGGACTGGGATGACACGGACAATGGGGTTCATGGCGTGTATGTCGAGTACCAGGGATGGGGTTCGGGACGGACTCTGCTTTTACGGACGTTTGGAGTTCTCGTAAAAAAAAGGGTCATGCGGAGTGTCGCAGAGACGAATTTCACTTGCTGGGCCGGAAACTGCTGCTTCTTTACGTACGGACGTTGCGTAATGCCTCTTCCGGATACAAATCGTACGTATATTTTAGTCAAATAGTTTTTGGTACGAATTGTATGGAGATCTGCGTTGGATCCAAATCGTACTTCATCGTATGTACGGAGACGTTTCAGGGGTACGATTCGTACAGAAAATATGTCATATCCACCCACCCCTCATATGTCTGGGCACTGCTGGGAGTCATATGCACCCACCCCTCATATGTCTGGGCACTGCTAGGAGTCTTGTGCGCCCACCACTCATATGTCTGGGCACTGCTGAGAGTCAGGTGCACCCACCCCTCATATGTCTGGGCACTGCTGGGAGTCATTTGCACCCACCACTCATATGTCTGGGTACTGCTGGACGAAATGTGCACCCACCCCTCATATGTCTGGGCACTGCTGAGAGTCATGTGCACCCACCCCCATACTGTTGGGCACTGCTAGGAGTCATATCCATCCACCCCTCGTATGTCTGGGTGCTGCTGGGAGTCATGTGCACCTACCTCTCATATGTCTGGGCACTTCTGGGAGTCATATCCACCCAACCAAAATGCGTCTGGGCACTGCTGGGAGTCATGTGCACCACCCACTCATATGTCTGGGCACTGCTGGGAGTCCTGTGCACCCACCCCCATACTGTTGGGCACTGCTGGGAGTCATGTACACCCACGCCCATGCTGTTGGGCACTGCAGGGAGTCCTGTGCACCCACCACTCATATGTCTGGGCACTGCTGGGAGTCATATCCACCCACCCCTCATATGTTTGGGCACTGCTGGGAGTCAGGTGCACCCACCACTCATATGTCTGGGCACTTGCTGGGAGTCATGTGCACCCACCCCTCATATGTCTTGGCACTGTTGAGAGTCATGTGCACCCGCCACTCATATGTCTGGGCACTGCTGGGAGTCATGTGCACCCACCCTTCATATGTCTGGGCACTGCTGGGAGTCATGTACAGCCACCACTCATATGTCTGGGCACTGCTGGGAGTCATATCCATCCACCCCTTATGTGTCTGGGCACTGCTGGGAGTCATGTGCACCCACCACTAATATGTCTGGGCACTGCTGGGAGTCCTGTGCACCCACCCCC
Organism: Lissotriton vulgaris; assembly: GCF_964263255.1. Classification (NCBI taxonomy): domain Eukaryota; kingdom Metazoa; phylum Chordata; class Amphibia; order Caudata; family Salamandridae; genus Lissotriton; species Lissotriton vulgaris. The sequence goes on from NC_141687.1 coordinate 1,013,007,531, forward strand.
ATACTGTTGGGCACTGCTGGGAGTCCTATGCACCCACTCCTCATATGTCTGGGCACTTCTGGGAGTCATGTGCACCCACCACTCATATGTCTGGGCACTGCTGGAAGTCCTGTGCACCCACCCCCATACTGTTGGGCACTGCTGGGAGTCCTGTGCACCCACCCCCATACTGTTGGGCACTGCTGGGAGTCATGTGCACCCACCCCCATACTGTTGGGCACTGCAGGGAGTCCTGTGCACCCACCACTCATATCTGGGCACTGCTGGAGTCATATCCACCCACCCCTCATATGTCTGGGCACTGCTGAGAGTCATATGCACCCACCACTCATATGGCTGGGCACTGCTGGGAGTCATGTGCACCCACCCCTCATTTGTCTAGGCACTGCTGGGAGTCATGTACATCCACCACTCATATGTCTGGGCACTTGCTGGGAGTCATGTGCACCCACCCCTCATATGTCTTGGCACTGCTGGGAGTCATGTGCACCCACCACTGATATGTCTGGGCACTGCTGGGAGTCATGTGCACCCACCCCTCATATGTCTGGGCACTGCTCGGAGTCATGTGCACCCACCACTCATATGTCTGGGCACTGCTGGGAGTCATGTGCACCCACCCCTCTTATGTCTGGGCACTGCTGGGAGTCATGTGCACCCACCACTCATATGTCTGGACACTGATGGGAGTCACTGGCACTCACCACTCATATATCTGGGCACTGCTGGGAGTCATGTGCACCCACCCCTCATATGTCTGGGCACTGCTAAGAGTCATGTGCGCCCACCACTCATATGTCGGGGCACTGCTGGGAGTCATGTGCACCCACTCCTCATTTGTCTGGGCACTGCTGGGAGTAATGTGCACCCACCACTCATATGTCTGGGCACTGCTGGGAGTCATGTGCACCCACCCCTTATATGTTTCGGCACTGCTGAGAGTCATATCCACCCACCCCTCATGCGTCTGGGCACTGCTGGGAGTCATATCCACCCACCCTCATACTGTTGGGCACTGCTGGGAATCCTGTGCACCCTCCCCCATACTGTTGGGCACTGCTGGGAGTCATATCCACCCACTCCATACTGTTGGGCACTGCTGGGAGTCCTGTGCACCCACCCCCATACTGTTGGCCACATGGGGTGAATGGTGTGTGTGTGCCTCGTATCACAATTGTCATGGTGCCATACGCGAGCGAGTAAAACGCACTGTACACCAACATTCATGGCATGTGTGCACATCGTATCACTATTGTAATGGTGCCATACGCGAGCGCGTGAACCGCACCGTATCCCAACATTTATGGCCCGTGTGCGCATCGTATCACTATTGTCATAGTGCCATACACGAGCGCATGAAACGTGCTGTACCCCAACATTCCTGGTGTGTGTGTACATCTTATCACTATTGCAATGGTGGTATACCCGTGCATGTTAGACACACAGTACAAGTACACTTCCTTTGTTGCGGTACGTTGTGCTTGCCGTATACGCCGTCGTCGGTTTCTGTGCACCCGGTCTTCGGCGTACAGGACTGGGATGACACGGACAATGGGGTTCATGGCGTGTATGTCGAGTACCAGGGATGGGGTTCGGGACGGACTCTGCTTTTACGGACGTTTGGAGTTCTCGTAAAAAAAAGGGTCATGCGGAGTGTCGCAGAGACGAATTTCACTTGCTGGGCCGGAAACTGCTGCTTCTTTACGTACGGACGTTGCGTAATGCCTCTTCCGGATACAAATCGTACGTATATTTTAGTCAAATGGTTTTTGGTACGAATTGTATGGAGATCTGCGTTGGATCCAAATCGTACTTCATCGTATGTACGGAGACGTTTCAGGGGTACGATTCGTACAGAAAATATGTCATATCCACCCACCCCTCATATGTCTGGGCACTGCTGGGAGTCATATGCACCCACCCCTCATATGTCTGGGCACTGCTAGGAGTCTTGTGCGCCCACCACTCATATGTCTGGGCACTGCTGAGAGTCAGGTGCACCCACCCCTCATATGTCTGGGCACTGCTGGGAGTCATTTGCACCCACCACTCATATGTCTGGGTACTGCTGGACGAAATGTGCACCCACCCCTCATATGTCTGGGCACTGCTGAGAGTCATGTGCACCCACCCCCATACTGTTGGGCACTGCTAGGAGTCATATCCATCCACCCCTCGTATGTCTGGGTGCTGCTGGGAGTCATGTGCACCTACCTCTCATATGTCTGGGCACTTCTGGGAGTCATATCCACCCAACCAAAATGCGTCTGGGCACTGCTGGGAGTCATGTGCACCACCCACTCATATGTCTGGGCACTGCTGGGAGTCCTGTGCACCCACCCCCATACTGTTGGGCACTGCTGGGAGTCATGTACACCCACGCCCATGCTGTTGGGCACTGCAGGGAGTCCTGTGCACCCACCACTCATATGTCTGGGCACTGCTGGGAGTCATATCCACCCACCCCTCATATGTCTGGGCACTGCTGGGAGTCAGGTGCACCCACCACTCATATGTCTGGGCACTTGCTGGGAGTCATGTGCACCCACCCCTCATATGTCTTGGCACTGCTGGGAGTCATGTGCACCCACCACTGATATGTCTGGGCACTGCTGGGAGTCATATCCACCGACCCCTCATGCCCATACTGTTGGGCACTGCTGGGAGTCATGTGCACCCACTCCCGTACTGTTGGGCACTGCAGGGAGTCCTGTGCACCCACCACTCATATGTATGGGCACTGCTGGGAGTCATATCCACCCACCCCTCATATGTCTGGGCACTGTTGAGAGTCATGTGCACCCACCACTCATATGTCTGGGCACTGCTGGGAGTCATGTGCACCCACCCTTCATATGTCTGGGCACTGCTGGGAGTCATGTACAGCCACCACTCATATGTCTGGGCACTGCTGGGAGTCATATCCATCCACCCCTTATGTGTCTGGGCACTGCTGGGAGTCATGTGCACCCACCACTAATATGTCTGGGCACTGCTGGGAGTCCTGTGCACCCACCCCCATACTGTTGGGCACTGCTGGGAGTCCTATGCACCCACTCCTCATATGTCTGGGCACTTCTGGGAGTCATGTGCACCCACCACTCATATGTCTGGGCACTGCTGGAAGTCCTGTGCACCCACCCCCATACTGTTGGGCACTGCTGGGAGTCCTGTGCACCCACCCCCATACTGTTGGGCACTGCTGGGAGTCATGTGCACCCACCCCCATACTGTTGGGCACTGCAGGGAGTCCTGTGCACCCACCACTCATATCTGGGCACTGCTGGAGTCATATCCACCCACCCCTCATATGTCTGGGCACTGCTGAGAGTAATATGCACCCACCACTCATATGGCTGGGCACTGCTGGGAGTCATGTGCACCCACCCCTCATTTGTCTAGGCACTGCTGGGAGTCATGTGCATCCACCACTCATATGTCTGGGCACTTGCTGGGAGTCATGTGCACCCACCCCTCATATGTCTTGGCACTGCTGGGAGTCATGTGCACCCACCACTGATATGTCTGGGCACTGCTGGGAGTCATTGGCACCCACCACTCATATATCTGGGCACTGCTGGGAGTCATGTGCACCCACCCCTCATATGTCTGGGCACTGCGAGGAGTCATGTGCGCCCACCACTCATATGTCAGGGCACTGCTGGGAGTCATATCCACCCACCCCTCATATGTCTGGACACTGCAGGGAGTCATGTGCATCCACCACTCATGTGGCTGGGCACTGCTGGGAGTCATGTGCACCCACCCCTCATATGTCTGGGCACTGCTGGGAATCAAGTGCACCCACCACTCGTATGCCTGGGCACTGATGGGAGTCATTGGCACCCACCACTCATATATCTGGGCACTGCTGGGAGTCATGTGCACCCACCCCTCATATGTCTGGGCACTGCTGGGAGTCAAGTGCACCCACCACTCGTATGCCTGGGCACTGATGGGAGTCATTGGCACCCACCACTCATATATCTGGGCACTGCTGGGAGTCATGTGCACCCACCCCTCATATGTCTGGGCACTGCGAGGAGTCATGTGCGCCCACCACTCATATGTCAGGGCACTGCTGGGAGTCATATCCACCCACCCCTCATATGTCTGGGCACTGTTGAGAGTCATGTGCACCCGCCACTCATATGTCTGGGCACTGCTGGGAGTCATGTGCACCCACCCTTCATATGTCTGGGCACTGCTGGGAGTCATGTACACCCACCACTCATATGTCTGGGCACTGCTGGGAGTCATATCCATCCACCCCTTATATGTCTGGGCACTGCTGGGAGTCATGTGCACCCACCACTAATATGTCTGGGCACTGCTGGGAGTCCTGTGCACCCACCCCCATACTGTTGGGCACTGCTGGGAGTCCTATGCACCCACTCCTCATATGTCTGGGCACTTCTGGGAGTCATGTGCACCCACCACTCATATGTATGGGCACTGCTGGAAGTCCTGTGCACCCACCCCCATACTGTTGGGCACTGCTGGGAGTCCTGTGCACCCACCCCCATACTGTTGGGCACTGCTGGGAGTCATGTGCACCCACCCCCATACTGTTGGGCACTGACGGGAGTCCTGTGCACCCACCACTCATATATCTGGGCACTGCTGGAGTCATATCCACCCACCCCTCATATGTCTGGGCACTGCTGAGAGTCATGGGCACCCACCACTCATATGGCTGGGCACTGCTGGGAGTCATGTGCACCCACCCCTCATTTGTCTAGGCACTGCTGGGAGTCATGTGCATCCACCACTCATATGTCTGGGCACTGCTGGGAGTCATGTTCACCCACCCCTTTTATGTCTGGGCACTGCTGGGAGTCATATCCACCCACCCCTCATATGTCTGGGCACTGCTGCGAGTCATATCCACCCAGCCTCACACTGTTGGGCACTGCTGGGAATCCTGTGCACCCTTCCCCATACTGTTGGGCACTGCTGGGAGTCATATCCACCCACCCCCATACTGTTGGGCACTGCTGGGAGTCCTGTGCACCCACCCCCATACTGTTGGCCACATGGGGTTGATGGTGTGTGTGTGCCGCGTATCACAATTGTCATGGTGCCATATGCGAGCGAGTGAAACGCACTCTACACCAACATTCATGGCGTGTGTGTGCATCGTATCACTATTGTAATGGTGCCATACGCGAGCGCGTGAAACGCACCTTACCCCAACATTCATGGCGTGTGAGCGCATCGTATCACTATTGTAATGGTGCCATAAGCGAGCGAGTGAAACGCACTGTATCCCAACATTCATGGCGCGTGTGCGCATCGTATCACTATTGTCATAGTGCCATACGCGAGCGCAAGAAACGTACTGTACCCCAACATTCCTGGCGTGTGTGTGCATCATATCACTATTGCAATGGTGGTATACGCGTGCATGTAAGACACACCGTACAAGTACACTTCCTTTGTTGCGGTACGTTGTGCTAACCGTATGCGCCGTCGTCGGTTTCTGTGCACCAGGTCGTAGGCGTACAGGACTGGGATGACACGAACAATGGGGTTCATGGCGTGTATGTCGCGTACTAGGGATGGGGTTCGGGATGGACTCTGCTTTTACGGACGTTTTGAGTTCTCGTAAAAAAAGGGTCATACGTAGTGTCTCAGAGACGAATTTCACTTGCTGGACCGGAAACTGCTGCTTCTTTAGGTACGGACATCGCGTAATGCCTCTTCTGGATACAAATCGTACGTATATTTTAGTTGTATGGTTTTTGGTACGAATCGTACGGACATCTGCGTTGGATCCAAATCGTACTTCATCGTATGTACGGAGAAGTTTCCGGGGTACGATTCTTACAGGAAATATGCTCCGTACGGCTATTTGTAAGGGTTTTTGACGAATCGGAATCAGTCCCATAGTCTGCCATTGATTCAAAAAAGTACCAATGAGGAAAGGAAGACCAATCATTTACACCAAATGACCACAGAATTGCTATAAAGGAAAATGTACATATCACAGGAATTGTTATCTGCTCTCTACAGTTGTGTATGCAGTTCCTCATCATTGTCCATACCATGTGGTATCAGGAAACCAGCTTGCATGATGAATCTCAATTCTAATCTGCATAACACAGCTGTCCTGTTTCTCCCTCTAGGGTTCCCAGGTACAAAGTCAATATCAAAGTTCTTGCCCTTCATCCAGTCTCCATCATGGTAATCTCGTAAGTGTCTCCCTGTATTGTAGCTCGTGTCTGTGTTGGTGATTGCTCGCCAATGCTCTAATATTCCTTTTTTGTACTGGGAAAGTAGTGGAGCCCATGTACCATTTGGAAAATGGGCATATGATAAGATATACTACAAATTCAGTCTTACATATAATGAGTTTTGTGATGCACCAATTTCTTCGTACCCTGTCCAGTGTGACCTCCCAAATGTGTATGCTGTGTTTGCATGCTTTGCAGTGCCCCCATCATTTGAACTTTTTGCTTTGGTGTAGCCAATTAGAATTGACTTGTGCTGCGCGCCAGTGAGAGGTACTTGACCTGATGTGATGTTTGGCAGCCTACTTAGCAACCCCCAAATTTGAAGCCTGTGATCTCTACTGATGATGGTTATAGAACCAGAAACAAGTGTCTAAAGATCAGCACCATCTACGCCAACTTTGGCGATACACTTGTAAATATTTTAGCAAAGCAAGCAACATGAGACTGCATTTACCATAATGCCAGGGGCGAACCTTGCTGGGAGGTCAGGCGGTGTGCTCCCACCCCTGTTCCTCTAGAACTGACTTATGTTAGCTTGCTATGTAGAAGCATGTCATTTAGGGATAGATTACGTTGAATGGTGCTATTAGGCATATCTCCAATTGTGGACTGTAATATGTTATCCTGTGTCAATATTGTCAATCTGTTTTTTAGGATTTTTCTTAGCTGTGTTGCCAGCCAATTGAATTTAGTAATGAACATATAGGTTCACTGTTGGGCTCTGATCTCTGTTCTAACCTTTGGTGTAAAGGGGATGGCTGTTTGTAAAGTAGATTGTCCAAGGCGTGCTGAGCTTCCTCTTGTGGTGGTTGGTGGTCCCAACAGAAAGACAGACAACTGCCCCAGGGCATTTTCTGCCTTTTAACACCTCTTCATGGGCCTGTATGCTTTGGCGACCCTTTTGTTGTGGTGAATGCACACTTTACGTTTGCTGAAATGTCACAGCTCATCAGGGGTCATGTTGTCTGTTGAAACAATGAGGTTATGAGTCACTCAAAGTCTGAGTAGGAACAGGTATTAACATAATGACATCCCATAATTAATATTGCATCTAAGGTAGTTGCCTCTACAGCCTGAATTTATCTTGCAGCTTAGAGTGACTATACACATACCTATTATCTCGCATATCAGATGTCCTCAGCCCTAATTGCAAAGGAAGGCCAATTGTTAGACTGCAAAACCAACACCATTGGCAGATCTAATTATGACTATTTCAGTATTCAGTATGCTTGGAAACAACGATTTTTAGTACCCATGGACTGGTACACATGTTCACCTTCCCTGCGTATTAGTGTACCTTGGACATCCTGCAATGGCCTTTATGCCATAGGCATCTAACACATCGGAAGTGCTATGTCATGACAGCATATGCTTTGTCTCACGAAGTTTAATAATTGATAAGGCAAGGAGCCATATCAGGACACATTGCTACCTATACAGATAACTTAGTAAGTATGACATTTAACAATGGATGCAGGAAAAGCATCCCATAGCAAATTTGACTTGTAGCAACTCCGTGGTGAACAATGCCACTGGTTAATACATGCTCCCAATATCATGGCAATTTTAAGTGACATCCATTCTGTAGGTGTCACATCCACATCAATTTCGATTGTCCATCTACTCCCAACTACAATAGCATTGTCCGACACTGGGATTCATTCCAGATAGGCAAAGTGTTCTCCTAGACAGTAGTCAGAGGTTGAGAGAGATGCAACACGTCACCACAACATTTCCTGGCCTATGGCTAATCTTCCAAACGTTTAATTGGGATGAGGATGAACATTGAATCCTAAAATTCCCACATCATCTGATGTTACAATCACTCCTTGCAGTACGCAAGAAGCACAGATGAAGGCACTCACCAGTGAAGTCGGGGTTCTTGAAGGTGGCCATCTCAGGTTCCATGTATGAGGGGAATCCAGCTACAAGACATACCAAGTATATCACATAATTTCAAAAGCAATAACAGCACAGTACATATGCAAGGCTAGTGTAGATCTAGCTCTTAAGGTTTTAAGTGTTCAGATGACACAGTTGACATGCCTAAATGAGCCACATTGTGAAGTCTGGCTGAGTCAAACATATATGAATGCCTTACACATGAACATGTTGGCCCTTATGCTGAACCATGTGCGACACACATCACTACCTAACTACACAATGGTAGCTGTGCACCTACAAATTCACATTCCATACTCAGTAAGATAATGGTATCCAGAGGCCCTCTTCAAAGCACACACCAGTAAATGAGTACACTATATACATTTCGACTCATGCATGCTGGTCTCCTTAGTAACATGAGTACTGTACCTGCCAGTGCTGCTGTGTGCATGATATTGTACACTAATGTTACATGCATCCCTAAGCAGATTCTTACATATTGATTCATTGGAACGTATGGTATCTGCAGAGTTGTGTCTAATTTAGGCAAGCATATCCTTGGCTACTGTACCATGTGAGTGGGCTCCCATCTGACATACAACTGGCCTCTCATCCTGGATTCATGCACTATGTGCGGTACATATGTTGGGGCAGCTCCAGTGGCTCTGACCTTAGTAACCCCTGCATGAGGGCATGCAAACGCAGCCTGTAGGATTTGCTATGCAATCAGAGGTATGTAGTCAGGCAAGCCAGTGCAAAGAACAGCGTAGCCATGATGGGCATCAATCAACTATACCCATTACACATAGGGAATGGTGTTTACGACCATTGTAATGTGTACAGCCACATTCAGCGATAAGCTAAGGAGTGTAAGCCATGGCGGGCCTCATTGATGACAGACAACTCAGGGGAGGTATGGCATGGTGTATCACTGGCCCATCACTATGGGGCTCTTTACAAGGCTTAATTTAGATGCTGATAGAATTGAAATGCCAGCAGTACAAGGCCCTTGCAAATAAGCTTCTTTAAGTATGATGAATGTTCTGTGATGCACCATGAGAACTATACATCACACATGTATGCAGATAAATAAGCAGCTGTGGAGCACATCTGCACTACCTGCCCTGTAATCACATCAGTTGTCTGGATGGGCTATGGCAATGTACATCAACTCCATGCTTCCCGGTCACCAACGGTTACAGTGAAACTAGTGGGGGCCACATAGTGTCACAGATGGCACTGGTGCACATATTGTGCCAGTACTGTAGTCATGGAATTTGCCCCTTTTCCATGGAAGCATGACTAATTAGAGCAAAACAATCTTGTGAGCCAACCTTAATGGTTCCGCAAATCATCAATGGGTACATGAGAACATAAGAGATCAGACACATGGTGTGTACTCACATGTTGACCCACCAATTTCGATGCCCACGTACTGTAAAAGATCAGACTCCCTGCCAACTACATCTGCGCAGAGATGTTTTAATTTCTGGGTGTCGCCATCCACTCCATGGATGCACTGCATCTGTTGGCGTATGCTCTCCCATCTTTATTCCTAATCTTTACCGGGTAGCCCTGGATCACACCGCCCCCCACGTACAATCTTGTTTGGCAGATAATGGCAGGCCAGCCACAGGAATGCCCTCAACTCCTGAGTATTCATGTGGTGACAAAAGCTATCCCCAGGCATTATCCCAATCACAATAAACTATCCTAACAATACCAAAAAGAAAAACACCCAATATCCTTATTGCAAATATACCCCAAGAGACAAACACGCAACAACATACATACAGGACAATAAACAACAATATACCACAAAAACACATAAAAAAAGAGCTTAATGGACACAAGAGGGACAGCAGACACAATGCACAAACTCCAAAAAACTCCAACACCACTCTCCAGCACAAATGCAACGCCACAACTCCCAAGCACAGACAGTAAACTGTGACTTATTGTGAAAGTTCCTAGTTTGCAACATGCAGGATCGATTACATCACTTCCCTTAATTATGTTCTTAACTTCCTGGGCGGATGCCGCATGTTTTCAGCCTATGCATTGTTTTTTTAAGCTACTATTCAATTTGTCTATTTCACTAAAGGCTTAACAATGGAAAAAAATAGTATATTGTGTGTCTGGGAGGAAGTGTCATTTTTCACTTACGCAGGAGCAGAAATATTTTATGCTGAATGGTGTTGAGTCTTTGTTATTTTAATGTCAGAGGTCTGCATCATATATTTTTACATGTTTTGAGAGGTGCACTTCATATAAATGTTGACAGTTAATGTAGTTTTGTGTGTGATGGTTAGAGTTGACCTGCTTGTACTGTTTGCATATAAGTAGTTAAGTGAACATATGTGTGGTAATCATCCAGTTCATGGATCAGACTATCCAGAGTGCCCAAACACTGTGGTAGCACAATGGCACACCTTACCAAAGGTGCTTTGTTGCAGCTTTCCACAAAGATGTCATAGACTACCACTGCCATGGGGTCAGAGCAACCACATCTAAGACTACTCATCCTACAGCAAATTAGCACAGTGTCTCACATGGGAGGCATAAGGCTGTAATAAATATGTGAACGGGTGCAGCTATTGACTGCACACACCTGAAAGGGGATGTATAGATGGGACCATTCAATTGTTTGGATAAGTGCCAATCATATCCAAGGGCAAAAAGCCACATGACATAGACAGTGTCATCATTTGTGGCCACCTTGATCCTTATTCATGGCGATTGAATATGGTAGGTCACCATGCATGCCTGGCTGTGTCCTCCAACATATTGCTGACAGTAAGCCTATGTAAATGCCGCCATAATTACACTAAGCATAAATGCGCTGTTGCTTGTGCACAGCAGTGCGTGCACACATGCAACACTGTGGCACTGACAAAGTATGGTATGTAGATTTTGTCTGTATAAATTGAGACAACTTAATGGATGTGACATCTGGGTACGTTTGTTGATGTAGCATAGGTAGACTGTAGTTTTGGGAGAATGTTCCCATGCTCATCCTATGTGGGACACTGCAAAGCCATCGTAAAAATAGTGGCATCTACTTTTTGCCAAAAGTATGAGGCATAACACATGGCTGGCTTCAGGAGAGACACGCACACAGTTGTAGCCTAATTTCTTCATTGCCACACCATGGTAATTGCGACTGGCAATGGAGTACTATCTGCTACAGGTTGGCATACATTCTACTTCATTTTTACCAGATTATGTTCAATGCTGTTTATTACACACTGCTAAATACACAATCTGTGTGACAAATAGTAGTTGTTCAAATGTGTTATTTTTATTGATTTTGTGTGAGTATGGAATACAAATACATACACAGTGGTAGTGCTCAGATGTTTTATTTAGGGATAGATGTACAATGTGTAATACTTCATCATTGTTCCGTATGATGTTGGGCAATCATGCTTCAGAATATAAATTATTGATGAAGTTGTCCCTCTGCGGTATTGCTGCAACTGATGCTCTAGATTGCTGAGATTCCTCTTCTTCTTCCTCCTCCTCATCATCTGGCGTTTACAGATCCATCAATCTTTACAGACCATAAGTGGGGAGTAGAGCAATCTCCCCCCAGACATGTCAGTGCTCCGGAAATGTGATTTCAGTACTCAAAATGTCCGCTCAATGATGGACCTGGTGCGGCATAGAGCATGGTTGTAGGTCCGCTTGGCTTCTGTTTGTGGGATCTTTACAGGAGTCATGGCCCACAGCATCAGAGCCTAAGTGTGATCTGCTAACAAGAAAGGAGGTGTTGTATTAGCCAAGACTCATGTTAAAGGTTAGCCAAACATTAATTTCCTTTCTGGTCATGTCCAACGTGACTCGTACACCTTGCATATTGTCATGAACATGGTATGACATTGTATGGCATACAGGCAAGTTGGAATTGGCAATCCCTGATACAGGGCTACACATACAAGTGTGCTGTCCTCTGTGATTCACTTACAATTTGTCATTCAGCTGAATGCCAAAGTCACACATATGGTTTGTCACCAATGAGGTAAGTCTCGTTGCCTTTGAGTAGGCACATGTCTCATATTTTGTATTGCTGAGTTTGACAAACATTTTTCCATGTGTACAGCCATGAGAAGGATAGTGGGTGTGTGTAAATATTGGACATGGGAATATACACATGGCAATGCACTATGGTGACAGTACACAAATGTTATTAGATATGTGGCAATGTTGCACTGTACAGTGCAACAGGTAGACTGTGTATATTGAAGTGCCACACATCTAGTGGACAGTGAAGGCTATATCTTCCACATGATTCTTTGTCCATTGTGGGAAACAACCTTCACAACGCAACTTTTACAACGCACTACCATTACAACAAAACTTTTACAACGCAACATCCATTACAACGCATGCCATTACAACGCAACCATTTCAAAGCATGACACTACAACGCATACCACTACAACGCATGTTATTACAACACAGTCATTACAACGCATACAATTTCAACGCATACCATTACAACGCATAGTACCCTTACACTATCCAACACTTACCCTACTGTTGCGCCCCCCTGGAGTTAGAATAGTAATTTTTACCCCTATACTATCCAACACTTACCCTACTGTTGCCCCCCCCATATTAGAATAGTAATTTTTACCCCTACACTATCCAACACTTACCCTACTGTTGCACCCCCCTGGAGTTAGAATAGTAATTTTTACTCCTACACTATCCAATACTTACCATACATGCAATGTAATGGTATGCATTGTAATGGTATGCGTTGTAAAGGTACTATGCGTTGTAATGGAATGTGTTGTAATGGTAGTTTTTAAAAATTTGTTGTAATGGTATGTGTTGTAATGGAATGCGTTGTAATGAATGTTGCGTTATAAAAAATGCGTTGTGATGGTATGCGTTGTAAAAGTATGCGTTGTAACGTCATACATCCGTCCATTGTTGTCTGTCTGCGCAGGCAGAAGCATTGCAGCATATTTCCATAACAATCACATTATTTCCCTGAGAACTCTATTGTTGTCTGTCATGACGGATGTAGTTTGTGCATGAGGGGGCACCTTGCTGCACAGTCTGACTCCTTGGATGACTGCTGTAGTGGTTTCCACACCAGACATTATACATGTTTGGCAAAATAGATGTGATGTGTGCATATGATGTTTGATGTAATGTAGCATAGTTGAGTTGATCCGGTGAGGTTCATATATACCCTTATTTCTCATTTTAGCAGGTGTGGTATAGATCTTTAAGCCTCCTGCGCATGGTATTGACAAGTGATTCACAGACTTGAGACGGGGATTGCCTTGCTTCAGTAATGTGGTTGGAAGCCTCATTTAACTACTTTTTTACATATTCGAGAGACTTTGACACAATTGATTGCGTGCACAGGGCCTCAGTTAGCATTTGTAGCCACTGGGGATTAAAGGACGTAAACAGGCTGATCTAACCTGCAGCCTAAATGAAGTAATGGAATGTGCCTTTCAGTTAACATACAGCACATCCACTGTTAGTCCACATTTGCTACATCACATGATAATGACTAGTGCTAACACCCACAGCCCTTGGGCTTTGGTGCACGTGTCAGCTTAGTGTCCAAACTTGACATCTTGCTTTAAGGGACGCATTCCAGAACCACTTTCATGCAATCTCTGTTAGTCCCTCCTTCAATGTGTCATGCAGAATGCTGGACACGTACTATTTGGACATGAGAATGAGACATTTGATTATATATACTCGTTCTACCTCCCCTTGGGAGACAATCTACTTGCACACTGTCCCAGCATTCCTGTACATAATATGTGTATAAAGATGTGGTATCTTCATTGGTGTTGGTTAGGAAAGGCCACCACAAGGCCCATGGTAGCCCCACTTAATGTAGGGTGAATGAGAGATGCATGGTGTTGTTTTCAAGTACTGTATACATATGAGGCTTTGCAATGTCATACAGACATACTTAGCATTACCGTATTGACATGATATGGGTAGCTGCTCCACGACAGCATCCTTATTGATGATACTCCAACAGCCCAGTTGACTTGTTCATGTGGCCCACAGTGGCTTACGTGGTGTCGACATGTGTGACAAGTAGGAAAATATGTTGCACATATTCCATGTAGTACGAGACAAGCACTATCTCATGCAACCTAAAAGTGATATGTCTATGTTTCCCTACAAATTCTTTTTTTTTTTAGAGTTTTGTATATCGCAACCTTGACCCGAAGATATCAGGTATTAGAGCGCTTTACATGAGCACCAGTTTTGTTACAGATGGACACATTCTTTTTTTGTTGGACACAGGGAGATAAAGTGATTTGCCCAGAATCACAGGATGTTGAGCGTCATTGCCGAGACCCAAACCTGGTTCCCCACCTTCGATGTTGACCGCTCTAGCTGTAAGGCTATATCCTCCCCCCAGATTGAGTGCCTTGTGGTCTGTCATGTGCTTGAGATGTACTTACCAACAATCAGGGCATTTCCATAGGTCCCAATCTGGAAACACTTGCTGATGGTCGAAAGCCGGAATTTGATTGTGCCATGTGCACATACTGGATACTTGGCAAGGCGGTTGATGAAAGCCCAAGATGGTCCTTGATTGATTGCACTTTTTTGGAATATATGTACTTCCTGTTGCGATAGATAAGGGATGTAGCCAGAGAAGGCACAAGTAGCACATGTGTGCAGTCCATTTTCCCAAACACATGTGGAAATCCTGCAATGACAAAAACGCCTTCCGTGTTTTCCTGTTGTTGCTGAACTGCTTTGGGGAAGTAGATGTAATGGGGCATGATCCATAGGAAGGCATCCAGGACGGTGGGGAGGTACCTGCAGAAGGATGCCTGGAATACTCCTGCCACTCTGTGGGGGTTGAAAAGTTCCAGACACCAGCATGTGTAGGACAGCTAGTAGTTTGGTCTGCGGAGGGATATTTGCTGCAGCCTTGGCACAATCTGGTGCAGGAGGCGGACAATGGACTCTTCTAAGATGTAATGGGCAATCACCTCTTCCTCCCTGAGGTCAATGAGGGTTATTCTCTTGTGGTATGTCCACTCCCTTCTCCTGCACTGTCTCTATGTTGGTGGTGGTAGTGGTCACCTTGGCACTCATAGCTACAATAGCATTAAGTCCATGGCATATTTGAGCTTGCCAAATGGCTTTGGGTCACTTCTACCTTTATACCAGTGTGCCAGCATAATTTTTAGGACCAGCTTTAAGTGGTAAGAAACTGCTGCTGATGGAACCTAACAGCAGTTTTTGAAAAATGTCAGCATTTCCAAAAATCCTTGTGCATATGACAGCGGGCAGTTTTTTGAGTGTTTCTCTGAGGGAACACCTATCTTGCATATCATTTTTGTAAAATGCTGCTAGCAGAGCAGGCGTTGTGAAAAATAGGTGCTAGTAGTGGAAAAGTGACGCTAAAGGGCTCTAGCTTCACTTTGTAAATACGGTGCTTAGAAAACGCTGCAGTGCCACTCTTTATTGTCTCCTTGTAAATATATGCCCCTATCTGTTCTGCTTTCCAGCACTTTGCATCAAGGGGGAGGCTTTAAATAAGTAAATCTAGTGCAAGCACCCATGTTTTTTACACAAAACTCTATCTCCTAAATTGCCAGGCTTGGGTTGTGTCACACAATAGTGCCGGTTTGAGAAGGTGCAAAGTTGAAGAAGTATATTTCTGTGAATTGTGAACAGTTCACACACTGCATGTGTACTACACTGTTCAGCACACATTCAATGTGTAAAATGTTTTAAAATTTTGCTAGATATAGGAATCTGTACTGGAGGGGTATACTTCTAAGAAAATGTCTCTTCTAGAGATCATTCCCACATTGACACCATGGTGTAAAGGTGTGATTATTCTGCTAAGCACCCAGTTTGTCTGCTAGCTCAGGGAAAGAGAGCTGCAGTAGGCAATTGTTTGTAAAAATGACCCTGCGCTGCTTTCACCTCTTTGCACAGCGCAGCATACTTTGGTATGTCTCTCTAAGTGGGATGGATATGCCCAGATGTGAGTCCCGTGCACACTGTGTCACTGGAACCAAACTATAACCGGCTAAAAAGCACATAGCATGGTGAAACCGGTCCTGGGTTGTTTGTGTTCTAGTTCAGAGAGGACCTGCCAAGACAGTTCTGCCTGTACTGTGTCCATCAGGAGCAGGGTCAACCCTGATTTGCATATATCTGGGTTCAAACTGAGGTGACCTGGGCCCTTATTTATGAGGCCTTGTGTCAGTTTTGCGCCGCCGGTGCGCCACTTTTTGTGACGCACAGCGGCGTAAAACATGCGCCTTGTTGCGCCATATTTAAAAAGTGACGCATCTAGGTAGATGCGTCACTTTTTAAACCCCTGCGCCACATTATACCTGCGTCAGGGATAATGTATGCAGAGGGGGCGTTCCCCCGCAAAAAGCCTCGTGACGCAGTGCCTAGTGACGCTGTGAAATCTATGAGATTTCACTGGGTAACTTTTAGGATGCTGTTGCGTCAAAATCTTGCGCCTGCCTCACAGCAGGCGTAAGACTAACGCAAGCACTTTCACATGGGGCTTTCCCCATGTGAAAGGACGCATTGCTGGAGTTGCGTCACTTTTGTGACACACTAGAGAAATGTGTCACTTTTGCGCTTACAGATGCATCAGAAATACTGACGTATCTGTAAGTCCTTGCGACATGATGCGTCATACATTAAATATGACGCATCACTGGTGTCTCAAGGAGTGCGCAGTGAAAAGTGACGCATCGCTGTTTTCACCCAGCGATGCGTCACTTTTCATAAATGAGGCCCCTGGTGTACAGAATAAGGAAGGATGCGACCCAGAGAAATTACCAGTGTCTGAGATTAATTCAATCCATCCATAAATCAATTTTTGCATACTTTAAAATATAAGAAATCTGCAATGCACGTCTTTCACTGTGTGTGTAGTAAGCCCGTACCAGTGGTTTTCGGGATGAGAACTAACGTTTTATTCTCTGTTCTTCCTCTCCTCTGTGCGCTGTCGTTTCAACTTCAAAATCGGCCTTACATCAATTAAAGAGGGTACAATTCTAAACTGAGTTTGCTCTACGGAGAAAAATGCAAGTCGATGATATTGAGATAACATTTCAGTGGCTGTTATTAATCAATAATACCACTAGATGTCACCCTACACCTGGAAGAAGAAAACAAGCATTTTATGCCTGAAAGAGGACAACTCACTCTCAGCTGGCATCCATTTTTTACAGTGCAAAAACCTTGTTTTATAAATGAAGTAGGTGCCACCTATAAAACAAATCACACATATTTGAAGAGAAAAGTACCTTGACAACATATTTTCGTTCATTTTTTTGTGTTTATCCAATGAGAACTGGATAAACTACATTACTTCATTTACAATCCAGAATTTCCTTTTTGGCGTCCACAGCAATGCCCGACTGGGAACAGAAATAAGCCAAATATCGTCAGACCAGTCCCAACCCTTTGTAACCAGTGAGCGAGCGTGACCAATGCAAGGCTGCTTTGGGGGTGTTTTCCCCCCCGAAATTATTGAAAAATATGGTGCGCTTTACAACACATTTTAGTTATCAAACCTTTACAATTACTGAATGGACGAATGGAGAAAGAGCTGCATGTCCCAATGAATGAAAAGATGGATGGTGAAGGGTGGGTACATTAATTAATTCAAGAATGGATGACACTGGGTAAAGACTTTTTGCTACTTAGAAAAAATGGTCGCAATATACTGACCAAAGGCAGGTGCTCTGGTTTTCATTTTAGCTCCTGCATTAATGCAAAACCTTCCACAAACATAACTACCATCAATCCGTATGAAGCATGCATAGCCTGAGTGTATGTAACACATTGCACTGATTTAGCACTTCAAACAATTAAACACAAAGGGCCATATAAAAGAAAAAGACAAAAAGCGCAGCAAGAAACCTTGCTGTACTGCACTGCATTACAGGGAAAGTGCAGGAATGTACCTAATTTATTGTAATACATTGCGCATTCATGTCCTTTCCCCAGCGCGGGCGCACAATGATCAGTGCAGGCACCCTTGAACCATGGCTCCACAATAACCCTGGTGCATTTGTGGGCTGCATTGTACTGCCTGTGTCATCATCCACAGGTAGAGTGCATGGGCCTCATTTATGAAAAGTGACGCATCGATGCATGAAAACAGCGATGCGTCACTTTTCACTGCGCACTCCTTGCGACACCAATGATGCGTCATATTTAATGTATGACGCAGCATGTCGCAAGGACTTACAGATACGTCAGTATTTCTGGCGCATCTGTAAGCGCAAAAGTGATGCATTGCTGGAGTGTGTCACAAAAGTGACGCAACTCCAGCAATGCGTCCTTTCACATGGGGAAAGCCCCATGTGAAAGGGCTTGAGTCAGTCTTATGCCTGCTGTGAGGCAGGCGCAAGATTTTGATGCAACAGCATCCTAAAAGTGACGCAGTGAAATCTCATAGATTTCACTGCGTCACTATTACGAGGCTTTTTGCGGGGGAACGCCCCCTCTGCATACATTATACCTGACGCAGGTATGATGTGGCGCAGGGGTTTAAAAAGTGACGCATCTACCTAGATGCGTCACTTTTTAAATATGGCGCAACAAGGCGCATTTTGTACGCCGCTGGGGCCTCATTGATGAAAAGTGACGCATCGCTGCGTGAAAACAGCGATGCGTCACTTTTCACTGCGCACTCCTTGCGACACCAATGATGCTTCATATTTAATGTATGACGCATCATGTCGCAAAGACTTACAGATACGTCAGTATTTCTGACGCATCTGTAAGCGCAAAAGTAACGCATTGCTGGAGTGTGTCACAAAAGTGACGCAACTCCAGCAATGCGTCCTTTCACATGGGGAAAGCCCCATGTGAAAGGGCTTGCGTCAGTCTTACGCCTGCTGTGAGGCAGGCGCAAGATTTTGACGCAACAGCATCCTAAAAGTGACGCAGTGAAATCTCATAGATTTCACAGCGTCACTATTACAAGGCTTTTTGCGGGGGAACACCCACTCTGCATACATTATACCTGACGCAGGTATAATGTGGCGCAGGGGTTTAAAAAGTGACGCATCTACCTAGAGGCGTCACTTTTTAAATATGGCGCAACAAGGCGCATTTTGTACGCCGCTGGTGCGTCACAAAAAGTGGCGCACCGGCGGCGCAAAACTGACGCAAGGCCTCATAAATAAGGGCCCTGGTGCGTCACAAAAAGTGACGCACCGGCGGCGCAAAACTGACGCAAGGCCTCATAAATAAGGGCTCATATCCTTGATCACCTGTGACAGGGTAGAGAGATGTGTCAATCGGTGGGTCTGCATTCTGTGTTGGCAGGCTTATCAGTATATTGGTGTGTGATGTGTGAGACTTTGGGATTCATGTTTGACATGTCTTGCATGTGGCAAATGAGTGGCATCAATGTGTATTACATTGCCTCACAGCTGCTCCTCACTCTCCGAGCCTATTTACTTGTGTGCGCTGGATGGTTTCATCACTTGCACTCCTAAGACACACCACTGTCATGACTATCTGCGCATCACCACAAGCCTGCCTGCAACACTCTAATATTGGCCGTTGAAGGTGGTCGGCCACATGTGCACATGTGTGTAGGCCTATGGTAAGGATATGGTGGACACAGAGACACACACAGTACTTGGTTTGGTGGCCTGGAAGTGAACCACTCCCTGAGCCCTGGGCTAGTAATTTCCACTCCTACACTGGCCCAGCCCACTCCACTTACACTTAGAGGGGGGGACGAAATAGCTACATGTTCAAGGTCTACCCTACTGCCTGAGGTAACATGGTTGCGTCCACTGTTTACGACACTACATACACCATCAGTATATGTCCACATGGACATGTCTGTGCTCTGCATACTTGAGTCTGTCCAGCACATCACTGCCTCACTTGGCATTGTGTTCATTCTGATTCATGGGTCACTTGTCTCCTTCATACATACTTGGTTCCCACCTCTCACCACATCCTACTATTGTGTGGCAGAGGTGCCATGACGTGGATGGTTTGTCTACATGGCTGGCCCATGTTACCACTGTTCCTTGTGTTGTCGTGTCTGGTAGGTGGGCATGTTGTATGTGTTGTTGTAATGTGTGCATTCCCACAGTTGTGAGTTGCATGATTGTGGAGTTGAGGTGTGTACTGTGTTCATTCGGTACTTACCAACGAGCAGTGCATTTTCGTAGGTGCCATCCTTGAAGCGCTGGTTTATGATGTACTGTCGGAAGATGTAGGAATCATGCACACTGCCTGGGTAGTTGGTGACGACGTTGGTGAAGAGTTCCCGGTGGTCCACTATTGCCAGCACATTGATGGAATGCATGTGCTTTCTGTTGCGGTAATTGTGTGCAGTGTCGGCAGGGGGCACAAGTAGGACATGTGTGCAGTCAATTGCCCCCAACACGTGCGGAAAGCCAGCTGTTGCGTAGAAGCCTTGCTTGGTTTCCAGCTGTTTCTGCTGATGATTACATCCAAGACAGTTGTGATGATCTTTGATAGAGCTGGCTATGAGACTCCTCCGACTCTGACGGTTGTTGGTTGGAAGGTACCAGAGGTCAACAGGAGCAGCACAGCCAGCAGCTTTGTCTGCGGAGGTATGTTGGTTGTTCGCTGTGTTGGTACAGTCAGTCTGTGGGCAATGAGAGTCAGGATGCAGAGGATGGCAGTCCTTTTGAGCCTGTAGTAGGTAATTACTTCCTCTGGCGTTACGTCTGTGAGGCTGGTGCATTTTCCCAAGGACCGCTGTCTTATTCTGCGCTGCCTCAGTGGTAGCCTGGGGGGTGGTCCAATGGGGGATGGCGTGGTTTGGGGGGGATCCTGGGGGTGGTGGCGGTGGGTGTTGTGGCCCCCTTGGGTCTCTGAGCTGCATGATCAGTATCTCCATGACATGTGCTGGTCTTCAGATGTGGCTCTGGGCTGGGCTCCCTTTTATACATCAGGTTGTCATCCTGCTTAACACCAATAAAAGGCAGGTGTTCATTCCCTGCTGCTAATGTGCCTGATCCCCTGTTTTTTGATTGTATCCCCGATGTGGCTGATGGTTGAGAATGTCACAAAGTGGTGTTTTCATGTGTTTTTGCATGGGAACGCCTACTCTGCACATCATTAGCGTTAGTTGTTGCTCTCATCCGTGGCAATGTTTTTTGCGTTAGCTATCGCTGGAAAACTGGTGATTTCGGCAGTTTGCACCAGCTTGAGAATGGGGTGATGACTATTTCACCACTTTTGCGATAAGTCCTTGAGAATATGCTACAGAAAGTATAGGGTCTTTGAAAAGACTGAGGGTCTCATTTACAAGAGGCCTTCACCACCGGTGCGTCACTTTTTATGACACTGTGGTGGCACAAGCCTCTCAATCATATCTATAAGGTGATGCAAAGCCGCACTGCACGGCTTTGCATGGCCTCATAGATATGGAGTAAGGCAAGGCAGTACAAATTGCTGCGTCGCCGTTCTCTCATAAAGAGGACATTCCATGGCCATTGCTTGTGAGTTTTACTGGGCAGCATCCATGGGCTTTAATACATTCCCTTATTTACAAGGATCTGTAAAACATGGGAAAGCACAAAATATGTAAGCCTCCCTGGGGAAGAGGTAACATTGAGAAAAAACGTTATTTCTCCTTGTTGTTTCCTCTTTCTATGTGTGCTGCATTTTGTAACAATGCAGACACCCTTGCATCATGGTGAAATGGGTGCCTGCATTGATACTAGGCAACAATTTGTGCACAGGCAGAGAAGACAGGAATGCATCATATTTCATTAATATGGTACATTTCTGCCCTTTCCTTTTGATACAATTCAGGTCAGCAAGGAGACTTGCGATGCTGCCCTCGCCAAAAAGTAGTAAATGAGGCACTGTGTGGCATAAAAAAGAGGTTGTGGGACTTAAACATCTGTTATAGCCTGATGTTCCTGGTGTGGCTGAGGGCACAATATAAAAGCAAGGCTTTCTTCTTCAACAAACCTGTGGAGGCAGGAGATTTGGCAGATATACTGGGTGTGCTGGTATGAGGGCAGTCTGCTGCAAAAAACTGCCTGGCTGTGGGCTCCTAGAGAAAAGTGGTTCTGTCGGGTAGCTCAACTGATTTGCACAAGGTATTAAATACATTAAAGAGAATATGTTCAAATCATATATCCAAGCAACACACCAAAAATAACAACTTGTTTATGCAAAAAAAAAATTCTTTACTTTGTGATCATACATATGCAAATCAATGAAATGGCTGTCTATGACATAACACACATACGGCGAAAGAACAAGTGACTGGTAGTGAAACGTGACACAGTGCTGTACAAAGGTGACATAAATGACATATACAAAACACAGGGAGATATTTATCTTTCAAGTTTAAGACTGAATGCATAAATACCAACACTAGTTATGATTTCTTGTTCAAGCCAGGGAAATTGTGTGTACTAATCGAGACAGTAACGTCGACGTTTCGATCCTTAACAATTGTGCAGCTTATTAGGCATCAAAGGCGGGTCTTCATCAGGACGCGGAGTGAAAGGTGACAGCCTATTGAATAATAGATATTGTGGTCAAAAGGTGTATACATGGTGTGAGAAAAGCAAGAGATGCAGAAGCAACATCATGCTTACCAAAGACTTGGGGTCCTAATGATTGGGCACCCAACTTGAAGCAATTTTCAGAGAGGTGTCAGTCGACACCTCAGACTCACATCCGTGGATTGTGGTCTGAAAATAATGTGGAGCATAGATCAGTGTGGTACAGAGTCATATGCCACACTGCATAGATTGTGATGGTGTTTTTCATGAAGAAGCCCAGAAGGGTGCCTACATACCTGGATATAAACTTGAAATCTTTCTTCACCAGCCGGTGGAAGTAATTAAAAAGAACCCACAGAGGCGATCAAAATTACTGCGGGGGCCAAACACAAGGGGGGGAGGAAGGTGGGAGCTAGTCGGTACAGAAATTGGTCTGAGCCCTCCTAACTGTTACAGCTAGCAAACATTGCTGGCGTATCTCAAACCCATGGTATTTAAAAACAGAGAGGTGTGCTATCCGTCTACACCCGTGTGTGCCTACACGATAAAAAAAAAATGGGAAGCCAATGCGCCACTCGTTACTCTAAAGCAGTGATGGCGTACCTACAAGTTGTGGATTAAAAACAAGCAGAGATGATGTACTTTAAGCGAAATTAGTCTACACCCATGTGTGCCTCAGTGGTATAAAGTGTATAAGAAACAATTCCCAACAGGTATCAATTTAAGGCAGTTCAATAATGTATGCAGTCAGCATTACATGCGAAAGAGACAAGGAGACTCATGCGGTTTAAGAGCTTGTAATTCACAAATTCAAAAAGGGCGTTTCACATGGGAATACAGTTAGGCAGCACTGTACAGAGGAAATCATGTGACAAACCGAAGGCACTTGGTGAATAGTGATATATACAATTGGTGAAAAGTGATGATGCAAGTGTTGAACGTGAACAGCGTGAACGGCGCAAGGTGACAAAGAAATATACAGTGTTGGCTCAGCAAGACTTAGTTTTTAGTCACTAAGGTCATGGTTTCAACATTTTTCAAGAGCCAAAGACGTTAAATGCACCATAGAGTTGCGCTGTGATGTCGACGGTGTTTCGATCCCCGTGAGCCGGGATCGTCTTCAGGACAGGGTTGTCGGGTTCAGGAAGTGTTATGAAAAAGCCGATGACCGTGATATTCCTGGGTCCATGGGAGAAGGCAATTGAAGATCAATCTGGAAGGCGTTTGACGAAGGCGGGGGCGAGTGGGGAGGACAGCGCCTGAATGAATCTAAGCGGCTGGGGGCAATGAAGGCTCGATAGGTTCCAAAGGCTCGCAGTGAAGGGGAACAGCTCTGTGATATAAAAGCGCCAACTGTTACATAAAAGCGGCATAAATGTGGGGATCTTAATCACGCGATCCACACTCGTGGAAGGATCTAAACTGTGAATGAAGCGAGCCAGAAGTTAATTCATTGGAAAGGGAAGGAGCGTGGTGGAGTGTTGTAATATGCCATCCACACTCGTAAATACGAGAATTACGCTGCCTGTTCACAATGTAGAGGGGCAGGGAAACGTGTCCCGGCTTACTTAAAATAGACGTCCTCATCCATCAGTGTCAGCTCAGTTGTGCGCTTGCGGTCCATGAGAACGTCAGTATTTGACAGTTCTCGTGTAACTGGGTTCGTGTCAGAATTAGCATGCAGGGAAGTGCAGCAGCTAAAGTGTGTTATAAGGAGGAAGTACAAAACTTGGCATGGATTCTTTAGAATGGACTTAAGGCATCGGGATAAATACTCGATGTCAAATACCAAGAACTGCAGTTTCGAACAACATACATTTGAGAATAAGTTGGTACTAAAAACATTATACATTTTCAGTGAATCATTATACATTTTCAGTGAATCAATATGGTAACATCCTCATTCTGTTTTGCAATATTTGTGGCGAATACAACAAACAGCTATTAAAATTAGAGATATTTCAAAGTAGGTAGATGTAATGAGACGGTATACATCTTACAGTGATACGGATATATATGTATAGATTAATCAATAAATAATTTATAGAACAATGTTTCAAATGATGGTGGTGTGATGTATATGTGTAGTGGAAAACATGAGTACATGAGCCGGTAGATTGTATAGTCATGGTGCAGGATGTATTAAGCTATAGATTATAGCCTGCCCATCTGTTTACATGTTTCCTCATGTTAATTGAGGCCCTGGCTCACAGCATCTAAGGTATGAATCCAACGGCACTGTTTGTAGTTCAAGGTAGTGGTAATACTGCCACCCCTGGGGTGCAGGGTTATTCATTCCAGGACCTACAAATCGATATTGTCTGCAGTATGGCCCGCACTCAAATAATGTTCGACCAATGGGGCTCCCCGGACTTTGCATTTGATTCTGCTTGAATGTTGTAAATTCCTGTTTTAAAATTTTTGTGTGGTCCGTCCTTTTTTTTCTTTTTTTTTTTTTTATTGATAACACAAGCAACAGACATTAATAAAAAAAGGAATATACAAACAAGAATACATTTGATCAGTAAATACTGCATCTCGAACATCTAGGTAATTGGTGCAGAGAGTAATACATAATAAAAAAGAAAAAACATCAAGTAACCAGAGCAAATTCATATGTCAGCTAAAAGACAAATAATAAGAAATAGGCGTAGGCAAACCCCCAATCAGATCAATTCATATCAGTGCAGGAAAAAAGACATCCCCAGATTCTGTCTATTTTCTTGAGTGCTTTATCGCCCCTTTTCCTAGCTAAAGATAATTCCATATCATGTATCTCTTTCACCAGAAACCACCATTCGTTCACATGAGATTCTGTCTTTTTTCTTGAGTGCTTTATCGCCCCTTTTCCTAGCTAAAGATAATTCCATATCATGTATCTCTTTCACCAGAAACCACCATTCGTTCACATGAGCCATTCGTTCACATGAGGTGGTTGGTCCGATATCCATGCCCTCGCAATAACCAGTCTTGCACATGATAACAAAATAAAAACAAGATCCCAAAATGGAGAAATTGTAGGTTGCATACCAAGAAGAATCATTTCGGGTAGTAATGGTGTGTTAATTAATAGTTTCTGTTTCAAAATGTTTTCTAAACTATCCCAAAATGAAAACAAAGCCGGGCATGAAACAATCAAATGTTCTAGATCGGCAGCCTGTAATTGACACTTTTGGCATTTCATGCGATCATTGAGAACCTTGTTGAGAGACCACTTACAGAATTGTTGCGGGGTGTAATAAAGCTGGCATACCATCTTATAGGCTTGGTGTTTTAAACTGGATGAGTAAACTAGAGTATCAATATTATTTAAAAATGAGAAAATGATGTTCGAAGAGATACCGGTCGTGAATTTTAAGGTCCATTTCTGAGCCAATTTGGGGCAGTCATCTATCTTATATTGACTGAAGCATTTATACCCTCGGCTAATCGTAGCTTTGTTCTTCCCCCCTCCTTCATACATACAAATCCAAAAATCTGAATCTGAAATCTCTTTAAGCTTTAGTTTCCCAATAAGGAAATCTCGGATTTGTATGTATTTAAAGTACGCATGCGCCGGTAGTTTATATAGTAGCCTAAGTGTTTCAAACCCTAACAAGCCTGACGAGCCGTATAAATCGCCCAATTTCATTATGCCTAGATTGGCCCAAATCCTGCACCCTAAAACACTAAAAATACTCGGTAAACCCGGATTGTTCCAAAGAGTTAAATTAGGGTGAAAGATCGATGTTTTATTCAGCACCAGTATTATATTCCATATATATATTATGTTTTTGGCGGTCTTAAACCTGACTCTTTTAAAATAGTTTGGGTCATTGGTTCTAGCAAGGAATTGTAAGGAATCGGTTCCAAGCATAAATTGGTGAAAATAATAAGGATTGCTGGAATTAAAGAGACTCTGTAGATGCCCCAAAAAGGATGCTAGAAAATAAGTTCTAAAATCTGGGAAATTAAGACCGCCCTTACTGAACGGTAACTTTAAAGTAGAGAGTGATCTGCGATTTTTTTTAAACCCCATATAAAATTGCATAGAATGCCATCAAGTTTTCTGAAGAATAATTTGGTAATTTTCAAAGAGATACACCTAAATAAATACAATAATTTTGGCAGAATGTTCATTTTAATGAGATTTATTCGCCCAATGAGGTTTAGGGGAACCTTATGTCATTTTTTAAGAAGAACACTAGTGTCCTTTAATAAAGCATCATAATTCAGTGCCATAATACCCCTAATGTTGGATGTAATTTTAATACCTAAATAGGTAGCTGTGTGGCATATGCCAGCGACTGGGATCCGTGGTTTATGATTAACTATGATTTGTGTCCTATTTAGGTTTAATTTGTATCCCGAGACTGCACCAAAAGCGTCAGCTTCTTTAATGATCCCGACCATGGCTTCTGTGACATCCGTTGTATATATCGCCAAGTCGTCCGCATATGCTGTAATTTTAAGTGAGTTGGTACCAAAGTTAAATGATTTTGATGGGAATGGATAGCATTAATAGAGGGCTCCATAGCAAGGGCAAATAAAAGAGGTGATAACGGGCACCCCTGGAGAGTCCCTCTTAAAATTGGGAACCTAGAAGCATTTGGACAGTCATAAAGTGCTTGTATTCTCATTAGGAATTGTTTTTTAAAACCAATTTCCTTAAGAGTAGCCCAGAGATATTCCCACCCCACTCGGTCAAATGCTTTTTCAGCATTGAGTAGTACCATGCCGAGTGGGGAGGAGTTAGTTGCAGCAACATCGAACGCAGTAATGGCCATATTAACGTGCAAAGTTGTGTGTCTGCCTACCACAAAACCGTGTTGGTGTTGGCTAACTAACTTAGGCATAAGAGGAGATAATCTTGTAGCAATTAATTTAGCGTATGCTTTGGCATCTGAATTAATCAGAGAAATGGGCCTGTTAGACCCACACTCTGAAGGTGTTTTATTCTCCTTTAAGAAAAAAATAATTTTAGTGGTACTCCAATAAATCGGAGCCCTACCAGTAACCCACATATGATTAATAACTGAGCAGAGTAGAGGGAGAAGCTCCTCACTACAATTTTTATAAATTTCAATCGGGAGTGTATCGTCCCCAGGGGCTTTCCCGGAGGGAAGGGAAAAGATGGCTAATTTTAATTCAGCAAGGCTAAAATCTTTTTCCAATTCTTCCATCGCTTCTGCATCTGCTTCTAATAACCAATTATTTCTAATGTACCTTTGCACAGATTCAATCGGAGGAAGATTCTCGGGAGTATAAAGTTTAGTATAGTATTTAACACATTGTTGTAGAATCTGCTGGGGTAGAGTATGATTAATTCCATCGGCCCCTCTTATGCTCTTAATTAAAGAGGTAGCTCTATCCTCTGCAACCTTATAGGCGAGAATTTTGCCGATTCTGTCACCGCACTCATATTGTGATAGTTTGTACTTGTGCAGCTTGGTACTAACTCTATCCCTAAGAAATTTTTTGGCCTCACAGCGTAAAGTAATTAGTTTAAGTTCCAGCCTTGCTTTGTTCAAATTAGTAGTTAACCCTGCACCCTCCTGTGTGGTCCGTCCTACGTAGATCTTTTGGTAGGGGCATCTGATTGCATAAATGACATTCTGACTGTTGCAGTTCGTGAATTGTGTAAGGTGGTTTGTTTTTCCATGGTGCGTGAATGTAGGTCCAATTAGAGTAAGTTTGCACGCTTTGCAATCGCTGCATCTATGGTGGCCAATCACTGGTGGTAAGTACAGTTGCTGTCTGATGTCTGGTGCCCTGGGCGTTTCTAGTTATGAGGAGACCACATAGTTCTTGAAGTTTTTAGCCAGTTTAAAGGAGAACATTGGTTCTTCTGTCATGCTAATTTCAGTGTCAACAAGATTCCAGTATTTCTTTATTACTTTTTTGATGTCATGACTTCTGGTATTGAAGGTAGTTACACATATTAGCTTTTCCAGTTTTTCATCTCGAGTTTGTACTTTGAGAAGGGATTCTCGGGGTCTGTATCTGCACGGCTGTGCGAGACTCTAACTCTCCAAGTGACATCACATACCAGATGGACCTCCATGGGAAGTGAACAGAACGGACTGTCTATTAATACCGACAGAGGGTGTAGGGCACCCACAAAGGTGTCAAGTGAATTGGGGAGGCCTGAGTTGTTGGTTGGGGTGCTGCTTCATTTGGTGTTTCTGGACTGTGAGAAAACAAAGCTTTTTTGCAGTGTCCCCCCACTTTTTATCCCCATTTGGAGTACTAGAAGCTGGGTTTCTGACTCTGATTGTGCCCCGGGCTTTGCTAGCTAGGGCCAGTGCTCTGTTAAAAAGGTACATGATAATTAGGTGCAATTACAATTGGTATTGACAACCTACCTGTAAGTCTCTAGTATGTGGTAGGGCATGTAGGCTTAGAGGCCCAGTGGATTTAATGCACTTAAATGTGCACTGCTGTGATGCCTGCAGTAATTTTAAATTAAGACCTGCTTTGCAGGCTATTTTTAAAATATAAATATGTCCAAATTGGACTTTTAAATTGAAAGTGCTTCCAAAGTCTTAATTACTTCTTTTTTACAGATATGCCACCCATAAGGTCTGGCCTAGGTGCTCAAAGAGTAGGGTGCATGTGTAGT
This sequence comes from Lissotriton vulgaris, assembly GCF_964263255.1. Taxonomy (NCBI): domain Eukaryota; kingdom Metazoa; phylum Chordata; class Amphibia; order Caudata; family Salamandridae; genus Lissotriton; species Lissotriton vulgaris. The sequence continues at coordinate 1,013,036,768 of NC_141687.1, forward strand.
AACAAGCATAGACATGATAACATATGTTTTAATGTTCCCTAGTGAGGGAAAAACGGCCAAGTCAATATTCCCCATTGTAGTACATTAGCTCCATAGGCTAATATGGGAAGGCAATATTAATCTTTAGGAGTGAGCTAAAATAATAATTCAAGGTGTGGAGCTCTGAGCACACAGATTTAAATCGTGCTATATTTAGGTACTGCCTTAAATCAAGTTTATACCAGCGTTTGCCGTGGCTTGTTTGCATTCAATGTTTCTGCCATGACCTGGCTCATCCTGATTATTTTGAGAAGTCTGAAACACTCGATCTTATCAGTTGAAAAACTTTAAAAAACGAAGCTATGACACATCTGCAATATCATAGACTGATAATCAAAACTCCAAAGCCTAGTGTTTTGAAAAATCAAATCATCCTGACTTCTTTTGATACTACTTTTGATATGTAACCCTATCTTAAAGATGTTTTAAAGACAAGACATAGGGTTGTTTTGACCCGCTTAAGGCTGGACATTTTTCACAGGCTAATCAGCTTCCCGAACACCAACAATTGGTCTACATCCTAATCAATTGTCCCTGTGATGGGTTGAATACTATGCATGTGGTCTTTTTGTAGGTTTTACTGCCACCTAATAATATTTTACAGAGTATACGATCATTACATTTTACACAATGTCGCCCTGCATATTTATATTTACAATCTTTGCCTTCTTCGGAGAGTTGTTTTACTATGGCATCCTTTTTATGGGCTGTCTTTTACGCCAGAAAGAATATTTCTCCAGCTTTCCCACAGTAATGGGACATAGTGTGCAAATCATGTATGGTACTAGGATACATGATTTACATCTCTTAAAGGATCAGAGTATTGTACATATTATTCACTGTATCGCCACAATTTTATAATTGAAAAAGATTTATGCACGTTTGGGTAGGGTAGGAGTGGAGTGCATGAGGGTCCCAATGTGAGGTTTTTTGATCTCCCTTTTTGCACCTGTTTCACTTAATCTTAGCTATGCGTGCTATTGGGAAGTTATGCTCATGTTCCCTTCTAATTTGGATGTATGATGAATTTGATGAAATATTTTCCCCAGAGGTGAAAGCACTTTCTTTTATTTTTAAACTCTAATTGTTGCACACCCGTCGTTTTAATCTCTGACATATTGTGGTATTGTTTTAGATTTTAGGCTTTTTTCCTTTAACTCTCCATTGTATCGTCATGTTAATACCTTGATTTTATGCTATGAATAGAATTCTTATGCTTGTTTTGTATCGTGCAATTCTAATTGCCTCCGAATAAAGTTGATTTATTGATTGATTGATTGGATTCAAGGTGTGAAAATAATAGTCACAATAAATCCAGCAACTTGCCTGGGTTGGATTTAATTTACCTAATGCAGGTATGAAAGTTACCAGGTCTGATATAGTAGCTTTGGAGCTTGGTTTAAACATTGATAACTCTTCAAAGGGAGCAATGCCGACCCGGCAAAATACAAAAAAAGCCCCATGTGTCTCGACCTAGCCACTGGAGATATTAGTCTTATCAAACAGCATAGGTCTGATCTCCCCCCGCCAAGAAGAGCAAACAGCCTCCGAACATGACAGCAATTGGACTTACCACACAGACAAAAAAGCTGAAACCTAAAAAATCATTATGGGGAAAAGAGGGTGTCTTAACTTTCAACCATCCACAAAACTTGGAAATCCTATTAAAGAAACCTCATGGGAAGATCGATACTATCGAACGGAGATCGCTGGCTGAGATCAATATGATTAAAAGCGACGTTGCCCAGATTGTAAAAAACTGATTACAGATTCATTACCATCTGATAAAATCCATAGGGCAACATATCCTAGATCTCAACTAGTGGCTCTGCATTTGAACATTGTCCACAAGTAGCCACAAATGTCACCATATTAGATCTAGCAGCCACTTGCCAAGTGAAAGAGAACACAGGCATGCATAAATGGCCACCTATTTCCTCTATTAAAGATAAGGATACAACATTAACTAATAATAGTCAGATGAACAAATATACCACTACCTCCAGGCCAAAAAGAAATCACCAGGAGTCTTTACACTTACCACACCAGGCAACTCCGTATAACATTGTCTTGAAAAATGTGCCACAGATGCCAAATAAGGCCACAGAGACATGGGGGGACCTGAAGAACAAGGTTGTCTATTGGTTCACCAAGAGCAGTAATTGCAGCGCAAACCACCTTTTTCAGAATATCATGGTAAGGAAAGTAAGCTTGGTCGGGAACTCCATAAAACGCTGTCAAGGGGACTGTGTTGTCATAACTTTTCGTTCTCTGGAGATGGTAAGAGCATTAATCAGCAAACCTTCTTACAGATACATAATACCCCTGAAACATCAAGATGATATCATCATCATAGTCCCATTGGGGTATTTTTTATAAACCTGGCATAGATCAATTTACCTATTCTGATAATGGACCTATATCAGCTGGTCAGCACACTACACTTTCACTGTCAAACAGATTCTTGCTCCTCAGAAGATGCAGTGACCTTGAATGACTACAAAAGGACACAGATCACAAAACTGTTGCCGTTTAAGGCACAACAACAATGGAAAGCCTACACAAGCCCACATCAAAGAAGACCCTGACTTAAATAAATCATTACCATATCCAAACTTGATCTTCGCTACATGGAACATAGCTGGCATAAAACATAAGATGAATGATGACGGGTGGCATGAATCCATTAAAAACTGTCAAATACTCTTCTTACAAGATACTTGGCACACTAGCGCCTTTTATGTCATTGGATTCTCTATGTTGCCAATTCAGCTAACCCCTCCCGGAATGGAAGGGCTAAAGGAGGACTTACCTCTTCGGTTTCAGTTACATGGCACTGTTCCAAAAGAAAGCCTGTACTAACTCGCAATGTTTTCAATTCTTGTGGTTCCAAACTAGTGAAAATCGATAATTCAAGAAGCAAGGTAGTAATGGCCCTAGCGAAGGAGTTAGATATATTCACAAAACATATTAGGAGTGATTGTTTCGTTATTTGAGCTGGTAATTGTAATTGTAAGAAATATGATATTCTGGAAGGGGAGCATTGCGTTTACAGGGATGAATACGGTAAAACCTATTCCTACTTTCAACATTTTTTATGGAGAGACAATTAATGGTGTAATACAGAAGTATAACCTAGAATTACTGGAGCAGTCCACTGTTGAAGGATACGCAATGATACCAACTTATGATGGTCATAGACAATCCTCGATCATTGATCCATATTGATTTCAGACACTGGAAGAGGGTAAATTGTAAAACGTGAGGTGATATAAACATCTTTTAGCGATCACCATCCACTTTTCCTGGCTTTTAGACTTAACACGATGTCCTGGGAGGGGTCTTGCTCAGTTGCCAATATCAAAACGCAAGGAGAGAATGGTATTAGCATCAAATGGTCAGGCATTAATTCAATCTTCTTTCTAGGTAAAATAGTGAATGAAAGACAACATGATTTTGATATTTGTATGAAGGGAGATTCTACTGACCTACATATTATTAGGGCATTTTGTGATATTACTCCTGCAATTTGAGGTGGCCTAAAAATTTTGTTGTTGTTGTACAAGCTTTATTCGAGATAATTTCTCATAAAAGCACAGCATAAAATTGGACATGACAGAATAAAAACATATCATTTAACAAATACAAATTCATATAAGCATTTTGTGCAAGCTCATACAATGCCGACATAAAAAGGTTTACATATATAACAAATTAGGTTTGGATTTTATAAAACAATTAAAAACCAGATTAACTGAGCCCCCCCATAGATTGCCGCCTAATTGCCCAGGCCCACCCCAAGTATTTGGCTACCCCAAGAACTATCGACTCCTGGGTTAATGTACAGAAAATTCTCAATGCCACTGCACTATCTCGTGTCCCAAGGTTTTTACATACAGGGGTAAGCCATACCCTCCTAGGTGATGAATAGGCTTTACAGACAAATAGAAAGTGGCCTAGGCTTTCCACAGCTGCTTCACATACTGGGCATGACATATTGGTCGACCTCTGCCAACCTGCAGTTAGTTTTTTTAGGGGAATGGATCCAGATCTTAACTGGAAGACTAGCTTCCTATCCAGTGGGACCGTAATAGTGTCCCAGTAATTTTCTAAGATAGGATAGATTTTTGCCTCCAAGAAGCGACCCGCCATAGAGTCAGACCTGGCACCTCTCAGCAGATTGTTGCCAACCCAATCCCAAAATTGGGATTTGAGGGCTTCCTTGCTTGGGAAGACCTCCCCCAGTGGATTAGTCCAAAGATTAGAAAACCCAAGATTAATTAACATGGCCCTTAAATTTTTTAGCCACTTTATCTTGTGGAAATTATCTTCCTTGATTATCGAGAGGAAACCATCGGCATATTGCCTAATCTCAGGAGTTGTCCAAAGACGTCTCCAATAGAGAACAGGGCGAAGTCGCTCTCTATCGCTAATTGGCCGTCTACCCAACTCCAGGAACAATGGTATTAGGGGGGTGCTCTGTGGGAGGCCTGTGATCCCTCTAAAGAACCTGTTTTCAGATGTCTGTAAGGTCGAGAGGTTGTCCCAAGCCCATAACTCTGCACCGTATAAGGTCGCGCCTAAGACCTTTGCATCATAAACTATAAGTGCAGGTTTAATTGGTTTGGTCTTGGATTTTCTGTGTTCCCCCCGCAATGCACCTGATAGTTGTTGGTGTTTTAAGGCTATTTTTTCCAGGTGATGGGACCAACCTGAGCCCTCTGCTATTTGGACCCCTAAATATGTAAACTCCTTGACAGTCTCTAGCTTGCTATTGTTCAGGGTTACCTTGGGATAAATTTTACGGCGTGGGGAGAAGGCCATTAGTTTCGTCTTTCCCACATTTACTTCTAAGCCGTGCTCTTTGCAAAAAACATCAAATATATTTAATGCGCGTTGTATCCCTGCAGGGGTTTTTGACATAATCAGGGTATCGTCAGCAAACATCAGGATCGGGACCCTGGGGTCCACTAACGATGGTGCATCTATACTCGCTTCCAACATTCGCTCGAAAATCCCATTAATGAATAATGAAAAGAGTAAGGGTGCCATGGCACAGCCTTGGCGGACCCCCTTTCCACCGGGAAGTCCGATGTTGACTCACCATTCCCACCCCACTGAACTCTTGCGAAATTAGATTCGTGCAGACGCATGATTAGGGTGAGCAGTTCAGCGGGAATGCCCAGTTTTTGCAGGACCAGCCATAACTTAAACCTGGGGACCAAATCAAATGCCGCCCGCAGGTCGACAAATGCGACATACAGGCAGCCCCTGCCAAGCAGAACCGTCTTCCACCGCAGTATGGTAAAACGGAAGACCTGGTCAATTGTGCTGGTTGCTCGCCTGAATCCTGCCTGGTATGGGGAAAGAGCGTTGCTGTCATCCACCCAATCCATAAGCTGATTTGTAACCATTTTCCCCATTACTTTTTGTACAATTGCTATCAGACTTATGGGCCTGTAGTTGGCGGGGAGAGAACGATCCCCTTTTTGTAAATGGGAATAATGATTGCTCCTTGCCATAACTCGGGAACCACCCCCCCCCCCCCCTTGGCTAGAGCATTTCCCAGCAGAAAAATATACCTCACCCATCTCTTCATGTCATGCTTGAAGATATCGCGTCTAACCCTGGTGCTCTCCCGCATTGTACAGAGCTAATTGCATTCTCTACTTCTTTAAGGGAGAACAAATTGTCAATAGCAAAGACTGGCAGTATGCCCTCCCCCATCCCGGGGTGCTTTACTTCGGCATATTGTGGTCTGAAGTACTCAACCCAGGCTTCTTCGGCTACGTTGTTGTCAGGCCTTGCGGGGGTACCTCCTCTACCCCACTTAATGATTTTCCAGAAGAGCCTAGAATCCTTGCTGCTAGAAGCCTCCTTTAACTCTGCCCAGTGGTCTTCATCCCATTTCCTCTTGGCCTGGGAGATGGCTAGTTTATACAATTTCCTAGCCGCTCTAGTTGCAGCACTGTCCCTATTTCTAATGGCTTGGCCCAATTTCAATCGTGCGGATCTACACTGGCAATTGAACCACCTACCAACATCCGGGTTTTTTTTCCCTTTGTTGGTCTTAGTCAGAAAACATGGTTTAAGGAGGGAAAATAGCTTATTATGGATATCTGTGGTATCCCTATCCCCGGGGGTTGTGGAATCTACCGCCTCCATGGCGGAAATTGCCTTATCCATCTCAAGGTTAATGTAGGTCATTGTTTCATCATTTGCCAATACCCTTGGCCATTTTAGCCTACGTCCATCATTGGCCATAACTGGGATCTGGTCGTTCCTTAAATGCAAGTTTTTGGATCCAACATTCCACCACCTATGGATCAGACAAAGGGGATTGTGGTCACTTTCTATTCTGGGCTTGATGGCCATATCAATAACTCCCTGCCACAGCTGGAGGCTACATATTACGTAATCAATTCTACTCCTGCTGTGGCCGTTATCAAAAGTACAACTGCCCTCCTTGTCCCCTGGTGTTCTCCCATTTAGGGCTCTTAGACCGTGCTCCATACAAATAGCGTTTAATAACAGGATGTCCTTTGTCCACCGCGTGACGGGATTTAAACATAAAGATGGTACTCCCCAAAGAATGTCGTCTTCCTTCCCTAAGGGATCGTTTGTACAGTCGAGAGGTTCGAAGGTCCTGTAAAGATCCCCGGCTACTATTACCCTACTATCTTGGGACTTAGTTTCTAAGGAGGCAGACAGCACCTCTAGAGTGGAAGAGTTTGCTGAGTTACTGCCTCTTGCGTAGACGTTATACAAGTCCATTAAAACCCCCTTTTCTGATGAAATTCTTCACAGTTGTAAATCGCTAGTTCCCAAAGCCAACATTTTGATAGAGATGTCCAGATCCTGTTTTATCCATACAGTGAGACCTCCCATTGGCCGACCCCTACCTCCTTTGGAGGCCGGTATAGAGAAATTTAGATAGCCACAAAGGAAAACGGGGTCACAAGCCCAAGTTTCTTGGAAACAACACACATCAAACCCATTAATGAATTCCACCCACGTTTGAGAGTCTAGCTTGCTTCCCAACCCAGCAATATTCCAGGATAGAAACATATAAAAGCTAAGCTCGATCCCACCGGAATTGTTATTATTGGAGCATGGTTGAGAAGTCATTGGGTTTTCAATGTTGTTGGCGACCTTCACAAAATCACCATTGATATCGTCATCCTCGTTTACTGTAGGTGTGGATGATTCCCCTACACCAGCGTTGGTATTTGCTATCCCGCCTCCATCCACCACAATCAGACTCTCATTTCCAGTGTTCCCAAAAATTGTGATTGTACCAGCAGTAACATCATGATCTTCACAACTCCCTTTAAAGTCATTGGTACTTCCTCCTATACTACTGCGCAAGTGTTGAGGGGTTTGTCAACATCCCCACCCTTGGTCTTGCCATCCGACAGGAGGGTTATAATTCATACATGTAGTATAGTTTTGGGGCAGTGGAGGTGGAGCTGGTGTGGGAATAATTGGCCATGGTAGGGTGGGGGGATTTATGTGTTCGTTGAGCAGGCTAGTCAATACACTGGTTGGGCGGGGGTAAAAGAAGGTGAGATCGGCAATTCCAATACCTCCCTTGTTTGTACCCCATCCCTGTCTAGTTATCCATCCTGCCACCCTTGGATCTTGGAAGTTAACCACAATACAATCCCCACCCAGGCTTTTAGTTGTATACCCTATCCAATCTATTCTCCTTACCCCCAAGATTAACCCATCGACGTCTCCAGGTAGAGGCCGATTCTCCCTTAACCAGTGCATGATCTTGTTTTTAAGCATCTGGAAGGTTTCTCTCTGTCCTACAGGTAATGGTGGAACATTTATGAGGACTGCTACGTAGGGGAAAGAATCTGGGGTAAGGTTCACGGGGGGTTTCCTATGTGGTGGCTTTATCAAGGGTGGTGGGATTGATTTGGTAACTGTAGGAGCAGGGCGGAGTGCAGGTTTGTTTGGTGCTAACTGATTATTAGTTGGTTGGGTAGGTACTGTAACTTTGCCCACTGAAGGACATACGTTACCCCCTGGCCCAAGAGCAGAGGGAGGAATTGGTATTGTTGTCGATTGATGCACCACAGTCTGGGCTGGATTTACAGTATTAGGAGGATTTGGAGCAGGGCCTGGATGTACTAATTCAGTAGGTTTGGGAGTTCTATTTGCAATCGCACTACCTGACTTGGGCGGTAATGGGGGGTTAGTTTGTGGCCTTCTTCCCTTATCCTGGGTAGCACAGTGGGTATTGCCCTGGTGCTTGCTACTTACATCCGCCCTTGCGTGAGTTTTAATCAACGTTTTTGTAGAATAGAAGTTGTCTAAAGTTGCCTGCTCGAAGTGGTCTAGTCGATCAGAGAGTTTACCAATTCGGTCCTCTATCGGGGAGAGAAGTAATCTAAGCAGCTTTTCTAACTCAGGGATCAGGTTTGCGAGTGGTGATAGCTTGTCATCAATTGGGGGACCTATCTCAGGAGAAATATTCTTTCCAGGGACTGGGCTATCTAATAAAACAACATTCCCCTCCTGAACACTTTCTGTGCTACAACTTGCTTCAGTGGCAACCTCTCTAGTACACATAGTTTTATGTAACTTCCTATGCTTTTGTGGGGGTTTAACAAATTTACATTTTCTCGGTATGGTAGTCCTTTTCCTTTTAGATCCATGCTTGGGTTGAGCCAAGATAGCCTGGGCACCTGAGTCAGGAAGCAACATAGGATCAATATGACTCCCACAAGGTGAAATCAGTTCGGTAACATTGTCCTCATTTGTTACATTTGTGGGTACATCAAATCGCTCATTTACAGCTGGGAGATTTACTGAGGATAATGGTGTTACCAAAGCAGGATATATTTGGGCAGGGTGCTTATCCGTAGAGTTTTTGAGTAGTTTAATGGATAATCTGCGCTCAGCGCGCCTCTCTGCCAGTGTTATTTCTTTATCAATGGATAAGGATGAGCGGTTAAAAAAGAATTTATCCAGTGGACCAATTGCCAGTGGTCCGGTCTCGACCGGTGGAGTTGTCAGAATGGCACTACTTGTGGAGGTAGACATTGATCTACTAAACGCCAACAAAATACAGCACTTAGATATCACTTACTGTAAGGTGATCCATTAAGCAAATATCAGGGGACTGGCCCAGCCCAGCTTCCTTTGGCCCCTGACGGCCACAGACGGTCCCGCCCTTGTCCCGGGCTTCTCCCGGCGCTCCCACGTGCTCCCGCGCTGCGGGAAACTCAAATTGAAAATATACTGCCTGAGGAGGAAAGGGAGGAGCCTGCAGGGAGAGCGTCCCAGCTGTTGGCAATTGGGAGTTGTGGGCGCTCCTGGGACTTGGAGTCCTGCGCCCACAACACGCTCGCAGCCCTGCAAGTCTCAGTGCCCAGAGGATGACTTTAAATCGATTTACAAAAGGGGGTGGTGATGAACAGAGTGTCTGAATTGAGCAGACCACTCTTACCCAGTCCATAGATCAGGGCTTGATCCATCACCTTTATTTATCTCACTGCCCCATCCCAGCTCAGAACCTGGCTATATGCAAATCAGTCTGTCCCTGGCCCAGTGCATCATGGGAACAGGGCAGACTAAACTACCAAGCCAATTCTTTACCAGAAAGGAGACAAGCTACCGGGGACCGGTTTCTGGCATTTCAGCCTCTTCGGCCCGGCTTGCTTGAATCCTGATGGAGCAGTGAGAAAGGGACTCATGTCTGAGTATACCCTGCCACACCTATAGTGGCCAAAATCGATTTACAAAAGGGGGTGGTGATGAACAGAGTGTCTGAATTGAGCAGACCACTCTTACCCAGTCCATAGATCAGGGCTTGATCCATCACCGTTATTTATCTCACTGCCCCATCCCAGCTCAGAACCTGGCTATATGCAAATCAGTCTGTCCCTGGCCCAGTGCATCATGGGAACAGGGCAGACTAAACTACCAAGCCAATTCTTTACCAGAAAGGAGACAAGCTACCGGGGACCGGTTTCTGGCATTTCAGCCTCTTCGGCCCGGCTTGCTTGAATCCTGATGGAGCAGTGAGAAAGGGACTCATGTCTGAGTATACCCTGCCACACCTATAGTGGCCAAAATCGATTTACAAAAGGGGGTGGTGATGAACAGAGTGTCTGAAATGAGCAGACCACTCTTACCCAGTCCATAGATCAGGGCTTGATCCATCACCGTTATTTATCTCACTGCCCCATCCCAGCTCAGAACCTGGCTATATGCAAATCAGTCTGTCCCTGGCCCAGTGCATCATGGGAACAGGGCAGACTAAACTACCAAGCCAATTCTTTACCAGAAAGGAGACAAGCTACCGGGGACCGGTTTCTGGCATTTCAGCCTCTTCGGCCCGGCTTGCTTGAATCCTGATGGAGCAGTGAGAAAGGGACTCATGTCTGAGTATACCCTGCCACACCTATAGTGGCCAAAATCGATTTACAAAAGGGGGTGGTGATGAACAGAGTGTCTGAATTGAGCAGACCACTCTTACCCAGTCCATAGATCAGGGCTTGATCCATCACCGTTATTTATCTCACTGCCCCATCCCAGCTCAGAACCTGGCTATATGCAAATCAGTCTGTCCCTGGCCCAGTGCATCATGGGAACAGGGCAGACTAAACTACCAAGCCAATTCTTTACCAGAAAGGAGACAAGCTACCGGGGACCGGTTTCTGGCATTTCAGCCTCTTCGGCCCGGCTTGCTTGAATCCTGATGGAGCAGTGAGAAAGGGACTCATGTCTGAGTATACCCTGCCACACCTATAGTGGCCAAAATCGATTTACAAAAGGGGGTGGTGATGAACAGAGTGTCTGAATTGAGCAGACCACTCTTACCCAGTCCATAGATCAGGGCTTGATCCATCACCGTTATTTATCTCACTGCCCCATCCCAGCTCAGAACCTGGCTACATGCAAATCAGTCTGTCCCTGGCCCAGTGCATCATGGGAACAGGGCAGACTAAACTACCAAGCCAATTCTTTACCAGAAAGGAGACAAGCTACCGGGGACCGGTTTCTGGCATTTCAGCCTCTTCGGCCCGGCTTGCTTGAATCCTGATGGAGCAGTGAGAAAGGGACTCATGTCTGAGTATACCCTGCCACACCTATAGTGGCCAAAATCGATTTACAAAAGGGGGTGGTGATGAACAGAGTGTCTGAATTGAGCAGACCACTCTTACCCAGTCCATAGATCAGGGCTTGATCCATCACCGTTATTTATCTCACTGCCCCATCCCAGCTCAGAACCTGGCTATATGCAAATCAGTCTGTCCCTGGCCCAGTGCATCATGGGAACAGGGCAGACTAAACTACCAAGCCAATTCTTTACCAGAAAGGAGACAAGCTACCGGGGACCGGTTTCTGGCATTTCAGCCTCTTCGGCCCGGCTTGCTTGAATCCTGATGGAGCAGTGAGAAAGGGACTCATGTCTGAGTATACCCTGCCACACCTATAGTGGCCAAAATCGATTTACAAAAGGGGGTGGTGATGAACAGAGTGTCTGAATTGAGCAGACCACTCTTACCCAGTCCATAGATCAGGGCTTGATCCATCACCGTTATTTATCTCACTGCCCCATCCCAGCTCAGAACCTGGCTATATGCAAATCAGTCTGTCCCTGGCCCAGTGCATCATGGGAACAGGGCAGACAAAACTACCAAGCCAATTCTTTACCAGAAAGGAGACAAGCTACCGGGGACCGGTTTCTGGCATTTCAGCCTCTTCGGCCCGGCTTGCTTGAATCCTGATGGAGCAGTGAGAAAGGGACTCATGTCTGAGTATACCCTGCCACACCTATAGTGGCCAAAATCGATTTACAAAAGGGGGTGGTGATGAACAGAGTGTCTGAATTGAGCAGACCACTCTTACCCAGTCCATAGATCAGGGCTTGATCCATCACCGTTATTTATCTCACTGCCCCATCCCAGCTCAGAACCTGGCTATATGCAAATCAGTCTGTCCCTGGCCCAGTGCATCATGGGAACAGGGCAGACTAAACTACCAAGCCAATTCTTTACCAGAAAGGAGACAAGCTACCGGGGACCGGTTTCTGGCATATCGTCATCCTCGTTTACTGTAGGTGTGGATGATTCCCCTACACCAGCGTTGGTATTTGCTATCCCGCCTCCATCCACCACAATCAGACTCTCATTTCCAGTGTTCCCAAAAATTGTGATTGTACCAGCAGTAACATCATGATCTTCACAACTCCCTTTAAAGTCATTGGTACTTCCTCCTATACTACTGCGCAAGTGTTGAGGGGTTTGTCAACATCCCCACCCTTGGTCTTGCCATCCGACAGGAGGGTTATAATTCATACATGTAGTATAGTTTTGGGGCAGTGGAGGTGGAGCTGGTGTGGGAATAATTGGCCATGGTAGGGTGGGGGGATTTATGTGTTCGTTGAGCAGGCTAGTCAATACACTGGTTGGGCGGGGGTAAAAGAAGGTGAGATCGGCAATTCCAATACCTCCCTTGTTTGTACCCCATCCCTGTCTAGTTATCCATCCTGCCACCCTTGGATCTTGGAACCACAATACAATCCCCACCCAGGCTTTTAGTTGTATACCCTATCCAATCTATTCTCCTTACCCCCAAGATTAACCCATCGACGTCTCCAGGTAGAGGCCGATTCTCCCTTAACCAGTGCATGATCTTGTTTTTAAGCATCTGGAAGGTTTCTCTCTGTCCTACAGGTAATGGTGGAACATTTATGAGGACTGCTACGTAGGGGAAAGAATCTGGGGTAAGGTTCACGGGGGGTTTCCTATGTGGTGGCTTTATCAAGGGTGGTGGGATTGATTTGGTAACTGTAGGAGCAGGGCGGAGTGCAGGTTTGTTTGGTGCTAACTGATTATTAGTTGGTTGGGTAGGTACTGTAACTTTGCCCACTGAAGGACATACGTTACCCCCTGGCCCAAGAGCAGAGGGAGGAATTGGTATTGTTGTCGATTGAAGCACCACAGTCTGGGCTGGATTTACAGTATTAGGAGGATTTGGAGCAGGGCCTGGATGTACTAATTCAGTAGGTTTGGGAGTTCTATTTGCAATCGCACTACCTGACTTGGGCGGTAATGGGGGGTTAGTTTGTGGCCTTCTTCCCTTATCCTGGGTAGCACAGTGGGTATTGCCCTGGTGCTTGCTACTTACATCCGCCCTTGCGTGAGTTTTAATCAACGTTTTTGTAGAATAGAAGTTGTCTAAAGTTGCCTGCTCGAAGTGGTCTAGTCGATCAGAGAGTTTACCAATTCGGTCCTCTATCGGGGAGAGAAGTAATCTAAGCAGCTTTTCTAACTCAGGGATCAGGTTTGCGAGTGGTGATAGCTTGTCATCAATTGGGGGACCTATCTCAGGAGAAATATTCTTTCCAGGGACTGGGCTATCTAATAAAACAACATTCCCCTCCTGAACACTTTCTGTGCTACAACTTGCTTCAGTGGCAACCTCTCTAGTACACATAGTTTTATGTAACTTCCTATGCTTTTGTGGGGGTTTAACAAATTTACATTTTCTCGGTATGGTAGTCCTTTTCCTTTTAGATCCATGCTTGGGTTGAGCCAAGATAGCCTGGGCACCTGAGTCAGGAAGCAACATAGGATCAATATGACTCCCACAAGGTGAAATCAGTTCGGTAACATTGTCCTCATTTGTTACATTTGTGGGTACATCAAATCGCTCATTTACAGCTGGGAGATTTACTGAGGATAATGGTGTTACCAAAGCAGGATATATTTGGGCAGGGTGCTTATCCGTAGAGTTTTTGAGTAGTTTAATGGATAATCTGCGCTCAGCGCGCCTCTCTGCCAGTGTTATCTCTTTATCAATGGATAAGGATGAGCGGTTAAAAAAGAATTTATCCAGTGGACCAATTGCCAGTGGTCCGGTCTCGACCGGTGGAGTTGTCAGAATGGCACTACTTGTGGAGGTAGACATTGATCTACTAAACGCCAACAAAATACAGCACTTAGATATCACTTACTGTAAGGTGATCCATTAAGCAAATATCAGGGGACTGGCCCAGCCCAGCTTCCTTTGGCCCCTGACGGCCACAGACGGTCCCGCCCTTGTCCCGGGCTTCTCCCGGCGCTCCCACGTGCTCCCGCGCTGCGGGAAACTCAAATTGAAAATATACTGCCTGAGGAGGAAGGGGAGGAGCCTGCAGGGAGAGCGTCCCAGCTGTTGGCAATTGGGAGTTGTGGGCGCTCCTGGGACTTGGAGTCCTGCGCCCACAACACGCTCGCAGCCCTGCAAGTCTCAGTGCCCAGAGGATGACTTTAGGCAGTAGCGCTGTGCAGGGAAGGCCTCCGGCGAAGCGGGACCCGCGCAGCGGGTACCGCGATCAGTTGAAGGAGGGAGGAGAAAGGTTCAGCAAATGCCGTAACACAGCAGCCCAGCGTCTGGTCAGCAGCAATGAGGCAATGGAATCCGCCAATGCAGGTGAGGAGGTGACTTTTCTCCACGTTCACAAGCCAGGGGAGGAGCCTGCAGGGAGAGCGTCCCAGCTGTTGGCAATTGGGAGTTGTGGGCGCTCCTGGGACTTGGAGTCCTGCGCCCACAACACGCTCGCAGCCCTGCAGGTGTCAGTGCCCAGAGGATTACTTTAGGCAGTAGCGCTGTGCAGGGAAGGCCTCCGGCGAAGCGGGACCCGCGCAGCGGGTACCGCGAGCAGTTGAAGGAGGGAGGCAGAAAGGTTCAGCAAATGCGGTAACACAGCAGCCCAGCGTCTGGTCAGCAGCAATGAGGCAATGGAATCCCTAAAAATTAAGAACAAACAGATCACACCCCAGAATGTTAGTTGGTTTGATCAACAATGTACCAAAGCCAACATGACCTTAAAAAATGCCCTAAAGGCTAAACCAAGAGAGGGTGAACTGATAAAAACCTTAAGGAAGTCATATAAACAAGCTCTCAATAGAAGGAGACAAGAAATCCAAGAACAAGCATGGGGGAAACTGGTACAAGCGGCTGATACACAGGTTGTCACACTATTTTGGAAAACAATTAATCATCCCTATTTTAAAGATCAGTCCGCAGCGAAAATTTAGACCCTGGAACAGTCTTCAGACTGGCTACAACATTTCAGACAAAATTTTAACCCAAATTAAGAAAATGTATCATCTTTAGAAAATAGACATTTTATAGCCATAGACTCTCTTATTTTGATTCCCATCACTTTAGATGAGGTAAAAGCTGCCATAGATAGATGCGCTAATGGGAAGGTGCCCGGCCCTAACAGGGTGCCTGTAGACATTTTTAAGACAGATATTAGCTTGTGGGCTCCAATCTTATTAAGAGTCTGCAACGACTCAGTGGATGGCCTCTTGACTGTAACCAGGACAGAAGGTGTCATAGAACACATTTTCAAGAAGGAGACAGAGGTGATGCAAAATGATATCGCCCTATATCCCTTCTTGATTCAACATCAAAACAGATGGGTAGAACCCTCCTGTAGATACTGGAAACTTGGCCAAATTATAGCCTAATCCTTGCAGAATCTCAGTATGGATTCAAAAGAGAGATAGGGACCATCAAGCAGTGTGTCAATCTTCAACTAATAATCAGCAAATACACACTCTCAAAAATAGGCCACCTACACCTATATATTTTAGATTTAACAAGGCCCTTCAATCTAGTTAATCACACAAAATCATGACAGACCTTAGTTATGATGGGCGCCCCCAGTGCAATTATCAATTATTTATGACAAATATACAAGCTATTAACATCAAGAGTTTATTTTGGGGCCAGATTTGAGTGCACTCCTCGGTTCAGAGTCACACGTGGGATCAGGCAAGGTTGTGTCCTTGCTCCCCTTTTTTTTCCCCTTCATATCAACAGTGTTGATGAATGCCTGCAAAAGCTGAATGCTGATGCTCCTAGGGTTGCCAACGGTGTCACCCTGACCTTGCTTTGGGCGGATGACACGCTACTGCTATTCAAAAACACTAATGGGCTTTAATGTTTAATTGAAAAATGTGTAGATTACATGCAAGAAAATGATTTAAAACTTAATTTTAAAAAAAACGTTCATGAGGATTTGTGGAAAAGGGAAACCAAAGACCAGGACACACCGTGTCAATAGGGTGTCCATAGCAGAAACACACTCATTGTTGTACTTGGGCCTGTTATTTACATCTAAGGGCCACTGAGCAGCACACATCAATTTCTGCAAATCAAAATGTTTCCAAATAACAGAGGACATTTGTAGATTTTCAAACAAATAGGGAAACTCTGACTTTGTTTTTGGATCAAGTGCCTGACAGGAACTTTCTATGGCGCTGCGTTTTGGGGAACGGCTAACCATGGTGCATTCCAGACTCAAGAAAACATCTTCCTAAGAAGATTATTAGTAGTCCCTAATTCAACTCCCTCATACATCACACATAAAGAGCTAGCAGCTAGATATATTGCTGATTACATCAGTGTAGCATCTCTTACTGTGGGGTTTGGGATCTGGAGTAAAGATGGAACAAAATGTACTCAGGACATTATAAGGGGATACCTTGCCCTTGAGCATAGAAAAAATCCCATGGTTGGCTTATATTAATAATCTTTTAAACAAGTGCACTGAGAACATTGATTTTAATGGCCTTACAAAAATCATTGGTATTAACAAAAAGGGTCTGGAAATTGGGATCATAGAATCAAGAGAACTGTTAAGAGAAATTGACACAAATTCAAATCAGATGACCAGGGCCTACTGTGAAGGGCCAATTGCACTAGGCACACAGCAATATTTACTCCAGGTAACAAATTTAAAATATAGACTTCATCTCACAAGGTTGAGAATGGGTACTCTCCATTTATTAATAGCTATTCCAACCATGGGCAAATGGAATCGAATCCTCCCAAGGTGCCCTTCATGTTTTAATCATCACTGGCGCTCAATCGATTAATTATTGTATTTTGCAAATCCATCTAGAGGATATTTATAAAGCTTTTATTTGGTTTTTTACTGATAATCTGACTAATTATGACAAGAATATCATCTTTTTTAGAATGCTTATATTGTTTTACCTTTTTTAACTGAATAAAACTGAAAATTGAATTGAATTGACCTATTACAGGAAAATTGTTTTAGAGCTGCTTTACCATTGTTACCTAATATCAGCCCTCTAGCAACCTTCTCTGATTGGCCAGCCTTTTGACAGGTTGAGCCATGCTACCTTAATGAGTTTTGAAGTGGCCTGGGCTGAGACTAAGGAGACACCTGGTGGGAGGAGATCTGGAGCAGCAGATGCCAGAACAGGAAGGTGGCTGGGCAGCCAAGTTGGTCTTCAAATGGAGAAAGACAGCGGGGACAGGAACCAGGCCAATACCGACTTCCTGCACTACCATCCAGATACAAGCCGCTGTAAAGGAAGTAGAAGAGAGCCTCGAAGGGAAATGACGGAAAAAGTGAGTTAGATTTGCCAGACCTGAACCGCTAGGAGAAATGTTCTCCATTTTGGATTTATGTTGAGAAGTGTATTCAGGGACAAAATTATGCCACACTTCTAAGGAAGTTGTCATCACATAGGGTGTCACCCTGCATCCCATTGGTCAGGGATGCCCCCGCTTGCCAGCCCAGAAACTCAAATAAATATGGGAGAGCTGTCCAGCAACTCAGACCCCTGCAAGGAAACAATAAAAAAATGAATGCCCTGCTAAACTCTTGATCTGCACAAAGAAACAGTGCATTCATAAGGCTGAACCTGCTGCACACTCTGGGCTTCACAAAAAGAAGACTTGCTTTAAATTTTAAGGAAAGGACTCCCTGAAAGCAACAGCTTCAAGAAGTCACCTGCATCAACTCCACCAAGAAGAACCCAACTGACCAACATCCAGTGGACTATTAAGGATTTGAGCAGGTGCATTGTGGGAAATGTCGTACCAACTCTCCAAGGAACATCGCAGAGCTTCTGATGTTGTGGATCCTTCAGAATCCCACACCATCCAACATTAAAATTTCCAATAAAAATTAAAAAAAAAAAAAAAAAATCTCACACCATCCTTCTTGAAGAAAATCCAGAAATTAGGAATCATTTGGAGAATTTTAGGTAACAAGCGCCATAAGCTGACCGACCCATCGTCGAGAGTCAAGCCGGTGACATCGAACAGCTATCCAGCATGGTCTTTGACATTGACAACAAGAACCAAGACAACCAGGAACCACAGAGGCCTCTCACTGAAGAATGCCATCATCGTCAAACCACGACCGGCCTGCCGAGTAGACACACTCTAAAAAGTGACTAAATGCGAAGGCAAAATTTAACCCACACCAATAACGCCATTGTATCCAACTAGTGCTCCATCGTCAGTCTGAAATTGTGACTTGGTCCCGATCAGGCATGACCAGATGTCCCCTGATGGCGCTTTATGCTTTTAAGCACTAGAAACTAAAGTTTTACAATTAGAAATTCATATCTCCTGTTTCCTACATTGGATTTTTGTCATTTTGGAGTCATTTTGAAGATATGAAATATTTCTATTTTTATAAATAGGAGTTGGGGTTTTATTGCATGTTCTGTCTTACTTATTTACTGTATTGGTGTTTTTAAATGCTTTACACACCTGTCTTCAAAGTTAAGTCAGTCAGCTCACAGCCAAGCTACCATGGCAAGGATTCATTTATTGAGTTTTTGACCAGACCTTATTTGTGTTTTTGTGGTATTGTTCTAGCTGTAGGTACAGATCCACACCTACTAATAAGCCACCTTCCAACAATGACATTTAAGAATAATTGTGGCAGGAGCAGCTGCACACTATGTCAGCAAGCTAAATGATGGGTTTTTAGTGCTGCTGGACCGTGGAGGCAGACCATCCCTTGGAGGAGATTTGAGCGCCCTCAGGCCTTGCCCCTCCTGGGGAATGGTTCACTCGCTCCAAGTTGGATGTGGGGAAGTTGAGGATTTTGCTTTTCTGGGGGGTGAAGTGGTGGATGCTGGTTGCTGACTTGCCGGTTGCAGGTCGTGATTGGTTGTTTTCACTGCCAGGGGGTGAGTGGGGAGTTTCAGGGGAAGTTAATGTTTTGGAAACAGTTAAGGGGACCATGGTTGCCCTACTGTGATGCAGTATATATGATGTGGTATTCTTTCAGGTGTGGGAACCACTCAGTACTGATGAAGTGGGGAGGCGGGGACACTGGGGAGGCGGGGACACTGGGGAGGCGGGGACACCATTCTGATTTTGCCAGAGGGATACTGATCTGATGGCATCAGAGGTGCCATTTAGAGTGAAGGGGGGAATTTGGATGCAAGTGGCCGATTCTGGGTCCTGTTTGGGTTCTTGGATGGCAGAGACTTATGCATCACAAATGTATATGCTCCTAACGTGGATGATGCAGGTTTTTTTTTGGGTGGTTGCAGGCACCGCAACATCTTACTTGGAAGGAGACCTGATATTGGACGGGGATTTTAACTGTGTGCTTGATAGGCTGTTAGACAATTCTCTTCCACAGGAAGGTACTAAACCAGGTATTACTGGGGTATTGAAGGAGGTGATGAATGATGTGGGGCTACACAATGTTTGGAGGTAGGGAGCACAACCTCAGTGTGCAGTCTTACTACTGTTATACTCTTGTGACTGGAACACATAGTTGACTGGTTTACTGCCTAGTGAAAAGGCAGATGGTGCATAATGTTACAGACGTCACAAATCTGTTGAGGTACATTTTGGACCATTTCTCAGTATTGGTAATTTATACAGCGGGCAGACAGGTTCCCAAGATCCCTTTGCGAAGGTTTCGGGTGGAGACACTGACTGATCCAGTCTTTGTGCACATGCGTTCAGAGGTGCTGGCTCATTATTTAAAAGAAAACTGGGACAGCACTAAGCACAGAGCAACATAATGGGATGCCATGAATGCAGTGTTGCTTGAGGAGTGCATGAAGTTGACCTATGGGTTCGAGCAGCAGCTTTTACTAATTTTTTAGGGTAGCATTTTGGTCGAGGCTACATGTGCAGATGGACAAATCACGCCAACTGCTAGCCTCCCTCCTCAAAAATGAGACACCAGGTTCCACAGTAGGAATTAAGGACAGGGGCGGTGCGTTGTATGCTCACAGCAGGCCATCACTGCAGTATTTGCAGAACGCTTGCAGAACTTATGTACAGCACCCATAGTGACTGCAAACAGGGAGGCAGTGGAATTTCTGGTGTTACCAATGCTTGCCCGATTTGAAGGACAGGATAACAGCTCTTGATGCGCCAATAGATATAGTGGAGGCTGTAGTGGCTATTAAGGCTCTGAACACCAGTAAGGCACCAAAAGGAGATGGATTTCCTGCATGCCAAGGTGGGGGACTTTGCAGACCATATTCTGGTGGTGTATAATGAGGCCTATGCTCGAAGAAAATTGCTGGAGTCCATGAGAGAGGCATTCATAGTGATTCCCCCTAAGCCCCATAGGGATGTGAAGTAGGCGTCTTCCTAATCTCTGCTTTTAATGCTAAATGTGGATGAGAAGATCCTCAGTAAACGTTTAGCTGTTAGACTGTTATATCTCCTGCCTTTGTTGATACACGAGGACCAGTGTGGGTTTATCACCTAATGCAATAAACTGTGTAATCTTTGTTACCTTTCTTTGGTTTTACATGCTCCTATTGTGGTTGAGGACAATTATGCCTCTGCGTTGTTAGACATTGATGAAGCATTCAACACACTGGGGTGGGAGTATTTCTGGCAGGTGCTGAGGGCTATGGGGTGTGGAGCTTTGTAACTCTGGTGGGTGCAGCTGTTATAGTGTGTTCCCTTGGCTAGGGTGCGGTATCTAAAATGTTCAATTTGCATGGGAGACCAGACAGGGATGCCCACTTTCACCATTGCTGTTTGCCTTAGCAATGGAGCCATTGGTGTATAGGATCAAATTGGTACTGCAGGGCTGGGGAGTGAAAGTGGGGCCACAACTCATGTGATTTATTTAAATCGGCATGACTCACTAGCAGATTTGCAACAATCGAAATACTCTGTCCCGATTATGCTGGCTATTCTCTTGGAGCTAGGGGACTTCTCTGGTCTTCAAGTCAATTGCTCAAATTCTAAAACATTCCCTTTGCACGCCTTGGCAGATGTGGTTCTGGAACACTTCCCAGGGTTGGACCTCCAGTGGGAGAGCACTAGTGTCAGGAACCTAGACATCCAGGTGACAAGAGACCTGGAATTGTTCCATCAATATAACATGGGCAGGGTACTGGCGGGTCTCTGTGCGTCGGTGACCTTTTGGAATACACTCCATCTCTCTGCCTGACGGACAAATTCGCCCTGGTTAAAATGATCATGTTGCCTCACTGCTTGTATGTTTTACAGGGGGCAATGGTTGGTATTCCTCAACAGGCATTCAAGCAGCTGGATAACCTTATAGTAGTCCTTTTATGGGCAGGAGAAAGAAAGTGGTGGGTCTGGCCACTCTCAATAGGACTTGGCAGTGTGGAGGGATGGAGGTTTCATGCATGGATCTTTATTATCATGCTACCGAACTGCAGTTTGCAGTCCACTGGCTAGGTGAGGGGAGCAACTGCGAGAAACAATTGTTGGAAGGAACACATCGGTCCGCCGGATTTGTATCCCAACAATAGATATATTACATTGGCTGAGGCAATAGAAACATTTGACCTGGGGGCTGGTCAGTTCCTGCAATATGTAAAGCCGGCTGCCACTGTGCGGGATATTTGGTCATCATTCCCTGACATCACAGAGAAATCTCAGGTGCATGTCGAACGATTGGGCCTGGCAGGAGGGAGGTGTTTGTTCACACAGCTTTACAGAGTTTTGCAAGAGGATGCCCCTAAACTAGAGCTGGCAATTCATTGTAGATTGCATGATGCCATGAGGAAATAACTCACAGAGGCGGAATAGCATGCAGTCAACAAGTGGGTGTCTAAGGCTTCAACAAATACTCGCTTCATGCTGATTTAGTATCATTTTCTACACCAAGTTTACTTAACACCCAAGTTACTGATCAGTTATAACCAGTGGCACTGGAATTATGCAACTGCTGTATTTTCCACATAATTAAGGTTTTGCTGCTTTTTCAACCGCTACCTGTATAATTTGCAAAATTTAATAAAAATAAATAGTTTCTAGTGAAAACGGATTAGAGGCTACTATAAAAACTGTAAATGCTGAATCTTATGTTGCTGCTCAATTTAAGACTTTTTGCAAAGATTAAGTGGTCATCACTCCAGTGTTGATAGCTTTATTAAAGTGTTTATGCCAATGAGGTGCATCTTTCGTCTAGATTGTGTTGGCGTTTAGAAAAGGACAAAATGATCAACTAAAATTGTCAAGAATTCTTCCAAATTACGGCCAATCATTTACAGTTTCTTGTAGCCTAATTTAGTTATCTCTACCTCATTATTAGGTTCTCCTGTGCCACATAATTCCAGTTGTCCTGGTTATAACTTAGGTACAGATAAGAGGAATGATAAGGGATGTGTGATTTAGGAGATTGAGGTACATCTAATCTTTGCCCTTAATTGTATCTTACCTACTCAGCTGTTTATATTATTTGTAGTCATTCTTATTTCAAATTATACATAGACGAATGATATATAATAATCATGTAGTATACATTTTCAATAGTTTTGTGCACACTGATTTTAGGGATCAGCATGGAGCTCTATTGTATTACATGAACTAAGACGTTCACTGACAGTTTTTGCCTGGCTCTTAAAACTCATACCCATACAAGTATAACTCAACAGGGAGGTGTGAGAGACACTCGTCCGTTTTCCTTTTTTCAGAAATGATGTGTATAGAGAGATACCCAATGAAGCATGATCCATGTGTGATGTGGTTCTGACAAACATTTAGGGCCATATTTATGAGGTTAGTGGCACTGACCAGCACATGGAACACCTACACAGGGAAGAGTAACACAACACAGCGATTTGAGCTGTGTTGGGATACTCCATATTTTTAGAGCCAGTCAAATCTGTGCAGAGTGGTTTTACGTAGCTTCAAAAACATGACTTAAGATTTGTGTCACTCTTGCACCACATTGCATGGTACAGGAGCGATGCAAACTGGGTCATACATCTAGCCCTTAGTGTATAATTCTGAAGCAGTGATATGGAGAGAGCCAGCGGTGCTTTGTGTAAAAAGGCTGAGGTCAGAAAATATCAATCCTGGTGCAATTCTATAGGATGATTCCGGAATTAGCCATTGGCCTTAGGTTATAGCTTCGGTGTCACTTTTTGGTTCCTGTCTTTCAACTGACTCTCCTAGGCAGTCCCCGATGGACTATTTCAGAAAATAATTTTCTTGCACACTTCTACAATTAAGACCGGTAAGCAGAAATTTAGGACGGAGAAAGCATAAAAAACTCTTCCTTCATCAGGCAGCAAAAAATCATCTCGAAAACTGAAGGCAGTATTTTTAATTTTTCTGGATAAATGTTGGCCCTTAAATTTAATTTCACACATTACCCTCTCATCCTACACTACGATGTAACTCCTATATTGATAAGGAATAGCATTTTCATGTAGTCTTTTGTGAGGTAAAATGTAGATTTTCTTATCTTTAGCACAATGAAATCTAAGATTTTAATAAAGACAGTGAGGGTATGTTAATATCCCCTTTCAGAAAGTGGGTTATTCATGTAGGAAAAGGAGACCTTATCTAACTTAATATACAAATCGTGGTTAGATCTAAAAAAAAGTTTAATTGAAAGTCTGCTCACCCCCTGGAACATATGGTTAAAACAGCAGACAATGCCCCAGAGGAAGGTGTGCTAGCTTTAAGCAGCATACTAAAACGTTTGAGGAAGCATATGCAAAAAGGGTAGGGGCTACTAGGAAATTCTTTGCAGTTTGGAAATTTAAGGATAAGATAGAAAGTAAAAGGCTCAGTATTTTAGATTGAGGCGGGATGCGTAATGTTTATAGTATTGTAATATTTTCTACAGTGTGGGAAGGCTAAGGGGTATATTCACAAGAACGTGTGCTAAACATCACCAAAAAAAGCTAACTCACCTTTACACATCGCAGCTGATCACAGGAAAATAACCCTGCGTTAACTTGGAATTCACAACAAGGCGGTAGCATGCGATAGTCTGCCGAAACAGCTGCCAATGTCTGCGACACAACCACCTCGACGGCAAAAAAAAACCAAACACCAACACGAAACAACATACAATGGGCCAAAGCGCGAGGGGGAAATCAGCGATAAGCAGCAGCAGGCCTGCAATACACACATGGCAGGTGGGAGAAATCACTCCAAAAGTTGAAAAAACAGCCATACACAAACTGACTAACACCCAAGCTCCATGGAGGCAGCCGGAGCAGGTGCAGAGGACGAGCGCAACCCCACAAGCACCCCAGATGACCATCCTGGAACCTCGGGGTCAGAGAAGGTCAAGGACAAGAAGAAGAGTAAGACGAAGTTCTGTCCACGGGAAAACAGGATCCTAGTCACGGAGGTGATGGAACACCATCAACAACTGTTCATCACCTCTAACGTGTCATTGGAAACAAAAAATGGGAAATGGCGGAACATAGTGGAAAAGGTGAATGCCGTCGGAGAGCACAGGAGGTCAATGGAAGAGGCCAAGAGGCGATGGATTGACATCAAGTGAAAGGCCAAGGAGAAACTCGCAGCCAACCAGAAGGCAGTAAAGTAGATTGGAGGTGGGAGCCCAGTGACACAGCTTGTGCTGGATGACATGGAGGAGCTGGTGTCGACAGTCATCAGTGTTGAGACTGTGGCTGGAGTCAGGGGGCCGGACACTGCTCGACAGGACACAACACAACCACAACAGGGTGAGTGGCCACTAGGCCCTGGGAGGATGTGTGGAGGTGGTCACAATGGCACACATGCACAATCAAGCAGTGCACACCCACAATGACTCTGGGTTGTGTCCCTGATCCACACACTGTCATGACAATGCCATGCTGCCTGTATGTCAACATGTACCATGTGGCTAAACACATGTGGACACATTATAATACACCTTCTCCCCTTTACATTGCAGTGACACTATCAACAACCCCTGCAGAGCAGTCCCAGCCATCCTTCACTGATGACAAGGAAGACAACAGCAGCATCAGCACCCAAACCCTCCAAAACATGATGGACATCATCCGCAACTCACCTCCAGGATCAGGGCAGCCCAGCTACATCAATGAGACCCCACCCACTACCCAAAGCACCCAGCAGGAGGCACACACAGCCCTGGCACCCCCCCGAAACCTCCAGGAACAAACCATGGCCTTCCAATGCCGTGCGCTGTAGGGCCAGAGGGAGACGGCTGAGCAGTTGCAGGTGGGGTTCGGCCACTTGGCTGCCAAAATGGACCCCATCCATAGGTGTCTAGGTGCCATCAGGGACCAGATCCTGTCCCTAACGGACACCCACGGCTCGCTCCACGGTCTACATCGAGTCATGGAGGAAGTGGTGCGGATGGAGGCTGGGATCTATCGTGCCCTGCAGATCCTCATCATGGCATTGCTGCCACAAGGCATGGCAGTGATGAATGCTGCTGCCCCTACACCGTCAACATCTATGGCCCCTGGTGTGTCAGTGCCTTACAGTGCGACTGGCGTATCCACTCCGGCACCTGATGTGCCACTGCCACACAGTTCGACAGGCAATCCTCCTCTGGCACCTGATATGTCAGTGGCACACAGTGCTGCAGCAGGTACTGCAACACCCACAGGTGGGGCAGAGCACACACACAAGGACGAGGACGTGGATGGGATTGTTGTCAGAAGGAGGCAGTGTCATTCATTTCCACCACTTGGCATGTTTCTGCTTGGTGTCGCACATGGCCTCATGAACTTCCAGTGACCCCCGATACACTCCGCTGCACTCACCTTGGACCGCGACATGGACTGCCATATCTTGTTTGATGACCAATGACACAGCGACCAGACTGCGGACTGTTCCCTTCCTCTTCCGCAGCACCTGTCATCCCCTGATGGACTCTTGCTGGCCCTCCACGGGCCCATATTGTTATGTTATGTTATGTTAAGCATTTTGTAAAGCGCAAACAGCTGCCCCAGCAACGGGGCGTCCCGGCGCTAGAACCATAACACAACCAGCTGAGTAGAGAAAAGAGGGAGACCTACAGGGGGGGAAAGAGATGAGTTTTGATAGCTCTGCGGAAAGCTAGTAGGTTGTCGATGCAACGGATGTGGAGGGGAAGGGAGTTCCATAACTTAGCCCCCAGTAGTTTGAAAGAGCGTCCTCCGATGTGGCAGAACTTCGTGTGGGGTACCATGACTAGATGTTGCCCCTTGGACCGGAGGTTGCGTTGTGGATTGTAGGGCGTCAGCAGCGGGCGGAGGAGCTCAGGACCCTCGGTATTCAGAATTTTAAAGGCAAAGATGAGGGCCTTGAATTGGATGCGGGCTTCCGCGGGCAGCCAATGTAGTCTGTGAATGGTAGCTCTCGCGGAGCACCTTCTAGGCAGGCCTACTATTGCCCTGGCAGCCGAATTCTGAATCCGTTGGAATCTCTTGATTTCAGTTTTGTTAGCTCCTAACAGCAGGACACTCGCGTAGTCCAGTCTGGCCAAGATGGTCGATTGTACGATAAGTGGCCGCGTTTTGGAATCAAAGTAGCCTAAGATGGGGTTGAGGCTTCTCAATAATCCAATACAAGTTGCGGCAACTTTTTTAGTATGCGACTGGAAGTTAAGTGCAGAGTCCAGCCAAACTCCTAGGTTTTTTGCCAGAGTTTTCGGGGGGGGGGGGTGCTGGGCCCAATGAATGGGGCCACCAAAGGTCACTCCAGCTGTTAGGGTTTTTCCCCAAGATCAGCACCTCGGTTTTGCCACCGTTGAGTTGGAGGCAGTTTGCTGTCATCCATTTAGCGACGGCGGTCAGTCCATCCCTGAATCTAGTGGCATCGGGAGAGGGAGCCTCGTTGAGGCTGATGACCAACTGTGTGTCGTCGGCGTACGACACCATTGTGAGGTCTCATTTTTTGGCAACCTCCGCCAGGGGTTGCATATATAGATTAAACAGGGATGGACTGAGGGCAGAGCCCTGTGGGACTCCTTGTCCTATGTCTTGGGGTTGGGAAATGAACGGTGGGGCAGATACCCGGAAGGATCTGTTAGTCAGAAACGACCGGAACCATTGTAGTGCCGAATCTACGATCCCGATGTGTTCCAGGCATTTTAGTAGGATGGCATGGGAGACCGTATCAAAGGCCGCGCTGAGATCGAGCAGTATCAGCGCGGCACTTTTACCGGTGTCCATAATTTCCCGTAAGTTTTCCGTGGAGGTGAGGAGCGCGGATTCCGTGCTGTGGCCCGGCCTGAACCCATGTTGGGAGGGGTCCAGGATGTTGTTTTTCGCCATGTGATCATTGAGTATTTTGTTCGCGTGGGCTTCCGCTAGTTTCGCCACCCATGGGAGCAGTGAGACGGGTCGGTAGTTCTCCGGTTTGGAGGGGTCTAGGGAAGGTTTTTTTATAATGGGAGTAACCCAGGCCTGTTTCCAGCAGGTGGGTACCGTGGCCGTGGCGAATGAGAGATTGAGGAGTGAGGTGAAGGATGGGAGGAAAAATTCCAAGGCTCCCAGGAAGTGGATTGGCCTCATCGGATCTGTGGGGGCGCCAGATTTCACCTTCCTGCACAGTTTGGTAAGTTCCTCGCCAGAGATAGCAGGTAGGCAAGTGAGCCTGGAGCCCTCGAAGGTGGCGTTGGGAGAGCTGATGTCCTCTGGACTGTACTGGGTGAAGGAATTGTAAATTTTCTTCACTTTTTCCGTGAAGAAGGTGGCTAGATCTTCACATTGCTGAGTGGAGGTGATGTGAGACGCAGGCTTGTCTCCGTTTTGCAATTGTGTGCTGTGCATGGCATGGCCCTGTACCGCTCCAGCTGCAACGTTCCACTGGCAATAAACATCCAGTAACGCACTGCTGTGTCATGTTTTTCATCATTCCTGCATGAATGTGTGGATGGAAGTGGGGACAGGGATTTCCCTTAAGTCAATGATGCTCATCTAGTGGGATGCCTGCCACCGTGTGCTCATTGCCTATTGTGTCCCAGGTGCTGTGGACACTACAACTGGGACACATGCATCAGTCACTTCCTTGTTCAGACAGGGACTAAACCACGCCCAGAGCCCCCGAGTCATTGTTGAAAGCCCTGTGCTGGTCTGGAGTACGCCAGGACAGACCACTCCACTGACGCACCGAAGGGGGGGGCTCACATAGCCACTTGTCGCAGGCGTACTCGCTGATGGTGGCAGGTCATTGGTCTAGTTGTCAGCATCTCACGGCCACTCCCTGGGGGCAGGTCTGCCCACACACCACACTCATCCAGCACAAGGGTCCCAGGCAGCTAATTTAAGGGCCCGACAACATAACATTTCCCTCTGCGGGTGGTGACTGGATGGCAGACGCTTCATGGTGCTCAACCATAAAGGGCCCATGATTTGCGGCCGGCATGGGCCTACCACCACGTGGCACTTACTGGCATGTCACAGAGTTAGTAGCACCCGAGGCCTAGTGGCGGACACGGGCCTACCACCACGTGGGACTGACTTGCGTTGCACAGTGTTGGTGGCACACGTAATAGCTGAGCGGGTGTGCAGCCTGCGATGATGATGTGTGCACTGATGTCGTCTCCGCCATTGATGACTCAGGACTCAGTGTCATGTGTGGGACATACTGGGCCGCCGGGTGGACCCGCATGATGTGGACCGTGCCATGGTGGCGTGAAAGGGGCCTGGAGCTTGCATGGGCAGGCGGTGTGCCTGCTGATGGACATACCGGTGGCAGCAGGTTAGCATTGGGGCCTGTGTGCGCAGAGGTGGTGGTTTGTCTCTCTCTCGCTTCTCTCTATCCCTCTCTCTATATCCCTTCCCTCTCTCGCTCACGCTATCCCGCTTCACTCTCTCTCCCTCATTCTATCTCCCTTCTCTCTCTCTCTCACTTTATCTCCTTTCTCTCTCTCCTCTCTCTCTATCTCCCTTCCCTCTCTCTCACTTTATCTCTCTTCCCTCTCTCTCCCTCACTCTATCTCCCTTCTCTCTCCCTCTCTCTCACTCTATCTCCCTTCTCTCTCTCTCTCTCTCTCTCTCTCTCTCTCTCTCTCTCTCTCTCTCTCTCACTCTATCTCTCTCTCTCACTCTATCTCCCTTCCTTTCCTTCCCCTTTGATGTGCCCATGACACATGTTCTGATTTTGTGCTTTCTTTCCCAGGCTGTTATGTCGAGGTTGTCCCTGACGGACCCGACAGAAAGTCTTCTGCATTGCTGTTTTGTGTTGTGTTTCAATAAAGTTTTTGGTTGTTACTTCACTGCTGTGTGACTGTTTCTCATTCTTCTGGCCACACATGTGTGTGTTTAATTTGGCACTGTGCATCATCATGTGTTTGTTGTGGCTCGGTATTTGTATGTCTGGAGGGGGGAGAGCCGGGGGGGGGGCCTTGGGGTGTTTGCGGTGGCTGTTGTGGCCCTCATGGGTATCCATGTTGTATGATCATTGTCTCCATGGCATATGTGGATCTTCCAGTTTGGCTCTTGGCTAGGCTCCCTTTCCTGCTGCAGGTAATCGTACTGCTTTACACCAGCAATGAGCAGGTGGTAATTTCCTGCTGCTGCCGCGGCTTATCACCTATTTTTGTTTCTTGCATTTTGTTGTGAAAGTGGTGTTGTGCATTTTTCGTGCGTGTTTGCACGGTAACGCCTATTCTGCATCTTATTAGGGTTAGTTGGTGGCGTCCACCCTGGTGATAAATTTTGGGACAGCTATCGTGGGAATACAGGCGATGTCTGCAGTTTACACCAGCTTGTGAATGGGGTGTTAATTCTATCTCCACATTTGTTGCATCAGGGTGGGGACAATTCGGAGTTGAGTCCTTGTGAATATCCCCCTTAAAGTGAAGAAAAAACACAATAAAATTCCCAAATCAATATATGAAAAAGAGAAAACCTTTATTATCAAGCCCTAAGTCATCAACTTCATTTAAATTGGACAAAGGTCTCAGCCATAAGAATTTTTACAGTTTTAAGGCAAACAGCTCCTAGAATAAAGAAAGTGGCATTGAAAAATATGAGTTTACAGTTTATTCTCCTAGGAGACCCAGGCAAGATGTCAGCCATTGATATCAGATACACAAAGCATGTCCTCCTGCTCAGACACTTACCTTCTGACCTGGTCTGTAATATGAAAGGCAAAACATTTCCGTAGACCAATGTCCAAGTCTGAAACTGGGGATGATCTATCATAGTTGAATATGCCATTATAGATTTCCTGCTAATGTTGTTTGTTTGACACCAAATGCTATGAGCAAGACAAAGATGAATTTCAAATCATCTAAGCTGCTTCAACAATGGAATAGATTTGCTGCCTTTCCTGAGCCAATGTTTTACCTTCAGACTTAGAATTGTCAGTAAGCATAGTCCAATACAATGGAAAAGGATTATACTTACCACTAAGATAATGATCCGCCTACACGATTTAGATGCAGATAGAAGTTTAGCTATGGCATTACCATTGCAGGATTTTCTTGTTGAAAAGTAAAAATTAAAACAATTTGGTGCAGGGCTCCATCATGTAGCCAGAGTCCTGCATCAAACCGAGAAGAGCAATGATAGGAACTGCAGTGATGGCAATTCCTGACAATGCTTTATAAGTGAGCACCAGCTTGATGGTTATTTATAAATTCAGCAGGCGGCCCCTCTACTAGAGGGGGTGGTGTAATCTACTCTAGTCCCCTGGAGGAACAACCAACCATCCACCAAAATATGAATTGGGCCCTAAGTCACTTACTAGATATCAAAATCTTCCTGAGGGGAGGATTAAAAGCTGCAAATAGGCAAGGCTCTAAAAATGTGGATACCTTTACTGCGAGGTCCCACAGAACCTATTTTCTGTGAGGCAAATAACTCAGCGGATGATAAACGTAATGCCTTGCCTTCCTTGTGGGATCTGTCCCTCGTCAATTATCAACACCTTTTCCAGGTCCTCCAGAACTAGAAAGAAGGACTAACTCACACTTTTCTCTAACTACTTAAAAAGTTCCCCTTGGTCACTCCTGAAGCCCTCAGGTCCTCAAGACAACAAGTATATACTGCTCCCTGTCTACTATTAAACTCACAAAATGTACATATTGTCAACAAAAAGAGGAGGCACAGTCCAAACCAATATATTCCCACATATGTGTGTAGTATGTTGTTGTCAAAGAAGAGCTTCTTTTAGGAGGAGCACCCCCACTCACCTAATGATGGCATGCTTCATCATTGGTTTACCTGCTCACACCCAGACTGCAAGGTCCAAGGTGTGGGCTACAACTCCCCTATGGGGAGCAGCTGAGGTGTTTTCAAATGAGCAACGTTCAGGGGTCAGCTTGGGGTAGAGGTAGATTGCAATGAAAATGGTGAGTAAAACTATCTCCAGAAGGCAAAAACAATTTTATTTAGTTGTCTACCCGGCTAGGGTTAAAATGAGAGTATTCGGGCTTAAAATAAATCACTGTAGATGGTCGACATGTTTTCACCCATAGTCAACCCTCTGTTAGCTTGGAACAAAGCAGTAAGACTAAACTTCGAGGCATTTTGTAAAGTGTTTATGCTGCACTCAGAAAGTAATAAAGTAAAATCAAAACACAAGAATAGTCTTAATCCAATTTTAGAAACATAGCATAGATTTAATAAAATGATGAAAAAACAACAAAAAAACATTAAGTACAAGCAGAGATATGAATTTTTAAATCTTGATTTAAAAATAGCACCAAAAAGCACAAAGTTCATGGTTGAAGTCAAAAGTTAATTTTAACCGCCATGGAGCGCTGGTCAGATAAAGGCACTCGTTCAACCTGGTGGAAAGTTTATCTTTGGACTTAGAACCTGTCCTGGAAAAAAATGGCTGTTAGCAGATCATTGACGGGACAAACTGCAAGCTCACGCCTAAACAGAGCTGGACGATGGCGGATTGATGGCTAGTGTGGGCTAGCTGTGATTCCTGCAAAGTCTGAAGCCCATGCCTAGGGTGGCCTCAAAAACAATGGAATGCTGCTTGGCATTTGTCCTTGCAAAGTTCTCTATCTTCAGACTTGGAAAGTTTTCTGGAAGCAGGATCTCTTCCAGTGGGACAAACCAGCTAGTTGAATACAATCCAATGTCGACAGCTTTGGTCTTCCACAGCTTCTTTGCAATACAAGTTGGCAAAAAATTCTGAGAATTTGCATAACAACATAGCATATAACACATAACATACAATATTTAACATAACATGTGATATAACATACAAAATAACATAACATATAACACAACATAACAGATAATATGTCATATCGAATAACATATAAAATAACATATAGCACACAACACAACTCACAACATATATTTCCTGCATGATTTGCACTCAGGACTGGAAGTCTCTGTAAGATATGGAACCAGCGGGGAATGCACATCGCACTTTCAATTAGCGGGGGAGGTGGGGTTTGCAGGAGTGTATCTTACCTGATGCTTTCCATTTGTTATATCAATCGATTAGAAGTTTTATTGGGAGATACCAGCATGGATGTTCTGAAGGCAGGATCGAGATTGGTACCAGCACTGTTGTTTGCATATGATTCAATTTTAATTGCATTTACATCCAATGGTTTGCAGTTTTAATGGATCATTTTTATGATTTTATGGATGCTTTGGGCCTGAAAATGCTTTATTCTAATTCATATATGATGTCATGAGGCCCACAGAAAATGGAATCCTGGTCAGAGGAACACCATATTGGAAAAGTGTACACATTTAGTTATCTTGGTGTCTTGATGAACAGTAAAATGAACTGGGATCCTTTGATGACTACTCATGTCCATAATTTCAACAGGGTTGCCCATTGCATAGATGCTTTCGCTAGACGTTTAGGATACAGCCATATTGAGCATATTTTTCACTCATATAAAGCAAAGGCTTGAAATAGAAATCCGGTCTACAGCACTGAACATTAGGAATAGTAAGATTTAATTCTGAAGATGAAGACATGGTGGGGACAACTGAATAAAGCAAGGCAGGATGATCTTAAATCCAAGAGAAAAGTCAAGAGCATCCTTGGAACCAGTTATCAAAGAAGTGCTTTCAAGTGGCTCCATGTCATTGCAATCCATTCCATTTTGGCATTAGCAAAAGCACTTTCACCCTTGTTTCAAAAGAATTACAAATAAGAACAGGGATGTTGTGTCTATGCACATGTCTAGAAGTGCTGTTATATATAGTTATACAAAAGGGGTGGTGATGGACGGAGCATCTGAATCAATCAAACACTCGCACCCAGTCTAAAGATCTGGGTTTAATCCATCACCGTTCTTTAGCCCACTCTGCCACCCCAGTTCAGACATGGCTATATGCAAATCAGTCTGACCCTGTGCCTCATGGGAACAGTCCAGCCCGAACTGCCAAGCCATGTCTTCCCTGGACCGGAAACAAGCTTCCGAGGACCGGTTTCTGGCATTCCAGCCGTCTTCAGCCCGGCTTGCTTGAATCCAGTGGCAAAGTGAGCAAGAGACTCACGTCTGGGTATACCCTGCCACACTTATGGCAGCCAAAAGCGGTACAAAAGGGGGTGGTAATGGAAAGAGCATCTGAACCAATCAAACACTCACACCCAGTCAAAAGATCTGGGTTTAATCCATCACCGTTCTTTAGCCCACTCTACCACCCCAGTTCAGACATGGCTATATGCAAATCAGTCTGACCCTGTGCCTCATGGGAACAGTCCAGCCTGAACTGCCAAGCCATGCCTTCCCTGGACCGGAAACAAGCTTCAGAGGACCGGTTTCTGGCATTCCAGCCGTCTTCAGCCCGGCTTGCTTGAATCCAGTGGCTGGAAGGCCACACACCGGTCCTCACTTACTCTCTTATACAATCACTGATACAAGTACACGCTCATCCATACAGCCATCCTCACAATCATTGATTCTCACATATAGTAATTTATATACTCCAACTTTCACATGCACTGCGTTTTACATATGTAGTTACTTGAACATGTAGCACTGAGATATCCATTCACTCACCAACACACCCATACAAACACTCACCTACCCATACAGCTGTTTCCAAATGCACTCTTGAACACATACACCCAGTGAATGAAGAACTCATACATCTATGCACAGTGTCACACAATCCCACCCACCCACACACACACACAGACACCCATACAAATACTAAGGCAACCAATCAATAACCCATATAGACATTCATGTAGCTACTCACAAACCAATGCAGCAGCTTACACAGCATCTGACAGACTGATACAGACATTCACACAGTTTAGTCACTAACCCATGCATTCAGTAAGACACATTTGATCACTCACTTATACAGTCAGTCACACACCTACTAAATCCTCCATCCAGACACTTATACACCCACTCATTCTTCAATACACCTTGGCCCATATATTTATAAAACATATTTAACATATTTAAACTTTACAGAAACACACAGTCACTGGATGATGTCATCAGTGATGTCATTTGGGTGTCATCAGTAATGTAATCAGTGATGTCACTGACCATGTCATGAATGATGTAATATGCGACGTCATCAGCAGTACATTGCAGGGGCGCAAGTTAGAGTTAGCTCAACTAACTCTAATGGCGGAATTTCTATGGTTTTGTAAGAGTAAAATGTCAAACTAACTATAACGTCCCTGAAACCTATGGTTTTTCAGTGAATATATATATGTATATATATATATATATATATATATATATATATATATATATATATATATATATATATATATATATATATATATTTCTCTGCCACTCTACTCCACAAGCAGGATGCAGGCACTCTCTCCTCACGAAAAGAAACGTGGAGCACAGACCCAGGTAGGTGAAAAAGTTTGTTGGTTTATTGAGCTGTTACTCAGTCGGCCATTACGCGTTTCGGTACTGACGTACCTTGATCACATGACACAGAAAATGGTCACCTGGTTTCTTATATACCAACATTGACATTTTTTTCTTTCTTTTGGTGATGCAATTTTAAAGTTACAGTGCTCTTATATTTTTACAAATCTGTACAAATGACGTTTTTATCATTTGCTGGCTTATTGACACGCTGTGGTACAGTATTTCATTATACATTCAGTTATATGCGTTTCTTATTTTCTTGTGCAAATCTGCTTTTGTAATCGTACATCTTAAGCAAATTGATATACCGGTATAAATACCATATGGGATACCCTTACGTAAAATATGTACACATCTAAGCAAAATTTACATATGTTCTTGTGCAAAGTTCGCAATAAAGTGCAATACATCACGGTATAAATACCATAGAGCATCTAGGGGATATTTCAATATATCTCATAGAAAGTGTTATAAATATATAAATAAATAAATATATATACACATTTGTTAAAAAACCATTTTTTCTCTCAAGCTCTATTTTATATTCTGAGTATACCTTGTCGGTCTCAATGTTTGAAGTGCAAAAACGCATGTGCAAAATTACGCTTACTTATGCCTGCATGTCACATATTTGCGGTATCTTTAAGATCTTTTAGGGCCAGTTGTGTGCAATTGACAGATTGTAGTGTGATTTAAAAAAATCCTGTTCAGAAGCCTCTGATAAGGATAGGTTTTAAGTGAAAAAGAAAAGAAAGAGTGTTATTGTGCAAACCTTGATGACAGAAAAAAGAAAAAGAAAACTTCCTAATAGTGTTACAACTTACAAATTATAATATTCCGATTGTTATTTAAAACAGTTGCAATTTAAAAACTTTATATATATATGCAGTGTTGGGATCCTTCTGTCTGTCCCATGCACTTCTCCAATCACTCACCCAGCACTATCTACGGCCTAGCCAGGAAAAACTTGTACAGCTACAATATTCTGTGCACTATGCATGCAGACCTCCAATCAGCTACATAGCATTGATACAGTTTTTTAAATACTCAGTACCTATGCAGTCTAGGAATCCTTCTGTCTGTCCCATGCACTTCTCCATTCAACCATCCAGCACTATCTATGTACCCTATCACTCTGCCAATAACTAAGCACTAATACATTTAGCATGCCCTCTCTTTGCAGCACTGAAATTACTCCAGTTATTAGTCATATACTTAAGGAATGGCCTAGCCACTAACACAAGTGCAGGTATAATATTTTGTACACTCTGCATGCAGACCTCTAACCAGCTACATACTATTGATACGCTCTTCTAAATACCCAGGTAGTACCTATGCAGTCTAGGAATCCTTCTGTCTGTCTCAAGCACTTCCCCATTCACCCATCCAGCACTATCTACATATCCTGTCACTCCATCAATACCTAAGCACTTATAAATTCAGCACACACTTTCTTTGCAACACTGAAATTACTCCAGTTATTAGTCATATACTTAAGGAATGGAGTAGTCACTAACACAAGTGCAGGCACAATATTTTGTACACTATGCATGCATACCTCTAACCAGCTACAAACTATTGATACGCTTTTCTAAATACCCAGTTAGTACCTAGGCAGTGTAGGAATTCTCCTGTCTGTCCCATTCATTTCTCCAATCACCCATCCAGAACTATCTGCTTATCCTATTACTCCACCAATACCTAAGTACTTATAAATTCACTATGCACGCTGTTTATAATACTGTAATTATTCTAGTTACTAGTCATGAACTTATGGAATTGCCTAGCTACTAACACAAGTACCGCTATAATATTTTGTGCACTATCCAAGCAGTCCTCTAACTAGCTACATACTATTGATACACTCTTCTAAATACCCAGTTAGTACTCATGCAGTGTAGGAATCGTTAAGTCTGTCCCATGCACTTCTTTAGTCACTTATCTACCACTATCTACTTATCATATCACTCCACCAATACGTATGCACTTATAAATTAAGTGTTCACTCTGTTTACAGCAATGTCATCCTTCCAGTTACTAGTGGTATTCTTATAAAATGACCTAGGCACCAACACAAGTACACATAAAATATTCTGTGCATAATCCCTACAAATCTCAAAGCAGATACATTCTATTGGTCCACTCCATTAAATACTGAAGTAGTACCCATGCAGCGGAGGATACCTCCTGTCAGTCTCATGCAATTCTTCAATCACCCATCCAGCACTAGGTTCTTATTGTATCAGTCTGCCAATAGATAAGCACTTATGGGGCAGATTTACAAGCACCCTGCGCCACCAGTACGTCACTTTTTTTAATGTAGTGATAACGCAGGCACTCCTTCATATTTACAAGGAGAGGCAAAGCCTCTTTGTGTGGTTTTTCCTCTCCTTGTAAATATGACCCCTTCATACACAGAACTTTGTGTTGAAGGGGCGTTCCATAGGTGTTACTGTAGGTGTTCCCAGGCAACACCCATTGAACAAGACACATCACCAGATTTATGAGAAATCGTAAATCTGGAGATGTGTGTGAATGCTGTGCCATCCTAGAGTTGGTTTAGCAAGGCGCAACGAGGAGAATTGTTTTCATTTCTCCTCATTTTTTTCTCTTTCAATGCATGCTGCATTCAACAGCATACATTGAAAGAGAAAATACCTTTACTGATTGTTTTTGTGCACAAAGGTGTCCCTTCCTGCACAAAAACAATCTCCGCATGACACAGACATCCTTGCACCATAGTGCAAGGTTGCCTCTGTCACCGCATGGCTGCGTTTTGTGCAGCAGTGCAGAGGGAAGCACAGAGTTGCAACATATTCATGTACATATTTTACATCCCTGTGCTTCGGAAGTGCCACAGTGCAGTGCAGCTAAAGAGCTTGCAGTCTCACACTGCAGTACTTCCTCATAAATCTTCACCTATAAATTCACCATACACTACTAATGCATTCTTTCAGTCAATCATGCTATATACATATTTTTAACCAAACTTTCACACATTACCTTGCAATTATAGTACTTTCTTCAACTAGATAAGGTAGTTCTGATAAGAACTTTTTTTTCCTTCTTTTTTCTTTTGTATTATTTTTTTTCCACAATTTTTTGGGGTGTTTTTTCAAAAAAGTATCCAAAAAAAGAATGAATAAAACAGGAAACTTTTGGAATTACTTATCATTCGAAAAACAAAAAAACAAAAAAAATTAACAACAATGGTTGCGTTGCGCAGCACAAACTGCATCCACTGACTGCTCACTGAAGCATTTAGGTTTCTTAAACTTCACGCAGTGTTGCTCGAGAAAGGTGAATTCTGGCCTTATGTCCATTGCAGGTGTTCCTGGGGATACTCTAGGTGTACTTGCCACAGCAGGTGAGGGGTTCAAAGCAGCTCGCCTCATTTCCTCTCGAGCAATATTGAGAGGCTGTGCGGTCCAGAGATGCTTGTACATAGAAGCAGTGCCTCTTGACAGGACTCGGTCACAAATTTTGCACGTCACCTTTCTCGCAATTACTTTCTTCTCTCCAGGTGGAAAAGTGAAGAATTTTTCCATGACAGAGTCCTGCCTCTGTCGATGTGGTGCCTCCTCAAAGAATTCTTTTTCAGAAGATACTTCCTCCTGCTGCTGTTGCTATACAGATGCTATTTTTTTTATATTTTTGGGAAAACACCAAAAAAAACAAGCAAAAAAGGGTTCTTGTAGGAAAAGAGATGTCTCTCTAAAGATGCTCCAACAAGAATGATTAAAATGGGTGGGGTTCTTCAATAGTATGAGTGGGAAATGTTATGAACCAATGAAATCTTTTTTTTGAGGTCACATGGGATCCACGCACTCTGCGCTCACAAAGCAAGCACCCAACATGACTTCGCAAAAATATATTTCAAAAGAATATAAGTTTAATATAAGTACAAATATATTATTTTTATGAATATCTTAGATAATATTAATGACATATACATATTTTTTTAGAACACAATTTTTTTTGCAGGAGTCGCACACCCAGTGCGCCCAGCAGGTATATGACATCACGCGGGACCCACCACTGTGCAAGCTTCGTGTACCATAATGGGCATGTGTTGTGAATGCGTGGGAGCAGGAATTGCAGACTGGTTGCATACTAATCGCACACATCACGTAATATTAAATGTAAATGATGTAACTGAAAAACACGCAGCCATCACAAACCGCACGCGGATCCTTTACGACTTTTCTAAAATGGGGCTAGAATCCGCGCACCCACTATGATTAATACACTTTGGGAAAAAAAATTAAAAAAGAAAATAATATAAATATATTAAAAGAAAAAAACAAAACAAAACAATTGAACAATCTTTCAGTTTGAATTTAAAACATTTTTTTTTACAATTTTCAGAAAAATATATAATGTTATTTAATGAATAAAATATTTATAAATGAATAGTTACAAAAAACCTTTGAAATTCACTGAAAAAACCATAGGTTTCAGAGACGCTATAGTTAGAAATTAGCATAGAAAACCCCTTAGAAAGTCAGAGAAAAAGCCTTAGGTTTCAGAGGTGTTAAAGTTAGCCGGACATTTCACTCGTACAAAACCATAGAAATTCCTCCGTTTTATTTAGTTCTGCTAACTATGACTCACGTGCACGCAATACACTGCTGATGATGTCACATAGTACATCATTTATGACATGGTCAGTGACATCACTGATGATATCACTGATGATATTCTCAAATGACATCACTGATAACATCACTGATGACATCCTTCATGTGACAATCTGATACACCTCATCATACACTAGTATAATCTTTCATCACTCACTGTAAAATACAGAATACCATGTTTGAAACCATTGACACACCAATACCATTTACTACATACTCACTCACTGATTACTAAGTCTACACACACAACTACCCATTCAACAACAGAATCACTTATACATGCAGTCACTAATTAATAGAACACTATAAAAGGCACTTATACACATATATAGACATTGACACATCAGCAGTCATCTTAGTCGGTTATGCAGTCATCCTACTCACTCATGAAAAAAGTAATCACACTTACATTTTCTCACTTACACAATTATACACACTGCACCTCATTTATTCAAACACATAGTAACTCATAGTCAATATGTTAAAAATCACCATTACAATTATACACTCATTCATATAGTTACTCCCACAATCACTGACTCTTACACATACTTATTTATATACACCAACTCTCACATACAATGCCTATTATTTTTTACTTTGTTGAAAATGTAAAACTAAAACATATATTCGCTCATCAACACACAAATAAAGTCACCCAAACAACTGTTTCCACGTGTACTCTTGAAACCTATACACCTAGTAAATCAACAACGCACAAATCTATGCAGAGTTACACACACCCCATCCAACCACACACAAACTCAGTGTCCCATACACATACTCATCCAACTAATCAATAACTAATATACACACTCTTGTAATAAGTGAGCAACTGATGCAGCATGTTATTCAATAACAGAGACAGTGATGCACACATTCACATAGTTTAGTTACTAATCAATGTATTAAGTGAGAAACTTTTAATTACTCACTTAAACAGACTGTTGTGTGGCATTAAGAGCTCCGAATGATTTTTCCCGATTCATGCCCTTATATAGGTACAATTTACATTACCCGTATAGAGGCATAGAAACCAAACCCTTATTTAGGCATAGCTCATGCAGACCAAATACAGTCATGGCTACTTCCACCCGTACCAAACGTCACAACAATTTCTTGGAAAATCACCTTAAGCATCTAGGGAACTTACCCTTGCTTGAGTATTGATTTGTCCAAGAACTCATGTACTTTGCAATGAACGACTGTTCCCTAGGGGTTCTTTCCTGATGTTATTATGCTCGACTTTACGTCAATGTATGGCATTCCTAAATACCTTCAAGGTATAAATATATCTTCACTTGCTATAGCAAACTACGGTGGTTCGGAGCAGTTCTACTATCTACTTGCCCGACGCAGCTCGCTACAACAAGTGCCGAAGGAAGCCGACCATTCAGCTGACGCACTGATCAAGAGGCTGTCTTTCTCTCGTCAAGAATCCAGCTCCGGTGTTTCCCAGCTCCCCTTGCAGGGTGTTGGGAAATTGAGTCCTGAGACAGAGATACCAGACCTCCTTCATAATAAACCAAGGTATGGAGCTGATTAGAACCTAGAAAAACCTTTAGCAGATTCTTGGCAAAAACACCTAAACCTATGCTACACAATACTTACTTCTTCCCACGTACTAGACTTAGGTTAGGTACATTGGGGTAGGCGTATTTAGAAGCACCAGTTGAGTATTTCCAGTCAATGTTATTTATGTATGTATTTTTATATGGCTTAGAAATCATACAATGCTTTTACAGTATTATTTTATAATACTATTCTTGCTGTACGCATTATACTTTGCAGTCTGCTTAACGATTGAGCAGTTCACTTCTCTTATATAAGAAAGAAGACTGTTCAATAAACCTTTTGATTGAAAACGCCCGTCTCTCTATTTCTCTGCAAACTCTGTTGAAACGAAGCATGCCCGATTGACTGAGTGAAATACGTATCTATTGTTCCTGTGACTCTAGAGATATATTTCTTATTCTTGGGAAACAAAGTTGTCATGCTTATGCGGTTGTCAGAAACTAATCCCTTCTTGTGAATTCGAGAAAGTTTCTAGTGACCTCTGAGCTAGCTGGCACTCACTATTAAGTTTAGTATATTCGATAGGGACCTAGTCGACCTCAGTCCTACGTCTAATCTATAGGATATATTACTCCTATGCGCGGAGCCTATTGGGAATATAGGAACTACACTACAAGACAGCTACTAAATCCTCCATTCAGACAGTTATATATCCACTCAATCTTCGATACAGATTGGTATATATATATAATACATATTTAAATTTCAAACAAAACCATATTCACTGGATGATGTCATCAGTGATGTCATTTGAGATGTCATCAGTGATATCATCATTGATGTCACTGACCATGTAATGAATGATGTAATATGTGACATCATCAGCAGTGCATTACGCGTGTGCGAGTTATAGTTAGCAGAACTAACTATACGGGAGGAATTTCTATGGTTTTGTATGAGTGAAATGTCCAGCTAACTATAATACCCCTGAAACCTATGGTACCAGCAACATAAAATCTAAATTAAAAATCTATTATAAATTAAAACATTAAACTATTTAAAAAAATCTTCAAACTTAAATTTCACACTCCAGTGAGTGCAACAGTAGGGAAAGTGTTACTATTACTAATTTCTATTCCCACTCCAGTGAGTGCAACAGTAGGGAAAGTGTGGATAGCAGAGAGGTAAAAATTACTATTCCCACTCCAGCGAGTGCAACAGTAGGGAAAATTTTGGATAGCAGAGGAGTAAAAATTACTATTCACACTCCAGTGAGTGTGAAAGATGGGAAATTGTTGGATAGCGGAGGAGTAGAAATTACTATTCCTAATCTAGTGAGTGTAATAGCAGGGAAAGTGCTGGATACCAGAGGAGTAAAAATTACTATTCCCACTCCAGTGAGTGCAACAGTGGGGGAAGTGCGGGATAGTAGTGGGATACATTTTACTATTCCCACTCCAAACAGTGCAACAGAAGGGAAAGTGTTGGATAGCGGAGGGGTGAAAATGTCTATTCTTGCTCCAATAATTGTACCAGTAGGGAAAGTGTTGAATAGCGGAGCGGTAAAAATTACTATTCCCACTCCAGTGAGTGAAACAGTATGGAAAGTGTTGGATAGAGGAGGGATACAAATGACTATTCCCACTCAAGCGAGTGCAACAGTAGGGAAAGTGTTGTATTGCTGAAGGGTAACAATTATTTTTCTCACTCCAGTCAGTTCAAAATTGAAAAAACAAACAAAATATTAAGAACAACAAAAATATTTTTTTTAAATAAATAAAGAAAAACTATGAATGTGTTAAAAATTAAAAGACAAATATATTTAATAGTAAAATAAATGAAAATCATATAATGTTAAATACCTACAAATATTATAAAACAGTACAATAAAAAATTATTTCCAAACAAAGAAATATTTTTTATTAGAAAATATTTTGAAACAAAAGCATTAAATATTATATACATTTACTTTTCCTATTTCCTTCCCTATAACACCACACAATTCTCAACCACATCAAAAATGTTGTATGTACTTCCTTCATTAACATTATTAATTACCATTTAAAGAAATATTATTACTTAAAAACAATTAAAACTTATTTTCCATCAAAAAACGAATAGTAGTTAACAACCTATTGATAAAGTAAGTAAAACTAATTTATTATGGACACTGTACCCCTATAACAGTAAAACACGCACACACACACACACACAAATAAGCAAATACCCTAATTAAATATCAATTAATTCATTAATATTAAAGGTCGACTAATTAATAATTAGTTAAACATAAATTCCTTCCCACCCTTTACCCCTATGAAGCCCACAACCCACACCTAAAATTAATTACACAATTTCCATATTTCATTGTCAATTAATTTATTAATAATAATTAACAACTAAATATGAATAAATTAAACATAAATTGCTTCCCACCTTTTACCCCTATAAATTCCACAACCTGCACCTAAAACAAATTACACAATTATCATAATTAATTACCAATTAATTAATTGACATTAATTAACAACGTATTAATAATTACTTACTTCCCACCATTCACCCCTATAAACCCCACAACCTACACCTAAAACAAATTACACAATTACCATAATTATTTACTAATCAACTAATTATTTTAATTAACAAACAGTTAATATTTAATTGCAAATGAGTTACTTCCCACAATTAACACTATAAAATCTCAAATCTCAATAAAAAAATGTAATCATTAACTTTTTGGGAATTAAATTACTTCCCACCCAATTCCCCTATAAACCCACAAGCCGCTACGGAACTAAAACATGCAACATTTATTTAAAATTGATAACTACTAATAATGTAACACATATATTAAAAAAACATAAACAATACTTACACAAAAAGCATACACAACATACATTTAAAACATTAACTAAATACATAACACTAATTAAAAAATCGATATTTTAAACAACTATATTTTTGCAGACGATATTAATATCTTCCATATTTTTGAAAACTATATTTCTCACCTTAAATTCGATATTCTTGACCACGATCTTCTTGCTGTCGATATTTCTGTGTCACAATATTTCCAACTCAATATTTGTGTAAGTCGACATTTCCAACTCAATATTCCGTCTGAATACCCTTCGAGAAACATAAAAGCAGCACTGAGCTCATCACATACTAAATAACAATTGAATTGCATTAAAGTATATTATTTTATCAGAGAAGAAAACCTCAAAAGCTTGAATATGGCTGGAGAACTGAATGTTCAACTGGGAGATTGATTTAGTATGATTATTTACTGTAGGTGGGGTGTTTTGTATTCTGGGAGACTGATATGATCAAGTTTTTCTTGCATTTGTATCTTAACAGAGTCACAAGATCTATTCTGCCTAGACCAAGAACCATGACAATTAGGTGGATCATGAAATGAAACCATATCATGTTTGAGTAATAATTGGAGTAGTCTAAGATAAATGGTGATGAAATGTAGGTAATAAAGAACCTACATAAGGACTGATTAATTGAATGGATCATAGTGATAAAACACTTTCTAAATAAATGTTATAACACCCAATTGGGTATCATGGGCAGATCAACACAGATAATCATACATTCTGACTTGGCATGGACAGCCCACCATGGCATTATAGTGTAACTCGTTTTCTTTACTTTATAAGTTCTGAAAATTATCCACAATGAATTGAACTATAATTTATACAAACACCACAAGACTCGTTTAAAAACACCACTCATCACCTTCATTTTAAATTCTAGATAGCCATATCACAAGAGTTATTCCACTGATTGAAATGATACATAAGGC
Source organism: Lissotriton vulgaris (assembly GCF_964263255.1). Classification (NCBI taxonomy): domain Eukaryota; kingdom Metazoa; phylum Chordata; class Amphibia; order Caudata; family Salamandridae; genus Lissotriton; species Lissotriton vulgaris. Next base: position 1,013,081,577 of record NC_141687.1, read on the forward strand.
CAATTAATCGGACTCACAGAGCTGTTCAAATCAAATCAAATCAAACGAAACTGTATTCAGTTCCATGGATCATAAAAGTTTAACATACATGTGTGATACTTTAAAAAGGAATTTCATATCAAGGTTATACAGCAACATGAATAAGAATCACTAAAAACCCACATTTCATCAATTTTAGGCAATTTGCAATTTACAAAGGAAACTAATCCCGCATGCTCATTACCCAGGACAACAAGCTTTGATATCCACCGTCAAATTTCATCAATCTCAATAATTATTATATAAAAAATTAAAAAATGAATTAAAACACTAGTTTATCTATTGTGACTCATATCGTTTTCTTATTGACATGTTAATTCTAATGTAGTTGGAGACAGCAGTGAAAATAGGAAGAGTAGACAAAGAGTGTAAAAGATTAAAGCCATCCATATAAGCACAGGGACGAATTTCTCTCAAAAGTGGGGCTAAGAATTGTGCCCTCAGCTCATCATGAAGTGCAAATTGCTCTGAGATGCCAAATTGTCACATGGGCAAGCAGTAACTTTGTCAACCCATCCTGACTGTGTGGGGAATGCCACTAGAAAGTACAAAGTGCCTAGGCAAAGTCTGGTCAGGAAAAATCGTGTCTGTGCATTAATAGTAAAAGGTTAAGTAAAATTGCTATTGTTTTGTGGACAGGCATGGCTGACCTTGCACTCCCAGATTCTGGCATCCAATATATTCCTCAAAGTAATGTGCTTCTTTATGATGTTGGGTTTTCACATTTGTATAGATGCTTACAGGTTATCATAGCAGTGCCCCAGGGCGATCACCTTGAATTTTTCTCTCAGAAATAGGAGCCTTGGGATTGCCAAAGCATTATCAAGGTTGATACAATCCTTGATAACGTCCCTTGAGAACATTAAGTGCTCAAACATCCACATTTGAGCCCAGAGAAGCAGTGGGGCGATATCAATTCAGTTCTCTATGTAATCCATCCCCATCTCAGAGTGACAAAAAAGTGTGGGGGCACTCTTTGGGGTCATCAATAGTTTTTTAATGAATTTATTTTCCAGAAGATGTAAATGTCTGCTTTTATAATGTCCCCACACTCCTGCCCCGTAAAATGGAACAGATGCGCATTATCTTTATAAAGGGTAATCAACTGTGTTACCAGCTTATGGCCTAATTTACAGACAAAACAGAATAAACCCCCACTACCCGGCTAGTATGTTGTACTCTTGTAGTGACAAGAGAGTCCCAATTCATTTTGTTATTAAACGCTCACCAAATATGTAAAATTGAACAATTTATCAATGGTCTTACCCTTTACACACCATTATATATGATTTGAGAAAATTAACTTTTAGGTCCAATGCTGACATCAAATCTTTAAAAGCATCCAAAGATTTTTGGAGGCTATTGGCTGTCAAGGTCATTAATACAGTGTTGTCCCCATATGACAACAGAGGGACCGGGTTGCCTCCTATTCTTGGAAAGTCAAGTCCCTTCTCTATTAAAAATGCCACTAGGCCATTTGTTTTCAATAAAAAGAGAAATGGAACTAAGATGCACCCCTGCTTAACACCTTCTGTGGAGACAATAAGCTTTGTCTTGTCCCCACAGGGGCCATATCATATGGCAACAGTGGTGGACGCATGAAGCCCACAAAGGAAGGAGATAGGAGCTTCTTCAATACCCATCTTATCCATCTGTCACCACAATTTCTCCTGATTGACAGTGTCAAAGGAGCTGGATAAGTCCATGAAGGCCAGGTGGATAGACCCCACGTGGCCTTCATGTACTTACCCATACTCAGAGACAAATTGAGGCACTGTTCATTGGTTTCCATCCCCCTTCTAAAGCCATATTGCGTTTGTAACATAATCCCAGAGTTACTTGCCCAGGTCTCAAGACGCACAAGAATGACCCTCCCCAATAACTTTACGAGGGCGTCAATTAGGGAGATTACCCTGTAACAGGCAGGGTCATTCTTATTGCCCTTTTAATACACTGGGACCACGATGGCCACCTCCCAGGATGTTGGGATGGGTCCAATCACCACTGCTTTATAAACACAAGTCAGCAGGGGTGCCCAAAGATTGGAATTGCTTTTGAACAGGTCTAATGGTATCCGATCAGGGCCTGGTGCTTTCAAACAGATGCCCTTTACCAAGGCATCCTCGACCTCAATCACTGTACAGGAAGCACTGAGTTAGGATGCCAACATTAGGTCAGGTGTCACATCCTCTCTTATCTCCTGTGATGAAATACAATTAGGGTTAAATATGGCCAAGAAATTGGATTCCCACACTTCCCCCAGTACAGTATCAATGAGTCCATACACCTAGCATCAGCCGAGAATAGGGGGCGATTTATGACCTCCCAAAATCTCTTGGTATTTTTAAGTGCACTTACTCTCTCCAGGTCTTCCCAGGCTAACCTCCTCAATTCTTCATTCCTTTGGTTCATAGTATTTTTGCAAGCCTGTCTTGTGCTTTTAATTTGGATTTTATCCAGAGGGATTGCATGCAGGGCCTTTTGAGGTACTTTTGGGAGCTTGAACTCACTACGTAAATCCCCTTGTCTCCTGGACTTCTCTTCTTTGTGCTGATCTTGTTAAGCTTATGGCTACATACACACAGATTGATTTAAAACCCTGTATAACCTCATCTGGGGGAGAATCATGTTGGAGGCATCTCATGATAGACCTTGATTTTGCCTTAGCGGTTTTCTCCTCAAGTTGGATAAGGTTTATTTTGCCCCATTTAAATCTCACCACTTGATCGGTGTTATACTGAATGAGGCAATCGTCACCTTTCCCTTCCTGGGCTATTACACTGAGGGAAATAGTGAGGGGCTTATGGTCACTAGAGTTGTTTGGTTCCACCTCAAAGTTACCAACAAGGGGGCAAACTTTCTCAATATGAATACAAAATCAATACAACTTTCCCTACCTGCTCCAACATAAGTGGGGCACTGTCTTAATGAGCTACTGATGAGGGAATCAGTCAGACACAATTCATTTTCAATGATAATAGCATTTAAAGCCTCACCCAGTGGTGTGTGAATAAAATGCTGCTGTGGTTGGCCCTCTGTATCCAGCAGCCCACAAACTCGTTGGGTGCTATACAAGCAGGTGGTACAATTAAAATCCACCACCCATAGGATGCACAGATGTGGCACTTCCCTGCTAACTTATTGAATTGCGCCTGTAGTGTTTCAAATACACAAAAAGAACAATTGATGGACAGAATGCAGAACAATGTCATAAATTCACCCCAGTGCAGAGATCTGGGCCTAATTCTATCGTTATTTTGCTCACTATGCCATTCCAGTTTGGACCCAGCCATTTGTAAATCAGTCTTGATCCTGCGCTCAATGGGAAAAAACCAGCCCGAACTGTCAGGTCAGCCATATGCAAATCAGTCCGAGGATGCTTGTTTCCAGTCCAGGGAGGACCTGGCCTGGCATTTCGGGCTTAACTAATCCCATCGGAAGCAGGGTCAAGACTTATTTGCATGTGGCTGGGTCCAAACTGGAATGGCATGGTGAGCAAAAAAACGATTGATTTAGGCCCAGATCTCTGTACTGGGGTGAATGTATGACATTGTTCTGCATTCTGACCATCGATTGTTCTTTTTGCATTTTAAACCCTGAGTGGGACGGTTATGCCCAGACATGGGTCCCGTGCTCTAAATTATGACACTGGAGTCAAGCTATCCTGTCTGATGAGGGCTGAAAGCCCGAAACCGGTCCTAGGATGCTTGTTTCCAGCCTGGGAGGACCTGGCCTGGTAGTTCAGGCTGGACTGCTTTCATTGGGTGCATAGTCAAGACTGATTTGCATATGGCTGGGTCCAAACTGGAATGGCATGGTGAGCAAAAAAATGATGGATTTAGGCCCAGATCTCTGTACTGGGGAGATCGTATGACATTATTCTGCATTCTGTCATCAATTGTTCTTTTTGCACTTGTCACCCCAAGTGGGATGGGTATGCCAAGACGTGGGTCACCTGCGCTCCTTGCCATTGGAGTCAAGGTATCCTGGCTGATGAGGATTGAAAGCCTGAAACTGGTCCTAGGACGCTTGTTTCCAGTCCAGGGAGGACCTGGCCTGGCAGTTCGGGCTGCACTGATCCCATTGGGCGATGGGTCAATACTGATTTGCATATGTTTGGGTCCAAACTGGAATGGGATGGTGAGCAAAAAAACGATGGATTTAGGCCCAGATCTCTGTACTGGGGCGAATGTATGACATTGTTCAGCAAACTGTCCATCAATTGTTCTTTTTGCATTTGTCCCCCTGAGTGGGTCGGGTATGCCCAGACGTGGGTCCTGTGCCCTCCATGCCACTGAAGTCAAGCTATCCTGGCTGATGAGGGCTGAAAGCCCAAAACTGGTCCTAGGATGCTTATTTCCAGTCCTGGGAGGACCTGGCCTGGTAGTTCGGGCTGGACTGTTCCCACTGGGCGCAGGTCAAGTCTGATTTGCATATGGCTGGGTCCAAACTGGAATGGCATGGTGAGCAAAAAAACTATGGATTTAGGCCAAGATCTATTACTAGGGTGAATATATGACATTGTTCTGCATTCTGTCCATCAATTGTTCTTTTTGCGTTTCAATAACGTGACAGTGTTATGGTCAAAAATTTTGTAATACCAGTTGACCAATAATAACTTAACATGGATCAGGTTGGAGATCATACTAAGTTAGTACCAGGGTGATTTAATTGCAACCTTTGCTTGAATAGACCCATATTTAACTGAGATCAATGTCACCAGCCCTCCTTTTGCCCTTCCTGCAGGTGAAGGGGTTGGGTGGACAGTAAAAAAACAATAACCATCCAGTACAATATCATCCTTATACCATGATTCCTGAATACAAATGATATCGAAGTCCTTAATGTACTCTACCAATACCTCGTCCGATAATTTCGGACGGATACCTGCAATATTCCAGGAGATAATTTGAAATGGAAACATAATATAATCCTGCTTCACTATGTCCACCCGAATGCAGTTAGTGACAGGCCTAGTAGGCGTGGTAACTGGATCAAACCCCACCTCTCCTAGATTGCAAACGGGAGGTGAAGTAGGCGGACAGATACAGGTCTCAGAGATCATTTGTATTGTCACCAATATTAATGGTATTTTGTAGAGAAGGACCCGGTAAATTAGCAACAGAACTATTCCCAGTAATGCTATCACCTGCATTTGAGTCTCTCCCTAGGTCGACACAGTGGAAACAAATTATTTTTAAATCGACAGATCTGCCGGGTTGTGCATATAGTCTGTCTTTTTCTGTTAAGCCAGAGAGCGCCTCAAAGCAGTTAGGGTGATTGAATGAGAGAGGTTGGGGGGGGGCGTTCTATTCTGAGCTGGCTGCCAGATCTGTTGACTCTTAAAAGTCCCCCGCTGGCGGGAATAGAAAAAGCCCAATTGACGAGCCTGTATCAGATCAGTGAGAGAGTCTCTAAGGTGTTTCAAAGCAAGATGCACGCACATCATATTGTTAAATTTCAGCACTACAAAATCACCTTCTATACATTTAATTGTTTTACTCAACCAGCACACCCGCCTTGCCATAATAATGTATTTGGGCCAATTGATCTGAGATTGGATTTTCCTAGTACACCAATGGGATGATTTATTAATAAGGCTCTGGCAATTTTCTTGTTGGCCAGAGGGGAGATAGGAGACCCCTGTCAAGATCAGTGAATAGGGTGTGCACTCTGGGGGTAAGTTTAAGATGTTATTTTCCCCCGCCCGCTTTAAAGACCTGGCGCAAAGCTATTTACGTTTGTGTTTTATTGTAACTGACTTCGCCCATTATGGAGGTCAGTCTTGTGTGATTTGCGGCCTTTTTCCCTAACCTACAATTGTCCCCTTTCAAAATCCCATCCGATCCAAATGCCGGTGCCTTTAATGTTTATTAGGATTATCGGAAGTAAGATGCCACTCATGAAATGTTATCCTTAATATATGTGTTAGATGGCCCACTTATTGAGGCCCGCTCGCCCACAGGGACACTACAGAGAGCATTGACTACCCTTTCGTCTGTGCAGCTAAATGGAGTGGTCAGGCCATTTTGCTTTTTTAGTGCCACTGATTTCCCTGAGGCCTGCAATAGTCGGTCAAGATGATTCTCTATGCAGGCGTAGGTTTCCGTTCCCCCATGGTAGAAGGTGCCTTGTATGTACACAGCTAGAATACGTTTAAGCTTTTACGTGATGTGTATACTGGAGAAGCCAAGAAGGGGGGCCAGCCCAACCTCCCCCATGCTCTGACAGGCTCTGACAGGCACAGACTGCAATTAGATTAAAGTTCAGATGAAATGCATTATAAATCGTAAAGTTATAATTCATGAATGATGCATAAACAAGAAGGCAGTAGAACTATATGGCCTGTTTTTTTTGTTGGAAGGGCAAGGCAGTATTTTATCTATGTTAGTACATTATTAAAATAGTCTTTCATTGTAATGCCATTTCAGTAAACACATACTAGGGTAGAATAAAATATGTTTATAACGAAACAGAGTAGCAGTGTTAAGAGTCTGCATGTTGGTTATTATGAAAATTAACTAACTATTTAGATACTATTCTGTCCCAGGAGCAATGGTGCCAGAGCTGTAGTTTGAAGAAAACTACTTTTCAGGCTACGTGCAGCTGGCAATGGGCAATCCTTTGAATTAGAAGGTTAAGGCGTGTTTTGCTTTTCTTGCTTAAACTATACCTAAAATAATAGGCAAAGGTGAGCATTAATGGATGTTTGCGATATTGTGCAATCAGCATTTACCACAAAATTATGGATTTACCATATTTGCCACATAAATTAGACACCTTGCATCTATTATACAAATGTTGTGTATAGCTCAAATAGAATAAGATATTGCCACTAGAGAATGTGTAGCACAATTTGAATTGTTTGCTGTATAATTTCGTCTACCCCATGGCAACAAAGCACGTACATTTTTGGAAGCACTTTGAAATAATCCTGGGCATTATATTGAGCCTACCCACGAACAACAGAGGAGGAGACTGCAATATTGAACCATCAGAGATTATTACATGGAGTATACTGAAGCGTGACAGAGAATCAACAGAGGAAAAACCGATTGTAGCTGCTGTTAAATTACTTAAGTCATATCATATAGAATCTGCATTGAACAATAGGGAAGCAACGGAATGGAGGCACTGTTAAACCGTTAAGGAATGATGTGTTTCTCACTAGGCCCTGGCTAAATGTGTGTTATTTTAAGATTGAGCGCTGTGCTTGTTATATGATATACCCTAAATTATGCAACATCACGTAAGTACTTGTAGCTTGTCTCAACACTTTAATATGAGCACCCATGAACAGCTAGAACCCAAGAGACTGTTGCACATGCCATTTGTGTTTTTTGCACTATTTTTTACAATAAAATGATAAAATATAGTGCCTAATGACAGATTTGCATTTCGTGTATTTCTACGTAGTTATACATATTTTTGAGTAAACGTCTGTAATTGTCCTGAAATGTCACATAATCACACGTAAACAAATTACTCACATTTATCACACCTCTGGTGGACACCGAGGATTGAGACGAAATAGCGTTTAAGTGACAGGGGAGAGAGAGAGAGAGACATTGGCTATTGTCCAAGGCCCCAATGGGCCTAACGGACTCAAATGGTGCAGACGTCACAGGAGATTGTCCTCAAACTTCATCACCCACCTGGTCGCTCTAGCTGGATGTCCCAGTAGAATAGGTTCAAAAAGGTGGAGGAATTGGAGGAGTAGAATGGCTGAGGAAATGAAAGAAGGAAGAAAGGATGTACTGGACTACACTGGAGGAAGGACAGTGAGTAGTTCAAACAACAAGGCAGGTGAGGAGGAGGAGGAAACGAAATGGAGAAAATAAAACATTGGGATACGTAGAAACCAAGACAAAATGAGAAGAAATCAGAAGTAAAAGCTGGAAAGGGTATGTGAAAGAATGAAAGGAAAAGGGAGAAATGGAGAACAAGAAGCTCAAAGTCAGACAGTGTACCAGATTGAAACTGAGAGGACCAACATGCGTGTGATGCCGCCATAGCAGTAGTTGTTAGGGTCATACACAGTACATGAGTCAAAAACAGTTGTCAATTCAGGACTTCATTACCTAACTAGTACAGCTGATTGTAACATCTACACTCTAGGCACACCTATGTGTGCTCAAAGGACAGGATGTAATAATGCTTTCTGTTGGCCTACTCCTAGGCCAGGACTCTCATGTAATTAGCACCCTTCCCTTGTTCATCACTTCTAGAGTCTACCATTCTGTCACCAATCAGGTCACAAAGGAGGTTTGCATGCAATGAACAGCTGTCAACACTCAATTCAAATACTCCTAACTTCGGTAGTATAGCATAAAAGAGGTACAAAAAAGAAATATAAAAGCAGTCATTAAAAACAACATCAGCAAGTTAAAATATAAAAAGCATAACACCACTTGTTAACAATTTCAGTAAAATATATATATGACCACTTCATTAGTACATATGGGGGAATAAATACCCTAGAGAATGTGAATTTACATTATAGGGTGAAAATGGCACATTTTTACCTAAAAATTATCTACTTTCTGTTTTTTGCTTCCTATAAGCCAAGCATGAAGCAGATATCTAGACTGTCAACCATTTTGCATGCAGTTCTTTGTGCAGTGGGAACAATTTCAAGTGCTGAATGTTCTCCTTTTGTATCCACAGAGGCTACACCCTGGGTGGAGTTACTGCGTGAAGTTGAGCATTTGGAAATAAAACAATTAAGAGGCAAGTTTCCATGACGAAACTGGATGTACAATGTTTTTGCTAAATTACGTTTGATATTATCAAAGAAGGATTCATAGTTGTAATTACCTTTCATCATTAAAAATTGGGTTGTTCAAATTTAAATTTAAATTTAAATATCTTTATTCACATTTGATATATGCATAAAAGTACAGACTAAAATTATCCTAAAAACATTTGATCGCCAAGAAGTCTAAAATTAAATAATAATTGATTTTAAGATATGACCATTAAAATATCAATATTTACAAGTAGCCTCGTTGCAAAAATCAACTTCAGTTCATTGTAAGAAGGATTTGTTGCAACATGCAATCAAAAAATACAATTCCCCCAGAGCAAATCCGAGTAGCACATTTTAAAACCATGCAATAAATCATTTTCCAGGCATGAGGCTTTCATATATTTGGTCAATTAAAACAACTCCCCTGTCTATTGAACTTCTCCTTATACGAAGAACTGAATATAAAAATGTTGCAACCATGAAACAAATATTTCCAAGGAATTAATAACTGCAAGAGCTGTAGAATGTGAAACTAGACTCCGTTTTTGTTATCGGGGGAGGTAATATTTTTTGCTTTCCATTTTCTGGAAAGGACAAAAAATTAGATAGGAGACATGGGTTGGGAAGACAAGCCAACACAGAGACATTGCGACAGGTTATTTAGTGAGTATACATGCGCCCTGCGTATCCTACCATCAAGGGGAAAAAATGTAACCTCATCCTTGTTTAAAGATATTGATGTGTATTGTTAGTAACAAAAGAGAGATTAGATTCATGACCCTTGGGAATTCTGGGCAAGGTATGATAATGAATAACCGTAGCTTTACTTTGGTTGCATTGTTAAAATGTCATGTGCCTGCATTAAAAGAAGATAGTGCTTATGGATGTAATATTGTTTTTTTAATTCTTTAGCAGAAATAAGGGTACAGCTGCCCACTGGATCACTCCACAGATTATCCAGGCACATCCCCATTAAAGAATCTGTTACACATCTAATCCACTGGAAGGCAGAAGCATTTAAATGTTAAAGGATTTCCACCAGCTAAGTTCGATTGGGCAATAGCTCCGGGGTGGCCCAAACGTGTAAAGGGTCAGAGTTTGATCTAATCAATAATTTGTCTAAGCCCCGGATCAAGCCTCAATGGTACTAAAGGGGCACTGACTGGTCGACATAGGATTTGCCCAAAAAAATCAGTTTTCTACCATTTCCAGGGGTTCGCTAATTTTATCGACCCAGATCTCTGCAATGTATACTGCCACCCCTGATGCCTGGTGCAATATAATTGATCCACCTATGCTACGAATTTACAAAAATACTTTTTATACAGCTTTGCCAGGCCCCCGCATTTAAGCATCTTTTTGTGACGTGTGATGACCAATCTAGATTCTCATCTAGAGTACTCACCAAATACTCAAAGAGGCAGATCTGTGCTAGAGGGACATCATCTAGGGTTGGGTTGGCACTCAAGGATAAAGGGGGATTGAAAAACATGTATTTTGTTTTACTGATGTTCACTTCCAATCCCCTCATCCCACAGAATCTGCTAAAGCCATCAAGTATTTTATTTAGCCTAATTGCCGTTTTTGACAGCAGAAAGGTGTCATCTGCAAACAAGAGGCCTGGGACCCTCTGGTCGGCTGGACAGGGGGTATCATTATCACAGATACTTAAGAAAAGTGGCAGGTCATTTATAAGCAAAATAAAAAAGGGTGGGGTTCAAAAGGCAACCGTGCCTAACAATGAGCTTCAATGTGATACGATTGATAACTTCACCCAATTTGCCACATCTAATTTGCTCATAGTTATTCTGGTATAATCTCTCGATTATATTGCACAAATAAGTCACGATACATAGTTCAACAAGACGTTTCTACAGCAAGCATCTGGGAACAAGACTGAATGCAGCTCTTAAGTGCACGAAGACTGTGTACAACCTCCCCTTTTCGAAATTAATGGTCTTCCAATAGATCTACTGCAGTCTGAAGACCTGACACACTGTGGATATATTTGGTGGCAAACCTGCTTGAAGAGGGCAAGGAATATTGTTCTCTTCTAGCCAACGCTGCAATCTGCCCAATATGACCTTGCAAAAAAGCTTTTGCGCTGTGACAATTAAGCTAATTAGTCTGTAATTAGCTGGGTCCAAGGGACAAGCCTTCCTATATATGGGGAGGATATCAGTGCTGGCTCATGACTTTGGTATACTAGCACCCTATAAAATAGCATTAAAAACCCTTGTAAAATATGGTGCCCACTCCTCTATTTCTATATAAACATGTATCCTGGTATTTTATGGATACTGGGTGCTTTCCCAGGAGCTATCTTTCTACTTGCATCTTCGATCTACTTCCAGGTTACTTGAGGAAAACATTTGTCATCCCTCATATTGCCACTACCCAGTGGAGTATTAAGAAGTTCAAGGGGTGGGCCTGTCATAGGCTTTTGTTAATATAAGTTTGTAAAGTTGGCTATCCATGCCTCTCCTGCTACACCACTGTTAATTTTGGAACTTCATTCCCTATTTCCAGGGGCAATTAAGTTCCAAAATAAAGTTTGATTGTTTCCCCTAGTGGCAGCTAACAGGTGATCCCAATTTTGTCAGTCCCAATCCCGTTTGGCCAGTGCTAAAGCTAGCTTGTATTTGGTTCTTTTTTCCTGAAAAACATCCGTCTTACAGCGCTTATTGGCAGTAATAAGAGCACTTTTAGCCTGACTGCATTTTTATTCAACCAGGATGGTACTCTACTCCTTGGTCCATGGCTCTTAGCTTCTGTATAAATATCCTCCTCTAGGCTAGAGGAGAGAGAGCTGTGAACTTCTTCTACCTTCTTTGTAGCTAGTTCGTAATTAATTCCAGGCCTCATAGAGATAAGTTCCTATGTGGCTTTACCCATCTTTCCATAAATAGAGCTCAAAGCCCTATCAGAACTAGCCACTGCCCGCCAATGAATTCTAAATTTGCTATTACAAAGTCTTCACTTCCCATCCAGGGTTTGGAGGCTGGTTTGCTTGCTTCGGATATTTGGAAGTTCTAAGGCCAATTCCAGAGCATTTTGATTTTGGTCATTATTGTTTCTGCCTACCCCAGCCATATCTTTTAGCAACAGCAACACTTTTCTTGTCTATAAATATATAGTCTATAAGACTAGTGCTTCCTGTCCTATTAATGGTAAGGCTACCCAATATATCAGAATGTGTTCATTCATTACTAGCACGGACCATGCAATTCATAGGTATGGCATCTAATTCTAGGGACAGGATAGAACACCTCTTAATAGGGGGAATGCTGAGAATAAGGATTGACCATATCCTGTCATTCTCAGTCAGAGAGTGGTCGTTTGCTGGGTTCAGGGGTTCGAACTGACAGTTGAAATCACCCCCAGTATGGTTAGTGTGTTAGGATGGAGACCTGCTATGTGCGCAATTAGCTTGTCAACTATTGGAGATTCCTGCTGCTTTGCAGAGGGTCTTAGGTATATATTATATAAGTTTACTCAGCAACCATTTGGGAATTTTACAGTCACACAGAGAGTGTCATCCTCTATTGTTTCGGACCCCAGTACCACACAACCCATATGCACCCTGATCCAAATCATTAGGCCGCCTGAGGGCCTTCCTTTCTCACAGGTCCTGGCATTATTAACACAATAGGAAAGTTGGAATAGCTAATTTCATGAGTTTGCCACATTTCCAGAAAGAGGCAAATAACACAGGCTTTAACATATTTGGCCCATTCAGGATCTATCAGTTTAGGGCCAAGCCCAGCAACTTTCCAGGAGAGTATCGTAAGTGTTCTGGAACTCCCCCAAATAGAGCTAGTTGGCACCAGCCCCCCAGAGATATCCCTTAAAAATTTGGCTTGGCGGTTCAAATGGATGAATTGGCATAAAAGGTGCTTATTGTGCATGGATCTATAGAAAAGATGTGGACAAAACAGCTGCCTTTAGGGGAAGTTCAAGTACAACGTGGTCCCCTCCCAGGGAGGGTAGATCTAATATCGCTCTGGGAACTGAGTCATTTTCTATGGTCTGAGAGGCCAATAATGGACCCAAACTGGAGTTACTACCATTGGGGCATTGACATCTCATGCCCTTTTCATTTGCCTAACAAGCTTGATAAGCTTGCAAGCCACACCCAGTTCCTTCAAGTCAATCTACAAGTTCAAACCTAGTGTGGACATGAACATTGTATAAGGCTCCTTGTGATGTTTGCTCTATGGTATTATACTTATGTTGATATAGTTGCATCGACACCTATGACAGCAGTAACAGTAGCACCTACACTAGGGTCCATTTCAGTGGCTGCTCCAGGGGTGAAGAACCATATTTCAAGCCTTGATTCAACTCAAGTGGTCACCCCGCTCACAACCCAGACTTCAATTAGTACCACCAGCACCACCAGTGCTATTACTCCTGACGATTTAGAAGACACTCATTCCCCACTTAGTCTGATACTTCAGGCATTGACTGATAACCGACAAGAAGTACAACAACACTTCCTGCAGCTGAGGGAAGATAATAGCAAAATGCAGAATTCTTTACAGGAGATGGATGGCAAGCTTGGCGGAATTGTTCAGAAGATTGAAGAAGTGCAAAAATGGGTGGTGGGGGTTGAAAAAGTGTCCGCTCGCACTGAGAATTTGGCAAATAAACACCAGGAACAGATTGGGATCCTACAAAACAAGCTGGAAGATATGGAGAACCAGCAAAGGAGACAAAATCTAAGACTCTTTGGAATACCAGAAGGGTCTGTAGGTGCAGACCCGAGGGTATATGTAGTCCAATTGTTCCAAAAGGCCTTTCCGGATCGGTCTGATTGGGACTGGGACTCACAGCTCCAAAGGGTTCATGGACTGCCGCTAAACCGGAGAACCAAGGGGGGTCAATTTCCTCGTCCTTTCCTGATATATTTTGGGAATTTCCTATTGAGACAGGCAGTCTCACTGAAAGCTAGGCCTAAATCCCCTGTTACAATAGAATCTGTCTCCTTCTTTGTACGATGCGATTTAAGCAAAGCAACGATGGAAAGACGCTGGAAGTTGCGCCAGCTTATAGATCCGTTTAAATCTCCGGGGGGGGCAAGCTTTCCACTAGGAACCTGCTTGTTTAAAAGTAATAAATGACGGTCGTACATATTTTTTTACGGATGACAAGGAAGCAGAGCATGTGCTCTCTAAATTAACATCTTAAAGATACAGCGGGGGGAGAGAAGTGTCTGCTCAATATGCTAGAAATTAACTATGCGGCAACTTAATGTCTATTCATGTAGCTTTATGAAGGGCTTACTGAATGAGATCTGTTTTACTCTAATTCTCTTCCCTTTTTTGCTTTTTACCCTTTTTCTTACTGCTCTGGGATTCTTAAGTCAGGTCCCCTCTTAAGCAACAAGGTATTGTTTCTTTTTTCTTTTTAGCTATGTACATATAATGAACTATAATCTAATTAAAACTTTTTTTTAGGCAATCTTCATTATGCTAACATTCTTCTTTTTCCTTTTTGCATCTGTGTAGGGTTTCAGGGGTGACCTCCGATGCTGCTACTCTGCAGGGCTGCCCAGTCAGCGTCAGCAGGATATAGAGCGGTTTCCTCCCCCAAGGGACATAGGGGTGGGGAATGGGGTGGATTGGTGCCAGGGGGTTGGTTTCATGAGGGGGTAAACATTTTAAAACTAACAACATGAGAATGAGGTTTGTAAAATCCAGTAAAAGGGAGACGGTTAGTTGTATAGCTAGTTGCACAGGTAGAATGGAAGGGGACAATATATTAATGAGATGCACCGACTGAAATGCTTGGCTTGGAATGTGGAAAGTCTCAGTAGCAGAAATAAGAGACAACTAATTTATGAGGAGCTGAAAATGTATAATCCTCAATTAGCTTTACTATCAGAGACTCATATTTCCTATAAAGATCGAAAGTTACTAGGACAATTAGGCTATGACGTAATAGTCTGCTCAGTGTTGAATGTCTCAATACGAGGTGTTGCCATTTTGAAACAGAAACAATGTAGAGTAGAAGCTGTTAAAACTGCCGTAGATAATGGGGAAGGATGGGCTTTTGCTCAATTATTTTTGGAAAATTGTAATTATGTATTTTGTGTTATATATGGTCTAAATATAGACGACCCTTCTATTATTGACCGGTTGAATATCGAATTGTTAGAATGGGAAGGAGAGCAAATAATCATGGGTGACTTAAATTGCATAATGAATTATGATATAGACACCACTAGACGTGGAGCTTTTCAAAGAATGCGTAGGTCGCGAGCCGCTATTACAGATTTGGGACGTATACATAATCTAAAGGATGCATGGCATGCAATACAACCTAACGTAGCAGGGTATACTTACTACTCTGCACCACATAAATTATGTACACGCATTGATATGGCTTGGGCTTCTGACAATATTTTAGCCACTAGCATTATGGAGATATGCCCAAGGGTCACTTCTGGCCACAATCCAATCTCTCTCTCCTTCAATATTCACAACAAAGGCAGGGCCCAAGGCTTTTTAAGTTTCCTAGATATTTATTATCTAACAAAGAGTTTATCTCGCAACTTAAGAAACATTTGACAGAGTTCATCAAAATAAATACTAATTCTGCTCTACCTACTGTGGTATGGGACGCCTGTAAGGCCAGTATAAGGGGGTTCTTGCAACAGTTTGTTTGAAGGCTGAATTTAGAATGTAAGAGAGCATCCAAAATAATGATTACTAATATACTGTCATTAGAGAACCAACTATCAGAGGCTCTATGTCGGGCTCAAAAAATACAGTCGAACTGGGCTATAAGCTGGTGAATCTTAAATCTGCTTTGAAAGCCACGTTTAGAGAAAAAAGCAGTGTAAAATTGCACAAATATCATCTATCTCGATACGAGAGTGGAGATAAAATTGGCAACATTTTACCATACAAAGTTGCGGATGATAATGCTAAAACATTGATAAAGAAAATAAAGGGACCTAATAATCTGTTATATAGCCAACCTGTACAGATATTGGAACAATTTGTCAATTACTATAGAGCCTGTATACTCCAGAAGGTTATCCTACAATGAATAACATACAAAAATATCTGGATGCTAATATAATAAAGAATAGGGAAATAGAAGGATTCAAATTATTGACAGAGAATATAACTATGACAGAGATTAGACTCGGAATGGCATGCCATCGGGCAAAACTGCTGGGGAAGACACGCTACCACTAGAACTATATAAATTTTATACTGATGAATTACTTCCACTTTTTAGCCAGGTAATCAGTTCAATTGGCATAGGTGGGAAAGCCCCTAACTTGTGGAATACTACAAAGACTGTATTTTTTTTTAAACAACCCAGCTGACGAGTGTGGGACATATAGACCCATCTTACTCATAAATGCTGATTTAAAAGTGTTTGCCAAAGTTTTAGTTACACGACTGGCGCCACTTATCCCGTATCTGGTGACCCCTCAACAGCATGGATTTGTTATGGGCAGAGATACAACAGCTCATGTAAACATGGCTATAACGGCATTGGATGTGGCAGAGATAAATTCCACCCCACTCGGTATGATACTGCTGGATGTTGAAAAATCTTTTGACCAAGTAGAGTGGGACTATCTCTGGTCAACAATGAAAGCCCTTGGTTTTAAAGGTCAATATTTAGGCTGGATACAAGCTTTATATGATCACCCAACTGCTAAGATTAGCTAGAAATCCTCTAGTTTTATAATATCTCGAGTCACTCGGCAAGGGTGCCCTTTGTCGCCCTTGCTGTTTGCGCTTTCTATGGGACCGTTTCTTTTCTCTTTACAGTCTCAATCTCAAATAGCTCCCTTTGATTTTGGCCTAAACTCTTTAAAAATCACAGCCTACGCTGACGATATTGCGATATATTCTACAGATGTGGTAGAAGGTTTGCATGGAATAATTGAGGAGGCCAAAAGGTTTGGGGCAATATCCGGATACAAATTAAATACCAATAAAACACAGATATTAATGAATTATAAACCCCAGGTTCCAGTACAAGGGTATGTAGAACAGCTACATATTTAAGTGTTAGCATTTCTCCTAAAATAAACGAAATCATTTTACTCAACTATGAGGCTTTATTTAAGGAAACAGTCGCTACACTAAAAAAATGGCATAAGGTAGCGCTTAGTATTATTGGTCGGTATAATTTAATTAAAATAAGTTACTTCCTAAATTTCTCTATTTATTTAGGTCGATCCCATTACGTGTTAATAATTCCTTTTTTTAATGGTTGGACAGGATCTTTAGTAGTTACATCTGGGGGTACAAAAAAAACAGTCGATAATCACTTTGCTCAACCTTTTGTTAAAGCAAGGGGGGCTTCATTGTCCCAATTTTAGGTTATATTATTTTGCAGCTTTTCTTGGTCGTCTTCGTAGTCTGTTTAAGCCAAATAACCAATACTATTTTCATACATTTATGTTGGGGGAGGACTCCAATATGTTTTAGCTAAGGTGAATGCTCTAACTAATTCAAAAGTGTCAGATTTAGGACCACAAGAGAGAGTGTTAAAATTTGGCTTTCAATTCTCACTATATGCAAGACTTTTTTTTTCATCATAAACTTCCCCTGTGGGGCAATCCAGGACTCCCTGGAATTTTTCATGATGGGGCTTGCAATATCTGGGCTATTCCGAAATAAAAACTCTGGCGGACCTTTATGGTAATAATGGCTTTATGGATTTTGAGATACTAAAGATTTTCTATAAATTGGTTGAAACTTTGCGGTTGAAATATTTACAAATTAGTGATTATCTTATACATAGTATGAATCTGAGAAAGATTTCAGACTCAGATATCTGGAATTGTTTCTATTCTGCTAAGATTAGATCATTAGTCAGCGAGGGCTATAGATGTCTCAATTCAAAGCTGATGACTGTGTGAAACTGGCCGAGAAATGGAGTATGAAATTGGGCACAAACATAACTGTTAATCAGATCTCTGCCGCTTTTGGTAGCATAATAGGTCAGTACAGTGTTCTAGTTTAAGACTACAACAGTAGAAAACAATATGCTTTCCCAGAAAGAATATCAAAATGGTCCTTCAATAGCCCAACCAGCGATCGGTCTAAGTGCCCCAAATGCGATTTAATAGCAGCCAATTTAGAAAACATGCTATTCCCATGCCCGGAATTGGCTGAGCTTTGGTTGGAAGTAGCACAGGTTGTGAATCAAAAACTTGGTAGACCTCTCTCTCAGAATGCAGCAATTGTATTGATAGGTGCCCAGACCTTGAATACCTCACAGGAAGATCTTATAACTATTCTACTTGCGTGTGCTAAATTGACCATTGCTCGGGCGTGGATATCATGGAACCCACCCCACATCATAGAATAGCGGTCTCTGGTAAAAGAAACATATGGTATGGAGTCCTCATTAGCTAAAATAAGAGGAGTACGCTCATTAATGAAATTGGATAACATTTGGGGTACTTTTATTTAAGATTGTATCTCTGTACTGTCTGTACCTGCTACCTATATGAATACGGTCCAGAACCTGCTTTAACTCTGGGTATGAAATTACTGAAAGACTTTAAGCAGGTCTCGGCTATATTATTAGCCAACATAAAAGGAGAAGCAGCATGTGTGGCCATCCGCCAAAAATTGAAAGAGACAGATATAGCAGACCAACCTTTTGAGCTTGCTAAAATAATTGAAAAATCCTATGAAGAATTAGGCAGAGATAGTTTGGGTGGTAAACCAGTAAAACCCCAACTAATTGAAAATCCTGAAAAAACTTTTATTAAAAATAATCTCAATTCTCAAAAGAAGAAGTGGGAGGGTAACAAACAAACCACTCCCAGAGAAAAACACTTTCAGAACAGAGGAAGGTCTCCCGAACGAAGAAATAAATCTCCAGAACGGGGGGCAAGTCTCCCCAAAGGGAGTCCTCTGAAAAAAGATACAACCTTAGAAATAGGGACAATTTGAGAAAACCTGACAGATATCAAGATATTGATTCACGTTCCTCTCGATCTTTTCAGACTTCCTCAAAGAAATCGGAAAGAAGAGGACGGTCAGAACATAAAGAAGAGCACGTCAAGTCCAAAGACAAGGAACCTGCTCATCAAAGTAAAAAATTACAATTTCCAAGAAAGAAGGTAGCCAGTAATAAAATAAAACATGCCGAGAATCTTGAGGACACAACTGAAAAATGGAGAGTGGGCCCAGACAATGCTAGACAGCGCAGCAGAAGTGAGCATAGCTTGCAAGATCCTGATGAATCTTCTATAGACAGTGGACACGAATGAATACGTTCAAGTGGAAACTGCAGACACCCGAGTGAGCGTGCCCCATACACTATATGAAATAACATTACGTATAGAAGGAGATAAAACTAGGAAAATAAAAGGTCTCTTTTGGGATAATCTATCTAAAGGCTATGATATCCTTCTAGCAGAAAAGGACTCGCCACCAGAGTTTGTCAAGGAGTGCCCACATGGCGAAGAATTGTATATGCCTGCCTTCTCAAATCACATTCATATTCATAAAAAATTCACACTTGCTAGAAAATGGGCAGTGGCCCAAGCCCCTGCATTATATAAAAATCATGTAGGATGGGATGAGGATTCTCCTCACCATAAAATCCAGTAAAAAATCAACCTACTGCACAGAGGCAGTATACTGTTAAGCAAGAAGATAAAAAACAAGTTAAAGACATTTTAGATCAACTTGAATATCAAGGGGTGATTGAAACATGCACCTCACAAATGAACAATCCTTTGTTTCCTGTCTCCAAGCCAGATGATTCATATTGTCTAGTTTTGGACTACAGACATCTAAACTTCTGCTGTAAAACTTTTGCAGTACAAAACTCACACAGTGCAGCACTAATGAATAACATTGTGCGCAAAAAATATAAAACGACATTAGATATTTCAAATGGTTTCTTCTGTCAAAACATAGCACCTGAAAGCAGATATTTAACTGCTTTCTCCAGCATGGGGACCCAAAACAATTTCGTCGTCTCCCACAGGGATTCAAGAACAGCCCTGGATTATTTTCAGCCAGGGTAACAGAGTTACTATAAATGTATGATGATGAGGCATTATCCTATGTCGATGACATCTATCTTACAGACGATGACCTTGAGGCTCACTTGAAAAGAGTGAACAGAAACAATGTAGAGTAGAAGCTGTTAAAACTGCCGTAGATAATGGGGAAGGATGGGCTTTTGCTCAATTATTTTTGGAAAATTGTAATTATGTATTTTGTGTTATATATGGTCTAAATATAGACGACCCTTCTATTATTGACCGGTTGAATATCGAATTGTTAGAATGGGAAGGAGAGCAAATAATCATGGGTGACTTAAATTGCATAATGAATTATGATATAGACACCACTAGACGTGGAGCTTTTCAAAGAATGCGTAGGTCGCGAGCCGCTATTACAGATTTGGGACGTATACATAATCTAAAGGATGCATGGCATGCAATACAACCTAACGTAGCAGGGTATACTTACTACTCTGCACCACATAAATTATGTACACGCATTGATATGGCTTGGGCTTCTGACAATATTTTAGCCACTAGCATTATGGAGATATGCCCAAGGGTCACTTCTGGCCACAATCCAATCTCTCTCTCCTTCAATATTCACAACAAAGGCAGGGCCCAAGGCTTTTTAAGTTTCCTAGATATTTATTATCTAACAAAGAGTTTATCTCGCAACTTAAGAAACATTTGACAGAGTTCATCAAAATAAATACTAATTCTGCTCTACCTACTGTGGTATGGGACGCCTGTAAGGCCAGTATAAGGGGGTTCTTGCAACAGTTTGTTTGAAGGCTGAATTTAGAATGTAAGAGAGCATCCAAAATAATGATTACTAATATACTGTCATTAGAGAACCAACTATCAGAGGCTCTATGTCGGGCTCAAAAAATACAGTCGAACTGGGCTATAAGCTGGTGAATCTTAAATCTGCTTTGAAAGCCACGTTTAGAGAAAAAAGCAGTGTAAAATTGCACAAATATCATCTATCTCGATACGAGAGTGGAGATAAAATTGGCAACATTTTACCATACAAAGTTGCGGATGATAATGCTAAAACATTGATAAAGAAAATAAAGGGACCTAATAATCTGTTATATAGCCAACCTGTACAGATATTGGAACAATTTGTCAATTACTATAGAGCCTGTATACTCCAGAAGGTTATCCTACAATGAATAACATACAAAAATATCTGGATGCTAATATAATAAAGAATAGGGAAATAGAAGGATTCAAATTATTGACAGAGAATATAACTATGACAGAGATTAGACTCGGAATGGCATGCCATCGGGCAAAACTGCTGGGGAAGACACGCTACCACTAGAACTATATAAATTTTATACTGATGAATTACTTCCACTTTTTAGCCAGGTAATCAGTTCAATTGGCATAGGTGGGAAAGCCCCTAACTTGTGGAATACTACAAAGACTGTATTTTTTTTTAAACAACCCAGCTGACGAGTGTGGGACATATAGACCCATCTTACTCATAAATGCTGATTTAAAAGTGTTTGCCAAAGTTTTAGTTACACGACTGGCGCCACTTATCCCGTATCTGGTGACCCCTCAACAGCATGGATTTGTTATGGGCAGAGATACAACAGCTCATGTAAACATGGCTATAACGGCATTGGATGTGGCAGAGATAAATTCCACCCCACTCGGTATGATACTGCTGGATGTTGAAAAATCTTTTGACCAAGTAGAGTGGGACTATCTCTGGTCAACAATGAAAGCCCTTGGTTTTAAAGGTCAATATTTAGGCTGGATACAAGCTTTATATGATCACCCAACTGCTAAGATTAGCTAGAAATCCTCTAGTTTTATAATATCTCGAGTCACTCGGCAAGGGTGCCCTTTGTCGCCCTTGCTGTTTGCGCTTTCTATGGGACCGTTTCTTTTCTCTTTACAGTCTCAATCTCAAATAGCTCCCTTTGATTTTGGCCTAAACTCTTTAAAAATCACAGCCTACGCTGACGATATTGCGATATATTCTACAGATGTGGTAGAAGGTTTGCATGGAATAATTGAGGAGGCCAAAAGGTTTGGGGCAATATCCGGATACAAATTAAATACCAATAAAACACAGATATTAATGAATTATAAACCCCAGGTTCCAGTACAAGGGTATGTAGAACAGCTACATATTTAAGTGTTAGCATTTCTCCTAAAATAAACGAAATCATTTTACTCAACTATGAGGCTTTATTTAAGGAAACAGTCGCTACACTAAAAAAATGGCATAAGGTAGCGCTTAGTATTATTGGTCGGTATAATTTAATTAAAATAAGTTACTTCCTAAATTTCTCTATTTATTTAGGTCGATCCCATTACGTGTTAATAATTCCTTTTTTTAATGGTTGGACAGGATCTTTAGTAGTTACATCTGGGGGTACAAAAAAAACAGTCGATAATCACTTTGCTCAACCTTTTGTTAAAGCAAGGGGGGCTTCATTGTCCCAATTTTAGGTTATATTATTTTGCAGCTTTTCTTGGTCGTCTTCGTAGTCTGTTTAAGCCAAATAACCAATACTATTTTCATACATTTATGTTGGGGGAGGACTCCAATATGTTTTAGCTAAGGTGAATGCTCTAACTAATTCAAAAGTGTCAGATTTAGGACCACAAGAGAGAGTGTTAAAATTTGGCTTTCAATTCTCACTATATGCAAGACTTTTTTTTTCATCATAAACTTCCCCTGTGGGGCAATCCAGGACTCCCTGGAATTTTTCATGATGGGGCTTGCAATATCTGGGCTATTCCGAAATAAAAACTCTGGCGGACCTTTATGGTAATAATGGCTTTATGGATTTTGAGATACTAAAGATTTTCTATAAATTGGTTGAAACTTTGCGGTTGAAATATTTACAAATTAGTGATTATCTTATACATAGTATGAATCTGAGAAAGATTTCAGACTCAGATATCTGGAATTGTTTCTATTCTGCTAAGATTAGATCATTAGTCAGCGAGGGCTATAGATGTCTCAATTCAAAGCTGATGACTGTGTGAAACTGGCCGAGAAATGGAGTATGAAATTGGGCACAAACATAACTGTTAATCAGATCTCTGCCGCTTTTGGTAGCATAATAGGTCAGTACAGTGTTCTAGTTTAAGACTACAACAGTAGAAAACAATATGCTTTCCCAGAAAGAATATCAAAATGGTCCTTCAATAGCCCAACCAGCGATCGGTCTAAGTGCCCCAAATGCGATTTAATAGCAGCCAATTTAGAAAACATGCTATTCCCATGCCCGGAATTGGCTGAGCTTTGGTTGGAAGTAGCACAGGTTGTGAATCAAAAACTTGGTAGACCTCTCTCTCAGAATGCAGCAATTGTATTGATAGGTGCCCAGACCTTGAATACCTCACAGGAAGATCTTATAACTATTCTACTTGCGTGTGCTAAATTGACCATTGCTCGGGCGTGGATATCATGGAACCCACCCCACATCATAGAATAGCGGTCTCTGGTAAAAGAAACATATGGTATGGAGTCCTCATTAGCTAAAATAAGAGGAGTACGCTCATTAATGAAATTGGATAACATTTGGGGTACTTTTATTTAAGATTGTATCTCTGTACTGTCTGTACCTGCTACCTATATGAATACGGTCCAGAACCTGCTTTAACTCTGGGTATGAAATTACTGAAAGACTTTAAGCAGGTCTCGGCTATATTATTAGCCAACATAAAAGGAGAAGCAGCATGTGTGGCCATCCGCCAAAAATTGAAAGAGACAGATATAGCAGACCAACCTTTTGAGCTTGCTAAAATAATTGAAAAATCCTATGAAGAATTAGGCAGAGATAGTTTGGGTGGTAAACCAGTAAAACCCCAACTAATTGAAAATCCTGAAAAAACTTTTATTAAAAATAATCTCAATTCTCAAAAGAAGAAGTGGGAGGGTAACAAACAAACCACTCCCAGAGAAAAACACTTTCAGAACAGAGGAAGGTCTCCCGAACGAAGAAATAAATCTCCAGAACGGGGGGCAAGTCTCCCCAAAGGGAGTCCTCTGAAAAAAGATACAACCTTAGAAATAGGGACAATTTGAGAAAACCTGACAGATATCAAGATATTGATTCACGTTCCTCTCGATCTTTTCAGACTTCCTCAAAGAAATCGGAAAGAAGAGGACGGTCAGAACATAAAGAAGAGCACGTCAAGTCCAAAGACAAGGAACCTGCTCATCAAAGTAAAAAATTACAATTTCCAAGAAAGAAGGTAGCCAGTAATAAAATAAAACATGCCGAGAATCTTGAGGACACAACTGAAAAATGGAGAGTGGGCCCAGACAATGCTAGACAGCGCAGCAGAAGTGAGCATAGCTTGCAAGATCCTGATGAATCTTCTATAGACAGTGGACACGAATGAATACGTTCAAGTGGAAACTGCAGACACCCGAGTGAGCGTGCCCCATACACTATATGAAATAACATTACGTATAGAAGGAGATAAAACTAGGAAAATAAAAGGTCTCTTTTGGGATAATCTATCTAAAGGCTATGATATCCTTCTAGCAGAAAAGGACTCGCCACCAGAGTTTGTCAAGGAGTGCCCACATGGCGAAGAATTGTATATGCCTGCCTTCTCAAATCACATTCATATTCATAAAAAATTCACACTTGCTAGAAAATGGGCAGTGGCCCAAGCCCCTGCATTATATAAAAATCATGTAGGATGGGATGAGGATTCTCCTCACCATAAAATCCAGTAAAAAATCAACCTACTGCACAGAGGCAGTATACTGTTAAGCAAGAAGATAAAAAACAAGTTAAAGACATTTTAGATCAACTTGAATATCAAGGGGTGATTGAAACATGCACCTCACAAATGAACAATCCTTTGTTTCCTGTCTCCAAGCCAGATGATTCATATTGTCTAGTTTTGGACTACAGACATCTAAACTTCTGCTGTAAAACTTTTGCAGTACAAAACTCACACAGTGCAGCACTAATGAATAACATTGTGCGCAAAAAATATAAAACGACATTAGATATTTCAAATGGTTTCTTCTGTCAAAACATAGCACCTGAAAGCAGATATTTAACTGCTTTCTCCAGCATGGGGACCCAAAACAATTTCGTCGTCTCCCACAGGGATTCAAGAACAGCCCTGGATTATTTTCAGCCAGGGTAACAGAGTTACTATAAATGTATGATGATGAGGCATTATCCTATGTCGATGACATCTATCTTACAGACGATGACCTTGAGGCTCACTTGAAAAGAGTGAACACCATAATACTTGGGTTCGCAGCTGAAGGGTACACATTTAACTTTAAAAAATCAAGAATTGCCCATCTAACTGTTCTATTTTTAGGATATGAATTATCAAGTGAAGGCAAAAGCCTAGCAGACAACTTCTTAGAGAAGTGTGCAGTACTCCAAGCTCCAAAAACGCTGAAAAACTTACAATCAATACTAGGTTTCCTGAATTTTGGAAGAACATACATCCTAAATTATGCAGAGAGGGTTAAACCTCTCTACGAACTAATAAAACCTGATTTTAAACCTATTAATCGGACTCAAAAACACACAGAAATTTTAAGATCATTACAGACAGATATGTTAACTAAAACAAAACTGCAAACACGCGCAAATGAACGCAACCTTGTAATCAGAGTCATCCCAGGAAGATGCAGATTCACATGCCTGACCTCTAATGAGGGAGAAACGGTACCAATAGCTTACAAACCACATTTGTACACACAAACTGAAATTAAATTCCGTTCAACTGAAAAAATACTAACTGCGGTTCAAACTTCTGTAGCAAAAGAAAGAGCCCTAGCCCAGGGAAAAAGTATATCTGTTTGAACAGCTGTATCAGCCCTTGAGGCGGTAACAATACCAGGCAATCCAAATGCTAATGCTCTAGATCCAAAATGGATCAAATGGGAAACTTCTGTTGCAACAGAAGACGTGACAAACGCATTTGTTCCGAAAATGAAAAAACTAGAATATCTGGAATATGAAAATGAATGTCCTCTGCCGATCGAAATTCTGCCCCTCGAACAGTACACCTTCGTAATCTACATGGACAGATTTGCACAACACTACGTTGTGGAAAAACAGATTTACAATGCAGCATGCACGATTGTTAAAGGTCGCTGGCGCTTAGGTAAATTCAGACCGATGGTCACTAAAACGGAATCGCTCAGAAACTGTACAGCTCAGCGAGCTGAAATAAGATCTCTAAAGATGGCGCTTGAAAATGCTGATCGTGAATTACCGACACTAATAGTGTGCGATTCACATTACTGCGTTCGATCTTACAATAATTCCATGCAGACCTGGATAAAAAACGGCTACAAAGATGAGACAGGTGCCACAATAAAGCATAAAATACTATGGGAACAAGTAGTTCTTTTGCCGAAAGAACTACAAAAGACTCACGTGATACATATACAGAGTCTTCAACGTGATGGCGTTCGTGTAACTTTAATTGAGCTAGATCAGTGTTGTGGACCACAACACTGATCTATCTCAATTAAAGTTAGAATACAGTGTTACCCCTTTTTAACTTTATACCACACTAGGACCAAAATAAATTGTTGAGGGCCACTAGCACGGTATTTTTAATTACACACCCACTCCACCATCACCACACTTACACCACACATAGTCATCTCACAAAACAAGTGCTCCAGCGTAGTCGCCTTGTCGCAGCACGCCCCTTTTCGTAGAGAACTGGGATGGCCCCAATGATGAAGCATGTCACCGTGGGGCAACCCCGGTGAGTGAGGGGACTCTAGAAAGAAATTTTTCTTTCTTACATTTTTGGCACACACTGACTTAGTAAGCAGTAACCATAAAACACCAACCAGGTCTCTGAACCCTTCACATTGGGTTCCTGTATTGCAAGATGGAACAGCCAACAGGGCCCACCACACCGGGACCAACACCTCAGTGCCAGCCAGTCGTGAGCCCACCGCCGTGATGCACTCACTAGTGGATGTGATGGGGCCACCGGCCCGTACCGGAATGAGCCCTGCTGTGGGCTGAAGCCTCTTGGTGAGGCCTCGTAGGTTGACCCTCGGTGCTGGGAGCCCTCCCGGATCCCAGCTGAAATCGTAGAATGCAATGAAGAAAGAACCACAATTGGTCTCTGTCTTCTCTTAAGTTTGATTTTCGTTGCGCTAGGTTTTTCTAGGGCTTCATGAACAGTGAGAGAAGAGAGTTGCTGAGGTAGCTAGGTTATTAGAAAGAGCATTATTAGGTTTGCATTCTAGAATTCTTCGGTGAATGACAAATTCTGAAATACATTTTTGGTTGTTGGTATTTCCTATAGAAGTGTTTACCTTTAACTATAGTTGAATTAAAAATACTTGTTTTTATATCATCCCTGATGCCATCATTGATACACATCCAAGTTACTGTTCTAATCTCTGACAGACGTGGGTCTGGAGTATCGAATTGATTGGCTCTGTATATATACCAAAGTGACCTATCGCTGCCATTGAAATCTGGTTCTCAATTGGCTATACTATATGGATTTTTCTCTAAAAAATTATTCTTTGACGCGGGTTACATCCTGCACTTATGTATCAGTTTTGACTTGAATAAAACTGGAATTTCCAACTACCGCCTGTGAAATAGATGTTCTGCAACTTTGCTAAAACACTTTCTTGAATTGGACTTGACTCAGCGCCATCTGATCCGATTGTCTATCGCTTGGAATCCTATGTGGTCCACCCTTTATACGATTAGCCCTGATGAAGTTCCTATAACGGGAACAAAGCGCGTTGGCTGTTTTCCTATTTCCAAAATAATAATAAGAAAAAAGAATATTGATAAACGTTACATTTGGTTGTTCTGTGAATTCATCCCTGGTGCTGCCTCCACCCTTTTTGAAGTTGTGTCTCTGGATACCCAGTGGGACCTAACCGCAGCAGGTCTCGGAGGCATTGTGCACATGACTTGCTATATGGGACTTTAAGATTGAGGTGCTCAATACTTAGTCAGCTGTGGGAACGATAGCTTTGTATCAAGGGTATTAGAAAGAGCATTAATACATTTGCATTCTAGAAATCTTCGGTGAATGACAAATTCTGAAATACATTTTTGGTTGTTGGTATTTCGTATAGAAGTGTTTACCTTTAACTATAGTTGAATTACAAATAATTGTTTTTATATCATCCCTGATGCCATCATTATCGCTTCCTAAATGAAGTAAGGTCTGTTCCGCTGTTACTGTTCATCCACATCACTGTAGTGCTCATTGACATCCACCAATCCTCAGGCATGAGGACACATAACTTAAGTGAATTGTTACAAAGCAGATAACAGAGGACAGTTATCATAAACAACTTTTCTGGCAGATATGCCAATGCACTCCAGTTGCAGGCTAGTCAAAGGAGCCTCATGTACTAAACATTGATTTGGTCGAAGTGGTCGCAGTTTGCAGGCCAACATATGTAGTAGTATGTCGGTTCACAAACTACCAAATCATAGTGTATCACAATTCAGCATACCTCGCAACTATTATTGATGTAGGTTGCACATTGTAACCCACTGGGATTGCCTACAATCACTGGCACGGTGGCCAGATTACTTCGAAATTAAACAATCTTTTTTTTTTTTAAATGCAGTCAATTTTCCTATAAGGAAAAGAGACTGCATTAAAAAAAAAACAGCTGTCCCTGCTCCTAAAAAATGTTTTTTTAATCATGAATAAAGGGGGACCCTTTCTGTTTGTAGATAGGTTACCACTTGCTTTAAGGTGGTGGCAATTTTTTTATGTTTTGGAGCCAGTTTTTGGCCACAAAACATTAATGCATACCATAAGGGATCAGTATTTGGTAAGGATGGCCTTAACACCCCCCTTCCAAATACCGAATCTTTATGGTTTCCTAAGCTGATTTAATTATTTGGAAAACATTTTCTGACACATTAAATGGGCTTTAGGGCAGCTTTGACTGGGTTTTAGGGTTCACAAATTCTGTGATTTACTACATCAGAGGGCTTGCGAATGCAAAAAACAAATCATTACATGAGGCCCATGAATTGCTGCTTCTAAAGTTCAAAGCAATGCTATGTTTATTTATAACTTATTTATATCACCGACGATATCCTGTTGCACCGTGAGGCTCGGATATAGACTATAGACTATAGACTATTTCGCGTACGGAAACACGGGGTTCCAACTAAGAGGGGGGTTTTCTATATTAATTGGACATCCTGAAACACCGTGTGGCTCGGATGGTTACGCTGAAATCGAGAATACAGCGGGGTTCCAACTAAGAGGGAGTTTTTCTATATTAAATTGACATCCTGAAGCACCGTGAGGCTCGGATGGTTAAGCTGAAATCGTGAATACAGCGGCTCCTCCGGAAAGCATTTCCCCACCTTGGAGGCAGTGTTCAGACACTATCAAGGTATCACCTGCCAGGTCCAAATAAGAAATAACGTCTCCATCACTTGGACCAAGATATGTTTTCAAGGTACCCTGTTGAGATGTGGTGAATTCAGATCACCCAAACAACGTTTTCTCTACTACAAAAGGGGTTATTCATTACTCCCTGGTTGCCTCTTTTGTTCCTTGTCCTGATGAAGACTCGCAATCCCCAGGTCCAAATCACCGGTTGGGAATAAGTCGAGTCGAAACGTCGACATTTTCAATATATACACCTTAGACCAGTGTCCCTCCAACATTGTAGACAGTGCAAGACTGTGGACATTGATACATGAATACTACAATGTTGTCGATTGCAATTTAAATGAATTTATCTTTGTTGGTCAGGTGCTCAATACTGCGAATTTTGAATGTTTGTGTCCGGTATTGATTGATTGTTATAATTATAAATTTATCTCTTTTTCACTATTGTGCAATTCCTTTTCTTCACCTCACTTGTTCACCCTCTTGAATCACACTTTCCCTTTGCACTTTCCCGTCTTGGGGCAACCTACATGTTTTTATTGACAAAAATCATGCAAAAAATATGAATACAGAAAATTAAACAAGAATATATTTTTCTAATAACCGTGGTGTAAGGTTCTTTCCAAAGATCTAGTCTTTGATTTACAGACAGCAGACTAATTATAGGTGCTTCTGGTTTTTTGAATGTTTATCCATTTTTCTGTTTTGATCAATGTACTTCAATCTATAGGTCTAGGACCATTGTTTGTTTATATCTCTAATTACCTAGGTCCATACCTTAAGGGTTACCCCATTCTCTTAATGGTTGTCAAAAATGTGGCCAGGCTTAACTTAGAGGCAAAGTGTAAAGAATGTATGCATCACACCCACACAAACTGTAACAAAGTGAAAACACAACACAAGAACACCCCCACTCCAATTTAGAAAAATAGAGTACATGTGATTAAAGTATTTGGCACCAAAACAACAAAAATCTAATCAGTATAACCAGAGGTATGAATTTTAAAAATGTACAGTGAAAATGAGCACCTAAAAGATCGA
Source organism: Lissotriton vulgaris (assembly GCF_964263255.1). NCBI lineage: Eukaryota > Metazoa > Chordata > Amphibia > Caudata > Salamandridae > Lissotriton > Lissotriton vulgaris. Next base: position 1,013,111,801 of record NC_141687.1, read on the forward strand.
AGCACCAGCAGCATACATCTAGTAGTGTGAGACTGGGGTAAAGTTGATCGTTATGGCCACCGAAGTGGATCACAGTTTAGATATATAAATTGGATTGGCCCTGGACACAACTTACTTAAGGACCTATAGGAAATATCAAGTGAAAAGGTCTGAGAAGGTAAAGTTCAGCAGGTTAAGGCAGCTGGTGGTGTCCGAGGTGGAGGAGGCATCATCGATGGTGAGCCATTGGACGAAGTCATAGTGTAGATTCCTTTGATCTGAGTTATTCTTTTTTTATGGAAGTCAAAAATCTTCAGCAGGACAAAGCTACAGAATGTAGTCGATGAGGGCTCCACAAGGCCGGATACCCCTTCCGTAAGGAGCTGCTGAATAGGATTTTCTGCTGTGAGAAGAACTTTGAGGGCGCTGCAGAGAAGTCAGGTCAGCCGGCGATGCATATTGGGTGGATCGAGGAGCAGGTATATCTTGGTATCCTCTCTGTTCTGAGAAATACTTTTCGGCGAAAACATTTCCAAGTCCCAGTTTTTTGGTTTGGGCTATCTGGGCATCTTGTAATCACTTCTAAGGGTCCAGGAATACAGAGGCACCCTTTGGAGGATCAGAACTCACTTTAGCAAGGTCTAGCTGTTGGTTCAAGACGGTTGGAGCCCTTTCTGTCCCTAGGGCTTTGAACAGGAGGTCAGCCATCTAGCTTTTGCAGTCACTCTGGAAGTCCTGGGATCAAGGTGGTGTGCAGGGCTCAAGCAGCAGGGCAGACCTCTGGGGTGCAACAGGGTTCGGGCAGCAAAGCAGTACTTCTTGGTGCAGCAAAGCAGTCTTGAAGTACACAGCAGGCCCTAGCAGAAGGCAGACTTCTGACAGCCCTTCCACATGTCCAGAAAGTGAACTAAAGAGCTGGTCTGAGGGACCTATTTTTAGGCCTGGTACCTCCTTTGAAGAGGAGAACTTTCTAAAAGTTCCCCTTTCAAAAGTGCTCTGACTCTATTGACTTGCAAGTGGGGCTGAGATGGTCCATTCAGGTGTACCTAGTGCTTCTATTGTTGGCCTGTCTGGGGGGGGTTATACAAAGGTCAACTACCACTCACAATCAGTCATGTGGCCCAGGAACAGGCTGCGGCACCAAATTGGACAGTAAAATGGCAACTTTCTAAAAGTGGCAATTTCAGAATTGTGACTTGAAATCAAAATTTACAGTTAAAGATAATTTTAAATAACAATTTCTGAGACACCAAATTTGACTTTCCTACCTGCTCCTGGTCAAATGTTTGCACTTATTAAATGCAAAACTGGAATCCAAAAATATCCTACAGCAGAGGAAGGCCTCACAGTAGTGAGACATGAATTTGTGAGTTTTTCACCACTAGTACAGGTAAAACTTAAAAGCACAACATTTTAGTTTGAATGCACCCTGTCCTAGAGGCTGTTTAGGGCCTAGCTTAAGGGTGACTTATATGTATTAACCCTTTCGATGCTCATGGCGAGCTCAGCTCGTCATGAGGCACAGTTGAGCTGTGCTGATGACGAGCTGAGCTCGTCATGAACAATAGGATACATCAAATATCAGCACAGGAGGGTAAAATGCACAGCAGCCAAGGTGTTAAAAAGATTGTTTGGTTGGCGTGGTTTGACAAAGCATGGCGTAGGATGTTTCCTTCCTAAGCTCCGGATCCCAGAGGCTTTTCCAAGCTATTGTCAGCAACAGGGCCGGCGTAGACCACTAAATCGGTCAGCCTCGCCCACCTGTGTCACCCGCTTCACACAGGATTGCAGTGGAATCATTGAGGCCCCACCTGGATGAGGTGGATGGAGCTCTCCATGGATGGTTGAAGTGAGGGCGCTGCCATCTTGATTACAGTCCTGGGGAGTGTTGGCCTTACATTGGTTAGCTGTTACCACTGGCCTGCTGTCACTCACCAGGGGGACTTGTCTTCATGAGATTTGGGTGCCTTTCTAAGGGGTGGCCCCCTCCCCAAACTCGGAGTTGTCTGCCCATGGGGTCAGATTGCGTGGGTCTCCAGGAGCGATTTTGGGGCCTGGAAAGTGGAGGTGGTCACCAGAATGCCTCTCCTGGAGCTCTGCTCCGGTGGGCCCCTGACTATCCCGGCCTTGCCTCTTGACTCTGCAGGCAGTTGAGGGAGCATTAGTAGCAGTTTCGGCTCTGCGGGCACTCCCACCACAACCTATCAACAGCACTTTGGGATTCGCACCTGCGGTTTCCGGGGAGGGTCGCCTCCAAGTGACCATTGTGCCCTGCGGCTGGACCCCTGTTATCGCCCGCTGTCTTGGTGGGCTTGAAGAATTTATAACATGGCCCGAGGCAGAATACTTGTGGATGTTCCTCTGCTAACCAAGAGAGAGAGGTGAGGAGAGAGCTGAGGAGGTGGATTTTAGCCCTCGATGGAGGGTCCTTGCACCTTCTTACCCTGAACATTGCCCCTCTGCAGCATGCGTCTATGCATGATCTGACGACAGGATCTGCCTGAATTGGAATGGTCTACAACCCTGGAAGATGGCACCCGCCATCAGCGCCACCGGTGCCTGCTGCTGTGCTGTGGGTCACAGGCCCTGTTGCCCTGGCTTCTACCTGTCTGATGCTGTCACCCTGGGCCCTTGAGCGCAGTATGTAGCCCCCTGCATGCCCTTATTGGGGACTCCTGCCCTCTGAGGTAAAGACACCAGCTGTCCACTCCCTGGAAGGCTGGTTCCCAGGCACCTGGGGGCCTCTGCCATTAGACCTGCTGGCAGACCCCCTCATATGCGTACCAGAGAGACTCATCATAGTGCTCTGTCGTTAGCTGGGAGTGCACGTTTTCCTACACTGTGCTTTGGTGTGTTCCTTTCTCTACTTCCCATCCCCCTTATATCACACCTGGATACTTGAATTGCGGTGATATAATCAGTTTGCTGTCACCCTGCCTCCCTGCCATGCCCTGTGACAGATCCAACAGGGACATTTTCGGTACTATAGCTAAAGACATTTCAGTAGCCTCCCTCTAGAGTAAATCCAATACATTAATAATGGAGTCAGCTACAACAAGGGCAGCGCCCTCTTCTGAGACTACGTCATCTGTGCCTATCACCAAGTTTGCTTGCATAGTTCCCTTCAGGAGCTTTGGATGGAGATTGGCTCCCTCAAGTCTGAATTAAATACGTGCCTTCAGGAAATTCAGGGAGATGTGGAGGGGCTCGGTGAATGGGTCAAAGACATGGAACAAACTTTGGATTCTCCCACTGAAGACCTTGAGGCACTTTGGCATCGGATGGCAACCCAGGAAGACCAGCAAATTGATCTTCAGCTAAGGCTAGAAGACACTAAAAACCGCTGTCGGAGAAACAATTTCCTTGTCAGAGGCGTCCCGAAGGGCATGGAGTGCTTCATATATCATGGCTTTCACTGCTGATCTTCTTCACGCCATTACAGGGGGATCCAGAGGCTTTCCCTTTGGTTCTGGACAGGGTGCATTGAGTGGCAGTGACCCCGGGTCAGATGGACTTCTCTCTCGACATTCTCACATGAGTGCATTACTTTGTAGAGAAAGAAGCAATACTACTGGACTCTCGAAAAAGCCAGACCTGGTGTACAAGTGACATACCATCCAGCTGTTCCAAGACCTGACGCCCACCACCTTGCAGAAGCATTGGGAATTTAGGCCAATCATAAGCAAGCTCTGAGAACTTGGCATTCACTACCAGTGGGGTCACCCCTTTACTATTATCTTTAAGTAGGAGAGAAAACGCAAGGCTATACAATCATTGAGGGAAGCCACCCATCTTCTGAACATATCGCTGACCTCGGAGGCAGCCATGCCTTCTTCCACTGGTTCCCCAACTCACCCTGCGCTACTCCCTGCCTGGACTACTGTCTCCCCTAAGAACATCTCAAAGCACAACAGGGATCTTATGTCTTGTGACGCCTAAAGAGACATTATTCAGCACCTTCGCAACATGGAGGATCTTCTGAGCTCCCACTTTCGTTATCGGAGTCAAATTGAAATGCTAAACTTACCGGTACCACCGGAGTGGAGGCGACCTAGAGATCTCTATCACCTCTTGGACAGACTTTCGACTTTTGAGGTCTGCCCTTGAGGGGCAGCCTCATTACAGGATCTCTTGTGCTTTGGGGGGGAGGAGTGGGATGGTTGGGTACTTCTTGTGTTGCATGGCCAGGACTGCTCAGTCTTACCACCCTTACAGCTTCCCTATAGGTACTGCTCCACCATAGGCGATGCAATAGCATCTTACTGGCCCTGATGCTCAAAGGTCCTGGGGTCTGATGGCCCTTGAAATTGTAGTGGTCTTCGACCTGTCCCACAAACCCAAAAAACGGAGGCGTCACATCCCCTGTATGACAGGTGTTGTTAGGCATAGGCTCTACACAGTTGTTTTGGCCCGATTTGCCTTTGATACATGTTCACTTCCAAGTACACATATTCCTTCTTAGGTTATCAATCATGTCTGGGAACCACTCTTTAAATTGCATCAGTCGCAGCACATGCATTATATGATTTTCTGACTCACTGTAGAGTGCCTGGCCTTCTTTTCTCTCTCCTTGGCTCTCTCCTTCTTCCCTCGCCCATTGTCTCTGCCCTCTTAGCGATGCTCATATCTGTTACAGGGACATACTTAGCAATTGTTATTGTTATTGGGTTTTTGTAAAGCGCCTGAATCACCCGGGGGTATCTCTGCGCTGCCTAGTCCTTTTTCCTGAGAGCGAATGTTAGGATACCAGAGTGAATCAACAATATAGGAACGCTTTAAGATGCAATCCATGCCTAAGACTACTGGCCCGGGTTAAAATCCTCACTCTCAATGTGTGAGGACTCATAGCGCCAAACAAGAGGAAACAAGTATGTTGTTATCTACTTCAGCAGTTCGCCGATTTTATTTTACTCCAGGAGACCCATCTTCTTAGACAAGATACTCCCTACTTGACACACCCGGCATACTCCCTCCATTATTGGGCCCATGACACCACCAACATGGCCGGGTTTGTGATCTTGTGCAAGTCTACCTTCTGTTCTGTGGCCTCAAGGGTGGTTCGGGACAGGGAGGGTCGCTATCTGAAATTAATGGTATAACGTGGCTCGTGCACCCTCACTCAACTTAACATCTACACACCAAATCAGGCCCAGGACACATACCTCAGGGACTTGCTCAAAGTCCAGTTATCACAGTGATGTGGTTTTTGGAGGAGACTTTAACATGGTGTGGAATCCTGGTCTCGATCACAGCCCAGCATCCTTTTCGGGGAATGGGAGCTATGTCTGCAGCCCTTAAACGAGATATCACTGACATGGGATTGGGGACATCTCCACCCAGATGGCTGTGACTTTTCCTTTTTTCCGCACGTTTACCAATCTTATTTGCGCCTTGACTATTTCTTATTTACCCTTTATTTATTGCGCAATCTAAACAAAGCCCTAATATCGGACATTTCTATATCTTATCATGCACATCTTGAGCTTCTTTGGACTCGACTAGAGGGTAGTGCAAAGTCTTACCCACAGTGGGTCCTCCCATTGCCGCTACTGCATGATCCAGTAGATGTGGGAGATACCCTACAATCCATAGATAACACTTCAAACTGCACTCACACCCTGATACCTCAAAGGATATCCTTTGAAACATATTTAAGGTTACCATTCGGGCAGCCATTACCACTATTTTCATTGGCTGGACACGAGAGGCCAGGCTTGTTAAGACAGGCCTTGCAGCTGATATTAAGGGGCTGGAACAACTTGACCACTCTGCCCCATCCAGGTGCACTAAACCACGCTTATCATGGTTGAGGGGCCAGTTACAGGTGCACCACACTAACAAGGCTGAATGCCATTTATTGACACTTAAAAAAGAGATACAAGGGGGGATAAGGTAGAAACTCTTGTGGCACAGAAGCTTTGGCAACAGTGGACCGGCACTCAAATTCCTGGGCTTCAGTCTGCAGGCGGCGCCTGGGCAACCTCGGAGGTGGCCAAACAATGGCAGATGATGTTGGTGACTTCGGATCGGAAGGGTGGGAGGCGGACGCTCTGGGTTCTGCCAGAGAGGAATGGGGTGGTCCAGTCAAGAGCCTTCTCTTGGATTCTGGCTTCCAGGAGGCATTTCTTTAGAGTACGATGGCAGACCATGTCGAAGGCGGCTGACAGGTCCAGGAGGATGAGGGCTGATAATTTGAGGTTGTCTAGTTGGCGCCTGATGTCGTCTGTGGTGGCGATGAGGGCTGTCTCGGTGCTGTGGTTTCGTCTGAATCCGGACTGGGACGGGTCCAAGATGTTGTTGTCTTCGAGGTGGCGGGCCAGTTGTAAGTTGGAGATTTTCTCAATGACCTTTGCCGGGAATGGGAGCAGGGAGATGGGCCAGAGGTTCTTGAGGTCCTTGGGGTCCACTCTGGGCTTCTTGAGGAGGGCGTTGATTTCGGCATGCTTCCAGCAAGATAAATGACTATCTTGCGGGATGCTAATGGGATGCTTTGGATCGGGTACGCTTGGAGGCCCTTGAGGCTCCTATCTCTGCTGACGAGTTTCAACTTGCTTTGAAAGCTCTCTCTCTAGGCCCCTGTTGCTTCATAGTAGTTTTTATCATAAATTTTTACCTCAACTGCATGGAGCATTTAGTTGCACTGCTAACACATTCACAGCCGAATGCGTACTCACCCCCACAATGTCAGAAGCCGCGATTACCTTGATACCAAAGCCAGGCAAAGATTCCTCCTCCTGTTCCCCTTACCACCCCATTGCACTGTTAAATACAGATGCCAAGTTCTATACTAACATTTTATTAAATAGACTGGAACCTTATCTTCCTGATCTACATTGATCCAGACCCGGTTGGCTTAATAAGTACCAGACAGGAGATGGATAATGTCCGCCGACAGGCGCACCTGGTAGAAAAATCACAGCGCCACGATATTCCATTCTGCCTCCTCTCCCTAGATGCAGAAAAGGCTTTTGATATGGTCAGTTGGACATTCCTGAGGGCAGTACTCAGCAGGATAGGCATGGGGCCTGTGATGATCTCAAGAACAATTACCTCCTATGTTTCCCCCAGTGCCAGCATCTGTGTGAATGGAGGTTGGTCTCAGTCCATCCAGTTGCGGAGCAGTACAAGACAGGGCTGTCCCCTCTCTAGTTTGCCCTTGTATTGGAACCACTAGTGATTGTTATGCGACATCGGATAACATCATGGGCATACCCTTTGGGGGCCGATCACACAAAATCACCCTGTATGACAATCACCTCATATTGACCCTCACCCTGCCAGAGTTCTTCCTTCCTGGTGTTTATGCAGGAATTTACCGCCTTTGAACAGTTCTTGGGTTTTAAAATTAATATGGCTAAATCCCAAGCCTTGAATCAAACCATTCTTGCATCCTTTTCTGCAATAAATCCTCTCACACCGTTTCAGTAGGCCCCTCACTCTATTCGATACTTGGGCCTTAACTTGATGCCCTTCCTAGCTACTTGGATGATGGCCAATTGGCCAGAATATTGGAAACTCCAAAAGAAAGGGAGTGACCCCAAAAAACCAAGAGAGGGGGTACCACAGGTAAGTAAAAGAAACAACTCTCTTGGATAAATTGTTAATTGTACACAAATCCCGATTTCGTTATCTCATACTTTCACACTCATCCACATATCTTTCAGGACCCCCAGACCCTACTAGGGTCTGGGGGTCCTGAAAGATATGTGGATGAGTGTGAAAGTATTTTCATCCAAGAGAGTTGTTCTTTTACTTACCAGAATATTGGAAAACCATTCTGGAATATATTCACCATTAAAAAAACATTTGAGGTTCCCTGGTTTGGTCGAATAAATGCAGAAAAGATGCCCTTCCTTCCCAAGCTCCTGTACCTCTTCCAGACCCTTCCTACCCCGATCCCTCAAGATGAGATTACGTGCCTTTAGCGTGAAATACGCTCTTTCATCTGGAGGAGCAAACGTCCTCATTTCTCTAACTCCATATTGATGCTACCCCGGCACAAAGGGGGATTGGGATGCCTCAACCTTCTTGAGTATTATTGGGCAGCTCACTTGCGATTTATCTCTGAGTGGGTTGTGAGGAAAAGTGACAAGTACTGGTTTCACATGGACCAAGATATGGCTTGCCGACCCCTCTGGGATCTGGCATGGCTCACTAAACATGTTAAGCCACGGAGTGCCTATATCAGCGTCCCTATGAAAACATGAAAACTGTCCTTGAAATAAGGGTTAGAGTGGCCTCAAAACAAGATCCTACCTACTTCCCCTCACCCAAAACCCCTCTTTCGTGGAATCCGGAATTTGTCCCAGCCTTACAAACACAATCTATTCCACAATGGAGAGAGGGGGGCTACCGCACCCTTAGAGAGCAGTTTGAGGGTTCTTCAAAAAGTTCGACCAATGCCCGCAGGACTTTAGTCTCCCCATAGCCACAAAGCTACAATATATTCAACTTTGCCATTGGGCTCTCTCTCTGCCCAATGCACAAGAAGTCACGTGCCAGCTCACTGCTTTTGAGACCTTGGTCCGATCGTTTGACAGGACTTAGGGGCTGATATCCCACGCATACCAGGTCCTTCAGCATTCTTCCCCTCTCACCCCGCATCCTTATCAAACTCAATGGCACGAGATGTTGGTGAAGATATAATCAGGAAACAATGGGAACAACTTTGGCAAGATATTCATAAAATACGTAAATACATTACACACATGAAGCGACGTATAAGATAATGACATGCTAGTATCTCATTCCCAAGTGCCTGCACTCTATCTTTCCTGCCACCTCACCACTCTGCTGGTGTTGTGCAACAGTCCCGGGAGACTTCATACAGATATGGTGTATAGTCATATAAGTGAGATGGTAGGGTTCCCTCTCCCGGAGTCCTACTCGACTATTATTCTGGGCGTCTGACCTCGGCACTTGCAAGCCATGTCGCACTTGAATCAGTGACATGTTAGGGACAGGAAAAACAACTGATAGATACATTGGAAAAAAGCAGACACTTTCCATCTGGCTCATTGCTTTGCAGGCACGTGGCAGGTCCTCGCTTTGGAAATTCTGACACATAGGATCACCTACACTGAAAAGAGTTTACCTCACATCTGGCAACCCCTAGTACTATATCTCCCGCATTGGAGCACTCGTGTTTCATGCCCCCTAGGCTTATGACCCTCCAGCTTTTCAATTTTACTCCTACTCTTTGTTTATACAGCGCGTCCTTGCCTTCACTGCTCTGCACTTCCCCTGTATTGGTCCAAAAGGGATACTCTCTCTAACAGAAGACTGTCATAACCTACACGCTAACTCCCCTTTTACAAGGGCATCTTTATATTCCTTCTATGGTGTGTTGTTGAATGTTTACTTTATCTATTATGCTGGCACATGCTAGCTAGACTACTTACAAGGTTCTTTAGGCCCTTGGTGATCCTGTCATAGTAATGGGGATGTAAAATGGCTATATTGGAAGGCTCTCTCAAAGCACTGATTTACCGCCCAGGGTGAGCCTGACAGACAGGACTGGGTTGAAAAGGATCCTTGTGCACTTCTGAGAGTTTGTTTGAATTTAACCCCTACATCAAAAGGACTTTTGGGTATACGTACTGGGTCTCAGACCCCTTGAAATCAGACACTTCTGGATCTTGACCTGAACCCCTGTCAGTTGGACTGCTCTGCTATGTAAAGGAATCAACTGGAATGCTTTTCTGAAAGGACTACTTTTCTATCTGTTGCCTTACTGCTTTCTCACTCTGCTGGAAGGAGAGCTGGACTTTACCTTCCCTCCAAGTGATCTCCAACCACTTGCCTTCTGTTTTACGAAGTCTCAGGGACACAAAACACTTCCTACAATTCTGCTGGTGCAGCTAGAGTATACCTTCTGTGAGTCCTACCCTTGCCTGAGGTGCCCCCTTTAAGCTCTGGGCCTTAGAAATGGATTCTGCAGTTGCCTTCATAACCTACGGCTTCTAGGCCCCTGAAAGCTTTTGAGCTCTTTGTGACCACACTGCTCACTCTAAGGGGCAGCGCAAGCCACTGCAGCACCGCGCTCTTGCGCTGCAAGCATCGCCGCCTGCAACCTTTTTTTTATTGAAAACCATGTAGAATACATAAATTTGAGTCCAAATATATATCCATTAAAATCCATCAATGACATCCAAGGAGGTAATAACTAGCACCAATTAATCAAGAAACAACACATCCAGTAATCAATAAGCAGGAGGATCTAATAAAAGCATTTTTAAGCTGTGAGATAAAAAGAACGCGTAAAATCTTGAAACTTATGTCCACTGCCTCAAATCAGTACCAATTAAGCAACATGTTAACTTTAAGGTATCTAAAACACATGTAAAAAAGTGAAAAAGCATGTAGCTTAGTCCGATAAGACAGATAAAATGACATAGAGTATACTATACATGTTAAAGTGCCAAGCTCTGAGATTCATAAAAGTAAGGGCAGATTGGATCAATATGGCAGGTTATATACCAACTTTTGAAATCGCAGTCAAAATACAGTCCCCCGATCTTCTCAAACTTTTTAAGTCGACCAATTCGTGAAGCATAGACTTGTGCGCTTCTTTTAACCTGACCCATTTTCCGAACCCATTCATTTTTAGATGGAATTATATCCGTTCGCCTTCTTTGAAGTAAAAGTGATCTGGCAACAGCCATTCCAATATATAATAGTTTAATCAACTTCTCTGGTAGCCGAAGATCTGGGTCATAACACAACATAATCAGCCGAGCATTAAACCCAATCGTTTTTAAACATTCTGCTGCCAGATAATCAAAAATATTGTTCCAAAATTTCTGGATCAAGGGGCATAGTAATATTATATGAGTCCAATTGGCTGAAGGGTGAATATGGGACCAAAAACACTGTCCCGATTCATTGGGATAAATCTTGGCTATAAAGCAAGGGGTTCTATAAAGTAACTACTTGCTGAAATATAACATCCTTCACCATTTAACCCCTCTAACTGAACAAAAATGTAAGTTATTAACTGTTGACCACATACTTGCTGTAATTTCCAAGTCCTCATAGTTACCCCATTTTGTTATGGCCTTGGCCTCAAGATCTATCCCTTTAATTGAGGCTTAACATTTTTTCCATTCCCCCGGCTTTTTCACTACCCTATCTTCAAGCAAATCATAAACTAACTGTTTCTGGTCAATAATCTAAATCAGATCAAGTTTGCTAAGGAACTTACTGAGAATATTATATGACCCAAGGAGGAGGAAATCGTCGCTGATTAATTGAGATATTTCACTAATATTCAGCCATCTATCATTCTAAAGAAAATGAGAGAGTTTATGAAAGCCAGCATTGGTCCAATTTTGTATAATTAAAAACAAATCTCTAATTCTTGCTGACATGAAAATACCAGCTATTGGAGTTGCGACATCAATAGCTGGGATGGAATACCTTTTAAAAAAAGCTTGACATTTATGAAAAAACCAATGTAAACACTTATATCTTACTAATTTAGGAGATCTCAAAAATTGATAGTGGGCAGTGGATCTGATTTCCTTTACATATTAAATTCATGAAGAAGTTAATAAAAAGACCTGGATGTGGTCCCTGCTTAAATCTAGACATGTACTGTGCAAAATATGCAAAGTAGTATTCCATCGAATTGGGTGGGCTAAGCCGCCATTTTCCAGTTTCCCATATAAAGTGCTAAGTGGAATTCGGGGAACTTTCTTGCCCCACGAAAATGATTTAAACATTGACTCTAATTTTGTAAAAAAGGAGTTGTAAATATTTAATTTACCGTCTTAATTTCTATGCAGGTAAGTACTTAATCAATAATAACTCACTCGGAAAGAAAAAAACAGAGTCCGTGGTGTTAGAGTTCTTAGGGGTTTTATTCCTTAAAAAGGAATGGTCAAGACCTGGATTTCATGTTCTTCCCACCACAGGGGTGGAAGAAGGGATAGAGAGAGCGCGCTACATTTTATTGACAGTACATAGCTTATATACTTAATTTACATCATAGAAAGCAATGCAGTAGGCGTAACAGCTGGGAGAAGGCAAGATAACAGCATACCCGTGTTACTAATACGTAATCAGAAGGCGTGAACTAGGCGTGTGCTAGAAACGTCACAGGTAGGTGTCATGAGTGGGTGGCACCTAACAGAAATGTTGCAATGTCAGCAGAAATCGGAGGCTTGGATGCGCGCGCAGCTGCATGACGTGTGGTTGACGTGAAACTGGAGGGTGCAGGGGGCTTGACATTTACACTGACGGAAAGAGACAGAAGTCTGGCATGTCAGATCAACTCGTACTTCTATCATATCTGATATCTGATGTTTGGGAACCATATTATCTGAACGGAAAGGTCTCTGGGGCAGAAGCTATTCTATACTGACTGTGAGTGCGTGTATAAGCGCCTGAGTGTCTGCATGAGAAGCGTGGGGGCATGGGCCTTCCAGGGGAGCATGGTAACAGAGGCTATGAATTACTTGCACGGAGACAGGCCGGCCCTTTGGCTCTGCAGCTGGGGGATGTTTACTGAAACCAGTAGGCAGGAATGTATTTTCGAGGAGCGGAACAGATAATTCGAAGGTTTGTAGTCAGTCTTGGCAGGCAGCAGGCTGAGCTGAGCGCGGGGGGCCGCGCTGGAAGTAAGTCAGAGTTCACGGGTACAGAGGCTGCCTGGGCTGAGGCTCTCGGAGTCAGAAAGCAGGAACAGGCTCGATGGCAGAAATTCAGGGCCTACTTTGCCAGAGCTGAAACGTGTAGAGTACACTACAAAAAGACGTTGGCATAGCATACTTAGGAGCGGACTATTCAATCCATTCAGGGTGGACCTGAAAGAGGACATGTTAACGTTGGACGCAAATGTATTTGCGTCTTCATAGCTGGCACAGGAGGGAAGTTACATGCACTTTAAGCTGGTACATGGAGACGGTGGGGTACTCGCTAGGGAACACAACTTGATCAAAAATTTATATTTCCTCATTCCCTCCTTGTTCCCTACGGACCCTTCATGATATATCGATCCTCATGAATCGATCAGTTTGTTCTTGTAACATCATTTGCTCTTCTTTCTTTCTTTGACGGTTTGAGAAGAAACTGGAATGTTCAATGCATGACGTGGCACACAGTCCACAGATCGCTGGCCCACACTGTAGGCACAGGCAACAACTGAATACTAGGACTAGGCCAATGCCTAGGAAGGATAGGATCTTCCATCCCCAAGCGGTTAACGTTGTCCAGAACCAACCGGACCAAGTCCAGGTGCCTGGATTCTGGTGTATCTGATTTGCAATTTTATGAAGACGTGTAATAGCTTGATATACAGATGGCGCGTTCTGTGGAATGAAAACACAGCAACTTGACCCGATGACCTTACAGGCTCCACCTCTATCTGCCAAGATGACGTCAATAACAAGACGATTCTGAAGGACAACAACCCGCATGGCGGACTGCTCTTCGGTTAAGTTACCTAAGGCGGAGGCAGTTTCATTTACTACTGCTTCAAGTGTTCTAGTTAATCTGCGTATTAATTTACTATTTTGGACGGGGCCTAAAAAGAAAAAGAATCCTTTATTGAAATCGGTGTATTGCTCCCATGCCGTTTCTGTGTAGTCGACAATCGAGAGATCTCTTCTGAGTCTATTCTTTACTAGATTCGTATTTCTGTGATAATCAGGAGGAGCTAGGAAAACAGGTGGCAGAAGGAATGCAATGTAACAGGTACCATCCCAATCTGGAGGTAAACGTATGTATGCGGTATGACCACAAACAAAATAGGAATGACTGGTAGCTTTAAAGGACGGTTTACCATGATCACTGAATTCGACCACAGTAGTACATTTACTATGACCTAAGTGTACTGAACCTTTCTTTCTGACACATAATTCACCAGTGACTGGTAGTACTGACATAGCGGGCAGAACTGGTGCAGCTTCGGATTCAACAGTAAGAATCATAAGGTTAATTGTGTAATTACCTAATCCATATACTTCATTTTCTAGATCAGTTCCTATTCTAGTGGGGAGTCCCTTCTTGTCAGGGTAACAGACGTCGAGCAGGAGCAAGTTCAAGTTTCCCCAAACCCAGCTCCCGTCGAAAACAGCAATATCAGGATCTAAGGAATTAATTATTTTAAACCATGCACCAAAGGAGCCATTGTGAGTGAACGGGTACGGAAAGAGGGGCAGAGCTCCCTTGTAATTCTGGTAGGGAGGGAGTCGGCCACATATCCAGCAGTTTGTAGCATTATTAGTCTGATGGGAATGATGCAGCATACTAATGAATGTGTTGTTGCGCAGCGCAAGTCTGTAAGAAAGTTCATGTGGAGGTAACTCGCTAAAAGAATGTTCAGCAGAAACATTGTAAGCAGATTGTTCACGCTTGAGAATAGGGTAATAGATAGGGAGAAGTATACTGGCAACAATAATCAGAAGACTTAGAAAAAACATGATTAATAATGTCACTATACAGTGACTACGCAGTGATTTGCAATATGTACGTTTCTTGATTTGTCTCTCTCTCTCTCTATCTCGATCTAGGGGATACATGTCAGAAACTATTTAACCGATTCACCTAGGGGAGGACTTAAACAATTAAACTGTCTGACTTGCTAGATCGAAGCTTGAGTCGATACTCCTCTTGGGGAGTTTTCTCTCGTTCGGAAACTTTAAAGTCACTAGGCTTGATACAGTCTTTGGTGGGGGTGGACGAGTCTAGATCTGGTTTCAGTTCGTTGCACTTTTTAACATGACTCGTGTGGACCCACCCCTTTCTTCCTTCGATCTTAACTGCGGTCCGAGTTGTAAGGAGGACGGTCTTTGGCTCCTTCCAGCGGGGCTCCAGCGGACTTTTCCTGTCGAAGTTCCGTATTAAAATCAGATCGCCAGGACGGACATCATGTGGCTTTACATCAGTGTTGTCAGGGAAGGCTGCGGCAACCTGTGAACGACATGATTGGAGTGCAGACATCAAGGAGGCAAGGTAATCTGTCAACATATTACAATCGACATCAGTAATTTTCTTAGGAATGGGCGTCCCCCACATATTCGGTGGTCTACCAAAGACCACTTCGTACGGGGATAGTCCTGATCTCGAGTGGGCAACCATCCTCATATAGAACAGTGCCACTGGCAGGGCGACTATCCAGTCGACCCCTTTCTCCTGACATATCTTAGCAAGGCGGGTCTTTAATGTCTGGTTATGCCTTTCTACAAGGCCTGCGGCTTCGGGATGTCGGACACAATGGAATTTCCACTGATATCCTAGCAGCAAGGAGACTTGCTTCATTAATTCGGATGAGAATGGCTGTCCGTTATCTGAATACACGACACGAGGCAAGCCGTACCGTGGGAAGAATTCACGAACCAGCTGCCTGGCAGTGGTCGGAGCAGTGTAATCTGGGACTGGATATGCTTCGGTCCAACGGGACAGTGCACAAACAATTACGAGGACATATTTAAATCCTCGACAACGGTCCATCTGGATATAATCCATCTGGAGGACTTCAAAAGGGTGATCGGGAGGATGAAATCCACCTTGCTCTACAGGGACGCTTTTACCTGGATTGAACTGACAACAGATCATGCAAGTACGCACTTTCTGTTTTGCTGCTGCTCGTAAGTGTTTATTGCTCCAAAGATTTTGTAAACTGTCTAACATCGCTTTTTCTCCTAGGTGTGCTGGACTATGTGCTGTATTGATCATGACTTGAACCATAGAATCAGGGAGAAACCATGTAGATTTTCCCTTTGTCATCCAACCTTGATCTGTCTGGATCCCTCCTAGTTCAGTCCATTTCTTTATTTCATCTGGGGTAGCATGTGTCTGAATATCGATTACATCTAGGGCGGGATCCCTGACTGTCATACAATTTGTCGGTACTATTGCCTTTTTCACATCGGTTGTCTGAGTGTGAGTCAGTGCTGTATGTTTTGCTGTCTGGTCTGCCAGGTCGTTACCCTGGGAAACGGAATCTGTAACTTTAGTATGTGCTTTACACTTCATGACGGATATGCCTGAAGGCAGATGTATTGCTTCTAACAGTGCTTGAATGAGGGGACCATGTTGGATCTTGGCACCATGAGAGGTCAGAAAACCCCGTTCTTGCCATAACATTCCGAAGTCGTGTACAACTCCGAACGCATAACGTGAATCAGTGTATATGTTAACATTTCTGTTCTTGGCTAGGATACAGGCTCGGGTCAGAGCAATAAGCTCTGCCGCTTGAGCGGACAGTGTGTCAATACGATGTGTTTCTTTAACTTCGGTTTCAGTGGTCACTGCATACGCGGCCACTAATTCTCCTGTACTTGTTCTCATACATGAACCGTCCACATAAAGTGTCAGGTCTGGATTTGTCAGTGGAACATCTGTTAAGTCTCGTCGAGGTTTTGTTACTGCATTAATGATCTCTATACAATCATGCGGGGCTGGATCTGTCATAATTGTAGGTAACAGTGTTGCGGGGTTCAGAATGCTGCAGCGTCTGATTTCTATGTGTGGCTGGAATAGTGTCAATTCATAACCTGTCAGTCGTGCTATAGTCAAGTGTTGAGTCTGGGTTCTGTTTAACAGAACCTCTACAGAGTGTGGAACTTGTACTGTTAATTGATGGCCTAAAACAATTGAATCGCTCTGTCTGATTGCTAAAGCTTTTGCTGCTACTGACTTTAAGCACGCAGGGAGTGCCTGGGCTACTGAATCCAATGTACTTGAAAAATAAGCGCAAGGCTTATGTGAACCTGCTTGATCTTGAGTGAGGACAGACAACGCTGTACCATCACGTTCTGTAACAAAAAGTGTAAAAGGTTTGCTGTAACATGGTGTCGCTAAAACTGGTGCTCGGCATAATGCTTTCTTTAATTCCTCAAAGGCTTGTGTATGTTCCTGAGTCCAAGGAAGGACAGTCGAAGTCGCTGCCTCCTGTGTCGTTAACTGGATGAGTGGTTTAGCTAGAAATGCATATTGAGGAATCCATTGTCTGCAGTACGAGGTGAGGCCTATGAAGGCCCGCACTTCCTTTTGTGTCTGGGGTCGTGGCATATTTACAATTAACTGAATGCGATCGGGAGTGAGCTGTCTCCCCACTTTGGACAGCAAGTGACCCAAGTACACAACTTGCTGAACACAGAATTGTAGCTTCGAAGGAGACACCTTGTGTCCCTTGTCGGCCAGAAAATGTAAAACTGTCAGTGATGCTTGTTCACATTCGGGCTCACTTCGTGCGGTGATCAGCAGATCATCGACGTATTGCAGTAAAGCAGTGTTAACTGGCATTTGAATACAATCTAGTTGTCTTTTCAGTGCTTGACTATAGATGCTGGGGATATTGGCTCTCTGGATCAATAGGTACACTAAAGAAGGCGTTCTTGAGATCAATTACAGTAAAGAACGTTGCTTCAGAATCAATAGCAGTCAATAGGGAAGAGATATCGGGGACCACAGGGTACTGTGGAACAATGCATTTATTCAGCTCTCTTAGATCAATCACCAGCTGATATACTGGCGGTGCATTGGGATCAGTACGTTTAAGAATCGGAATGATTGGTGAATTACAGATATTGGAGTCGGTCTCTACGACCACTCCTTGGGCAATGAGCTCTTCAATGATTTCCAGTAAAGCCACTACAGCATCAGGTGGTAACTTGTATTGTCTGATTCGCGGTAGAACAACTCCTGTCTTGAGTGTAACACGGTATGGTGTGATATGCATACAACCTACATCAGTTGGGCTTTTTGCCCACAAGTAATCTGGTACATTTTTCAATCTGACGTCAAACTCTCGTAAAACGTAATGACCCTTGAAATCCCGCAGAAAAAGTCTAACTCCCTCCGGGGAACAGCAAATTATGGCTCCTAGAGCCTTCAACGTTTTTATTCCTAACAGATTTTCTGGACATGATTTCGTAAGTAACAAGTCTGTAACTCGTGATAACGGACCCACAGCCAGGGGAACTGGTTCTGATACTTCATTTATAATGGGCTGTCCTGAAAAACCAAGGGAAACATTCTGTGAGCCTGAGAGGGGTGCCCCTGGGACTTCGTCATGGCTTATTGTGGTACGGCTTGCCCCTGTGTCAATTAAAAATGTTCTGTCTTTTCCCAATACTTGACTGTGTACATAAGGACCCTCTTGATCTACAGGAATTTCAATAAGAGGCAAGCCAAACTCCCTCTCCAGGCTGTTTCATGTGTATCGTTGATACTCAGGATAAGCAGATTGGGCATACTGGTACATCTGTTGGGAAACTTGCTGAGTTGCGGCAAGAGGCTGTGGCTGTGATACCGCTACTGTCTGTGCTGTATGGGATGTAGCATGCATAGGCTGTGTATTCTGCATAGGTTGTACATTCTGTGAGGTCTGTTGCTGGGCCTGATCTTGTCTTGGCGGATGCGGTCTTTCTTTAGTTTTACCTGTGGATATGTTATGTTTCAGAACTGGACATTCATGTACGTAGTGACCTGGCTGCTTACAATAGTTGCATGTCCCTTTAACGGGAGCTGCAGAATGATTTGTCTGGGTCGCACCCTTTCTGTGACCGTCGGCGGGAACTGTTTGAGCTACTAACATTTTCATTTTCGTGTCTTTCATACGTTTCTGTTCCTGATCTTGTTCTTCTCTAATTCTATTCTGATGGTATTGTAACATTTGTAACATCTGTGATGGCGTATTTGCTTGCCATGTACTTTCAACCTTGTATACACGATTTTTAACTGCTAACAGGGAATTCTCGACTAACTTTGATACAAAAAGATGCGGGTACGACTCGCTACTTGGTTTGAGACCACTATTAATTATAAAACATTTTTCGAATCTTGAATAGAAGTCACTAGTATCTTCGTCGGGTTTCTGTTTACATGCTGATATTGCATCCCAGTCTTCTTTTCTAGTTGTCAATAATCTTGGCAGAACCTGTACTATCAAACCTGGTAATGCTTTAGTTTTGTCCCCAAGGCCTACCCCTGGGACTCGTTTGTTCTCTTCTTCTTCTATTTCTGCCCATACAATCTTTTTGTCCCCCACCTCCCATTCTTTTTCCTTTAATTTTTCGTAGATGCCCGTGGGCAGCAGTACCTTTAACATTTTCATGATATCTTTATATGTGTAATCCCCCATTAATAACATGTCTTTAAGCTCTCTGTGAAAACCTGCAGGGTCTTTATCATGGCATGGTACTAGTTTCTTCATTTCTAATAGTTCTAACTTAGTCAGAGGCGTGTGTACATACACGCGTTTCAAGTTATGATCCTCACCCATAACTGGGTGCACTTCTCGTAAGGGGTTCTGACTTTCAATGCCACTCAGGCGTTGCATGTGATACATTTTCCTTTCTGGGGGCGGAGCGGGAACATATTCGGAGCTTACAAAAGTGTTATATCTATGTCGTTGTTCTAGAATTATTTGTATTAGCTTGGTACTGAGACCTCTCCATCTATCCATGAGTAGTGCTTCTAATGTTTCATGTAGGGGACCTGGATCAGAATGTTCGTTTCTATATTTCGTGAGGAGGTGCTGAATCATGTATACACCTGCTAATTTCTGCTCGTCTGGGGAAAGGTTCAGGAATGTCTGTGCTACGGTGTCATCATTATATATATCCGGATTTTCAGTCCATAATATGGCTGACCGGGCTAGTTCTTGTTCATCCATAGAATTGAGTACATGGTACCCTATTCGGTCTCGAAGCCTTTTATCGGTCTCCTGGAACTGATGTTCAGAAGAATTCGGGTTTGTTAAGGCAGAGAGAAAAACTCTCTTGCTTTCTGGACGAGTGCCTTTCCTAAGGTAGGTTCCCTTACCTACATACGCTATAGTATCTGTAGTTCTTTCTTGTTCTTCAGGTTCTTCATCCTCCTCGGAGGAAGCCTTTTCTTTCTCTTCTTGGTGTATTTCTATCACTTCTTTTCTTATTTTCCTGTACATACTGGCTATGCAAGTCCCCTTGTCGTGTTTTCCTTCAGATATATTTTGACCCCACTTGTTGAGTGCATCTAATTCACTCTGGTCTGTCTCAGGCCTGTCTCGTTCTCTTATTAGGCAATTTATGAAAAAACGTAGTAACTGTGCTTGAACGTCAACTTTCTGATGTTCCATGGCATCCTTAATACTGTCAGGGTCTTTCCCAGTCCGAACAAACTCATATATTCTATCTAGGCGTTCCTTCATTCCTGCAAATAACAGCAGGAAATCAGTAGCAGATCTTAACCGTAATGATGCCATCATCATTCTATCGTCTTTGCCGGGTACTGGATCATATCTGCAAACTGAAAGGTTTTCCTTGAGTATGTCAAGGCGGGGTGATTTGAACGTGAAAGGATTCTGCGTATCCCTAAGGTTTAATCTGTGTGTTAATGGCGGGGTCCGAAAACCCTCGGTCGCACCTCCTGAGGCGGAAGCTTGGACATTATCTCTCGGTGGAGTCTGTATCTGAACTTGAATTCGTCTTTTAGTAAGGTCAGGTAGAAGTGGTTTCGGTAGATCGACTTTAGGTGCGGGAAGTGGTGGAGGTGGTGGAACAGGGGGAATCTGTCGTGGTACTGGCGGAATATGATCTTGGGGCGGGTTACCACCCCCGTCCCTGTCGTTAGGCAGGGCACGGACAGGCAGATTGGTGTAAGCGGGTGCTACATCTTCTAGATAGGAATTCAGGAATATGTCTTTAGTGGTCCTGTGAGTTACTTTAGATGGCACTAATGGTGGCGGCAGATTTTTCGGTATTTCTGAAATGGCCTCAGGCGAACCCTCGGCCGCGAGATACATACCGTTTACGAGGTTATTTCGTGCGCGGTCTACTTGCTCTGATTTTACTCGGATCCCTTCAGTAACTAATTCGTTTTCTTGGGCTTTATCTGATTCTTTAAGTCTGTTCTCTCTACGGAGTGCTTTTTCAGCACGCTTATGTGATTCCTTACGGCAAAATTCTATGGCGTCCTTCTGAGATTGTCTGGCTTTCTTTTTCCATAGTGCTTCTTCTACCTTCATGATGCACTCGGCATCCCATGTTCCGGTAACAGGCCATCTGTGTCTTTCGTCTAGATGCTTAGTATAGTCGGCCCATAAATCTAGATATAATACGGCATCTATGCCATGCTTGTGGTACATAAAATTTCCTGGAGTGTCCCTAGGGGGGATAGGAATTTCTTCCTCTAGTATCCCTTTCCTAGTTCCTATCTGCTTTAACTTGTTGAAAAACGGCATCTTGTTTACTTAGTACTGAATGCTCAATCCTTGCTACTTAATATTGAATACAGCTAGTTGTACAAGAACACAATAATGCACATTAAAAACAGTCACACTCATACCACGACATTGATCACATGAAAAAAAAACATTTGAGACATATATAACTACCCCCTATACCGGATGTACTGCTAAACAGTACAGATACACTGTCAGAGACAATGCAAAACTTGAATAACTGACTTGAATAACTGATGTACTGCTAAACAGTACAGATACACTGTCTAAAAACAGTGCAGACCGTGTTTGTGTACCCAAACCCGTCTTGATACGTCCCAGCAATGGTACTCAGCGGGAAGCACGGAAACAGAAGGCCTCGGAAAACTCGACTGGACTCGACTCGACACTTCGGAAAACTTCGGAAAACTTCGGAAAACTGGTGGGCCTCTTGACACCTCGGACCTTGCTTCTTTCGGCTAGGCTCTGGTCGGGATCCTCCGCACTCCTCACCGCCTCGTCTGGGTACTGATCGCAGTCTTCGTCACCTCCGTGGGCCAGAGGGAGATACAGGAAATCCTGCTGGTACGCGTAGTTTCCTTCTAACTGATGGCAGGGGACAGAGCTTGCAACGCACCAACCGGCGCGTGAGGTGGGGGAGGGGTCCCTGTTCGGGCGCCAAAATGTTGTAAATATTTAATTTACCGTCTTAATTTCTATGCAGGTAAGTATTTAATCAATAATAACTCACTCGGAAAGAAAAAAACAGAGTCCGTGGTGTTAGAGTTCTTAGGGGTTTTATTCCTTAAAAAGGAATGGTCAAGACCTGGATATCATGTTCTTCCCACCACAGGGGTGGAAGAAGGGATAGAGAGAGCGCGCTACATTTTATTGACAGTACATAGCTTATATACTTAATTTACATCATAGAAAGCAATGCAGTAGGCGTAACAGCTGGGAGAAGGCAAGATAACAGCATACCTGTGTTACTAATACGTAATCAGAAGGCGTGAACTAGGCGTGTGCTAGAAACGTCACAGGTAGGTGTCATGAGTGGGTGGCACCTAACAGAAATGTTGCAATGTCAGCAGAAATCGGAGGCTTGGATGCGCGCGCAGCTGCATGACGTGTGGTTGACGTGAAACTGGAGGGTGCAGGGGGCTTGACATTTACACTGACGGAAAGAGACAGAAGTCTGGCATGTCAGATCAACTCGTACTTCTATCATATCTGATATCTGATGTTTGGGAACCATATTATCTGAACGGAAAGGTCTCTGGGGCAGAAGCTATTCTATACTGACTGTGAGTGCGTGTATAAGCGCCTGAGTGTCTGCATGAGAAGCGTGGGGGCATGGGCCTTCCAGGGGAGCATGGTAACAGAGGCTATGAATTACTTGCACGGAGACAGGCCGGCCCTTTGGCTCTGCAGCTGGGGGATGTTTACTGAAACCAGTAGGCAGGAATGTATTTTCGAGGAGCGGAACAGATAATTCGAAGGTTTGTAGTCAGTCTTGGCAGGCAGCAGGCTGAGCTGAGCGCGGGGGGCCGCGCTGGAAGTAAGTCAGAGTTCACGGGTACAGAGGCTGCCTGGGCTGAGGCTCTCGGAGTCAGAAAGCAGGAACAGGCTCGATGGCAGAAATTCAGGGCCTACTTTGCCAGAGCTGAAACGTGTAGAGTACACTACAAAAAGACGTTGGCATAGCATACTTAGGAGCGGACTATTCAATCCATTCAGGGTGGACCTGAAAGAGGACATGTTAACGTTGGACGCAAATGTATTTGCGTCTTCATAGCTGGCACAGGAGGGAAGTTACATGCACTTTAAGCTGGTACATGGAGACGGTGGGGTACTCGCTAGGGAACACAACTTGATCAAAAATGTATATTTCTTCAACCAATTAATCAAGAAACAACACATCCAGTAATCAATAAGCAGGAGGATCTAATAAAAGCATTTTTAAGCTGTGAGATAAAAAGAACGCGTAAAATCTTGAAACTTATGTCCACTGCCTCAAATCAGTACCAATTAAGCAACATGTTAACTTTAAGGTATCTAAAACACATGTAAAAAAGTGAAAAAGCATGTAGCTTAGTCCGATAAGACAGATAAAATGACATAGAGTATACTATACATGTTAAAGTGCCAAGCTCTGAGATTCATAAAAGTAAGGGCAGATTAGATCAATATGGCAGGTTATATACCAACTTTTGAAATCGCAGTCAAAATACAGTCCCCCGATCTTCTCAAACTTTTTAAGTCGACCAATTCGTGAAGCATAGACTTGTGCGCTTCTTTTAACCTGACCCATTTTCCGAACCCATTCATTTTTAGATGGAATTATATCCGTTCGCCTTCTTTGAAGTAAAAGTGATCTGGCAACAGCCATTCCAATATATAATAGTTTAATCAACTTCTCTGGTAGCCGAAGATCTGGGTCATAACACAACATAATCAGCCGAGCATTAAACCCAATCGTTTTTAAACATTCTGCTGCCAGATAATCAAAAATATTGTTCCAAAATTTCTGGATCAAGGGGCACTGTAATATTATATGAGTCCAATTGGCTGAAGGGTGAATATGGGACCAAAAACACTGTCCCGATTCATTGGGATAAATCTTGGCTATAAAGCAAGGGGTTCTATAAAGTAACTACTTGCTGAAATATAACATCCTTCACCATTTAACCCCTCTAACTGAACAAAAATGTAAGTTATTAACTGTTGACCACATACTTGCTGTAATTTCCAAGTCCTCATAGTTACCCCATTTTGTTATGGCCTTGGCCTCAAGATCTATCCCTTTAATTGAGGCTTAACATTTTTTCCATTCCCCCGGCTTTTTCACTACCCTATCTTCAAGCAAGTCATAAACTAACTGTTTCTGGTCAATAATCTAAATCAGATCAAGTTTGCTAAGGAACTTACTGAGAATATTATATGACCCAAGGAGGAGGAAATCGTTGCGGATTAATTGAGATATTTCACTAATATTCAGCCATCTATCATTCTAAAGAAAATGAGAGAGTTTATGAAAGCCAGCATTGGTCCAATTTTGTATAATTAAAAACAAATCTCTAATTCTTGCTGACATGAAAATACCAGCTATTGGAGTTGCGACATCAATAGCTGGGATGGAATACCTTTTAAAAAAAGCTTGACATTTATGAAAAAACCAATGTAAACACTTATATCTTACTAATTTAGGAGATCTCAAAAATTGATAGTGGGCAGTGGATCTGATTTCCTTTACATATTAAATTCATGAAGAAGTTAATAAAAAGACCTGGATGTGGTCCCTGCTTAAATCTAGACATGTACTGTGCAAAATATGCAAAGTAGTATTCCATCGAATTGGGTGGGCTAAGCCGCCATTTTCCAGTTTCCCATATAAAGTGCTAAGTGGAATTCGGGGAACTTTCTTGCCCCACGAAAATGATTTAAACATTGACTCTAATTTTGTAAAAAAAGGAGTTCACTAAAAAAAAGGGAAATGCTGAAAAAAGGAAATTAAACAGTGGCAGCACTGACATTTTGATCAAGGCGACCCTACCGAGAATGGTTAAAGGGAGAAAGTTCCATAGCGAAAGTCCTGGAATTTCGTAACAGTGGCACAAAATTCAGAGCATATAATTCTGAAATTTGTGGCGAAAAATAGACACCAAGGTATCTCTTGGGATTAGAATTTAAGCACGGAAGAATATCGGGTGTAAATCCCTAGATGCACAACCACACAAAATTATTTCTGTTTTCCTTCAGTTAATTTTGTAACCGCCGAACGACTCATAGACGTCAAACATCTGGAAGGCTTTTGCCAGCACTTTCTCCTCTGGCATTATAATAAGCATAATGTCATTGGCATATAATTTAACTTTACCCATGATAGGAAGCGGAACGCAGATATCCCCATTATACCTGATGGCTATCGAGAGGTGCTCAATAAAAAAGGCGAATAGCACCGGGGATAATGGACACCCTTGTCTGTTTCCCCTTTTAACTTTTACTTGGCCAACCTCAGTGGCATTAATAATAATATTGGCCTCCGCATTCAAATATAATTTCTCAACCAACCCAGTAATTTTAGAGGGTATGGCAAATTTTGCTAAAATACAAAATTACGTTTCCTAAATCACCAAATTGAATGCCTTCTCAGCGGCTAAAAAAAGTACTAATCCTGGTATCTTCTGGGTCTCAAAAAAAGATGCGTTTTGGTTCAGAGATGCTTCCCGGCTATGAAACCATTTTCATTGGGATGAATTAAATGTGAGGCGATCCCGTTAAATCGATTGGCTAAAAGTTTAGTAATTATTTTGTACTCAGAATTTAAAAGCGTAAACGGGCGATGTGAATTGGGGGCTTCACTATTTTTGCCTTCATTTTTTAAAACTGACTGCATTCCCTTTTCTAAAAGGCAGATGTATGAAACCTCCTTCAAGAATTGAATTTACCAATAAAAGGAGATAATCCACAATTACACTAGAGAATGTTTTGAAAAACTCAGCAGGGAGGCCATTCGGCCTACAGGCTTTACCATTCGGGAGATTTTTAATTACCTCCCCTAGCTCTTCTTAAGTGAATGGTCTTCCATGTTCCGTTTTTCTAAGTCTGTTAAGACAGGTAATTCATATTCCTGGAGAAAATCTACCAAAGATGACATATCAATAGATTGTTGTTGGCCATATATCCTCTTATAATGTTGTACCATTATGTCTCCCATCGCTCCCAAGTCCTCTAAACGAGAACCAGAAGTGGGGCATCTCAGTGCGACTATTTGATTACTTGCAGCCGGTTCCCTTGCCTGCCATGCCAGAAATCTACTTGTATAATTGCTTTCCTCATAAATCTTTTGCCTATCATGCTGAAAAAGGGATTTACTTTTAGCAAAGTATTTTTCGGGCAGGTTCCGCTTAGCCTGTTCCAGCTGTTATTAGTTCACCACGAGGGGCTAGAAATGAATATGTCGAAAGACCTTTGCACTTTTTGCTCGAGTGTTTGCTTCTCCTCCTTGCTATTCCTTGAGTTCTCCACATCTTTATCAATAGCAAGCTCTCGTAAAAATGCTCTAAACGAATCCCAAACCACATGCAGTGGAGCTGAGCCATGATTTCGCTCAAAGAACTCTGGGATTTCTGTTTTGATAGAAAACACCCAATTCTCCTCTAATAAATATTGTCGATTTAACAGCCATCTTTTGGAGGTTTTACTGCGTTCTCCCAGCTCTAACTCTAAAATGATCAATGCATGGTCCGAAAACCCATTATGAAGAATTTTCTGCAAACTAAATACCAGACGCCTAGAGATAACAAAAAAATCAATACGCGAAAAAGTATGGAATCTTCATGAGAAGCAGGTTTAAGCGATTTCAGCGGGAAATGCAGTTTGCCAAGGGTCAGCTATATCAAGCATCGAGCTATAGCTTTCTACAGTTTAAAAGATTTTCTCTTTAACTGTTTTTTGTGCATTAGATGAGGAATCAATTTTTGGATTCATTAACAAATTGAAATCCCCCCCAAAATTAAATCACCTGATACTTGGATTAATGATTGGAAAAATTCCTCAAATGGAGTGGGATTATCCTCTACTGGGGCATATATACTAGTGAGCGTCAAAGGTCTGTGTCCTCGATTACAGGTGACCCAGCACCATCTTCCACTTTGGTCATTCGCCGAAATAACTACCTCAGCCTGACATTTTTTTCTAAGAAAAATCGCTGTCCCACTGAGGACTGCAGAAGATGAGGAGAAAACCCATACGCTACCCAGGATTTAAACTTTGAGAAATCTGCTATATTCCCCACTGGTATGTGTGTCTCTTGTATGAGGATAGCAGAGGGATTCTCGGTCTTAATCCAGGTCTCAATGGCCCGCTTTTCTTATTATTATTGAGGCCATTTACATTAAAAGAAATCGCCTTCAGTATTTTCTTATTTCCAATTTGCCTTATTTCCAATCTGCCATTTTCAGAAAATGAGGCAAGCTTCTAGATACCCCAATAATCTGATAAAGAAAATAGATTTCCCACTTTGGTGAACAGTTTCCAACAAAAGGCAAGCAAAATAAATTGTCCCCCTTCTTCCTTTCTAAATAGCGATGGACAGATGTATTGGAACTAAAAATAAGGATTTCGTTAATTCCCACATGCTCCCTTTCAACCTGCGTCCCCATCTATTCCACTCACCCTTCTACTGGCACGATGACTTGGTGCCTAGTGCTGCCGGACAGCCCAACCCCCTGCCTACCCTCAACTCCCCTTCTTTAACGAAAAAAGCAACATTAAACAGCATTAAACATCTAGAAAGAAAAAGCAGAAAAAACGGTAAAACGCAATAACAGTCCTCCATGAACAAGTAGCTCTTTACCTTTCAAAAAAGATTTTAAAAAAGACAAAAAGACCCCCCCAAACACCTAAGTGAAGACTAACATAATGCCATTAGGGTGTATCCATAGAACTCTGTTGCAATACTTCCTGTGCATCTGTAACACTGCAAAAGATGTGGAATCTATCCTTGACTACCACCTTCAGCTTACTCTGCTGGGCTATCATAGCTTGCGCCCCCTGTGCCTTGAACAAATTAAGCATTTTGACAAATTCTTTCTGCCTATTCACTGCGGAGGCTGACATGTCCAAAAAGATGCGACATAATGGGACTACTGCTGAGGAAAACTGTCTTTGTTTATTGGCATTTGATAAAACCTGTTCCTTGACCCTAAAGTCCCTGAAATTGACCAAAATAGTTCATGGAGATTTTGAATTAGGAGGGAGGTGTGCTGGAACACGATGGGCACTCATTATCGTCAGATCACCATTGAATTCTGGGAGGAAATGTTTCTTTATAAATAAATCAACCCATTGTAAAGTTTGCTGGCCCTCAATGCCCTCCGGGATGCTCAAAATACAGAGATTTGAGCGCCTGGAATGGTTCTCTAACTGCTCCAACTTAAATTCCAACGTGGTTTTTCCAAGGTGGCGACATTGAGATTCATAGATGACACTTGATCCTCCAATTGAGAAATCCTGGTTTTGGCCTCCCACAGCCGTTCCGGGATTTAGAGCCATATTTTCCTCAATCTTTGTCAAGCGTGCATGGATTACCGCAATCTCAGCAGATCGGGGGGTTTTTAATTCACAAGTTTCTTCCAGAATCAGATTAAGAAGACTCTTAGCGTCCCATTGCATGGGAAAAGAGCTACTGTCTAGAGAAGGATTAATCTGATTTACAATAGGCCTGTCCTCTGACTGCAAACCGTCTAAATTAACAAGTAAAGACTCCACTGGTATAGTCAAAGCAGACACCTCTGGGGCCACCGGAATAGAATGATACACGGACCCTCCTCCAGCTGATGGTTCTAACAAACCTGATAAAGGAAGGAAGGGAGGAATGACTACCAATCTCGGAATTTAGAGTCTCCGGGCCTAAGTCCAATGAATTATCAACTAATATGAGGTCATTCCCTACCATATGCTACTCCGCTTCACCCAATAGCCTACCCAGCTTGGCTTTAAAGATATATAGGGTACTTTCTAAAATCTGTGGATTCCCCCATATTCTCCATCAGGTGTCATATTTAACTTAGTCGAAGCTGAAGAAATTGGTGAATCCGCCCTTAAAGAAGCCAACCCACTAGGGCTAATGGTAGAGTTCAAATCCGCTGAGGCTGCTTTGTGATGGTCTTGTTTAGCGTCTCAGTACATGCCATCTCAGCAAGTTCAATAGGGAGGGGAAGATCTTTTCTGAAGGAGGCTGCATAATTTGACCGAGCTGTGGCCTGGCCAACTCGCTTTTTAACCTTTTGGCCGAAATTCTGAGACTCAGACTGGGCAATCCCTTTAGCTCCTTTAGTAAGCTTTCGTATAGTGTACTGATCATGAAGCCCCTCTGCAGATCTCTGACCTGAATTACTGCCAAATTTACTTCTGGGACCTCCCCAGCGACCCACAACCAAGGTGAGTAAGGATGAGACCTTCACTTACCCCCTCTTGAAGAGAAACCTGGAGTCCCTAAAATGGAAAGGGGCGACCACTCGGTCCCCCCGAACGTATGGATGGGTCCCCCAATCCCCCCGGGAAACCATTTTGGGCGGGGGGCGTGGCTCGGCTGGAATGCCCAAAGTGGCGTAGCTGGGGCGCGCCCCTTCCCGCCCAGGAGGGGTTGTCCTAGACACCCGCACGGAAGACCACGCCCAGTAGGCGTAGCGGAGGAGGGTCCCCGCACTCCCACAGACAGATAAAAGAGCGGGAATCCGAAGAAGCGTCCTCTTGTTCCTGTGCTCTGAAGGCTGCACCAACTCGTTGCTCGTGAGCCCTCGACGGAACAAGCGGCAATTTTGAGAACTTGTAATCTTGTTGTTTCTCTTTCAGTTATTTGGAGTACGAAGGATCTGGGACCTCGTTGATCGACTAGAGCGGAGTAAACGAAGCTATGGCCGGCAAAAAAGCAGGAAAGAGCTCCGAGTTGGAGAAGGTACTGCGCACCTTGTCGAATCGAATGGCGATCATGGACCGAAAATTTGGTAAAGTTGACTCGATCGGTCGAGGTTTGGCCGAAGTTAAAAAACAGTTAGCGGCTCAGAACAGCTCAGGCCGTCCTAAGAAGGTAATAGGCCCGGCCTTGCCGGGAATCGTCCCTGAGGGTAGGGGAAAGCGTATTAAGAGGAGGGCGGTTTCCGGGGAGGATCCGGTTCCTGAGCTGCCCCCAGTCGCCCCCATCACACCAGCAGACACCCCCGTACCAAATCCAGATATAGGTTTACCAATCCCGGTTGTAATTACCCCGGTTAATGATGAGGAGATGCCCCCGGAACTGGCCATCCAGTTAGCGGCAGTGTTACCCTGGCTCAAGAAGAAAGCGGGGGGGGCAGTGGCCGCGGGGGACCCGGCCGAGGAGGCTAGACTAATAATTGAGCAGTTACAGCAGTCGAGAGAAGCCGGGACGGCGAATGTTCCTCTTGTTCCCCCACAGGTGGCACCAGGAGTACCTACGGTTAGCCGGGAAAAGGCGGCAGACACGACGGTAGAACCCGGTAAGCACACATTGCCAATGGCAGGGGAAGGTTCGTTACCTTCAAGGCGCGAAAGGGTGGCCCAGCACATCCCTGCGGCCACAAAGGAATTGATATGGGGGGAAAAATATGTGAATATGTTTTCATTGTTGACTGACCATCGCGAGATGGAATATACAAAATCCCAGAAAGATTTATGGCACCCCAGTGTATGGCAGGCCAAGATGGCGGAATTTAGGGTCGATGAGACCGTAGCGAATTGGGTAAAGGCCTTTTCGATATTTACGGCAGTCATGGGTGAACGAAAGCCGGAAGTGCTGACCGAGTTGTCCTGTTACCAGAATAGGATTATTGATTTTTATACTATGTATGAGGGGGACGAGTGGAAAGGATATGACATGAAATTCCGAAAAGCGAAAGAGTTTGATACATCTTTTACCTGGGACTGCCTCGACTCGGTGTCATGGCACAAGCAGCTCTTGCCTGGTGCGGCGGGTACGTCCTTGCCAGGCGGGAGCGTGTCGGGGTCAGTTCGCCAGAAGCCTGCGGTGCCCTTTCGAGCAGGCGCCGGTGGGGAATTTCAGCCCAAGACCGGCGGAAATGACGGCAAGCGGGGGGTTTGTTGGGGCTTCAATAGAGGCAACTGTAGCAGGCCCCAGGGAACATGTAGGTTCAGGCATGCGTGTGCGGGCTGTGGGAACTTCTCACACCCGGAGAGTAGCTGTAGATCTAAGAACAGCGGAACGGGAGGAAAAGGAGGGTCTAAGCAAGAGTGAGGTGATGCTTGGGAACCGATTGCCTACACCTGTCGATATCATGGCTCTGACTCCTTGGTTGAACAAATACCCTGATCATGTATCCGCCGGGGTGTTGAGGAATGGATTCCTATATGGCTTCAACATCCCGGCAGGGGATTTTAGGGGGGACTCTTTTTGTAAAAATCAGTTATCTGTCCAACAGAACCCAAGCGTAGCAGCAAAGAATATTTCCAAAGAAGTCGGCTTGGGGCGGGTGGCGGGGCCTTTTCATTGCCCGCCGGTGGCGGATTTCGTGTGTTCCCCACTAGGGGTGGTTCCAAAGAAAGACCCAGGGGAGTTTAGACTCATTCACAACTTGTCTGCCCCAAGGGGTTCCTCGGTGAACGAAGCCATTGACCCGGATATTTGTTCGGTGCGGTACGCATCGTTCGACAATGCCATTGCCATATTAAATCACCTAGGCCCCGGAGCGCTGATGGTGAAATCGGACATCGAATGGGCATTCAGGTTGCTCCCGGTACACCCGCGAGACCAGCGCTTGCTAGGTTTTGCGTTTCAAGGGAGTCATTACATGGATAAATGCATGCCTATGGGTCACTCCATTTCTTGTGCATATTTTGAAATGTTCAGCTGTTTTTTAGAGTGGGCATTCACCGAGGCCACGGGGCATAGGCACGTTATGCACTATCTAGATGACTTTCTGTTCTTGGGAGCGGCCGGCAATACGAAATGTGCGCAGGCGATGCAGGACTTCTGCATCCTCATGCGGGAGTTCGGAGTCCCATTGGCACCAGGTAAGACGGTTGGACCATCTACTTCACTGGAGTTTCTGGGAATTGAGCTCGATTCTGTGGAAGGATGTTTCCGTTTACCGATGGAAAATGTGGCCAAGTTTAGGGCTTCCTTGACGCAATGCCTGGGCAAGGAGAAAGTGACCCTGCACCAGTTACAACAAACAGTGGGTCAGCTTAACTTTGCAAGAAGGATATGGAGGGAGGCTTGTGCAGGGATCACTTACAAATAAGGAGTGATTTGATGGTAATCTCGATAGCCAGGTCCAAGAAAGACCAGGGAGCTATGGGAGATAGTGTTGTCGTGCAGCACGCACGAGGGTCCCCCACTTGTCCGATAAAGTGTTTAGAGGAATACTTGGCACTGAGGACGGCTAGATGGGGGGGAGCCTGCTTAGGCACAATGATGGCACCCCACTGACGAGATTTCAGTTTCAGAGGGTGCTAGCACTGTCAATCGCTGCCGCGGGCATGGACCCGTGCGATTTTGGGACCCACTCATTTAGGATAGGGGCTGCTACTGAGGCTACGGCCCGGGGTCAGGGTGCGGAGGAAGTAAAACAGCTAGGCCATTGGTCCTCGAATTGCTTCAAAAGGTATGTGCGATTGCACATGTTGTAAAAGTCAATTGACAGGCACTCACGCTTCTTGTCTTTTGTTTGAGTTACAGTTTCGCGAGCCTGTCACGCGGGGCGGAATTGAAAGTCGACCCAACATCAGGAGACCAGCGGTCAAGGATCACCGACTGGTGAGAGAGTGGTATGGGTCGTGGGCCACTCATATGTGAGGCGCGCCGGGGACGTATTCAAGGCAGGTGACGCGACTCGTGCATCTGGGGAATACGGGTACAGAGTGACCATCCTTGGGAAGGGCGGGCTCTGTTTTGACCAATTTCAATCGTTTTTTGAGGGTCTTTTAGGGCGGCAAAGGTCACCGCCATCTGTAGTCATAGTACACCTGGGGGGCAATGACTTAGTGAAGCTGGGAAGACGAGTGTTATTAGAACACATCCTGTCGGCAGTTAGCTGGTTGGCTAAGAAACTCCCGGGGTGCACGATTGTCTGGTCCCACATGATCCCCAGGAAGATTTGGCGGGGGGGTCTTTCAGTGTCAGCGTTGAACCACTCAGTGAAAAGGGTCAACAATAAAATTGGGAAATTGTTTCGCTCCCGCAGTTGCATAGCATTCCTCACGGGTGTATTCGGGGTGATCACATGTATCTGAATGATGGGGTTCACCTGTCCAGGGAGGGGAATGATTTACTCATAGTAGACTTCATAGCATGGCTAAGGGGTGTGAGGAAGCATGACCTTTAGAAGGAGTGGGGGGGCCGGATAGTCGGTCAACTATCCGGCCTGTGGCGGTAAGGTCATGATCGGTGAGCAGTAATTTCAAGGTCCCTAGAGGGGGGCGCCACCCAGAATGGATGGGAGTGCCCGGGGGGAGGCGGCCATTGGCCCCTTCTACGGGGAGGCGGCACCCACTAAGGATGGGTCGTCTAGGGGGAGACGGCCATAGGCCCCTCCCAGGGGGGAGGCGGCTAGATGCCCCTCCTACGAATTTCCCGGGGGCCGGATATCCGCGACGGCGGAAGAGAGTGTGGGGATGGGGGGGAGTCCACGCTGTCCTTCCTACAGATACCTCACACGGGAACTCGGACGACCTTTAAGATGGCGTCGAGTGAAAGGGGGCCCCCACGACAAGGGAAGTTACAGTTGGCAATGAGGGTAAAGTCCTCTGCGCATGCGCCACTCACACCGTGAGGGCGGGATTTTGGTAGTAGGGATCTGACACCGGTTAAGACCTTGCCGTTGGCCCTTAATGCTAGGATGTACAATTTTAATTTAGAATGTATGCATTTTCAGGATGCTAGACTCGGCTAGGAAACCTTTGTATTAGAGATCTGTTAAGGTTAGCCAAAGAACATGTCTTCATCAAAATGTAATAAAAGTATAATTGTACATAATTCATGAAACTTTTATTTAATGTTTTAAATTTTGTTTCATATTTTAATAAATACGGCCGGGGGGGTAACTCCCCCCGCCTTCCAATAGTTCAAACCTGTGTCTGTCTTCTCCCATTGGGAAGTGGTGTTGGGAGGGGGTGGCGGGCATCCCGGCCATATGGTCCAGAATCCTTGAGTCCGGGGGTCGCAGCAGTCCCAGCGTCCATGGAAGCAGACCGGGACCAAACGTGTCCTGGCTCTGTAGCCCAGCAGAATATTTTGCCTTGCATTTTAACCAACACCAGGTCTAGTATAACAAAGTGCACATAGGGTTTTACCGCCCAAGGCACCTGGAACAGCTAGGCTTGGCTTGTGACCCCAGGATAACACAGCTCCAGAGTCTTTAGTTCCAGCCCTGCTTCCTTCTCCTCGTTCTGAGTGAAACTGGCAGGACAAGGTGTCGAGAAAGGAAAGGGATAGAAACTCCTTTCCTCATCGGAGATATCAAGGCCGCCCGCTACTGTAACAGAACATGCCCGCTGATGCATCAAAATGGGGCTTTTGTAACTCCGCGGCTCCGTAGCATCGGGATCGTCGGCGGCAGCTTCAGTAGCATTGCAAGCGGTTCCTCTCAGCTGTTTCTTTGGCGTCTGACATCAAGGGGAATAGAGGGTTTGTGGTTGCGGCCTCTCTCAGCCCATCAGCATCGCCCCCCTGCCGCCATCTGTGACTTGAGACTCCATCTGCCATCATCGATACCCGGCCGACTCTTAGTACCCACTGGATCATTACTAGAGGTGCTCTCATTGCTCCTGTCAACCATCTTCCCCGTGAATAGGGCACTTCGCTTGGCTTTAGAAGGCAAAACTTCAGCAGGACCTGTTTGGAACTGTATCCAATACGATTAACTACAAAGTTAGCGATCACTTCAGGGTTTTAGGTATATTGGGATGAATTCTACTGCATTCTTCCAAAAGAGGTGGTTATTAAGTGCTGTACTCGGTGTTTGCATCAGCTCACAAACATTGTCTAAAAATGAGGAATATTGACAGAGAAATCTCAGATCTTGAGTGAAAAACAAAACAACCTAAAGTGATTTTGAAGAAATACTCATTATTTCTTGGTAATAGACATAGGTTATGCATAACTAATTCAATGCAAATTTTAGAATGTATTTTTCTGTTTGCAATTTTCTGTCTCTCACTAAGACGACTGCATTTTACCTAAATGAGGGAAACGCTAGCAATTAGTGAACAGAATTAGGTGAAAACCAGCTCTTGAATCCTTTATTTGAACTGTAATAATGTGATGAAACCTCTTTTGCTTTAGCTACATAAGCAAAGGTCACAGGAAATTCAAACTGGGAGCAAGTTCTAATGAGACGCTTGTTTCAGGTGCGCGGCATTAATCATACATTGGCTGATACTGAGACCTGAGGTTTATACTTCGTACAAGTCTATTATATTTCTCTCTTCAGTGCTTGGTTCAGCTGTGCGCTGTTATTTCCCTTTGTTACACAAAGTACAACAGTTTGCTCAATAATGACAAATTGTATTGTTTGCCTTACTTTTGATAACGAAAGGCAGGATGTGACATTTTTCAGAATGTGAAAAGACTAAATACTTTCATACTCAAATCATAATCTGCTGCAAATGCATTTAAATGTGCATTTATTTCTTTATTGCATATGTTTTTAATTGATCTTTGCCTCCCGTGTCTCTATACATTGTAGAACAGAATAATGTATAAATATGTTTGGTGCGAGTTTAATTATACACGTCTATCTATCTATCTATCTATTTATCTATCTATCTATCTATCTATCTATCTATCTATCTATCTATCTATCTATCTATCTATCTATCTATCTATCTATCTATCTATCTATCTATCGATCGATCTATCTATCTATCTATCTATCTATCTATCTATCTATCTATCTATCTATCTATCTATCTATCTATCTATCTATCTATCTATCTATCTATCTATCTATCTATCTATCTATCTATCTATCTACCTACCTACCTATCTATCTACCTATCTATCTACCTATCTATCTATCTATCTATCTATCTATCTATCTATCTATCTATCTATCTATCTATCTATCTACCTACCAATCTATCTATGTATTCTTCATCCATGGAAGAGTGTATTTGCCATAATTAAATATGCCATATTTATGGGGGGCGTGGCTTAGCACGCGAAGCAAATGGTCGCCTGCGAGTAGAGCTCCGTGCCGAGTTCCCCTTCCCGGCGCTGTTATCCGGGACAGTTCTGCCCTAAGACTGCCGAAAACCACCGGCGAGTGCCCCGCTAGATCCGACGCGGCGCCTGTCCAATTTTGGCGCGGATCGGACTTGTGAAACCGCACCGGGAGGTGCCGGCCGCCCGCGGCCGCGAACGTTGCCACCAGCCCGGGCGCGGACCCAGGAAACGCCGGGGATCCGGCAGACGCGGTAGGCCCGAAAACGGGGCCGACACCAATCACCAGCGGACCACACACCGACGCACCGGAGGCCGCCCACCCCCTACGACGGAGAGGCACTGGGGTGAGGCGACCACACTGTGGGAATAGCGACGCCCTGGTGCGCTGAACCCGGCCTGAGGGAACGAAGACCTGCACTGCCTGCGCCCCGAGTGAGGCTGGACACCGAGCGGCTGCCACACGAGCGGAGCCAGTCACCACGCCGGCGCAGCACACAGCACACATGGACCCACACAGAACCTGAGCCCCTTGCCACAAACAAGCTCGTGACTCACAGGGGGCACAACGTGGAACCGCGCCGTACACCCGGCGACGCCCAGACATACCACGCTGCACCGAGGAGCGAGGCGCCCAACAATTGTCTACCCTCCCAGGAGTGAACGAGTGCCACGCAATCACCACACAAGCAGAGTCTACCGACACCAGTTGCTGAGTCCCCACCGGCAGCCGACGACCCTCAACCACCCACCCGCCATTGGCCAGGCTGGACATGACCAAGCCGGGACAAGGAAAGCGGACTCCCCATCGGACGCCGATGTCTGGCGGGACCAGGGCACGGACCGGCACTGGGGGCGCGAGGCCTAAAGGCGAAATGAACAAAGCCGGCAAAACCGCGGACCAGGACCAAACGACAGCGAAACTCGACACCATGCTAGCAGCCATGGAGCGACTGGAAGAATCAATTCAACTCACACGCACCTCCCTGGCCACTAAGATCGACAGTGTAGCCATAGACCTCACGCATCTCCGCGCAGACCACAAAAAGCTTGCTGACCGCACCTCGACGCTGGAGGGAACCGTGAAAGAGCTCCAACCCCAAACCAGTCAGACACATACCCACATACAGGACTTGCTGAACCGAGTGGAGTTCCTAGAAGACCGGGCCGAGGATGCAGAAGGCAGGGCGCGGAGGAATAATGTACGCCTGGTCGGCGTTCCGGAGAAATGGGAAGGGAGAAAGCCGGAGGAACACATGGAAAAATGGCTGACATCCATCCTGCCTGAGGGCTCACTCTCGCCTCAATTCGTGGTGGAGCGCGCCCACAGAGTTCCGACCACACCCCTGGCAACAGGCTCCAACCCAAGACCCATGCTCCTCCGTATCCTGAATTACAGAGACCGGGACT
Organism: Lissotriton vulgaris; assembly: GCF_964263255.1. NCBI lineage: Eukaryota > Metazoa > Chordata > Amphibia > Caudata > Salamandridae > Lissotriton > Lissotriton vulgaris. The sequence goes on from NC_141687.1 coordinate 1,013,149,042, forward strand.
CCATACTGAGAGAAACGCGCAAACTTGAAGAGGTGAGAATCGAAAACACCAAAGTAATGTTCTTCCAGGACTACACCATACAAGTACAGAGGCAGAGACAATCCTTTCTAGCGGCGAAGAAACGCCTGCGCCAGCAGGGCCTACATTACTCCTTACTATTCCCCGCGAAACTCAGAGTGATAGCCGGAGAGAAAACCCATTTCTTTACAGACCCAGATGAAGTGGAAGCATGGCTGGACAGTGGCACAGACACAGCCCCCAGGACCCCGGCAGCCCGCACAAATGGACGCCAATCTGGCGGGAATAGGAGACGACTCCGCCCGAAGCAGCGGACGCAGGGGCGTACGAACGGGCCACGGAAGATGACTCCCCCCGCTGACGCTACGCAGCAGGAAAAGCAAGAAGCCCTCCGACTTGTGCGGGAACTCAGCCACTCCCCAGTGCCCAGCGAACCAACTGGCAGCGGCACACAAGACCTCCCAAGCGACGACGAAGCAATTTACGGAATGTCGGACTCTCCTGTGACAGATCCTGGACCGGATGTCACCCCCCAAACATCGGAATACATCGGCTAACTGTCCCCCAGAACGTATCCACCAAGACTCCCACAAGAGCACTCGAAGGGCCATCTGCGAGGAGATCGCGGACTGAGACGGAATACACCTGGCCCGACGAGACCCCTGGAAAGCTGAGAGCTACGATTTGCCCTGGTGATGACCCAACGGACGCTGAGTGGCCGGCCCCCCACTCCTGTGGCCAGCCATCCTGCTGCACGCTAATCAAGACACGTAATGTATGGCATTAACTGTTGGTTTTGCACTTATAACTTTTAAGGTTGAGGCTGACTTAGGCCTCCACACACCCCCCGGGAAGGGGAGCAACCCCTATACGATGATTCTACAAACACTTAACCAGCTGCTACTGCTAGCACTGCACGGCCGCCCCCAGAACTGAACTAAACTTTGTTACTCTCCTTGAGAGCATGGACGGGAGCACGTTTGCCCACCAACCTTTTGGTATTTCGCATGTTTGCGATGTTCATTGGCTAACTGTTCTATTGGCCAAGTTAACTGCCTGTTTTCCCCCTTCACAATACTGCAATGGCGTGCGGGCCAAACAATATTCCTTACGAACAGCGGGCGGGCGAGGGGTGGGACGGGGAGGCCGCTCTGGGGAGACCGTCAATACAATGCAATGTCTGTGATCAATATATGCACATGGAATGTGAGAGGGATGCACACACCGTCCAGACGGTATCAAATATTCTCATACCTCAAACGCCACAACGTACATATTGCTCTCTTACAAGAGACGCACCTCTGTGCAAAGGAAGTCACCACCTTACGCCGCAGATGGCGTGGCCACCTATATGCCACACACCACTCTTCCTACGCTAAGGGGGCGCTGGTATGGATACGCCCGGGCACCCCATGGATAATGCAGGACACCTTGGTGGACCCCGGGGGGAGACATGTAGCGGCCAGGGGCAAGATAGACGGGAACCCGATAGTACTAGCCTCGATATATGCACCCAACACAGGGATACAGGATTTCTTAACACAACTGTCCAACACCCTGGCGCCATGGCATGGCATACAGTGGGTACTGGGCGGGGACTATAACTGCACGCTGGACCCTTCCCTAGACCGCTCCCGTCCTCCACTCCCTAATTCCCCAGCTCATCACGCAGCGCGAGCCCTCCTAGATTGGTCCGTGCAATGGGACCTACAAGACGCATGGCGCAGCCACAACCTAGACGCCAGGGCCTACTCCTTCCACTCAAGGGCACACAACCTGCATGTACGCCTAGATAGGTACATGGTATCTAGAGACCTACTGCCGGCGATAAGAGACACGCAATACATGGGCCGCACGCATTCGGACCATAATCCACACCTCATGACACTCGCCTGGGAACAGCCGAGACCGCCAATCCCCACCTGGCGACTACAACCAGACCTCTTGCTTGACGGCACATTCAGAACCTCGATAGGGGCACAAACAGCACAGCACTTCGAAGATAACAACAACACTGCCTCCACACCCCAGCTAGAGTGGGACGCGTTCAAAGTGGTCCTGAGAGGGCTATGCCTCGGCACCCAAGCACACACCCGCCGACAGCTGGAAGCAGACCTGAAACGGCTAGAAAGGGATTTGCTGCAAAAAGAACAAGAGGCGACGGGAGGGGACGATACAGAGCTGCTTGAGGCTAGGACGGAACCCGACAGACTGATAGGCAGACTAAAACAAGTCAATTTCACTGCACACTCGGCACGCACACACCGCTACGGCGACAAGCCGGGCAAATTACTGGCCTGGCTGATAAGGCGAGAAGACCGCTCCGCCCCAGTAACGGCCATAAGCCCTACCGCAGACACCGTGGTATACACCCAGGCGGGCATACATGCAGCCTTCGTGGCACATTACAAGGCACTATACCAGTCACAAATGGGCAATCCGCAACCAGACATCCAGGCATACCTAGAGGAACTCACACTTCCTGCCCCGACTGACAACCAACGAGATGAACTCGGAGCGCCGTTGGTAGCGGAGGAATTACGTGAGGCCATATTTGCCCTCTCTAACGGGAAGACCCCTGGCCCGGACGGACTGCCTGCAGAATACTACAAAGCATATTCTGACATCCTCATTCCCGAACTGCTCAGAACATATTCGGCAGCTCTAGACGACTCATCCTTACCGGCATCCATGAACGAAGCAATACTGGTATCGCTTCTCAAACCACACAGGGAAGGGACGCTCCTTGGGTCATATAGGCCGTTAGCCCTGCTCAACACGGACTACAAAATCCTGGCATCAGCATTGGCTCGTAGACTAGAGGCCCTGGTACCGGCCCTAGTGCACAAGGACCAGAACGGGTTTGTCCCAACGAGATGCACCTCCCAGAATATTCGGAGGCTGTTCCGGGTGCAGGAATACGCAGCCCAGACGTGGCCAAGATCGGGTTGCCTGGTGCTGGACCTGGAGAAGGCGTTCGACTCTGTCGAATGGCCCTATTTATCGGCAGTGCTACGTAAATTTGACCTGGGTGATGACTTTATAGAACTGGTGGGCCTGCTATATGGGAAGCCTGAGGTGAGAGTACGCACTGGGAAACTGATCTCAGAGTCCATAAATGTCAGGAGAGGCACCAGACAAGGTTGCCCACTTTCCCCATTACTATTTTCCCTGGCGATCGAACCACTGGCTGAACGGCTGCGCGCCAGCGGAGCACGATGGGGCATCCCGCTAGCAGACGGCACGCATGTCGTGTCACTATACGCAGACGACTTACTCTTGTATATCAAAGACCTTGATAATGTGCCGCCGGAACTGTCGGACATATTCCGCACGTTCGAATTGATGTCAGGCCTCAAAGTTAACTGGGCCAAGTCGGGGGCATATTCGTTCACCCCCGACGCTCCGGACCCGGTACTCCACATCAATAATGAACGACTGCCATGGTACCAAACCACGTTCAAGTACCTGGGCATCTATATATATAGGACGCCCCCAGACATTCTGGACGGCAACCTGACACGGGCCATAACGTCTGTTCGAACACAGGTCGCCTTCTGGAAAACTCTTCCCATCAATGTGCCAAGCAGGGTAACCTTGACGAAAATGATAATACTCCCCAGGCTCCTGTATTACTTTGCCAACCTCCCACTCTATATCTCTGTCCGCATATTCAGGGAACTGGAGTCCATGCTCAGAGATCTGATCTGGAACACAGGCAGGCCAAGAGTAGCACTGACGAAACTCTACAACCCGGTCACTGAAGGCGGTGCAGCGGTCCCGAACCTAGAGCTCTATTATCTAGCAGCACAGGTGCAATGGGCGGTAGCCTGGATTTCAGGCAGGAATCTCGAGGACACGGCTACGGCCACAGACATCCTTTCCCCACTGCAGATACATACCCTATTCCACCCACTGACGAGCCCTAGGAAACACTCGCAACTACATGTAGCTGTGGCCACGAAATGTTACGACAGATGCTTACGCCTCACTAGAACCACCATACCATACGCGCCAGCGTTGCCACTCCTGGGTACCCCCAAGGCCACGTCAGTCGTGACAGAGGCGGCACTGGTACAGTGGACACGCGCAGGCATAGAAACAATGACAGATTTGTACGCGGATGGCGCTTTACTTTCCTTCGAGGCACTGACTGCTGACACGGGACTGCCCGCGGGACAATTCCTGCAACATGCCTCAATACTGCGGACACTCACGCAGAAATGGGGGAACATCGCTGACGAACCGCCCACACACCAGCTAGTACAGTGCATGCACGTGATTGGCAACGGGACGCATGTGGTGCACTGGCTGACACAGGCGCTACTCTCGCACACTCAAAACACATTGCAACCTCTCCGGGACAAATGGGCGGTGGACAGAGGGAAGGCATGGACGGACAAGGAGTGGGCGGTGATACTCTCAGGCCCCCGCAACATTCCCCGTAATGCACGCTTCAAACAGATCCAATTTTATGTCCTACACCGCGCATATCTATCCCCGGACAAGATAAACTCGTATTTCCCGAGCACGGGAGCCAAATGCCCGAGATGTGACACGGAGGGAGCAGATCTCCTCCACATGCTGTGGCAATGTCCTCAGCTTCAGGCATTCTGTCACTCGATACTAACGCTACTGAAGCGATGCACGGCGATGCCGATCCCATTCTCGTGGGAGGCGTGCCTACTGGGCCTCTTCCATAGGACCAAACTAAACAGGGTGCCTTCCCGCTTCTGGGATCTTGGCCTCATCACGGCCAAAAGACTCATCACAAAGCATTGGAAGCGGGCGGCACCACCAGCGGCGGAACACTGGCGCGCTTCGCTAGATAACTGGGCGAAAGCGGAAAGCATATCATTACATAATGAGGAGACGGCGGGATTGCGTAAGTACCCCATAGCGGCGCTCTGGGACGATATGATCCGCTCCTTCCACAATGGACCCCAGGCACCAGAGACTCCTGAGAGACAGACACCCCCAGATGGGGGACATAGCGATGACCAACATACTCCAGGCGCCGCAGACGACAGACATAACGCCCATACACCTGACCCCTAGACACCCCCTCTTCTTCCCCCCCCCCGGCCCCGCTGACACGCCAGGATTGCTGCCACCCTCCTGCATCGCCAGCATAGCTCCCGAACATGCAAGAACAGACACGAATCTGCTGAAGCACTACTACCGGGCCATCCCCCCCTCTCTCCTCGCCCCCCCCCTACAGTAGACCCCACCAACTGTTGCACCGCACACCGCACGACCCCAAGTTTGATACCCCTTTCCCGTTACGCTTTTATTGAAGTTGCTTGATTGGCAGGATACAATAACTAAGACAACATGATCACGCACTGTTTGAACGTTGACTTTCTCAGCGAAATGTTGTGATATACTTTGCGATCTAATCCATGATCTATGTATGCATTTCTTTGACTATTGAATCTTCATACATCGAGACTCTGTATGACATATGCTTGTATTTTTTTTCTCCTTTGCACCGAATAAAAGATATATTTAAAAAAAAAAAAAAAAGTATGCCATATTTATTAAAGCATTCCCTTGACTTAAAACAGTCTTAAATGGTTTCAATTAAGAAACAGTATCGTGATTTAAAACAGCTTTCGTTTGCAAAAGGCTACTTTAACATAAGATAACCCTACAGGATTCTTAAAAGCGCCCTCCCTGGAAAAAGAGTCTTAAACGTTTTCGTATGGCTCCATCAACTCTTGACGTTGCATTATATCAGGGAAACCATTAAGCTCCTGGTTTAAAACATTATAATACTTCAAAAATCATAACCGTGTATTTGTACATTTTACGACATCTCATGGTAAAGAGTACCTCATTTCTAATGCTGGAAATAGAAATGTGATTTTCAGAAAAGGAGGGAGTTCAGCAGAATGTTTATGTACGGTTATCTGTTTCTCAAGTAGGTCTTACATCCCCTCGGTGAGAAGATCCTACCTCATGCTTATAAGTTTTGTTGCAGTAACAGTCCCTATCACATGGACATGTTCCATTGACTTGTATTGAGAGGAAAATGTAGAAGAAGCCTCCAACATTGCTTACATTTTAGCGGTAGATGCTCCAACTAACTTTGAGCAAAACCTCTGGCCAGTTGAAATGAGAATTGTCAATTCTAGTTTTTCTAGGCATCCTGATATTTTTCCATTCAATACTTTAGACTGCCGGCCTTCCGATATGATGTGTTTAATTTTAACAGACTGTCTCAAGTTCTTTAATAAGAAAATGGTATCAATATTTGCAGTTATTCTAAAAACAATCGGTTCATATTAGGTACTTTCTATTAGGCTTAATGAGCTGCACACACAAAACATACCCTGGACAATATACTTTTGTAAAATTATGTGCTCCACCATTGTATTTTGGGAATGTGTGAAAGGGCCTAACTTGACTTTAGTCTATTAGAATATCTATTTAGTTGTGCATTTTGCCTCCTGACAATCAATCTGATGCTTACAATGAAATGTTTCATGCCTTTGAAGATACTTGTCTTTTGTTAACACGGTAAAATAATGATCAACTGTAATAATAATAATAATAATACTAGTATTTATAAAGCGCGAACAGCTGCCTCAACTAGGAGGTGTCCCGGCGCTGTGAGGGCTTAACAAGAAAGCTAGCTGGGAGTCTGCAGCCTAGAGAGGCACCGAGAACAGCCACGACTTAAGCTGTCTCCTAAAACTTGTTTCTGATTGGGCCTTTCGCAGCTCAGGAGGTAGGGAATTCCAGAGACGGGTCACGTTGGCTGAAAAGGTCCGGCCGCCCAGTCTAGCCCTTTTGACTCGTGGCACACTCAGTAGCACCTGATCATTTGAGCGAAGGGAGCGGGACTGTGTATATCTAGGCAGACGGGCTCTCAAATAATTAGGACAGGTGCCGTAGAGGGACCTATAGGCCAGAGTAAGAGTTTTAAATTTTATTCTACTGGCAATCGGGAGCCAGTGTAAGGCCCGAAGATGGGGGGAGATGTGCTCTTTAAAAGGAATATGCTTAAGCAACCTGGCTGCCGCGTTTTGCACCGTTTGCAGCCTTTGAACCAAGTATTTCGGGAGACCGCTATAACTGTAATGGGTAGAGATCCAATTAATGTTGTCAAAAGTGACTTGGGGAGATCAAAGCGCATACTATTTGATCCTTGAAAAAATGTCAGAAATTACAGTTTGAAAAAAGCTTGACAAAGCAGCGCATCCTGCATATATAGTAAGTCTGCAATTGTCTCTTTACTGGGAACCAAGTACCCTAATGTAGCACTTGACTCTCTCAGGTAGCCAATCAGAGATGTCCAAGGTCTGCTCAGAGGAGGTAGTGTGGGCTAGTAATAACCCCAGTTCGCTGCTACACACTCAATAAATTATTTTCCAGCCACTGTATTTTCTTTACTGGGAACCAAATACCCTAATTTAGCACTTGACTCTCTCAGGTAGCCAATCAGAGATGTCCAAGGTCTGCTCAGAGGAGGTAGTGTGGGCTAGTAATAACCGCAGTTCGCTGCTACACACTCAATAAATTATTTTCCAGCCACTGTATTTTCTTGAAAAAAGGAAGAGTGTTTATTATACACAAACTACAACATGATATGTGTACCGTTAATTACAAATATATAAAATCAGGTAGATGCAAATACATTTGGTGACATCCTCATAACACATTACATCCATAGTGGGTCCCGTAACCGATAACTACAGTACCCCACTTATACTAGATGCAATGTGGCAATATCGGAAGGTGTCATTATCAATAAGTCAGGCCTATTGATTTTGTTAGGGTGTCACCACATCAGTAAAAACAGAAAGCATGTTATGTTTTACAATGGCAACACCACTAAAATCAATGGTGACAGTACCATCATTAAATACATTGTCAACCATCAACATTATTAATAAAGCAATGTGTTGAATGACATGAACTCGAGAGTCTTTTTTATATTTTTATTATGTTGGTTGGATAAGTTAGGATTTTATATTGTGAATCCAGAGACACCAAACATGAAGGGGTTAACTGTTCCTATTTGGACGTTAAACATAAAATGTAATAGAGAAATTCCAATGTAATCCTATATGCAGTAGTGAAAAATTATTTTAAGAGTTTTTCACTACCAGGACATGTAAAACCTAAAAATACATGTTCAACTTTTTAGATGCACTACACCCTGAAGTTGGGACTGCCCACACCCTACCTTAGCGGTGACTTATATGTATTGAAAAGGAAGGTATGGTTGAGGTAAAGGGTTTAGTTTGCAAAGTCAAAATTTCAGTTTAAAATTGCAAACACAGGATTTTCAATGCCAGGCGTGAGACATGTTTAGAGTGCTACTTGAGTGGCTGGCACAATCAGTGCTGTAGGTCGAATAGTAGCAATTAATTTACAGGACCTGGGCACATGTACTGCCACTTTAATAGGGACTTATAAATACATTAAAGATGGAAATTGGATATAAGCCAATGTTACCATGTTTCACGGAAGGAGCACAAGTATTTAGCACTGGTTAGCAGTGGTAAAGTGTGCAGAGTCCTAAGGTCAACAAAGACAAAGCAAGCAAAAACATGAGGTGTGAATGCAAAAAGTTAGGGGAATACTATGCCAAGGATTCCAGGTCTAACCCTGTAGGTCTGCACTATAAATTCCCACTCACAAAAGACCAGCACAATGCCATGAAGAGTTCCTTTAGTGATAGTCTCTCTGTGTGTAGATACCCGGCACTGCAAGACGTCTCACACTCACGGTCTGAAACATGGAGACACATGTGTGCTCGTGTTCAGGTGGAGCTGGCCCAGAGCCTCTTATACCATTTGCACGGAAGCGGACATTGTCTTAAAATGTGGACACTGATGGCTAGTCTTCTCAGTCCATTTCCACAGAATTTATAGTGAGTGAGGCTGAGGTAGCGAGACTCACTCACAGTAAAAGTCCAAAACTGGATAGTAAGAACTTGAAAGTCCGTTTGATACACCTGCATTTAGTTGTCCATTAGTGGGATGAGTGGGTCTTACACCTCCTGCCTTTGTCCAGATTCCCATGCCTATTCTCTGTCAAAAAAGAGTGTTTCTGCTGTTTTTAGGAGGCAACTATCTCTTCAAAAAAGTGTTAGTTCATCTCTTTATTTGCTAGTACTATGATCAATGACTTGAAAAGCGTGCTATTTCATTTAAGAACTGTAAACAATTGTATTCTACATTTCTCTAACAACTCCCCAAAAGTCTTCGATTCACACCTAACAGAATCATCTGCTTTTTGAGAGTGTGAAAGTGGATTATTAGTTGGGGTGGATGGTAGTCCAGAAGACGTAATAATGGCACTATCGTTGTTTGGTCCAGCAAAGGTTTCAGTAATTTAAATCCAATTAAGGGCACCAAAGACATGAATTTGTAAGGTTTTAAATAGAAATAGCTTCAAAAATTGCAAATTGACAATGGCAAAAATCTAGTCACGCTAGACTGGGACAAGGGTAAGGTTTGAGGCAGACTGCGATAGATCGTGGGTCGAATATCAGGACAGGCTGGTCGTGGTCAAAACTAACCTTTAGACATAAAACGTTTCTCAGAAGGTAGAGTCCTCGGTAGGTCAGAGCTGCAGTCTGGATCCTATGAAGGGCTGGTTTACGATGGGTTGATTAAGTACAAGGTCTTAGTGAAGTCACCAACGAAGGTTTTAGCCAAACAAGTCCCAATCTCAAAGGAAGGGTTGCTCATTTCCCCGGACACACCTTTAGAGTACACACAGGAGATATACACAAGGGAAGAAATATTCTGTCATATTAGTTTTACGTAGAGAGGTGCACTGTGAGATTCTTTGCAGAAGGGCACACCGAAACTGCTGCAAACATGGCTAGAGCTCCCGCTGGAAACTTTTTGTCTTTTGGTCAAAGAGGAGCCAGGTGTCACCTAATTCACATGCTAGTGACAACCATGAATTTGGAACTCCTGGTCACCCTCTACATAACACTACTGGACCTGTGAGAGACAGAAGAAGAACTTCCCCTGCTGATGAGATTTGGAAGGAGAACCCAAAGGGCTGTACTGCCTCACATTTTGATCCAGGACAAAGAAGTGGACTCCAATGGTCAGTTTGCTGACCGTCTGTAAAGGAACTAGTACACAAAGATTGCAAGCAGTCCATTTTTCTGAAAAAGCACATTTGACGAGTTTCAACTGGATGTGACTTGCACCCTTTGAGTAGATTCTGTTGTAGTGGGTGTGGCCCCCAAGTGGTGTCCTTTAGGTCCAGGAACCCTTGGCTGGTGTCAGAGTGTACTCCTCCTTCCTAACCCTAATAGTTGGGACTTCGCTTTTATGAACTGTTTTGCTTACTTTTTGCCTAAAGAACCAGCAAGGGACTGGGACCAATCTCACTTTATCCACCAAGCGTGCATTACAGCTAAGTTCTTCTTTTCATTAGTATATCTATTTCAGTGGGCTACACACAGACTGGAAATCTATCCAAATTGCAAACTATTCCCTTAACCCCATTACTGCAGCTGCTTGGACATGAGGATGTGAGCACAGATCTGAGATCAAAACAAAATATGGTGGCTCGAATTAACTGGTTGCCAAAATTGGTCACAAATCTTGCAATTTTTTCAACCACCTTTAATTTTGTGACTTGATCTTAGCAATAATAGGCCTCATCACAAAATCTCCAATTGCAGGGGATAGTAAAACAACTTGATAATTGAATATTAAATATAGTCCGATCAAGTGCTTTATTTGTATAAGAATAAGTGCAGGTACTCAAACATCTGTTCAGACGCCCACAGCCACTACTTATAAATGTCTGTGCACCAAAAACCAAGGCTGGTTAGTCTTAAGTCCGCCTCATGCCTTTTTAATACACTCTCAGATACTCCCTTTCCATTTGTCTCACTATTGCATTTTCCTGCTTTTTCACTTTACAAAGGTTTTTTTGTCTCTCTCTTCCTCCATTTTGTGTATTTTACCTCTCTTGCCCTTGTGAAAGTCCAATGCAGAAAAGTGAGGGTCAGTTGGTTGCAGAAAATTAGTGCCAGTGGCCCTCGCCCGCAACCACAGGCTCAAATTACGCAATCAACAGGTCACCATTTGCAGTCCCTTGAAACTGCAAATGCAGTGACAATAGGCTGCATGGAACAGAATTGCTAAACGGGGTAACATTTCTTATGGTAGCCCAAACTCCTTAAAGAAACCAGTCCTGCTTTAATTTGTTTTTATTTCTTTGGGAACTCAATGCGGGGAGCAGGCAGTGATCCCTAGACTACTGCCTACTCTCCAGGTGGTTGTGGACAAAATTACCAAAGGAGTAATTATCTCCTTTGTGATTGGGTCACCACCTCCTTTAAGTAGTTAGGAAGTTTTCAGTGGGTGTCACAAACCAGGGCCAGACTGGCCGGACCGGGCATCGGGCGCCCCTCTGAGAGACTGGAAAGGTGGGGGTTGGTTTTTCAGCGGTGGGAACCATTTCTGTGGGGGCCTGTTGTGCAGCTGTGCTGCAATATCAGCCCCAGTACAAAAGCAGCAGTGCTTTGCACTAGCTACCCCCTCCCGAGGTGGGTAGGTGGGGGGGAGGGGTGGGAGCTGGTCCGACACAATTGTTCCCATTCTGTTCCTGTCACAAACCAGGGAAACATACCGTTCCAAATTGCAATTATGAGAGGCTTCCGCTTTATTACTCTTCAAATTGCGATTTGGAATTGGTAAAGAAACCCATTTTGTCTGTTAGGAATAATTTTTTTTATCTTGCTAAATGGCTTTAGAGCATTGCAAAAATCTACTTTGCAGTGAAAACCCCTGTGGTTTTGTGAATTACAGGGCTTGCGACCACAATATTGCTTTCTACATCAATGCAGAGTAATATTGAGCAGCTACATGGAGGCCTTGATTATCTTCCAGATGATAGGTAGTGACTAGGAGAGAACTCACATGAACCACGCCCCTAAAATGTGCATGGCAGTTTTTAAAGTTATATTCAATAATGCAGGTGATTGTAATATGTGAACCTTTGAACTTCCGTCAAGGCAGAATATTTAGTTGGCTTAAACGAAACAGGGAAATCAATGTGTAAATCAGTAGGTTGAGTATCCTTGTGATTTCTGACCACATTGGAGAACCGGGCCTTATGGGCCTGGCGGCGCAGGGCACGCCTTAAATCCCCGGTTCACCTGCCTTGTCGAACAGAGACACGAGACACTCTGTTGAGCGTGGAAACCAGGTTTATTAGCTGCAGCCAATCCCAGAAGTTACATACAAGGTGGGTTCTGAGGAGACTGCCACTTCAATCCGTGACGCACAATCTTTTATAGGAAACACATTTACAGAATTCTCTCCTTACACATACAAAACGGACCAATCAGAAAAGTTGGAAAACAATCTATCAAGTATCCCAAATACGCCCCTTTCTAAGACCCCGTGTGTTACCCCTCCCTACAATTTAATCAGTAATGGTTACAACAATCCAATTTGAAATGAATGAAATGAATGGAATGAATGAAATGAAATGAAATGAAATTGGATTTATAAAGCACATTACCGCCCTAGAGCGTCCCAGCGCTGGTAAACTGATAACAGAGAACTCAAGAAGGGAAGGTTTTAAGAAGTGATAGGGAAGAGAAAGGTTTTAAGTGCTTTTCTGAATTTAAGGTAGGCGGGTTCCATCCGGAGATCCCTGGGAAGTGCGTTCCACTTAATTGCCGCATTCAGCGAGAACCGGCGGCAGGTGGCAGGACGTATTTGCGTACCTCAAAGGATAGCTGTGTAACAAGAGAATACAAGGAAAGAATAGTGAAGGCTAGTCGGATAAGATAATGTGAGGAAAGAATAGGAGAAGGCAAATAGTCAGTCGAGATGGGTATCAGTCAACCCAGACATGGATTAACAGACTCGGCCAGACCCTGACATCGGTTTCATAAACAAGGGCAATAGAGTTATTCCTTAACTGAAAGGACACGCAGCAGCTGGGAAAAGCAAAAACACTTAGTTCACCGTGCGGCCTGAGTGAGGGCAACACAAAATGGCGACGAGACACAAAATGGCGGCTAGATACGGGACAAAGTCAGAAATCAAAGAACCTCAGACCCTCCTTTTGCCATAACTCAGGCAAAACACCAAAGACTCAAGTTAGTCTGAGTCGATGTCAATGGCCATGAGGTCATCGAGCTGTTGCTGTAACATCATTCTAATATTCTCTGTTTTCTGTGACACAGGCTTTGGGACGCACATGGTAGCACAAAGACCACAGATGGCAGGTTCACACTGTACACAAAGACAACAAGAGAAAATGATGGCAAAAACAATTCCAAGGAAAGTTAATATCTTCCATCCCCATGTGGACAGTAATCCCCAAAACCATCCTATCACAGACCAATCTCCCGTGTCCTGATGTATAGACTCGGAGATGATATGTAACTTGGAGATAGCTTGGTATAGCGTTGGAGCATTATCATGAATGTAAACACAGCAACTAGACCCGATCAATTTACAGACTCCTCCACGATCTGCAAGGACAATGTCTAGAATCATTCGGTTCTGCAACGTCATAAGGCGATCCGCCTGAAGTTCGGCTGTCAGATTACTCAAGGCTCCAGAAGTTACGTTTATGGTAGCCTCAACAACACAAACTAGTTGTCTAATGTCTCTGCTATTGGCCATTGGGCCACAGAAATGAAGCAACCCTTTAATAAAGTCACCTCCCTCTTGTCCTACTGTGTCTTTCGAATAAATAACTCCTCTGCCATACCTTCTCCTATGATGACCTGAAGAAGCAGTATATGTTGGAGGAAGAAGAAAAGCCACATAGCAAGTTACTGAAAAATAAGTAGGAAGCCATGTATAAGCTCTGTCATGACAGATAAAATATGTGCCTTGCGATGGCACTAATGGTGAGGGAATCTGAGGTGTAATGACATAAGTATGAGAACAAACACTCCTTTCCTGTTGATTCTTAACATTCTGACCATTAATTTGTAGACAGAAATTACCTCGATGAGGCACAGTCCAAACTGGTGGGGATCTCCTTCATCTAGCCTTATCCGAGAGGCTAGTAACATAACGAGTTATATTCCAGCCATCATATGCTCTTTTTTCATCCACGGGAATCTTATTTATCTCAGTATTTCTTGTCATAGCCACTATTCCCTTTATCAAAGAACTATGACTAAAATCTGCTCCACCATCATATGCACTACCAGGAGGATACTGTAATTGATTTTGATAGACATTAGAAAACATAGCCAAATAGGCCCAAGCGGAGCCTTCATAGGAAAACGGGAGGACCAAATATGGCATCCCTCTCTCTGTATTATGGGGCATGAGCCCACAGACCCAACAATCAGTGGTATTCTTTACCAGTTGATGCTGATGCAATAACTGAATAAATGAATTATTGAAATATTCGGTTCTCCTAATCTGTTCGTGTTCTGGAAATGTATGAAACTGATGTGGAGAGGCAGTAGTAAAGAGAGATAAAGAGACAGAGGTTGGAACAGGTGATGGCTGCATACTATAAACAATCCAACTTACACACGCTAATAAAACACCTGAACATATTAAAATACATAATATTATACCACACAGACTAATCAAGTGTTTCTTAAATTAACTCTTCATTTTTAATTCTTGGTTATTAATTTCCACTTTCGTACCCATTCTCAAAGGCGTTGCTCACGGCAATCTTCCTAGATCACTTAGCTGTGTTGTTAGCCGTCCTATGACACTGCAAGTCCTGCAGACCTATATCACTACTCAGGTCACAGCTTAACCCTTTCGATGCTGATGACGAGCTCAGCTCGTCATCACCCACGGGTGTCGTGTGCTGATGACGAGCTGAGCTCGTCATAGTGCCACCAAAATGGCATTTTCCAGCACACAGCGGGAAAACGCCTAGCAGCCAAGAGGTTAAGACTCCTACCGTGACCCTGCAACTTGATGGATAGTGGAAGAAAAAATAAAATGTCTCTCAAAAAGAAAAGGAGAAAAAAAAGTTTCTGGGTTGGCCGTGTTCAATCGGAGGTGTGATGGCACAGCTTCTTGCAACACGTCGTCATCTTCTTTCTCAGAGTTCATTTGGTCCAGGTGTGCACTACTGCGCCTTCACTGTCACTCATGCCCCTACGAACCCATTGGTCAAATGGTAGAGGCAAAGGTACCCTCTTACAGTGCATGCCGTGGACCCAGTTCTTCTTCCCGACGACCTTAACTGCTGTTCGTGTTGTCAAAAAAACTTG